>NC_138768.1:714379901-715634901 GCF_965119305.1 Pelophylax lessonae
GACAGGTGATGAGCAGTGCCTGGTTTTCTCCACACATACCGCTTAGAATTAAGGCCAAAAAGTTCTATTTTGGTCTCATCAGACCAGAGAATCTTATTTCTCACCATCTTGGAGTCCTTCAGGTGTTTTTTTAGCAAACTCCATGCGGGCTTTCATGTGTCTTACACTGAGGAGAGGCTTCCGTCGGGCCACTCTGCCATAAAGCCCCGACTGGTGGAGGGCTGCAGTGATGGTTGACTTTCTACAACTTTCTCCCATCTCCTGACTGCATCTCTGGAGCTTAGCCACAGTGATCTTTGGGTTCTTCTTTACCTCTCTCACCAAGGCTCTTCTCCCCCGATAGCTCAGTTTGGCCGGACGGCCAGCACTAGGAAGGGTTCTGGTCGTCCCAAACGTCTTCCATTTGAGGATTATGGAGGCCACTGTGCTCTTAGGAACCTTAAGTGCAGCAGAAATCTTTTTGTAACCTTGGCCAGATCTGTGCCTTGCCACAATTCTGTCTCTGAGCTCTTCAGGCAGTTCCTTTGACCTCATGATTCTCATTTGCTCTGACATGCATTGTGATCTGGAAGGTCTTATATAGACAGGTGTGTGGCTTTCCTAATCAAGTCCAATCAGTATAATCAAACACAGCTGGACTCAAATGAAGGTGTAGAACCATCTCAAGGATGATCAGAAGAAATGGAAAGCACCTGAGTTAAATATATGAGTGTCACAGCAAAGGGTCTGAATACTTAGGACCATGTGATATTTCAGTTTTTCTTTTTTAATAAATCTGCAACAATGTCAACAATTCTGTGTTTTTCTGTCAGTATGGGGTGCTATGTGTACATTCATGAGGAAGAAGAATGAACTTAAATGATTTTAGCAAATGGCTGCAATATAACAAAGAGTGAAAAATTTAAGGGGGTCTGAATACTTTCCGTACCCACTGTATATATATATATTTTTTTTTTTTTTCTTTCAATTTTGCCTTGTACTCTTTAACCACTTAAGCCCCGGAGGATTTGGCTGCTCAAAGACCGTGGCCTATTTTGCAATTCGGCACTGCGTGATTTTAACGGACAATTGCGCGGTCATGCGACGCTGTACCCAAATTAAATTGAAGTCCTTTTTTTCCCACAAACAGAGCTTTCTTTTGGTGGTATTTGATCACCTGTGCCATTTTTACTTTTTGCGCTATAAACAAAAAAAGAGCGACAATTTTGAAAAAATAACAATTTTTCACATTTTTTTATATGAAATTTCCCCAAAGAAAAGTAAAAATCAAAATGTTTTAACATTTTAGGCCAATTTGTTTTCTGCTACATATGTTTGGTAAAAAAAAATCACAATAAGCGTATTTTGATTGGTTTTCACAAAAGTTATTGCGTCTACTAACTGCGGGAAAGATTTGTTATTTTTATTGTTTTCTTTTTTTAATAGTAATGGCGGCGATCAGTGATTTATTTATTTTTTGCGTGGACTGCGACATTGCGGCGGACAGATCGGACCCTTGACTGACATTTTTTACACTTTTGGGGGTACCAGTGACATATATGCACTGTTACTGTAAAAATGACACTGGCAGGGAAGGGGTTAACTTTATTGGTAATCAGTGGGTTAAATGTATCCCTAGGGGCGTGATTCTAAGTGTGGGAGGGCGTGGCTTGTGATGTAACCACAGAGACATACAATCCTACATAGCAGGATCGTATGATCTCTGCAGTTACACCAGGGAGAATGACAGGCGGCTTTGTTTACATTAGCCGCCTGCCTTTCTCCCTCAACAGCGGGAGATCGCGAGTGACCGGCGGACATCGGAGCTGCCGGTCATTCGCGCGGGGGTGGGAGCGCGCCTCCGGCGGCGCGCGCTCGCCCCCTAGAGGCTCGTGGGCGAGCGACGTAGCCCTACGTCATTTTGCCTGTAGGGGGCTGACTGCCGCAGTAAATAGTCGTGCGGCTGTCGGCAAGCGGTTAAAGTAGGAACCTTTGATGGCTATTACTTGTCGTGACTGAGGCTGTCATCTATTGTAGGATGTCATTGACATTTTTTGGAGTGTGCAGTATCGTACACTGTGTGTTGCCTGCCCTGGAACTGGCAGTTGGTTCTGAATTGAATGCTTATGTCTTTTTGCTAGGTGTTTACTTTTGCAATTTAGTTATGTACATCAGCCCCGTTCGGTTGTTTTTATTGCTGTTCTGCTTCACTTGCCTTTAATCTTCCAAAAATACCATTTTTTAGTAGACATGCTTATGAAAGTCTCCTGTTTGGAGTTGTAAGGCTATAATGTTTGCAGTGAAGAGGTCACAAATGCCAGCAGGACTTTTTCTATGGCCTAGATTTAGAGTATTTGATTTCGGCTCATTATAACTTTACATTTTGAAACAAGCTAAATTTATCATCATTCAGGTCTGTATTCTCTGTGTCCTGCTTTTTCTGAAAGCCCAAAGAGATGACTGCTTTGAGGCAGTTTATGGAGCATCATGAGAGTCTATATACTGTACATGATAAAAGTAGCTTCACTCAAGATAGATGGGGGGATAGACTGATTATACAACATGTAGACATCTCAAACATAGTTTAATGTAAAGACCTGTACATCTGTCTGTCCTATCTATTTGTCCAACTATCGATGAACCTATTTAGAAAAAATGCTATGCAATGTGACAGAAGAATGTGTGCATTTTTTTTAAAGAGCACTTGGAATGTGCATGTATATGAATATAAGGGAGAGAAACGAAAGACTTTGGGAGTGTATTTAAAAAAATAAAAAGATACATAGCAATTTGCTCATTAAAAGTGACTTACGTTAGTTTTGTGCAAATTGGGTAAAAAATGGAATGTTATAAGGCAGCAGCTCGGTTCGGGTGCCCCCATAGCAACCTGCTTGCTGTGGGGGCAGGAGGAAGGGGTCAGGAGGGCCGGCTAGGGACCTGAGAAGAGAAGGCAAAACCACTGCACAGAGCAGGTAAGGTATAACATGTTTGTTATTTTTAAACCAAATAAACCAAGACTTGCGTATCCCTTTAAAGAAAATATTTGATCAGCACAGAAAATAGCCTATTAAATATTTTTCATTTTTTTTTTATATATATTTTCGCATAGAACAAATGGACATGCACTTCTACTTGGCGTTTCTGCTATGGATTTTTTTTTTTTTTTTATAAATACACCCCTTTGTGTGTGTGTACACATACAGTGGGTATAGAAAAGAATCACTCCTCTATAAATAAACAAATTTTTTTGCTTTGCAGCCTGAAATGAAGACGGGCACAGTTTTTGTTTTATACAGCTGTATTTACTCAATGCAACTTATAACATCTAAGTGAAAGATATAACACCAACATGTCAGAAAAATCAAAAGAAAATTCCAAACCAGAAAGAATCTCAACAAAGTGTTGGAAAAAGGATCACCCCCTCCAAAAATGACTTGTAAACTCAATTAGGTGTAGTTATTCACCTTCTCGATGGCACACAAAGCCTTTTGACTTTCAACTGTGATCGACTGTGGTAATTTTAATTAGCTCAGCATGAAAAGAGCTTTCCTGGAGCATTTCAGGCTCTGGTAGTGCAGCTGAAGCAAACCATAAATTATGGGTGGCGAGGCAATGTCAAAAGATCTCTCGGATAAAGTTGTGGACAGGCACAAGTCACGAGATGGATACAAAAAAATTTCAAATGCTTTAACAATGCCTAGAGGTACAGTGAAGTAGAAGGTTTTTGGTACTACACAGACCCCCCCTGGATCAGGACTTCACTCCAAACTGGATGAAAGAGCCAAGAGCAAAATGGTCTGAGGCAGTTGCAGGAATTAAATGAGATGTACAGCCAAAGCTCGTTTGGCTGCACATCACCTATGGATAGCCTATGAACAGGAATTCAATTTGTTTTGCACTCCTGTGACCTGTTTTCAGCAGAGAGCGGCCTGAAATCTGCTCTCTGCTGACGTCACAGAAGACAGTCCAGGCACCGCATCATCACAACAATGGAAGTCGGGATCCGCCAGGTGCCTGGGCCGACACCCGGCTAAGCCTCTCAGCGAGCCGCTGAAAGGCTGAGCTGGCCGCTCCCGCCCCTCCACAGCCCAGTGCTCCAGTGAGCTAGGAGGGGGCAGAGCAGAGAGCTGCCCCCTCATTTCGATGGTGAGGGGTCCTGTCTGGAGCAGTGCCTATCTGCTTCCTGGTATTAAGTAGCTGTCGGACTCTTGGTTTCCCCTCCTTCCCATCAGGCACCCCCCCCTCTCCTTTCATCTGTCCCCCATCCTACCACCCTTCTCCCTCCATATATGTTGGGGCCGTTTGTGTGGTCTTATCCGGCTCCTGGGGTAGGGGCAGGGCGTGCACCGCCGGCGACCGGAAGATGGACTGTGCGGGGGGGGTTTGTACCTGGTGGGGGCTCCTGCCGGGGTCCCTTTAGGACAAGATGGATTTGGTATCCTTTGTCTATATTTATTTAGGGTGCAATTAGCACTTTAAACACTAGATGGCTCTGTGAGAAATTTTTTCTCCACCATCCGAGGTTGCCTTGGTGATCAGGACGCTATAAATTGGAGAGGGTTTTGGTGTGACTCCACCCCCGCTGACGAAGTCCCGATTGGACGAAATGCGTACGGGAGGTGAAGCCGCCTGTCACCCGCTGCCATCCTCATACGTCTGTGGAGCCGGAAGCCGTAGAAAGCATGTCTACACCGCTTGTGCCATCCAGATCATTGATATATGCTGAAGTTTACCATCCAAATGTGAGTGGCATACTATGTGTTTTTTAAAATAAAGGTTTTTAAATAGTGAGCACTTAGATCTTGCCCCTGTTCTTTACATGTCCTATGGGTATGGCCAGAGTGTGTACTCCGTAAGGAGATCCTATGTCATCAGGAAGCGGCTGTCTTGAACCTATTGTTGGAGTCCTTCTGCCATCTGGATATATTTATTCAGGCGCTTATTTAAGGATTTAAGATGAGCGCGGTGCATGTGTGGAGGTGGAGGGTTCCCTTTGATTTCAATTTCCACGTGCACCTCTTGGACTTCTTGGGTTCTTTTTGGACTTTTACCATACCATTCTTACTACATTTAAATTGCGCTGCACTTTTTGTTTATGGAGGGTCCCCCATCCTGCCTAGGTCTGTCCTTGAGACCTGGGTTCCCTCCTGGGTCCTGTAAGCCTCGTGGTGCCACCATTTTGTTGTAGCTTTTGTGTTTCCATACACGGTGGCCATTTGGCGGTGGTTTCCCATTTAAAATAGCAGGGGCCATGACAGTGGAGCCCTGCAGGTGGCGATTTCGGCGGTGGGAGCCACTCCTCATCCCCTGGTGCTGACTCCTGGATCCTTTCACTTCCTGATCACCCCGCGTGGAGTGCAGATCATCCTGGTGGCTGCAGGTGCCTTTTTCTGCAGGGTAGGATTCTCTCCCTCTCTGCTGAGGATCACTTGGTGCTTTTGCCTGGCGACCGGTTGGTGCTGCCAGCGCGCTGGGGGTTGTACCTTGCATCGCTTTACACTTTTGGTAGGATCCATCTCATAAAGTCTTTGGAGCAAATCTCCCCACCTGATTCCCTCTTTGAGGCTGTGGGGGCCCTCCGGGTCCCAACCATCCATCGATTCACTGACAGCGGTCCTGGAGTCCTTGTTGTCCTGGGTGGAGGTGGTCTTCAAGCGACTGGCTAACAAAAAAAAACGCCCCCGCCTTCCACTGCCTCATCTGTCTTCAGATCCTGAATCTGATTTGGCCACCGCAGACATGGGTCACCCATCTTGGTCTGCAACCACACGCCCGGATCCCTCTGATAGTGAGGATGATTCCTCCACTTCTGCAACCACGCATGAAAAGGTGCTGGTGGAAGGGAAGCACTGATTGTATCTGTGCATGAGACCTTGAAGATGGAGGGTGCAGCTGCGACGGAGGTGCAGGGTCCCTTAGGCAGGGAAAAGAAACACCTTTGCCGCTCTGGATGGCTTGTGATTGCCAGTTTTGACAGAATTGTCGCTAAAGAGTGGGGATGACCAAAGCGCCCCCGTGGGGTCCCTAAGCGCTTTACCAGGCGTTACCCCTATGAGGAATCCCTTCTTAAGAAGTGGACTGTTCCACCAGTGGTGTTCCCTCTGGTTTCCAGATTGAACAAGGCAACCACCATTCCGGTTGAAGAGTCCCCGGCCTTTAAGGATCCGGCTGACAGGAAGGCGGAGGCTGTGGCCTGCAATATGTACACTCTGGCTGGTTTGGCACTGAGGCCAGTATTCACCATTGCCCTGGTGTCACAAACTCTGACCGAGTGGGCTAAGCATTTACGCCGTGACCTGGGGAGAACATCTCCCCCCCCCCCCATGCCTTTGCTGAGCTGGCAGGCCAGCTGGTCCAGGGGCTGCAGTTTAACTGTGATTCCTCTTTGGCTGTGGCTCCCCTAGTGACTCGGCTCCCTTTTTCGGGAGTGGTACTTCGGCATGTCTTTTGACCCAAATGCTGGTCTGCGGACCAGACTTCTAAAAAAGACTTCTTGACTGATCTTCCCTTTCAAGGAGATCGCCTGTTTGGAGCTACCCTGGATGATATCATAAAAGGTCCCACAGGAGGAAAGAGTACCTTTCTTCTGCAGGCTAGATGCTGGCCTTCCTTTTCGGTTCATAAGAAGTTTTTTCGTCCCTCAGGGTCGACTGACAAGGGCTCGAAGCCTTTCAGGGCCTCCTCTGGAGGTTTCAAAGGAACCTGGTCTGGCAAGCAGAGAGCAGGCTTTTCCAGACCCACGGACAAGACTCCTTCAGCATGAAGATGCACCCTCACCCGTATCGGTGCAAGACAAGTGCAAGACAAGTGCAAGACAAGTAGGTCCACAAAGTCATTCAGTCCGGCTACAAGATCGAGTTTCGCTCTTGTACCCCGGCAGGGTTCTTTCCTTCCAACTTGTGCCTGTCCCCGAACCGTTTACAGGGTCTGTTTGGGGCGGTACAAGACCTGTTACATCAAGGGGTGATTGTCCCGGTTCCGACTTGGGAAAGTTTTCAGGGTTTTTACTCTAACCTGTATACAGTTCCCAGGAAGGAAGGCAAAGTGCGTCCAATCCTGGACCTCAAGGCACTGAACTGCTGTGTGCGGGTGCAGAAGTTCAGAATGGAGTCGATTCGCATGTTGGTGGCAATTTTTTCGCCTCTATTGACATCAAGGATGCTTACCTTCACATTCCAATATGTGCCAGTCACCAGCGCTTCCTCCGCTTTGCTGTGGGAGAGGAACATTATCAATTTGTGGCGTTACCCTTTGGTCTCAACTCTGCTCCTCGTGTCTTCACAAAAGTGTTAGCCCTGGTGCTAGCTTTGCTACGCCAATGTGGGATTGCGGTACTGGGCTACTTGGATAATCTCCTTTTGCGAGCGGAGTTTCCTGCTCTGGTGGAAAATCTGGAGATCACCATACAAACCCTGAGGGAGTTTGGCTGGATTCTGAATTTTCTGCTCTGGTTCCATCCAAAAAGCTGGACTGTCTGGGCCTGACTCTGGACTCGCCCTTAGCCAGAGTGCTATTTCCTCTGGACAAACTCCAGAAATTGCAGGCTGCAATTCATCTCCTGCTATCAACAGTTGGTCATCCCTCCGGTCTTGCATGCGGGTGCTGGACCTGACGGTGTCCTCCTTTGAGGCAGTTCCATTTGCACAGTTCCATATGAGGCCCCTGCAAAGGGAGATTCTGACCAAATGGGACAAGACTCTACAAACTCTGGACAATCAGATCCAGCTGAGTGGGGGAACGAAGGAGTCCCTGATATGGTGGCTTGATTCTCCAGAGCTTCGGCTGGACAAATCCTTCCTCCCCTTGTATTGGACAGTGGCCACCACAGATGCTAGCTTTTCTGGCTGGGGATGCAATCTTTGCAAGCATTCAGCTCAGGGGATCTAGACGCTGGAAGAGTCCAGACTGCTGATCAATGTCTTGGAACTCCAAGCGATCAGACTGTGTCTGGACCATTGGATGGATCATCTTCAGGGTCGTCCAGTGTGCATTCAATCAGACAATGCCACGGACATGGCTTATGTCAATCACCAAGAGGGCGCAAGAAGTGTCCTGGTAGCTCTGGAGGTAGCTGGCATTCTAAGGTGGAACGGTTCGTTCCAGCCCTCTCTGCTGTACACATTTCTGGGGTGGAAAACTGGCAGGCAGACTACCTCAGTCGGCAGGCGTTGGACCAAGGGGAGTGATCCCTTCATCCGTTGGTGTTTCATCAGTTGTGTCTCCAGTAGGACATCCCCAAGATGGATCTGTTGGTGTCTCGGCTCAACAGAAAGGTGCAGAGGTTAGTGGCTCGGTCAAGGGTACGTCAGGCGGACGCCACGGATGCGCTGGTGGCCCCGTAGGGTCAGTATCGTCTGATTTACGCCTTCCCTTCTCTCAAGCTTCTGCCAAGACTTCTACGCAGGATCAAGCAGAAAGGATTCTGGTCATCTTAGTGGCTCCAGACTGGTCTCGCGGGGAATTTTTTTGCTGTTTCCACCCCTCATGTTGAACACTGCTTTGAGGCGTCTCAACGGTTATGAAGTTCTAAAGCTGTATCCGTCAATGAACGAAAGAGAAAATGTGATTTTGACTTACTGTAAAATCCATTTCTCTGATGTTCATTGACGGACACAGCACCCACACCCTTTGTGGAGTTGTAATTATTATGACACTGCTTGTAACTAAACTGAGTGCCTATAGCAGAGAGAAGGAGTATACCCCCCTGGGACTGCCCATGAGCGTAGACAGACTTTTTTTTTCTGCCTAGTGTCCTACTCCTGTAGGGAGCAGTATAACCCAATGGTTATGAAGATCTGAAGCTGTGTCCGTCAATGAACATCAGAGAAATGGATTTTATGGTAAGTCATGAATCCCATTTTTTAAATAGCCCGTCTGGCACCAACAACCATGCCACGGTCAAAGTCACCTAAATCTCACCCATTCTGATGCTTGGTTTGAACTTCAGCAAGTTGTCTTCACCACTTCTAGATGCCTAAATGCATTGAGTTGCTGCCATGTGATTGGCCTATTAGCAATATGTGTTACCAAGCAATTGAACAGGTGTACCTAAAAAAAGTGGCTGATATATATATATATATATATATATATATATATATATATATATAACATACAGTTTTATATAATATTCTCTTCAGTCTGTACCTAATCACACCTTATACGACAATGCCAGATTAAAAGTTAACCAAGCACTCTGTTATTATATTAATACAACAACACGGTATTGTTTTAAATCAGCTTGCTTGCAAGCAATTTTGATAGGAATCCAAAGCATGTTTGAGAAACGGTCAACAACATACCACGGGGAAACAATGGGCAGTTGTTGAAGAAACTCAGGCAGACACCCAGAGATATGCCTGGTACACAGAGAGAAACAGAGCGCAGGAGCACATGTAAAATGCCGTAGCCACAGACATGTCAGATTTTATTACTATGAAATAATGCTTATTATGTTCTACAGCTAAGGTTTTTAATGTTGGATGTTACAAGCTTACCAGTCTTACAAGAGGCAGTAAGCCTGCAGACTTGGGAGCTGTAGATCTCAACCAGCCAATGCTGTATTTTATAAGAGGAAAGATATCTCAGTTGACCCCAGTGTTTCTGGCCCTCGAAAATTAATCAGCTGTATATCAGTTTAGTGTAGATTAGAATGGCTGTGTAGCTTTTTAAGTTATACTGTATACTGTGTTGATTTCATTCAGCCTTAAATAATGCAATGAAGTTGTGTTGATGTATTAAAACATTTTTGTATTTATGTATAATTTGTAATAAGTTAGGGCAGCTTTTCAATATTACACAATGACTGTGCTTTACTGTTGCTTGTATTGCAAGTCCGTGAGCTGAATGACTCCATAAAAACAATGCCCTCCCCATGTGGCTAGTATCTTTATCTCAGTTGTTCAGAAGGTGGGTTGCATGAGGTTTAGGGCCTGTTCATACCAGTGAGTTGTAAAATGCGATATACACATTTGAAAAGCGTTTTTAGCATGTTTTTAATACAATGCGTTCAAATTTAACGCAACGCATAATGCCTTTTACATGTGTTTGGCATGTTTTTTCAACCCTGGTCACCTGAGAAAAAAATTGCCACGTCACTCAAAAAATGCATGGTGTGTTTCTATTGAGTTTAATGGAAGGTGCATTTTTTAAACAGGGCACTAAAGATGCAGCAAGCAGAACTTTCAAAAACGCAATGCACTGTATAAAAAAAGAAGCACATAGATGTTAACAGTTGGATAGGATTTATAGGGGACTTTTTTCATGCTCTTTTGCCATGCAGGAAAGATGCACTTTAGCACAACAGAGGCGCACTAGTGAAGGACTTAGGTTACATTCACACTGGCTATAAAGGCTGGTGCAAATTGCAGCAACAGGAATCTTCAGATTACTTCTGTGGCTGTGAGTGGCTAAATGCAGTTGCCCACCCAGTTCACTATAAAGACAGGTAGACGGCAGCTGCAGCTTTTCGCAGCTGTCTGCACAGCCAGCGATTACCTGCAGTGATAACTGCTGGATGCAGTGCATCTATCAGCGATCACAATATATAAATATATATATTAATGATGGACACTGATCAGATCAATTAATAATCTTTTAAAAGGAACAGCGCACAGGCCAGTACACAGAACAATACAAAAGTACTCTCTCCAGTTAGTCAACACAAAAAGCCTATTAGCCCCTTCCAACATTTAAGGTTACAAACAAAGTTTTTGGTTGCATAAATTAGCAAATCCATGTAAGTGGCGGTTTACACTGATGCAGTGCAGGATTCTTAGTGATACCTATGTGTTCCCTGCACCACATCTCAATCGCACTCCTTTCAGATGAACTGCTGTGAATGTCCATGTTAAAGAGAAGCTCCTATCGTTTTGTGTTTGTTAAAAGTCACCAAAAGTGTAGATGTCGACTTTTAATAAACAACTCGCCTGTCCTAGGATCCAGCAATGTGCTCACCTGAACCATCCTTGCTCTTCCTCTCTTCTCCTCTCCCCAGAGCATTTCAACTGTGGGCACCTTGTTGTGACAGCTTGTGGCTTCACAGCCGGGTGTGCACTGCGCTTATGTGAGTCTCGCTGCGCCTCCTGCATGGTCTGACAGTCTTCTGGGACCTGTGACATGTCCCAGAAAACTGCAGGGAGGGAGAGGTAAAGGAGAACTTCCTCTGATTGCCTAGGTGCTCTAAGTGGGAGAAACCGAATGCCTTCAATAAACTTTAAATGTCAAGCTGGGGAATTGCAAGGTGATGCATTACTTGCAAGCTTTTCCCTGCAAGTGGCCATTATTCAGACTTGCCAAGTAGGCAGTACAGCCACAGCAATGGTTAAGGTCCAAGCACAGTGACCCAAAACAACAGCATGTCTGATTTCCCTTCCATCAACTTAGAGCAGTCATATCAATAAAAGGTGAAGTCTAATTGGTTGATTTTTTTAGCTGAGCTTTGCACCTTGCTATTTGTTGATTGTATAGGCCAGATATTTTATTTGTAGAAAAACGAAACCTGTTTTGTGTATTTTCTTCCTGCAAAAGATGTTCAATAGATACTCTAGAGAAGTAGTAGTCATTGCTAGATATCCATAATAGCAATGCAGTTTCAATTGAAGTATCTTAAACACAAAGCTCTTTCTCTTTCACTTATTGATGGACTCCTGATCGTCTAAACCATTGGGTTATACTGCCCCCTACAGGAGTGGGACACTAGGCAGAAAAAAAGTCTGGCTACGCCTACGGGCAGTCCCAGATGGTATACCACCTCGCTCTGCTATAGGCACTAGTTCCTTGCTGGGATCTCTGGTCCTGGCAGTTGTTTCTTTTTAGATAACATTTTTTTGTCCTGGATTTTTTACTGTGAGATCTACAATCAACTGCTGGACTGGGCGATGGGCTGGAAAATTTTAGATCGAGTGGTCACCCCAGTCTGGTCAGCGAGCGCCCAGACCTCAGCTCTGTGCTAGGTCGGTTGTGACATAGCCCCACTGGATGGGGGCTGGCCTGCGAGTTAAACGTCTTGCGAAGTCGCATTCGACTGAGTCTTGGCCCAAGTCACAGCGTTCCTTCTGGCTGATAGCCCCCCATTTCAATGGAGAGGATGTTCTGTCTGGAGAGGTGCCCGCTTGGTTCCTGGTATGGTAAGTAACTGTCCCCCTCTCCCCCTTGAGGGTTTTGGGGTGTACGTGGTCAGACCCCTGGGTTCCCCTTCTTCCCGTTACGCACCCCCCTTCATCGGTCTGATGGTCCCTGTGGGCCGTGTCCCCCCCCATCTGCCCCCCTCCTTCACTGACGCTGGGGCTGTGGGGTGGCCTAGTTCACCGCCTAGGGTAGGGGCAGGGTGTTGTGCTGGCGGGGGGATGCGCCGTCAGCAACCGGGCGATCGGGTGGGGGGTGGCTTTTTCTGGTGGGGGCTCCTGCCAGGGTCCCCCCTTCCTGCCTTTGCTGTTTTCTGAGGCCTAGGGATCCCTCCTCGGTCCCTGGAAGCCTTGTGGTGACACGCAGGGCCGCCATTTTATTGTAGTCTGCGTGCCTAATGCACGGCTGCCAGATTTGTGTAGGCGGCCATTATTCGGTGATTTGCCATTCGGCGGTGGGAGCCCATCCTCATCCCCTGCTGCTGACTCCTTCATTTACTGATCGCTGTTTGTGCAGTGCAGATTCTCCTGGTAGCTGCGGTGCCTGGTTTCTGCGGGGTGGTGAGTCTGGTGGGGTCCCCTCGCTCTCTACTGAGGGTCGATTGGTGCTCTGAAGCTGGCAACTGGGTGGGCTGCCAGAGCGGTGGGGGCTGTCCCTTAGCAGTGTTTTACACTTTTTCGTTTGGTCTCCCTGGTGACTCATGGAATCTTTGGAGCACATCTCTCCACCTGATCCCCTCTCTGAGGCTGCGGGGCCCTCTGGGTCCCATCCATTCATCGATGCACTGAAGGCAGTCCTGGAGTCCTTGATGTCCCGGACGGAGGTGGCTTTTGGGCGACAGACTGGCAAAAAGCGTCCCCGGCCTTCCCCTGCCTCATCTGTCTCATCAGATCCTGAATCTGATTCAATCGCTAGGGACGTGGGTCACCCTGCTGGGTCTGCGACCATGTGCCCGGAATCCTCAGATAGTGCTTCTGCAACAGCGCATGAAAAGGCGCTGGTGGACACACTGATTGTAGCTGTGCATAAGACCTTAAAGATAGAGGATGCAGCTAAGGCTACGGCGGAGGCGCAGGATCCCTTTGGCATTCACAAGCCATCCAGTGCGGAAAAGGAGTTCCCTTTCCCCTCCTATTTTGACATAATTGTCACTAAATAGTGGGGATAACCAAAGCGTCCCCTTGGGGTCCCTACGCGATTTTGCTAGGTGATACCCCTATGAGGGACGTATCTGAGTCCTGGACCCGTGGATGCCCCTGGTACAAGTCAGGTTGGTCCATGAGGTAATTTGGTCCGGATACAAGATTGAGTTGCGTTCTTAACCTCCGGTAAGGTTTTGCCTTCCAACATGCAACTGTCGCCGGTCCGCTTACAGGCTCTTTTTGAGGCGGTGCAGAACCTTTTACTTTAAAGGGTGATGGTCTCGCATGCGGGTGCTGGGCCTGATGGTGTCTACCTTCGATGGGGTTCCATTTGCACAGTTCCATACGAGGTCCCTGCAAGGAAGATTCTGGCCAAATGGGGCAAGAATCGGCGTTCTCTGGACAATCAGATCCGGCTGAGCTGGGGAACGAAAGAGTCCCTTATATGGTGGCTTTGTTCTTCGGCGCTTCTGCTGGACAAATCCTTCCTCCCCTTGTATTAGACAGTGGTCACGACGGATGCCAGCCTGTCCAGCTGGGAAGGTGTCCAAAGTCTCTATTAAGGGGCTGGACACTGGAAGAGTCCAGACTACCCATCAATGTCTTGGTACACTGAGCAATCAGACTGTGCCTGGAACATTGGACAGATCGTCTTCAGGGATGTCCAGTGCGCATTCAATCAGACAATGCCACGGCTGTGGCATTGTCCATCACCAGGGGGATCCTGGCGGCCCTGGAAGTAGCTGGCATTCTAAGTCGGGCAGAACGGTTAGTTCCTTCCCTCTCCGTAGTACACATTCTCGGGGTGGAAAACTGGCAGGCGGATTGCCTCATCGGCAGGAGTTAGACCAAGGGGAGTGGTCCCTTCATCTGTTGGTGTTTCATCAGTTGTGTCTCCAGGGGGGCATCCCCGAGGTGGATCTGTTGGCGTCCTGGCTCAACAGAAAGGTGCAGAGGTTTGTGACTTTGTCACAGGATCCTCTGGCGGATGCCACAAATGCGCTGGTGGCCTTGTGGGGTTTGTATCGTCTGATTTAAGCCTTCCCTCCTCTCAAGCTTCTGCCAAGACTTCTACGCAGGATGGAGGCAGAAGGGATTCTGGTCATCTTAGTGGCCTCGTCAGGCTTAGTACGCCGATCTGGTGCGGCTGGTCACCAACGTTCCTTGGAAGCTTCCTCTCAGGGGGGATCTGCTGTCCCAAGGACCGATCTTCCATGCTGATTTACAGTCACTGGCTTTGACAGGTTGGCTGTTAAACGCCAGGTGCTGATGGATAGAGGTTTGTCTGAGTTGGTGATTTCTACACTGTTGAAAGCTAGGAAATCTACTTCTAGGAAGATCTACTATTGTACGCTGAAGACGTACATTGCGTGATGTGAGTCTCCTGGGGTTCATCCTCGCTGTTTTTGCGGTGGCTCTGATCTTGACCTTCCTAAATGGGGGGTTGAGCAGAAACTGGCCTTGAGTACTATCAAGGGTCAGGTGTTGGCCTTAGCGGTCTTATTTCAATGGCCCTTGGCCACATACTTCTTGGTGCATACTTTTCTTCAGGGAGTTAGGCACTTGACCCCTCCAGTGCAGTCTCCATTGCCGCCTTGGGACCTCAATTTGGTGCTCTCAGTCCTCCAGAAGCCTCCTTTTGAGAATCTTTGGGAGATTCCCTTGCTTACGCTGTCCCAAAAGATGGCTTTTTTGGTGGCTTTCACCTCTGCGTTCAGGGTGTCAGAATTGGTGGGGTTACCCTGTCGTTCACCTTATTTGGTAGTTCACAAGTAAGTGGTGGTTCTTGCCCCTGTCCGTTGTTCCTTCCTCAGGTTATCTCTGATTTTCATCTGAATGAAGACACTGTGTTGCCTTCCCTGTGTCCCAGGCCAAAACATCCAAAGGAAATTGCTTTGCATGCCTTGGATGTGGTCCAGGCAATTAGGGTGTACCTGGCAGCTACGGAGTCTTTTAGGAAATCAAACTCACTCACTATTTGTGCTTATGGAAGGGCTTCAGAAAGGGTTGTCCGCTTCCTCTGCGACCATTTTCGAATAGATCAGACAGACGGTAAGGTTCCTCCTTTTTTCTGTCAAGGCGCACTCTACCCGGGCACTCAGTGCCTCCTGGGCCTTCTGTAATCAGGCGTCAGTGGTCACTTTCACAAGGTTCTATACATCTGTGGATGCCTTCTTTAGCTGCAAGATTTTGCAGGCTGCTGTTTAGAGGACCTGGTCCTCTTTTATAGTGTATTGTTTTTTTCAGGTGAGCTCCAGTTGTTTTGGTTGAGCTCCATGTTACCTGGTTGGCTATGGTTAGCCTTGGTATTTTTATTCTGCTTTCCCACCCCTCATGTTAACACTGCTTTGGGACATCTCAATGGTTAAGAAGATCAGGAGCTGTGTCCATCAATGAACAAAAGCAAAAATGGGATTTTTGACTAATCAGGCGTCAGTGGTCACTTTCACAAGGTTCTATACATCTGTGGATGCCTTCTTTAGCTGCAAGATTTTGCAGGCTGCTGTTTAGAGGACCTGGTCCTCTTTTATAGTGTATTGTTTTTTTCAGGTGAGCTCCAGTTGTTTTGGTTGAGCTCCATGTTACCTGGTTGGCTATGGTTAGCCTTGGTATTTTTATTCTGCTTTCCCACCCCTCATGTTAACACTGCTTTGGGACATCTCAATGGTTAAGAAGATCAGGAGCTGTGTCCATCAATGAACAAAAGCAAAAATGGGATTTTTGACTTACCGTAAAATCCATTTCTCTGATGTTCATTGATGGACACAAGGCCCACCCCTCTATAGAGTTGTAATTCTTCTGACACTGCTTGTAACAAAACTGAGTACCTATAGCATAGAGAGGAAGTATACTCCCTGGGACTGCCCATAGGCATAGCCAGTCTTTTTTCTGTCTAGTGTCCTACTCCTGTAGGGGCAGTATAAACCAATGGTTAAGAAGATCAGGAGCTGTGTCCGTCAATGAACATCAGAGAAATGGATTTTACAGTAAATCAAATATCCAATTTTTCACTACCATGAGAAGCTATTTACAGGCATACCAATCACTGGGTTATCCAGCTAACCTTGATTGTTGATCATCTCATGTCTGTATGTGCCTATACAGACTGTAGTTTAGAGCTTGAGACTTAAAGGCCAACTCCAGGGAAAAAAAAATAAAAAATCCATCCTTGCTGTGGGGCCCTCCCCTACTCTGCAAGGGTTAATTGCTCATTATGTCCAGGGGAGGATTGAGGCTAGTTCACTTGCTTGATTCCTTGCTTCGATGCACTTGAACCTCTGATCTGTAGGCAGAACCTCAGCATTATCACGTACCATACAAGGACATTAACCCTATATGATGCGCTAAAGAGGCTGGAGTTGAACCGGGGCCAGTTGCAGCCTAGAGAGCAGCTGCGGGGGACTGGTCGCAGAGCTGGAGGAAGCCTGCTGGAGCAAGAAGTATGGTAAGTATTTATTCCTCATTCCTCTGCTCCTAGACTAGGAGGGTGCACTGCAAGGGCCTGTCAGTTGCTGGCCATGTTCAAAAGTGGGAAGATTGCTTAATTTATTAGAAACGCTAGCCCAATATTTTTTTCTAATCTCTTTATTGACTCTATATTGTACTTTTAAAATATGTTTGCACTCACACAACCACTCTGTATTTCTTATATACATATATAATGTGTATGTGTGTGTTTTATTATTTTAACGTTTTCTAATGTCTTTTTGTATATGTATTCGCTTATTGCTGTTTTACCTTCTCCCAGCATTGACCAAAAAATGTCCGGAGGCCAGAGCGGCTATGAGCTGAAGGAAGCCAAGGATATCCTCTCTGAGCTGAAGAGCATAAGGAAGGCCATTAGCACTGGAGAGAAGGAGAAGCAGGACCTGATGCAGGTTTGTTCCATAGATCAACTAACTCTATTACATGAAGGGCTTAAATTCATCTGCCTGTCATCATTCATCTTTTGCTAGTTTTTTTGAAGTTCTAACATTAATTGTAAAAACAAAATAAGGAAAACTGAATGCTTTTGGTTATTTAACTACAACTCCGCCTTTTCATGCCAAAAAAAAAACAAAAACGATATTCCCTCTGCGCTTATACATTTAATATGATCTCTAATACATTGACAGAACCTACAATAAACACGGTCAATTGATTTTTTTTTTTTTTTTTCTGATTCGACTTTGAGCTGCATTGTGCATGACTGCCTTACACAGGGTTTTTGTCTCAAAACCTAAAATGACTGGTTTCAGCTTTTATCAGTTGAACAGGCTTTACTGTAGGTGGACTTCTTTACTATTTTTATTTTTTTTTACCAATTTTGGTAGACCGAGGTATTTGGCTCCTAAACATTTTGTCTGTGTTCTTAGAATGAGCAGACACACTGACAGATGATTAGTTCATCAGAGGCATTTTATCTTCCACTTCCTATTGTAAACTGGCTCTCATATGGGAAAAAAAATAACTAACATATTATACTTACCTGCACTGTGCAGTTGGTTTTGCACCGAGCAGCACTGATCTTCCCCTTCTCGGGTCCCCCGCCAGTGCGCCTGGCCGCTCCCTCCTGCTGAGTGCTATGGGGGCCCCCGAGCAGGCTCACTCCCAAGCCACTGCTCTAAGTGTCCATTCACACATGGAGCACAGCTCTGGCCTGCCCCCGCTCTCTCCTCATTGGCTCACTGGCTGTGATTGACTTTAGTGGGAACCAATGGCTCCTGCTGCTGTCTCAGCCAATGAGGAGGAAAAGACCCAAGAGATCCACTGCTCTTGTGCACATCGCTGGATCTAGATGGGACTCAGGTAAGTATGCGGGGGCTGGGATGCTTCTGCACACAGAAGGTTTTTTTGCCTTCATGTATAGATTGGACTAACATTGCCTGGGCCTACAAACACCTGAAGAAATGCCCTTTAGTCAAAAATCCCCCTGGTCCTCATTCCTTTAATTTTTTCTACTTGTGAAAGCTTTTTGATACCTACTTAGCAGCAACTTTGGTCCTCCCCTGGCTTTTAGTCATGTAAGGACCTGTTTCGATTCGTTTTTGTGCATTTCAGAACCATTTCTCTCCCTATGCAAGCCTACGGGAATGCAAGGGCCACTAAAGCAGGTCAGGTGCTCCAGGGGTGGTAAGGCCATGTCACTGCTAGCAATGAGCAGGAACCATTGTTTAGGCAGTAAAAAAAGATGGGCCCCTCTAATGTTAATGAGCTGGTAGTTAAGTCAGGCAGGTTAGTTAACAGCAAAAGAGGGGGAAGGTGTGAAAGAGTTTAGGTTCACAATAGTGTTTTGGTCTGCTTTAAGAAACCCTTACATGTGTAGCTTTTCCAAAGAGTGACATTGTTTCTGACCACTTGCTGTCAGTCTGTCTTTAAAGATCAAAAGCTATCCCCTAAGATTTCAGCAGGTTGGATTTAGGCTGCCATATTTGTACATGTATTTAGCTTAGGGTTGCAACCTCATCCCTTTAAACCCAAATGCATATTAATTACACAGGGTCTGAGGCTAGTTTAATGCAGATAAGGCACTATATGTGAGTTTAATTACCAACCTAATCACCTGCGTAATAATATGTGTTCGGATTTAAAGGGATGCGGGGACAACCCTGATTTAGTTTGGTGGAACTGCTCCACTTTCCTCTAAATTATGAGGGCAGCCACCGGTACCACCTATACCTGTCCAATATGGCTAGTTCTGTGGACTTCTCTACCTTCCCAACCTGTGCATGTATGGTTGGCTCTAGTTCATACTCCTGAAAAGCTTTGTATTTGGAAGTCTGAGGCGTAAGATGCATGTTTACAATTTAAAACTATTAATTTAAAGTGGAAAAGTCATAAGTCCTGCTAGATCACTTTAGGCTGGCCCCTTTTGCAGGTATATCTATCTTAACCAGAAGTCGGAGCGGGTACCTGGTTTTGCCAGGTATCCGCTGCCCCCTGAAAGGTGGCAAATGTGGCAACAGAGGGGGGGGGAGGAAGCAAACAAGCGGAGCCCCCCCTTTTGGGTGGAGCTCTGCTTCAAGTTGTTATGGGTAAAGTACTGCTTTACCCATGCCATGAAAGAGGATTATGTTCTTAGCCCCTTCGCACCTAAGGATAAAACTGATCCTAATGACTAAGCCCAATTTTGCAACTTTGACATGTGTTAGTAAAACCGTAAATATCATCACAGCTATTTTGTGTATCCAGGTGGATTATTATACCTTGTTTTCTTAGTACAAATTGGGCTTTCATTTAGTGGTAAATGGTAATGAATATTTTCTAATCTGTCTCAAAATATAAATTTTTTTTTTTTTAATGTATCTACTACTATACCCTACTACCAAAGAATAACCCAAAAACAATTTCTCTTGCTTTTGATGATACCAGCGATACCACATAAGCCCCGGTTCACATTAGTGCGATCACGGAGATCTCATGTAATTTGGAGCGCACTGAACTGAAAGGACGAAAATCGGATGTCAGCGGATGGTCATCCGCTGACATCCGCAATCCCATAGACATTCATTATGTCCGTATATCACCCGCAAACGGATGGGGTGATATACGGACATACGGAACGTCCGTGTGAAAGAGCCCTAAAACACACTGACACTGATACTAATTAAAATAAATAAATAAAAAATCCTGTCCCTACCCGTTGGCCCCAACCTTGACCCAAACACGAACCCTGGGACTAACCTAGATACTTTGAACTAGGTTTTTTTTTTTTCTATCTCTGCGAGGACAGAGAAAGATAAAAATGTATCTGTCTCGTCCATTCACAGAGGGCTTCACAGTGATCGCTATCAAATCACTATCACTATCACTATCAAAGCCAGTCAGAGACTATCGCACTGATAAGGTGACACAGAATCTGACTTTCTGGGTCCCGATCATTAGAACAGGGCCCGGGGCTCTCGTGAGACCCCGGTCTCTGTGCTGGGAGAGCGCCATGTGGCGCGCTCTGAGCACAAAGGGAGCTACGCAAATATGTACAGTTCAAACAGGCTAAGATGTTCGCTTCCTTGGCTGTAAAAGAGCAGAGAGTTTAGTTCGACTTTAATATTGTCTAGTAAGGAATAAACAAAGAATTCAGCATCCCTAGAACAAGGTTCACAGTAGACGCATCCCCTACTATATGCACTGTTAGCAATAGCTTTGGAATGTATCAGACCTTGGCAGTTGTTGGGATTTGTAATCATCAGTATTACAAAAATGTATTATCATGTGTCATTACAGGTTATAGAATTTAATTTGACCTGTGAAATAAAAACTGTGTTTAATTCCACGGGGAGCTCCACTCTTAAGCAAATCTTGATTTTTCCAAGCAGCATATGGTACTTTCTTCTCTCCATTATGAATGCATTTATCCATGTTACAAATGCCAAGTCTCATTACTTGTTGCTTAGAACAACACGGTCACTATAACCCTCATCGGATCACAGTTACATATTGTTACTGCCTTAAACACCTGAGCCGCAATATAAAGGGTGCGATTTTTCCTGACAGGTTGATTGTACCTGTATTTACGAAGCAGGTGCTGCACATTTTTTTTTTGGCCAGGGTTTGATGAGCCTTCATAAAGCTAGAACCAAGGAAACTTTTCTACATAAATGCCTGTCTGTTTTTCTTCCCGGTTTTATGGTATTCAAGCATGTTCTTTTATTGAAACTTTTTTAGGAAATCTTAAGGTGGGAAGAATATATGTAGGGGTTTTGGCAGGAGGCATTTTCTCATAAAATGGATTGCTTGTTTCTGATTGTTTGGGGGAGTTTTAGTTTACAATTGCTCTGCTTTGTTTTCTTAGAGTCTTGCGAAGCTGAAGGAAAGGTTTCATCTAGAGGAAGGCAGAGGAAGATCAGAGCCAGACTTGACGTCCAACCTCACAAACTCTCATTTGTCTCTGTCCAGACAGACACTGGACGCTGGTTCACAGACTGATATTTCTGGTGATGTAAGTTTTTTCTCATTCTTACTGACATGGATATGTCTATCCTATAAAGTCTGTTTTCTGTACAGGAGAAAAAATCTTTTATCACTGCGATTACTTACTTACAGTACTTTATTGATTAGGAGAAAAGTTATATTTAGTATGTTTGGTAACATAGGTGAGAAAATCAAAGAATTGTGGCTGCTGTCTGCAGTCAATGTAATAAAATCCAGATATTTTTTGTTCTAACATTTTTTTTTAATGAGTAATATTTAAAACTTGAACAGCCCTTTCCCAATTATTGTTTTCCAGTTCACAATAACACCACAGATTCTGCTTTCTTGTTTCTTGTCCTTATCATTTACTCACACTTCACAGCTTTGAACATCACCCGCTGCTACCTAAGCCCCTATTTCCTTTAATTCTATTTTAGCAATGTATAGTGGTGTCATTTGGTAATGAAGAACAACTGAATGCTGTGATTTATGAAATATAAATGAACAGTAGAGTATGCCAAACTAAGTGTAGCACAGGGATGCTGAACCGGTGGCCCGCGGAGTCCTCCGATGTGGCCCACAACCTCCTGCTCTGGGATGGCAGGTTGGCAAAATGCGACCTAGGCTTGCCTACCCGCCATCCCAGAGCATTAGTGTTGGGAATGGAAGCAAGCGGATGTAGAGGGAGCAGAGCTGCATAAGCCATTGCTTCCTCTATAGCACAGGCTCCTTTTCCTGGCGGTGTGATTTTAAATGCACTCCGTCTGGGACAGCAACATTTTCTAAAACCGGCGATGCCTGCAGAAAGTGGCAAGTAAAGGAAGGTCAGTTTTTGAAAATCACAGTTTGGGTCTCATGGCAATCACAGCAATGGGCAGGGTTTTGCAGAGTTTGAGCATATTCGAGCAAAAGCCTGTAATGGCTATTATGCTGCTTTCACACTGCTCCGCATGTGCAGCGCAGTCTCCATTATGCTATTCAAAATAAAGAATTTTCACTGCGGCCTGCGACCAGTTACAAAATCTCTTAAGTGTCCCTTACCCTTCAAAAAGTTGAGCACCCCTGGTGTTGCAGATTAGAAGCTTTCTTAACTAAAATTTACTTGATTTTTATAAAAAAAAAGTCATCTCATCCAACATGGGGGTTGTAACAGCAGTATCTCTGTGGGCTTGCAGTTGATTCCAAGCTTCAGAAGGGAGCATTGAAACTCCAAAATACGTAACCATGCCCCCAACATGTGACATCAGTTCCGGTCCGTTGTTTGCGTTACATTGAGGTTTGGGTTTCTTGAGGTTTGACACTTCCTGCCTGCATCCCCATATGCGGCCAGCGGTGGTCCCTCTGATGTCCTGGCATGCAGTAGTGTGGACTGAAGACAAGACAAATTGCCTTGTCTATGCAGTATGCTACATCGCTCAAGGCTGCTCAGCGCAATGCATTTTGGTGGGAATGGGCCCCAAAACTCTAGAACAGAATGTTCTCTATAAAAAGTGGAACTTGTCTGTAGCGATTAATCGGGTTTTAAATAAAACTTGCAGTGCTGCTCTAAGCTGAGACAAAGATCTCCCCACTGATTGCAGTGAAGGGAGCTTGCATCAGTGCACCATTCAGAAGTGTAAAAGCATTATCAAAGAGAAAAGGTGCCGTTTACCAACCCAGTGCATTAGTATGTAGATTAATGTGGCCTCAGCCAGCCACATCCATGACCTATTTCGTCCCGCTCACCGGTGCTTGGTCACAGAGGTCTGTGACATACATACGAAGGCTCAGTTCACGCTGCCGCAACTTTTCATGCGACTTGAGAGTTCAAAGTCGCATGACAAGTCTCACTCCATTAACAGCAATAGAATCGTTCTAATTGATGTGAAAAAGGTTTCTGAACTACTTTGGGGCGTCTTCATTGCGACTTGCATTGACTTCTGTTAATGAAATCACAAGCAAGCCGCAATGAAGTCATGCAGGATGTCGACTGTCAAAGTTGCGCACATGTGAACCGGCACTAATGCACTGGGTTGATGAGTGGCACTTTTTTTTCTGTTTGATAATGATCAATCAGGTTTCACATTTATTGATAAAACATTGAAAATATAGGAAGGAATCTGGTTCACTGTGATAGCATGTTCACATCTTATCTCTGTGTAGTATATTCTTCTTTTCGCTTTTTTTTTTTTAGATATGCCCATATCAAACAGTTTGCATTGTAGTTTGGTATGATTACATGATGCCTGTTTGTAGTAAACAAATGATTTTGAGGCCCAGGACACCCAGACAATAGTGGCTTTTAGTACTGCAGGTTGCTCACAGTCTCTATGAAGAGCATTTGTGGTTATTATATTCAGTCTCACCCTCCTCTTCACTCAGGAGTTAAACTAGAAAAAACTGGAGAATTCTATTATCTGCTATTCTTTACAATGAAGAAGAATGTACTGGTAAGAGTATAAGAAATGTCATTTTGTAATCCTGCATATCTCTTATTGCTCTACCTCAGCCCAGCATTCTTTTCATTTAACGGTGATAAAATGTATTCTTGGCAAACTGTGAAACTATAGTATGTCTCCATCCTTATTATCTTCTTAACATCTCTTGACTTTAGTTGGCCCCGCTGCAGTAAATTGCTTATTTTTGCGTCTTAAAATTTTTCATCGAAATGGCAGTTAAATCCAGGTCAAGCATACTGCTAATCGGAGGGCAGAATGCGTTTTTAATCACCTGATTTATTTACTTGCTTCGCCCTTCCTCAGAACCTGCAGTCATTCCATTTAGAGGTTCTGACACTTGCCTTGGGAAGGATTTAATTCTGTGAAACCATTTTCTGTGTTTTTCTAATGGCAGTCTGGTCCAAATCCCTCTACGCTAATATGCGAAATTGGGAGGGCGAGCAGACTTTAGCTCTTGTTGCTTTGCCAGTTCTTTCTCTTACAAATCTAATTTCTAGTCTCAGAAAAATATTCATCTAAGATACATTTTTTGATGTGTTATCAATTTTCCAAGAGCTCTTCTCTGCTACAGCGTTTTAAGTGCTGATACCATCATATCCCTGCTAGTTAGGTGAATGTAAGACAAGCAGGAGCCGCTATAACTCCTGTCTTTCTTGTTCCCGTCTTTGGCAAGGATTTGGAGCCAGCTACATATTTTGCGCTTTGGAGGTCTATTTATTTTCTTTAATCATGTCTTTGTTGAGAAAACAGCTGGGCTCATAGGGTGTGGACAGCAGGGGTCCTAGCTATTGTTTTTATGTGGTTTGAATTATTTTAAAATATTTTATACAGTCACTCTAAAGAAAGTTTTCTTTCTGGGTCATGCATTTATTAAAATAGTTCTTGGTGCACCAGATGGGCTAATAATTCATTTAGACCTTCATCTGACATAGATTGGAAGTCTAGACTACAGCCTAAGCAAACTTTTATTCTATGTGTGAGCTCTGCTGTATTGATGCTTTCTGCACCAGAATTATTCTGTGACTGCAGTCTTTATATGTTATTTGAGAACGGTCACATGTTATGGATTTTTTCCCCCACTCATGCAACATTGATATTAAAGCCAGACCATGTGACTTCAATGGGGCTCAGAAGCACAGGGGCCTCATATCTCCCTGCATAATGATTTAACCAATCAGCAGTAGCGTTTGGCAAATTCATTTTAGGTAAAACGAAAGGGAATATAAAGTCTTTTCAATTACTTTTTTTTTTTTTTTCAGTATGCTTTTTAGGTTGGATAAGCATTCAGTGTACATATAGAGTAATGAGTTCCCAAGGTTCCTTTTATTTAAGAATTCTAAAATGTATTCTCGTCAGAATGTGAAACTATAGCATGTCTCAGTTCCTATTATTTTCTTGGTCATCAGTGCAGCACGGAACGTTTTACATTGTGTAATGTAATCCTGCAATACAATATAGTCTACATGGAATTATGGAAAATGACACAAAGGTTATAATTGGTATACATTGTCTACCTAAAAGAAGCACTTTTTAAGGATTTGAGCCCAAGTTCACCCTGAGGCTGTTTTGAAATCTGAACTCGCACAATTTCAAGACGGCATTTTAGTCTGACTTTGGGGGCGAGTTCCTGCACAAATGTCTATGGAAATGCCCCCCCCAAATTGCCAAAAGTAGTACAGAAACTACTTTTGGGAATCGGTGCGGCGCCGCAAAGTCGGCGTCACACGGATTTGGACGGTACCGGCAATTGGCTTCGATTTGACATGTCAAATCGGACCAATGTGAAAGTGGGCTCAGGGTCACAGAAACATGCCTGTTTTTAATGCAGAGCCGTCTGAGGGTCCAAAGATCACAGATATCCAATATGGCAGTTCTATAGATAATGATGATATATTTTAAGTCTTTGCAACTTTTGAGGAGTATTATTCTGAAATTGTTTGACAATTCTTAGACGCAGCTTTTCACAGATTGGTGAACCTCTTCCCCTCTTTACTTCTGAGACACTCTTACTCTCGAAGATGCTCTTTTTATACACAGTCATGTTACTGACCTGCTGCCAAATAACCAAATTCGTTGCAAAATGCTCATCCTTGTTAGTGCCAGCTTTTAGTCCCAACCTTTTTGAGACTTACTGCCATCAATTCCAAAATTATTTTTTCCCTTAAAATGGTATATTTTCTCAGTTTAAATATCTAATATGTCTTCTATTTTCTATTGTGAATAAAATATGGATTTATGGGATTTGCAAATCATTGCATTTGGTTTTTATGTAGATTTTATATAGTGTCCCCACTTTTTTTTAAATTGGGTTTGTAAAACCTTTCTGTTTGCCCCAATTCTGGTAATATCATACTAAAAGCTAATATACCTCACTAACTTACCACAACCTTCTTTAACCTCTTGACGCTGACTACACGCATATATGCGGCCGTTCGGCGGTTGGGCCTTAATGCCGAGCGGCTGCATATATGCAACCACGTGTAAACAACCTACCATGCTAAGAGCGCACCCAGCATGGTAGTCGGCGGGGATTGGTAAGCTCCCAATGCATACTCATGAATCATGATCACCAGCTTTCCAAATATGTGAACGCTGTAACAGCCAATATTACATGACCTGAATGCTTACCTGTGCCTCTTACCTGTGCTTTCAGAACTCCTAAAGGATCAGGAGGCGGCCGGTGCGAAGGGATTAACTAGAATTTATCAAGATAACCTGCTACTTGTTTTGATTATTCAGTGTAAATATAGTTCTGCAATCCCTGTGGGCACTTCTTGATCTGCTTTCAAACAATTAGGTCTATAGGCATCCAAGGAAACTAAAGGGTTTAACCTAGACTGCTGTAATCTATCCAGGAAATAACACTTGTATACTGTACAGCACGTTATAGAACACTATAAGGCCTAATGGTACTTATTGAAAGAATATGTCATTTATAGAGCTGGATTTATACTTTTTTGATCCCCTTGCTGCAGGAACTGCGCACAAGTAGTAGACTAACCACCATTAAACCATTTTTTTTTTGTGCAGCACAGTGTACAAATGGCAGTCATACATATTAACCACTTCAGCTCCGGAAGGTTTTACCCCCTAATGACCAGGCCATTTTTTGCAATACGACTGTGTTGCTTTAACTGACAATTGCGTGGTCGTGCGACACCGTAACCAAATGAGCTTTATTTTGGTGGTATTTGATAACCCCCTGCGGTTTTTATTTTTTGAGCTATAAACAAAAAAAGACCGACAATTTAAAAAAAAAAAAAAATATTTTGTACTTTTTGCTATAAAACATTCCCAATAAAAAAATTTAAAAGATCTAATTTTTTCATCAATTTAGGCCAATATGTAATCTGCTACATATTTTTTGGTAAAAAAAATCCTAATAAGTGTGTTTTAATTGGTTTGCGCAAAAGGTATAGCGACTACATACTATGGGATAGATTAATGGACTTTTTATTTTTTTAAATTGTTTTTACTAGTAATGGCGGCGATCAGCGATTTTTAGCGGGACTGCGACATTGCGGTGGACAAATCTGACACTTGGGGCTCTTTCACACGGTTCGCCTCCGTAGGCGGATCCACGCTGCTCAGTAGGGATCGATCTGCCGATCCCCGCTGAGCCGGCGGATGACAGCTCCGTCTCCGCTTGCAGTGCGGAGAGGGAGGTGTCACAGCTCCCGCTGCTCTCTATGGGGGATCGGATGAGAGCGGGCCGCCTGTCCGCTCTCATCCGATCCGATCCCTGAACGGATGGAAAAATAGGGTTTCCATCCGTCCAGATTTCACGGACAGGATCGGATACGGATGGCAGCGGGTGTCAGTGGAGGTGTCTCCGCTGACATCTGCTGCCCCATAGAGCTGCATGGAGGATCCGATCAGATCTGCCTAAAAATCTGACAGGCAGGTCTGATCGGATCGCCCGTGTGAAAGAGCCCTAAGTGACACTTTATGGGGACCAGTGACCCAATACAATAATCAGTGCTTAAAAAAATGCACTGTTATTGTATAAATCACACTGGCAGGGAAGGGGTTTAACACTGCGGTGATCAAGGGGTTAAGTGTGCTCCTAGGGAGTGCCTTCTAACTGTGTGGGGCAAGAATAGGCTAGAGGAAAAGTGAGATATGTGTTTAAGCTTAGCTTAAACACAAGATCTCTCTCTGTCTCTGTGACAAAACAGCCGTCTGCCTTGTTTACATAGGCAGACCGTTGTTCTGCCATTCCCCTGCATGATCGCGGGTGGCTGGCGGCCATCGCGGCTGCCGGACCCGCTGATTGGCTCCCCCTATGTCTGATCGCAGCGGCGCTCCGGCGGTGCGCGCATCCCCCTGAGAACTCCTCCACAAAATCATGTACCTATACTTAATTTTGGGCAGCCAGGCCTCCCTGCCGCAGTATATATGCATGGGGCAGTCTGGAAGTGGTAAAGCAATCAGATACCAGTTTAGTAAAGTAAGATCCATGGAAGAAGATGAATTCTGATTAGTTTCTCTGGGGCTCCACATTGGCCATTTCCTTTGCGCTACTTTAAAAAGCTGTTTGGCTGAATACAATTCTAAGATTTCCCTGTGAGCACCCAGTAATGATGCAGGAACTGTCTCCAGGTGCCAGAAGTGGATTGCATCGCTGGTGGTCAGGAACAGTCAGTCTACATACTTCCTCCTTCTGATCTCCATCCCTTTGTTTGGGACTGAAGGTGGTATATACTTCCTTCTCCTGATCTCTATCCCTTTGTTTGGGACTGATCTCCATCCCTTTGTTTGGGACTGAAGGTGGTACATACTTCAACCTTCTGATCTCCATCCCTTTGTTTGGGACTGAAGGTGGTATATACTTCCTTCTTCTGATCTCCATTCCTCTGTTTGGGACTGAAGGTGGTATATACTTCCTTC
This sequence comes from Pelophylax lessonae, assembly GCF_965119305.1. Classification (NCBI taxonomy): domain Eukaryota; kingdom Metazoa; phylum Chordata; class Amphibia; order Anura; family Ranidae; genus Pelophylax; species Pelophylax lessonae. The sequence goes on from NC_138768.1 coordinate 714,408,364, forward strand.
TTCTGATCTCCATCCCTGTGTTTGGGACTGAAGGTGGTATATACTTCCTTCTTCTGATCTCCATCCCTGTGTTTGGGACTGAAGGTGGTACATACTTCCTTCTTCTGATCTCCATCCCTGTGTTTGGGACTGAAGGTGGTACATACTTCCTTCTTCTGATCTCCATCCCTTTGTTTGGGACTGAAGGTGGTACATAATTCAACCTTCTGATCTCCATCCCTTTGTTTGGGACTGAAGGTGGTACATACTTCAACCTTCTGATCTCCATCCCTTTGTTTGGGACTGAAGGTGGTACATACTTCAACCTTCTGATCTCCATCCCTTTCTTTGGGACTGAAGGTGGTACATATTTCCTTCTTCTGATCTCCATCCCTTTCTTTGGGACTGAAGGTGGTACATACTTCCTTCTTCTGATCTCCATCCCTGTGTTTGGGACTGAAGGTGGTACATACTTCCTTCTGATGTCCATCCCTTTGTTTGGGACTGAAGGTGGTACATCCTTCTCCTGATCTCCATCCCTTTGTTTTGGACTGAAGGTGGTACATCCTTCTCCTGATCTCCATCCCTTTGTTTTGGACTGAAGGTGTTATATACTTCCTTCTTCTGATCTCCATCCCGTTGTTTGGGACTGAAGGTGGTACATACTTCAACCTTCTGATCTCCATCCCTTTGTTTGGGACTGAAGGTGGTACATACTTCCTTCTTCTGATCTCCATCCCTGTGTTTGGGACTGAAGGTGGTATATACTTCCTTCTTCTGATCTCCATCCCGTTGTTTGGGACTGAAGGTGGTATATACTTCCTTCTTCTGATCTCCATCCCTGTGTTTGGGACTGAAGGTGGTATATACTTCCTTCTCCTGATCTCCATCCCTTTGTTTGGGACTGAAGGTGGTACATACTTCCTTCTTCTGATCTCCATCCCTTTGTTTGGGAATGAAGGTGAAGATACATTTTTTAGAAGCTGTACAAAATATTTAGCTCTAAAAAAACTGTAAAACTCTTAATATGACAGTGGATTATTGTTCTTTATTCTAATAAAGTGTGTGTGATAATTGCACTTTCTTAAAATATGCTTATCTCTAAATTCTCGGTTTTAGATTTGAAGCAGTCTTTAAAAATGAAATCTGTAGCAGTGATAGTGTGGGTACCTGTTCACTCATCATAAGGCTGAATGTGTCTTTTCCTATTTAATCCAACAGATTGGAATGAGGAGCAGATCGACTCTTGCAGAAAAGGTCAGGCTGAGCCTGCAGTATGAGGAGGCGAAAAGAAGGTACTGTTTCTAGAGTTGGCTTTGCTTTGGTGGAGCTAAAACTGGTTGTTGGGTGACCTCTACTGGGCAATTTATAGAATAACAGTTGTTCTAATTGTATATATGCAGTTTAGCAGTTTTTCGATGTATCCAAGAATCACTTGTGTCATCGCTAAGCAGTACTCATTTTAAAGAAAGTACAATAAGATATAGACCCAAATCTTTGCTTTTTTATTTTTAATGGTATTCACCACACAGTTTGATTATTTAACTATTCGTTGTTAATTTTTTTTTTTTTAATGACAGTATTGGCGTATTTTAGGTTTTGGATAGAGTGGAGAGGGGTTAGAACATCTACAGTATTAGGTTTTTATTGCTCTCTGTGCCTCCGTTAGGGAGATTCACTATTTATTTATTTGATTTTCACATTTAGAAAAAACAAGGTGCACAATCTCTATACATTAGGTCAGATGTTCCAAGTAGAGCATATGAAACCAATGGTAGAAAAATACAGGTCAAGTATAGGCGTAATCAACATGAACAGAACTTAAACCATACATAAAGGAACTATAAATGCCAGGATTGTTGGCTCCAGATGGGAACAAGGAGGGGGGGGGAGGGGGGGTATAGGGTGAAGAAAGAAGCGAGAAGGAATTTGGGGTGGAGGAGAGAGGGGAGGAGAAGCACAAGCAGATGGTTCGTAATGCCATATCATAAGGGACAAAGAATGGTGTTAGAATAAAAGTTTCATCAAAAAACATAAATTCACAGTACATTCAGGTCACCCTCTCTATTTATCCTGTTTACTGTTATAATCAAAAGTAGTGAAAGTAAAAAAAAAAATCACAAATTTGGGTTGAGATTAGACCACTGATAGAAGGGATATCTTCCAATGGGGACACTAGTTCTGGTGACACACCTGGATTCCCTCACTTTGGAAAGATTTCCTCTCACTACCTATTTTGGTTTTGGGACTGGAAGTGAGGAGAGATATCCCAAATGGGAGACAGATGGCTAAAAAAAAAAACATGACGGGGGTTATAACCTTACTCTATCCAAAAAGTTGAAATAAAATGTTTTGCCCTTCGTGACATTTTACCATTCAGAGAAGTCACCCTGTGAGATTAGGTTTTAGGGCATTCGCTTTGCCACTGTGAAAAAACAGGTGTAGCTAAAGGCTGTATTTGAATTGTATTAGGTTTGTATATTTATTTTTTTATACAGCAATGTAACATCACAAAGATACCCTATACTGCGCGTCCTGCTTCAGCCTTTGGGGGAGAACTTTAGTTTAGTTTAATTTACATGCTTTCCTCACAGGAGAAAGCCAAATGGTGTTATTACACCTGCATAGGAACTGTACATCCCAGAATAAATTTAAAGTTTAGGTGCATTTCTGACATTGAGGACTGAATTTCAGATGCAATATTATTAGAGGGAAGAAAGCCATCTGATATTATTTGTTGTGCACAAAGGGGAGTGAAGAAGAGGCAGGATTAGTATGAAGAAAACTGTCCATCTGCTACCCTATGGCATATGTGGCACACGATCACACCCACTTTCTGTTTACCACATTACTGGAAATATCTGATAGTTACTACATGTTAGACCTGTGAGGAAATACACGTGAAACAGTATCTGTAAAGCTAGCCATAGATGGATCGAATTTGGTCTGTTCAGCAGGGACCCACCAAATTTTGATCCAAATGTAGCCATTCCTGTTTGACAGAAATCAATTAAATTGACTTCTGATTAAATGGGAATGTTGGAAAACTTTTGCCGATCAGCAGCTGCAGCCAATCAAATAAAGAAATGCATTCATTTTTTTAATGGTTCAGCCCTCAGCTGAATGAAAAAAAATGTATCTATGGTTAGCTTAAAGCGGAGTTCCGGCCACAAAAAAAATTTTCAATAAACATACCCCCGGGACAGTCAGGGCTAGTACATTCCACAATGGCTAGCTTCTGATCTGCCCGGTTCGCACTTACCTGCAAGAAGATATACTCACTTTTAAAATTTCTTCTCCAGCGTTGCCATCTCTGTTGTGGGCAGCTGAAGCCAGCGCGATCCTCTTCTGCGTCCTCTTCCGCGTCTTCTTCTCCCAGAATGCGCCTGCACCGGCCCTTCTCGTCAATTCCGGTGCGGCGCCGCATTCCTCCACAGCTTCTGGGCATGCCCAGAAGCTGTTTAGCAAGGAATGCGGCGTCGCACCGGAAGTGACGAGCGGGGCCGGTGCCGTCTCATTGATTCCTGGGAGCGATGACGTTCAGCTCCCAGGAATCATTGCAAACCGGAAGTGATGGCATGGGCCGCGGCCGCCGAGGGAGGAAGTGCAAAAAAGGTGAGTATTTCTTTCTACAATTACAAGGTAAGTAAAAAAAAAAAAAAAAAAAATCCTAACTATCCAATTCTGTTTCAGGTGAGGAAAAGCAAGCGGATGGCCACAAAATCGGTTGTGTCAATTTTGTGGCCGGAACTCTGCTTTAAAAGAGAAGTATGGGGTTTCTCTATTTTCCCCCAATCATATTTACCTAGGTGGATGCAGCATCGGTCTGATGCTGCATCTGTCCCCCGGCCCCTCTGTACTGGGAATCGAGCGATCGAACACTGCCGATCACTCGGTTCTGACAGCTTCACGAGCAGAGAGCTGCTCTCTGCTCTGCCCCCTCCTCGCTCATTGGAGTGCTGGGCTGTGGAGGTGCGGGGAACGGCCGGCTCAGGCTCTCAGTGGCTCAACGAGAGGCTAAGCTCGGTGTTGGCCCAGGCACCTGGCGGATCCCGAATTCCATTGTCGTGATGACGCGGTGCCCGGACTTACTTCTGTGATGTCAGAGAGAGCGGACTTCAGCCATAGCAGTGACTTCTGTCACACCTCATCACTTGCCATGGTAGAGACTTTTGTCATGACTCACTTCTGGCCATGGCAGTGTTTTTTGTCACATATCACCTCTGTCTACAGCAGTAACTGCCACATCTCACTACTGGCCATGGATAGCAGGGGTTGAAATGACTCCTTGCTTGTACTCAAGTGGTTTTCACTGCATTGGTTTGTGAGTACATTTCTGCTTTTATGATTAACTAAAACAGAAGTTTTACACTAAATTTTGTGAGGGTTGTACTATCTTTTATCTTTAAAACAAACGATTAAGGGCAGATCAGAAATGAGGTCTAATGTATCAGTTTGTTTTTGCCTAAAAATCCCTTCTCTTCATGCATCTATCACTCTTATACCTGCCCTTATCGGAATTTGATTGATAATTACAGAGAAATAAGTCCAGATACTTCTGGCCCATGGTGAGGTGTAGATGTTCTGCTAATAATCGCACTTTTTTCATTATGTATTATAAACTATAGCACAATATGAGATATAAGGTTTGAAACAACAGGTATTAAATATATGAATGATATTCGCTTTCATGCACTTGTTCACGCATATTTTTGGAGTTATACATAAAGATAGGTGGATAGTGGCAGTGCTGTAGTTTTTTTGCATTTACATTACAATTATCGCACCTAATTAATGTCAGACCGGCATTTTTGTTTTGTTATTTTGTTCCTCTTTAATTTCTAGTTTGATTTTGGGGTTGTTTAGAGTTGTTTAGAGTTTTACTTTCAAATCTAAGGCTCGGTTCACACTTAGTGCCGGTTCACATATGTGCGGCTGCGGCGATCGCATATAATATCGGAGCGCACTGCTCCTTCATTATATGCGATCGGGTGTGCGGTGCGAATTCAGCCATACACTCTGTATGGCTAAATTCGCACTGCACCCGCAGTAAAGTTGCACATAACCCTTTTTTTCAGCCGCATCAGGATCGGATCGCACAGTGGTTCACACTTGTGCGATCCGATCCTGTGCGAACTGTAAGATCGCACTGCGATATGCGATCAAACTGGGGGTGTCGTTAAGATTACATTGACACCCCCAGCGTATCGCATATGGCAGTGTGAACTGCCAAGGGTGCATTTGCGATGCGGTAACAGGCTGCGAATTCGCAGCCTTCCCGCATCGCATAAGTGTGAACCGAGCCTTATGCAATGCGGGAACAGGCTGCGAATTTGCCAATGGTGCCAATTTGGTGTCAATGTAATCTTAACGACACCCCCAGTTTGATCGCATATCGCAGTGCGATCTTACAGTTCGCACAGGATCGGATCGCACAAGTGTGAACCACTGTGCGATCCGATCCTGATGCGGCTGAAAAAAAGGGTCATGTGCGACTTTACTGCGGGTGCAGTGCGAATTTAGCCATACAGAGTGTATGGCTGAATTCGCACCGCACACCCGATCGCATATAATGAAGGAGCAGTGCGCTCCGATATTATATGCGATCGCCGCAGCCGCACATATGTGAACCGGCACTGAACCTAGAAAAACAGAATTGTTTATCTTGTGAACGGAAAGCTAAAGCGAACAAGAAAAAAAAAAAAGATTTCAGATGAATGGCAAGTTTGCAAATGTAGAAAAATAGCCTTCGTAGTTGGATATGTGCAGTGGCTTGTACTTATCAGTATAAATAACAGCAGAACTTAGGTGGGAGAGCAGATGTTATAAGTATCTTGTAATAAGCTAGCCATCTGCAAGGCGTATGGTGTTTTCTGCGTTAACAGGTTTATAATCGCTGCAATCAATTTGTGTCGCCCATATCTGATCAGTAGCCTGCAATGTAGTGATGTCATTAATAAAAATTACTCTGCTTTTGGAATATTTCTTATTGAACGTTTAGAAAGTATTTTAGGGTTTGCATCAAAGGTTTAAATAATCGCTCCTTGCAAATGCTGGAATGATCGAATTTTAAAAATAAGACCAGTCATATAAGGACGTTGGCGAGTCATGTAATTGCTGACTGTCTGTCATTTTACCAGTTTAGGCACTCTGTGCTTATTGTCAAAATAGATTGAAAAATCTCCATCCACTGTGCAGGCTTTCTTAGATGGGACTTTATGTAATTATTGTATTTAGCTTTTGTTTATTGAAGCTGATCTGCAGACTTGCTTTCAGTCTTACACAGTTGTATAGGCTCCTCTCCTGATTTCACTGCACACTGTTAGCTTCTCGTACTGTGCATTAGAGGCTGCAGAAAGTCAAATAGATCCCACCTCATTTCCTGGCTGGAGGACAACCCACATCCTCAAGCCCTTTCCTCCCCCCTGCCTCTTTCATTCATTGGATTGCAGTTCTTTCAATCATAGAGGCTCAGCATCACAGTCTCCATGCAAATGCATTCTGTTTAGGGATGCCCATTCATTCTAACATCCACTTATGAAGACATTTTAATATTTTTTCAATACAGTGTCTTACAAAAATGAGTACACCCCACACATTTTTGTAAATATTTTAAAATATCTTTTCATGTGACAACACTGAAGAAATGACACTTTGCAACAATGCAAAGTAGTGAGTGTACAGCTTGTATAACAGTGTAAATTTGCTGTCCCCTCAAAATAACAACACACAGCCATTAATGTCTAAACTGCTGGCAACAAAAAAGAGTACACCCCTAAGTGAAAATGTCCAAATTGGACCCAAAGTGTCAATATTTTGTGTGGCCACCATTATTTTCCAGCACTGCCTTAACCCTCACCAGAGCTTCACAGGTTGCCACTGAGGTCCTTTTCCACTCTTCCATGATGACATAACAGAGCTGGTGGATGTTAGAGACCTTGCGCTCCTCCACCTTCCGTTTTGAGGATGCCCCACGGATGCTCAATAGGGTTAAGGTAGGGAGACATGCTTGGCCAGTCCATCACCTTTACTCTCAGCTTCTTTAGCAAGGCAGTGGTCGTCTTGGAGGTGTGCTTAGGGTTGTTAGAATGTTGAAATATTGCCCTGCTGCCCAGTCTCCAAAGGGAGGGGATCATGCTCTGCTTCAGTATGTCGCAGTACATGTTGGCATTCATGGTTCCCTCAATGAACTGTAGCTCCCCAGTGCTGGCAGCACTCATGCAGCCCCAGACCATGACACTTCCACCATCATGCTTGACTGTAGGCAAGACACACTTGTCTTTGTACTCCTCACCTGGTTGCCGCCACACACGCTTGACACCATTTGAACCAAATACAGTTATTTTGGTCTCATCAGACCACAGGACATGGTTCCAGTAATCCATGTCCTTAGTCTGCTTGTCTTCAGCAAATTGCGGGTTTTCTTGTGCATCATCTTTAGAAGAGACTTCCTTCTGTGACGATAGCCATGCAGACCAATTTGATGCGTATGGTCTGAGCACTGACAGGCTGACCCTCCACCCCTTCAACTCGGCAGCAATGCTGTCAGCACTCATACGTCTATTTCCCAAAGACAACCTCTGGATATGATGCTGAGCCCGTGCACTCAACTTCTTTGGTCGACAATGGCGAGGCCTGTTCTGAGTGGAACCTGTCCTGTTAAACTGCTGTATGGTCTGTGCCACCGTGCTGCAGCTCAGTTTCAGGGTCTTGGCAATCTTCTTATAGCCTAGGCCATCTTTATGTAGAGCAACAATTCTTTTTTTTTCAGATCCTCAGAGAGTTCTTTGCTATGAGGTGCCATGTTGACCTTCCAGTCACCAGTATGAGAGAGTGAGAGCGATAACACCAAATTTAACACAACTGCTCCCCATTCACACCTGAGACCTTTTAACACAATTGACACCGGGGAGGGAAAATGGCTAATTACACTCACTACTTTATATTGGTGCAAAGTGTCATTTCTACAGTGTTGTCACATGAAAGGATATAATAAAATATTTACATATGTGAGGGGTGTACTCACGTTTGTGAGATACTGTATGTATGTGTGTGTGGGTGTGTATATATATATATATATATATATATATAATTTTTTTTTTTAAATACATTATTAATTAAATCTTCCCAAGAGCCAGTCCACTGCTTGCATCAGGACTGAGGGCTCTTGATAGGAGTACAGTACTGAGAGACAGTATACTGTAATTTTTTTAGAAAGTGATGCACAGAACTCTGCTGCCCCCTCCCACCAGCCATGATCTGTCTGCATTGCATAGAAAAGCATAGGGATTAAAATAGGTATGTAATGGAAACAGTTATATTTAACATTATGTAACTGGCATGTTGATGAGGGGGGAAAGACGGAATTGGAGAAGGCAAAAAATATAACAGACTATATTTCAGCTTTAAGCATGTCTTTATCACTAACAGTAAAAGTTGCCTTTTCTTTTTACCATTCATTGTTCAGTGATTTTAAATAGAGATTGAATTGATTTCTCTTTACCTAATGGCACCTTGTTTCATATATCTTGAAATACATGGCAGTTTTCTCTCAGTGGTATGTCTTGCTTATCATATACCACTTGAATTGCAGGCAAAATATTTCTAGCTTAGATATAGACCGTTTTATGGAGTGTTAACCAAACAATGATCAAGCTGTGATTGGGGTAGGTGCGGGATTTTTTTGTTTGTGACTAAATTGAATGTTTTTTTTTTCCAGTATGGCCAACCTGAAGATAGAACTAGCAAAGCTGGACAGTGAGGCTTGGCCTGGGGCCCTGGATGTGGAGAAAGAGAAGCTTTTGCTAATTAATGAAAAGGAGGAACTACTGAAGGAACTGCAGTTTGTGACTACACGGAAACGAACTCAGGATGAGATCGAACGGCTGGAAGCAGAGAGGAGGAGACTGGAAGAGGACCTCTTGTCTGTCAAAAGCACTCCCAGCCAAGCACTTGCTGAAAGGTTTGTCATCCTTTTGAGCAGGCCATGCTACTGCACAGTGTCCATGGCCTACCGACCGTACATGGCAGGCTTAACCACTTCTGGACCCCCTAAAGACAAGGCCATTTGTTGTGCGTTATTTTAACTGACAATTGCGCGGTCCTGCAACGCTGTACCCTAATACAATTGATGTCCTTTTTTCCCACAAATAGAGCTTTATTTTGGTGGTATTTGATCACCTGTGCAATTTTATTTTTTTTGCTCTATAAACAAAAAAAGAGCGACAATTCTAAAAAAAAAACAAAAACAATGTTTTTTACTTTCTGCTATATAACATTCCCAAATAAATAAAAAATAAAAACAGTTTTTCATCATTTTAGGCCAATTTGTATTCTGCTACATATTTTTAGTAAAAAAAAAAAAAGAAAAAATCCCAGTAAGTGTATATTGATTGGTTTGCGCAAACGTTATTGTGTCTACAAACTAGGGGAAAGATTTATGTAATTTTTTTTTTTTACTAGTAATGCCGCCGATCAGCGTTTTTTAGCGGGACTGCGTCATTGCGGCGGACAGATCAGACACCTAACTGACATTTTTGACACTTTTGGGGGGACCAGTGACATTACTATAGTAATCAGTGCTAACAATTTGCACTGTTACTGTAGTAATGACACTGGCAGGAAAGGGGTTAACACCAGTGGCGATCAAAAGGTAAATGTGTCCCTGGGGGGTGCTTTCTGAATGTGGGGGGGATGTATTTACTGAATGACTACAGAGACCTGTGTTCCTTAATAAGAGGAACACAGGATCCCAGTGTTCATTGCTGACAGAACAGCGGTCTGCCACGTTTACAACCGCAGGCTTGCGTTCTGTCTCCACAGGAAGCGATCGCGGGTACCCGGCGGCAATCGCGGCTGCCAGACCCACTGATCAGCTGCCCCTGTGGCGAATGGGCGCACACCCCCACTCGCGGTCCTGGGAAGAGACCTACAGTTACGTCGTTTTCGCTGGACAGAGCTGTACTGCTGGCAGTCTGCAAGTGGTTAAAGCAAACCTGATATTTTACATTTTGAAAAAGAAAAGTGCTAGCAGTTATCTTTTTTAGCCAGAAAACTCTCCATAATGCGCCCCTCTGAAAGTGGTTTCACGTTATTATAAAATGTTTAACTTCCTTGACTAAGCCCCACCCATGCGTATTCTCCTGTTAGGTGAAAATTCCCTTACTAGCTACCACTGCATTTTCATTGAACAAGGTGATGAAAGGTAGGTGAGACTTTTTCCAAACTCAGGAATGCCAAGTAAAGGTAGTAACAGAATGACACGTAGAAAAGGCTATTCTGGCCAACCAAGACTCCTAGACCAGACCTTTAGTTTAATGAAAATGTTCGACTGGTTTGCTTCAGTTACCTCAATGCGGTTGCTGACGGTCTTTTCAAACCAGGTGTGCTCAGTGCAGTCCCAATAGAAGACAAGGCAAAAATACTTTTTTCTCTTTTGTTCACTGATGGACACAGCTACATATCTTCTTAGATCCTCAGGCTTATGCTGCTCTCTCCACAGGGGTAGGACTAGGCAGAAATTATTTTGGGTACGCCCCTGAAGCAGTCTCAGGGAGTAATATTCACACTTCCTGCTTCAGGACTGCAGTTTTTTCTGCCTAGTCAGGAGAAAGGACTTGGTTCCCTGCTGGGATCTGCGGTCTTGGTGTTTTTTCCTTTTTTAAATTGAATTTTTTCTTCTTTTATTATTTTCTGTTCCTGTGAGAACTACAATCAACTGCTGGACTGGGCAATGCACTGGATATCCTAGATCCTTACGGTCTTCCCAGTCTGGCTAGCGAGCGCGACCCAGCTATTAGCTCCGTGCTAGGTTGGCCGCGAAATAGCCCCACTGGACGGGGGCTGGTCAGCGAGTGAAACATTTTGCGAGGACGCATAGCCCTGGTCATGATAATGGTCACCGCCAGAGTCGCAGCGTACCTCTGGCCCGCAGCACCCCCATTCCAAGATGGCACGGTGGACTGTCAGGAGTGGTTCCCGCTCGGTTCCCAGGTGTGATGAGTAGTGTTTTCCCCTCTCCTCTGGGGAAATACTAGGGTGGACGCGGGCCCTTCCTTGGTTTGTTAGGCCCCTTCTGTGCCCTTCCCTCATGGTTTCCCCCCCTCACTAGCAGGGTTCCCCTGTACTAGTCACCCTCATCTACCCCTCCTTAGTCCACCCTCGGGTTGTACAGGCTGTTGTGGTGTATGGGGTGTCATTGGTGATGGGCTGGAGGAAGGTGGGAGCGCGCCGCTGACGGCTCATTTTCTGATGCTTCTGCAGCGAATGGCTGCGCGGGGGATCCCTGTGAGTTCCCCCTCCCCCCAGTGGACTACAAGTACCTGTAGGGCCAGTCTGGGTCCTGGGTGCCGCGCTGCACCGCGTGGCGCTGCCATTTTGTTGTGGATGGCTGTATTCAGCCTCAGCGGCCATGTTTGTGTAGTCCGGCAGCCATGTTTTTGGAGTTTCCCATTGAAGTCAATGCGGCTGCCATTTTCTTGTAGCCTGTGGAGCGGTGATGCGGCGGTGGGCCTCTAGTGGCAGTAACTGCGTTTCCTCTTCCTCGCTGATCGCAGCATAACAAGCAGCTTGGCACTCTGTATTCAGCTCTGAATAGGTGGTGGTGAGTCCCTGCGGGTATTCAGCTCCTTCTTCTGCTATAGCAGCACTGCTGGTTTGCTGGGTCTTGCAATACCACAGCGGTAGTGGTGTGAGGGTTTTTTTTTTTTGTAAAAAAAAAAAAAAAGTTTTCCCTTGCATATTAAGGGCGGCCTCCCTGGAGCAGGTATCACCACCCGACCCACTCTCAGAAGCTCCGGGCTCTCAGTCTGCCCTGGTGGCCATGACAGCGGTCCTGCAGTCACTTGTGTCAAAAGTTGATATGGCCCTGCAAAAGTGGCCTGGCAAGAAGCGCCCCCCCCCAGTCTTCACCTGTATCCTCTATCTCCTCAGAGTCTGAGGTGGATTTGGCTGTTGCGGAGGCGAGTCGCCCCCACTGGGTTTGTGTCCACGCACCCTGAGTACTCTGATAGTGAGTCCTCTTCCACTACAGCCGCGCATGGAAAGGCGTTTGTGGAGGCACTGATTGTATCAGTGCAGGAAACTTTAAAATTGGAGGACACAGCTGTTGCTACTGCGTCAGTGAAATTTGGCACCCGTAGGCCATCCAAGGGGAGTAAGGTGTTTCCCTTTCCTGCCTATTTTGACAAGATTGTCGCTAGTCAGTGGGGGTCCCTGAAACACATGGTTGGAATACCTGAGCGTTTCGCTAGGAGATATCCCTTTGAGGAGCCTCTTTTAAAGAAACTGACGGTTCCACCAGCGGTGGACTCTCAGGTCTCCAGATTGAATTAGGCCACGCTTCTTCCGGTGCAGGATTCCCTGTCTTTTAAGGACCCTGTGGACAAGAGAGCTGAGGCTCTGGTCCGATATCTCTTCACCGTGGCAGGTTAAATTTTGAGGCCGTTGTTTGCTATCACCTTGGTTTCCAGACTTTAACGAAATTGGCGAAGCTCCTTCACCAGGTTCTGGAAGGGGGTCAACATCCTCCTGAGCTGGCAGATCAGTTAATACAGGTGCTACATTATATCTGTGATGCATCCTTGGATGTGGCCCCTTTGGCTTGCAGAGTATCTGTGACTGCGGTGACCCTTCGCCGCATGATATGGTTGAAAAAGGTGCTGACTAAACTTCCCTTTGCAGACCGTTTGTTCGGTGCTTCTCTGGAAGAGATCATTACGGTCTTATGGAAGGTAAGAGTGCTTCCACAGGTTGCTAAGAGCAAGGAGCCTCGTTGTAAACGTGATCCTTTTTTTCTCAGCTTAAAAGTGGCTATTTCGCCCAGCAGGCTTGCAGGACAAGGCATTGAGTTCCACCCGTACTTTCGCAGGAGGCTCCAAGAGACCCTGGGCGGGTAAGTCAAAAGTAGGTTCAGACAGCCTGCAGACAAGCCCTCCTCTGCCTGAAGGAACGCCCTCACCCGTATCTGGGGTGGGGGGATGTCTTTGTTTCTTTGGACCCGTGGAACTCGCTCATTCAAGACCAATGGGTCCACGAGTTGATACGGTTCGGTTACAAGAGCGAGTTTTGGTCCTTGCCTCCTGCAAGGTTCTTCCCTTCCGGCTTGCACCTGCCCCCGGTTCGGCTGCAAGGTCTTTACGGGGCTGTGCAGGGAGTGTTTGTACCTGTTCCAGAGTCAGAACATTTTCAGGGATTTTATTTAAACTGGTTTACTGTTCCCAGGAATGACGGCAAGGTCTGTCAGATCTTGAAGCTCAAGGCTCTGTACTGCTTTGTGCGGGTTCAGAAATTTCGGATGAAGTCTATTCGCATGATAGTGGCATTCCTTCATCAAGGGGATTTTGTGGTCTCTATCGATGGCAACGACACTTATCTTCATATCCCAATATATGTCGGGCATCAGCGTTTCCTTCGCTTTGCCACGGGAGAGGAGAATTATCAATTTGTGGCGTTAACTTTTGGCCTCGCCTCAGCCCTGCGAATGTTCACAAAAGTGTTGGCCTTGCTCAGGCAGAAGGGGATTGCGGTACTGGGGTACCTCGACAACCTTCTTCTGCGGGCAAAGTCTTTGTCGGATATCACTGGCTATCACTGTTCGGCTGGATGCTGAATTTTCAGAAATTAGATTTGACTCCGTACACCAAACTAGAATACCTGGGCCTGACTCTAGACTCAGCCCGGGTGTTTCTTCCGGAGGTGAAACTGTTGAAGTTGCAAGAGGCGATTCAGCTCCTGTTGTCCAACCATCAGTCATCTCTCAGGACTTGCATGCAAGTGGTGGGTTTGATGGTCTCTACTTTCGAGGCAGTTCCGTTTTCTCAGTTTTATACCAGGCCTCTGTAGAAAGAGATTCTAGCCAAATGGGAAAAGAATACTCAATCATTAGACAACCTGATTCAGTTGAGCCGGAATGCGAGGGGATCTCTGATTTGGTGGCTCCATTCCCTGGCGCTTCGCCAAGGGTAATCCTTTCTCCCCCTGTATTGGACAGTGATTTCCACGGATGCCAGTCTGTCCGGGTGGGGCAGTGTTCTGGGCTCAGACTCCGCTCATGGTGTTTGGACTCGGGAGGAATCCAGTCGGTCGATCAACATCCTGGAGATTCGGGCGATCAGGCTGTGCCTGTCCCAGTGGACGGATCGTCTGCAGGGGTGCCCGGTTAGGATTCAGTCAGCCAATGCCATGGCTGTGGCATATGTCAATCATCAAGGAGGCACAAGAAGTGCCCTAGCGGCCCGGGAAGTAGCCGGCATTCTAAGGTGGGCAGAACGATATGTTTCAGCCCTCTCTGCGGTACACATTCCAGGGGTGGAAAATTGGCAGGCGTTGCAGCCGGGCGAATGGTCTCTTTACTTGGAAGTGTTTCCACAACTGTGTCTCCTGTGGGGAAACCCCCATGTGGACTTGTTGGCCTCTCGTTTCAACCGGAAGGCTCAGAGGTTTGTGGCAAGGTCTAGGGATCCTCTGGCTGACGCTTTGGTGGCCTCTTAGGGTCAGCATAGCCTAATTTACGCTTTTCCTCCACTACAACTTCTGCCAAGACTGCTGCGAAGAATCAAGGTGGAAGGGATTCCAGTCATTCTGGTGGCACCAGACTGGCCTCGCTGGTCTTGGTACGCAGGCCTAGTAAGGCTGGTAGCCGAGGCTCCTTGGAGACTTCCCTTAAGAGGCGATTTCTTGTCTCAAGGACCGATCTTCCATTCTGCTTTACGGTCGCTGGCTTTAACGGCATGGCTATTGAAAGCCAGGTGTTGAAGGACAGAGGACTGTTGGATTCGGTGGTTCCTACGCTGTTAAAAGCTAGAAAATCTACTTCAAGGAAGATCTATCATCGAGTTTGGAGCGCGTACATTACTTGGTGTGAGTCTCGGGGCGTTTCTCCCCGTGCCTTTTCCAGGTCCCGCCTGTTGGAGTTTCTACAACAAGGTGTGGATCAGTGTTTATCTCTGGGCACCATCAAGGGCCAGATTTCCAACTTGGCAATATTTTTCCAATGGCCGTTGGCCACAAATTCCTTGGTTCACACCTGCGTGCAGTGAGTTCGCCATTTGGCTCATCCGGTGCGATCCCTGGTACCTCCGTTGGATCTCAACTTGGTACTGTCGGTACTTCAGAAACCTCCTTTTGAAAATAATGGTGAACTTGGTCTTATCACTCTGTCACAGAAGGTGGCCTTTTTGGTGGCTATTACTTCTGCGCATAGGGTGTTGGAGTTGGCTGCGTTGTCCTGTCAGTCACCTTACCTGTTGGTTCACAGGGACAAAGTGGTGTTGCGACCCTGTCAGGCGTTCCGTCCTAAGGTCGTCTCGGGGTTTCACTTAAATGATGATATTGTGTTGCCATCTTTGTGCCCTTAGCCTAAACATCCTAAAGAAATTTCCCTACATTCCCTGGATGTGGGTTGGGCAATCAGGTTGTACCTGGCAGCGACGGAGTCGCTTCGTAAATCGGACTCCTTGTCTGTCCTTATGGATGGATCTCGTAAGGGGCAGGCCGTGTATGCTGCGACCATTTCCAGATGGATCAGGCAGGCGGTGGTGCAGGCCTATTCCATTAGGGGTCAGGTTCCTCCTTTCCCTGTCAAAGCGCATTCTACAAGGGCACTTAGTGCCTCCTGGGCCTTCTGTCATCAGGCGTCAGTGGTTCAGGTGTGCAAGGAGGCTACATGGTCATCTGTGCACACATTCACAAAGTTTTAAAAGGGAGATGTGCTTGCACCCTCGGATGCTGCGTTTGGCCGCAAAGTTTTGCAGGCTGCGATTGCTGAGGCTCCGGCCTCTTGAGAGTGTATTTTTTTCTGGTAGTGAGTTCCAGTTGTTCCTGGTTGGGCTTCTGATTTACCTGGATGGCTATGTTTAGCCCTTTTTAGGAATTATCTGTGTATTGCTGTGTTTTTCCCAACCCTCATATTGACACTGCTTTGGGATGTCCCAAGGGTCTAAGAAGATATGGAGCTGTGTCCGTCAGTGAACGAAAACTGGATTTTTGTCCTACCGTAAAATCCCTTTCTCTGAGGTTCACTGAAGGACACAGCACCCGCCCCTCTGTTGAGTTGGGTTATTTATTCTTCTGACACTGTTACAGTCTGAAGTAATAGAGCAGAAAGTGGGAGTATACCCCCCGGGACTGCCCCAAGGGCGTACCCAAAATTATTTCCGCCTAGTCCTACTCCTGTGGAGAGAGCATTATAAGCACATAGGTCTAAGAAGGTTTGGAGCTGTGTCCGTCAGTGAACCTCTGAGAAAAGGATTTTACGGTAAGACAAAAATCCAGTTTTTTTTTTTTATTTATTATTAGGCCAGTTTGCACCATTGTCTTGCAGTGGTGTGCCCTGAAAAATGAATTGCATTCATTCCTTTTTTTAGTGCAATTCAGTATGACACAGTCCACTGCATCGCAACACACTGCGGCCTATACAATTCAATGAAATGTCTCTTTGTAACATTTCAATGAAGTTTGCAGAAAAAAAGTAAACATTGTATTGCGCTTTTTACAGCCCATCAAGTGTTGTTGTCACACCATACACCAGCAGCTGCTAGTGTGAACGGCTCTGACAGGATTTATAGATGTCCCTTTTTTTTGTTTCTTTGTTTGCTTTTATTCTTCAGTGTGTATTGGCTGCCCATCAATCTGTTCTGATGGGCTAATGGCTATTATAGTCTAGATAGCTGTCTAGCGCTTGTACATTTCCATTTAGCCTTACTATAAAAATGCTTTGCTAAACAAAAGCCAATAAAAGCAGTTGGCTAATATTTATGAATACTTTTTTGACTGTAATTTACTTTCCGTTATGCATAGGCCCCTTTCACACTAGACAGACCAATCCGGTTTGCCTGTCAGTTTTTCAGGCAGACCGATCAGACCCTTCCATTATCCTCTATGTCTGGTTATTAGTACAGCGGCTCCAACCGGAGCTAACAGTTTTTCTTTCGTTCAACCCAGAAAAAGCTGTAATAAGCTAACGGGAAAGAAAGGTGTACTGAAATTTCAACAGGTATGTGCAGGCACCTCACTCAATACCTGTCAACAGTTTTTTTTTTTTTTTTTTTTACTCACTGAAGTACCAGGCCTATATCTGACATTTGTTGTTTACAAGTTAAAATCAGTATTTCTCTTTCATTCATTGACGGACATAGCTCCTGATCTTCATAACCATTGAGTTATACTGCCCCATACACGTGTAGGACACTAGGCAGAAAAATAATCTGGCTACGCCTACGGGCAGTCCCCGGGGGTATCCTCCCCCTCTCTGCTATAGGTACTCTTTATTTCTGCCTAGTCAGGAGTAAGGACCTAGTTCCTTGCTGGATCTCTGGTCCTGGCAATTGTTTTCTTTTTAGATAGAAATTTTTCCTCTTGGATTTTTCCTGTGAGATCTACAATCAACTGCCGGACTGGGCGACGGGCTAGATAATCTAGATCCAGTGCCTTGTCGGCCGCGACATAGCTCCACTGGACTTCTGTCAGGAGCGGTGCCTACCCGATTTCTGGTATGGTGAGTAGCTGTCTCGCCCCCCCCCTCCCGGACGGTTTTGGGGTGGACATGGGCCCCTTCTTGGGACGGTCAGACCCCAGGGTTCCCCTCCTTCCCGTCAGGCACTCCCCTTTCATCTGTCCCCATCCTACCCCCCCTCCACTTATGCTGGGGCTGTTGGGAGGTCTGTTCCATCTCCTGGGGTGGGGGCAGGGCGCTATACTGGTGATGCGGGCTGGGCATGGGCTATCTGCTGCCATAAGACTGGTATTTAACGTCAAAGTACAGACGTAAAACTGCGGCGGGCAGTCGCCCTTGTTTTGCTTGTTAATCCCTAAATATGCCAAAAGTAAGCACATATTTTGATACCTGAACTAATGTCAGAAAACCGTATTTCTTATCTTATCCTTCTCTTTTAAAGAAATCATGTACAAAGCATACTGTATAAAACAATTGTGACTGGCTAAATAATTTGAATAGTAAAAATGATTAAAGTATGTTTTCAAAAGCCAGGCAGCATAATGGGCTTTTAAATAAACCCAAAAAAGAATGTGAGATTATTTTTTAACAGAATGTCTCTATTGACTCAGGTTGAAAATTCAAGAGAAAAAGAAGGAGTTGGTAAAAAAGCTGGAAGAGACAACAAAACTCGCCACATACCTGCATTCAGAGCTGAAAAGGTAAGTCACTGATCTCTAGCCTCTGCAGTTTAATCAACAGCTTGTCCTTAAACTTTTATTAGAATTTCTGCAAAATATATGTATATATCTAACACAAAAATTAATATATTAATACGTTGGGGGCTTTTATTTTTAATTAGGGCTATCTAAGTCCAAGAGAAAACATTTAATATATTTTTTCCAGTCCTTAGATGTGGCGGTTGCATTAATTTTCCTTTTTCAGGCTAGTAACTTTTTCTGCACTTACACAAACAAATACCTGTTGACCTTACAAGAAAACCAGTTTCCTTGTTGCTTCCTGTGCACTAAACCAGGGCTCAACAAATCCCAGGTCGCCATGTCCACTAGAAATTGTGTCCTAGCACCTGGGCTTTTGTCAGCCCATTCACTGTTGGTACCAGGCGCAGTGATGCACAGTTTCTATCACCCGACGCCTGGGACATGTAGTTTTGGGTGTTGGGCTGGTAGTATTCTTTAACATTTAGCCCTGCTGCGGGTAAGTGTTAAGTAGTTGGTTGGAATTTTTTGGGCGGCTGTGCTGTTGCCTGAATGCTTCCACACACCTCGCACGTGTCCCTCCGCTCCACTTGCCCATCAGTGGCCGCGAGACCAGCATAACGTGTGCCGCCAGGTAGAGGGGAGGGAGGAGAGTGGACACACGTCTGTTCTCCTCCCCTTCTTGTTGCTGACCCGGAAGTGACGTTGTATGTGCATTGCATTACATTCAGTGGAGCTTAGGGGAGACATCCAGTATCTTTTAGATCCTGGATGTCTCATTAAAGAGAACCTCTCACCAAAAAAATGTTGTCCCCTATGTGATGGAAAAAAAAAAATGGAACCTCTTCAGGTCTGCCTTCATAGCAGTTTTGCTGCTTCAGGACAGCCAATGTGCGCCAGATCACGTGTATATATATATATATATATATATATATATATATATACCTGATCCAGCTTTGCAGGGTAGAGCACGTGCATGTGTGCCGCCGCCAGCTCGCTCCCACTGTCATTGCACACTGCAGGAGCCCAGCAGCGGGTACTGCGGACTTGATGTCCACTGGCACCTATCGATTGCTCAGTACACAGGCAGATCGCGCTTCTGTCAGTAGGGAAGGCATTGATCCTTTGTACAAAGTAGGGACATAGATCCATGCCTTCCCTTGGTAAAAGCACCACCCACAGTACTAAAAATCATCAGCTAAGCACACAGTTAACCCCTTGATCGCCCCTGATGTGAACCCCTTTCCAGCCAGTGTCATTAGTACAGTAAAGGTGCATATTTTTAAACACTGATCACTGTAATAATGTCACTGGTCCTCCAAATGTGTCAGTTAGTGTCAAATTGTTTGCCGCAATATCACAGTCCTGCTATAAGACGCTGATCACTGCCATTACTAGTTAAAAATAAATAAAAGTATCATATAGTTTGTAGACACTATAACTTTTGCGCAAAGCAATCAATAAACACTTATTGGGATTTTTTTTACCAAAATATGTAGCAGAATACACATTGGTCTAAATTGATTTTATTTATTTTTTTATTGGATATGTTTTATAGCAGAAAGTAAAAATATTATTTATTTATTTTTTTTAATTTTTGGTCTTTTTTAGTTTATAGCGCAAACAATAAAAAACGCAGAAGTGATCAAATACCACCAAAAGAAAGCTCTATTTGTGGGAAAAAAGGACATCAATTTTATTTGGGTACAGCATCACACAGCTGTGCAATTGTCAGTTAAATGAATGCAATGACAAATCGCACAAAATGGTCGGTAAGGAAGGGGAGTAAATCTTTCGGAGGACAAGTGGTTAATTGTAGAAAATTTAAAATACACACCCCCCAAAAAACCCCCCCTCCCCACTCAAAAAAAAGAAATTGACGCCCTTCACCCCCACATATATGCACATACAAATGTACACGCTCTTGTCGGGCACTTACGCCTTAAAAACGTTGATTGCGAAACACATCTTACATATCTAGCACCAGACCTCCTTTGTAACTCTAAATAAATCTTTGTTAGCTGGAAAAAAAAAATTGTCTCTTAACGTTTTTAGCTGGGTCCTAGGTTCAAAGCAAATTTGTCAAGTCCTGCACTAAACTGAAATCTCATTGTATATCAGCCTTCCAAGTTCTTATATGTGGCCTACAGAACAACTCCCCCATATGTTATGCAGATAAAAGGGGGAGATATTTATACTCCATATCAGGGGAGTAGCCTATGTTGACAATGCTGTTCTTCAGTAGATATACAGTACAGTAAGTTAGTGTTGTCAGGTGTTACTGACAGGATCACCAGGTAAAAATAAAGGAAGAAATGCTTGAAAAAAAGAAATCAATGCAGCCACCACATCTACAGTAAATACTGGTAAGCTGCTATATTAGGTTTTTTTTTTAATTGTTTTGGATTCTCTTTAATCTGCCCAAATAAAATGGTTAACAAACTAAAGTTTCTGAATATACAGTATAGTTTAGTACAAGATTACAAAATCTGAACCTTATAAATTTAGGCTAAAGTCCTGGTTTGATATTGATTCCAATTTAGCAGTTAGTGGTTGTGTTTTTATAATTAATAAAATAATCAGAAGAGCTGTGTTAGAAATGGCTTTGTATTTATCATTATTTAACTGATCATTTAGGTGTCTTTGATTTTTCCCTTTGTTTATGCTTCCTGTAGCTCTGAACAGAAGTATCTATTATAATTAATATCCTGTATGAATTGAATAATACTCATCAGTACTTTGCCCCTTCTCTTGTACACAGCAAAATAAACAAATTGATAATGTTTGAAGAACTAATTAGGTTTGACAAACATCTTCATTACACACTGGATAATCACTAAAGCCTTGTCAATAAGACATGCTTCATCTTACTAAGCGCTCCTTACAGCCAAAGCAGGCAAATGTGTATCATGGCTAAAATGCACAATGTTGTACTCAAAATGTGATAATCTTTCTCTTTTGTGTTCTAAACAATTTAACTGTTTACAGGAAACCTTGCCTTCAAACACATCTAAATGTATTTTTAGTAAACAGTCGGCATAAAATGTTATATACTTTTTTTTAAATCTGCCTAATTATTATTCCAGAATAGAGACTGAGATTTTTTATTTGTAATATCAAAACATAACATATTCTGATTGCATAGGAATTGATGACCACAGCCCCAAAATGACCTGTTCACCAAATAAAAGGCCCCATTTATTAGTGTACGTGTGCTTGTAGACTAATTCTCACCAGAAGTTAAAAGGCTTGTAAATCTCCCAGGGGACTAAGGGCACATAGCACTTAACTATAAAATCTGTGTTGTGGTTAAGAAATAAAACTATTTTTCTGTTTGTAGCTCCACCCCAGGCAAAACCCAATTTATGGGCATTCCTATGGGTGAAAGTACAGGCAGCACCGAAGCTACAACCTCCTCTTCTGCAGCCCTCCCCTCCTATTCAGCTTCCACGAGCTTCTTCAGCCACCAGCTTCAGGGGAGATTGCTAAAGTAGTAGCTGGTAGCTTGTGCTGTGAATAAAGGCAGCCTGACTGGGGTACAGCTGCTGTCATTCACAACACAAGCTCCCAGCTATTACTGTAGTAAAGATCCTCTTCTCACAGTGCAAAAAGACATTGGGGATGGGGGGGGGGGGGGGGCACAGAGAAGCACATACAGGAGGGCTAAAGATGTTCATTCTGGCAGCGTTCAAAAGAGGTGGAGGCTGCCCTCTGTCAGTCAGATTCCATCTCCTTGCTCTAGTAATGTAAGATGGCAATCTGACAGCACTAATTCTAAGCCTCTGCACAGGTATAACAGGGACATGTTTTATGTGCACTGGGACCATTGGGGGGGTTCACAAGTCTTTTTAACTTCTGAGGAGACTTCTTCCTTAAAGCAGCCTTACCATCAGTCTTGCACATTTATATAGTCTCCGGTTCTGAAATTGCTTACTCTTGTTTTCGCTGCACACTGTAAGCTTTTCACAGTGTGCATAGGAGACTGCATCAAGTTGGATAGAACCCGCCTCATTTTTTGGATTTAGGGCATACAGTATAATCTGGCTATTTCCTTCCCAGCCTAACTGTCTCTGGCCTCCCTCTTTCATTA
The DNA here is from genome assembly GCF_965119305.1 of Pelophylax lessonae. NCBI lineage: Eukaryota > Metazoa > Chordata > Amphibia > Anura > Ranidae > Pelophylax > Pelophylax lessonae. Next base: position 714,430,583 of record NC_138768.1, read on the forward strand.
TTTGGATTTCAGTTTTTTTTAACCATGGAGGCTTAGTATCACATATGGGTGTTCGCTAGAGCAGTCAGGATCCTGAAAATGCAGGCCGTCCAGCATCATCTAGCACTTCTCTCCTAGCCAGGCTGTCCCTGTTTTGCCTCTTTAATTACATAGAATTCAGGAAGCTAGGTAGAGCACTCTTCCATCCGCTCCCACTGCAACGATCTGCCTATATTGCTTAGCGCAGTATAGAGACCCAGTGTTGACATCACTGTCTAAAATAATATTTGTGGAGCACCACCAGGGTTAAGTTGCTTTGAATTGCAAACATTTAACACCAAAATCAAACAAAGTTTGCTTCCTCAGTGTTTTTTGATCTTTTTGTCAGATGTTACTATGGAATACTGAAGGATAAATACAAGCATTTCATAAGTGTCAAAGGCTTTTATTGACAACTAGACATTAAGCCCGTTAAATTAATGGGCGCTAGAACATATGTGGTCAGAGTCCCCTTTAATAGTGTGGTCAGAGTCCCCTTTAATAGTGTGGTCAGAGTCCCCTTTTAATAGTGTGGTCAGAGTCCCCTTTTAATGGTGTGGTCAGAGTCCCCTTTTAATGGTGTGGTCAGAGTCCCCTTTTAATGGTGTGGTCAGAGTCCCCTTTTAATGGTGTGGTCAGAGTCCCCTTTTAATGGTGTGGTCAGAGTCCCCTTTTAATAGTGTGGTCAGAGTCCCCTTTTAATAGTGTGGTCAGAGTCCCCTTTTAATAGTGTGGTCAGAGTCCCCTTTTAATAGTGTGGTCAGAGTCCCCTTTTAATAGTGTGGTCAGAGTCCCCTTTTAATAGTGTGGTCAGAGTCCCCTTTTAATAGTGTGGTCAGAGTCCCCTTTTAATAGTGTGGTCAGAGTCCCCTTTTAATAGTGTGGTCAGAGTCCCCTTTTAATAGTGTGGTCAGAGTCCCCTTTTAATAGTGTGGTCAGAGGTCCCCTTTTAATAGTGTGGTCAGAGGTCCCCTTTTAATGGTGTGGTCAAGAGTCCCCTTTTAATGGTGTGGTCAGAGTCCCCTTTTAATGGTGTGGTCAGAGTCCCCTTTTAATAGTGTGGTCAGAGTCCCCTTTTAATAGTGTGGTCAGAGTCCCCTTTTAATAGTGTGGTCAGAGTCCCCTTTTAATAGTGTGGTCAGAGTCCCCTTTTAATAGTGTGGTCAGAGTCCCCTTTTAATAGTGTGGTCAGAGTCCCCTTTTAATAGTGTGGTCAGAGTCCCCTTTTAATAGTGTGGTCAGAGTCCCCTTTTAATAGTGTGGTCAGAGTCCCCTTTTAATAGTGTGGTCAGAGGTCCCCTTTTAATAGTGTGGTCAGAGTCCCCTTTTAATAGTGTGGTCAGAGTCCCCTTTTAATAGTGTGGTCAGAGTCCCCTTTTAATAGTGTGGTCAGAGGTCCCCTTTTAATAGTGTGGTCAGAGGTCCCCTTTTAATGGTGTGGTCAGAGGTCCCCTTTTAATGGTGTGGTCAGAGGTCCCCTTTTAATGGTGTGGTCAGAGGTCCCCTTTTAATAGTGTGGTCAGAGTCCCCTTTAATAGTGTGGTCAGAGTCCCCTTTTAATAGTGTGGTCAGAGTCCCCTTTTAATAGTGTGGTCAGAGTCCCCTTTTAATAGTGTGGTCAGAGTCCCCTTTTAATGGTGTGGTCAGAGTCCCCTTTTAATGGTGTGGTCAGAGTCCCCTTTTAATGGTGTGGTCAGAGTCCCCTTTTAATGGTGTGGTCAGAGTCCCCTTTTAATGGTGTGGTCAGAGTCCCCTTTTAATGGTGTGGTCAGAGTCCCCTTTTAATAGTGTGGTCAGAGTCCCCTTTTAATAGTGTGGTCAGAGTCCCCTTTTAATAGTGTGGTCAGAGTCCCCTTTTAATAGTGTGGTCAGAGTCCCCTTTTAATAGTGTGGTCAGAGGTCCCCTTTTAATGGTATGGTCAGAGGTCCCCTTTTAATGGTGTGGTCAGAGGTCCCCTTTTAATGGTGTGGTCAGAGGTCCCCTTTTAATGGTGTGGTCAGAGGTCCCCTTTTAATGGTGTGGTCAGAGGTCCCCTTTTAATAGTGTGGTCAGAGGTCCCCTTTAATATGCCCCGATAAGAGCTGTGTTTGTGTTCTCTACCAGACAATATTCCACCATTTCTCACATAAGAATACACTGCACTGTAATGCATCCGTCCCAATAGATGTGCAGAGAGCAGAAACTACGCCCCGCCTTACTTAATCCACTGTAGGAGACAGTCTTTGCGCTTGCTGGACTATCTTGGGCACCCTGAAGCCTTCTTCACAAATGCAGTGGAAATGTATTTTATGGGATTAAGTTCATTTTCATGGCAAAGAGGGACTTTGCAATTAATTACGATTCATCTGATCACTCTTAATAACATTCTGGAGTATATGCAAATTGCCGTAATAAAAACTGAGTCAGCAGACTTTGTGAAAATTAATATTTGTGTAATTCTCAAAACTTTTGGCCACGGCTGTATATACACACAATAATTATATATAATAGAATTATAGTGAGAGAGAAATAGTTTGATTTTGGTGTTAAATGTTTGCAAAGCATGTTAACAACCTCGATAATGTTACAAGAAGATTGTTTTGACTCCTTATTGGCATGATTATGCTCTAGAGCCGGGGTCTTCAAACAATGGCCCTCCAGTTGTTCAGGAATTACAATTCCCATCATGCCTAGTCATTTCTGTGAATATCAGAGTTTTACAAAGCTTAATGGGAAGTGTAGTTCCGCAACAGCTGGAGGGCCGTTGTTTGAGGATTCCTGCAGTCTAGAGCCATGTGGGCAAATTTTGATCTGCTTTGACGATCTTTATGAATTTTGATCAGGTGGGTAATCTGTTTTTTATTAAGGGCAAGGCCAACCAGACCATTTGTACTCATCTGTACTCAAACTGATGGCACTAATCACATCTGACCATTTAAAAAATAGGGCGAAAACACGCTACTACGTGTAGGCGGTAGGCAGTCAAACAAAAGTAAACTATTTTTTAGTCATGTTTTTACTTTTTTATTTTATTTTTTAGGAGGCTTTGAGGAAGGATCTTAGATTGTACAATAAAGGGACCCTTTCTCTTTTACTTTGTCTGTAATTTACCTTCTGTTTTGTTAGTTTGGAAGATCTGGAGGACCTTTGTATTTTCAGGTTGACATTCTCTTGCGTTTCTCTTCCAGCCTCTCTGCCAGCACACTGTCAGTTTCATCAGGCAGCAGCCTTGGCTCTTTAGCATCCAGTCGAGGGTCTTTAAACACCTCTAGCCGAGGGTCTCTGAATTCTCTGAGCTCTACAGACCTTTATTATAATCAGGGTGACCTTGCGGCAGACTTGGACTATCAGTATAAGCTGGACTTTATGCTGCAGGAGAAGAGCAGTTACATTCCATCTGGGCCAATAACTACAATTCACGAAAATGAGGTTGTCCACTGCCATGGCAGCTCCGACTATAGCAATATAACCACTGCTCAAGAAGACCCACAAGAATCAAAACCTCCCAAGTCTGTGACCTCTTTGTCTTCCCTGTCATCACTTTCATCATTGTCCCCACCAGGCTCTCCCCCTGTACTGGAAGGAGCATTCTCCTTGCCTACTCAGGACTCTCTTGGTACAGATTTTGAAACTTGTGAGCTTCCTGGGATATTCTCTGAAATGAGCATCTGTGAAAATCAGCATTTGTTGGACTCTATTACAGAGCCATCTCCACCCCTCTTTGTGGAAAAGAGTATAAGGCATCGGGAGAATACTGTATTACATGAAGAAAATAGAGGTGAGTCCTTCCTTAATTCTGTGTGCAAAGGGAAGCAACATTTTGGCTTTTGGTTTTGGAATTGTTCTAGCTTGTCCTTTATACATTTGTTAACACAAAATTGTGTATCTCGAGCCCAACATTTTTTATTTGACTAGTAGTGTTACAGAGTTTAAACCTCTCTTTGATTTTTATTGTTGTGAGATAAAACTACATTTAACTTTTTAGTGCTGACTATAATAAAGAAATAATACCTAAAGCTGCAGTTTAATCCGTTCAAACACCAGTGAAGTGAAGACAAACATTTTATAAAAGTGGGTAGGTGATGTATCTAGTGAGTACTATCCATGGCACTTCAGTTAGGCAAAGGAGCAGGGATTTTAATTATTTTTATAAATTGTATATTTAGCTAATAAAAAGTGTTAGGTTAATCAGCTTTTCATTTTCTAAGCTGTATGCAAAAATTAAAGATAGACGCGGAATAGTTACTATGGATAATGGCATTATTTGAGAGCGTCTCAGACATTTTTTAATTCCCTCTTAGTGTCTGATTTTTAGTAGTGCGCGGAAATAAAAATTCTGGACTGAAATCAAAAATTCAGGATGCACTTGGCAGGAAAACTGAAACTCGAAACTGAAATGGACAGTTTTTTTTAAAAAAAAGTAATTTAATGTAGCTGGCGTTTTTGCATTGAAGTCCGTTGAAGTCAATGAGGGGTGTTTTTTTTTTTTCCATTGACGTCAATAGGGGGTGTTTTTGCATTGCAGTCATTAGGATGCAACATGCCATTATCAGCACTTTTTTTTTTTCTATTGGCAAATTGCGGATAACCCTATTTTCGGCCGATAATTTTCGGCCCGCGATATAACGGTGCATCCTTACTGACTTTAGCAGTTTCAGCAACATCCAAGAGAATTGTATAAAAAGTTTGCCACACATATTCCATTCTGAGTTTAGATAGAATTGGACAAAATTCTAAGAATGTGTGTAATCAAAAAAATTGACAGAGGTTTTATGGAGCCCCTGAGCCCATCAGACTACAAGAGAAATCTCATTAACGGCTGTATTTGCCACATGGGTACAGGCAAGAAGGGTTAGAGAGCAGCACCAAACCACTAAATGTGTACGTTGTAACCATTTTTTTTTTTTTTAAATATACACTATGTTACCAAAAATATTGGGGAGCCTGCCTTTACACGTACATGAACTTTAATGGCATCCCAGTCTTAGTCTGTAGGGTTCAATTGTGAGTTCGCCCAGCCTTTGCAGCTGTAACAGCTTCAACTCTTCTGGAAAGGCTGTCCACAAGGTTCAGGAGTGTGTCTACGGGAATGTTTCACCATTCTCCCACAAGCACAGTGAGGTCAGGCACTGCTGTTGTAGAGAAGGCCTGGTTCGCAGTCTCTGCTGTAATTCATCCCAAAGGTGTTCCGTCGGGTTGAGGTTAGGACTCTGTGGAGGCCTGTCAAGTTCCTTCACCCCAAACTCGCTCATCCATGTCTTTATTAACCTTGCTTTGTGTACTGGTCTAAATCATTTGGTGGAGGGGGGATTATGGTGTGGTGTTGTTTTTCAAGGGTTGGGCTTGGCCCCTTAGTTCCAGTGAAGTGAACTTTTAAGGCACCTGCATACCAAGACATTTTGGACAATTTTATACTTCCAAGTTTGTGGGAGCATTTTGGGAATGGCCCCTTCCTGTTTGAACATGATTGCACACCACTGCACAAAGCAAGGTCCATAAAGACATGAATGAGCGAGTCTGGGGTGAAGGAACTTGACTGGCCTGATCTCAACCCAATGGAAGACCATTGGGATAAATTCGAGCAGAGACTGTGAGCCAGGCCTTCTCTTCAACATCCGTGCCTGACCTCACAAATGTGTTTCTGAAAGAATGGTCAAGCATTCACATAGAGACACTCCTAAACCTTGTGGAAAGCCTTCCCAGAAGAGTTGAAGCAGTCATAGCTGCAAAGGGTGGTCCATCTCATTATTGAGCCCTACGGACTAAGACTGGGATGCCATTTAATTTCATGTGCGTGTAAAGGCAGGCATTCTAATACTTTTGGTAATATAGTGTGTATGTATGTATGTATATATATATATATATATATATATATATATATATATATATATATATAATTGTGTGTGTGTGTGTGTGTGTGTGTATATATAATATATATATATTTTTAATTTGTTAGGGCTAGGGATTAGAGCAAGGAAGGGCTTGACAAAACCCAGATGCCAGGTCCCAATGGTGACTGGGAATTGTGCACTGGTGCCTTGGTTACACTGCAGCAGTGGTCGTGATCCTCCCATGTGGCCCACCACCGGGTGTGCAGACTGGTGTCAGGCTGGCCGATAATTGAGGCTGCGTATTTGCAGCCTGCTGGAGCTGGATACACGCTCCTTTGTGCGAACCGGCGCCCTCTGATGGACAGTGCTGCTCTCACTGCTGGCCCACCTTCAACATCATCTTCCTAGTTTGACAGCTGGTCTTGATCGGTCTCCCTTTCCTTACTGCCGCTGAGTGGACCGGCAGTGCTAACAGTGCCACCTCATCAGTGCTTATCAGTGCCAAGCCGTGCCACCTGTCAGTGCCACTTGTCAGTTCCACCTCATCTTTGCCTATCAGTGCTATCTCATCAGTGCTCATCAGTGTCACCTACCAGTGCCCATCAGCGCAGCCTCATCAGTGCCCATCAGCGTAACCTATCAGTGCCTATTAGTGCCACCAATCAGTGCTTATCAGCGCAGCCTCATCAGCATCACCTGGGGGTGGGGGAAGCTTAAAAAACACAAATCTGCCCAAATCGAGCTACAAAAGACGCTCCAAAAAATGTTAATACTTCAGGTGTTTGGTTTAAGGCAACTTGGAGTGGAGAGGAGATGTGAACCAACATCATAGATTATAATTTATTTTTTCTAATAATAATAGTGAGGGTTGTGCCTAAGGCAGCATGATGTGTAAATGTAAACCCACTTTTAAAGAGGAGTTCCAGCCACCTGTCAACCTGTCAAAAAAATAAAGTCAGCAGCTACAAAAAGTGTAGCTGCTGACTTTTAAAAAACAGTCACTCACCTGTCCCACGGTACGGCGGCACAATCAGCCCAGCCGTCTTCATCCTCTGTCCTCCCTCAGCGGTGCTGGCATCTTCAATATGGGCACCCCGCTGTGACAGCTTCACAGCCGGTTGCCCGATGTGCATTGTGAATGGTGGATGCAGTCTTCTGGGACCTGTCAGTGTCCCAGGAGACTGTAGGGGGAGGAAGAAAGTAGAAGTTCCGTTGCCGAGTTCCGGGAAACTGGTATCTGTCAGAATCAAGTACCTGCCCCCCCCCCCCTTCTCAAAAGTGGCAATTGCGCAAGAGAAGCCGGGGACAAGTCCTTAAGGTGGAGATCCGCTTTAACCACTGCATGACTGGGGAATACAAGTTGAATCACTGGAGTTTGTCTGCTGCACACTAGGAAGTTTCCCAAAAAAGCTAAGATGTCTTTTTTTTTTTTTTGCACTTATTATGCTCATTAAGTGTTCCTTGAATTTTAGGCCTTGGGAAGGAATTCCCATTAGATAGTAAGAACAGTGTTCAGCATTTGATATTTAATTACAGGTCCCTCTCAAAAAATTAGCATATTGTGATAAAGTTCATTTTTTTCTGTAATGTACTGATAAACATTAGACTTTCATATATTTTAGATTCATTACACACAACTGAAGTAGTGCAAGCCTTTTATTGTTTTAATATTGATGATTTTGGCATACAGCTCATGAAAATCCAAAATTCCTATCTCAAAAAATTAGCATATCATGAAAAGGTTCTCTAAACGAGCTATTAACCTAATCATTTGAATCAACTAATTAACTCTAAACACCTGCAAAAGATTCCTGAGGCTTTTAAAAACTCCCAGCCTGGTTCATTACTCAAAACCACAATCATGGGCAAGACTGCCGACCTGACTGCTGTCCAGAAGGCCATCATTGACACACTCAAGCAAGAGGGTAAGACACAGAAAGAAATTTCTGAACGAATAGGCTGTTCCCAGAGTGCTGTATCAAGGCACCTCAGTGGGAAGTCTGTGGGAAGGAAAAAGTGTGGCAGAAAACGCTGCACAACGAGAAGAGGTGACCGGACCCTGAGTAAGACTGGGGAGAGGGAAATGCCAAAATGCCTGAAGTCCAGTGTCAAGTACCCACAGTCAGTGATGGTCTGGGGTGCCATGTCAGCTGCTGGTGTTGGTCCACTGTGTTTTATCAAGGGCAGGGTCAATGCAGCTAGCTATCAGGAGATTTTGGAGCACTTCATGCTTCCATCTGCTGAAAAGCTTTATGGAGATGAAGATTTCATTTTTCAGCACGACCTGGCACCTGCTCACAGTGCCAAAACCACTGGTAAATGGTTTACTGACCATGGTATTACTGTGCTCAATTGGCCTGCCAACTCTCCTGACCTGAACCCCATAGAGAATCTGTGGGATGTTGTGGAGAGAAAGTTGAGAGATGCAAGACCCAACACTCTGGATGAGCTCAAGGCCGCTATCGAAGCATCCTGGGCCTCCATAACACCTGGCTGATTGCCTCCATGCCACGCCGCATTGAAGCAGTCATTTCTGCAAAAGGATTCCCGACCAAGTATTGAGTGCATAACTGAACATAATTTTTTGAAGGTTGACTTTTTTTGTATTAAAAACACTTTTCTTTTATTGGTCGGATGAAATATGCTACTTTTTGAGATAGGAATTTTGGGTTTTCATGAGCTGTATGCCAAAATCATCAATATTAAAACAATAAAAGGCTTGCACTACTTCAGTTGGGTGTAATGAATCTAAAATCTATGAAAGTCTAATGTTTATCAGTACATTACAGAAAATAATGAACTTTATCACAATATGCTAATTTTTTGAGAGGGACCTGTATATGAAAGAACTTTTTTAAACATCAGGGGTTATTGGGATCCCATGTGGTTAGAGTATACAATCTGAACCTCCTATCTTCCCCTAATATTGACCCTGTATTGTATGGTAGGAGAATATTCTGCACATTTTATATGTCTCTAATTACCAGAATAAAAACTGCCAGTCAGTTTAGGGGTGCAGGAAGTGACTTGTCTCGCACACATTCACACAACATACCTGTGTATGTAAAAGATGGAGAGAGAAGTTTTCTGTATTGTTTCTCATCCTGTTTGTTGCCACCCCAAATCATGAGATTTATATGGCCAGCAAACATGTATGTCTCTTGGTGAAAAGTGATGCTAAAAAAGTAAAACTAGACTTCTACATTTATTCCTTGTCAATCAATAGATCTGCTTTGAAGAGTTTTGTTACATGTGTTTGAAAAACATGTCATTACAAATACTATGAAGCCTGAATCATCAGACATTTGTGTTGAATGTCCACTTTGTTTTTTCAGTAATGTTTTCCCCCCATCCCCATGGCTCTGTAGTGGCCTCCTTTTCAGTGCCCCGAAGTGCTGTGCAGTTTGAACTTGAATGCTGCTTTCCCTGTGGATTCTAAGACCACATAGGTCTGTCATTTAAATGTGCCCATCTAATGATCCAATTAAAGTGGATATAGCTGAGGATATGTGGTGTTATGCAAATACAAACAAAAGCGAACCTGGCTACTGATGGCTGTTAGTGTTTCTTGCCTGCTAAGCAGCAGTTTTCAAAACCTGTATCACTTTGAGACAAAAAACGTAGCGTGATTTCTCATTGAGTAGACCCCCTACTGCATGGAAACAGTGTGAATTTAATACTTCAGCTTATTTGGGGTAATTTGTGTCTCTACAAAAAAAAAAAAAGTAGCAATGCAATTATTTGCTGTGCTACTCTGCCATCTTGTGGTCAATAAGTTTATTGACATTTATTAGCGTAAGCTGTTACGTTCAGTTTCAGCTTCCTATACATAGAAGTGTATGCATCTCTTCTCTAATAAAATTCACAGCATGCATGAATAGATTATTCGTGTATAAACAGTATTGATTAATTCGTTTAAAAGATTAGTTTATATCTTTGTAGCATGCATGTATGTATGTGGAGAGAGGGTGGATAAAGTAAGAGTGAGAGATCGACTGCTGCTGTTATTCTATGGGGAGTCATACCTGCTGTTTTAACCTCTTAGAATCTGAAGGTTGTTGCATTTGGTAAGAACCTAGTACTGGCAGTGGTGGTTACACAGTGGTGGAATTCGAGGGAAGTTTCACAGCACCAGACTATTTGGGAATTTATGAATTTTTGTGGACTTTATATTAAAGGAAAGGATATGAGCACTTTTGGTTATATACGCATAATGGCAAGTTATTGTAAGATTTTATTAATTGTTAGCACTTTGTTTTTTACATATGAATTACAAATTAGAACGATTCTAATTTTTTTATATTAATTTCATGCATAATTTCTAATATGAATTCGGCACACATTTAGTTGTGCTTGAGCACCACTTTTTGTATATATATATATATATATATATCTGGCAGCACTAGGGTCACCAGTTCGAATCCCGAACATGACTCTACCTGCTTGGAGTTTGCATGTTCTCCCTGTGCTTGCGTGGGTTTCCTCAAGGTGCTCCAGTTAACTCCCACACTCCAAAGATAGTTTGAAAGCTCCTTGAGGGCAGGGACTGATGTGAATGTGCAATATATATTTGAATAGTTGTGTAAATGGACTGCGCTATATAAGTACGGTACCTGTAATAAAAATATGTACTGTGTGTATATGTCTGTATGTGTGTAAGTATGTATGTGTGTGTGTGTGTATATATATATATATATATATATATATATATATATATATATATATATATATATATAATATACACACACAGTATCTCACAAAAGTGAGTACACCCCTGACATTTTTGTAAATATTTTATTATATCTTTTTATGTGACAACACTGAAGAAATTACACTTTGCTACAATGTAAAGTAGTGAGTGTACAGCTTGTATAACAGTTTAAATTTTATGTCCCCTTAAAATAACTCAACACACAGCCATTAATGTCTAAACTGCTGGCAACAAAAGTGAGTACACTCCTAAGTGAAAATGTCTAAATTGGGCCCAATTAGCCATTTTCCATCCCCGGTGTCATGTGACTCGTTAGTGTTACAAGGTCTCAGGTGTGAATGGGGAGCATGTGTGTTAAATTTGGTGTTATCGCTCTCACTCTCTCATACTGGTCACTGGAAGTTCAACATGGCACCTCATGGCAAAGAACTCTCTGAGGATCTGAAAAAAAGAATTTTTGCTCTACATAAGGATGGTCTAAGCTATACGAAGATTGCCAAGACCCTGAAACTGAGCTGCAGTACGTCGGCCAAGACCATACAGCAGTTTAACAGGACAGGTTCCACTCATAAGAGGCCTCGCCATGGTCTAACAGGACAGGTTCCACTCATAACAGGCCTCGCCATGGTCGACCAAAGAAGTTGAGTGCACGTGCTCAGCGTCATATCCAGAGGTTGTCTTTAGGAAATAGACGTATGAGTGCTGCCAGCATTGCTGCAGAGGTTGAAGGGGTGGGGGTCAGCCTGTCAGTGCTTAGACCATACCTGGCACACTGCATCAAATTGGTCTGCATGGCTGTCGTCCCAGAAGGAAGCCTTTTCTAAAGATGATGCACATGTCCTGTGCTCTAATGAGACGAAGATAAACGTATTTGGTTCAGATGGTGTCAAGCGTGTGTGGCGGCAGCCAGGTGAGGAGTACAAAGACAAGTGTGTTCTGCCTACAGTCAAGCATGGGGGTGGGAGTGTCATGGTCTGGGGCTACATGAGTGCTGCCGGCCCTGGTTAGCTACAGTTCATTGAGAGAACTATGAATGCCAACATGTACTGTGACATACTGGAGCAGAGCATGATCCCCTCTCTTCGGAGACTGGGCCACAGGGCAGTATTTCAACATAACAACCCGAAACACACCTCCAAGATGACCATTGCCTTGCTAAAGAAGCTGAGGGTAAAGGTGATGCTGGCCAAGCATGTCTCTAGACCTAAACGCTATTGAGCATCTGTGGGGCATCCTCAAATGGAAGGTGGAGGAGCTCAAGGTCTCTAACATCCACCAGCTCTGTGATGTCATCATGGAGGAGTGGAAGAGGACTCCAGTGGCAACCTGTGAAGCTCTAGTGAACTCAATGCCGAAGAGGGTTAAGGCAGTGCTGGAAAATAATGGTGGCCACACAAAATATTGACACTTTGGGCCTAGTTTGGACATTTTCACTTAGAGGTTTACTCACTTTTATTGCCAGCGGTTTGGACATTAATGGCTGTGTGTTGAGTTATTTTGAGGGGACAGTAAATTTACACTGTTATACAAGCTGTACACTCACTACTTTACATTGTAACAAAGTTTCATTTCTTCAGTGCTGTCACATGAAAAGATACAATAAAATATTTACAAAAATGTGAGGGTTGTACTCACCTTCGTGGTATACTGTGTGTGTGTATATGTATGTGTGTATATGTATGTGTGTATATATATATATATATATATATATATATATATATATATATATATACACATACATACATACACCAAAAGTATTGAGGCGCCTGCTTTTACACGCACATGAACTTTAATGGCATCGCAGTCTTAGTCTGTAGGGTTCAAAATTAAATTGGCCCACCCCTTGCAGCTATAACCGCTTCAACTCTTCTGGGAAGACTGTCCACTAGGTTTAGGAGTGTGTCTGTGGGAATGTTTGACCATTCTTCCAGAAGCGCATTTGTGAGGTCAGTCTTCACTCTAATTCATTCCAAAGGTATTCTGTCGGGTTGAGGTCAGGACTCTGTGCAGGCCAGTCAAGTTCCTCCACCCCAAACTCGCTCATCTATGTCTTTATGGACCTTGCTTTGTGCACTGATCCAAATCATTAGGTGGAGGGGGGATTATGGTGTGGGATTATTTTTCAGTCGTTGGCCTTGGCTCCTTAGTTCTAGTGAAAGGAACTCTTAAGGCATTGGCATACCAAGACATTTTGGACAATTTCATGCTCCCAACCTTGTGGGGTCAGTTTGGGGATGGCTCCTTCCTGTTCCAAAATGACTGCGCACCACCGCACAAAACAAGGTCCATAAAGACATGGATTAGCAAGTTTGGGGTGTAGTAACTTGACTGTCCTGACCTCAACCCAATTGAACACCTTTGGGATGAATAAGAAGGGAGACTGGAAGAATGGTCAAACATTTCCTTAGACACACTCCTAAACCTTGTGGACAGCCTTTCAAGAAGAGTTGAAGATGTTTTAGTTGCAGAGAGTGGGCCAACTCAATATTGAACCCCACAGAGCAAGCCTGGGATGCCATTAAAGTTCATGTGCATGTAAAGGCAGGCATTGTGTGTTCTGTCACCTTTCTATCAGAATTCACATTCATTTTTCAGCAATTTGAGCTACAGCAGCTCTTCTATTGGATTGGACTACATGGGCCAGCCTTTTCTCCCATGTGCATTAATGAGCCTTTGCTGCCCATGACTCCATTGCCAGTGTACCAGTTTTTCTTCCCTGGATTACTTATGATGGGTCCTGACCCCTTAAGATTGGAAACATCAACTTTAGGGGCAACATGTTTACTTGCTGCCTAATATATCTGACCCACTTTCAGATACCATTGTAATGAGATTATCAATGTTATTAACTTTACCACCTGTCAGTGGTCATAATGTTTTGGCTGATTTGGTGTATACATTATTCATATACATGACCTCAAATCAGTGGTGTAACTACCAGAGTCGCAGCAATCGCCATTGCGACTGGGCCCTGGAGTTCTGCCACTGTTGGGGGGGGCCCGCACGTTCATTATGCCATGCAGGGGGTGCGGCCGGCCGCAGAGGGGAGGTGGCGCTGACCACTGGAGTGTCCGGAGTCTTTGGCCCCGCCTATCCTCTCCAGGGAGAGAGAGAAGCCGTGTAGGTAAGCGGAGGTGGACACTGGAAAAAAAAATGTCAGCTGACACCAATAGAGTTAAGGGGGAGGAGCTCTCTCCCCTGCAAGGAGACCCCATGAATCCCTGGAGGCGCGTTTATACTGAGAGGGAATTAACTGACTGACCAAGTAGGTGACAAATTGCTAGTGCAACTTATCCCAAACTCCACCACCTTTGCCTCCCCCCTCCCCCACAGATCTCATTTCTATCCCCCCCGATCACCTCTACAACAGATAGGAATAGGAATGAGATCTGGGGTGGGGGGGGGGGGTCAGTAAGAGGCAGAGGTGGTGGGAGGATGACACCACCGCTGTCACCAATCATACCCCCCTCACCACCACCACTGCTGTCACTAATCGTACCCCCCTCACCACCACCGCTGTCACTAGTCCCACCCCCTTCACCACCACCACCACTGTTGTCACTAATCCTACCCTCCTCACCACCACCACCACCACTGTCACTAATCCTACCCCCCCTCACCACCACCACCGCTGTCACTAGTCCTACCCCCCTCACTACCACCACCACTGTCACTAATCCTACCCCCCTCACCACCACTACTGCTGTCACTAATGCTAACCCTCTCTCCTCCACTAATTCTAGCCCCCTCACCACCACTGCTGCCACTAATCCCACCCCGTTCACCACCACCGCTGCCATTAATCCCTCCCCCCTCACCACCACCACCACTGCTGCCACTGATTCCCAACCCCCTTCTCCACAGCTACCAATGATCCCATCCCCTTCACCACCACTGCCACTGATTCCACCCCCCCTTACCACCACCGCTGCTGCCACTCATCCTACCCCCCTTCACCACCACTACTGCCACTCATCCCATTCCACCACAGCTGCCACTCATCCAATCCCACCACTGCCCACTGATCCCATCCCACCACCACCGCTGCCACTGATCCTATCCCACCACCCCCACCGCCACTGATCCCATCTCCCCCACCACCACTGATCCCATCTCCCCACCACTGCTGCCACTGATCCCATCTCCCCCATCCACCCACCATCCCATCCACCCACCACTATCACCACCACTCATCCCATCCCACCACTGCTGCCACTGATCCCATCCCACCACCACCCCTGCCACTGATTCCATCCCACCACCAATGCTGCCACTTATCCCATCCCCTCCACTGCCACTACCACCACCACTCATCCCACCATAGCGGCCACTGATCCTATCCCACCACCACTCATGCCATTGATTCGATCCCACCACACCGCTGAAACTCATTCCACCCCATCCCCCCACCACTGCCACTCATCCCATCCTATCACCCCCACCACTGCCACTCATTCCACCCTATCCCCCCCACCACTGCCACTCATCCTATCCTATCCCCTCCACCACTGCCACTCATCTACCCCACCACCACCACTGCCACAAATCCCATTCCATCTACCGCACCACCACTGCTGTCACTGATCCCATACCCCCCCCACCGCTGCCACTCATCCTATCCCTTTACCGCTGCCGCTTATTCCATCCCCCCCCACCACCGCTGCCACTTATCCAGTTCCATCTCCCCATCACTACCACCACCACTGTGACTCATTCCAAACCCATGCTCCAGGGGGCCCATGCCTCACCCCTGTACACCTGGATAAGAAGGGCGGCAAATAGAGAAACCAATCCCCTCTCCGCTGCAGGAAGAAAATATAGGGGATCAGTTCCTCTATATGCCTCCCCCTCCGCCCCTTCTATCCAGGTGTACTGGAGTGACGCATGAGGCTAGGTCGCCCCAGAGGTCAGGGGGGCCCTTCATTGTTTCTTGCACCGGGACCCTGAAGGTTCTAGTTAGGCCTCTACCTCAAATGCATTGTTTCTGCTCAAAAGAAGACTTGCAGATCTAACAAAGTGACCGAGTGGCCAGCTCAGCCTAAGCATCAGTCCCCTACGCCCTCTAAACCGAGATCCTGTGACTGTGGAAGACATGTAAAACCTGGGGGAAATGTATTTGGTTTCCATAGTAACCATTCGGATGATTGGGGTTCTAATCTGCAACTGCAGAAATATCAGCTAGAATCTGGGCAGCTGCTGTGGTCAAAGCAGAGTCTTTTATCTAGTCTTTGATGTGTGCAGTTGATTTATGAGTGTTATGTTTAGATAAACTCGTGGCAGGTCTCATCAAGTTTGCCAACATGATATGATCGTTTGAAGCTAGGCTAATGAATCTGACATTTTCCTCCACACTAACATCATCAAGAACTTCAAGATATTCAAAATGCTGCTGATAAATATTAATGTAAATAGCCAAAGGTGTATTAATATTCACTTAAATAGTGCTGGCATGTTCTATACTACCGTCCTAAGGGGAACATTGAAATGTAAACATTAGTTCCTGTCTTTGAAAAGGCTTAGGTGCTAAAGCTAGCCACACCGGGTATAAGCTGATTGTTCAATCCGTCACATTTGAATTGAACTGTATACAAAACCATGTGCGGGCTCACAAAAGAACCAATCTATCTGTACCAGGTTGTAATGAAAGCAGATTTGGATTGGTTGGAATATTTTGCAGTAAAACTAAGCAGACTTATGAAGTAGGTCACATCATTTACAATCTGTACTTTCAAAAAATTTGCTTCACTTCCTGTCCATAGCTAAAACAGGAAGTTAGAATAAATCCCTCCAAAGTGAGGAGATCCCAGAGTGTCACCAGAACTAGTGTCCCCACTGGAAGATTTCCCATCCAATACTGTTCTGCTGTCAACCCAAGATTTGTAATTTTCTATTAATTTCAATTTTGATGAGGATGGTATACTGGACAAATAGAGTGGTGGGCACAGACAGCAATATAAATTCACAAGTTTTCTAATCCCTCCTCACTTTATCCAAAGCAGAAAACATTTTTGCCAATACTATTGATTTACACCTATGCATGTTGCGATTGATGCGTTTTTCCAGCACGTTTTGCGTTTTTAAACGCGTTTTGCTGGTTTTTTTTTGGGCCAATAGAAAATTTTTGAGTGTGACTTTGATGCAACATTACACTCTCTGGCACTCCAGTTGCAAAGTCTCTGTGACTTGAAGTTGCATAGATTTGAAGGGGTTCTATTGCAATCAATGGACTGTGAGTTGTCATAAGACTTTGTGTTCAAGGTCACATTATAGAGCTAGGGTTAAGGGTTGGGGTTGGCGTTAAATGTTAGGGTTAAGGCTTCATTTACACCTGGGTGATGTGAATCATGGGTGGAATCGCCACAATTCTGCCCACGATTCAGAATTGCGGCAAAACATGAGGCGCATTTGTGACGTCATTACTTCTTAATGGCACTCTAAACATGGTGCGATTTTGCCGCAATGGTCGCGCGATTTTGTTTGCACGATTTGTCACGCTACAATCGTGGCATCGCGATCCTGCCTTAGATTCAAATCTCCCAGGTATGAATGGAGCCTTAAGGTTAGGGTTAACGTTATATGTTAAGTGTTAGCTCTAAATGTTAGGGTTAGAATGCTAACCCTAACATTTAACTCTTAACCCTAGCCATTAACCCTCACTTTTAACTCCTAAGATGCGACTTTGGACATAAAGTCACATGCCAAGTTGCAGCTCATTGGTTGCAATAGAACCCCTTCAAATCTATGTGACTAAGTCGTAGCAACTTTAAAAAGATTCCTGCACTACTTTAATGTGACTTTGATGCTGCAACGTCGCACTTTAAAGCCACCCTCAATACATTTTTATTGGCAAAAAAAATGCTAAACGCATCATAAACGCAACACTTTTGGGGAGATTCCATTGAATAATCTGCAAGGGGAAAAAAGTTCCTGACCCTTTCCAAAAAGCGCAGCGGCTGAAAACGAATAGACTTGAACTTGTCCCATAGGAGGCCATGTTAAATGGACTGTAGTGCAATTCTGTAGGCTGCACTAAAAATGCATAGGTGTGAACCAAGGGTTAATATTAATAACACTTTAACATTCCTGGAAATTGGGAAAAATCAGCAGCTACATCCTACCTATCTACATTCAGTTTTTTTTCCATCTGTTCCATTTCCTGCAAGTAAAACCTGTACTAGAGACAAACACACTTTATAATGATTTCCAGCCTTTGTGAAAAAGCTCCTTGATATACAGTATATACATGGGTTAAATGTTCTAAAAGTGCGCCCTTCCTTTCAATAGTATGTCCTGAGTAGGGAGCCTTTACAAGGTGAATGTGAATCCTCCTTCCCTACCATTATTCGAGACTCAACACAAGCTCCTGCTGGCACGATGCAAGTCACAATGACTGTGAAGTCCTTCCAGAGTCACTGTCTGTCATTGCCAGAGTTTCAGGACGGCTGCATCTATTCCTGCGGGTAATCAATAAATCATGTCACCACCTTCACCCCTTCACATGAGGCTATGTAAAAAAGGCTTCTTTATCATTAAAAGGGAGAGAAATCAGCATTCTCCTGTAACACCTTAAAGAAAGACATTCGACAATCAAATGCAGGGAACTTTAAACATCTTAACAAGATGTAAGGGTTGTGCTCAGAAGGGAGCACAGTGCATTTCAACACACTTTTCTCAGTTGTGGATGAAAGCCCCTTATGGAACTTCACAATGTGCCTTTAAATGAAGACTTTTGGCACACTGCAGGAGACTCGCCTATGAATATGGGTTACGGATGAAAAGTTGAGAGGTGGGATGCATGGTGGAATACGGTTATCGGGATAATAAAGGGGGCTTTTGACAAGTGGAGATGTAACCAATGGGGAGGTTTCTTTTGAACATTTGCCTTTTCAAACAAAATCATATTTCTTTATTGATATAAAGCGAAGTAAAAGGGAAGTTGTTGAATTCCCAAAACACATCAAACGTAATAATGCACAAAATAGAGTTTTCTTCTTCTAAGTATGCTTTAAAAAAAAAATAATGTAGGTAATTGCTGTATATAACCTATAAAATTAGTAAAATGAATTCTTTTTTCTTTTTAAAAGTTGCTATCTGGGATTTTTATATCAACGCATTTGATATCGTTAAGATTTCTTATCTATATAAAGACTGACAGTTTCATTTATTACAGGTATTTATATAGTGCCGTCAATTTACACAGCACTTTACATATATATTGTACATTCACATCAGTCCCTGCCCTCAAGGAGCTTACAATCTAAGGCCCCTTACTCACATTCATACATACACATACTATGGTCAATTTAGACAGGAGCTAATTAACCTACCAGCATGTCCTTGAAGTTTGGGAGGAAAATACTTGGTGGCAGGGGCGTAACTACAGGGGTTGCAATTGCAACCGGGGCCCATTCTCCAGGGGGCCTGTGCGGCTTCCCTGTTCACCCACCTGGATAGGAGGGGCGGTGGGGGCAGCATGTGGAGAAATCTCTGTCCTCCTCTTTCCTCCTGTAGCTGCAGGAGGAAAATGGAGGAGATTGGTTCCTCTGTATGCTGCCCCCGCCACTCCTCCTATCCAGTTAACTTGTCTTCTGCTGTCTCTGGGCCCCTGTGTGCTCCCCTGGTCACCCCCCCCCCCTTACTGTCCTACCGTGCTGCCTGACTGACTCCCCCCCCCCCCCCCACTGTGCTCCCTCCCCTCCCCTCTCCTGCCGGTTGCTGCAGGGGATGTGTCTCAATAGAAAACCAGGAAGGGGTCAGTATATATATAATTTATCAGCTCCTTCCTTTTTCTGAATGGACAGTGTTATAGTCAGTGACATTGTAAAAAAATAAAATAAAATGATAAAAAAATAATACAATTAAAATACCAAAAAATAAAAACAACTGACTCCAGTGGGTGGGTGAACTTCCAGGATCGCAAAGGTCACACTTGCAACCGGGCCCTGTCATTCCACCACTGTGGGGAGGCCCAAAGATGGCAGGAAGTGGGCCTACTGCAGAACTTGTGAAAGGGTCCCGCTGCGGGACTGTAATAAAGGGCCCCACAACGAGAGTAAAGGACCCCAGGATCAGTGGGAAGAGCTCCAGGCTTGAAGGGAAGGGCCCCGACCAGGGGTCCAGGGGCCCTTCATGGTTTCTTGCACCGGGGCCCTGAAGGTTCTAGTTACGCCTCTGCCTGTTGGAAACCCACGCAGGCACAGGGAGAACATGCAGACTCCAGGCAGGTAGTGATGTAGTTGGGATTTGAACCAACGACCCTAGTGCTGCTAGGCAGAAGTGCTAACCACTTAGCCACTGTGCTGATAAATGGCCATAGCTGGTTTCTGTTGCTGTATATCCTCTCATATAGAGATGCAAAGGTACGGCCAGACTTGTTTTGAGGCAAAATAATCAGATGCTGACTTCATAAACTCAAATCCTCAGAAGCCAAGTATTTTTGTCTATGCCTATAGAGATGATAGAGGAGGACAGCACAAACATGATACAGGCAGTTATCGTGTTGCTTAATATTTGGGGAACCAGTAGAAACAGAGCAAGGTTTTATAACCTGCCCGGTTGCTTTCTTCCCTCAGAATCTATTGGCACCTGTCTATCTGCAGCATAGACAGATCATAGTATTGGGCAGTAATTATCTGATGTTTTTTGGCATCTACGAGAAATTTAGTCTCTTGTATGCTTTTATCCATGTGTGAAAGAGGTCAATGTACCATAAACAACGTCTTATAAATGCATTTTAAAATATTAAAAGCCTAGTAATTTTGAATATACACGGGGCCAGCCTTTTACATCCTCTTATCTCACTTCTGTTTGTAAACAGTAGTCTTTTGGCACTAATGATTGGTAGCCTGAGACCTTGGGATATAGGCTGTTTAGGTTGAAGCCTGGGAAGTAGCCATTGTGTATTCAAGACAAAAAAATTAGCTTTTCTACTAAACTTAATAATGTAGGTGGGCAATCAAGGTATGTGCCTCAATAATGCAGTGTGAATTTTAAGGCTTGGCAGAGTAGAGCATTCTTTGAAAGAGATGTATGGGGTTGGAAAAAAAAAAACATTTACACCGTCTAGGTCAGTGGTTCTTAACCTGGGTTCGATCAAACCCCAGGGGTTCGGTGAGTCAGTCTCGTGGGTTCGGCGGAGGACTCGTGATGACACGCACACCCTCCGCTAGTACCACTTCGCTGTCAGGGACTATTTCTCCAATTTCGGGCATGTCCTTCCGCTCCCGCTCCGCGCCGTTGTCATGGAAACACACAACATCCCCACAGTACAGAGCCCGGACCTGGCGGAGTGATTCACATGTCATGTGACACTGACACACTGTGAGTCAGTGCACTGATGGCGAGGACAAGGACAGACTGAGCGGAGTGAGAGCGAGGACTCGGAGACTAGAGGGGAGAGAGGTCCAACTCCTAGGCTTAGTGAGTGGTGGCCCACTCAAGTGACTCACTGAGTGAGTTTGACACCAGTCTGGCATCAGACCCAGGCCAGAGCAGGCCGCCGACAGGCCACGCACTACTAGGCCAGCGCAGCAGCCAGCCTAGAATCAGGAGGACTAAGGTAAATAGATGTGGTGGTGTGGTGTTCTCTGCAGAGAAGTGTTTTACTAAAGAGGCGCCCACCCACTGTGTATAACAGTTATACACAGTGAGTGAGTGTGCAGTATTGGTATGGCATTTTTTTTTTTTTTTAAGTTAGGAGAGCCTTTTTTTTTTTTTTGGGTTAGTTGGTTGGTAATGCAAATGGTCAGTGCTCCGTATTAATGCAAATGGTCAGTGCTCAGTATTAATGCAAATGGTCAGCGCTCAGTATTAATGCAAATGGTCAGCGGTCAGTGTTAATGAAAATGGTCAGCGGTCAGTGTTAATGAAAATGGTCAGCAGTCAGTGTTAATGAAAATGGTCAGCGGTCAGTATTAATGCAATGGTTTTGTTCTTTAATGTTTTTTTTTTTCATTTTGTGCACCTATGTGTATATATATATATATATATATATACAGTCCTAAATATATACCTATGTTTTGAATTTGAAAAAATCATATTTTATTTTTCCAATTAAGAAGGGTTCGGTGAATGTGCATATGAAACTGCTGGGGTTCAGTACCTCCAACAAGGTTAAGAACCACTGGTCTAGGTAGATGCAGCATAAATCTGATGCTGCAGCTATCCCCTGCCAGCTCTGCAGTGAAAACTGAGTGATCAAACATCTCTGATTGCTCAGTTCTCCTATCCACTCTGAGCAGAGAACAGGAGAACATTTACTGGCTCTCTGCTCTGCCCTTCCAGTGCTGGGCTGTGGAGGGGGCGGGAGTAGCTGGCTCAGTCTCCCAGCAGCTCTGTGAGAGGCTGAGCCAGCTGCCGGTCCAGACATGTGGGTGGATCCCGACTGTAAAGTCAGGATCGATCCAGAGCCTGGACCGGCTGAGTGACGTTAGCCAGCAGCGGACTTTGAGTGTTTTTAAAAGTGTATTACAAGCGTTTTAGAAGCATATTACAAGCATTTTAAAGCTTCAGGCCTTTCTGTTTAGCCAATAAAAAGCACTAGAGGGAGGAGTGGGGGAGGATATTAGGGATGGAGAGCTGCTGTTTGAGGAGAAAACACGCAACAAAACGCTTGTAAAACATGAAAGTCATGCGTTTTCAGGCTATTCTATTGAAGTCTATGGGGCCAAAAGCTCTTGTTATCTGTCAAAAAGAAGCTCATGTACTTTTTTGAGCGAAAGGCATGTTATTTCTGGTGACAGAACACTCAGATGTGAACAGAAGCCATTAAAATGAATGGGATTTGTTAAGCATTTTTAGAGCTTCAAGCAGAAAATGGCTTAGGTCTGAAGAGGTCCTTAATCTCCTTTCACACCTAGGCATTCCTGATTGTGGATCACCACATTTCTGCCTAAGATTCCCGAATTGCCGCAAAACGCTGGACTCGGTTGAGATCCTGTTACTTTTAATGGCACCCCAATCGCGGAAAACACAATTTTTCCGCGATTGTCGCCTGGCAAATTACACCAAAATTGCGCAAACAAAATCGCAGGATGCCCGTCGCCTAAAAAATGTTCCGGAACTACTGCTGATAAATTGTGGCAAAACCATAAAATAATGGGACCGCAAGCGCATCCCACATTTTTCTATGATTCGTGAATCGCGGGTGAAATGTGGAACACTTGGGTGAAAACTGAGCCTTAAGGCCCGTACACACGTACCGATCGTCGTCATACAAACGTCGGCGGACGAAAGATCTGCCGATTGTACGCTTGTTAGTATGGTGCCTCCGACAGCTGTCTGCGCACATTCTGCGGACAAGAGTCTTTCTTGCAAACATAAAAATTTTTGTATGCCGACACCAGAACGGACGATTGTTCGCCAGTCAGTACAGAAATCAGCCGACAGACCGCAGATTTGCAAGACTGGGCATGCTCAGAAAAGAAAAAACACAGGGAAAGTTAACCATTACATGACATCACTTCTGCAGTCAGCTGAAGTCGGCGGACAAAATTCTTGAGCTGTCTTTGCACTTTTCAACAGACATCGACATCCCGGGGAGAAAAGACGAACGTTTGCATGACGACGATCGGTACGTGTGTACGGGCCTTTAGACTTTTGTCAGCTGAAAACACGTCACTGTGATCCATAGGTGAAGTACAGCCAAAATAACTTTGGCTCTACTTATCCTTTAAAAAAGAAGGTATTCACATGCCATCTATTCCATTACAAGTCCAAACAATATGGGTTATTTCCTCGTTTAAGTAGCTATTCAAATCATTATGTGCCTCCACAACTACTGTTTTTTTTTTTTTTTTCTAAATTCAGATACAGACTAACATTGCAGAGCCATTTTTCTAGACTTAGAGGTATATACTCCAATTGGTGTATATCATTCGTGCCTGTGGATGGCCTATTGGAGGGGGGGGGGTTGTGAATATAAATAAATAAGGGAAGGGGGTGGTGTTAGCAGCTGCTATAGAATAGGTATTGAATGAGTAAAGAGAAACCCCAAAATAGTTGGGATTTATTATAGCGCTTGCTATTACTAGCCAGGGGTGGAAAATTGCTTGTCAGTAGCCTGGGTAGAGATATATGAGGCAAATATAAGGTGATAGAAATACATTAGATAAATAAATAAAATGATGAATTATTGAACTCTATAAATATAACATAGACTAGATGAAGATAAATCACAATAATTACAGTGTAAAATCAATAAATGGTCATAATAAATTAGGTCACAAAAAAGTCAATCAAATCACGTATGTGTCTTAAAGTGCAAATAAGTGCCAATGAGTCCAAATAAAGTTCATAAGTGACTTTGGTGCATAAAAAATAACTTTGGTGCCAAGGGGGGAGAAAGTGCAAGTGCTTGTGCTGGGTCCTCCAGTAGTCCAACTGCTGGTACTTCGCAGCAAAACCATAAAATAATGGGACTGCAAGCGCATCCCACATTTTCCTATGATTCGGGAATCGTGGGTGGAATGGGGAACACTTGGGTGAAAATGAGCCTTAGACTTTTGTCAGTTAAAAAACACATCACTGTGATCCATAGGTGAAGTACAGCCAAAATAGCTTCGGCTCTACTTATCCTTTAAAAAAGAAGGTATTCACATGCCATCTATTCCATTACAAGTCCAAATAATATGGGTTATTTCCTCGTTTAAGTAGCTATGCAAATCATTATGTGCCTCCACAACTACTGTTTTTTTTCTAAATTCAGATACAGACTAATTTTGCAGCCATTTTTTCTAGACTGTATAAATGTTTTAGGTTATTTGCCCATCATCAATTTGGTATATAGAAACCATAACTTCTATGGAATAATTATTGGGAAGCAATTAGAAAGTATAACCAATAGGTGGAAATTTACCTTTAAAAACCCCTATATTTATTTAAATGTTATCCTCTTTTTTTTGAAGACATATTTTCTTATTTTTAATGTTGTGATTCCTTTTATGTAATGCTTTAGATGTAGGTTTCCCAAGAAAGCCAGCAGGTGACATGCAGGAAGAGAAAGGAGCTTGTGTTTCTGCGGCCGTATCCGATGAGTCTGTGGCTGGTGACAGCGGTGTATATGATGCATGTGCAAAACCGTAAGTATCAAAGACAATAGAGAGAGACTAGGGGTTTTTCTAGTGTCACTAATGTGGAACAAGCATGCAGTTTGAAACTTCAGACCTTTGAGCATTCGCAGCTTTAGAACCCACACATTTTGTAAGGCATCCCTATCCTAACAGGTTTCCTTTTAAATGTGAATTTTAACTATAAAATATTTGTTCCTCTACAGCTTTAGTGACCTAGCCTACTTATAATAAATGATTCCCCATGTCATTCAGGCTGCTGGATCCTGTAGAAATCTTCTGTGCAGGGTGTCTGGTCCTCTTCCTGGCGCTGAACTTCCAGTTCTGCAGAGCTTAATAGGTTCAGGTCGCTGTGTTGAGCTCAATAGAAGGGGGACTATCTCCCTCTTCCCCTCTCAACCCTCAACCCTTAGCCCCCGTTCACACTGGGGCGACACTACTTCACCGGGCGGCCTCACACACCTCGGAGCGGCCGGCACGGACTTCATAACATTGAAGTCTATGCAGGTCGCTCCGGGTCGCCCCATAGAAGACTTTTTCTAAGTCGGAGCGGCTTGTGACGCTCCTATTAGAACGGGTCCATAGCTTCTGTATGGCGGGCGACCTGTCAGGCGACCAGGTCGCCTGACAGGTCGCCCCAGTGTGAACGGGGGCTTAGGCCTTATGCTTGTGGATAGTGTGAACTGCATTTAACAAGATCTCTGAATGAAGGAAGATGAATGCCTGTAACATGATAACTGAATGGGGGAGAGAATGTTGTCAGTGTACACTATACACAGTATTATCCCAATAGAAGGAGGAGGGATCAGGTTTCCCATCATTTTCTATTAAGTTCAGCCCTGAGACCCAAACCCTTAAAGGTGAAGTACAGCCAAGCTTGTTTGGCTGTATATCTCCTATGGATCACAGGAGTGCAGTACGTTCTGCACTCCTGTGACCTGTTTTCAGCAGATAGCAGGCTGAAGCCCGCCGTTGGCATGACATCACAAAGCCAATCCAGGCTCGGGCAAGATGGCGACAATGGTGTCAGGATCCACCCACATGGACTGGCACCCAGCTCAGCCTCTCAGCAAGTTGCTGAGATCCTGAGCTGGCTGCTACTTCCCACCTCCACACCCCAGTGAACGAGGAGGGGGCAGAGAAGAGAGCTGTCAGCAGCTCTCTGCTCATGGAGCTGTGAGAACCGAGAGATCGTTTGATTTTCAGTGTTAGAGGCACCAGGGGACAGATGCTGCATCCACCTAGGTAAGTAATAATCTTAAAAAAAAACAAAAACAAAAAAAAAACATACATCTCTTTTAAGGCTGTGCAGCGGCAGAAATTCATGCATAGTAAGATTTTAAGTAAATTGGGTAACTAAAGCTGTAGGAAAATAAATATCTAAACTTTATTTTAAAAAAAAAAACAGTTTGTTATTTATTGTGTTGAATTAGATTCAGTCTCCAGGAAAGAGACCACTGAAGGAAAATACATATATACGGTATAGTTCCTCCTTGCCTCATCACAACTCTAGTAGGCCTGAGGGCTTATTCAGATCAATTTTTGAGGAGCGGGCAGGAAGAGGCACCTCACCAAAATAAACTGAAAGAACAATTCACTTCTGTCTCTATCTTGGCTGACCCCCTAAATTGCTCAACACACACGTTAAAATTCTGCAAATTTAAAAGCTAGTAATAAAAAGTGAAATGAAATCACACTTTGGGTCCTTTCACACGGCCCGCATCCACTGACGGCGCCGTTCTGCTCAGCGGGGGATCGATCCGCCGATCCCCGCTGAGCAGGCGGGTGGCAGCTCTTTGTGCAGAGATGGAGCTGTTCTCTATGGGGGAATCGGATGAGAACGGAACGCCTGTCCATTCTCATCCGATCCGATCCGATCTGCTGGACGGATTGAAAAAAAGGTTTCCATCCGTCCGGATTTCACGGATAGGATCGGAAGTGGATATGTCTCCGCTGACATCCGCTGCCCCATAAGGATGCATGGAGCATCCAATCAGGTCTGCCTGAAAAGCTGACAGGCGGATCTGATCGGATCGTTCGTGTGAAAGGACCCTTACAAGCTCTCAAAAAAGCTTTGTATATCACTCCATTCTATATTGTGATGTGCTTGGCTTTTTTGAGAGATTTGTGCTAGTAGAGAGAGAATAGTCAAGACCAGAGACTGTTGAATCAAACACAAATTAGGGCGCTATATGACCTGAGTCATACAGGAAAGGTGAGAGCACTGTGAGTGGTGATATTCCTGCACTGTAATATTTGGCACCTGTTTGTTATTGCGGAGATGATGAGCATATGAACTTGTTTTTTTTTTTTTTTTTTAATATACATGGGGAACACTAAAGTTCACCGCTAAAGATTTGGGAGTGAAAATAGACTTTGCACACATCAATTTAATTCTATGTGTATTTTTATTATTTATGTATTTGGTTAACATATTCACAGCAGCTCATGGTACTGATGGTAATTTTTTCACGTTGATTTGATGTTTGATATGTGATTAATAGATTATGTAAGATAGAGGCACTTTATGTATATTCATTTTGTACATTTTTTATATCATTATTTAATGAGCAGTACAGCACCTGCTTTATTTTGGCTCTCTAGTGGTGGCCAGGGACAGCTGGTGTACATCAAAGGCTATTCTGTTAGAAACAAGATTTATTTACCATCAAGGTAACACATTGTATTGGAAGTTTTTCACAGGCTGTGGGAAGAAGTATAAATGCATGTTTTTAGTGATAGTATATTAAGACCCCGTTCAGACAGGGGCGACACGACTTGATGGGGCGACCTGTGAAGTCGCGGTGCACAGTGCACCACGACCTCGGCGCGACTTGCACGGACTTCATATCATTGAAGTCAATGCAAGTCGCCTCCAGGTCGCCCCAAAGTAGTACAGGACCCTTGTTCTAAGTCGGAGCGACTTGTGTCGCTCCTATTAGAACGGGTCCTGTGCTAATCAATGGCGAGCGACCCACCGTGACTTGTCAGGCGACTAAGTCGCCTGACAAGTCGCGCTAGTGTGAATGGGGTCTTATACTTTAGCTAAATATGTGTTTTGCTATTCTTTCTGAATACTACTTGTAATGACCTAAAATGCAGGACTAAAATTAACTTAATCTGCTCATAAAAACATATCCAACATGTCAAACTTTCTTTAAGCACAAAAGGGTATTTAGTAAGGCATAGGTTATGTCAACAAACTATCTTTTTCTTCCATGTCCTAATGTTGTCTTTTGCCCTCCCAGGCCTTGTGAAGATGTGGCATTTAGTGAAGAATATCCAATGCTTGGGGCAGCTCAAGTTCAGTTAATTCTGAGGTGAGAACCACAGCTTTATATCTCAACAAGAAGAAACTTGCCACTACGGTAATGCTACCTGCAGTGTTTATTGAAGCACAAATGTGCAACAACGGGGCTGTCATAAATTGCAAGGATGCTAACAGCTCATAATCATAGATTCATGAGTTTATTTTACACTGTTCTATGGCACTGACACTTTTGATTTAACACTTTACAGAGAACTTTGAATCACTAATATAATTACCTGTCTCACGAAGAAATTTACAATCTAATGTCTCATTTTGGGTAGAGTCTGAAGGAAGACTTGCCACAAACAGCCCCACAGCAATCAGATTGTTCCTTTTACTCCTTATAACAGCAAAAGAAGAATCAAAAGGGTTGCTTTGGGCAATATCTATTGAAACCATTCAAATACAAGACTCACAGTTCCTTCTTTGCTGAATATGCTAAATATGTTTGGTCTAATTTACTTTTTACTGAAATGAATAGAACATTTGAATGTAGTAAATTAATGTATTCTTTTATTACAGCTTTACTTTGAGATGGTGTCAGCCTCAACACCAAAAACCTACATTTATTTGTAATTGCTGATAAGTGGATAGCAATGTATTCTGCTGCCCTCTAGTGGAATGCAGAATTAACAATTTAAAAAAAAAAACTGGAACTACAAGTAGGCTTTTTTAATTTCTGTATCGTAATATTGCTGCGCTAGAACTTAAATTTATGAAGATAACATTTCAAAAAGGGCGAAAAGCAGCCAACACAAATCCTGAAATGACGGATCAAAAGCAATATGTATATAAATGTGGCGCTATTCCAAAAAACTGTTTGCACAGAAAGTTCAAATATGTTATGGAGAGAAAACAACAGTCCCAAGATGACCGATATAGGTGAAGATCCCTGTACAGGTATGAATGAAGGATCTTCATTCATACCTGTACAGGGATCTTCACCTATATCGGTCATCTTGGGACTGTTGGGTTTTCTCTCCATAACATATTTGAACTTTCTGTGCAAACAGTTTTTTGGAATAGCGTCACATTTATATACATATTTTTTATTTTCTGGATAGCATGGAGAAAGGTTAGATCCTCCGTCTGTTTCTATATACATTTGTGTCCTGATTTGGGAGATTTCCCTTCACTTCCTTTCTTAAAGAGGGGCATAGCAGCAAACTGTGAAGTGCATGCCTCACATAGTTCTTTATAGATACCTCTGGGGGTTTGTAATAGTGTTGATATCACCCCAGAGGTTTTGTATATGTATATATATATATATATATATATATATATATATACATTAAAAAAAAAAAAAAAACAGAAAGTTTCACTAACCATAGTGGTGTCACTGGTACAGAAAGTGAGGAAGATGTCCTCACTATAAAAAGATTTAAAGAGTACAATAAGAATAGAAAACTGACAGGATCTAATCACTCCCGACTGTGTTAAAAAAGAAAAAGTGGTCCCACTTTACATTCTTAGTGAAAACCTGTTCTGAGATAGCGTACCACTGCTGATCTCCTTCTGAAAATGCCACATGCTGGGCTTTCATGGTAATTCATTTACATTGTTTTGAATCACGGAGCTGGAAGTACGCAGATTAGAATTCCTGACTCTACTTGCTGTATACCTGTTCTGGGTCAATTACTCAGTAATCAAGCCAGAGACTGTCAAGCAACTAGCAATTTCCAAAAATATTCAGTGGTGGCAGCCAAAACATTTCCTTCTCAACAGGTTGTCTTTAATGTATACTTTATTCTTTAACCACATTTTACCCCTTTGTCCAGTCTTTGACTGTTATTACAAGAATTCCTAAAAAAAAGTCTCAAAACGTTGTTCTAACTCAATGACTTTTCTTTTTTTGTAACCCTAGATATGATTCAGTAAATGCCAGCTTCGTGATAATCATTGGCGAGGCAAGATACCATCCCTCCCGGGTCCAATATGATTCCAGAGTGTAAGTGAAATACATAGTGTTGGCAGTCACTGCACACATAATTAAGGCCCCATGCACACGGGTGTCATATTCTACAGATGTTTACCCAGGAACTTGTGACGCCCATGTGCAAGGGGCCAAAAACCTGAGTAATGTTGAGTATAGGTGAGTAAAGGAGTGCAAGCGTATAGACGAGTAAAATTCTTCATTGCCAGTATTGCAATATATAGATATATTTTTTTTTTATCAAAAATTTAGAATTTTATTGAGTTTCAAAATTTACAAACATACCTTCCACCATTCTGTTGAAACAGTTACCAAAAATCACCCCCCTCCCAAGATCCCTCCCTCTCCCCCTTCCATTTCACTTTACTCATCCATCTCTTCATTGTCCCTCCTCCCCTTCCTCTCAGTCTGCTCCCTTCCCTCTTGTATTCTAATTCACCCAAATGTCTGTGTATTTCCTGGTCTTCTTGAAATCTGCCCAGTTGAGAAACTCTCCGTATGATCTTCCGCTCTGCTACCCAGATACTCCATATTATATATATGTTCTACTCTTTTACACCAATGTCTAATTGTGGGGCTTTCCGGATCTAACCATTTTTTGGGATTGCCCATTTTGCGGTGTTTAATAATCTTGGAACAATCGTACTTTTATCGTTTTTTTTTATTTTTATTTACTGGTTTTATGAAATAAACATACCCAAGGATCGTCAGTAATATCTACTGTAATTTCGTCAATATATTCCTGCACCTTCTGCCAATAATCATGGATCTTAGAACAGTCCCACCATACGTGAGCCATCATGCCCAGCATATCACAACCCCTCCAGCATAATGGGGACATCTCTGTTTTTTTGTGCTCTTCCCAGTGTTCTATACCATCTCGATAAACATTTGTAGTTCAGTTCAATGGTATTTACGTCGACCCCATAATTATGGGCAGCCTTCAGCAATACATTTACTTCTTGTTCCTTTAATCGTTTTCCTAACTCCTTTTTCCACATCTCTATGAATGGAGGCATCCTCAGGCCAGCCATTTTCATAAGCATTTTGTATATTTGAGATATACTATGTTTTACTTTTGTTTGTGGGTTAAATTGTTTTTACACTAAGTTCAGATCCTTCTTGGATCTAATTGGTTGTGGTAAGGATCCCACAAAATGCTTTACCTGAAAATATCTCCATTCATTCAGGTATATATTTTCCATTTTGGTTTTAAGCTCATGATACGTTCTTATCTTCCCTCCATTTTTTGTCTTAACTGCTTGTTTTTGATCCAATTAACAAATTGTGTCTCATTCTCAGGTGCAATATACTCACTTTTGCTCACGTAAACATTAAACGCATAAACATGCGAGTAAATTACTGCACTGTACTCTGCAGAGCCCCCACCCCAAAGCATCCCCTATGTTGAGAGCATGTGGCCTGGAATTTTTCAGGGGGGGGGGGGCAGCTCGCTCATCCCTTCCCCTTTCCTGACCTGCCCCAGACTGCATGCTCAGGAAAGGGTCTGGTATGGATTTCAGGGGAACCCCCACACGGTTTTTCTTGTTTTGAGTTATCAGTTATTAAAGCGGAGTTCCACCCAAAAGTGGAACTTCCGCTTTAGGGAGTCCTGACCCCCTGACATGCCACATTTGGCATGTCATTTTTTTTGGGGGGGGGGCGGGTACCTAGTTTTGACAGGTACCCGCTCCCACTTCCGCTCGGAGCGCCGCGGCGCCCTGAACGGAAGTACTCCTCTCCCCCTCCCTCCTTGCAATCTTCTGGGACACGTCAGAGGTCCCAGAAGATTGCCGGCCAATCACGGCGCGCAGCGCGACTCGCGCATGCGCAGTGGGTACCCGGCTGTGAAGCCGCAAACTGTAACAGCCGGGTGCCCACAGCAGTGATGCCGGCGCCGAGGGAGAGGATTGAGGCTTCGGGCGGCCGCATCGCTGGACCGTTGGACAGGTGAGTGAATGGCTGGAACTCCGCTTTAAGGACTCAGCAGCTGGCTTCCTAGCTCGCTTCTTAACAACCAGCTATTCTTCACACAGAATTTGAATCGGTCAATCGTTTTTAGACCGATTGGAATTCTGATCATTCCGAAAATTTGGAATTCTTTACAAAATGAAGAAACCGAAGACATTTTTCATTTCTGTCGCACTTATCCAAAGTCACAATAAAATCACATCAAATTCCCGTCAAGGTGCATAGTAAAGTCGCAGAGGAAATTGCACTGATTTTTTAGTTACACAAGTGTGAGTGGAGCCTAAAGGATGTTAAAGCGGAACTAAACTCCCAGATTTAACCGTTTCAAAAAACAGTTACCTGCCGGCACTTGCCAGGAATGTAACTGTCCCATTTGCTTGTGCTTTCCGCCAGACTGTCAAACCATCAAATGGCTGCTGTCATAACTGACCACATATGCAGCATCATGGCAGTTGAAGATCAAACAGAGTCTAAGCTACTGTACCTTGGCTGAACTCGATAGGAGGGTTTAGTTCTGCTTTAAGTGCAACCCATAAAAAACATCCATGATTATACCTCTTCTGCATGCTCTTTTTTTTGCTGTTGGCCCCTCTTTCAGTTGAAACACCCCATCACATCATACAGACTTTTCGTGTACGTGGTCCATTTCATTTACTGTCAGTGGCCCCTATTTTGTCTAAAACTGGCCCTGAAGAGAAGCAGATGCAAAAGTAAATATGCATACATTCTCCTTTTACTCCTTAAAAATGAATTTAAATGGCAGCCTTCAGTTAGTTTCACAAACCCAAAACATCAAATATTATTGCAACCGGATCTTTTAATTAGTAGCGTACCTTTGCAAAAGTCATAGTTGACTTGGGGTGGAACCAAGCCATGTAACCAGGGAACTGCTGACTGGTTGGTGTGCAGGAGTAGACAGGGCTGCTGGAGTCCCTATGCGATCATTTCCTAAGGCATTTAAGATCGTGCTTGCATGCACTTTTTCAATGTGAGTTTTCTGTATGATTTGTTTTCATCTTTAACTAAAGGATTTTACAGGATTAGTGCTTTTTCTGCTTTGATCTTACTCGGTGTATAAACAGAGGGAGTCTATTAACACTAAGAAGTGTATTTGAATGGGGAGTTATTGCCACAGGAATATACCTAAGCTGTGTTTGCTTTTCCAAGATTGAAAGGTAAACAAAATTTTCCAATTTTAGGTGGACGGTTTAAATTTACACGTGAAGATTTAAAGATATACAGTTGACAAATAAATGTCCAGGACGTTTTGTAATAATAGGACTTTGTGTCAGAAATTATAAATCTTCAGCTCAATCTGTTTTATCGATTTGTGGTTCTATAATGGATATGTACAGTATCTCACAAAGGGGAGTACATCCCTCACATTTTTGTGAATATTTTATTATTTTTTTTTTCATGTGACGACACTGAAGAAATGACACTTTGCTACAATGTAAAGTAGTGAGTGTACAGCTTGTATAACAGTGTAAATTTGCTGTCCCCTGAAAATAACTCAACACACAACCATTAATGTCTAAACCGCCGGCAACAAAAGTGAGTACACCCCTTGAATGAAAATGTCCAAGCTTGGCCCAAAGTGTCAATATTTTGTGTGGCCACCATTATTTTCCAGCACTGCCTTAACCCTCTTGGGTATGGAGTTCACCAAAGCTCACAGGTTGCCATCGGAGTCCTCTTCCACACCTCCATGACTACATCACGGGTGGATGTTAGAGACCTTGTGCTCCTCCACCTTCCATTTGAGGATGCTCCACAGATGCTCAATAGGTTTTACATCTGGATACATTCTTGGCCAGTCCATCACCTTTACCCGCAGCTTCTTTAGCAAGGTAGTGGTCGTCTTGGAGGTGTGTTTGGGGTCGTTATCATGTGGGAATACTGCCCTGTGGCCCACTCTCCAAAGGGAGGGAGATCATGCTCTGCTTCAGTATGTCACAGTACATGTTGGCATTTATGGTTCCCTTAAAGAACTGTAGCTCCCCAGTGCAGTACTCATGCAGCCCCAGACCATGACACTCTCACCACCATGCTTGACTGAGATTTCATACCTGAGACCTTGTAATACTAACGAGTCACATGACACAGAGGGGGGGAAATGGCTAATTGGGCCCAGTTTGACAATTTTCACTTAGGAGTGTACTCGCTTTTGTTGCCAGCAGTTTAGACATTAATGGCTGTGTGTTGATTTATTTTGGGGGAGGGACAGCAAATTTACACTGTTATACAAGCTGTATACTCACTACTTTACATTGTAGCAAATTATCATTTCTTTGGTGTTGTCACATGAAAAAATATAATAAAATATTTACAAAAATGTGGGGGTTGTACTCACTTTTGTGAGATATTGTACAAGTCATATTTGTATTTATATATTTAATGAATATATTTTTAGAGATCAGTCTAAAAGATGTATGATGTTTTATATATAATTGTGTTTGTCAAGTGTATGCTTAAATGTATGCATGTAGCAGCTATAGCTGGGTTGTGGTTTCTGTGGTGTTTTTTTGTTAAGTGCAGAAGATATAATTTTAATGTATTAGATTTAGTGTAAGTTCCCTTTGTCTGTCTCAGCAACCTTCAGAAATAGTCCCTTCATGAGCAAAGTTGAAGGAAAAAATTCCTCTCAAGTACTAAGTGCTTTGTGATGCACTGGATATACAAGTTCAAAAGGTAGAAAGCATATACAATGGAGACTGCTGTTTTGGTTGATGTCTGATTTATCTCTTTCATCTAGCTATTGCCTTTTCTGATTGCAACTACACAGGCATTTTTCCTTTTTTTTTTCTTTGGGGATTAAAAGTCTTGCAACCACTTTCAACCATATAAAACTAACCATAACAGAAAATGGCAAGTATATTTTTTAACCATGTCTTTGCATTTTGGCTAAAGAAATAGGTCCAGAATACTTGGATGTATTTGAACCTGCGACATATTGCTCTTTGTTCTCCTTTGGTCTATCTGCTTATATGGACTTCTTTTAAGGGAGCTATGTGGGTTAGAATGGAACGGTCCCTAGTGAATTGGTTTTCAAGGTGCAGTATCTAGAACTGCTGTCTTCATCCTTGCTTAACTGCCTAATGCAGCCTTTCTCAACTAGGATTTTGTGGAATCCTTAGGTACCTCCAGAGGTTGCTAGGGGTTCTTTGATTGGTGTAAGTAACCACTGACACCAATCTTCTTTTTAGCTCTCTGTGAGAGGAGTATTCTTCCCATTGACCACAAATGTAAGAAGCATTCTTCTTGATCATCAGATCATCATGCTAATGTAATTTGATCTGTAGATATAGTAAGTAATTAAAGTGGAGTTCCACCCTAAATTTATACTTACCTCCATCTTCTCGCTCCGGGTCACCTGAAAAACAAATGGATAATCGCAATTTTTTTTTTACTTACCTCGTATAGAAGAAAATATACTTACCTTACTTCCTTCTTCCTCCCCTCGGCGGCCACGGCGATTCGTCACTTCCTGGGTTTGCAATGATTCCTGGGAGCTGAACGTCATCGCTCCCAGGAATCAATGCGCCTGCACCGGCCCCGCCGTCACTTCCGGTGCGCGTGCGTCATTTCCTTGCGGCATGCCGAGAAGCTGTGGAGGGATGACGCGCGCGCACCGGAAGTGACGGTGGGGCCGGTGCAGTGCATCGTGGGACCGAAGAAGACGGAAGAGGACGCAGAAGAGGATTGCGCTGGCTTCAAGATGCCCACACCTGAGATGGCAGCGCTGGACAATACTTTTTCAAGGTAAGTATTTCTCCTAAAAGGTAAGTGCAACCCGGGACAGATCAGAGGCTAGCCATTGTGGAATGTACTAGCCCTGACTGTCCCGGGGGTATTTTTATTAAAAAATGTATTCCTAGGGTGGAACTCCGCTTTAAGTATCAAGGGTTCTTTGAGACCAGAATGTTATTTTAAGGGTTCCTCAGTGTTAAAAAGGCTGGCCTATTGAGTTAATAATTGTAAAAATAATAAGTTGGAATTCACAATAGTCATATCTCTTTGATCAGTGACTTAATATGTAGTAAAGATGTGGAATAAACGCTTGCGCCAAAAGTTTTGGATTAATAAAATATCAATAAACAAATAAATAAATAAAAGATAAAAAGTGCTCATGCTACAACCCACAATGGTGTATAGTGAATAAATGTAATATAGTATTACTAGCAGCGCAATACCTCAGTGGACAGATAGTGTGATAAATGATGATATCACCCCTAGCACCTCCAGGTGGTGGGGCAAAAAGCGAATGGTTGACTAAATGTTAAGAATGTAATACCATACAAAGACATGTGTATAGTATAAACAAGTTACAAATAAATGAATCACAACACATAATTTATATGCTTTTTTTTTTTTTTAGCTCACCGCATATACATGTTCTTGCTATATAAGTCCCGGTCATTAGTATCTATTTGTGTGCAAATATATACACAGTGTGTATTTGCATATTCACAATTCACTACCATCTGATGACCTCGCCTATTTGCTGTGTCATAAATGTCCCTGACACATTCATAATTTATTGGGAATCACATTTATGTGTGAGCCCGGTAACACTATTCATCTTTTTTTTTTTTTTGTCATAGCCGGCTTCTCACTATTCCCTGGCGGTGTTTTTTTACTTGTGTTTTCCTTGCGTTTTTCCACTGTACCACCAACGCTTTATATTATGCAAGTATTTTAATAAACTTTGGCGATTTTTAACTTAGTACACTATGAGGAGTCCGCATTTTGTATTCCCACACACCTATCCTTAGGACCACCCGGGCACGGACGGATATTGTAAAGACCTGGACCATTGTCCTAAGCTATTTTTGACCTCCTTGCCGTATGGTAGTGGGGGTCAACAGCTTCTGGTGAGTGTGCATTTCGTTCATATCCCACGAGCAAGGAGGGTATCACCACCATTGTTCTCAATAGCACTTCATATTGACTGAAAGACGGATAAAGATCAGTCCACTATAGCACCTTGAAGAGACTTTATAAACCAGCAACTTCTTTATATGCACCTTATATGGATGCTAATTGCACTTTATTTACCGTTGATTGCACTGTATAAGGATATTATTTGCACTAAACTTTGCACTATTTTTGATGCACTTCATATGGGCACTTGCATTATTGTTTACTGATGCACTTTACATGAATATTCCTAATCACTGCTTGTTCATCAATGCACTTTTTTAAAACTTACCACGTATTAATTTATTTGTATTTTGTTTATACTATACACATGTCTTTGTATGATATTTATTATGTTCTTAACATTTAGTCAACCATTAGCTTTTTTCCCCACCACCTGGACAGGTGCTAGGGGTGATATCATAATTTATCACACTATCTGTCCACTGAGGTTTTACTAGCAGCGCAATACTATATTACATTTATTCACTTAATATGTAGTGAAGCAAGGATAAGTATGACATCACTGAGCGCTGTAAAAACAAAGCGGGAATGGCCACTGCCATATTTCTGTCCTGCTAGGTTTCCTTTTATAAACCAATGAGTAGTGTGCATAGGGCAGTATCCAATAGCATGCAATCTGTAAACTTATTTGAAACAGACCTTGCAGCACAGAATTACCTGTTACTCTATCTATACCATCCCTATCGTCAATGCAAAGTGCTGCCTAGATTGCCACTAAATAATAAATACATTTTTTTTTTTTTAATATAAAGAACCATTTTTGGAATCTCTGCCCTGTCTAGGCAGTCAGTGGTAAAGTGTGCCCTGCCTTCTGCAATCTCCTGAGAAGGCAATATCACTAGATGTTGGAGAGAGACCTTGAAAGCTTCTCCCAAATCTTGTGAAAATTTGCTTCGGCACAAATTACATTGACATGCATCATCTGCTTATACAGGAATCTGGCATGCACATAATTAGTGGGCTGCTTAAAAGAAATGGCAAAAAAAAAGCAATTTCTGTTGACATGCTGTAGAAACTGATACCACAGTCAGTAAATGGCCTGATTCAGTACTGCAGTATCTGGGGACATAGGACACAAATCCCAACTGGTGAGAATTTTTTGGTAAAGTGTACAAAAACCCAAAGCCAATTTTTCCATTTGTTTGGCATCATGCCTCACGAGACATATCAGCAGTTATTTAAACCTGGATTCTCCCATCAACACATTGGCCTTTCAAACATTCAAATGCAAAATCAAAAATGAATGAGCACAACAAACACTTCTATTCAATAAATCAGAAGTAACGGTGAAGTGACACTGTATTAATTGATTTGCTTTCTGCTGGCCTCTTCAAGCGGATGAACAGGCGTTGTCAGAACCGAACAAGTAATGTTATCAGTGAGTGTCAGTGTCTCTCTGTGTCAGTGTCAGCAAGTCATTAACGTCTGGTTGTGTTTGTTATTTTGGATAGATTTGTTCCCCCTAAACAACCTAGGCTGCTTATCACCACAAAGTAGGCCATTTTACATCTAATCTACCCACCTTAATACAGTAGAAAACATCTACTGGAATAAGCCTGGGGGAATACCTACCCATACAATCCCCCATCTCTCTGTGAATTCAGCAGCTGTTTTGGGCACAGATTGCCCAGATCTTGCCAGTTTGGCAATATGCTCACACTTTCTGATCACTTTGGATAATGTGTTTCCCAGGTGCATTAGCTTATTTAATAATATGAACATGTAAAATGATTGTTGGACCCCAATATCAACCTGATAACTTTTTGGTTTTTTTTTAATTGCTTTCAGCTTTTTGCAGATTGTGTTGTATGCCCATAAACACCCATATGCATGAGGCCTTTTTTCAGTAAGGCAAGTCAAGAATAGAACAAACAAAACATATGCTTTTTCGAGCCACTAACTAAAATCTGGTCTGTTTCTGACTAAAGCTGGCCATACATGGGGGCATGGCTGGGTTGTGAGCCGAGCAGGACATGTGCAGGCTGAGCTCCGCTCCTACCTGATCCTGATCATA
Organism: Pelophylax lessonae; assembly: GCF_965119305.1. Lineage (NCBI taxonomy): Eukaryota > Metazoa > Chordata > Amphibia > Anura > Ranidae > Pelophylax > Pelophylax lessonae. The sequence continues at coordinate 714,469,361 of NC_138768.1, forward strand.
TCCTTCGTGGTGTGGTTCTACTCAATTGACTCACCATGCACTTGTTCTCCTTGCCCTTCTCCTGTGAACGTGTGGCAGTGTCTCCCTATGTTCCCAGGCAAGCCTAAGCTGATTAAACCTTTGGTAAGTCCTTCCCGGACCCCACTGCCGTTGGCCATCTTGGACATGAGGTCTTCTCATAGTGCAGTCTCAGCAGGCACACAGACAACTCTAGGATACATGGAAAGGGGGCCAGACCAACCACTGTAGACCTTCTCCTTGCTGTCATCTCCAGCATTGAAGCCCTCACCTCCACAAATTGATATGCTTTCCACATATATCAGCCTCATCCATCAAGATATGGAGAAGTACCGAGGGCAGCTCTCAGAGGCTAAGTTTCGCATATCAACCATGGAGGACATGGTTAAGGCAGACTCCAGGGAGCTCCGTGCACTGCAATGTCGTGTAAAAGCTCTCTAGGAGATGCCTGAGGATATGGAAAACCAGCTCTGCCACAATAACCTATGAGTGGGGGATCCCTGAATGGGCAGAAGGCTCTAAACCTGCTGAATTCGCAGGTTCGAGTAATTTCTAAACAATCTACTCGGCCTACGTGATCTACCTCCTAATTTTGTAGTTGAGAGGACCCCCAGATTTATTTCCTGATGCTTCAGCAAGGCCCTTCCTTATCAAGCTGCTCAACTACCGGGACCACGACATGCTCCTGGCGGATGTGAGGAACAAGCAAGAGGTGGTCACAAAAACACCAGGATCTTTATTTTCCCTGATTACTCACCTGGAGTGGAACAACGCAGGGGTTCCTTTATTTACATCCAACGTCTTTGAGATCCTGGCCTCAAGTACAGTTTGCGTTATCCTAGCCGGCTTCTGCTTCTGGAGGATGGTATGACCCAATTCTTCGACACGCCGGCTGCAGTGGGGAGCTGGCTGGAGAACCAGTGACTTTCCACCCTGCTTTACTATGCATCTGTAAGTCTTTTACCCTTCCTATACCATACAGCACGTTGGCTTTACTTTTCCTTGCCAGCTTTGAACTCTCTGGCCTGTTTAACACTGACTTTTTCCTGCTGCTCCATGTCCAATTCTTGGCAGGGAACGTCACATTCCCAGCAATGTTGTTTCTCCACACCACAACTACATCTGCCTCTCATGGGAGTAGCTAGCTCTGTCTGAGACACTAGAGACTTTTTGTGATTTTTCTTTTTCTTTTATGCATTTTACCTTTTTTTTTTTTTTTTTTGTGTCCACATGTGCCTGACAGGCACCTCTCTGCCTGTTTCAGGAGTTCTCCATAACGGTTTTGATTGGAGTTATTTTTTATGTTACGCTGTTTGGGTTTAAAGCCTTGCACTTTGCAGGACGTTTTTTTGTGCAGTGCTTCTGCAGGGAGTTAAGTATTTTTTAATGGTGCATTGGCTTGTGTACATTTTGCTGCCCTTTAGAGACTTCCATGTCTCCTCTCTCACTATCCTGAATTGGTCATGTTGGTTATTTCACTATGCCTTCTAAACCTGTGAAACACCTTTCAGTCCTCTTCTGGAATGTGCGTGGCCTCAATTCCAAATATAAACCTGCTGTAATGTTTCAATATCCTAAACTTCATAACCCCCAAATTGTCATGTTACAAGAAACGCATCTGATGGACAGCAAAATACTTGCTTTAAAATGACCCTGGATCCAAAAGGTGTTTCATGCCACATTCTCTACCTTCTCCAGTGGAGTTTCTATTTTAATTAGTAGATCTCTTGCTCATGTGGTGGAAGATATTATCACTGATCCCCAGGGTAAATATATCCTAGTAATACTCTATGTAACCAAAAATATATTATTGTAAAAGTGTGTTTGCCGCCACCCTTTAGGTTAGATCTACTGGATTTGTTGTCGAAGCTGACCCATTGCCCAGCCAAATTCTTGTTTATGGGTGACAGTAATGGTACTCACCTGACGTACAGACCCACCCCCTCCTCTAATTCTACTAGTGATCTCTCTACTACCTGGGCCCAAGCAACACTATTCACTGAAATTTGGCGTTGAAGGAATCCCCAGTTCAGAGCGTACTCCTGTTTCTCCACGACCTATACAACTTCCTCCCAAATAGACTTGGCATTTGGCAATCCCTCCTTCCTGAGTTATGTTCAGGAGAAATGTTACCTTCCTGCTGGTCTTTCAGATCACTGCCCACTTTTGGTGAAGGTGCATGCTCAACTTCACTCTGTGGCTCTTTGGCCATTACACCACCAATTAAATAATCATCCCACCTCTCAAGAATGCCTTCCTTCCTCTTTACAGGATTATTGGCTTACCAATGTTGGATCCACCAGAAATAACTTGGGATGCCTTTAAGGCTTCAGCCAGAGCTCTATATATCGCCACGATTGCATCCACGATCCATTAGGGCATAGCAAACGGCTCACACATCTGCTTTACAGGCTTCAGTAGATGACAGTACCCAACAATACCCTGTGTCCCCCTCTCCTAAAAACTTTGATCATCTTATGTCAGTGAGGCAGGGCTTAAAATCTACATTTAGCTGAAGTTGCCCAGTTGAACCTACGTAGTCGCAAGTTTTTTTTTTAACATGGGGAAAAAAATGGTTGATCTCTGACCATATTAATACAGCATGAGCTCACACTTATCATTATGCCAGAGAACCCTATGTCCACAGGTAAGGTAGTTTCCACACAGGAAACCATGCTCAATGAATTTACTCAATTTTCTACTGCTTTGTACTCCTCTCTCCCATGGGACTTCCACCCCTCATCCATGGCTCTCTTTTCGGATCCCTTGGCCTTGGGCTGGCTGTCCAATTCAGGACATATCCCTATGGTTCGAAAGATCACCCTGAAGGAGTTTGTGGCCGCCATAGGTTGTTTTCTCAACTGGGCCTGATTCCTTCCCTTTTGAATTTTACAAAATGCATATGGAATTCTTGGCCCCAAAATTGGCTTCCTTATATAATACATGCCTGAATTCTGGTTCCCTACCCTCGCCCATGCAGTAGGCTCACAGTATCCCTCTACCCAAGCTCTTGAAGGTCCCCCTACTTTTTACCTCTTAAAGGCCCATAGCCTTACTTAATTGGGATTTTAAAATACTTAAGTCCAGAGTGCGCCAGGTTATCGCCTATTTGATAGATCAGGGTCAAACAGGTTTTAAGCCACGTAGATCTACTGATATTAGAATTGAAGATTATTCTCTCAGGCCTGGGTTCACACTAGCTGGAGCCGCAGCTCGCAGCAGGGGGTCTGGCGCGTCCCTCATCTCCATTTCAAGTGTGAATCCGGTCCGAATTTTTGCCTGAATTCGGACCTGAAACTGAACCAAAGACGCACAAGACCCTTTTCCAGTGCGGAACGCTGCCTCCCCGGAGCTGTGTGAACCGGCTCCATTAAAATGGTGCGACTTCATCTGAAATGACACGATTTCAAAGCCGCATTTCAGTGCGATTTTGAAGACATCTGTGCGTCTTCATGCACAGATGTCTATTTAAGTCGCACCCGAAATCGCCAAAAGTAGTGCATGTACTCTTTTTTTTTCAAATCCGTGCGGCACCGCAAAGTCGCAGTTGCCGTCGATTTGAACTGTGCAATTGCGGGCAATAGGATGTGACTTGACGTGGCATGACAAGTCTCTCGATGCGAACGGGGACTAAACTGTAATCTCACGGCTTGTATTCGCTTGGTTAGCCTTCTGTCATTGTCCTTCTCTCTTCAAGGCAGGGCTGCCCTTTCTCCCCAACCTTATTTGTAGTTGCAATCAATTGCTGAGGCTCTGAATTTTTCCTAAAATTAACCACTTCCATACCAAATATTTTTCTTAAGAGAGACCCTAGGGAATGAAATTGCAAGTTTTTTTAGTCACACAGTATTTGTTCAGCAATTTTTTAAACTCAAACACTTTCATGAATTAAAAAAAAAAAAACATATTTTTTACCCCAATTTTTTTGTAGAAGGTGAAAGATGATATTACTATATAGATCCCTAACATGTCACGCTTTAAAATTGCGCACACTTGTGAAAAGGCGACAAACTTTAGTACCTAAAAATCTCCATATATGCTACGCTTTAAATATTTTTACAGGTTACAAATTTAGAGTTACAGAGGAGGTCTTGTGCTAGATTTATTGCTCTTGCTCTAATGTTTGCGGTTATACCTCATATCTGTCGCCTCATGTCTGTAACGCCATTTACATATGCGGGTGAGACCTACATATGCGTTCGCTTCTGCGTGCAAACACGAGGGCACTTTAAAATGTTTTTATTTATTTTATTCTAAACATCCCTTGTAATAGGAATAGGGCATGACAGGCCCTCTTTATGGAGACATCTGGGGATCTATAGTCCCCCAGATCTCTCCTCTATGCTAAAAAAGCCTGAGAGGAAAAAAAAAATAGGTCTCCAGCTTTCCAGCACAAAAAACAGCAGTGTTTACTTCTGCCAGCCCAGAAAGTGACATTGCTTCCAGCCTCTGAGGGGGTCATAGAGATGGCCAGGCACCATCTGGTCCTTGACCAGCTCTACTGTAAACCACCACTGCTGGTCGATTCATTCTCCCCGCTCGCACAGGCGAGCCGTCCCCTCCCACCACCTGTAAAAGCAATCAGTCAGCTAAACAGCCGTTATGATTGCTTTTACTTTGCAGGGAATCGCCGACTGAAGAAAAAAAATATCTGAATGATGCCTGCAGCTGTTGATCAGTTTATCCTAACAATGGCAGGTACGGTTGTTACAATACAATGCCTTGGCAGGGAGGATTCCTTAATCCAACTTGTTTGTTTGGATGGAGAAATCTGTTTTCTCTTTCGTTTCTTGACACAGCTCCCGAATGTTCTTGACCATTGGGTTATGCTGCCCCCTACAGGAGTAGGACACTTTGCAGGAAAAAACTTTACCACGCCTATAGGGCAGTCTTAGGGGATATACTTCTTCTTCCTGCTATAGGCACTTTGTTTTTTTTCTGTCTAGTCAGGAGCAAGTACCTAGTTCCTTCCTAGGATCTCTGGTCCTTGCATTTTTTCCTTTTTAAATGGAATTTATTTCCTTATCTTATTTTCTGTTATTTTGAGAACTACAATCAACTGCCGGACTGGGCGTCGGACTGGATATTCTAGATCCTTATGGTCTCCCAGTCCAGCCAGCGAGCGTGACTGGATCTCAGCTCGTGGCTAGGTCGGCCACGACATAGCCCCACTGGACGGGGGCTGGCCGGCGAGTTTAACGTCTCGCGAGGACGCACAGACCTGGTCATGGCTCGAATCGCAGCATGCCTCTGGCCCGCAGCACCCACATTCCGATGGTGAAGTGGTCTGCCTGTCCCCGCTTCCCCTGGTGGCCTTTTGGGGTGGACGAGGGCCCCTCCTTGGGACAGTCCAACCCCCGGGTTCCCCTCCTTCCCGCATAGCATCCCCCCTCATTTATCGGGGACCCCGGGACCACCCTACATTTACCCACACCTAGCTTCCCCCCCTCCCCCAGGGGTGGCCATACGTGTAATGTCTGTTTGGGGGTGTTGAGCGGATGGTGGGGGCCTGGACGTGGGGTGCGCTGCCGGCTGCCGAACACTTGTTTTTTTTGGCGGGGGGATGGTCCTGGTGGGGGCTCTTGCCAGAGCCCCTCCTTACTGCCCATCCGTTTCTGGGGGTCCTCTGGAGGTCCCGGGAGCCGCGTGGAGCCACCATTTTATCGTGGATGGGTGCTGTATATGACGGTGGCCATGTTTGTGTAGTCCGGCGCCAATGTTCTTGTAGCATCTCATTGATACAAAGCAGGGGCCATGTTTTTGAAGCCTATGGAGCGGTGATTCGGCAGTGGGCCTCTAGTGTTACTTCCTGGATTTCGGTGGTGGTGAGTCCCTGTGGAAACAAACAGCTCTCCCTCTTTCTGCTATAGCAGCAACTTGGTGCGCTGGGACTTGTGGTTCCACTTGTACCACGGTTGGGGGGTCGTTTAGCAGTGCTTTTTCTATTTTGCTAGTGTTAACCACTTTAGCCCCAGCCACCGCAGATGTACGGCGGCAGTCTGGCTCTCCCAGGCAAAGTGGCATACATGTTCGGCGCTCGCCTGGGAGGAGCTAGGGGGCGATCGCACACCGCCGGAGCCGCGTGCCCGCAGCCGCTCATCAGCAGGGAAGCTAGTGCGTGTGACAGGTGGCTCTGATGGCCGCCGGCCACTCGCGATCTCCCGCCGCTGACAGAGAAGGAAGGACGGACGGCTGATGTAAAACAGCCATCCGTGCTTCTCCCTGAAGTGATCACAGATGTCATGTGATCCTGCTATATAGGATCACATGTCTCTGTGATGACTTCACAAGCCACGCCCCCTCACAGTTAGAATCACGCCCCTAGGGTCACATTTAACCCCTTGATCACCAATACTGTTAACCCCTTCCCTGCCAGTGTCATTTTTACAGTAACAGTGCATATTTATAGCACTGATTACTGTAGTAATGTCACTGGTACTCCCAAAAGTGTCAAAAATGTCAAGGATCCGATCTGTCCACTGCAATGTCGCAGTCCCGCTAAAAATCACAGATTGCTGCCATTACTAGTAAAAAAAAAAAACAATAAAAATGACATAAATCTTTCCCGTAGTTAGTAAAAGCAATAAATTTTGCGCAAACCAATCAAAATACGCTTTTTGCAATTTTTTTTTTTTCTTTACCAAAAATATGTAGGAGAAAACAAATTGGCCTAAAATGTTAAAACATTTTGGATTTTTACGTTTTTTTTTTTTGAGAATTTCATATAGAAGAATGTGAAAAATATTGTTTTTTTTTCAAAATTGTCGCTCTTTTTTTGTTTATAACACAAAAAATAAAAATGCACAGGTGATCAAATACCACCAACAGAAAGCTCTATTTGTGGGGAAAAAAGGACGCCAATTTCGTTTGGGTACAGCATTGCACGACCGTGCAATTGTCCGTTAAATTCACGCAGTGCCGAATCGCAAAATAGGGCCTGGTCATTGAGCAGCCAAATCCTCCAGTCTGAAAGTGGTTAACCATGGAGTCCCTGAAGCATTTTTCACCACCTGACTTCCTCTCCGAAGTAGCGGGGCCCTCGGGATCCCACTCCACTCTGTCTGCTATGATGGCGGTCCTAGAGTCATTAGTTTTCAAGGTAGATATGGTCCTGCAAAACAGGACGGGCAAAATGCGCCCCCCGCCTTCACCTGCATCCTCTGTCTCCTCAGATTCAGAGGTTGATCTGGCCGCCGCGGACACAAGTATCCCTACTGGATTTGCGTCCACATACCCTGAGTGCTCTGATATTCAGGATGATTCCTCTTCCACTATGGCCACGCACGATAAAGCGCTAGTGGATGCACTGATTTTATCAGTGCGGGAAACTTTAAAACTGGAGGACACAGCTGCTGCGTCCGAGACGCAGGAACATTTCAGTACCCGCAGATCCTCAAAGGCAACAAAGGTATTCCCCTTTCCTGGCCTATTTTGACAAAATTGTCGCGAGTCAGTGGGGTTTCCCTAAACACACTGTCGGGGTGCCTAAGCATTTCGCTAGGAGATATCCCTTTGAAGAGTCCCTGTTAAAAAAGCTGACAGTACCACCTGTGGTGGATTCTCATGTTTCCAGGTTCAATAAAGCCACCCTTCTCCTGGTGGGGGACTCTCCATCTTTTAAAGAACCTTTTGACAAAAGGGCTGAATCTCCGGTCCGACATCTTTTTACCATGACCGATTCCATCCTTAGACCGGTGTTTACCATAACTTTGGTTTCCCAGACCTTAAGGGAATGGGCATTTTGCCCAAGCTTTTGTGCCAGGATTTTGAAGGGGAACAGATTCCCTCTAACCTCGTGGAGCTGGCAGACTAGTTGGTCCAGGGGTTACAGTTCATCTGTGATGCCTTTCTGGATGCAGCTCCCTTAGTCTGCAGGGTATCTGTAACAGTGGTGATCCTCTGGCGCATGATATGGCTCAAGTACTGGTCTGCGGACCAGGATCCAAGAAGGTCCTATTGGATCTCCCGTTTGTAGGAGATCGCCTATTCTGAGCTTCATGGATGAGATCATTAAGGATCTTGCAGGGGTGGTCCTTTCTTCCCGACTCACAAACGGCCCTTTCGTTCCCCAGATTCTCAGGACAAGGGATTAAAATCCGTTCAAACCCCCTTCGGAGGTTCCAAGAGGCCCTAGTCTGGTAAGCCGAAAGCGGGTCTCTCAATACCCGAAGTCAATCCCTCTTCTGCCTGAAGGGGCGCCCTCACCCATATCTAGGGTGGGGGGACGTCTTCACTTCTTTCCAGGCCCGTGGACCTCCTTGATTCAAGACAGGTGTGTCCACAAGCTGATTTGGTCCGGTTACAAGATCGAGTTTCAGTCTTCGCCTCCGGCAAGGTTCTATCCTTCCAGCCTGTGTCTGTCCCCAGATCGCCTGCAAGGTCTCCTCGGGTGGTGCAAGATTCGCTCTTACAAGGTGTCATTGTACCGGTTCTGGAACTGGAACACTTTCAGGGGTTTTATTCAAACTTATTTACTGTTCCCAAGAAGAAAGGCAAAGTTCGTCCAATCCTGGACCTCAAGGCCTTGAACTGCTTTGTGTGGGTACAAAATTCCAGATGGAGTCCATTTGCACGGTAGTGGCATCCTTCCTTTCAGCAAGGGGATCTTCTGGCCTCAATCAATATTAAGGACACTTACCTTCATATTCCAGTATATGTCGGGCATCAGCATTTTCTTCGATTTGCCGTGGGTGAGCAGCATTATCAATCGTGGCGTTACCCTTTGATCTAGCCTCCGCTCCTCGGTTGTTCACAAAAGTTTTGGCCCCGGTGTTAGCGTTGCTGACAAACTACCTAATCCAGATCCTTAGGGTCCCCCCAGTCCGACCAGCGAGTGCATGCAGACCGCAGCTTCGCACTAGGTCGGCCACGACATAGCCCCACTGGACGGTGGCTGGCCTGGGAGTGCGCATACGAACAGGCTTTGGCCGGGCTGCTAACTGGGTTTTCTTGGTGCGCAACAGGGATTTGAGCAGGGTTCCCTGCCACCCTGGGGGTTGGTGACTAGGGCGGGGTTGTCAGCAGGGCACCCTGCGGTGGTTGTTGGGCTGGGGGGGCAGATCGTTTAGCATCCGCGGGTAGCGCCTCACGCAGCTAGATCCAGCCAAAAACTTAGGCTGCGGCTTTGCGGCCTACTAGTCAGAAACTACATGAGGCCACTCCTGTGAGGATGCCTGAAGCCACTATCTCCCCTCCGCAGCCCCTGGGTGGTGGGCCCTGCGGGGGCTTGCGTCGAAAGTGGCTGGTCGCCCACAGAAATTTAGGCCATGGCTTGTGGCCTACTGGGCTTCCATTGAGAGACCCCTCTGCATTAGTCAGCTCACACATATAAAAATGCTGACACCTGAGATTCCAGATAGTATGTGAGATGTGGACCTAGGAATAGATGCTTTATCATACCCAAAGCCCCAAAAAGGCACACGTTAGTGTGTGTGTATGTGTGTGTGTATATGTATATATATATTTATATTTGCACAAACAGGTCAGGACTGCACACACCCAGTATGTAGCTTGATTCTTCAGGTGCAGAGCAGATATATATACAGTGTCTCACAAAAGGGAGTGCACCCCTCACATTTTTGTAAATATTTTATTATATCTTTTCAAGTGACAACATTGAGGAAATTACACTTTGCTACAATGTAAAGTAGTGAGTGTACAGCTTGTATAGCAGTGTAAATTTGCTGTCCCCTTAAAAAAAGAACTCAGTAAACAGCCATTAATGTCTAAACCGCTGGCAGCAATAGTGAGTATACCCCTAAGTGAACATGTCCAAATTGGGCCCAATTAGCTTATTTCCCTTTCCGGTGTCATGTGACTCATTAGTGTTGCGAGGTCTCAGGTGTGAATGGGGAGCAGGTATGTTAAATTTGGTGTGATCGCTCTCACTCTCTCATACTGGTCACTGGAAGTTCAACATGGCACCTCATGGCAAAGAACTCTCTGAGGATCTGAAAAAAATAATTATTCCTCTACATAAATATGGCCTAGTCTATAAGAAGAGTGCCAAGACCCTGAAACTGAGCTTCAGCACGGTGGCCAAGACCATACAGTGGCTTAACAGGATAGGTTCTACTGAGAACAGGCCTCGCCATGGTCGACCAAAGAAATTGAGTGCACGTGCTCAGCGTCATATCCAGAGGTTGTCTTTAGGAAATAGACGTAGGAGTGCTGCCAGCATTGTTGCAGAGGTTGAAGGGGTGGGGGTCAGCCTTTCAGTGCTCAGACCATATGCCGCATACTGTATCAAATTGGTCTACATGGCTGCCGTCCCAGAAGAAAGCCTCTTCTAAAGATGATGCACAAGAAAGCCCACAAACAGTTTGCTGAAGACAAGCAGATTAAGGACATGGATTACTGAAACCATGTCCTGTGGTCTGATGAGACCAAGATAAACGTATTTAGTTCAGATGGTGTCAAGCGTGTGTGGCGGCAACCAGGTGAGGATTACAAAGACAAGTGTGTCTTGCATACAGTCAAGCATGGTGGTGGGAGTGTCATTGGAGTGTCTGGAGCTGCATGAAAGCTGCCGGCCCTGGGGAGCTACAGTTCATTGAGGGAACCATGAATGCCAACATGTACTGTGACATACTGACGCAGTGCGTGATCCCCTCCCTTTGGAGCCGCAGGGCAGTATTCCTACATGATAACGACCCCAAACACACTTCCAGGAGGACCACTGCCTTGCTAAAGATGCTGAGGGTAAAAAGGATGGACTGGCCAAGCATGTCTCCAGACCTAAACCCTATTGAACATCTGTGGGGCATCCTCGAATTGAAGGTGGAGGAGCGTCATGGAGGCAACCTGTGAAGCTCAGGTGAACTCCATGCCCTAGAGGGTTCAGGCAGTGCTGGAAAATAATGGTGGCCACACAAAATATTGACACTTTGGGCCCAATTTGGACATTTACACTTAGGGGTGTACTCACTTTTGTTGCCAGCGATTTAGACATTAATGGCCTGGTGTTCAGTTATTTTGAGGGGACAGCAAATTTATACTGTTATACAAGTTGTACACTCACTACTTTACATTGTAGCAAAGTGTCATTTCTTCAGTGTTGTCTCATGAAAAGATATAATAAAATATTTACAAAAATGTGAGGGGTGTACTCACTTTTGTGAGATACTGTATATATTATATTATATTATTTTTTTTTGTAGCCAACACCAAGAAGATATAGAATAGCTAAGAACTGCTAATAGCATATGCAAATACTGTAATAATGTGAAATGGGCTCTATTGTTTATAAATACGTAATACCCATTAGATCAAAGTGCAAGAAACCAGTGCAGACTCGTTTTGTATGTAAAGGGCTACTTATCACATAGATTGTTGTAAATATATTTTCTTTCTTTTTACACAGATATATCCGGGTTGCCATTCTTCCATCGTCAGGTGACACAAGTTGCCTCTTTCGGACCAAAGTATACCCTGCAGCAGAGACAGTGGTGTTTAATGAGCTCTTCAGAGCCTCTATTTTACAGAGTGCTCTGCAGCAGAAGATTCTAAGAGTGGACGTGTGTTCGGCTGGAAGGCCCCATCGAGAAGAGTGCTTGGTATATGACATACATCTTCACTTCTTTTTCAGAGAACCCTTGAAATCTATTATTTATGAAGTGGCTTTCAGTTCACATATGTGTGCAGCATTCAGAAATTTTCAGCATGTCCCTGCATAAGAATAAACATTAGCGGTGCACTGAAAGCAAGCTCTTTAATCAAGTATCATTTAACAAATTGAACAGTCATTCATTGATTGCCCAGCAGCGTTTCTTAATCGCCCATTTAGAGTGTTTGTTGCAATGTGTAATGAAATCATTTAAAGTTAGGATTGTATCTTTATTTGCAGTGCTTTGATATTAACCGAAACCCCACAAAGGTCTTCTTTTTTTTTTTTTTTTTACAGTTTTTAGAGAAATGCTACATAGATGGTCATCATGCTAATCAAATGACTTCTATGCTTTCTGAGGCACTAACACAGAACTAGTATACAAACTGTGAAGTCAGGATTTCCCATCTGTATATGTGTTTCAACTATCCGTTAGGTTTCCCTAAAGTAGAGGTCACCAATTTGTGTTTGTATTATTTACAGCACAGGTATTCTTTAGACTGCATTCACACCTGAGCAGAGCAATTTTTAGCATTCGCAATTGAGTTTTGCAAGCGTTCTATATGTGTATTCAAGCTTCTGTTTATTTTTTTGTTTTAGCCAATAGAAAGCACCAGGGGGAAAAGATTAGTGGTGGAGAACTGCTGTTTGGCTAAATAAAACGCTCATAAAACACTCATGTCACACATTTTCAAGCATTCCTATTCAAGTCTGTGGGGCCAAAAACACTCCAGTCTGCATGAAAAGAAGCTCATGTACTTTTGTGAGTGACAGGCGGTTTGCTGCAGGTGACAGGCTCGGATGTGAACAGGGACCATTGAAATAATAGGATTTTGCTTGTGGAGCTACAAACTACAAAACGCTCAGGTGTGGATGGGGCCTTAAAGAGTCAATCCTTTCAACAGATTATTATTATTATTTATTATTATACAGGATTTATATAGCGCCAACAGTTTGCGCAGCGCTTTACAATGTGAGGGAAGACAATACAGTTACAATACAGTTCAAAACAGGAGGAAGTAGAGGGCCCTGCTCATTAGAGCTTACAATCTATTCTCTTTACTGTGTATGAAAGACCTGTCTGCATGGATTTTGTATAGACTTCTCATGTTTTCCTAAAGCCAATAAGCCTATTAGTATAGACTACATCTAGAAACAGGAACACGTAGTTGACACATATCCCAAAGGGTCCTCTTCCATGAAGTCAAACTCCTTCTGCCCTTTTGTCTGTTATGTACAATTAATGATAAATCATGGAATGTGAGACAAGCTTGTACAATGCTGTAGCAGTTGGGCAGCCTTTGGAATTCAGTTGCAGAAACCTCATCACTGGAAAGATTGAGGATAGGTTACTGGCATGTGACCCTTAAACACCTAATTCCACCGAACACTGAATGGTATCAGTTGGTTTCTGAAGATTCTGTAGACAGGTGCAGTCTAATTAGTTTCAAGTGAAAATTATTATTATTATACAAGATTTATATAGCACCATGAGGGCAGACTTTACAGTTCCAATACAATTCAATATAGGAGGAATCAGAAGGTTAGAGCTTGCAATCATGTGTGTAATGCCGATTGATAGGAATACTAGAGCTTTGTGGAAAGGCCCGTGTTTTACTATAGGTGATAAAGCACCAACTAGTACACCTGTCACATGGAAGTGCTGCTTGTTGACTTCTACAGGTTCCATCACAGGAAATAGTCTTTAAAGACAGACAGTGTTTTTCTATTGATTGGAGTACGTCTTTGGACAAAGAACAAAAAATGATTCTTTTTGACTTGTACAGACTCTAGACCTAGTGGACTGTAGTAGACAGACACTCTGGGTGGTGTTGGTGAAATCATCTGAAACATTGGGGGAAAAAAAATATTAATTTTAAGTGCTGGATAAGCTTTTTACCAAAAGACTATTTAATGAAGAGAGAATGCAAAAAAAGTAAATATGCCATATTTTTTCTTCATTACAGGCTGGTGTCCAGATCAGTTTAGCAGACTTGTCTTTAACAAATGAACCATATACGAGATGGCACACTTTGATGCCCTGCCGACACATATCTCATCATAAGGTTCTCCCTGAAAAGTCAGTATTAGAGGTCAGAGAGACACAGGCTGCTGCTGTGAATATGGTAAGATTTGATTACTGGCATACCTTGATACTACAAAGAATTCTTCAGCCAAGCATTTACCACATTTTACCAGGTCTTTTTTTTTTTGTTAACCATAAAAGCCTACTATGTGTGCCTGTCTGATTTTAGTTTCACTTTTTTACTGGGGCCTGATTTCCTTGACCAGGACTAAAGACCCGTACACACATACCGATTGTCGGGCGTAAATATTCGGCCAACGTCCGATCGGCCGATTGTCGGCTTGTTAGTATGATGCTTCCGACAACCAACTGCAAGTTTTCGGCCGAACAAAATCTGGTGTGCAGGCTATAAAATTTTTGTAGGCCAACAAAGAACGGCCGATTGTTCGTCAGTCAGTACAGATTTCGGCCGACAAAAAGCAGATGAGCAAGACTGGGCATGCTCAGAGAAGAAAAAACACACGGAAAGTCAACCATCACATGACATTCTGCAGTCGGTTGTTGTTGGCCGACAAAATTCGTGTGCAGTCTTTAGCACTTTTCAACCTACACAACAGCACTGGACAAAAGACGGCCGATCATTCAGCCGACAATCGGTACGTGTGTACGCGCCTTAAGCCTTGCCTATCTGCCTGCACTCTTGCCTAATAAAAGTGGCCTCAAAGCAAACCTTTACTTTGCCCATACTAGGCAAAGTAACAAACTCACTTTAAAGGAGACACAACACGCTTTCTGTATTTACCTTCCCCCCCAACGTGGATTTATGGCTTGCCAAATGGAAGATCACAGGACACCGCCTCCCTGTCTCCTGCAGTACAGCATTTGTGAATACAATCACTAAGCCTAAGTTGCATGAGGAGGAGGGGGGGGGGGAGTGCAAACCCCTATTTAAGTTTTTAACCGTTTTAAAAATTCAAGTGTTTGGGGTCTCTGGGAACAGATTGGGGTGGTAAGGGAAATATTTGATTTATTGATTACAATTTTTTATGTTTGTTAACATACACAAAGGGATTGTTATCCTGATTTGATTTGGTTTCAGAGGTGAGCTCTCCAATAGGAAATAGTGCACATCATCTAGCCAGCTCCTTCAATGAAACCACATTGCATTCCATCCAAGCCACAGCACCCCTTCTATCCGTACGTACGTGATCTGCATGTCAGCATAGAGGGCGCTATATGTTTAATCTACAATGCTGCTCTAAAACTGGCCCTGCACTACAAGTATTCTCTCATTTAGCCCTGCAAGCTGAACGAGAGAAATATATGAATACCCCCATCCACAGTCAGAAAACCCTGAACAGAGTTGGGGACAGGGGTTAAATAAAGCTGTTGGCCATAAAATTCTCACCTGCTTGAATGCATTTTCCCTTAATGGAGATAAAACAAGAATGTCTGTTCTATCTGTGGAAGTTGATCTGTGTTCTCTTTTGGTAGCAGAGAGATCCAGTTCTTGAAACATAATGCAGGAACATCCTGATTAACTTCTGTTAACATATATATTTATATATATATATTTTTTTTCTTAAATTGTTGCAAAGTGCTTTGGCACCGTATAGCAGTATTTTTCCTTCTTGTCACATAAAGGGCAGAGAACAATACATTGCAAAGCAATTGCTGTTCTCTCACTCTCAGATATCAGTGATTGCCAGCTTTTCGCTCATAGCCCTATTTACTTGGAAGATGGCTATTAGTAACTGTTGGGTTACAGTAAATGTACACTGTGGTGTACTTTTATGAACGGGTGAATTGTTTTCTCTGTTGGCTTCTCTGCAGTTCTCCGGGGAAAATGATCACATCTGGCACCCATTTTATGAATCTGAGAACTTCAGTTCTCCCAGGGTGATCAGAGGAGAACGGTTTTCTCTGAGATCTGTGTAGACGTCAATGGAGTGCCTGTAATCTCGTGAGACAAAGCGAGATTACAGTAGTATGAAAATCCCTGGCGCGCTTTAACAAGCAGTGATAAATTATCACTGCTAAGTACACGAGGTTAATAAATAATAGTCCCCTTACATAAATATATATATATATATATATATATATATATATATATATATATATATATATATATATATATAATATATATATATATACACACTGAATTCACACACACATACATTGTGTATATATATATATATATATATATATATATATACACATTAAATATATATCTACATGTATGTGTGTGTATATATATATATATATATATATATATATATATATATATACATAAATATGGCAGGGGGACATGATTACTGTGTTGGGGGGTCTGAACGAGGAAGAAGGAAGTCCATAATCTTCCTTTTTCCCCCTCAGTTCTCCCCCGATTCTGTCTTCACTCCCCGCTTCACAAGCTCCAGGCTGGTGAATCTGGGAGTGTGAATTCTGGCACAGATCGCCAGTGAAGTGCGGGGATCGCAGCTTCATAGCCTGGCTGTTTCTGTGTCTGTCAATGACAGATTCCCGTGTGAAGAGATGATCAGCAAAGAACATGTTCTCCGCTGATCATTTCTGTTTCATAAACTGAGAATGATCGGAAATGAGCTGTGATCAGCAGGATCACTGCTCATCTCCGTTTCATAAAAGGACACCTGTATGTGAACTACATGTTTATACATTGTGACAGGAAGTCAGGTAAATCTGGGAATGTAGTCACAGGAAGGAGATACATTTCCACCTGATTTAGAAAGTTCACTGATACTATAGGGTGTTGGCTACAGAGCTAGCCAGCAGGAAGTTGAAAGGCCTTCACCTGTTCAGAATGAGGGAGTTAAGGCTCTATAATTTGTTCAGAGAAAGTCCTATTGATTGCTGCCTCCTGTCGCCGTGTGGGCTGGGAGAGGAAGGCAGACAAACGGCTGCCTCCTGACGCCATGTGGGTAGAGGACAGTCCTGTGTGCCCCCTGAAAGCTGTGAGCATGGGGAAGACCTCCTGAAGCGGTGTGCGCTCAGGAGGGTAAAAACGAGTGAAGACGTCTCAAAGGTGAGAAGACGAAGTATTTCTGTGTGAAAGAAAACAAAGGGACATGTTCAATGGACAATGTTTGTGCTGTGTGAAAGCAAACAAATGGACATTTGAGTGTCTGCTGTAGGATCAGCAGTGTCGGCCCAACAGTAGGTTGGGAAGACTTCTTAGGTAGGTTCCAGCTGTGAGAAGGTAGACGCCCACAGCGGCCAGGATTTATTTTGTGTTTTATTTTATTTTGATGTTTTTGCTGCATGCACTTGTTTGAAGAATAAACCAAAAACTATTGTTTTCAACCACTCCTCGGCTATCTCCCTGTGTGCCGACCCCCCCAAAGGGGTCATCCACGCCTACCACAGAGCTAATCCCTCACAACATATACATATTTATTCTTGCACTACTGTATGTGCACGTTCATGAGTAAATTTGAGCAAATGCACAGAAAAGACTAGATCCTGATGTTGGAAGATGCACCTTATCTTCATGCAGCTTCACTACCATAAAGGGTTTAAACTCTAACCAGCAAATACATTATTATTATTATTTTTTTGAGAGAGTGGAGAAAAGTTATAGCTCTTTGCATTGAAGAGTTCTTTCTTTCAGATTTTTACATGCTGTCTGTGTTTCCACATATTATAAAGGATCTCTTTTCTCTTTCTCCTCTTTCATGTCCAGGTGACAGATGTTTGAAAGTTAAAGTAGAACTATAGGCAAAAGTTTTTTTTTTGTAATTATTGGATAGAGCAAGGCAGGGTTATAACCAGTGGCGGCCCGTGCATAGGGGGTGCCAGGGCGCCGCCCCCCTACCCCTAAAAAAAAGAAAAAAAAAAAAGAAATGACAAAGCGAACAAATAAAGTTTTACAAAAAAAAAATTGGGTTCGCCGGCCTCTGTAATGGAAGTGGTGGCTAGGGGGGGGGGTGGGGTTTACGTCCCAGAAGAGGCGCCGATCGGCTGCCTTCTGGGGGCGTAACCGGAGCGCAAGTCTTTGCGATTGGACACCCCCACTTTCTGATATCCTGGCTGTGATTGGTCCAGTCTCCAGCCTGGACCAATCATCATCCAGGACATCCGATCCCTGACGTCACAATGGGGGCGGTGCCGGTCCGTGAGTCAGTCACTCACCGTCACCGCCAATCGGAGGACGAGGGAGAAGCCGCTCACCTTCCCGCCGCCGCAGCCGCCGCAGAGAGGACGGACTGGATCGAGGAGGGAAGAAGCCGCCGCCAGGTAAGTGCATTAAATTGAAGGGAGCACGCACGCTGGTCTCTGCATTGATTGGGGGACAATGCTGTGGGCACTCTGCATTTATTGGGGTACAATGCTGTGGGCACTCTGCATTTATTGGGGTACAATGCTGTGGGCACTCTGCATTTATTGGGGTACAATGCTGTGGGCACTCTGCATTTATTGGGGTACAATGCTGTGGGCACTCTACATTTATTGGGGTACAATGCTGTGGCACTCTGCAATCATTGGGGTACAATGCTGTGGGCACTCTGCATTTATTGGGGTACAATGCTGTGGGCACTCTGCAATCATTGGGGTACAATGCTGTGGCACTCTGCAATCATTGGGGTACAGTGCTGTGGCACTCTGCAATCATTGGGGTACAATTCTGTGGCACTCTGCAATCATTGGGGTACAATTCTGTGGCACTCTGCAATCATTGGGGTACAATTCTGTGGCACTCTGCAATCATTGGGGTACAATGCTGTGGGCACTCTGCAATCATTGGGGTACAATTCTGTGGCACTCTGCAATCATTGGGGTACAATTCTGTGGCACTCTGCAATCATTGGGGTACAATGCTGTGGGCACTCTGCAATCATTGGGGTACAATTCTGTGGCACTCTGCAATCATTGGGGTACAATGCTGTGGGCACTCTGCAATCATTGGGGTACAATGCTGTGGGCACTCTGCATTTATTGGGGTACAATGCTGTGTCACACTGCAATCATTGGGGTACAATTCTGTGGCACTCTGCAATCATTGGGGTACAATGCTGTGGGCACTCTGCAATCATTGGGGTACAATGCTGTGGCACTCTGCAATCATTGGGGTACAATTCTGTGGCACTCTGCAATCATTGGGGTACAATGCTGTGGGCACTCTGCAATCATTGGGGTACAATTCTGTGGCACTCTGCAATCATTGGGGTACAATGCTGTGGGCACTCTGCAATCATTGGGGTACAATTCTGTGGCACTCTGCAATCATTGGGGTACAATGCTGTGGGCACTCTGCAATCATTGGGGTACAATTCTGTGGCACTCTGCAATCATTGGGGTACAATTCTGTGGCACTCTGCAATCATTGGGGTACAATGCTGTGGGCACTCTGCAATCATTGGGGTACAATGCTGTGGCACTCTGCAATCATTGGGGGACAATGCTGTGGGCACTCTGCAATCATTGGGGGACAATGCTGTGGGCACTCTGCAATCATTGGGGACAATGCTGTGGTGCTCTGCAGTGATTGGGGACAATGCTGTGGCGCTCTGCATTGAAAGGGGCATGCACGCTGAACTCTGCATTGTGGGGGCACAGCACAGTGTTCATTGCATTGAAGGGGGCACAGCACAGTGTTTATCGCATTGAAGGGGGCACAGCACAGTGTTTATCGCATTGAAGGGGGCACAGCATAGTGTTCATTGCATTGAGGGTGGGAACAGCTCAGTGTTCATTGCATTGAAGGGGGCACAGCACAGTGTTCATTGCATTGAAGGGGGCACAGCACAGTGTTCATTGCATTGAAGGGGGCACGGCACAGTGTTCATTGCATTGAAGGGGGCACAGCACAGTGTTCATTGCATTGAAGGGGGCACAGCACAGTGTTTATTGCATTGAAGGGGGCACAGCACAGTGTTCATTGCATTGAAGGGGGCACAGCACAGTGTTTATTGCATTGAAGGGGGCACAGCACAGTGTTCATTGCATTGAAGGGGGCACAGCACAGTGTTCATTGCATTGAAGGGGGCACAGCACAGTGTTCATTGCATTGAAGGGGGCACAGCACAGTGTTCATTGCATTGAAGGGGGCACAGCACAGTGTTTATTGCATTGAAGGGGGCACAGCACAGTGTTTATTGCATTGAAGGGGGCACAGCACAGTGTTTATTGCATTGAAGGGGGCACAGCACAGTGTTTATTGCATTGAAGGGGGCACAGCACAGTGTTCATTGCATTGAAGGGGGCACAGCTTCAAAGTCACGCAATTTTTTTACTGCGAAGCAATACCTATTACATTTTTCTTTTTGCGCCCCCCCAAAAATTTTGAGCACCAGCCGCCACTGGTTATAACCCCTGTCAGCTTTATTTTTGCCACTTCTGCTGCTATCAATCTGTCCAGTGAGGAGAGCAACAGCGGCTGGAGCTGCTGCACTCGTGCACATCTCTGAATCGGATCGGGCTCAAATAATAAAAAGGGGGGGGGGTCTGTGGGGAGCTGCAGCACAGAAGGTTTTTCACCTTAAAGCGGTTATAAACCGCTGGCTACTTTTTTTTTTTTTTTTACTTCTTCTTTAATGCGTATAATGCATTAAGGTGAAAAACCTTAAGGCTTTACAACCACTTTAGGGGAATTCCATAGGCACCCCAAAGTCACCAGAACTAGTGTTCCCATTGAAAGATTTCCCCTGTATTACTTTTCTGGGGACAACCCAAAATGTTGAATTTTCTTTTACTTTCAATAATAATGGGAAACAGGACAAATAGAAAGGGTAAATCTCCTTAATGGGGACAAAGACACAACAAAAACTGACAAAGAGTTCTAATCCTTTTGCACTCTATCCAAAATTAAAAAGAAAAACGTTTGCCTTTAGTGTTATACTTCAAGGGAAATCTCACTTCTAGGAATGCAAATAGAAATAAATATACGATAAAGGGTTCTACTCTTTCCCTGTTGTTGGAAAATATTTTTTATTAATGTCTGTGTATTTAATGAGGATATTCCCCCCCCCCCCTACTTCCTGTTCTCGCTGATAACCATCAGATATGAGGAGCGGGGAGATTTTTCCACACTTCCTGTTCTCTCTGATAACCATCAGATATGAGGAGCGGGGAGATATTCCCCCACTTCCTGTTCTCTCTGATAACCATCAGATATGAGGAGCGGTGAGATTTTCCCACACTTCCTGTTCTCTCTGATAACCAGCGGGGATATTTTCCCATACTTCCCGCTCTCTGATAACCTTCAGATATATGAGTAGTGGGGAGATACTCCCACACTTCCTGTTCTTTCTGATAACCATCAGATATTTGAGGAGTGGGGAGATATTCCCACACTTCCTGTTCTCTCTGATAACCAGCGGGGATATTTTCCCATACTTCCCGCTCTCTGATAACCATCAGATATATGAGGAGTGGGGAGATATTCGCACACTTCCTGTTCTCTCTTATAACCATCAGATATATGAGGAGTGGGGAGATATTCCCCCACTTCCTGTTCTCTCTGATAACCATCAGATATGAGGAGCGGGGAGATTTTCCCACACTTCCTGTTCTCTCTGATAACCATCAGATATGAGGAGCGGGGAGATTTTCCTACACTTCCTGTTCTCTCTGATAACCAGCGGGGATATTTTCCCATACTTCCCGCTCTCTGATAACCATCAGATATATGAGGAGTGGGGAGATATTCCCCCACTTCCTGTTCTCTCTGATAACCATCAGATATATGAGGAGTGGGGAGATATTCCCACACTTCCTGTTCTCTCTGATAACCAGCGGGGATATTTTCCCATACTTCCTGCTCTCTGATAACCATCAGATATATGAGGTGCGGGGAGATTTTCCCACACTTCCTACTTTGTTGAATGCCTGTCAAATAACCAGGAAGTGTGGATTAATCTAAACTGGGGCACAAACAGCAATAAAAAGTTTTAAAAACTAACCTAATCTAACAAAAGAAAAATAAATGTTTGACTGGAGTTTCAGTTTAAGTAATGACAAGTTCTTCAATGATTAATAAACAGAAAGGGCTGGGGGGAGAACATCTGATAAAAGACATTAAAATAACATTACACAAGGGAAGAATCTACTTATAAAAATAGCTAAAAATTGGGTTACGATGGTCAACTATTTTATTGTAATTAGAATAATAATTATTCCTTTTTTTTCTTCTGATCTGTCACACCAGACTGGTTCTTTATAATCACAGTAATATGTAAATCTTTTTTTTTCCTTTGCATGAAATGAGCATTTTTCAAGGATCAGAAATCACTTTGTGTCTTTAACTTTTCAGCCTCCCAAAAGAGAACAAGTGACTCCTGTCTCCTTACATCTGCCTTTGAAGATGGAGTGTAAAAGTATAGCCTGACATCTGAAAAGTAGCTGGTTTTATTTTCAGAGGTTGTATACTGTTTCATTCCTGCTACAATGGCTGATACAAGATGACAGAAGTCAAACAGAACTTCAATTAAAGATTAGTGAGCTGTAGTTAAAATTTTTCTTTCTCCCTGTCTGATTTCCCTTTCATGATCAGTTGCTGACAGGCTTTATCTCCCGTTTTATTGCAGGATGCTGTGTCAGCATTGCTTGTGAGGACATCTGCGGAGCTGGAAGCGGTGAAGCGTGAATTAGCCCAGGTAGAAGCAGATGAGGAGGATCAGGAGCACACATGTTTGGGAGAGGAATGGTAAGTCCTCAATGTTCAGGCACATTTCATAGGCCATCCGTAAAACAGCATATGCTGTTTGTATGTTTAGTGACTTCCCAGAACACTGCGAAAGTTCACAACTAGTACAGTGGTTGGAGTGCCTAAGCTACAATAAAGGGCAATGTATACTGATATTGTATATACTGTTTTCATTATTTATTATGGTCCGAACCTAAAATAACGTTAGTCAAATATAGAATACTGCCTAAGAATATTTTGTATTTTTATGTGTTGTCAGGGGGTGGAGCTCTAAACACGTTTTCCATGCTATTCTGATCTTCTTTGTTGCCAAAACCCTCATGTAGGCTTTGTCTAAAGTGTATTTCCACTTTTGTAGCCAAATTTGGAAAACCCTTCTATATGTTGATGTGTTCCCATTCACACTGCATGCCTAAAAAATAAATACATAAAAATAAAAACAATTCTTACCTTTCTAGTTAGCATCTTGAATTATTTAGAATAACTTGCTGACCAATACACTTTAGGGACAAATTGGTATAAAAGTGCATCAATGTGAATTCTACCACACAAGCCTTTATTATATTATTTTTTTTAACCCTGTATTATGACAGAGTTCATATCTAGTTTACAACTGATAATGAAGATCTTCCAAAACAAAGAAGACATATTTAAAGTGGTTCTAAAGCCTCAAAGTTGTTTTACCTTAATGCATTCTATGCGTGTATATGTATATACATTCCTACCCAGACCTGCACATATGCCCTTCAAATTTTTTTTTACAACTTTTCTGAATTCATATCCTGCATTAATATTAGTCAACCGTCCCCATAACTACAGGGAATAAAGCCGCTTCCCCACCTATCTCCTATTCACCTTGACTAACTTTGCCTTGTGTTGGGTTGGGGTATATGAATGTTTCAAAATTTAAAATGGACAGGTTGTTGGTGTTTCATTTTTCATGACTAATTACCATTAATACTGAGTAAATGATAAAAGTAGGAAATTGTTTCTCCCTATTTAACAGTGAAGGTTTCTATTATATCAGAACATTATATCTTAATCATAATGGCTGGTCAGGAGACCTGTGTGTATGTTTGAAATTTTACCCAGGTAGATATGTTTCGCTTTTCACCCTGTGTAGAAGACCACATTTTTCAGTTTGACCTGTAGTTATAAATATTACATGGGTGATTGCTACATTTTAACCTAAGGTTTCAGAAAAATAATATAGTTCAGACAACATTCCCATTTCTTAGGTGGGTTTAAATCCAGAATATTGAAGATAAACATTTCAAGAAGCAGTGATGATGAACAAAGTTCAGTAACAAATAGTAATGACTAGTTCAGACTGACAACTCATGGGGCCCCTGGGCAATAGGGGATCATGGGGCCCCCTGTGTCCCCGTCCATGTGTCCAGGTCCACACTCAAGCAGCTTATAAGTACCCATCAAATGCAGCTTATCACTGTCCATCAATGCAGCCTCACCAGTGCCCATCAAATGCAGCCTCGTCGGTGCTTATCAAAGGCAGCCTCACCAGTGCCCATCAAATGCAGCCTCGTCTGTGCTTATCAAAGGCAGCCTCACCAGTGCCCATCAAATGCAGCTTATTAGTGCCCATTAATGAAACCTCACCAGTGCCCTTCAAATGCAGCTTATCAGTGCCCATCAAATGCAGCTTATTAGTGCCCATCAATGCAACTTCTTCAGTGCCCATCAATGCAGCCTCAATAGTGCCTATCAAATGCAGAATATCAGTGCCCATCAAATTCAGCCTTATCAGTGCCCATCAAATGCAGCCATATATTTGTCCCATCAATGCAGCCTCACCAGTGCCCATCAAACACAGCTTATCAGTGCCCATCAAATGCAGCCTCATTGTGCCCATCAAATGCAGCTTATCAGTGCCCATCAGATGCAGCCTTACTGTGCCCATCAAATGCAGCCTTATCAGTGCTCATCAAATGCAGCCTCACCAGTGCCCATCAATGCAACCTCACCAGTGCCATCAAATGCAGCCTTATCAGTGCTGATTAAATGCAGCTTTATCAGTGCTGATTAAATGCAGCCTTATCAGTGGAGCACTCTGACGGGCGTGCCGGAATGACGTTGATGCAATCGTGATTCAGCCATTCTCTGCATTGATGGAGAATCGTTTAAGGATTAATCACGATGCATTGATTACACAATTATTTTCAACACCCCTACTGTCCACTAATTTAAGAGACATTCTTCCTGCCGAAGTGTACAGATGTCAGTGTTAGGGAAAAGCACTTAGTGTACACACATTAGTGTACACCCACATTTGCAAAGGGGGGCACGTTAGCTGTTGGGGCTCATTCTCAAAGTGGGGCTATTACTATAATTGGGAGCACTTCTGACTCTGCACTTCAGCGAATGCACAAAGTGAATGAACACAGGAAAGGCTAAGATAAACACCACACAGACTACAGGTGACCTTGTTTACCCCTTCAGCTCTTTCTCCATGTAACATGCACTCTCTACCACTTCTTCTTGCAGCCGTGTCCTCTATCCTTAAACTCTCTCTCCTTCACCCCTCTTCTCCACCCCACAGCTTATATATATCACCCTCACTTCTGTCCTCTCCTTATTACTGCACTCCCCATCTCCTGCTATTTCTAAATCCACACTCACACAAAATCTCAAGGACACAGGGGCATGTCCCTTCATATAAATCACACTCTCATATTACCACTCTCACCGTTCTGCTTCTCCTAACCTCTGGAGACGTATCCCCAAACCCTGGGCCTCCATCATTTACATGTGCTCAACACCCCCATTACCCTGCACCCTCTGGCTGCAGCCACAAACAGCACAATTTAGTTACCATCTCTCTTCTTCCCAAGACCAGACTCCCTTTCTCTTGCGCCCTTTGGAATGCCCGCTCTGTCTGTAATAAACTCACCTCTCTCCGTGACCTTTTTATCGCTAACTCATTTAATCTACTCGCCATTACCGAAACCTGGCTTTATGAATCCGACACTGTGTCTTCTGCTGCCCTATCCCAAGGTGGTCTTCTCTGGACTCACTCCCCCAGACCCAGTGGATGCAAGGGAGGAGGTGTTGGGATCCTTCTAGCCCCACATAGCACCTTTCAGGTGCTTCATCCACCTCCCTCTCTGTCACTCTCCTCATTTGAGGCACACTGCATTCATATTTGCTCCCCTGTTTCTCTAAGGATAGCTGTGATCTACCGCCCCCCCCCCCCCGGACCAGTATCGACCTTTCTTTACTTCTCTGCCTGGCTACCCTACTTTCTCTCTTCTGAAATCCCCACAATCATTCTCGGCGACTTCAACATCCCTATTAATACTAACACTCCTGCCACTTCCAAACTTCTCAGTCTAACCTCCTCCTTTGACCTGAAGTAATGGAAACCTGCTCCTACTCACTCTGAAGGCAATATCCTTGACCTTGTTTTCTCCCACCTATGCACTCCGTACAACCTTTCAAACTATCCTTTCCCTCTCTCTGATCACTACCTTATTAGTTTCACTCTCTCCCTCTCCTCCACCTCCTCTCCCCCCAGCTACCTTACAGTTACCCGTAGAAACCTACGCCATCTCAACCCTTCTTTTCTCTACTCTGCTACCGACCACCTCTATGACAAACTCGCACCCCTGTCCTGCACCAACCTAGCCACTTCTGTCTACAACGCTTCACTTTTAGCCTCCCTGGACACACTGGCCCCCCTCACTACACATCGAATCAGCCCCCGGCCCCTTCAACCTTGGGAAACAGATAACACTAGAATTTTGAAAAAGCATAGCCTTGCTCTTGAGCGCCTATGGCGTAAGACTAGGTCTCAGAAAGATTTCAACCAATATAAATCTGCCCTCCTAAAATACAATTCCAGTCTCCACACTGCCAAGCAGACCTATTTTATCACTCTCATTAACAACTTGTCACCCCGCCCCCGGCAACTCTTCGCTACCTTTAATTCTCTACTCCGTCCTCCACCCACTGACTCACTCACTGCCCAGGAGATTGCCAACCACTTCAAACAGAAGATTGATACAATTTGTGAGGAGATCACTGCTGTTCAGATAACTTCAATGCTTTATGCCCACATGTGCAATCACTACTTCCCTCATTCAACCTCACCACTATAGACGAAGTTGCTTAACCACTTGCTAATGTCCACTTAACCACCTGACCCCTGGATCCTGTTCCCTCGCAAATGCTACGTTCACCCTCTGGCCCTATTCTACACTCTCTAACCCACATCTTCAATCTCTCCCTCTCTTCTGGCATCTTCCCCAACTCTCTAAAACATGCACTAGTCAGCCCCTTTCTTAAAAAGCCCTCACTGGACCCAACCAATCTTAACAACCTACGCCCTATTTCCTTGCTCCCCTTTTTGTCCAAACTCCTTAAATGTCTGTTCTACAACCGACTTTGTGACCACCTTGCCGAGAATAGCCTCCTTGATCCCCTTCAGTCTGGATTTTGGCCTCAACACTCCACTGAAACTGCTCTCCTAAAACTGACAAATGATCTACTAATGGCCAAAACCAATGGACACTATTCTGTACTCCTACTCCTGGACCTTTCTGCTGCCTTTGATACAGTTGACCACCCCCTCCTCCTCCAAAAACTCCACACCCTTTGGTCTCCGTGACTGTACTCTTCAATGGTTCTCTTCCTACTTATCCAACCGCACCTTTAGCGTTACTTACAATTCTACGTCATTTCTCTGTTGGCGTCCCCTAAGGTTCTGTTCTTGGACTCCCTCCTATTTTCAATCTACACCTCCTCTCTGAGTCATCTGATAGCCTCTCATGGCTTCCAATACCATCTCTACGCTAACGATATCCAAATCTATTTATGTACCCCTCAGCTCTCTCCCTCAGTCTCCTCCCGTATAACTAATTTACTATCCGATATATCAATCTGGATGTCATACCTCTTCCTCAAACTCAATCTATCCAAAACCGAACTTCTAATCTTTCCTTCACCACGTGCTCCTTCCCCCGATCTCTCTGTCAATATCGATGACACAACTATCAGCCCATTCCCGCATGCCAAGGTCCTAGGTGTTGTCCTGGACTCTGAACTCTCCTTCAAGACCCACATCCAATCACTGTCCAAATCTCTGCAACATCTCCAAAACACGGCCCTTTCTAAACAATGACACAACAAAGCTCCTAGTTCACTCCCTGGTCATCTCGCGCCTCGACTACTGCAATTCCCTACTCATTGGCTTACCTCTACACAATCTATCCCCCCTTCAAGCCATCATGAACGCTGCTGGCAGACTCATCCACCTTACCAATAGCTCAGTGTCCGCTACTCCAGCTACATCACTAGCCTAGTCTCAAAATACCAACCTAATCACTCTTTGTTCCTCTCAAAAACTCCTGCTCTCTAGCTCCCTCGTCACCTCCTTCCATGCTTGCCTCCAGGACTTTTCCAGAGCCTCTCCAATCCTATGGAACTCCTTACCCCAATCTGTCCGATTATCTCCTACTCTATTAGCTTTTAGACGGTCCCTGAAAACCCTTCTCTTCAGAGAAGCCTATCCTACCCACACCTAATAACTATACTTCCATTTTCTCCATCAGCCCACCTCCCACGGTTATTGCCTTTTGTTTCACTTGACCCTCCCTTCTAGATTGTAAGCTCTAACGAGCAGGGCCCTCTATTTCCTGCTGTATTGAATTGTATTGTAACTGTATTGTCTTCCCTCACATTGTAAAGCGCTGCGCAAACTGTTGGCGCTATATAAATCCTGTATTATAATAATAATCAGAGATACATATAGGGAATAACTCATTAAGTGCTATTCCCTATATATAGCACTGATATTTGTACACTGAGTGGCACTCACTATAATAGGGAATAGCACCTGCTAGAAGGGCATTGGGCAAGAAGGAAGGAACTCTGTCAGCCTGGCTGGTGATTATAGACACAACACACTAAACTGCTGTCATCATTACACACTGACCTGCTGCTACACACAAGGCAGGTCAGGTTGGCTAGCTCCGAGGTGACTCTGCTCGACTCTGCACTCTGTAGCCTCCAGCTTCCTCACATATTGTCGCCCGCAGCAGTGATGTGTGGCCGGGCCCCTCAGCTGAATTTCCCAGGTGGAAAGGTGGCCAAAAGCACATGTCCCTGCTATCATCTCCACTCGGCTGATGACTCCATGATCGCTCTCTTATCCATCCTCACTTGCTCTTCTGATAGCCACATCAACCACCGGCAAGGGTTCGATAAATCATTTCCTCGTGCCTCCTCAGGTTATAAATGTTCTATTTGCAGGAGAAGCTGTGGGCACCTCCAGGGCGGACTGAGCCTCTTATGGGGCTCCCCCTTACCCCAGGCCCTTGGGCAGTGCCCGAGTGCCCGAATTGTCTGTCCGCCACTGGACTACTTTATCTGATGGCAGCAATCTGGTTGGTGACTATGTGTTGCTAAACTTTACACATTGAGTACAAGCTCATTTTGTTTTACAATTACTTGGCTTGCTGAATCAATGTAGTTCATTTTCTGATTACTCATTCAGTAATTAATCGTGTATATGGAAAAAGATGAAAAATTGTGCCTTATTGTTTAATCTCCTCTTGGCCTTAGGTTGGAACTTCAAGGAGAAGAGACATTTGACGCTGTTGATGACCCTAGGCCCACAGAACACATGAATGAGTATTACTCTTCCCCATTGCAATTATCTACTGAACAAGAAGAGCCCCAAACAGATTCTTACGATGGAACAAACAGCTGGGATTCTACCTCTACTCCACTTCCTGCTGCTGAACTGCCAACACTGGTAAAAGGCATCATAGTCTGCATATATATATATATATATGTCTTTCCCTGCTTTATTTGGTGCTTGTAAATCTCCCGAATGAGATAATTACTAAAAAATATATGATCGCTAACACCAGTGTTAATTTTGACATCAAATTTAATTGAGTTTTAGCCATAGTCTTTTGACTAAAATACCATTACACAAATAAATCACCAGGCCCCGATGGCGTACATCCGAGAGTACTCAAAGAACTTAGTAAAACTATATCTAGACCACTGTTCCTGATCTTTGCTGACAGTATTATGACAGGAAATGTACCGGGGGATTGGAGGAAAGCTAACGTGATACCGATATTCAAAAAAGGGCAGAGGCATGTCCCGGGAAATTATAGGCCGGCCAGTCTGACATCGATAGTATGTAAACTTCTGGAGGGGATGATAAGGGACTATATTGTAGAGTTTGCTATAGACAACAACATCATCAGCAGTAATCATCACGGGTTTACTAAAGGGCGTTCTTGTCAAACCAATCTCTTAACATTCTACGAGGAGGTGAGCTGTGAGCTAGATAGGGGAAGACCTGTGGATGTGGTGTACCTGGATTTCGCTTTTGATACAGTTCCCCACAAGTGCTTAATTTATAAAATAAGGTCTGCAGGCATCGACCAAAAGGTTTGCTCTTAGGCACGGAACTGGCTAAAAGGGCGTGTCCAAAGGATGGTAATAAATAGCGCATACTCAGACTGGTCTGGGGTGGTATGTGGTTTCCCCCAAGGCTCAGTCCTGGGACCAACCCTGTTCAATTTATTCATAATCGGCATTGAGGACGGGATCAGTAGTTCTATATCAGTTTTTGCAGATGACACAAAATTGGGCAGGGCAATAACTGCACAGCATGAGGCAGATATCTTACAGAATGATTTGAACAAAATAACAGAGTGGGCAACGGCATGGCAAATGAGGTTTAATGTGGAGAAGTGTAAGGTTTTGCACTTGGGGACTAAAAACATAAAAGCACAATACACTTTAGGGGGGAACCTTTGGGGGAATCAAAAATGGAGAAAGATCTGGGAGTCTTGGTGGAGGATAGACTAAGCAATAGCATGCAATGTCAAGCGGGAGCTGCCAAAGCTGGCAGAATATTAGCATGCATAAAGAAAGGGTTGTATTTCAAAGATAAAACTATAATCCTACCACTTTATAAAACTCTGGTCCGACCGCATCTGGAGTATTCTGTCCAGTTCTGGTCGCCAGTCCTCTGGAGGGATGTGTTGGAGCTGGAGAGAGTCCAGAGAAGGGCAACTAAACTAATTAGGGGATTGGAGGACCTTAATTATGAAGAGCGTCTACAATCGCTTAATTTATTCTCCCTGGAGAAGAGACACCTGAGAGGAGACATGATAGCAATTTATAAATACCTCAATTGTGATCTCAGCATAGAAAAAAAGCTATTCAGTCGCAAGGATTACATGAGGACTCGAGGACATACAATGCGATTAGAGGAGAAGCGTTTTAACCTCAGGTAACGCAGGGGGTTCTTTACTGTTAGGGCTGCAAGAGTGTGGAATTCTCTACCACAAGAGGTAGTTTCTAATGGGTTTAGTTTAAATGTAATGCATTATATAAGCATTTCTCTAGAATTCCCAAATTCATTATATACTTTTGGAGTAAAGATCTAATATAGTTACATAGTTAGCCTGGTTAAAAAAAGACCATCTAGTTCAACCAAAAAAAGGAGGAAAGAAAAAGAATACAATCCCATATACACAATCCTATACCCACAGTTGATCCAGAGGAACGCAAAAAACCTTAGCAAAGCATGATACTATTTACTACAGAAGGGGAAAATTTATTTTCTGATCCCCCAAGAGGCAATTGGATATTCCCTGAATCAACTTTTAATAACTTTTACAGAAAATGAAAAATATTTGTGTGGAGATGTTTCTATTTAGAGCAGGTGTCAATGGAGGTTATCATCCTTGGTTAAACATATTGTAAAAATATGTGTAATAGGACTTTAATACCCCCCCAGTGGACACACAAATATCTGAAGATATTATAAAAGTACAAATAAAATGTGTACTTTTATATTATCTTCAGATATTTGTGTGTTCACTGGAGGGGTATTAAAAGCCCTATTATACATATTTTTACAATTGTGTTAAATGTTAGTATCCAGTTATATTATTTGCATTAAGGAAAGAATCTAGGCCTTTTTTTAAAACAATTCACTGAGCTGGCCAGAACCAGCTCTTGAAGGGAGTCTATTCCATATTTTCACAGCTCTTACTGTGAAGAAATCTTTCTGTATTTGGAGATTAAATAATTTTTCCTCCAGATGTAAAAAGTGCCCCCTTTTCCTCTGTCATGATCTTAAAGTGAATATCTTACCACCACATTCACTATATGGACCACTTATGTATTTATACATGTTGATTATGTCCCCCCTTATGTTCGGTTTCTCTAATATTTCCTCACAGCTGAGATTCTGCATGCCTCTTATCAGTTTGGTTGCCCTTCTCTGCACTTTCACCAGTTCCCCAATATCCTTTTTGTGAACTGGTGCCCAAAACTGAACTGTGTATTCCAGATGAGGTCTTACTAATGATTTGTACAGGGGCAAAATGATATCACTCTCTCTGCAGTCCATACCTCGCTTAATACAAGAAATTATTTTGCAGCTGGGCATTACATGGCATTAATAACTTGCTGACGCAGAGCGCACGCAAATATGCAGCCTCTCGGCGGCTGGGCCGGTTATTTGAGTGCAATTGAGCTGCGCCCAGAGCGCGCGCCGCGGCACAGTGACCAGCGGCTAAAGGAAACCTCCCGATTGCTGCTTACAATCTTATCATGTTACCACAATGACACTGCCCACCGCTCCAGGAATTCTAAAGCCCTTAATGAGCCGGCAGGAGCCAGCACCAAGGGGTTAAGCTTATGATCCACCAGAACACCCAGATCCTTCTTCACCATTAATTCCCCCAGCTTTGCTCCCCCTAGTATGTATGATGCTTGCATATTCTTAGCCCCCAAGTGCATACCTTTACGTTTATCAACATTAAACCTCATTTGCCACATAGTTGCCTAATTAATTAGTGCATTGAGGTTGTCTTGTAAGTTGGAGACAGAGGATGTTATTCCACTGCATAGCTTGGTATCATTTGCAAACACTGAAATTGT
Source organism: Pelophylax lessonae (assembly GCF_965119305.1). Taxonomy (NCBI): domain Eukaryota; kingdom Metazoa; phylum Chordata; class Amphibia; order Anura; family Ranidae; genus Pelophylax; species Pelophylax lessonae. The sequence goes on from NC_138768.1 coordinate 714,501,608, forward strand.
ATTTTTAATCCCAGACCCTATATCATTTATAAATATATTAAAAAGTAAGGGTCCCAACACTGAACCTTGGGATACACCACTAATAGACTTAGACCATTCAGAGTATGAACCACTACTCTCTGAATTCGGTCCTTTAGCCAGTTTTCTATCCATTTACAAACAGATTTTTCCAGGCCAGTAAACTTTACCCTACACATTAGCTGTGTGTGGGGAACTGTCAAACGCTTTTGCAAAATCCAAGGATACCATGTCCACAGCCACCCCTCTAGCCAAGGTTTTACTAGTCACCTCATAAAAAGAAATCGGATTTGTTTGACAACCTCTTTCTTGCATGAAACCATGCTGTCTGTTGCTTAAAATATTTTTCTCTTGCGTCCTCTGACAGTCGCCGCCCATTCATACAGTCTTCACGATTGGGTATTGGCCTTCTCCGCAGGAGCAAGCTAGGCAGTAATTTTGTTAATACAACAAACATTAACATATAGACTCACCCACAGGGGGCCGTCCCTCTGGCCTATATCCTCCAGCCAGTACCACTCTAATCCAGTTCTTTGCTGCCTAGCGTCAGGAGTAGACTAGGTTTTCCCTGCTGGGACCTAGTGTCTCAGTTTTTTTCTTGTTTTATTTCTGAAAAGTGTTTTTTTCTTTTAAGAATAGCTTTTTATTTTTTCTCACCTATGCTAGTTAGTCAGAATTTGGAGGACTACAAGCGTCAGCAGAACTGGGCCTCGTACTGGTTAATATAGAACCTTATGGAGTCCCAGTCTGCCATCGAGCGTCGCAGACTTTTGGTACGTCCAGGCCTCGCAGCGACAGTGCCCCTAGAAGCGGGGACAAGCCTGCAAAGTTTTTCTATCTTCGCTGGGATGTCTCAACGTCGGAACGCCCAGGGTTGCTAGCATCCTTCCTGGCTGACCGCACCCCCACCCAGGTGGGGAGGTCTTCCGTGTCTGAGCGGTGCCCACGTTCGCAGTATGGTGAGCACTACTACCCCTCTGTCCCTGGGAACAGGTTTTTGAGGGGGTATTGAGTGGGCCCACTCTGGGGATGGCGGTACATGTAAAGTTTGCTGTAATATCCCCCTCATGGCTGTGGGATGGCCCCCTGTGTCTTACCTTCCCTGTCCCTGCGGGGGTGCTCCTGCGGTGTAGACCGCAATACGGGGGGATGTGGGGGCTTCCTTTTCCCCGGGGGTGCTCTGTGCAGATCCCGGTGGGGGCCAGTGCGGGCATTTCTGCAGCGTTTGGCGCTGTTTCGCCCGGCCGCCATGTTTGGTAAGGGCTGGCTGTTTGGCCTCAGAGTGAGGGCAGCGGCCATTTTCCATCATCATTGCCAGCGCCGATCGGGCGCCATCTTTAGTGTGGGCGAATGTCCTGTCTGGGCAGTGGCCAATTTTCTAAGTGCTTTTCCTCCATTTGACTCTATCGGGCACCATTTTTTTTGTGGCTCAGGGCTGGCTTTTGCTTCTAGGGGCCTAAGGTCACTTCCTCTTTGTAATCAGCCTTCTCAAAAGCAGCATGGCAAGTATAGGGACACTGTGGGGGGATTTTACTGGTTTTCTCTGGCTATATTTCTGCTAGCACTCTTTTGTCAGTTTAGCTTTAGTTAAGGGAAGGGTCTCCACCTGTAGTGCAGTTTGCGATAGGGGTCCGCAGGAACCGCCGTTTTAAAGGGCCAGTGTAATTTTTTTGCACTTTGTTAATATGAAGTTCCAGGATAGCAAATTCCCCACAGACCTAGTTGGTGGTTCAGATACTCCTGATGCCACTTCCTTAGCCTCTTTATCAACTGCTGTCTTTAGCGTCAAAAGTTGATCTGATGATGTCTGACCGAGTTACAAAGAAACGGCCTATGCCCTCTCAGTCTTCTGACTTAGAGCCTGAATTGGTTGCCATGGGCGACGTCCCCCTTGAGGGGTCCCCGTCTTCTCAGTCAGATGTGGAGGAGGAGGATTCTTCCTCTGGGATAGCACGTGACCGCGCTGCGGTAGACACACTTATTAGCTCCGTTAAGCAGACTTTAAATCTTGATGATGAGCTCTCCATGGCAGGTAAGCAGGTTTCCTTCGGGACCTGCAAGGCCCTGAAGTCGGGTCAGGTTTTTCCTTGTCCCAAAGAGTTTCAGGAAACGGTAAATGACCAATGGCGTCGCATTAAGCAGACGCTGGTAGTACCTAAGGGATTTAAGTACCATTATCCCTTTGCAGATTCGGTTGATACTCGCTGGACTGTGGTTCCTAAAGTGGACCACACTGTTTCCAGACTGAAAAAATCTACCTTGATGCCCGTGGAAGACTCCCCGGTGTTTAAGGACCCGGGGGATAGACAGTTGGAAACGCTTTCCCGCCACATGTATATGGTGGCGGGTTCCCTGCTGAAACCGGTGTTCGCCTCAGTGATGGTCTCTCAGACTATCGCAGAATGGGCCAAGGTGCTTAGGTGCACTCTGGTAGCAGAGTCGGTTTCTGCTACTGCGCTGGACATGTTGGATCAAATGGCACATGACTTGATGTGCCTGTGTGACGTGGCTTTGGACGAGGCTCCTTTCTTTGCACGTCTATCTGCGGTCGGGATCACAATCCGCCGCATTATTTGGCTGAAAAGCTTGTCGGCCAACCACGCTTCTAAGAAGACAGTGTCTGACATCCCTTATTCGGGGGATCGTCTTTTTGGTGACTCTCTGGATGAGCTGATCAAGGGGCTTACTAGGGGTAAGAGTACTCTCTTGCCTCAAGTCTTGAAAGGTAAATCTCCCTACGCTAAGTGGGGTCCCTCCTTTAAGACTAACCGGGGGTCCTTTCGTGCCTTCGGGGCACAGGAAAAGGGTAAGTCCTTCAAGGCCTCCGGTGGTCACAAGAAATTTTGGGCGGGTAAGCCCAAAATGGGTCAAGCTGGGCAGGCAACCCAGTCCACTCCTTCCTGAAGGGACGCCCTCACCTGTATCAGGGGTGGGGGGACGTCTGCGTTGTTTTCCCGAGCCCTGGCTGTCCGACATTCAGGACAGGTGGGTTTGCAAGCTCATTTGTTCAGGGTACAAGCAAAGAAAACAAAAAAAGGGCGCACCGACCTAGCGCATTATCCTCAATAACAGGCTTTATTCGTGTAACATTTAAAAATGGCTACTCACAGACATAGATGAAAATATATCATATCGAGCTAGATTGCTCAAATGTCCGGGTTAGTCCATGTAATCGTCCATAACCGATGAGATGACGGCTGACGCGTTTCGAGGCCTAGCCTCTTCCTCAGAGCCCTGAGCTCTGAGGAAGAGGCTAGGCCTCGAAACGCGTCAGCCGTCATCTCATCGGTTATGGACGATTACATGGACTAACCCGGACATTTGAGCAATCTAGCTCGATATGATATATTTTCATCTATGTCTGTGAGTAGCCATTTTTAAATGTTACACGAATAAAGCGTGTTATTGAGGATAATGCGCTAGGTCGGTGCGCCCTTTTTTTTGTTTTCTTTGCTTTTAGTATTGGTGGACTACCCCAGTCCGTTATGGGCAGCAAGACCTTAGCCATCTGAGAAGCCAGGTGTGAGTCCCGTGAGGAGTGTGGTCGGGGGGCTTGGATACCAAGCGCAGGAGAAAGGTGCTCACACCTTATTGTCTTTTGGAGCGTTCAGGGTACAAGATCGAGTTCCGATCTCGCCCTGCAGACAGATTTTTTCCATCAAATCTCCATATGACTCCTGATCATTTCCAGGATCTAAAACGGGCGGTTCAAGATCTTCTCGCCCAAGGGGTCATCGTGCGGGTCCCTCCGCGGGACAGGTTTCAGGGGTTTTACTCCAATCTGTTCACAGTGCCCAGAAAAGAGGGCAAGGTGTGTCTGATTTTGGACCTAAAGTTACTGAACTGCTTCATACAGGTACAGAAGTTCCGGATGGAATCCATCCGGTAGGTGGTGGCATCTCTGAGTCCAGGGGAATTCATGGCCTCCATCGACCTAAAAGATGCATATCTGCACATCCCTTTTTACGAGGGTCATCAGCGGTATCTCCACTTCGAAATCGCAGATGAGCATTACGAGTTTGTGGCGTTGCCCTTCGGTCTCGCTTTGGCTCCAAGGGTGTTCACCAAGGTTTTGGCTCCTGTGTTGCCTCTGCTACGGGGCAGAGATCCTTACCAGGTGGGACAGGCATCCTCCGTCTTGGACAGAAGGATTTCTCTAAGCCACCAGGTGAGATTGGATCTTTTGTGGTGGCTCCAGTCACCAATTCTGACACAAGGCAAGTCCTTCTGGCCGTTATTGTGGACCGGGCTCTCCACGGACACCAGCCTGTAAGGCTGGGGTGGAGTTCTGGGCACGATTTGTGCCCAGGGGACGTGGTCGGGGGAGGAGCTCTCACTAGTGATAAATGTCCTGAAGCTCCGGGCAATCAAGCTCTGTTTGTTCCGTTGGTCGGCTCGGATTTAGGGCTGCCCTGTACGAGTGCAGATGAACAACGCCACAGCGGTGGCGTACATCAATCAGGGGGGCACCAGAAGTGCCCGGGCGGCCAGGGAAGTGGCTGAGATTCTGTCTTGGGCCAAATCGCATGTTTCGGCTGTCCACATTCCAGGTGTGCAAAACTGGCAGGCGGACTATTTGAGTCGCCAGACCCTGGACTTGGAGGAATGGTCCTTACACCCGGAGGTGTTTCACCTTCTGTGTTTCCGGTGGGGCTCTCCAGACGTGGATCTGTTCGCATCCCGTCTCAACAAAAAAGTGGAAAGGTTCGTGGCTCGATCTCGCGATCCTCTGGTGGACGCCTCGGACGCGTTAGTGGTGCCGTGGCATCGGTATCGGCTGATATATGCCTTTCCGCCGATTCAAATGTTGTCCAGGTTCCTCCACAGGTTAGCCTCGGAATGGATGCTGGTGCTTCTGGTAGCTCCAGACTGGCCGTGTCGGTCTTGGTACGCAGACATTATGCAGATGTTGGCGAGCCTCCCTGGCGGCTTCCACTAAGAAACGATCTTCTGTCTCAGGGACCGATCTTCCATCCTGCTTTACATCCGCTGGCTTTGACGGCTTGGCTGTTGAAAGCCAAGTCTTGAGAGACAGGAGTACCCCGTCGGCTGCCATTCCTACCTTGCTAAAAGCTAGAAAAGCTTCCTCTGGGAAGATTTATTATCGCACCTGGAGGGCATATTTTGCCTGGTGTGAGTCACAAGGTCTTCACCCCCGCACCTTTTCAGTGGCGAGGGTTTTGGCCTTCCTACAGACTAAGGTAGATCAGCGCCTGGCGCTGACCATGATCAAAGGCTGATTGTCGGCCTTGGCCATTCTTTTTCAGCACCCTTTGGCGTCTAATTCCTTGATTCGCACCTTTATTCAGGGGGTGCGTCATCTAGCTCCCCCGAGGAAGGCTCCCTTACCTCCCTGGGACCTGAATCTGCTTCTGTCCGTTTTACAATGACCTCCCTTTGAGAACACCAGAGAGATACCTCTGCCTGTGTTGTCATAGAAAGTTGCCTTTCTAGTGGCGATCACATCTGTTCGCAGAGTGTCTGAGTTGGCGGCTCTGTCTTGCCGCTCCCCCTATCTGGTTGTTCATAGGGATAAATTGGTCCTGCGACCAAATCAGTCTTTTCTTCCTAAGGTGGTTTCAGCCTTCCACCTCAATGAGGATATTGTGTTGCCTTCGCTTTGTGCGAAGCCTAAGCATCCGAAGGAATTTGCCTTGCATTCCTTGAACATGGTCCGGGCGATCAAGGTTTACCTTTCCGCCACGGACTCTTTCCGGAGGTCGGATTGTCTGTTTGTTCTTCCTGAAGGACCTCGGAAGGGTACAGTGGAGTCTGTGGCAACCATTTCCAAATGGATCAGACAGACGATTGTGCAGGCCTATTCGATTAAGGGTCGGGTTCCTCCCTTCCCGGTAAAGGCGCACTCTACTAGAGCGGTTAGTGCGTCTTGGGCTTTTTCGCCACCAGGCGTCGGTGGCTCAGGTGTGAAAAGCGACGACCTGGTCGCCTGTACACACCTTTTCTACGTTTTACAAACTTGATGTGTTGGCATCCTCGGATGCTTCTTTTGGCCGCAAGGTTTTGAGTTCGGTAGTGGTTTAAAGAGACATGCTATTTTTTTAATGTCTCTTAGTCATGGGGTTTATTTCATTTTTTTCCTGGGTTAGCTCCTGTTGAGCTTTACTTACCCCACTGGCTCAGTTCAGTTTTTTCTCTGACCTGGGTGCTGCGTTGCCTATTTTAAGGTTGCGTCTCCCCACCCTTCACATCTACACTGCTTTGGGACGTCCCAATCGTGAAGACTGTATGAATGGGCGGCGACTGTCAGAGGACGTAAGAGAAAATAGAATTTTTGTAAAATCTTACCATAAAATTATTTTCTCTGAGTCCTCTGACAGTCGCCGCCCCCGCCCCTCTCTTTGGGGTTGACGGTTTTTCATGGACTGCTTGCTACATAACTGGATTAGAGTGGTACTGGCTGGAGGATATAGGCCAGAGGGATGGCCCCCTGTGGGTGTGTCTATATGTTAATGTTTGTTGTATTAACAAAATTACTGCCTAGCTTGCTCCTGCGGAGAAGGCCAATACCCAATCACGAAGACTGTATGAATGGGCGGCGACTGTCAGAGGACTCAGAGAAAAGAATTATACGGTAAGATTTTACAAAAATTCTATTTTTCCAGTAATAACTTGACTATGCGGTCTTTTATTAAACTTTCCAGTATCTTCCAAACTATAGAAGTTAAATTACAGGTCTACAGTTACTTGGTAAAGACTTTGATCCCTTTGTAAATATAGGCACCACATTGGCCTTACGCCAGTCCAGTGGTACTATTCCAGTTGTTAAAGGGGCCCTAAAAATAAGAAACTATGGCTTTGAAATTACAGGGCTCAAAGCTTTTAGCATCCATGGGTGTATGCCATCTGGTCCAGGTGCTTGTTTCACCTTTATGCTGTCTAAATATTTCTGGACCATATCCATTTTGAGCCATAGTGGATCATTTGGGGCTGTGTCAATAATATCCCTATTATGGACATGAGCTCCCATATGCTCCTTTGTATACACAGAGCTGAAGAAGGAATCCACTCTAGATTGTTTTGTAAAGGGCCTACATGCTCAGAACTGACCTAGTTTTTACTGGTAATATATTTGAAGACTTTTTGGGGGTTTGTCTTAATCTCTTTTGCAATCTGTCGTTTTGAATTTTTCCAGCCTTGATTTCCTTTATACTATAAATATTAACATGTTATTATTTATAGTATACAGGTTTGAACATGCACTACAGACACAGATTTAGCCATTGTGATATATTACGTCTATAAATAAAACCAAGTTTCATAAACCAACAAAAATATTGCATTTTGATATTATGAATTATGAATATTATGAATATTTTACCAATATTAAAAGAAAAAAAAAAAAAAAGGCCTTGTTCTTATTTTTTTTTTTCTTTCAATGGCTTAATAGATTCCCCCTATTTGTTCTTATGTGGGAGTGCAATAGGGCAATACATGTAATGTATTATTATTATGAATTATGATAGACTGGGGATGGAATTGTGTTGCCGATTTAGAAAAGGCCAGCAGAGAGTGCCAAAGAGATATTGTGAATGAGTGCAATGTGGGGAACTGCAAAAAAAAAAGGGAAAGCATTGATTGGATCCTGCGTCTCTAAGCCAATACAGCTTGCTGATAGAGTCAGGGGGCTAAGGCTTAACAGAAAGGTGGAGCTCCAAGGAAAGTGAAAGTTCAGGTGAGTAAATGTCTCTCCCTCACATTTTCGTTCCGTTTTTGTTTGTTGATGAAAATTGGAATGGATTTTTGTCAATTGACTTCATTCTAATTTTATTTTTGTTTCGTTTTCGTCACTGAAAACATGGAGCTGCCTAAAAGCTAACACACAGATTCCCTTATAGAAGCCCCACCATACCCAATGCTTTTTACTTTAAAGCCGAGTTCCACCCAAAATTGGCATTTCCACTTTAAGTGCTCCTGACCCCCTGACATGCCACACTTAATATGTCATTATTTTGGGTGGGTAGGAAGGGTGGGAAGGGTACCTAGATTTAACAGGTACCCACTCCTACTTTTGCGGGAAGTTCTCCTCTCCCCCTCCCTCACACGTCACAGGCCCCAGAAGATTGCACAGCCATTCATGATGCTTCGGGCGGCCGCATCGCTGGATCGTGAGACAGGTGAGTGTGTTTGTTAAAATGTTAAAATTCAGCAGCTACACTTTTTGTTGCTGCAAATGACCGGAACTCCACTTTAACATTATTTGTTGGTGAAACACACTCCAACTCCAACTGCTTTCCTTATTTCTCCTTCTTTGGGTTCTAGCAAGCAAGTAAGCAAGGGTGGCTATGTTCCTACATACAGTGGGACCATGGCAAACAAATGTAGTCACTCTCTAACAGGTAATCAGATTACAGCAGCAAAAATAAAATGGAAATTTGGAGGAGGCTGAGAGCAATAGCAGGTAATTTTTGAGTTAGACATACATACTTGAATAGATTTTTTTTTTTAAACCAGAGTTAGGTGCCACTTTAAAATTGTAATGTTGTCTTAATATTACCTTTCATGTTTGTTCCTGAACTAAAGGTCGACAAAGAGACAAATACGGAAGAAACAGTTCATGAAAATATTTCAGTGCGACCAAAGGACAGAAGTAGTCTTAGCGGAAGACAGCGACCATTCGTTAGAAACAGCATGATTGTACGGTCACAGACGTTCTCCCCAGGAGAGAAGAACCAGTATATTTGTAGGGTAAGTGGTATTATTATACAGACATTCACCTATAAGGCAAGATGCATGTTTTCCTATATAAAACCTAGGAAAAAGCATGCTTGCCACAGTCAAAAGAGAGGAAAGGCAGCGTGCCTTACTGCCTTATGTTTTGACATTCTGTAAAAATGTATGGATAATATAGGGGCATACAAAATCTCTGTGACTCTAACACAATGGATATTAATAAATGTGCAAACGAATAAACATATATATATAAAAAGAAAGTCCAACATAAAGTATTCCAAGTACACACTTGCATAAGTGAAACAAAAGCACATTCCACAGGCTTAGTGAAGATATTATTCCAAAAAAAGAACTGATCACATAACAGCCTTTCTTATGTGGTGAAATCCATATGCCCAACGCTTACCAGAACATCATAACCTTTTGTTACAGAGTAGTCATAACAAGCATAGAAAATTAATAAGCCAACAAATCTCTTCCTGGACACCACCAGTTCCTCGTTTATGGCCCACCTCACAGTAATAATATACATGGAAGCACAAGGAAAGAGATGCCTGCAATAGTTTAAATCAAACAACACAATTTACTAAAAAAATGGTTAAAAACCACTCCCATGACAAAAAGTACAGTAGCATTTATCTGTATTTGAAGAAAACCCTTCCTTTGTATACAGATAAGTACCAATGTACTTTGTTTCCAGGTGAGCAAGATCGCTGGAGTGGCGTTGTCTTCTTCAGTGATTTCCTGTTTGCAGGGGCATCAGTCAGGTATGGTATATACATGTGCATCTCAAAAAATAAGAATATCATCAAATAGTTAATTTATTTCAGTAATTCAATTCAAAAAGTGCACATATAATATATAGATTAATTACACACAGAGTAATATATTTCAAGCATTTCTTTATTTTCATTTTGATTATTATGACTTTGTGAAAAAGTTCAATATTGTAGACTCATGAAGTCACACTCCAATCAGCTAATAAACTCAAAACATCTGTAAAAGTCTCCTAAGCCTTTAAATGGTCTCTCAGTCTGGTTCAGTAGGTTACACAATCATGGGAAAGGCTGCTGATTTGACAGTTGTCCAGGAGGCAGTCATTGACACCCTCCATAAGGAGGGTAAGTCATAAAAAAGTAATTGCTAAAAAAGCTGGCTGTTCACAGAGTGCTGTTTCCAAACATGGAAAGTTGATCGGAAGGAAAAAGTGTTGTAGAAAAAAGTGCACAAGCAACATGGATAACTGCAGCCTTGACAGAATTGTGAAGCAAAGACCATTCAAAAATTTGGGGGAGATTTACAAGGAGTAGACTATGGCTGGTGTCAGTACTAGGGATGCACCGATCCGACTTTTTTTGGACCCGATACCGATATCTGGCGTTGTGAAATCGCCGATACCGGAACCGATCCGGAGCTACACACAAAGCAAGCGGCTGCAGTACAGAGCAAACCCGCTGCTTCATGTGTACGGCTCCTCCATTCACAGGCGGAGTGCATCTGATATCACTCCGCCTGTGAGCCGGACCTATACAGGAAGTAGCGGCTCCCATCCCATACTACTACTGCACCTAGTAAGGGATGGCTGAGCCGTTACCAAGCAAAAACCGGATCGGCCAGTGGATCGGTCAATGTTACCGATCCATCTAAAATGGCCATATCGGCGCCGATATCCGATCCGAATATCGGATCGGTGCATCCCTAGTCAGTACTTCAAGAGCCATCACACACAGACATATCCAGGACATGGGCAACAACTGTCGCATTCCTTGTGTCAAGGAACCAGAGACAATGTCAGAAACGTCTTACCTGGGCTAAGGAGAAAAAGGGCTGAACTGTTTCTCAGTGGACACTTTTCGGATTAAAGTAAATTTTGCATTTAATTTGGAAATAAAGGTCCCAGAGTCTAAAGGAAGAGTGGAGAGGCACAAAATAGAATCCAAGTTGCGTATGGTCCAATGTGAACTTTCCACAGTCAGTGATGATTTGGGAAGCCATGTCATCTGCTGGTATTGGTCCACTGTGTTTTATCAAGTCCAAAGTCAGCGCAGCCCTCTACCAGGAAATTCTAGAGCACTTCATGCTTCCCTCTGCTGACCAGCTTTATGAAGATGCTGATTTCATTTTCCAGCAGGACTTGGCACCTGCCCACACTGCCACAAGTACTAATACCTGGTTTAATGATCATGGTATCACTGGGCTTGATTGGCCAGCAATCTCGCCTAACCTAAACCCCATAGAGAATCTGTGGGATATTGTCAAGAGGAAAATGAGAGACACCAGATCCAACAATGCAGACAAGCTGAAGGCCGCTATCAAAGCAGCCTGGGCTTCCATAACACCTCAATGCCACGCTGCATTGATGCAGTAACTCATGCAAAAGGAGCCCGGACCAGGTATTGAGTGCATAATATACTCTACATGGACATACTTTTCAGTAAGCCAACATTTCTGTAATAAATATCCTTTTTTTATTGGTCTTTTGTAATATTTACATTTTCTGAGATACTGAACTTTGTGTTTTCATTAGCTGTAAGCCATAATCATCAAATTAAAATAAATAAATCTTTGAAATATATCACTCTGTGTGTAATGAATCCATATAATATATACGTTTTACTTTTTGAATTGAATTACTGAAATACATTTACTTTTTGATTATATTCAAATTTTTTGAGATGCACCTGTAAATTGGGGGTTATTTACTAAAGCTGATGCACACAGAATTTGGTGCATCTGTGAATAGTAACCAATCAGCTTCTAGGATTTAGGCCCCTTTCACACACGCTGTCCGTTTGTCCGTTTTTCATCCATCTGTTGACGGATGAAAAACGGACATCAATGCATCTCTATGTAAAAACGGATGACAACGGATGAAAGACTAATAACAACTGACGAAAAACGGATAACAACTGACGAAAAACGGATGAAAACTGACGTAGTGTGAAAGGGGCCTTATTGTCAAAGGTTCATTGAACAAGCCGAAGTTGGAAGCTAATTGGTTACTATGCTCAGCTGCACGAGATTCTGTGTGCACAGGTTTTAGTAAATCCTTCCCCACAGTTAAATTGGTCCTAGCTAGACCAATGTAAATATGTATAAAATATTTACCGCTGGAATCCTTCTTTAATAAGACAGAAAAGGCATGATTCTGTAAATACTCTAAGGATTTATATAACAATAAAATACTAAATGGGTGAAAGAACATTTGTACATTTGATTTACCATGTTCTGTGCTCATGGAACTTGACCCCTTTTGAAATGACCATCAGATAGCTGGAGAATAGAATGATATCCTGTTCATTTACACTTGGCACATTTTCTAGATCACTAGAGGTCACTGTGCATCCTGTATATTCTATATCATTTTCATGGTTAAATCTGGCATCTCCATTATTTATGCTTCCGATATCAAATATCACCAGATAATCTCAGGCCATTTTAAAGAATCAGATCTGCATCTTGGCCTTTCATCCAGTCCTATGCAGAGACATCGTTCAGAAATCCTCATTTGCTCTTTTCTTGTGTAAGCTGACCCTAGTGTCTTTAAGTCTTGCATTAAAAGTTGAATTCTTGCCAAAAACGACATTATCTCTACCTGAATGAAGCCACACCTTTTGCTTGAAATACAGTGGCAATATTAACCCCGTAGGGTGATTTTCTTTTTCTTTCTAACCTGGAAGTGAATTTTAGATGGACAGAAAATAAATTGGTGTTTTCTGTATACATTTTCTGGTGTATCACTGTTATAGACCACAAATAATTCCTGCCACAATTCTAAAATGACACTTGTGGAATTGCATAATGTGTATCTAGAGTATGATGAAATGTAAGACTATACTGTATAGTGTATTCGATACAATCAAGAGGATAACTTAGGGAGAGCAAAAAGGGCAGTTCAGAGTGCAGAGAAGACAGGGGGAAAGAAGGAGGGTGAAAAGTGGTGCTTAAAACAGATTTACCAGATTTGCAATTGTACAGGGAAAAACAGAATATCAAAAGTATGGAATTATAAAGTTATATGCCTTAAGATCCTGAAGAACCCAAACTTACATTTCCTTAATATCCTCCACCTCAGGCACCAAAATACACACTACAGCAGGCATTGTGGCTACATTCAGGTCCTACTATGCCAATCTGTACAATTTAAACTCACCCATGGAGGGTACCATGCTGGACCAAAGATTGACTGATATAAAAGCCTATCTGTCATCCATTAATATGCCTGCCTTTACTATGAATAAACAAGAATTCCTTGCACAGAGAATTTCAGCTGGGGAAATTTTACGGGCAAATGGAAATGCCCCTGGCTTGAACTCTCACTGCTTCTTATTACAAGACCTTTTTGCCTCAAATGTCCCCTTAAGACATTTATTGCAGTACTAGATGGCCATCTTAAGCCAATCTGACATTTTGCAGGGCCAGATTTTGGCAATTTCTAAACATGACAAGGACCCCTCACAATGTGCAAGCTATTGGCCAAAATCTTTACTGAACTGTGACCTGAAACTTATTCCCAAAATTATAGCAAATAGATTCAGCCTGATTCTTCAATACATAGTCTCTCTGGACAAAGTTGGTTTCATCCCTACATGGGAGTCATGGGAAAACACCATTTATAGAATTCATAAAATCAACAAGTGTAGAATCTCGCCCACCCCCATGGTTCTGCTGTCTACAGATGCAGCCTTTCATTGGGTTGATTGGACTTTCATGCCTTATACACTGGACCATATTGGAGTACCGGAACCCATGCTTACCTGGATAAAAGCCTTTTATTCCAGCCCCTCATGGGCTATCTTCTGTTCAGTTTTTACAGAAGAAAAAGAAGAAGAAGGACCTCCACTTGAAAGGATGACTAATGAATCATTTGATGCATGTGTCTTTACAGAGGAAGACGTTCTAAGATTGCTGTCTATAGTGAAGACAAATAAGTCACAGGGTCCTGATGAGATACACCCAAGATTATTAAAAGAGCTTAGTGGTGAGCTGGCAAAACCATTAACAGATCTATTTAACCAATCATTAGTAACAGGAGTCGTCCCGGAAGATTGGAAATTGGCAAATGTTGTGCCCATTCACAAGAAAGGTAGTAGGAAGGAATCGAGCAACTATAGACCAGTGAGTCTGACATCAATAGTAGGCAAATTATTGGAAACCCTATTAAAGGATAGGATTGTGGAACATCTTAAATCCCATGGATTGCAAGATGAAAAACAACATGGGTTTACTTCAGGGAGATCATGTCAAACAAATCTTATAGATTTTTTTGACTGGGTGACTAAAATAATAGACGGTGGAGGTGCAGTAGACATTACATATCTAGATTTTAGTAAGGCTTTTGACACTGTCCCACATAGAAGACTTATCAATAAACTGCAGTCATTAAGCATGGACTCCCATATTGTTGAGTGGATTAGGCAGTGGCTGAGTGACAGACAACAGAGGGTTGTAGTCAATGGAGAACATTCAGAACAAGGTCATGTTACCAGTAGGGTACCTCAGGGATCTGTACTGGGACCAATTTTGTTTAATATCCTCATAAGTGATATTGCAAAAGGCCTCGATGGTAAGGTTTGTCTTTTTGCTGATGACACAAAGATATGTAACAGGGTTGATGTTCCTGGAGGGAAACGCCAAATGGAAAAGGATTTAGGAAAACTAGAAGAATGGTCAGAACTCTGGCAACTGAAATTTAATGTGGATAAGTGCAAGATAATGCACCTGGGGCGTAAAAACCCAAGGGCAGAATATAGAATATTTGACACAGTCCTGACCTCAGTATCTGAGGAAAGGGATTTAGGAGTAATTATTTCAGAAGACTTAAAGGTGGGAAGACAATGTAATAGAGCAGCACGAAATGCCAGCAGAATGCTTGGATGCATAGGGAGAGGTATAAGCAGTAGAAAGAGAGAAGTGCTTATGCCGCTGTACAGAACACTGGTGAGACCTCACTTGGAGTATTGTGCGCAGTACTGGAGGCCATATCTCCAGAAGGATATAGATACTCTAGAGAGAGTTCAGAGAAGAGCTACTAAACTAGTACATGGATTGCAGGAAAAAACTTACCAGGAAAGGTTAAAGGACCTTAACATGTATAGCTTGGAAGAAAGAAGAGACAGAGGGGATATGATAGAAACTTTTAAATACATAAAGGGAATCAACTCGGTAAAGGAGGAGAGCATATTTAAAAGAAGAAAAACTACCACAAGAGGACACGGTTTTAAATTAGAGGGGCAAAGGTTTAAAAGTAATATGAGGAAGTATTACTTTACTGAGAGAGTAGTGGATGCATGGAATAACCTTCCTGCAGAAGTGGTAGCTGCAAACACAGTGAAGCAGTTTAAGCATGCATGGGATAGGCATAAGGCTATCCTTCATATAAGATAGGGCCAGGGACTATTCATAGGATTCAGATATATTGGGCAGACTAGATGGGCCAAATGGTTCTTATCTGCCGACACATTCTATGTTTCTATGTTATGTTTCGATCCAGATTAATGGGAATAAATCTGCCCTATTTGACATGCATAATAGAACTAGGTAGAGGTGACCCCTTTCACTTCTAATCTTCTTGTCTATTAATCTTTAATGCAACATCTTGGGTCTAACCCTGATATCTCTGGCCTTTTAGTTTGACAATACTACCATAGGGTAGCAGCTTATGCTGGTGAATTGCTCTTTTATAATTCAAATCTGAATATTTTGCTCTCATTACTCCTACTCGAACTCCACACATTTGGCATATTATCCAACATTATCTAACTTCAAGATATATCTGAACAGGATTGCTCCCCTGTCCCATTGTTGGGACTTCCTTGGGCTAAAAAAACGGTTGCCCAAATCTCTGGTCAAACATTTATTAATAGGCCCAACATTCTGGGAAGTTGAACAGTTCTTCTTATTAATTAATGTCAGGAATCTTCCTTCTTACATGATGCCCATCAATGGCCATCAAGAGTTCCTCCCAGGCCAGAGTGACCCAATATTCCGTTCCTGGATTGAGCAAGGGGTAGTTAGAGATTCACATTTTATATCCTTACACCACCGGACCACGCTCTCTGCAGTTTATGGTGTCCCGACAATAGGCGTTTGGTGCAGCTTTAACTTTTTCACTTTCTGCATTCTCTCTCAAAGCCCCACAGGGGACTTGATACCTTTTGAAGAAATCTGTCAAAAAGACGGAGCCACGAGGCACTCCTTTTCCTCTTCATACCGAATGGTAATGAATGCAATCTCTGGAGGTGGCTCTAGATTCCTCACCAGCTGGGAAAATTACTTAGTTATCCTTTACCGAGAACCAGCAGGACAGAATCCTTGTCTTTTTTTTTTTTCTCTAATAAGTATCGGGATATCTCCTATAAGGTAATTTCCAGATGGTGTAGGACCCCGCTGACCTTAGCCAAATTCTTTCCACAGCAGAAACCTAATTGTTGACATTGTGTTACCCATTCCAGCTCCCTTCTCCATATTTTTTTGGGACTGCCCTTTTGCTCTGACCAGGTTACTGAAATCATACATCATACAGCAAACCATAGGATTCGTCCTGCCCGATAAGCCTGCTGTCTTCCTTCACCATCTCACGCACATGTCCCAAAAGATATAAGAAATCCTTGCCAATTTATTTACTAAATGCTGCCAAAGCCTGTATTTCCAGTAATTCAAAAAAATAGACCCCTCCGACACTCCAGTAGTGGTTTGGCAGGGCGAACGATATTCAGATGATGGAATAAAGGCAGGGAAAAATCTGTAGACCAGACTAAGAAAAGGTTCTACTGGGAGGAATTTAAGTGCTCGCCCCAATATAAACAATGCTACTAGAAGCTGAATGAAAACTCTCCTCCCCCCTTTTTTTTTCTGTTCCTCACGTCAGTACCCCCCACCCCCTTTTTTTCCCCTCTTTCCCCTTTCTTTACCTCTCTGTCTCTATTAAATTATTTCATAAAAAACCCAAACCCAAAGGGTTCCACCAAAGGCTTATTGTTGACTTTTCAATCAGACTGTGTTAGTTTTGACTGATGAGACACAATATTAACATGGAGTATAATGGGGGCTGGCCCAACACATTGTGCTGTCTGGATTCAGGAATAAAATGCTGCCCCCACCGCTCAAAAAAAATGCAAGCCCACCAAAAGGCCCCCACTTCCATTATTTTATATAATGATAATTCAAACTAAAATTACATTTATCAGATTTCAGAAGTCAGATTTACATAGAACAGCACCTTGTCTATATGCAAAATGTATGGGGCTGCATTGTGGGGAGGGGGGTGTTAAGGGGCTGCTTTGTGGGGTATAGGCACAAAAATAAAACAAAACAGAAAACCAGTAATAACTTTATTAAATATAACATTTTGAAAATATTATATATACGGTTATCTTCTTTCATAACTCACCACTGGACTGGGCCACCAAACACCCACTGCCTGTTCTCAGTCCTCCTGTCACTCCTGTGTTTTCCGCGGCCACCACCCTAGAAGATTCAGCCTGCCCTGCGTGAGATGGAATGCGCTGATTTTTTTTTTTTTTATATATAGATTTTATTAGTTTTCATTTCGGTGTGAACAAACAAATACAAAAATACTTCACAGATTACAGTAAAAAACCTTTCCCCCAATATCCCAAAACCCATAAACCCTCCCTCCCCCAATTCTTTTAGCCCACTGTTCCTTTATTGTGCCTCTTCTCCTACATCTCCATTTGTATTTACCTAACTCTTTCATCGCGCCCCTAATCTACCCATGCGTCTATGTGTTTGTTGGTCTTTTTAAAATCTGACCATTTTCTTAATTTGTTTGAAAAACTCTCTGCCTGTTTCTCGTCTCTACTGCCAACGTACTTCATGTTGTATATGTATTTGGCTCTATTGAACCAATCTTTAAGGGTGGAGCTTTCTGCTTCTAGTCATTTCTTTGGTATTGCCCCCTTTGTTGCATTTATCAAGTTTGGAACAATCGTGTTTTTATACTGCTTTTTTGATTTATCTGTTTTATGAAATAAGCACGTCCATGGGTCATCCATGATGCTCAGTCCTGTAATTTCTCTGATATACAGTACTGTTGTACCTTCTGCCAGTAATCACGGATCTTGGGGCAATCCCACCAGATATGAAACATTGTGCCCCGCGCATTGCAGCCCCTCCAGCACAATTTCAATTTCTCTGGATGGCATTTATGTGCTTTTACTGGCGTTATATACCATCTCAATAAGCATTTGTAGTTCATTTCAATGATGTTCACATCTAGCACGGAGAGATGTACGGTTCTCAGTATAGCATTCACTTCTTCCTATTTTAAACATGATCCTATCTCTTTTTCCCATGTTTCTATGAATGAAGGTTTCCTCAGGCCCTCTATCCCAGTTAACATTTTGTATATCTGAGATATACTTTGTTTTGTTTTTGTTAGTGGGTTACAAAGTTTTTTCCACTAAATTCAGGTCCTTCTAGGATCTGATAGGTTGAGGCAGGGATCTCACAAAATTTTTTAACTGAAGATCTCTCCATTCATTCAATATCATGTTTCCTCCCCTAGTGTTGAGTTTGTGATATGACCTAATCTTTCAACCTTGTGTTATATCTTTTAACTGCGTGCTTTTTTTACCCAGTTACCAAATTTTGTCTCATTCCCAGGTGCAAAATATTTTGTGCCTTCTAAGGATATTCCCATTTAGCTTGTCTGTGAATCGTGTCCCATATTTTATATACAACTCCCGTCATTTCATGTGTATCTCCATGCATTTCCCTATATTTTGGTGTAATCCAAATATTCTTAATTCTGTTCTACTTTGTGTGGTTTCGATCTTAACCCATCTTTTGTCTTGATTTATTTTTGTCCACTGCAGTATAATATCTTTTAATGTTTGGTGCCTGTAATCCCCCCTGTGATTTATCTTTACTGAGAGCCGTATATTGTATTCTTGACTGAGAGCCGTATATTGTATTCTTGGCTTTTTCCCCTGCCAGATGAGCTTTAATATTATTGTTTTTATTATAATTTAAAATATTCCAATGGGATAGCAATTGGTAACATTTGAAATCTATATAGGAATTTGGCCAGTATTATCACCTTTTTTTTTTTCAAATATTGTTTATTGATTTTTGCATATAAACCATACAAACAAATATGTAATATCTGTTATTCAAGGATATAATGCATCCGCTGATACAAAAATAAAACT
The DNA here is from genome assembly GCF_965119305.1 of Pelophylax lessonae. Lineage (NCBI taxonomy): Eukaryota > Metazoa > Chordata > Amphibia > Anura > Ranidae > Pelophylax > Pelophylax lessonae. Next base: position 714,520,492 of record NC_138768.1, read on the forward strand.
GTACAGAGACAGAGCTATACATATACAACTTCTCACTTCGTGCATGTAAGTTTACAATGAACATTCTCTCCTCGGATAGCAGAAATGCTGGTATTACTCCACCCTTCAGATCCCCCAAATGGTAACATACTGTGGTCCAAAGGGAGGAGCTTCCAATTGAAAAAGTAAGCGTGTTACTAGGCGGAGCTATAAACTTGAGAAGATGAGGGAAGAGGGCCAGCAGATGGGAGGGGAGGGAAGAAGAGATGAAGAAAGATGTGGAGACGGGGGAAGACTGGAAGAAGAAGAAGAAAAAGAATAACTGTGAAGTCACAGGTTAGGTGTCTTTTCCAAGGTCATTAATATCACAGGTGAGTATGATGTACCGTCCTTCTGCATCTAGGATGGAGTCTTTCAGTTTAAAGGTGACTGTGTTCTTGATGGCTATCATAATTTCCTCTTCTCCGGCGCGTTGGCGAGAAACACATGTGGAAAGTCTTTATGTTTACACCGTGGAGAGTTCTGGGCCTGGAAGTTAGTCTCTTGGACTGCAATAATGTCCGCTTTTCTATTTGATGCTTCCTTCCAGAACAAGTGTCTCTTGGTTCAGCCCGTTGTCATTAATGGATAGGCACCTAATAGTCATGACTAGTTTTGGGGTTGGAGGTGAGTGATGTCATTGTTGTGTTACTTTGAATGCTCCTTAGCACATGGTCAGGCACGGTGGTGCATAAGGTAGTGAGGGTAAAGAGGGTTGAATCTACCAGTCTCAAATGCTCTTCTTCCATTGCTGTAGAAAGATAGGGTGTAGGAAAAAACAGACAAACCAGGGTCTAACTTGTCGAACATAAAAAGAGGACCGCCCGGGAAGTCTGGAAACAGATGCATCTGTTAGCCACTTCTGTACCGGAAGATTTTCCCCCTTAATGATCAGGCCATATTTTGCGATTCGGCACTGCGTTACTTTATCAGACAATTGCGCGGCCGTGCGATGCTGTACCCAAATAAAATTGATGTCCTTTTCTCTGTCGCTCATTGACAGACGCAGTCCTCTTGATTAATATCAACTTGGGTTATACTGCCCTCTACAGGAGTAGGACACTAGACAGAAGGAACACGTTCTGGCCACACCTTAGGGGCAGTCCCAGAGGGTATATCCTCTCTCTCTCTGCTACAGGAAGTCAGTTTTTTCTGTCTAGTTAGGAGTAAGGACCTAAGTTCCTTGCTGGGATCTTTGGTCCTGGCAAGATTTTTTACAAAAACTTTTTTTAGGCAGCTTTTTTTCTCCAGTTGTTCCTGTGAGATCTTCAAGCAAGTACGCTGAAACTGGGCGACGGGCTGGATGTTGAGATCCAGTGGTCACCCCAGTCAGCCTACGAGCGCGTGCAGGCCCTAGCTCCGCGCTGGGTCGGCCGCGACATAGTCCCACTGGACGGGGACTGACCCTGCGAGTTAAAAGTCTCGCCTGGACGCCGACGACCAGTTGGAAACTGAGTCACGGCGTCCGTATTGGTCGACAGCCCCCCCACCTCGGTGGAGAGGGGTTCTGTCAGGAGTGGCGCCCGCCGGTTCCGGTATGGTGAGTAAGATGTTCCCCCTCTCCCCCTGACGGGTTTGTTGGTGGACGTGGGCCCCTCCCTGGGATGGTCGGACGCTCATGATCCTGGGTCTCCCCTCTATCCTTTAACAGGTGTCACAGATCCCCCTCTTGAGGGTGATTTAGTGAATAAGGCTTGGTTTGGGAGCTGACTATTGGAGTCACTGTTTGAGGGGCACTGTGAAGGGACTATGACTGAAGTCAGTGGCTGCCATTACTGTTATGATGGCCATGTATGAGGGTGATGGCATCCTACCTGATACATAAGGTTGCAATGCGGGCCGATGCCTGTGCCTGGACTACCACCATCCGCAGGCCACCGTCCTCCCGCAGGCCGCCATCCTCCCACAGGCCGATGACTACCTTCCGCAGGCCGCAGCAGACCGCTGCCATCTTTCCACAGGCCGCCGATGCCCCCACAGGTCGCGTGGGGCCGCCATCTTGGCGTAGCCTCGTGTCTCCAGCATGGGGCCGGCCATTTTGGAGATGACCAGCTACCTCGAGAAGTAGCATGGGAGGCGCCGGAAGGCGTGTAACGGGGCGGAGCCGCCTCCTTTCCCCGGGAAACGATCCAAAAGACTTCCTGTCTGTAAGAGACAGTGCTGAGAGCAGGTTGATTGAAACTTCGGTGCATCAGGTGGTGAGCCTTGGGGTCTCTCTCTCTCTCTGTGGGGTCCAAGAAGGGAACACTGAGGGGCGCTATTGCGCTGGGGGACTGCAAAAAAAAAAAAAGTTTTTTTCTTTGAAATTATTTTTTGTTTGCGGGCAAGTGTCTTGAATAATCATGAACCCTGCCACACATGTATCCCCACCTGATCCCCTCGAGGTGGCCGCAGGACCCTCCAGTGCCCCACTTATGATTGATGCATTATCAGCAGTTTTGGAGTCTTTGGTATCCCGGGTGGAGGTGGCCTGTCAGGGACGGGGGTCAAGAAAGCGACCCCCGCCTACCCCTATTTCATCTGATACTTCAGATACGGATTCTGAGCTGGTCACTGCAGCTGCAGGTCCCTCTTCCGGGGCTGCTGTCTCAGGTACGGTCTCCTCAGACAGTGAGGGGGACGTTTCTGCCTCCGCCATAGCACAAGAAGAAGCGTTGGTGGATGCACTAGTTGGGTCTGTCCGGGAAACCTTAAGTCTTGAGGTTACACCGGCAGAGGTAGCTGAGACTGAAATTCCTTTTGGTACTAGCAAGCCTACCAAAATGGCGAAGGTTTTTCCCTTGCCCAAATGGGGTCGTCCGAAACGAACCCCTGCTATTTCCAAACGCATTGCTAGGCGCTATCCGTTTGAGGAATCCCTCCTTAAAAAATGGACGGTACCACCAGTGGTGGACTCACCGATTTCCAGACTAAATAAAGCCACTGTTATCCCGTTGGAGGACGCTCCGTCCTTTAGGGATCCGGTGGATCGAAAAGTGGAAGCGGAATCCCGCTCCATTTTTTTCCCTGATAGGGTCAACCTTTAGGCCAGTGGTTGCCATTGGTTTAGTTTCACAAACATTGACAGAATGGGAATCTCCCGTTTCAAGGGGATCGCCTGTTTGGGTGAGATTATAAAGGATCTCACTGGGGGCAAGAGCACTTTCTTGCCACAGACTGCTAAGGGTAAAGGACCTCGTAACAGACGAGGACCTTCCTTTTCTGCTCATAAAAAGTTTTCGTTCCTCATGGGCGGGCGATAAGGCGAAGCCCTCCAAAGCCCCTTCAGGGGGTTTCAAAGGGCGCTGGTCGAGTAAACAAAAGTCCGGCTCAGCCAAGCCTGAAGATAAGTCCAATACAGCCTGAAGGTGCGCCCCCACCCATCTCTGGGGTGGGGGGACGTCTTCACCGGTTTCCGGATCCATGGCTTTCCAGAATCCCGGACAAAGGGGTTCGCGAGGTCACACGGTCGGGATACAAGATAGAGTTTCGATCACTTCCACCGGTGCGATTCTTCCCTTCCAATATTCGATTATCCCCGGATCGCTTAAAAGCTTTGCGGGGGGCAGTAATGGACTTGATGCAACAAGGAGTGGTAGTTCCCGTTCCTTGGACATTTTCAGGGGTTCTATTCGAACCTGTTCACAATGCCCAGGAAAGAGGGCAAGGTGCGTCCAATTCTGGACTTGGGAGAGATGGAGTCCATCCGAACAGTGGTGGCCTCCCTGCATCAGGGGGATTTCCTGGCGTCCATAGACATTTAGGATGCCTATCTTCATATCCCCATCTTCGCAGGACATCAGCGTTTTCTTCGCTTTTCCCAAAGATCATCCCTGGTTCCCACCAGGAGACTGAACTATCTGGGCCTAATTTTGGATACATCCTTGACAAGAGTGTTTCTCCTTGCGGAGAAACTCCAGAAGATTCAGTGAACGATTTGGATGTTGCTGTCCGTCAACTGGCTGGGACTGATGGTGGCCTCCTTAGAGGCAGTACCGTTCGCCCAGTCTCATACCCGAATTCTCTAAGAGGAGTTTCTTCTCAAATAGAATCGGAATCCCGATTCCCTGGACAATCGGATCCGGTTAAGCGAGTGGACCAGGGAGTCTCTGGTCTGGTGGCTTCGGTCTCCGATGCTCAGCCAGGGGAAGTAATTTCTTCTGATAAACTCCAGGTTACCGATAAATGTGTTGGAACTGAGAGCGATCAGACTTTGTCTGATTTACTGGACCGAGCAGCTCCAGGGCAGCCCGGTTCGGATCCAATCGGACAATGCCACGGTCGTGGCTTATGTCAATCACCAAGGGGCACCAAGAGTGCCCTGGCGGCCATAGAAGTGGCCAGCATTCTTCATTGGGCAGAACAGTTTGTTCCAGCTCTCTCCGCGGTATTCATTCCGGGGGTGGAAAATTAGCAGGCAGATTATCTCAGCCGTCAGATTCTGGATCAAGAGGAATAGTCTCTTCATCCAGAGGTATTTCACCAGCTGTGCCTTCATTGGGGCACCCCGGATGTGGATCTGTTGGCATCTCGGCTCAACAGGAAGGTGCGGAGGTTTGTAGCTCGCGCCCGCGATCCTCTAGCGGACGCAGCAGATGCGCTGATCGCCCCGGGGGGCAGTATCAGCTACTGTATGCCTTCCATCCTCTCAAGTTACTGCCGAAACTTCTTTGCAGGATAGAGGTGGAGGGAATTCCAGTTATCCTGGTAACTCCGGACTGACCTCGTCAAGCCTGGTACGCCGACTTGGTGAGGCTGGTCGCAGATGCTCCTTGGAGACTTCATCTCGGGGAGGATCTGCTGTCTCAGGGACCGATCTTCCATCTTGCTTTACAATCGCTGGCTTTTACGGCCTGGCTATTGAGACCCAGGTGCTGAAGGAAACGGGATTGTCAACTTCAGGTATTCCTACTCTAAAGCAAGGAAAGCGACTTCCAGAAAGGTCTATCATCGCACATGGAAGGCTTATGTTGCGTGGTGTGAATCCCTTGGATTTCCTCCACGTTCTTATTCGGTGACCCAAATCTTGGCCTTTCTGCAACAGGGGGTTGAGCAGAAACTGTCCTTGAGCTCTATCAAGGGTCAGGTTTCAGCGTTAGCAATCTTCTTTCAGAAACTTTTGGCTACTTATTCCTTGGTGTGGAATTTCATCCAGGGGGTGCGACACCTGGCTCCGCCAGTGCGCGCACCCTTACCACCCTGGGATCTTAATTTAGTGTTGTCGGTTCTTCAGAAACCTCCCTTTGAAGATAGTAGGGAGATTCTCTTGCTTACGTTATCCCAGAAGGTGGCCTTCTTGGTGGCTATCACTTCTGCACGCAGGGTGTCAGAACTGGCCGCATTATCTTGTCTTTCCCCATATCTGGTGGTTCATAGGGATAAGGTGGTTCCTCGTCCGAATCCATCCTTCCTTCCTAAAGTGGTTTCAGAGTTTCATCTGAATGAAGATATTGTATTACCTTCCCTGTGTCCTAAGCCCAGTCATCCTTGGGAGTTTGCGTTACATTCCTTGGATGTGGTTCGGGCAATCAGGGTATACCTGAAAACTACGGACTCGTTTCGTAAAACGGATTCACTTTTTGTGATCACGGATGGCCCCAAAAAGGGGTTGCCTGCATCTGCCGCGAATATCTCCAAATGGATCAGACAGACGGTGGTACAGGCTTATTCTATTAAGGGTCGGAATCCTCCGTTCCCTGTTAAGGCGCACTCCACTCGGGCGCTTAGTGCTTCCTGGGCCTTCCGCCATCAGGCGTCAGTGGTCCAGGTTTGCAAGGCGGCTACCTGGTCGTCGGTGCATACCTTTACAAAATTTTATAAAGTTGATGTGATGGCATCGGCGGATGCCTCTTTTGGCCGCAAGGTTCTGCAGGCCGCAATTTGAGGAGACCGTTGGTCTACCTCGAGGGTTTTCCTGTTGGGAGTCTCATCCTTATGACTGATGAGCCTTTAAGACTTCTAGTCGGCACCAGTTGGGCCTTCTAGATTGGATTTTGATTTCTGTTATCCCACCCCTCATTTGTGGCACTGCTTTGGGACGTCCCAAGTTGATATTAATCAAGAGGACTGCGTCTGTCAATGAGCGACAGAGAAAAATGTATTTTTGTAAAATCTTACGGTAAAATCCTTTTCTCTTAATCTCATTGACAGACGCAGTACCCGCCCCTCTACTTTTCAGTTGGGTTGAGTTAAATTCTCTAACACTGCTTTGTGACATAACTGACTTCCTGTAGCAGAGAGAGAGAGAGGATATACCCTCTGGGACTTCCCCTTAGGTGTGGCCAGAACGTTTTCCTTCTGCCTAGTGTCCTACTCCTGTAGAGGGCAGTATAACCCAAGTTGATATTAATCAAGAGGGCTGCGTCTGTCAATGAGCTTAAGAGAAAAGGATTTTACGGTAAGATTTTACAAAAATCCATTTTTTTCCCCACAAATAGAGCTTTCTTTTGGTGGTATTTGATCACCTGTGCGATTTTTGTTTTTTGCGCGTTAAACAAAAAAATATCGCCAATTCTGAAAAAAAAAAAAAACAAACAATATTTTTCACTTTCTGCTCAAAAAAAGTTTGTTTTCTGCTACATATTTTTGGTAAAAAAAATCGCAATAAGCGTATTTTGATTAGTTTGTGCAAAAGTTATGGCTTCTACTAACTACGGGAAAGATTTATGTCAATTTTATTTTTTTATTTTTTTACTAGTAATGGCGGCGATCTGTGATTTTTAGGGGGGCTGCGACATTGCGGCGGACAGATCGGACCCCTAACTGACATTTTTGACACTTTTGGAGGGAAAAGTGACATTACTACAGTAATCAGTGCTAAAAAATATGCACTGTTACTGTAATAATGACTGGCAGGGGAGGGGTTAACATTGTGGGTGATCAATGGGTTAAATGTGAGTCTAGGGGAGTGATTCTAACTGTGGGGGGGTGTGCCTTGTGAAATGATCATAGAAAGCTGTAATCCTATATAGAAGGATCACAGGGGCTCTGTTATCATTCCAGGGAGAAGAATGGTCAGCTGTGTTTACAACAGCTGACCGTTCTTCTCTCTCAGCAGGGAACGTTCGTGGGTGTCAGGCGGCAATTGGAGCCGTCTGCCCCTTGCATTAGCTTCCCCACTGCCGAGTAGGTCTATGTCGGTTTGCGCAGGAGGGCCGCACTGCTGCAGTAAAAAAGCGGCGGGCGGTCCAGAAGAGGTTAAGGTTGTGTTGTGGGCTGTCGGGATGTATCGTCATCCTCAGACCAGGGACTTGTAAAATGCTGCTAATAGTTATACTTATCCGGTACCACTATCCAAGTTAGCAGATCTTTTCGCAGATTTCTTGCGGGAAACCACCTGCCGTTCAGTGTCTAGGTGAGCTGGGATTGGCGGCGGTGCAGCAGGGCTCTGTGAAGGGGGGAGTATACCCCATCTTTGGAGTACCTGCAGTCCTTCATCCAGGGTCTTGACCGACACTGTGGAGCAATTGTGTGTGTTAGAAAGACTAGCAGGATATTTCCACTTGTGGGCGATATTGTGATGCCGCAGTGCCTTGGTGACTGTGGCCAAGTTCCTCCTGCTTTGGAGAGTATGCCGAGACAGATCTGGTAGCAGCCGAAGGCGCGAGTATTCCTCTGGGGCATTGTTGGGTTGTCTGAAGCCAAAATAATGTTTTCCTTTGACTGGTAAAAGTGTACCCTGAGCAATACATCCCTGTGTAGGTCTTGGGCAACAAAGGAGGGCTTGGGTAGCCTGTGGATTCTGTCAATGGATCTTCTATTTATATTACAATGGACAAATCTGCTACAGGTAGAGAAGGCACAAGGGAAGAAAAGAGAGAATTGGCGTATTGAAGTAGCTGGGAAGGAGGTACAGATTCTGGTATCCCCCTGATTTTTATATTGTTCCTCCTGAATCTATCTTCCAAGTCGGTCACTTTCACCTTAAGCCATGCTATATCCTCAGTGTGTGCATTGTGGGCATCCACCATGGAATTAAAGGAAGTGGTTTGTTTGTCCAGAGAGGTTTCAACAGCATCTATCCTGTTACCAATGGAGTACAGCATCTATCCTGTTACCCATGGAGTGTATTTCATGTTTAAATTGACTCATGCAGTCTCAGAGATGGTAGCATTTCTTTCAGTACTGTATCTGACACTGGCTGTCCCCCTGTAGGGAAAGCAGCAATGGGGTCAGGTGCAGGAGAGGGGAAGCCTGGGGAGATAGACTGTGCACAATTGACGTTTTTGTGCATCGATGACCCCTGTTGTGCATTTAGATTGATACGTGCGTGGGGGAGGGGGGATTTTAGGTGCTTGGATGAAACTTTAATTGTTTACAATTTTTATTTATTTATTTATTTTTTACTTAACTTTTTTTTTTCATCACATAGGGGGCAAAAAGTCCCCCATTGATGATTTCAATCCATGGGGGTGTGTTGTGTTACCAGTGGTTTGTTTGGTGACTGTGGTTCCAACTGCCTTAAGATCATTCACAAGCTCCTTCCATCTAGTTCTGGGCCTATCCCTCACTTTTCTCATGATCATACACACCCCATGAGGCGAAAGCTCCAGACTGAGGGCAATTGATGGTTATTTTGTATTTCTTCCATTTGCAAATAATCTCTCCAACAGTTGTCTCCTTCTCACTCAGCTTATGCTGATAGTTTTGTAGCCCATTCCAGCCTTGTGCAGGTCTACAATCTTGTCCCCGACATCCTTTGGCAGCTCTTTGGTCTTGCCCTGATGGTGAGGTTTGAATGAAAGAAAGAGATTCTGTGGACAGGTGTCTTTAATTATACACATAACAAGTTGTCGTTAGAAGCACCTTCTTAAATTGACAGGAATGATCTGTGTACCACATGAGCACATATTGTAGCCAGTCTGTGGGAGCCAGAATTATTATTGGTTAGTAGGGGATCAAATATTTATTTTGCTCACTGAACTGCAACTCAATTTATAAAATTTGTATCGTGTATTTTTCTGGATTTTTGGTTGATATTCTGTCTCTATTATTTAAAATACACCTATGATAAAAATGATAAACCTTTCATTTCTTTGTAAGTGGGCAAACTTACAAAATCTGCAGGGGATCAAATGATTATTTTCTCCACTGTAAATAGATTACATCTTTCCAGTTCTTGCATTAGGTGGCTGCATTACTTTTTATATTTTTTAAGCCAATATCATATTTAGCAAGTACAAAAAATACTTGTTGATCTGGTCAGAAATGCAGCGTACAAAGCATTTCCTATGACCTGAACTGAATGACCTGTTTAAATTCCATCCTGGATGTCACCCATGGTTCCCTCTATAGATACAGTGGAGGAGTAAGGGTAGCCACTCAGAGACAGAAGGTGTGTAATTTGTAGGGTTACCAGGAAACCATAAAGCAAAAAAAAGTAGAAAACGAATGCAGCCACCACATCTTAGGAGTGCAATATAATACATTTATATTTTTCTGTTTTTATATGCTTTAATATGCTAACTTGCACTAAAAATGTTTCTTTCACAGAGTAGAATCTAGATGCTATTTAAATGGTCCTTAAATGTACCCTTTTTATCATCTTCTTTTTACATATTTTTTACAGTTGAATCGAAGTGACAGTGACAGCTCAACTCTTGCGAAGAAGTCCCCTTTTGTAAGGAATGCAACAGAACGACGCAGTCTGCGAGTAAAGAGGGTATGTATCAAGGTATTTTATAGGCAGCAAACCTATACAAGTACGTGGCAGTATGAAAATAATTGTGCCTACAATATCTGCTGATGTAAACTCATCATCTTTCATGATTAGTTGTAGATTGCAAACATAATAAATGTAACCTAAATACAATTTGACAGTGTAATGACCGCCCAAGGCTTATTTTAAGCCAGTGTGTATCATTTGTAAGAGTGCATAAAATGAATGTAAAGTGCACTTATGTAAAGGCGTTGCGCCCTTTTCAGCATACCCTCCCTTATTTTAGCTTTTTGTTAATGAAAGCTCCACCAAAAAAGAATCCCTTAATAGGTAGGCAATATGTCCATAATGCTTTTTTTTACCTTTAAATTTCAAAGATCCTTTGCCAATTTCCTCTGGCTGCTTCCAGTTCTTGGGCAGACAGAACTTTGTGCTGAATTCTGGTCTTATGGACTTAAGCAGAATAAGTTCTAAAACACTGGCCTGCAGGACAAACAGATAAGATGACCAATGTAGTTGACAACTGTTGTAGAATACTATAATTTTGTTGGTTTTATTGCAATTCATTTTAACCAACAATCTTCAAAACCTACACAGAATTTGTAAAAGGCAGTTTAAGATTGTCACAACAAAGAGAAATGAAAGCTTTGTATTGTACTCTGTTTAGGTTACTTGGAAGAGTGAAGATATTTTTACTTGCGTGTTCCCATTCACAAGGCATAACGTTAAATGAAAATATTTGCCTAGTTTAGATGCTCTTTATTGGAAACTGCAGCCCTAGATTCAGCCATAGATGGTTCGAATCTTGGCCGGTTTAGCAGGAATCGGCCGAGTTTCGAACTATGTATGGACAGGCTAAATGAAAGTTGTTCCATCGATCAATCGGATTGTACTTGAGATTATCGCTAACAGTTGGTATAGTCGCTTCCCTTGCAATAATCACTGGTTTCCCCCACTGGGGTAATACAAGGGCTCCGCAAGAAGGATTCTCCTGTCAACACTGTCTGTGTTGATGGGGGAAGCAAGTGAATTTCTTTCCTGCAACCCATGGTTACAGGAAAGAAATTTGCTCTGTATATGTCCTGCCGTAAGCCTGATACACCCTATATTTGTGTTTTTTTTTTTAAAAATAAAAAACAAGAAACTGTCAGTTCCTTTCAGAGCTGCTGTACTAACGATATGTTAGTACAGTGATCTCCCCTGCTGAGCTGTTGTGTTCTGACAGGGGGACACCCCCCACCAGAACACTCCGATCAGTGGCTGAGAGCGCTGATCGGGAGCCAGATGGCTGCCGGTTTTCCAGCTCGAATGTCAGACCGTCTTTATTGAACCGGTTGTTGTCAGCCAGCATTCAGCCCATGTGTACGAGGCTTTACTGTAGTTCTCTTTGTTTATGAGGGGACTGGGGAGCTGCATTTTCTATAGATAACACTGTCTGTGCTGTGCTAGCAGATCTCATCTCATCAGTTGTAAACTAAATTTTAGTACTGTTTCTCCTAACAAAGGGTTAAATATTTACAAGCTGGGCATCTTCATTGTATGTTACTGAGCTATCCCTGTTCCTAATCTTTTCTATCAAGACCGATCAAGTGAACTTGCTGAGAAATGCTTGCAGTTAGCCATGACACCTTCCCCTTAGAAACATCTATACATAAGGAAATATGTTTTCTTAGGTATGCTGTGTGAACAGGAACAAATAAACATAAATCAGGGTTTTCTCAAATTTGACTGCAAAAGTAGGAATACACTTTAAAATAGACCTACACAGTAAACAAAAGCCTGTTTGAGGCTATGTTTATTTTTAAGCATTCCCTGCATTCTGCGTTTGGGTGGGCACAGCAGCCCATTCATTGGAAAAATGTTCCACCACCTTTTCAAAACCGCAGCTGCACGGAAACTGCATAGTGCTTTTTGGCACCGTAGTTTCCTGACCCCGAAAACGCAGTGCTTTTTCAGATGCCTGGGGGTGTCATTAAGAATTAATCGCACCCCTGCATGTCTGATGAGGAAAACTGTGTTTTGCATGTGGGTGCAGGAATGTGAGAAATTTACAGTTGTGCTCATACGTTTACATACCCTGGTAGAATTTGTGATTTCTTGGCCATTTTTCAGAGAATTTGAATGATAACACAAAAATGTTTCTTTCACTCATGGTTAGTGTTTGGCTGAAGCCATTTATTATCAATCAATTGTGTTTACTCTTTTTAAATCCTAATGACAACAGAAACGACCCAAATGACCTTGATCAAAAGTTTACATACCCCAGTTCTTAATACCGTGTATTGCCCCCTTTAATATCAATGACAGCTTGGAGTCTTTTGTGGTATTCGTGGATGAGGCGCTTTATCTTTTCAGATGGTAAAACTGTCCATTCTTCCTGACAAAAAGCCTCCAGTTCCTGCAGGTCGACTTGGCCTTGTGTTTAGAATCATTGTCATGTTGGAATGTCCAAGTACATCCCATGCGCAGCTTCTGGGCTGATGAATGCAAATTTTCCTCCAGTATCTTTTGATAACATACTGCATTCATCTTGCCATCAATTCTGACCAAATTTCCTGTGCCTTTGTAACTCACACATCCCCAAAACACCTGCGATCCACATCCGTGTTTCAAAGTAGCAATGGTGTACCTTTCATCATAGGCCTTGTTGACTCCTCTCCAAATGTAGCGTTTGTGGTTGTGGCCAAAAAGCTAAATTTTGGTCTCATCACTCGAATGACTTTGTGCCAGAAGGTTTGAGGCTTGTCTCTGTGCTGTTTGGCGTATTGTAAGCGGGATACTTTGTGGCATTTGCTTAGTAATGGCTTTCTTCGGGTGACTCGACCATGCAGCACATCTTTCTTTAAGTGCCTCCTTATTGTGCATCTTGAAACAGCCACACCACATGTCCTGGATTTCACCTGAAGTTATTTGCGGGTTTTTCTATGCATCCCGAACAATTTCCCTGGCAGTTGTGGCTTAAAGTTAAGTTGGTCTACCTGACCGTGGTTTGGTTTCAACAGAACCCCTCATTTTCCACTTCTTGATTAGAGTTTGAACACTGCTGATTGGCATTCTCAATTCCTTGGATATCTTTTTATATCCCTTTCCTGTTTAATACAGTTCAACTACCTTTTCCCGCAGATCCTTTGACAATTCTTTTGCTTTCCCCATGACTCAGAATCCAGAAACATCAGTGCAGCACTGGATGAAAGATGCAAGGGTCTGTCAGGAGTCCAGAAACTCACTGACCTTTTTTACACACAAACTAATTACAAGCAAACAGATCACAGGTGAGGATGGTTACCTTTTAATAGCCATTCAAAGGCCTTTGTGTCAACTTGTATGCATGTTATCAAGCCAAAATCACCAGAGTATGTAAACTTTTGATCAGGGTAATTTGGGTAGTTTCTGTTGTCATTATGATTTTAAGAGTAGACACAGTTGATTGATAATAAATGGCTTCAGCTAAACACTAACCATGAGTGAAAGAAAAGTTTTCATATTATCATTCATATTCTCTGAAAAATGGCCAAGAAGTCATAAATTCTGCCAGGGTATGTAAACTTATAAGCACAACTGTATATGCATTCCTGCACCTGCATAAGTGTAAACTTAGCTTTACAATGCCCACTGTAGCCTAAATATGATACAGTTTGCTTTGTAATGTTTATCTTACCCCCAGCTTGGGGCATGTACTGCATACGTATCTCAGTCCCCTTAAGCAGGCCATACACTGATCAAAACTTGGCCGGTCCAGCAGCATTTGATGTGGTCACCACCACCCAACAAAAGTCAACGGGACACGTTATAAAAATTTCCAACAATCAGTGGCTGCAGCCAATCGGCTCCAGCCACTGAACAGTAATCATAGACTACGGTGTCCCGGTCCTCCATCCACCTCATTTATACGGATGGAGAAATCTGTGGTGTTTTTTTTTTGCCAGCGGTTTCATTGAAAAAAAAGAAAACGTAACTGTGTCTGGCATGCCTTACTTCTGATACTTGGTAGTTGGAGGGATACTGGAGTGGAGAAAAGATGATCATTATAGTGAGAAAATTCCTTTTCAATGGTATTGCCAAGTTATGTCCAACAATAGATGGATTTCACTTTTCAAGGCTGTTCGTTTATGCCATTTGTGCACGTATAAAAGCAGAATATACAGAATATGAACTCATACATTTTTATCTACAAAACTGTGGTGCAATCCATCTTTAGCTTTTATGACAGTTGTACTTAGTGAGCCGAGAGTCTTCACAAGTCTAACCATATACATGGACTAGAAATATAATGTTAATTTTTGTTATTTTCTTTAATGGTGTATTGTATGCCTATTATTAGCCTGTATGTCCAACAATGACACGAAGAGCAATGCATGAATGTCGCGAAAGGACCTCTCTAGACTTGGAGCTGGATCTGCAAGCATCGAGGACTAGACAGAGCCGCCTTAATGATGAGCTACAGTCCCTAAGAGACTTAAAGCAAAGATTAGAGGAGATAAAAGCCAATGGAGAGACTGAACTACCACCATATGTCCTGGAGGATGAACGCTTCCAAAAGTTGCTGAAACAAGCAGAAAAAAAGGTAATAATACCTTGCTCTGAACAGTGACCGCATTACATGAATTCTCATTTAGAAAACTCTTTTTGTTTCAGGCAGGATCTGTTGCTCTAAAGCAACCAATATGTGAATGAGATTTCTGCTTTGGGTGCATGGGCTCATCTCCCTCATAACACCTGTGATACAAATAATACACTTGGCACGTGAGCATGTACCACAGCTTATATGGATCAATGCCCAAACCTATTGCTCAAAGAAGGAGGAGCCAAATGTCAATGCACTGTTCTGACATTATCTGTCTTATCTATCACACATAGATAGGTTATAGTACAGCGTTTCTCAACCTTTTCTACACAGAGGAACCCTTGAAATGAATTTCTGGTGTCGGGGAACCCCTGCTAAAAATTTAAAAATCTACAACTCATGACACATTAGTGTGACAGTCAGTGGTAAGAATGCGCCTTACTCTTGTCATCATTGGGAAGAATTACCCCCTTACAGATAGCTAAAAGGAACAATGGTGTCATTGGGAACATATCTGAGAGGCAGAAATTGCCATTTCTCAAGGAACCCCTAGAAACCTCAGGAGGAACCCTAGGGTTCCATGGATCCCTTGTTGAGAAACCCTGCTGTAGTATATTGTTCAATATCTGCAGATTATCAGTGCAAGTATAAAGACCTTTCTTTAGTGTAGTGGATTTTACTTTGATTTGCAAAAGATTAAATTCAAATTCCTGTTGCCAATTCATCTACAACTAGAACACATATTGCATTATAAATACACATTGCTATAATGGTGTTTTGCGCACTAATAAGGCGATAAATCAAATTACTAATTGAGAATATACCATTTATTGAGACCCACCCTTGGACCATTTTTTTTTAAACGAGGATTATACCAATAGAGATGCATGCTGTTTTTAGTTGTATGTTTTAAGATGCATTTAATACATATAGTTTGCTGTCCCTTAGAGCACTACTAATCTCAAGTTATTACTACTCAAGGGTTAAAACTGAATTGCGGGCACAAAAACTTTAAAGTGGTTGAAAAGTCAGAAGGTTTTTTATCTTAATGCATTTTATGCATTAAGATAAAAAAAGCCTACTGTGTGCAGCAGCCACCCTCAGCCCTCCCTAATACTTACCTGAGCCCATCTATATCCAGCGATGTTGCAGGATTGTTTCAGCTGCCCAAGACTCTCCCTCCTCATTGGCCGAGACAGTAGCGTGGCGCCATTGGCTCTGCTACTGTCAATCAAATTCAGTGAGCCAATGAGGAGTGAGAGGGGGGCGGGCTGGGTCGCTGCTCTGTCTGAATGGACACAGGGAGCTGCGGCTAGGCTCAGGTGCCCCCATAGCAAGCTGCTTGCTTTGGGAGCACTCAACAGGAGGGGGGGCCAGGAGAGCCGAAGGGGGGCCTAAGAGGAGGAGGATCTGGGCCACTCTGTGTAAAACCACTGCACAGAGCAGGTAAGTATAACATGTTTATTTCTAGCCCCAAAAAAAGGAGACTTTACAATCACTTTAAATATATTCCTCAAGCCCAGTTATTACCTTGTAAAAGTAGCGGTGACATCATCACTGTACTGCACATAGTCTGTGCATAAAGCAGAGGTGTGAAAGGAGGATCACCCACTGCAGGCTGCCTGTTGAAAACTACAGTAGTGGGTGGATACAAGAGCAGTTAGCCCTGTACATGGAGACAGAGGAGCAGTGATTGGTCTTTATTAGAAGAGTTTCACTCTGCAACACTGCACAGATCTGGAACAAAAGCGCACCAAGATTCAAGTAAGAATTCTCATGGCTCTTGTTTAGACAATATTTGTTTATCCCGGAGTTCAGCTTTAGGGCCAACTCCCACTATGTGTGGTGACAGATGTTTTAGTACAATTGTTTGCTATGTGTCCTATTCACACTGCAACACAGCCTAGCTCTGCTCTGCAGCGTGCTGCGATAAAATGTAGACATGCTGCATTTTATCACACAGCACCAGCCTGAATCTTACTGCAATGTTATGCAGCGCATTGCTCTGCTGGACATTGCAGTGAATTCAGTGTACATTTTGTACACTTTAAATAAAGGTCAAACAAAAATAAAAAAAGAGATGGTGTAGCGTACTAAATCGTGCACCACACTGCCCCCTAGCCAGCTGCCAGTGCAAAGTGGCCGCAAAGAATTGAATCACTCTAGCTGATCTGCGATCATGTGTGAATTTGGCCTTAAAGTAGTTATAAACCCTTATATATATACCCAGTAAAGTGATTGGCCTCAGGTGATAAAAAAAATATGAAACCAATCCTCCTACATAAGTTGTACCTGTTTATCTGTAGTATTCTCTACATCCGTTTTAAAGTCCAGAATTTATAAGCTTGTCCGAGATGTCTTTTAAAAGGGGGTGGAGAGCTAAAGTTACTCTCTGCAGAACTCAGTGAGGAAAGCTGTGAGAACTGATTGGAAGGAAGGGACACACCCCCTTAACTCAGGAGCAGAGTTGAGGCTGCCACTTTGCTGGAGGTCCCTCCCCTGTCATCTTTTTTCTCTTGGTGTAAGGAAAACCCTGTCAGAAGTGATTCATGCTGATAACAGAAGTAGGAAGAAGCAGACAGAAATGACAGTGCTTTGCATTGAGGCAAGCAATGCTATACACACTATAGAGGGATGTGCTTTGTTCATGTTTCATGTCTGAGGTTTGCAACCACTTTAAGGAATTTACTAATTCCCACTTAGCTCAGGCAATTAGCAGTTGCCAAGTGTAATAGTCTTAAAAGGTGTCTTTTTTGTGGGGTTGGTTTAGCTCAAAGTCAGTGATGTTCCTATAGAAGTAAACCCTAGTCAGAATTCAAAGCATTAGTGTGTCAGTAAAAATGTCTCTAGCTAGTTTAACTGCAACCCATGTGGAAAAGGGTCTGAGAATAGAAGATGCCTGATTTAGCATTATAAACAGTCAGCACTCAATAAATTGGATGCATTGGCAAAAATTATTTGTGTTAAAAAAAGGGTTCAAACCGTATGGAAAGCAAAGGTGTGTGCCTTATTACACAATGGTATGTTTCCTGCTCTTTAGTTCAATGTGACCTGCCCATATAATAGTTACCTTCCAATGCCCCCTCCCTTAAATGAAGTTATGTAATGCATCCTAGCAAATGGAAATAAATGACAGATTGTGGTTTTATTTGTCTGAAGGCTGAACAATCAAAGGAGGAACAAAAGCAAGGACTTAGCGCTGAAAAATTAATGAGAAAAGCCTCCAAGGATGTGTGCAGACTGCGGGAGCAGAGCCAGAAAGTGCCTCTACAAGTACAATCTTTCAGGTGAGCATCAGAAACTTCACACAACATTGCAGTAATGCCATATGAAGGGAGCCTCTCTTCTTCCCACCTGTGTCTAGAGGATCATACAGTTTACCAATGAATTAAGCCATGCATATGTCCCACAAGAAAAGGAAGTGGTGAGACATTTGTCCATCCACAGATTCCTGTGCTACCAGGACCTGCCTGACTTTCTCTCAAAGGTTAGCGGGGGAATGCACCACACTTGGATACTCATTCACTTTTCTCTACAGAAAAGGGAACAATCACAGCAAGTTTTCTCCAATATTTCTCAAATGGAATAACAAGACCTTTGAACTTTTGGAAGCTCTCGTTACTGTCCCACGAGAAGCATGTAAAGCATTCAGTATTAGAAGAAAAGAGCTAATATTGTTCCGCTTGTTGAGTTCTTTACATACTATTACAATTCTACTTTCTTTTGTATATAATATAAAGCAAACACCCTATAGAGCAGTGTTTCTCAACCTTTTTTCAGTAAAGACACTCTTTAAAATTCTGGTCTCAAGGCACCCAATTTAAACAGAAAAAAACTGAACTAATAGTTTTACATAATGCAGCAACATCCACACACATAGGACACCCAGGATTAGAGGTGATTTAGGCTCCGCATTGGACGTGAACTTAACCCGCTTTCTATATAGCCGGTTCACATATATGCAGTACTGTAGCAGTGCAACTTCACTGTGAATTTAAAGAGTCCTGTGCATTTTCTGAGCACAGGGATGCAATTTAGATGCGGATTCTAGGCTCATTGCGTTCTATGGGAACACATCTGAATCGCACATCTCATCTGTTTTGAACACGAATTCAGTAAGAGGGGGTCCCCTCAATCTATACCTGGCCCTTTCGGGTCTGGTACAGATTGTAAGGGTAACCCCACGCCAAAATGTAAAAAAAAAAACCGGTGTGGGCCCCCTCAATCTATAACAGATCCCCGCCGTCTGAGTTCTTAAAGTGGTTGTAAACCCACCTTGAGAACTTTTACCTATAGGTAGGCCTTTAATAAGGCTTTCCTATAGGTACTGTATTAAATATCTCCTAAACTTGCACCATTTAGGAGATATTTACACTGCATGCAGCCGATGATGGCCGCCCGTGCCGTTTCTTCAGAGCCCTGTGCCGTGACCGGCGGCTCCGCGGCTGACGTCACACGGCTCCGGCCAGTAATACAGCCGGAGTCCGCAGACCCGGAAGCAAGACGGGCGAAGATGGATGCCGCCACCAGCTGGGACAACGCGGGCTTCGTTTGCAGGTAAGTGTCACATAATGTGCTAGTATGCGATGCATACTAGCACATTATACATTTACTTTTCGGGGGGGGGGCAAAAAAAACAGAAAGAGTTTACTTCCTCTTTAAATAGCTAACCTAGCGATGTCACCGCCTCCTTGTGACGTCATCAACCGCTGCATTCTGGGTTGATGATGTCACAAAGGGGTGGGGTCGCCGGGTGGCCCCACCCATTAGCTATTTAAGAATTGTCAGACAAGTAGAGGGCAGACGGTGGGAGCCAGCGACAGGTGTATAGGTTTTCATTTTTTTTTTTTTGCAGCAGTAGCGTTTATCGTGATTGACAATGGATCTACCCCAGGGACATTGTTTTTAATTTTTTTTATAAAGGAAATGCAAAAACTGTCCTTGTCTTTTTGATACTTTTTGTTGGTGAATGTGTATGGGGTACTATGTACCCCATACTCATTCACATGGGGGGACAGGATCTGGGACCCCTTGTTAACCACTTGCATATATACTGCAGCAGGCTGGCTCGGCTGCGCTAATCACCGTACCTGTATTGCCGCCATTACTAGTAAAAAAGTAAACAAAAATTACATAAATCTTGTAGACGCGATGACTTTTTGCGTTTTTTTTTTTTTTTTTTACAAAAAATATTTGGAGAATACAAATTGGCCTAAAAGGATGAAAAAAATAGATTTTTCATTTATTTTTGGGAATGTTATAAGGCAGTAAGTGAAAAATATTATTTTTTTTTATTTTTTTTTTTCAGAATTGTCGCTTTTTTTTGGTTTATAGCGAAAAACAAAAATATCACACAGGTGATCAAATACCGCGATGCATACTAGCACATTATACATTTACTTTTCGGAGGGGGGGCAAAAAAAAACAGAAAGAGTTTACTTCCTCTTTAAATAGCTGACCTAGCGATGTCACCGCCTCCTTGTGACGTCATCAACCGCTGCATTCTGGGTTGATGATGTCACAAAGGGGTGGGGTCGCCGGGTGGCCCCACCGATTAGCTATTTAAGAATTGTCAGACAAGTAGAGGGCAGACGGTGGGAGCCAGCGACAGGTGTATAGGTTTTCATTTTTTTTTTTGCAGCAGCAGCGTTTATCGTGATTGACGATGGATCTACCCCAGGGACATTGTTTTTAATTTTTTTTTTTAAAGGAAGTGCAAAAACTGTCCCTGTCTTTTTGATACTTTTTGTTGGTGAATGTGTACGGGGTACTATGTACCCCATACTCATTCACATGGGGGGACAGGATCTGGGACCCCTTGTTAACCACTTGCATATATACTGCGGCAGGCTGGCTCGGCTGCGCTAATCACCGTACCTGTATTGCCGCCATTACTAGTAAAAAAGTAAACAAAAATGACATAAATCTTGTAGACGCGATGACTTTTGGGCAAACCAATCAAAATGCGCTTATTGCGATTTTTTTTTTTTTACAAAAAATATTTGGAGAATACAAATTGGCCTAAAAGGATGAAAAAAATAGATTTTTCATTTATTTTTGGGAATGTTATAAGGCAGTAAGTGAAAAATATTTTTTTTTATTTTTTTTTTTTCAGAATTGTCGCTTTTTTTTGGTTTATAGCGAAAAACAAAAATATCACACAGGTGATCAAATACCACCAAAAGAAATCTCTATTTGTGGGAAAAAAGGACATCAATTTTATTTGGGTACAGCGTCTCACGACCGCACAATTGCCCGTTAAACTAACGCAGTGCCAAATCGCAAAAAATGGCCTGGTTATTAAGGGGGAAAATCCTTCTGGTCCAGAAGTGGTTAAAGGGGGTTTCCAGAGTCCGATAAGCCCCCGGCCCACTGATCCCCACAGCCAGAGGCCCTTGTTTCCAACAACATGGCGACAAGGTGCTTTGGGGTATTGGGGGGGGGGGCACTTGCTCGCTCATCCCTCGCTTTCCTGGTCTACCATGCTACATGCTCAGATAAGGGTCTGGTATGGATTTGGGAAGGAACCCCATGCATTTTTATATTTTTTTTATTTTGGGTCGAGTTACCCTTAAAATCCTTACCAGACCCAAAAGGGGAATTTTTTATTGCCGGCAATGTTTTTTTTTACATTCAGCTGTCAGCATAATCCGTTAAGGACGTGGCAACCAGCTTCCCGGCCCGCTTCTTAACCACCAGCTATTGGTAAAGCCCTCGGTGGCAACCGGCTCCAAACGTCAAATTATCCAAATTGCAGCCGGACCTCTGAACAGCTGCTTTGGAAATCCAAAACTAAAAACAGAGGGGAAATTTGCACCGGGCATGTGTGAACCTAGCCTCATTCTTCCAAAGCAGACGCACCTTTGCACACTGATACGGACTAGAAGTCTAATGCTTCTCTTCTCCCTCAATTTCTCTCCTTCATTCAGCTAATGTGTCCTTTGCAGGCACCTGACATCATTGGTTGTTACGACACCAGCGGCTAGAAGATTGTAATGGCTAAAAATGAAAGCCTTTGTGTAACTAAAAGGCAGGCTTGATCCAACTTCTGACTTGTATACAATTTTTAGGTAATTTTAAAGCATTTTGCCAAGGCCCTGCTGAAGAAACCTGAAGGTACCCCAGGGCGCCCAGGCATCCTGGTTGAAAAAGGGTGCTATAGAGAACCAGTGATGGCTAAAGCTATGCAATGCTCAAAACATTTGGTACTAAATTGTTATAATTCTGCAGGCTTACGTGTGTTTGTGTTTATGAGGTCAGGCATTTAGGAGAGCAGCAGCTGACAGTTTTTTCCCTCCAGGGGGTAATGCTCAGCTCAGCTCAGCTGAGTAGCTAAATAAAAGGCCATATAATAACAAGAGAATATAAATATGTCATGTGTAATCCTGCACTTTTTTATAAGCTGAGTTATGACTGTTTTTCCTTTAGTGTCCTAAGAACTCTGAAACCATGTATGCAAACACACGTTTGGGAAAGGAAAGTAATCATCTACCACGTGTCCTTATTCGCCTCACTGTTGCTCATTTAGGTGACCCAGAATGTCAAAAGATTCATAGTTTGGTGCTGGAGTCAGGAGGATAGGCCACAGCTTCAGCATGTTAGGGTGCCCCAGGTCTTTGGACTTCCAGGGGGCTCAAGGTGACACTTAAAGGTACATACATGGAAACCCTTCCTTTATGATGCTGTCACTGCTACCTCACACAGCTAGTGTTAGAGGGCAAAGACTGTTATTTATTTGTACATATATTTGCATCATACCTCCAAATTCAAAAACATCCATGCCCTGATCTTGGCATATCTGATCCTTGTGTATTCAAACTTTTCTTTTGATATAATTAGTAACTGGTGTTACAATCCAGTAAAACTTACCTAGAGGTCAAATAGCAGTTTGGGAGGACTAACCTTAAAGCAGTATTAAACCCAAAACCAAAAATGTAATATATTGCAGCTTACCAATCATTCGACGTGGTGCCTCCATTTGTTTTTTTTTGTTTTTTTCTCCTTTGTTTTGACCTGGTGATCTAGCCAATACCACACCTCGTGTATTGGAGTACTCCCACTCTGGATAATTGAGCACAGGGGGCACAGCAGACAACAGCATTGTCAGTCTGCGGGAGGGTAGTGTTGGATCTCCTAGCAGACATTATACATTATGTCATTAAGGGGGCACTGACAGGTGTTGTAATCCCTCTCCACTCTATCCAAAACTAAAATACAAGTTTTGCCTTTAGTTATACTCTAAGGATCTGGTCCTGTGCCATTATCCTCTTGCCTTTTCTCATATGCTGTTTTGACCTTATTAGAAACGTTCAGACCTGATCCAGAATGCACTGATCCAGTAACACTTTCATTTAAGAAGGAAATAGTGCTATGCTAGAGAAGGGAATTACACCAAAAAATGCTGGCAAATGTGCATTTTATTATGTGGGAAGTCCACCAGCGCTTGATGATGAAGAAAGACTGCATTGGTACAGTTGTAATATATGTCATTTGCATTTATCCTTCCTAAAGGTTAAATAACTTTTGGGATAAGGTGGTTATCAAAAAGCAAAATCACAATTAGCAAATTTCCTGTCTATTAATACCATCTGCCTGTTCTCAGCCTAAAATAGATTGGTTTATTTTTTTTTTTCTAGATTATCAAAGATTACATTAGTTCCTAGGTTTTTGTCAAATTATGTGCACTTTTGCCATGTTTCTATTATTTTTGGCATTTATTTTCCAGTATATTGTAGGCAAATGGTGACCTTGCTTAAATGAAACCGAGGATCCCAGCTCTGTAAGTCACTTTGCTCTTGTTTATAGAACAAAGCAGCTTCAGTGGGACATCGCCCCTAGTGTTCCAGATGAAGGTGGGAGCACAACTCTGTGTCTTTGTATGACACTGAAAGAATAGCTCTCTAGTTCTCCATAACATGTATTTTTCTTAGAAGGAGTAATATCTCATTATATAGTTTTCTCTGTGAGCCAAGCTGCACTAAGTACATTATAGCAGGCTGTTTTCTCCTGTTATTAGCAATCTTCTAAGAATCATGAAGGGAAGCTGGCGCCACACTGCTCAGTGTCCTTTGTCTTTAGGTTGGCTGTTTGAATATACAGATAATTACTTATTTGCAGACAGGAATCGATCTGAGCATTTCTCCATATGTACTAAAAACAGATTAGGACTACAGACTCATGTTGCTTTTCTTTCTTGCAGGGAGAAGATTGCTTATTTCACCAGAGCCAAGATCAGCATCCCTTCTCTCTCTGCTGATGATGTATAATTTTATTTTATTTTTATTTTTTATTTCACAGCTGTATTTTTCCAATCGCCCATCTTTTTAGATGAACTGTTTTTTGTAGCATAGCTCTTGCTTTTATCCTAAAAAAGAGTATTTTTTTACATTTAGCCTTTAATTTGTTATATATCTTGTGCTGAATTAATGACTAGAGGGAGATATAAAAAAAAAACACCAAAAAACCCACAAAAAAAAAGAAAAAACCAAAGTAGAGTAATTTGGTACACTGATGGTAATTTTGTACAGTTTGTATGTGTCACACACACGTATTCATAATGTTTTGTAAAGTTGGAGCAAAGAGACAGTGACAGTATGTATTCCTGTTGAACTGCACTGTGCTCAATCACTTTTTTTCCCAATGGACTGGTTTAATAATTCATGTAAGCTGACTGTGAAAATGGCTGACAAGCCAAGAAATTGACTTTTGCACCATAGACTTTTTTGGGAGTCAACATATTTTTCGGAACTTCAAGGCTGCCTCATGATCCAGGTGCTTTAATGACCCCTAGAGGGTACCGTTGCTACCGTTGGTATTCACCATGTACAAAAAAAGAATTGTGGGAGGTTGTATGTTGTCACAGCTGTACAGCTGCACACTCAGTTATAAGCTTGGTCAGAGTTACAGTAACGGAGAATAAAGTTACTTTATTAGAAAACTGCACAGTAAGCTAGCAAGTGTGCTACATTAACATTTATAAGAAAGCATGATGCCTTAAATTTGTTTGAGCACCAGAATACCTATCTGCATATACATATTCTAAAAAAGAGTATCAAAATTATTTTTTAAAGTTATGAAAAAAGACCCCTCCCCGCATTCGCCCACATTTGTTACTGTGATCAAAAATTCATAGTATTTCTTTCCTGTCTTATCCTGGCATGTTTGTATAGGCTTTAGAAGGTTTTATGGGTGCACAGTGTTCACTGGTGTGTACCAAGTACCCACACAGATCTAGCATTTCATGTGTCTTCATTTTGCACATGCAGCACTTACTACTGAGCACAGTGGACACTTCAAAAGCCTATACAAGCGTAAGAGTGCAAGGCAGGTAATTATGAATATTTACACATTTTAATGTTTTTATGCCTTGCTTTACAATATCATCTTTGAGGGTCCTTCACACCAGATAGGTAGTTAGGCACTGAAAAAAAGTACACCATGCAATACTTTTCTAGGCACACTGCGACCAATAGAACTTAATGAAGTCTTACTTTTGACATTTCAATAATGTTCTAGGAAAATAAAAGAAAAAAGGTGTAAACCATGCAGTACCCCGGCATTGGCACATGGGCACTATTCTTCCCAGCATGCTGACTGCATGGCTTGCTGTGTGAACAACCTGTGAAGGCTGGTGTTGGTCTATAAGCAGTTATCCCAATATACGTCCAGCAATATAAAATGTAATCATCTCAAGGAAAGTTGGCCCTTCAGCAATTCTTCTCGCTATTCCACCAAGAAATGCTGGACCTTGTAGTTCAACAGCTGTTGATTCATAGATTATAATTTACATCATGCTTAAATGGTTACATCGAGAACCATGTACCAAAACCGTATACAAAATCTTCAACAATTTAACAAAAAAAAAATACTTTGTATTTAATAAATGTAATTTACATAAACCCCACCGCCAAAGACTAAAATATCAAGACAACATTGTCCCATACAAACATAGATTGTCTGTTGGAGATATATAATTTATGTAGTAGATAGCAACATATACTCAATAGCAAGACACAACTACCGCTTCATCTCCTGTTGATGAGCAACTTCAGGAAAGAAATTTGTTTGATTCCCCCATCAACGCAGTGTTGACAGGGGAATCCCTCCCGTGGAGCCATTGTATTCTCCCAACAGGGATGGCTTCCCAGCAACTAGCGATAATCGCATGTAAAATCTAGCAGGTTGGTTCTACCCAAGTTGATCATTCGATCAACTTGGGTACATTCAGCCTGCCCATACATGGTTCGAAACATCTTTAGCCGGCCTTAGACCTGGTTTACACTAGGTGCATTGGGTTGCGTTGATCAGAATTGATCAACACAGGCTTAATGCAAGGGCACACAAATAATTGTTTTCTTTGTGCCATGTGCACACCGTACATCTGTGCTGAGGTGCGCTACATAAAAATGCAGCATGCCTGCATTTTTACGCAGCTCAACACACCTCGCTACATGCCGCTGCATTGCAGTGGGTTGTGGCACATAGAGTGAAAAGGAATGTTAATTTGTGACATTTAAAAAAAAAATAATAATAATAACATAAACAGTGTGATGCATTGTAACAATGAATTGCTCTTTTGCTTCACAAAGCACACTAGCAGGTGTGCTTTATGCACACAGGGCCGCTGGTGTGAGCGAGCCTCTAAATATGATGCTGAAGAAAACTTGGTGTAAACTTTTAGAACTTTTTGCCTGGCACTCTCTTTTGGATCCAACAATGGATCAGTTCTATATACTAGGATGGTTCTAAGATCAGTTTCTGAAAGCTTCTTGTTGCATACCACAGACGAGTTCATTTTGGGTTTCTAAAGAAATTCCTAAACAGGGCTGTCAGTCACTTAGTGAAGTAATAATAACAGCTTGCCCCCTTTCCTATCCAAAGGCTCTGGATTTTCGCATACATGATGTTCTTGCCAGTTCCCATGCAGATAAAGTGTATAAAATTTCCCTGGCAAGTTAGCTTGCCAAACTGATATGTGAATTGTGTAGGTTTACAACCAAGAGGAAAATGCTTGTCAGGATTAAAAAGAATTAGAGCCAACATTGTGCATGGTATACGTAATTATGGTAATTACTAGAATTAACCTGCGTTATAGTTCCAGGTTCTCCGATACAAAAATGCCCATTCATGTTTTCATTTTTCACCTGTATTCTTATTTTTTAAATATTTTTTTTCCAGTTAAGTTTGCTTGATTTACATTTAGCACACAAAGTCAAATATGAGTGGAGAACTGCAACTGCACATCAGTTGATCTAAAACATACACATATTTATTTTAATTAATTTCCACACATAGGATCCCAAATATTCATTAATTGGTCTGTTAGCATAATAGGAGCTCCCCTCCGCTTCTTACCAACCCTTTTTTGCACACTTCTGTTGCAGTACCTTGGTTTAAAAATATATACTGTAGATAAACGTTTGCTTTTTGTTCTGCCTTATATTCTTACTAAGTGCCGGTTCACACTTCTGCGATGCGAATATGCAGCGTGATCCTGCATCGCATCCGCACATCTGGCAGTTCTCACTGCCATATGGTGCGGATACAGTGCGAATTCAGCCATACAATGTGTATGGCTGAACTCGCATCCACACATCAGATCGCATGTAATTAGGAGCAGTGCGCTCCGAATTACATGCGATCTCCGCAAACGCGGAAGTGTGAACCGGCACTAATACTTCTTCTAAATAGATTTTCCTGCAATATTACTACCCTTGTGATAAAAGTGAGCGGAGAAACTTCCCAGAGCATCTTCGCATAATGAAATTTAGGTTTAGGGAATACCAGAAGGTATCACTGCCTTAGTATAGGGAGAAGTTATTGGATCCTTTGGGAGTGCTGTACAGAAAGTACATGGAGAGGCATCTCCTAAAAGCTTTGAGCTAAGGACCGTGTTGGGTCTTTTTTCACCATGGAATAAACAGTGGGATACTAGCATCACTTTTAATTCTTATTAGACGTTAAAACCAGTAATTTTCAATCCATGCATATTTTTCACATTTTATTTATTTCCTTTCTATTGGATACTTTACTTCCTGTGGAAGCCCTATATTGGCTGCCCTTCTAGCCTTCACTGACAAGCACAATGTCCTTGCCTTAAACCGTTTTTAAATTGACTTTCAAATAAAAGAAAAAACACAGCAATACTATCTAGAAAAATGAAATGTGTCTTTCTCTATTTTGATTATAATATCACTTTTTTTTAAAGCTTTATATGACTCCACCTAAATATATATGCACAAACATGGTGTTCTGATTTTTAAATAGTACTATTAAAGGCAACCTGTCTGGATGGAAATATGAGAGCAAAGGTACAAGCTCTTAACTGTCATTTTTAGGCTTGCTTCTTTAGTCCTAGGCATAGAATTTGTTTTGACACCTGGTATATACACATTTCTTCTAGGTCAGTGGCTTGCCCAGAAATGGCTGCTTCCAAATTTCTATCCTGACAGGTCCCTTTTTTGATAACCTGCTAATCAGTGTTTGTTAATGTAAGCATTTGTTGTTAGAATTGCAATTTTCTGTGTTTTAACTCTGGTATAAATAAGATACTGAGCATAACCACATTACTAAATGCAAAGTGCTAGCTGAATTATTTCCCAATAGCATCCTGAATATATTCAAATATTTTTCCTTTTCATTCTAATATTCCTATGATGACTTTTTTCTACTTTAATCATTTCTGGTTACATATCATTAAGCTTTTTCAGTTGCATTTTGAACCAGCACATTACCAAGCACACAGTATGCAAACAAGGAAAAAATTTAAAAAATAAAAAAAAAAAAGAACAAAAAAAACTATAAATTCTATTCTTTCTGAAGGGTGGTAAATGTTTTTGTCAGGAAATAACTGAAATCAATCCACAGTAATGCAAACCTAGAATCAGAAAATGCCACATAATTTATTTATTTGGATAAAAATATACAATTAATTTAATTTAGGTTTTACTCTTATATTGATAGTGAAGCTCAATTGCTCATTTATTTTTTTCTTAAAGTGGAACTCCAGGCAAACTGCTAAATATACAGGTAAAAAAAACATAAGGGAGCGGCTTTACCTGCCCAGGGATTTCTATTATTGTCCATCCTGTCCTACAATTTACACAACCCTATCACAAAGCACAGTCAGCAGGATAACACCACTTACAGTTAAAGGAGAAATAGGGTCAAAGCTTTTTTGGCCCTGTCTCGCCCATGTCTCACTGGAGTGCACTTCGTTCTGCACTCCTGTGTCCCATTTCCAGCCGACAGCAGACTAAAGTTGGCTGACATCACTCAGCTGGTCTAGGCGCTGGATCTATCCCAACTAATGTCAGGATCCACTCAGATGCCTGGGCCAGTAGCTGGCTCAGCCTCTCTGCTAGGAGACTAAAGCCCCGTACACACGTACCGATTGTCGGCCGCAAATATTCGGTCGCCGATCGATCGGCCGATTGTAGGCTTGTTAGTATGATGCTTCCGACAGCCGACAGCACATTTTCGGCCGAACAGAATCTGTCGTGCAGGCATTAAAATTTTTGTTGGCCAACACCAGAACGGCCGATTGTTCGCCAGTCAGTACAGATTTCGGCCGACAGACAGCAGATTAGCAAGACTGGGCATGCTCAGAGAAGAAAAAAGACACGGAAAGTTATCCATCACATGACATCACTTCTGCAGTCGGCTGTTGTTGGCCGACAAAATTCATGTGCAGTCTTTTGCACTTTTCGGCGGACAGGACAGCCCTGGACAAAAGACGGCCGATCGTTCAGCCAACGATCGCTACGTGTGTACGGGGCTTAAGCCCGGCGCTCCAGTTCTCTGCTCACGAAGACCGAGAACTAAACAATCAGTGGCCTTTGATCACTCAGTTCTCAGTCTTAGAGGCAGCGGGGGACAGATGCAGCAATGCTGCATCTACCGAGGTGAGTATGTATGTTTGTTATTTTTAATTCCCATACTTGTCTTTTAAGGAATACAGTGGTTTCCCTTCTCCACTACCAGCCAGTTGATTGAACAGTGAAGGAGCCAGAAGCAGGCTGATAAGGTCATCACACTCCTCACTCTGCTGTCTCTTCCTATCAGTATGTTTCTTTTCAGCACATTTGCAGCGCTGCTGTATAGAAGATTGCAAAATGCTTATACCAACTCAAAAAAAAAAAAATACATTTAACAATGTATTCATGCATTCAGAGCTTTTATAACAGTTTGAAGTTCAGCTTTAAACCTTTCACCTAAATAACGGGAGCTGTCATTTTGTTAGCTAAAGCAATATCCATCTTCACATTCTCTTTTTTTGCATTATGCCTCAGAACAACTGCTGTCACTGTGCAGACAGCCCTAATTGTGATGCCATGTGTCCACCTGTTGCTCTCTATTGGTGGCCAACTCCACTATGCAGATGTGAAATATGTACAACCAAAATATTGGCAGAACACTAGTGAAAGGCCCGTTGCTGACAAGTGAACAGTGCACATGGATTCAAGTGTCTGTCTAAAGACAATCATGTATTAGCATAAACAAAATTCAGTTCCATTGAGCTGGTTCAAGGGTGGATACTGCTATTTACTGAGGCAGATACACCTGGAGCTCTTCAGCTAATTTTGACTGAAGGGTCAAAGGGTTTCTACTCCAGCTCTAAACTGTACCAGCTTATAGGACTACTAGAAATGTCATATATGTTCTTGTAAGGTCAAAGATGAGGGGAGGGGGCAAAAAATATGAAGTTATTTAACCTTGCAATGCCAAGGGTATGGCAATACCATGCACCATAGAACCCCTGGCATCAGCAAGGCTTAATGTTAAGGTTTAATGAAGGTTGCCTGTGTTTTTTTTTTGTCAGCTTGATTTTTGTAAAATGTAGACTGATGTTTAGAGCTGTTTGTATCTTTTTAATGAGTTACTCTTTCCACTTATTTATTTACTGTCTTATTTATGTTATGTTCTGTTGTAGTTCAGTTCTGGTCATTTTACTTCTGGTCATAAATGAAGTTAAAATCATTTACAGCTTATTCTATTCTTGGAGCTGTTACTTATTTATACATTGAGCATGAAGTATTACATAGTGAGTTTGTAAGCCTGGCCAGTATTTATCAAGTGCAACCAAGATCTATTGTTTGCAGGTATTAGCCGAATAACATTTGGTTCACCACATTCTTGAGCCAAGAGTCATTTTATGGGTCATTATCCAAGACAAATAATGCAGTGCCATGTAGTGAAGGTGTGGCAGTGGAAATATACCTATGGCATCTTGAGATATTCGCTATCAATTGGATTGTTGGATTATCCCCACCAGTGGCTTTTGTTCCTCCAACATAAAGCCTTAGCCTGTTAACTTTGCTTAATGCCCAGGTGAATTAGACTATAAGCCAGGATTAGTTTATATGAAGAAGCCAATTGCAGCTTTAATAAAATAATCAATAAAATAACTTTTATTATTCATGTGTACACCACCTAAATCATCTGGTACACTGGTAAATTATTGCACAGGGCTAGCTGTTAGGTGATAATCTCCTTTCTATGGAGTGGAGTGCTTGCAATTTTTTTCATCTGATATATAATTCTTCTACACCACACCAGGGGTCTCCAGACATTTGAAACAAAGGGTGATTTTACTGCCCTTTAATTAGAGGGGCCAGTCTGTGGCCAGTGGGAGTTAAAAAAAAAATGTCCTAGCATCAGTGGGAGTAAACAATGCCATAAGCTTACTGGTCAGTGGGAGTAAAAAAAATTACATCATTGTTGTCAGTGAGAAAAATAGTGCCCCATAATTGTTGTCCATGGGAGAATTAGTTCCCTGTCTATGAGAGAAATAGTGCCCCATAATTGGTGTCAGTGGGAGAACTCATTTCCTGTCTCTGGCATCCGTGGGAGGAATAGTACCTCGTCTTTGATGTCAGTGGAAGGAATAGTGCCCCAAGGGCCGGATAAAGGCAAGTAAAGAGCTACATCTGGCCCATGATCCTTGGTTTAGAGACCCCTGTTCTACACTAATAAGGCAGAGACATTTCTCCCAGCTATTGACTCATAGCCATAATGGCAAGATCACTTAACCTATACCAAATATTCAATGTGTATATAGAGTGTTGAGAAGCTTGTCTGAGATTCTGATTGTTCAAATCTGAACAATTATATTTCCCTTTGTACAAGCAAATTCATCTGCCTTCTTGTAGCTGCTTTGTATTGTTCAAGATCTGAACCTATTAACCCCTTTGCAAAGGCACATCTGGCAGATAGTTCTTAGGAATGCATATTTAAAAGAGCTTAATATTGGATGACGTTTGGCAATAGGAAAATACACTGCTCAAAAAAATTAAAGGGACACTTTTTAATCAGAGTATAGCATCAAGTCAATTAATCTCCTGGGATATTGATCTGGTCAGTTAGGTAGCAGAGGGGGTTTTTAATCAGTTTCAGCTGCTTTGGTGTTAATGAAATTATCAACAGGGGCACTAGATGGGCACAATAAGACGACCTCAAAAACAGAATGGTTTTCCAGGTGGTGGCCACTGAAATTGTTTTCCCTACTCATCTTTTCTGATTGTTTTTCACTAGTTTTGCATTTGGCTAGGATCAGTGTCACTACTGGTAGCATGAGGTAATGCCTGGACCCTAAAGAGGTTGCACAAGCAGTCCAACTCCTCCAGGATGACACATCAGTACGTGCCATTGCCAGAAGGTTTGCTGTGTCTCCCACCACAGTCTCAAGAGCATGGAGGAGATTCCAGGAGAAAGACAGTTACTCTAGGAGAGCTAAACCGGACTAAAAATGTCCTTAACCTTTCAGCAGGATTGGTATCTGCTCCTTTGTGCAAGGAGGAACAGGATGAGCACTGCCAGAGCCCTCTGCTTTTCACAGATGAGAGCAGATTCACCCTGAGCACATGTGACAGATGTGAAAGGGTCTGGAGAAGCCGTGGGGAACTTTATGTGAACTGTAACATTGTTCAGCATGACCGGTTTGGTGGTGGGTCAGTGATGGTCTGGGGAGGCATTTTTCATGGAGGGATGCGCAGACCTCTACAGTCTAGACAATGGCACCCTGACTGCCATTAGGTATTGGAATGAAATCTTTGGACCCATTGTCAGATCCTACGCTGGTGAAGTGGGTCCTGAGTTTCTCCTGGTGCACAACAATGCCCGGCCTTATGTGGCAAGAGTATGCAGCCAGTTCCTGGAGGATGAAGGAATTGAGAACATTGAATGGCCCCCACGCCTGCTTGACCTAAATCCAATAGAACACCTCTGGGACATTATGTCTCGGTCCATCTGACGCCACCAGGTTGCACCTCAGTCTGTTCAGGAGCTCAGTGATGCCCTGGTCCAGATCTTGGAGGAAATACCCCAGGACACCATCTGTCTCATTAGGAGAATGCTCCGACTTTGTCAGGCATGCATACAAACATGTGGGGGCCATACAAACTACTGAGTACCATTTTGAGTTCCTGCAATGAAATTTCAGCAAAATGGACTAGCCTGCTGCATAATTTTTTCACGTTGTTTTTCGGGGTTTCTTTGAATTCAGCTCTCTGTTGGTTGATCATTTTCTTTTCCATTAAATGATGTGGCATCCATTTGTTCCTAACACGTTACCCAGTCCATATCAGTATATAGATATGCAGAGTGATATTTTTCGCAGTTGAGATCTGATGCGTTTTCAAAGTGTTCCTTTAATTTTCTTGAGCAGTATAATATTGGTGAATACATTATTTGATAAATGCTACAATGGTGCTAGGTTGCGTGGATTAGAATACATTATTGGAATGTTTTTTTTCCAGTATAATGCATATTTGTGCTGAAGGAATATTACAAAAGAGAATAGGAAAATAAAACCTCCACTATACAGCCTTGTGATTCCAAAGAGTTCCTGTCATCGGTAGATCACAATAGCCTTTCAGTTCTCTCAACTAGTTTCATTCCTGTGACATGAAGCATACCGTGTCCTTTATTACAATGATGTTACTAACTCCTATAGAATTATCAAGCAACAGAGTCAATATAGATAACTGCCACCACCATGTGGTGACAGGTACACTTTAATGTTTACTGACCAAAAAATCAGTGCACTAGGTGATGCTTTTAAACTACTACAGACACCTATACCACTAGCTGTTGGAAAACTACAAAGCAAAGATGATCTATGGACCTTATGTATCCAACTCATTTTATAAGTCACATTTAAATACTGGCAGCTGGAGTATGATTGGCAACTGTGGGAGATAGAGAGGCTTTAGACCCTTAGGTAATATTTCAGCTCTTGTTGGATCTTTTAGTTACACAATTAGTGGGTCACAATCTACCTTATGTATACTTTTCACAATTATAATAGTATGAAAATATATACTTGGTAAAATATATTTAGTATTCATTTTTAGCTATTTTGCTATGCTTCTGTGCATAAGTATCTTAAAATCAAAGTATTACAGCCACATGTTTGAAAGATACTTAGCCAAATGAACAAAGTTTTAGCATGCTGGTAAAGTCAAATGTTTTTTTTTTTTTCCTGTTTATACCTTTAATTTCTTTATAAAATATGAAATGCTCAGAACTGAACTAAATATGTAATCAGGATAAATTGTGAATGTGTTTATGTTCCTCATTATGTCCCTGTCAGTAATACAATGGAAACGCTACCATCACATAGATTAACGATTTCTCTGCACTTTCCATGTGTCTCAGTGATTTGCATAAAATGTTTTTTTTTTTAACAAAAATGTTGTTGCCATGTTTTTTCTTACTGGTTTTTGTCTAATTTTCAACTTCTATTTTGTGCATGTTAAGTAGAAATGAACAGTCTGCACACTAATGCCTCCACCAATGTAAACACCAGCTTTAATATAAGAAGTCGGGGTTTGTAAAATCTTGCCTTCCATCTTCCACTCCAGTGCATTTCACCCCAGAAAGTGCTTGAACACAGAGATTAAAGTATAACTAAAGGAAAAAACTTTTTGGTTTTGGATAGAGTGGAGATGGATTAGAAGCTTAGAACACCTGTCAGTTTTATTGCGGTTTGTTCCCCCTGTTGAGGAGATTCATCTTTTCTGTTTATCTTGTTTACCATCATCATTGAAAGTGAAAGTGAGGAAAATTGCAAATTTTGGGAGGGGAAATCTTCAAATGTGGACACTAGTTTTGGTGACCTGGGGGGTCCCCAAGGCATTCCCTTCATTTTCAGGGGTCAGGACAGTCAGAGTAAAATTAAAACTCCTCCGTCAAGCTTTAACCAGACACTATTGGAAGTCACAAGACTGCTATATACTGCTGATGAGAAAAGGTATTTAGCAGTTTATATTTACCAAAATAATTGCATTTCCATGTTCTGTGTACTGTAGGAGACCAGATATAGTTAATGCAAGGTACTGGGTTTAGTAACACTTTAACCACTTCTGGACCAGAAGGTTTTACCCCCTTAACCACTTCCATACAGGGCACTTTCATCCCCTTCCTGCCCAGACCAATTTTCAGCTTTCAGCACTCTCACACTTTAAATAATAAATACTCAGTCATGCAGTGCTGTACCCAATCACATTTTTTATCATTTTTTCACACAAATAGAGCTTTCTTTTGGTGATAATTAATCACCACTGTTTTTTTTTTTTTTTGTGTGTTCTTAATATCGTGTATTGCCCCCTTGAACATCAATAACAGCTTGAAGTCTTTTGTGGTATTTGTGTATGAGGCTCTTTATCTTCTTAAATGGTAAAGATGTCCATTCTTCCTGGCAAAAAGCCTCCAGTTCCTGTAAATTCTTGGGCTGTCTTGCAAGAACTGCACGTTTGAGATCTCTCCAGAGTGGCTCAATGATATTGAGGTCAGGAGACTGAGATGGCCACTCCAGAACCTTCACTTTATTCTGCTGTAGCCAATGACAGGTCGACTTGGACTTGTGTTTAGGATCATTGTCATGTTGGAATGTCCAAGTACATCCGATGCGCAGCTTCCAGGCAAATGAATGCAAATTTTTCTCCAGTATTATTTGATAACATACTGCATTCATCTTGCCATCAATTCTGACCAAATTTCCTGTGCCTTTTGTAGCTCACACATCGCTAAAACATTAGCGATCTTCCTCCGTGTTTCACAGTAGGAATAGTGTACCATTCATCTTAGGCCTTGTTAACTCCTCTCCAAATGTAGCATTTATGGTTGTGGCCAA
Organism: Pelophylax lessonae; assembly: GCF_965119305.1. Lineage (NCBI taxonomy): Eukaryota > Metazoa > Chordata > Amphibia > Anura > Ranidae > Pelophylax > Pelophylax lessonae. The sequence goes on from NC_138768.1 coordinate 714,555,844, forward strand.
AAAGCTCAATTTTGGTCTCATCACTCCAAATGGCTTTGTGCTAAAAGGTTTGAGGCTTGTCTCTGTGCTGTTTGGCGTATTGTAAGCGGGATACTTTGTGGCATTTGCGTAGTAATGGCTTTCTTCTGGCAACTCGACCATGCAGCCCATCTTTCTTCAAGTGCCTCCTTATTGTGCATCTTGAAACAGCCACACTACATGTTTTCAGAGTCCTGTATTTCACTTGAAGTTATTTGTGGGTTTTTCTTTGTTGTGGCTGAAATTTTAGTTGGTCTACCTGACCATGGTTTGGTTTCAACGGAACCTCTCATTTTCCACTTCTTGGTTATATTAGAGTTTGAACACTGCCGATTGGCATTCTCAATTCCTTGGATATCTTTTTATATCCCTTTCCTGTTTTATACAGTTCAACTACCTTTTCCTGCAGATCCTTTAAAATTATTTTGCTTTCCCCATGACTTAGAATCCAGAAACGTCAGTGCAGCAGTGGATGAAAGATGCAAGGGTCTGTCAGGATTCCAGAAACTCATTGACCTTTTACACACACACAGACTAATTACAAGAAAACAGATCACAGGTGAGGGTGGTTGCCTTTTAATAGCCATTCAAAGCCCTTTGTGTGCATGTTATGAGGCCAAAATCACCAGGATATGTAAACTTTTGATCAGGTTCATTTGGGTAGTTTCTGTTGTTTTGATTTAAAAAGAGAAAACACAGTTGATTGATAGTAACTGGCTTCAGCCAAACACTAACCATAAGTGAAAGAAAAGTTTTTGTGTTATCATTCATATTCTCAGGAAAAATGGCCAAGAAATTATACATTCTGCCAGGGTATGTAAACTTATGAGCACAACTGTATATGTCTATAAGCATACAGATAACATGTAGCCAATCATGTGTATAAAAAAGCAAATATGGCAACATAGCACATAACGTAGTGTGGTCACGGACGTAAATCCTTCATGTCATAAGATCACCTAATGCAGGATAGTATATTAAAATCAAAATGGACAAAATGCATAGAGCCGTCAATAGGGTCAGAGTGCATCCAAAAATGTCCAACGCATTTTGTGGAAACCAACCACTCTTCAGGGGTGGATGCATCCGAGTCTGCAAAACGACATAAACCAATCTAATATTGTATCCATAGTAGGAGGGATAGTACATAAGGTGGAAAGGGGAGAAGCCTATCCCCCTAGTATACTCACAAATCGGTTGAGTCTGAAAACTGTGAGACTGAAAGCTGAGGGCTGCTCAACATGTCCACTCCGGGAACTGTGGTGTTAGGGACCCGCAAGGAGTCCGGACGCATATATTAGGTCCCCAAGAAAGGAAAGAGGAAGGTATATAGGTGATCCCAGTGTGGGCTCCAATTCTGTGAAAAAATTGGTTAAGTACAACTCAGTGCATACTGATGTGCGATAATGAACAATAGATGGAACCCAACATCAAAGTAGGAAGTTAATGCATAATGTAGTAATAATGGTGAATATAGATGGATAGACATGGGTGTACCAAAAGAGAGAGAAGATCTCAAAGTGAAGAAAATGTAGGTGATTACCTAGTATTACTACAGTAGGCCATAGTCCAAAACTAAGTATGTGGTGTGCACGATGAGTATTGCCACAAGGACTCACAAACACCAAGTGGGGGTGTTAAATGCGCTCTGCATGCCCAACGAGTCCCACCCAGTGCCATGTAGACGTGACGGAAGAGGAGAGGCTTCCCCACAAGAACGGCGATGGTCACCCATAGGCTGATGGACATCTCCCATATGTCATCCAGGATGGTACAACAAACACACGGGCAACAGGACGCTCGCAGGGCGTCGCGTGCACAGTGTGGGGGCGTGATGCCGATGTGCGAATGAACATGCCCGCCCGATCCCCCTGCATCAAGCATCCGCAGGTGAAGGGGGAGGGCACCATAAGTACATTGCAGTTCCCTGAAAATAGGCAGTAGGACCAGCACCACAGATATAAATCCCACGGGGCTACCAGACTACTCCACATCTCTCGCAAACGTGCGAAGTGCAAATACATATAAACTGCGTATGTCCATAAATTACACAAAGGGAATAAACAAATGGTCAAAGATTACATTATAGCCATCTGACATACCTCCATCCCTGGCATCGCTTTAGCCTAAAGGAAGGTATGGAACTTTGAATGAAACATATAGCAATATATACAGTATCTCACAAAAGTGAGTACACCCCTAACCTTTTTGTAAATATTTTAATATATCTTTTCATGTGACAATGCAGAAGAAATGACAATTTGCTATCATAGGGGATATTTAAATTCAACAATAAAAATGATTAAAAAAAAAAAAAAAAAAAAAAAAATGAAAGGAAAGGTGTCAAAATAACATAAAAAAGCAAAATAAAAAAATCAAGCCCCCCCTCGTTTTTTTTTTTTGTTTTTTACACAAAGTTGTCACTAAATGATATATTGCTGACGCATACCATGGGTATATGTGAAATGACACCTCAAAATACATTATGCTGCTTCTCCTGATCACAGGGATACCACATGTGTGAGACTTTTTGGGAGCCTAGCTATATACAGAACCCCGAAAACCAATCACCACCTTCAGGTTTTCTAATGGCGTAAATTGCTTATTTTACCTCCGCACTACCTGTCACAGTTTCAGAGGCCCTAAAATCTCAAGATAGCACAAAACTCCCCCAAATGACCCCATTTTGCAAAGTAGACACTCCAGGCTATTTGCTGAGAGTCATGGTGAGTCCATGGAATATTTTATATTTTGCCACAAGTTTCGGGAATATTATTATCATTTTGTTTCTCGTTATAGGGATGGAGACGCCGGGCAACACCAGCTTGGGTCTCATCTAAAGTCCCACCTAGTCTAATATGTTTAAAGCAACCAGGGATGGAGACGCCTTGCTTACAGCTTGGTGCCTCATCTAAAGTCCCACTGTGCGATTTTCGTGCGTTTTTGGTGGATGCAGTTATGATTTGACCCTAGTGTTTTCCGTATACAGGGATGGAGACCAATAGCATGACCTGCTTGTCTCATATAAAGTCCCAAAGGAAATTAGGGATTTTAAAGGCAGTGTGCTTTACAGGTCATGCCCCATACATAAAATCCCTTCCTATTTATATACTGCATCCACCAAGGGGATGGAGGTGTAATGCTTTTCAGCTGGTCTTTTCCAGTTTGCACCATGGTTATATTATAACCTAATTATTTGAGCTTTTGAGACAACAGCCAGTCGTGCATGGGGATGGGTTGGGGGAGGTTGGGCTGTCTCCCTCTCACCTGTTCCCCATCCACCCATTAGCGGCCATGTGCCTCCAGTGTGAGGACACTAAATTAAGAGTGTAGGACTGCAGATTTAAACAGGGTGCCGTGAAGTGGCTCTGCAGCTTTCACATGCGTTTGCAAATGTGTGTCAACTAAACCCCTGTTCTTTGTACCAAGAGACAGGTTTTATTTGGTTGGTGACAGACTGGAGGGTGAGTACATCAGACTGGGGGCTGGCTGACTTTCATGCACCTCTTACAATCCTTCAACCTCATTTTGTTTCTCGTTATAGGGATGGAGATGCCGGGCAACACCAGCTTGGGTCTCATCTAAAGTCCCACCTAGTCCAATATGTTTATATTATTATTATTATTTATTTTTATTTTTTTTTTTTACACAAAGTTGTCACCAAATGATATATTGCTCATGCATGCCACGGGTATATCTGAAATGACACCCCAAAATACATTCTGCTGCTTCTCCTGAGTACAGGGATACCCCATGTGTGAGACTTTTTGGCAGTCTAGCCACGTACAGGACTCCAAAAACCATTCACCGCCTTCAGGCTTTCTAAGGGCGTAAATTGTTGATTTCACTCCTCACTACCTATCACAGTTTTGAAGTCCATGAAATGCCAAGATAGCACAACCCCCCCCCCCCCCCCAAATGACCAGTTTTAGAAAAGTAGACACCCCAGGGTATTTGCTAAGATGCACGGTGAGTATTTTGCAGCGCTCATTTATTTTGGAAAACGAAGAAAAAAAAGGAATATGCTTTTTTTTTCCTCTTTTTTTTAACTTCCAAAACTTTGTGACAAAAAGTGAGATCTGCAAAGCACTCAACATGCCTCTCTTCAAATAGCTTAGGCTGTCTACTTTCCAAAAAGCGTTCTTTTGGGGGGGGGGGGGGGGGGTTGTGCTGTCTTGGCATTTTATGGCCTCCGAAACTGTGATAGGTAGTAAGGAGTGAAATCAACAATTTACACCCTTGGAAAGCCTGAAGGTGGTGATTGGTTTTCCGGGTCCTGTACGCGGCTAGACTGCCAAAAAGTCTCACACATGGGGTATCCCCATACTCAGGAGAAGCAGCAGAATGTATTTTGTGGTGTCATTTCACAAATACACATAGCATGTGTGAGCAATATATCATTTATGTCATAATAATTTTCCCGGAACTTGTGGCAAAATATAAAATATTCCATGGACTCACCATGCCTCTCAGCAAATAGCTTGGAGTGTCTACTTAGCACAAAACCCCCCAAATGACCCCATTTTGCAATCTTGAAATTTCAGGGCCTCTGAAACTGTGACGGGTAGTGCAGAAGTTAAATGCACAATTTATGCCATTAGAAAACCTGAAGGTGGTGATTGGTTTTCGGGGTCCCGTACACAGCTAGGCTCCCAAAAAGTCTCACACATGTGGTATCCCTGTACTCAAGAGAAGCAGCAGAGTATATTTTGGGGTGTCATTCCACATATACCCATGTCATGTGTGAGAAATGTATCTTTTAGTGACAACTTTGTGTTAAAGAAAAATGAAAAAAAATGTAATTTTCCCAAAACTTGTGGCAAAATATAAAATATTCTGTGGACTCACCATGCCTCTCAGCAAACAGCTTGGGGTGTCTACTTTCCAAAATGGGGTCTTTTTGGGGGGTTTTGTGGTATCTTGACATTTCAGGGCCTCCTAAACCATGATGGGTAGTAAGAAAATGCAATGAAATATTTACACCCTTTGAAATTCTGAAGGTGGTGATTGGTTTTCGGGGTCCCGTACACAGCTAGGTTCCCAAAAAGTCTCACACATGTGGTGTCTCTGTACTCAGGAGAAGCAGCAGAATATATTTTGGGGTGCAATTACACACATACTCATGGCATGCGTGAACAATATACATTTTAGTGACAATTTTGTGTAAAAAAAAATACTTTCTTTTTTTTTAGTCATTTTTCAAACACCTGTGACAAAAAAATTAAATCTTCAATGAGCTCAACATGCCTCTCAGGACATTCCTTATGATGTCTACTTTCCAAAAAGTGGTAATTTTGTACTGCCCTGCCATTTTAGCACTTCATGAAATGAGATAGGCTGTCAGAAAGTAAAAGCTGCATAAATTTCAGTATTTACATCATAGTTTGTAGACGTTATTACTTTTGCGCAAACCAATAAAAATACGTTTATTGAGATTTTTTTTTGTCAGACATATAACTAAATACATTCTGGCCAAAATATATGACAAAAATTATGACAAAAATTGAGTATATTGGATATTTTTTAAAAGACAAAGTTGAAAATGTAATTTTTCTCAAAATTTTCACTCTTTTTTTTATTAATATCACAAAAAATAAAAAAGCGCAGAGGTAATCAAATACCACCAAAAGAAAGCTCTGTTTGTGGGGAAAAAAGGACGTAAAATTTTGTTTGGGTACAGCATTGCATGGCCGCGCAATTGTCAGTTAAAGTCATGCAGTGCCAAGTTGAAAAAAGGGGTCTGGTCATTGAGCAGCCAAATCCTCCGGGCTAAAGTGGTTAAAGGATAAGTTTACCTTTCCGAATATGTTACACCATTTTCTAGGATGTAACATGTTACTGATGCAGCAGCCCCTGAACAGCAAGCCAGGGATCTTCTCCCCGCAACCGCTGTCACAATGGGGGAGCTACAGCTACAGTCAGCCATTGCAGCTGACAGCTTGTACAGTGGGGATCGAAAGTTTGGGCACCCCAGGTAAAAATTTGTATTAATGTACATAAAGAAGCCAAGGAAAGATGGAAAAATCTCCAAAGGGCATCAAATTACAGATTAGACATTCTTATAATATGTCAACAAAAGTTAGATTTTATTTCCATCATTGACACTTTCAAAATTACAGAAAACAAAAAAATGGCGTCTGCAAAAGTTTGGGCACCCTGCAGAGTTTATAGCATGCACTGCCCCCTTTGCAAGGCTGAGACCTGCCAGTGCCATGGATTGTTCTCAATCATCATCTGTGAAGACCAGGTGATGTCAATATCAAAGGTTTTAAATGCCCAGACTCATCGGACCATGCCCCAACAATCAACACCATGGGATCTTCTAAGCAGTTGTCTAGAAAACTGAAACATAAAATAGTTGACGCTCACAAAGCTGGAGAAGGCTATAAGAAGATAGCAAAGCAATTTCAGATGTCAATATCCTCTGGAATGTAATTAAGAAATGGCAGTCATCAGGAAAAGTGGATGTTAAAGCAAGATCTGTCTGAAATATCAGACAGAACAGCTCGCAGGATTGTGAAAAAAACAATTCAAAACCCACGTTTTACTACATAATCCCTCCAGAAAGATTTGGCAGACACTGGAGTTGTGATACACTATTCCACTAGAAAAAGATACTTGTACAAATATGGTCTTCATGGAAGAGTCATCAGAAGAAAACCTCTTCTACGTCCTCACCACAAAAATCAGCGTTTGAACTTTGCAAATGAACATGTAGACAAGCCTGATGCATTTTGGAAACAAGTTCTGTGGACCGATGAGGTTGAAATTGAACTTTCTCTTACGTCCTCCGACAGTCGCCGCCTCTTCATATTCGTCACAATGGGGTATTAGAATTTGCTCCGAAGGAGTAGCTAGGCAACAGAATATGTTAACATTAAAGCTTTTAACATATCCCACCCTCAAGGGGTGGTCTCCTCAGTCAATACCCTCCTACTTCCTGCAACCATATCTCAGTTTCAATGTCTAGCTTGTCAGGAGTAGCTGGTTCTCTCTGTGCTGGGGCTTTGTGCCCCAGCCTCTTTTTTATTTTTTGATTTTTTGTTTGAGTTTTTTCTCTCTCTTTACTTAGCTGTTCTTTTTGTCAGCATTAGTTAGTTCTTCTGACGAGGAGGATCATGCGGGCTGGGTCTCGGGCTGATCCCCCTGGTCGCAGGTCGTGGGTCAGTGAATTCCCAGCCTGCCATCGAGCGTTCAGCCAGGTAACGCTCCTGGCACAGTGAACGACCCATCCCTGTTCGGTGCAGGGATGATTGGTGAGGTGGCTACCTCACTGGACGCTGTGCGGTTTCTTAACCCCCATTTTGTGCGTCTTGTATGCGACTCTCCCTGCCTCATGTGCAGCGGCTTGTTCGCCTGTGCGGGTCCCCCACACCATTGAGAGGTAAGTGTATCTATGTGGGGACCTGTCTGTCTGGGGGGGTGTCAGTCTGGGACTGTGTAACCTGCCTCTGTTCACACTGTTTGTCTCCCTATCACTCTGCTGCATGCTGCGGGCTGCAAGGGGGGGGGGGAGCTGTGTGACACTGTCTATGTCAGCCTTGTTCAGTGTGAGAAGCTGTGTGCTGTGGGGCATGTTTTGTGGCATGTTTGGGCACAATACAGCGATCGCTGCGGCGATCTGCCATGTTTTTTTATATGGATGGTGTTATGTGCATTACTGTACTGTAGGAGCGGCAGTTTCGGCGCCAAACGGCGCCATTTTGCCTGCACTCGCTCCGGCCGCATGTTCTACATGCATGGCGGCCATTTTCTTGTAGCCTCCCATAGGCTTTAATAGAGCGCCCTGGTCTCATCACTTCCTCTTCTCCTGGGTACACCGATCATGGCAGCAGCAGCGGCGAGGGTCTCCTCAGGTTTTATCCTTCTGTTCTTGCTATATCCATTGCCTGTGTCAGTTTATTGTCCCTGTGGGGGTCTCATTGTGCTTGTGTGTGGTGCGGTGGGCTGCGCTCGCCGCGCTGGTTAAAGGGGCAGTTAACCCTTTATTCTCCGGCATATCATATTGGGGCAATGGATTCTCAGGAGGGCAAATTTCCTGCCACCTTGGTGGAAAGCCAGGGGACCGCTGTTTCCCCCCCAGGGGGGGATTTGGCCACTATTGTGGCCGGCCTTGCTGCTCAGGTGCAGATGCTGGTGGCTGCTCAATCTACTAAAAGACCCAGAGTTTCTATTTCCTCTGATTCTGAGGGTGAAGGTGATGGGGCTGTTATGGCGGGGGTCTCCTTATCGGGGTCCCGCTCCTCCCTGGATCTAGTGGGGTCCGAGGTGGAGGCTGAGGTTGAGGGGGTTGATAATTCTCCCCCTGGCTCGCCTGAAGAGCTTGCAATCATGGATGAATTGATTGCTTCCATAAAACAAACGCTGCGTTTGCAGGATGAAGTGTGTCCCCCCGCTGCCTTGGCGGCTTATGGGACGCAGAGAAAACGCAGGACGCCGCAGGTTTTTCCCTGCAATGATGATTTTCAGCACGCTGTTAAGGAACAATGGCGCAATTTACGCAAACCTTTTGCTGTGCCAAGTAGGTTCAAGCTGCGTTATCCTTTTTCGCCTTCCACTGATGAACGGTGGTGTGTACCACCCCAGGTGGATCACGCAATTGCGGTTTTGAACAAATCCACTGCGATTCCTGCAGAGGATTCCCCGGTGTTCCGTGATGCAACGGATAGAAGAATGGAGTCTCTTGCCCGTCATACTTATTCTGTTACGGGTTCTATGCTTAAAGCTCTGTTTGCCTCTCTCATGGCGGCCCAGGCTGTCGCAAGTTGGACGCAGATGCTTAGGCGCCTCCTAGTGGCCGATTCGGCCTCGTCGGCGACCCTGGATATGGTGGATCAAATCCACCAGGGTGTCATGTATCTGTGTGATGCGGACTTGGACTTAGTCCAGTTGGCTGCACGTGTACACAGCGTGGCGGTGTTGTCTCGCCGCCTGGTTTGGTTGAAGTGTTGGTCGGTGGACCAATCTTCACGTAAGACCTTAGCCAATCTGCCTTATGATGGGTCTCGCCTTTTTGGGGAGTCCTTGGATGTGTTGATTAAGGGGATCACCGGAGGTAAGAGCACTCTCTTGCCCCATTTCCCCAAGGCTAAGGGGGCTTCTGGGAAGAAGCATGCTAATTTTCGGCCCCCTCAGGGGTCCTTTCGTGCCTTTCGGTCGCACTACAAGGGCAAACCGTCCAAGGGACAAGGCTCTCAAAAGAAGCCCTGGTCTGGTAAACAGATGTCCGGTCAGTCCAGGCCCGCTGCCCATAACAGTGCGGCCTGAAGGGGCGCCCTCACCCATTTTTGAGGTGGGGGGACGCTTGCTCGGTTTTCTTTAACCCTGGTTGGCCCGCGTGCGGGACAGGTGGGTTCAGGAGATCGTTCGATCTGATTACAAGATCGAGTTTCTCTCTCGGCCGGAGAGCAGATTTTTTCCCTCAAATCTTCAACTGTCTCCAGAGCGTTTACTGGACCTGCACCAGGCGGTGCGAGACCTGAGGGCTCAGGGAGTGGTGGTTCCGGTGCCTCATCGGGACAGATTTCGGGGGTTTTATTCCAATCTGTTCACCGTGCCCAGGAAGGAGGGCAAGGTTCGTCCAATTCTGGACTTGAAGGCTCTAAACCGCTCTGTGCGGGTTCGCAAGTTCCGCATGGAATCCCTGCGGTCGGTGGTGGCTGCCCTGGTTCCAGGGGAATTCATGGCCTCCATCGATTTGAAGGATGCGTATCTTCACATCCCCATTTTCGAGGGTCACCAGAGGTACCTTCGATTCGCCATTGCGGAGGATCACTACCAGTTCGTGGCGTTACCTTTTGGTCTCGCCTCGGCTCCGCGGGTTTTCACCAAGGTGCTTGCACCGGTTCTGGCATTATTGAGAGCCCAGGGCATCCCTGTCCTGGGGTATCTGGACAACATTCTGGTTCGGTCTGCGACCAGCCAGGGTCTGGAGAAGGACCTGTCTGTCACGATGCAAACTCTGCAGGAGTTTGGTTGGACGATAAATTTTCCAAAGTCGACACTGAGTCCGTCGGTTCGTCTTCCCTACCTGGGAATGATCCTGGACTCGGTTCAGGCGAAGGTCTTCCTGCCGGAAGACAAACTCGGAACTCTTCAGGAGGAAGTCAGGTCCCTCAGGGACTTTCCGCACTCGTCTCTGCGGACGTGCATGAGATGTCTGGGATTGATGGTCTCGGCCTTCGAGGCGATTCCCTTCGCCCAGTTTCACACGCGGGGTCTCCAAGCGGAGATCCTGTCCAGGTGGGACGGGCGACCTCAATCTCTGGATCTTCAAATCTCGTTGGGCCATCGCACCAGAAGGGACCTTCTGTGGTGGCTCCAGTCCCCGATGGTGTCGGGGGGCAAGTCTTTTCGTCCTATCTCGTGGACGGTGATCACCACGGATGCCAGCCTGTCAGGCTGGGGTGGTGTTCTGGGCATTCTGTCCGCCCAGGGAACTTGGTCGGAGGGGGAGTCCTCCCTTCCGATCAACATTCTGGAATTGCGTGCGATAAATCTCTGTCTTCATCGTTGGACGGACCGGCTGCAGGGCTGCCCGGTTCGGGTGCAGACGGACAATGCCACGGCGGTGGCCTACATCAACCACCAAGGGGGCACCAGGAGTGCCCGAGCGGCTCGAGAAGTGGCTGACATTCTGTCCTGGGCCGAGACTCATGTCCCGGCGATAACGGCGGTTCACATTCCGGGGGTGGAGAACTGGCAGGCGGACTATCTGAGTCGCCAGACCCTGGATCAGGGGGAATGGTCTCTCCACCCGGCTGTCTTCCAGATGTTGTGCGCGAAGTGGGGTCTTCCAGATGTGGACCTGTTCGCGTCTCGTCTCAACAACAAGGTGAGAAGGTTCGTGGCAAGGACGCGCGACCCTCGGGCAGACGCGTCGGACGCGTTAGTGGCCCCGTGGCATCAGTACAAGCTGATGTACGCGTTTCCACCGATTCAGTTGCTGTCCAGGTTCCTTTGCAGGTTACACTCGGAACGCAGCACGGTGATTCTTGTGGCACCGGATTGGTCACGCCGGTCCTGGTACGCAGACCTCGTGAATCTGGCGGTCGACGCCCCGTGGCGTCTGCCTCTTCGAGACGATCTCCTGTCTCAAGGGCCGATATACCATCCTGCTTTACAGTCACTGGCTTTGACGGCCTGGCTGTTGAGACCGAGGTCCTGAAGGAGAGGGGTCTCTCCCCTGAGGTCGTTCATACCTTGATCAACGCAAGGAAGTCTTCCTCGGGGAAGGTTTACTACCGTACTTGGAAGGCTTATTTTGCCTGGTGTGAGTCCAGGGGGTTTTCACCCTGCACGTACTCGGTTTCCTGAGTGTTGTCCTTCCTTCAAACAGGTGTCGATCAGCGTTTGGCGCTGGCTACGATAAAGGGTCAGGTGTCTGCGCTGGCCGTTCTTTTTCAACGTCCCGTGGCTTCCAACTCCTTGGTTGGCACTTTTGTTCAGGGAGTGCGGCATCTGGTTCCTCCTAGGAGGGATCCTCTGCCCCCTTGGGACTTGAATCTCGTTCTATCTGTGTTACAACGTGCTCCTTTTGAACAGATCAGGGAGATCTCGTTGTCTATGTTGTCCAAAAAGGTCGCCTTTTTGGTTGCGATCACTTCGGCTCGCAGAGTGTCGGAGCTGGCGGCTTTGTCCTGCAAGTCTCCGTATCTGGTTATTCACTTGGATAAGGTGGTCTTGCGACCTAATCCTTCTTTTCTTCCGAAGCGAGTTTCGGAATTCCATCTCAATGAGGATATTGTCTTGCCTTCGCTGTGCGCGAAGCCTAAACATCCGAAAGAGGTGAGACTACATTCTTTGGATGTTGTTCGGGCGATAAGGGTTTACCTTAAATCGACTGAGTCTTTTCGAAAGACGAATTCCTTGTTTGTTCTTCCAGAGGGTCCTCGGAAGGGCATGGCGGCGTCGGCCTCTACCATCGCCAAATGGATCAGGCAGACCATTGAACAGGCCTATGCTTTGCAGGGGAAGGTTCCCCCTGTGCCTGTGAAGGCGCACTCTACTAGATCTCTGAGTACGTCTTGGGCCTGTCGTCATGGGGCTTCTGTAGCCCAGGTGTGTAAGGCGGCGACCTGGTCGACCATACACACTTTCACAAAATTCTACAAGGTAGATGTTCAGGCATCGGCGGATGCTTCCTTTGGCCGCAAGGTTCTTAGTGCGGCTGTTCCCTAGGATCACCTGTTGGGATCCCTGGCTGTTGGGATATGTCTTTTATCCCCTGGTTATTTGTTTTTCCTGGGTTGTTGCTCCTGTTGAGCAAGTTTTTTTCCTATTGCCCAGCTGGTTTCCTTCCTTTGGTAAGGTTCCTTTCTTTGATGCGGAGACTGCGTTGCCTTACGGCGCGGATGCGTTTCCCACCCCTCATGTTTGCACTGCTTTGGGACGTCCCCATTGTGACGAATATGAAGAGGCGGCGACTGTCGGAGGACGTAAGAGAAAACGGAATTTTTGTAAAATCTTACCTGTAAAATTCCTTTCTCTGAGTCCTCCGACAGTCGCCGCCCCCGCCCCTCTTTTGGGGTTTTGGTTATATACTCTACTGCTATTCCACTGAAACTGAGATATGGTTGCAGGAAGTAGGAGGGTATTGACTGAGGGGACGACCCCTTGAGGGTGGGATATGTTAAAAGCTTTAATGTTAACATATTCTGTTGCCTAGCTATTCCTTCGGAGCAAAGTCTAATACCCCATTGTGATGAATATGAAGAGGCGGCGACTGTCGGAGAAAGGAATTTTACAGGTAAGATTTTACAAAAATTCCGTTTTCTCTTACGTCCTCCGACAGTCGCCGCCTCTTCATATTCGTCACTAATGGGGTTATTGACCTTTGCTCCGTAGGAGTAGCTAGGCAACAGAATATATTAATATCAAAGCTTTTAACATATCCCACCCCCAGGGGGTGGTCCCCTCAGTCAATACCTCCCTGCTTCCTGCATACCAACTCAGTTTCATATGCCTAGCTCAGGAGTATGCAGGCTGTTCCTGTGCTGGGGCTCTTAGTCTCAGCTACTTTTCTCTTTTTTGATTTTATTTGAAGTTTTTTCTCTTTCTTTTACTTAGCTGTTTATTTTCAGCGTTTCTTCTGATGAAGATGATCGTGCGGCGCTGGGTCTCAGTCTGGCCACCCTGGATCCCAGGGCTCAGGGACAGGGGCTTCCCAGCCTGCCATCGAGCGTTCAGCTTAGGTTTTGCCCTGGCACATTGAACGACCCATCCCTGTTCGCTGCAGGGATGCTATCGGTGAGGTGGCTACCTCACTGGTCGCCATTGCGGTTTCGCCCTGCAACTCCACTGCGTCATGCTTGCGACACTCCCTGTCCTCAGTACTGCGGTTTGGTCGCTGGAGCAGGCTCCCCACGCCATCCGGACTGGTAAGTGTAACTCTATGTGGGGACCTGTCTATTTGGGTGTCAGTCTGGGACTGTGTGACCCTGCGTGTCTGTGTGGCTGCTGTGCTCCTGTCAGCTCCTGTGTGGACTTGCTGCCTGTGTGTGGGCTGTGAAGGGGGGGGCTCTCCCGCTCTGCTGGGTGTCATATGAAGCAGTCAGATTTTAGACATGCTGTGCGGCGATCGCTGCGGCGATCCGCCATTTTTTTTTTCACACGCGGGGTCTCCAAGCGGAGATCCTGTCCAGGTGGGACGGGCGACCTCAATCTCTGGATCTTCAAATCTCGTTGGGCCATCGCACCAGAAGGGACCTTCTGTGGTGGCTCCAGTCCCCGATGGTGTCGGGGGGCAAGTCTTTTCGTCCTATCTCGTGGACGGTGATCACCACGGATGCCAGCCTGTCGGGCTGGGGTGGTGTTCTGGGCGTTCTGTCCACCCAGGGAACTTGGTCGGAAGAAGAATCCTCCCTTCCGATCAACATTCTGGAATTGCGAGCGATAAATCTTTGTCTTCTGCGTTGGACGGACAGGCTTCAGGGCTGTCCAGTTCAGGTACAGACGGACAATGCCACAGCGGTGGCCTACATCAACCACCAAGGGGGCACCAGGAGTGCCCGGGCGGCTCGGGAAGTAGCCGACATTCTGTCTTGGGCCATGACGCACGTCCCGGCGATCTCTGCAGTTCACATTCCGGGGGTGGAAAACTGGCAGGCGGATGATCTGAGCCGCCAGACCCTGGACCAGGGGGAATTGTCCCTTCACCCGGATGTCTTCCAGATGTTGTGCGCGAAGTGGGGGTCCCCAGATGTTGACCTGTTCACGTCTCGTCTAAACAACAAGGTGGAAAGGTTCGTGGCAAGGACGCGCGATCCTCGGGCAGACGCCTCGAATGCGTTAGTGACGCCCTGGCATCAGTATCGCCTGATGTATGCCTTTCCACCGATTCAGCTGCTGTCCAGGTTCCTTCGCAGGTTGGCCTCAGAACCAAAAACGGTGATTCTGGTGGCACCGGACTGGCCTCGGCGGTCTTGGTACGCAGACCTCGTGAATCTGGCGGTCGACGCTCCGTGGCGTCTGCCACTTCGTGAAGATCTCCTGTCTCAAGGACCGATATTCCATCCTGCTTTACAGTCGCTGGCTTTAACGGCCTGGCTGTTGAAAGCCAGGTCCTGAAGGATAGGGGTCTTTCCCCCGAGGTCATTCCCACTTTGATCAAGGCTAGGAAGGCCTCTTCGGGGAAGATTTACTACCGTACTTGGAAGGCTTACTTTGCCTGGTGTGAGTCCAGGGGGTATTCCCCTCGCTCGTACTCAGTGTCAAGTGTGTTGGCTTTCCTTCAAACGGGCGTGGACCAGCGTTTGGCGTTGGCCACGATTAAGGGTCAGGTTTCTGCGCTGGCCGCTCTCTTTCAACGCCCTGTGGCGTCTAACTCTTTGGTTAGCACCTTTGTTCAAGGGGTGCGACATTTGGTCCCTCCTAGGAGGGAGCCTTTACCTCCATGGGATTTGAACCTTGTTCTGTCCGTGTTGCAACATGCTCCTTTTGAAAATATCAGGGAGATCTCGTTGTCCTTGTTGTCCAAGAAGGTTGCCTTCTTAGTGGCGATCACTTCGGCTCGCAGGGTGTCAGAGCTGGCGGCCTTGTCCTGCAAGTCTCCGTATTTGGTGATTCACTTGGATAAGGTGGTCTTGCGACCTAACCCGTCTTTTCTTCCGAAGAGGATCTCGGAATTTCATCTCAATTAGGATATTGTTCTGCCTTCGCTTTGCGCGAAGCCTAAGCATCCGAGGGAGGTGGCTTTGCATTCCTTGGATGTTGTTAGGGCGATCAGGGCTTACCTGTCATCGACGAAATCCTTTCGCAAGTCGGATTCTCTCTTTGTCCTTCCTGAGGGACCTCGGAAGGGCATGGCGGCGTCGGCTGCTACCATCGCCAAATGGATCAGACAGACCATTGTGCAAGCCTATGCTTTGAAGGGGAAGGTTCCTCCTTTTCCTGTGAAGGCGCACTCTACCAGGTCTCTGAGTACGTCTTGGGCCTATCGTCATCAGGCTTCTGTGGCCCAGGTGTGTAAGGCGGCGACTTGGTCGTCCGTTCACACTTTCTTAAAATTTTACAAGGTGGATGTTCAGGCATCGGCAGATGCTTCTTTTGGCCGCAAAGTTCTTAGTGCGGCAGTGCCTTAGGGTCCCTTGTTTGGGTCCTTGGCTGTTGGGGTGTTGTTACCCCTGGGTTACTTGTTTTTTCCTGGGTTGTTGCTCCTGTTGAGCACGTTTTTTCCTGTTGCCCAGTTGGTTCTCTTACTTTGTTAAGGTTCCTTTCTCTGATGTGGGTACTGCGTTGCTTTAGGCGCGGCTGCTTTTTTTCCCCACCCCTCATGTCTACACTGCTATGGGACGTCCCCATTAGTGACGAATATGAAGAGGCGGCGACTGTCGGAGGACGTAAGAGAAAACGGAATTTTTGTAAAATCTTACCTGTAAAATTCCTTTCTCTGAGTCCTCCGACAGTCGCCGCCCCTGCCCCTCTTTTGGGGTTTGTTTATGTACTCTACTGCTATTCTACTGAAACTGAGTTGGTATGCAGGAAGCAGGGAGGTATTGACTGAGGGGACCACACCCTGGGGGTGGGATATGTTAAAAGCTTTGATATTAATATATTCTGTTGCCTAGCTACTCCTACGGAGCAAAGGTCAATAACCCCATTAGTGACGAATATGAAGAGGCGGCGACTGTCGGAGGACTCAGAGAAAGGAATTTTACAGGTAAGATTTTACAAAAATTCAGTTTTTTGGCTGGAATGAGCAAAGGTACATTTGGAGAAGAAGGGGCACAGAATTGAATGAAAAGAACCTCTATCCAACTGTTAAGCATGGGGGTGGATCAATCATGCTTTGGGGTTGTATTGCAGCCAGTGGCACAGGGAACATCTCACGAGTAGAAGAAAAAATATATTCAATAAAATTTCAGCAAATTTTGGATGGTAACTTGATGCCACCTGTGAAAAAGCTGAAGTTAAAGAGAGGATGGCTTCTGCAAATGGATAATGCTCCTAAACACACCTCGAAATCCACGGGGGATTACATCAAGAGGTGTAAACTGAAGGTTTTGCCATGGCCTTCACAATCTCCTGACCTCAACATAATTGAAAATCTATGGATAGACCTTAAAAGAGCAGTGCGTGACAGACAGCCCAGAAATCTCAAAGAACTGTCCTCTCAAGACCTCCTACTCTCAAGCTCCCTTGTCTCCTCCTCTCATGCTCGTCTCCAGGATTTCTCCAGGGCCTCTCCCATCCTCTGGAACGCTCTACCTCAACCTGTACGGCTATCTCCTACTTTAGCTGCTTTCAGGCGCTCCCTGAAAACTCATCTCTTCAGGGAAGCCTATCACACCGCCAACTAATCTGCCACCAGCTCATTCCCTACTCTTACCTCTTGTAACACCTGCCCCACCCCATTAGTTTGTAAGCTCTTCTGAGCAGGGCCCTCTAAATCCTCTTGTATTTTATTGTATTGTATATGTACTGTCTCCCTCTAATGTTGTAAAGCGCTGCGTAAATTGCTGGCGCTATAGAAATCCTTAATAATAATAATAATAATAATAACTGGAAGACTTTTGTAAGGAAAAATGGGTAAAGATACCTCAAACAAGAATTGAAAGACTCTTGGCTGGCTACAAAAAGTGTTTACAAGCTGTGATACTTGCCAAAGGGGGCAGTACAAGATATTAACTCTGCAGGGTGCCCAAACTTTTGCAGACACAATTTTTTTGTTTTCTGTTATTTTGAAAGTGTAAATGATGGAAATAAAATCTAACTTTTGTTGACATATTATAAGAATGTCTAATCTGTAATTTGATGCCTTTTGGGGATTTTTCCATCTTTCCTTGGCTTCTTTATGCACATTAATACAAATTTTTACCTGGCGTGCCCAAACTTTCGATCCCCACTGTAGCTCTCACTACTACTACTCTAGTCCACTGTTTTCACATAGAGTAAAAGAAAATCCCAAATTTTTGGTTGTCGGCAGAACAGGATTAGAGGGGAAATGCTTCAGATAAATACACACACACACACACACACACACACACACACATATATATATATATATATATATATATATATATATATATATATATAAACAATAGTATACGCCTCAAATGTTTGTAAATATTTAATACACCTTTTCATGTGACAACACTGAAAAAATGACACTTTGCTACAATGTACAGTAGTGAGTGTACAGCTTATATAACAGTGTAAATTTGCTGTCCCCTCAAAATATCTCAACACGCAGCCATTAATGTCTAAACCGCTGGCAACACAAGTGAGTACACCCCTAAGTGAAAATGTCAAAATTGGACTCAATTAGCCATTTTCCCTCCCCGGTGTCATGTGACTCGTTAATGTTACAAAGTCCCAGGTGTAAATGGGGAGCAGGTGTGTTAAATTTGGTGTTATCACTCTCACGACATGGTGTCCACACAACATATTGACACTTTGGGCCCAATTTGGACATTTCACTTAAGGGTGTACTCACTTTTGTTGCCAGTGGTTTAGACAATGGCTGAGCGTTGATTTATTTTGAGGGGGCCCACCCCTTCAACCTCTGCAGCAATGCTGGCAGCACTCATACGTTTATTTCCCAAAGACAACCTCTGGATATGATGCTGAGCACGTGCCCTCAACTTCTTTGGTCGACCATGGTGAGGCCTGTTCTGAGTGGAACTTGTCCTGTTAAACTGCTGTATGGTCTTGGCCACCATGCTGCAACTCAATTTCAGGTTCTTGGCAATCTTTTGATAGCCTATGCTATCTTTATGTAGAGCAACAATTCTTTTTTTTTTTCAGATCCTCAGAGAGTTCTTTGCCATGAGGTGCCATGTTGAACTTCCAGTGCCCAGTTTGAGAGAGTGAGAGCGATAACACCAAATTTAACACACCTGCTCCCCATTCACACCTGAGACCTTGTAACGCTAACAAGTCAAATGACACCGGGGAGGGAAAATGGCTAATTGGGCCCAATTTGGACATTTTCACTTGTACTACTTTACTTGTCACATGAAAAGATAAAAGATTTACAAAAATTGTGTACTCACTTTTGGGAGATACTATATATATATATATATATATATATATATATATATATATATACAGTATCTCACAAAAGTGAGTACACCTCTCACACTTTTGTACATTTTTTATTATACCTTTTCATGTGACAACACTGAAGAAATGACACTTTGCTACAATGTAAAGTAGTGAGTGTACAGCTTATATAACAGTGCAAATTTGCTGTCCCCTCAAAATAACTCAACACGCAGCCATTAATGTCTAAACCGCTGGCAACAAAAGTGAGTACACCCCTAGGTTAAAATGTCAAAATTGGGCGCAATTACACATTTTCCCTCCGATCAATGCTCAGACCATACGCCGCACACTGCATCAAATTGGTCTGCATGGCTGTCGTCCCACCAGAAGGAAGCCTCTTCTAAAGATGATGCACAAGAAAACCGCAAACAGTTTGCTGAACACAAGCAGACTAAGGACATGAGTTACTGGAACCATGTCCTATGGTCTGATGAGACCAAGATAAACCTATTTTGTTCAGATTGTGTCAAGCATGTGTGGCGGCAACCAGGTGAGGAGTACAAAGACAAGTGTGTCTTGCCTACAGTCAAGCATGGTGGTGGGAGTGTCATGGTCTGGGGCTGCATGAGTGCTGCCGGCACTGGGGAGCTACAGTTCATTAAGTGAACCTTGATGCTAACATGTACTGTGACATGTAAAAAATAGAAAAATGTAAAAAATAGAAAACAACTGCGCTAATCCAAAAAAGAATAACAAAAAAGCAACTTCAAGTGTGACCGACACCCCGAAAAAACAATATTAAAAAATAAGTTGCGCTACAAATTGAAACATATATTGTAATATATATAAAAGTCCGTATAAATGTCCAATAATAAGCGTGAAGTGAGATAACTTCCCTGAGGAAGACACGAGGTCCCTGTGTCGTCACGACTTTTCACTTGGCATTTAATAAAAAGTATAAAACGATATAAGCACTATCTTGAGCTATCTCTTTCACATGGTATCGTCTCCTATGGAGTGTTGGAGTTACATGTAGGAGGATACTGCCAGCGATCTTTCGGTATCTCAGTGGAAGGGAGGAGAAGTGCCCCAGAGGAGTTAATATTGTATACGATTAGATGCATATCTATATCGGTCTTAAGGTGAGCGCCCAATCACGAGGGGGTGCATGGAGTTTGGTGATATATCGGTCAAGCATACCGGTTGGGAACACACCCACATGTCCACAGACTTGGTAGATTGAGCACCTGCAGCTGATTATTCCACAAGCACCTGGCACTTTTTCTTTATATTAAGGACTCACAGATTATAACACCTATAAGCACTTTATGGACTATTTATATATATTAGAATCTTTTATATATATTGGTTTCTGTTTGCATGAGAGAACATAGCAAATATTGATTGCAAGGATTTTTTTAACACAACGGTATCAGCACACAGCACTTTATATTTGGTAACACTGTATGATTATTGAAGCGGGTTACACATTTATTTATATACTCAGCATTGGAATCACATCAAAACATTGACTTTTCATGAAACAATTTATATCACACAGGTTTATTTTATTTTATTTTACATTTTTGGATAGCACACCATACACAGTACAATCTGGATTGGTCACCAATATCGTTGAAATAGCAACTAGGCAGATTTTTACTCTTGCGCAACACTATTTATTGTAATTATGACATTCTCATTCTGTAATCCCAAAAATAAACCTTGGATAAAGTCATTGTAAAAATATATAATGGATTTTGTAAAAAGATTAGGTAATGTGCAGTGTGTCTCCTTTTGTAACTTTATTGTGGAAAATACCATATTTACAGCGCCGCTGGGTACTCGCGTGACCCTCCGGAGCTCTACTTTCCCTCTCCGAATACTGCAGAAGGAGGGGCTAAGATCAAGGATTTTACTAGGGCTTATTTTTGGGGTAGGGCTTATATTGCAGCCATCCCTAAAAATCATGCTAGATCTTATTTTCGGGGTAGGGCTTATTTTCAGGGAAACAGGGTATATAACCCCCCACTCTGCTCTAGGTAATTATTTTTAATCTGTCTAGTCAGGAGTAAGGACCTAGGCTCCCCAGCTGGGATCCTAGCATTTTTTTCTCCTTCCTCACATCCTTTTTTTTTCTCTTGGGAGATCTACAGTGCCTTGCGAAAGTATTCGGCCCCCTTGAACTTTGCGACCTTTTGCCACATTTCAGGCTTCAAACATAAAGATATAAAACTGTCATTTTTTGTGAAGAATCAACAACAAGTGGGACACAATCATGAAGTGGAACGAAATTTATTGGATATTTCAAATTTTAACAAATAAAAAACTGAAAAATTGGGTGTGCAAAATTATTCAGCCCCTTTACTTTCAGTGCAGCAAACTCTCTCCAGAAGGCCAGTGAGGATCTCTGAATGATCCAATGTTGACCTAAATGACTAATGATGAAAAATAGAATCCACCTGTGTGTAATCAAGTCTCCGTATAAATGCACCTGCACTGTGATAGTCTCAGGGGTCCGTTTAAAGCGCAGAGAGCATCATTGAGAACAAGGAACACACCAGGCAGGTCCGAGCTACTGTTGTGGAGAAGTTTAAAGCCGGATTTGGATACAAAAAGATTTCCCAAGCTTTAAACATCCCAAGGAGCACTGTGCAAGCGATAATATTGAAATGGAAGGAGTATCAGACCACTGCAAATCTACGAAGACCTGGCCGTCCCTCTAAACTTTCAGCTCATACAAGGAGAAGACTGATCAGAGATGCAGCCAAGAGGCCCATGATCACTCTGGATGAACTGCAGAGATCTACAGCTGAGGTGGGAGACTCTGCCCATAGAACAACAATCAGTCGTATACTGCACAAATCTGGCCTTTATGGAAGAGTGGCAAGAAGAAAGCCATTTCTTAAAGATATCCATAAAAAGTGTAGTTTAAAGTTTGCCACAAGCCACCTGGGAGACACACCAAACATGTGGAAGAAGGTGCTCTGGTCAGATAAAACCAAAATCAAACTTTTTGGCAACAATGCAAAACGTTATGTTTGGCGTAAAAGCAACACAGCTCATCACCCTGAACACACCATCCCCACTGTCAAACATGGTGGTGACAGCATCATGGTTTGGGCCTGCTTTTCTTCAGCAGGGACAGGGAAGATGGTTAAAATTGATGGGAAGATGGATGGAGCCAAATACAGGACCATTCTGGAAGAAAACCTGATGGAGTCTGCAAAAGACCTGAGACTGGGACGGAGATTTGTCTTCCAACAAGACAATGATCCAAAACATAAAGCAAAATCTACAATGGAATGGTTCACAAATAAACATATCCAGGTGTTAGAATGACCAAGTCAAAGTCCAGACCTGAATCCAATCGAGAATCTGTGGAAAGAACTGAAAACTGCTGTTCACAAACGCTCTCCATCCAACCTCACTGAGCTCGAGCTCTTTTGCAAGGAGGAATGGGCAAAAATTTCAGTCTCTAGATGTGCAAAACTGATAGAGACATACCCCAAGCGACTTACAGCTGTAATCGCAGCAAAAGGTGGCGCTACAAAGTATTAACTTAATGGGGCTGAATAATTTTGCACGCCCAATTTTTCAGTTTTTTATTTGTTAAAAAAGTTTAAAATATCCAATAAATTTCGTTCCACTTCATGATTGTGTCCCACTTGTTGTTGATTCTTCACAAAAAATTACAGTTTTATATCTTTATGTTTGAAGCCTGAAATGTGGCAAAAGGTCGCAAAGTTCAAGGGGGCGGAATACTTTCGCAAGGCACTGTACAGTCAACTGCGGGGCTGGGCGATCCAGTGGTCCCCCAGCCCAGCCAGCGAGTGTGTGCATACCGCAGCTACACGCTAGGTCGGACGCGTCATAGCCTCGAGGACAGAGGCTGGCCCGCGAGTTAAACATCTCGCAGGGTCGCATACAACGTTACTTGGGTCTGAGTCGCAGCAGTCCCTTGCCCAACAGCTCCCCTACTTCAGTGGTGAGGATTCTGTCTGGAGCGTTACCCGCACCATGGAAGGGTAAGTAGAGTCCCACCTCTCCCCTTTCGCCATTTTTTTGGGGTGGACACAGGTAAACCTCCAGGGATGGTTGGACCTGCCTGCAGGTTTCCTGCCATCCTTAAATCCCTCACTGAGCTGGGCTTCCCTTACTCCATTTCCCCCCTGTCTGGGCCTGGAGTCTGATGGGGGTCCCAGGTCAGAGAATGCAGCGCAGACCCCTAGGGACTCCCCTGCTATCCCCACTCTGTAAGGGTCCTGGGATAGTGTGTCCTGCCCTGGTAGTCTGAAGGGGTCCCAGTGTAGGGACCCTTAGGTGCATGCCCTACTGTTTGCAGTGTGGGTATAGTGCAGGGGGGTCCCAGTTCAGAGTGCACAGCAGAGTCTTCCCTAACGTGTCCTACCTTTTGGGGATCTCCTTGCAGAGGTTGCTGCGTTGCAGAGGGCGCAGGGAAGATCCTGGCAGCATGCTTCAGCATTTGTAGCTGATGGTGGCCATTTTCCCTTAGTCTGGCTGGTCTCCGTTTGGCGGCCATGTTTGTGTAGCCCGATGTCACAGGGGCCATTTTCTCTTAGTCCGGGAGGCGCTGGAGACGACCGAAGCCTAGGGATGCTGAAAGCTCCTTTTCTTTCTCTTCAGTTTCCTCTTCCTGTGCCCAGGACATATGAACAGGGATGGCGTCCATGATGATGCTGGGTTGGAATTCTCAATGCTCCTCCAGTCGGTAGGGTGAGTCCTTGGGGGGTCCCTGTTATCTCTGTCTCTGCTGATAGGTACTCTGAGCCTTGAGGGGATCCTTTAGTGGTGCCAAAAGATCATTTTTGTACTGCAAGGTCTTCCTTCCCTTATGGAGCCTCAGGTTCACATCTCCCCTATTGACCCCCTCATGGAGGTGGCACGTACCTCAGAACCCCAGCTTCCCATGGTTGCACTGACGGCAGTCCTTAGTGTCCTGGGTGGAAGTGGCGTGTGGGCAAAGACCCAGGAGGAAGCATCCCCCGCCTTACCCTGCTCAGTCTGTCTCATTCTATTCTGAGCCTGATGCCACCATGGACGCGGCCCATCCAGGGGTATTTAAGATCACACCCCCTAATCTGTCCGATAGTGAGAATGATTCTTCCATGGTTGCAGCCACAAATGAAACAGCGCTGGTAGACACACTTATTACTGCAGTAAGTAAGACTTTAAAAATGGAGGATGGGGCTATGTCGTTTGGTATGCATAAGTCACCTCGTACTCCAAAGGTGTTTCCTTATGTGCCTTATATTGACAGGTTTTCTTGTAAGGAATGGGAACAACCAAAATTACCATTTGTGGTCCCCAAACATTTTGCTGTACATTACCCTTTTGAGGAGTCACTTTTAAAAAAGTGGAATAGTTTACTAGTGGTGGACCCTCCTGTTTTCAGGTTGTATAAAGCAACCATGAATCCCAGTAGAGGAATCCCCGTCCTTTAAGGACCTGGCTGACAGAAAAGCGGAGGCTGTGGCAAGCAGCATGTTTACTATGGCTGGTTCAGCATTGCGGCCAAACTTTGCCTCAGCCCTGGTTTCTCAGACCCTATCTGAGTGGGCCAAGCTTTTGCGCCGGGGCCTGGGGGGTGAGAAGGTCCCTGCTGCTTATGTTGATTTAGCGGACCAGTTGGTCCATGGGCTGCAGTTTATTTGTGATGCAGCTTTGGATGCAGCTCCTGTGCTGTCCAAACTTTCGGTTTCAGCGGTGGTGATTAGGCGCGTGCTGTAGCTTAAGAATTAGCCTGCAGATCAAGCCTCTAAGAAAGTTCTCATTGATCTGCCCTTGTCCTTCCTGCCACAATCCAGAAAAGGGAAGGAGCCGTGTCGCAGACGGGGGCCCTCCTTCTCTGCCCATAGAAAATACTTTAATGTTTCTGGGACTGAGAATAAGGGAAATAGATCTTGCAAATCTTCCCCGGTTGGTTCCAAGCAACCTTGATCTGGTTAACCTAGAGCTAGCTGTAACAGAACCAAGACCCACACTGTGTTTGTGGGTTTCCATCAGTATACAGCCTTCTTTAGTCTTGAACATAGATATCAGATTTTCCAGCCGCCCCCCATATACAAAGCTAGCCGACAACTTAGCTTGTTCTAGAACCTTCTCTTTATTGAACAGTCACACAGTTTATATACAGCATGGACATCCCCCTCCTGATCAGATTACGCCATCTGGTCAGGGGTTGCCTGAATATATTATCTTATGCAGATGAAATTGTATACAGAAATAGAATTAACCTAAACTAATTATCTAGCCACCTGGACAGAAACCTCCATTTCACACCTCAATACTCAGACAATAGGAAAAGACCGCCAGTGACAGACTGTCCGTCTCTGACATTGAAGTACATTACACATTATCATAAGAGTAAACACAGAACCCATTTGACACAATCCAAACCATATTCTCACTGTCCATTAAGTAGCTGTCTTTCATTCCCAGTGACGGTGAGTACTGTCACCTATCTCCCCCCAAAGGTAGCCTAACCAGGTACCAGACCTCCAATTGGTCTGTGCCAGAGTTAGTCGGGTAACAAGTCCCAAAGAGTCAATCTATCATGGCAGCTTCCTTGACAAAGTTCCACATAGTTTGTAAGTTTGTCCTGGCAGGGCGCATGGCGCTCTCATAGCCGATCAGTCTGTGGAAGTCTGGTTTAGGCAGGCCAGACTTGGCTTCTTGGTCACCCTGTGTCCCTAATAGACACAGAGTTACTTACACATAAGAGGCGCCTAGGGGGCTGAGAGAGGGATTCCCCAACCTCTCTAAGGTAGGTAAGCTGTGTTCCATGGGCCCCCCAACCAAAGTGACTCCTGTCACATCTCTCCCCTTTCGGAAAGGAGACTAACATAGGAGGGGACCCCAAACGGGTGGACTTTGAAGTTAGTCTGTAGTTCCAGTCCCCCAATGTCTGTACCCACACAGTACCCCAAACAAATTGTCCGGAACAGAGCATTACTCACCCAGCCAACCTCTGCTTCTCTCGTAGAACATACCCGCTGCAGGGGAGAAGCATGGACTGGCCCTTCTCCCTGGAGTCTTTTCAGTCACTGGAGGGAAGACAGGGTGGCTGGGCTCACTCCCTTATGCTGTTGGGGACCTGAGCCGATTACACAGCCTCCCTGGGATATAGAGGTGTAGACCGCAGTCCCATTCTCTACCACAGGAACTCCCATCTTTTGTTAGTTGAGGGCAGAGGCTAGTGTCATTCTGGGGCGCCGTCTGCTGCTGGGAAGGGGAGTCAGCTTCTTCCTTACCCTCATCTGGCTGTTGGGACAACCTTTCTCTGGTACTGTCTCCCTGATGCACAGATCCTGGCTGGGGATTGAAGACAGTTTCCTCCGCTCTGACTGACTGTTGGGGAGGGAGGACAAACTGGAACTGCCACAGGTGTGGGGCAGAGGTCGTTGACTCTCTGTCCAGCTGTCAGCACTTCAGCTGGGTGTAGAAGCTTCAGTTCATCAGTTTGTCGCTTGGGCGAGGGGCTGATTTCCCAAGCTTCCTGGAACTCTGTAGCTGTTGCGGGTGCTGGGCAGAGGTAGCACTCTGCCCTGTTGCCAGCACTTCTGCTGGGGACTCCACGTACCCCATTCCCACTAACTGTTGGGGAGGGAGACTGGCTTCCTCCGCTCCCAGACCGTGGATCTCCCACTGGGGAGGAAGGTTGATCACCTTCTTCTCCGAACTGTGTAGCTGCCGTTGGGGAGTGACCGTTTCCTCTGTTCTGACTGACTGTTTGGAAGGGAGGACGACAACCTTCTCTTTCTTCTCCCCCTAGATCCTGATCTGCTGCTGGGGAGTGATCACCACCTTCTCACCCTGGGCCTCTGGAACTAACACAGGTGTGGGGCAGAGGTCTTGGACCCTCTGTCCAGTTGTCAGCGCTTCAGCTGGAGAGGTTTCCTGTAACTCCACAGATGCTGCTGGCAGGAAATACCAGGTCCCTGTCAGTGGTGTAGCAGTAAGGTCAGCTGCCTCTTCTCTCAGGGTGGCTGAAGCAGCTGTTGTTGTTGGACAGTGCTCAGTGATGTTAGGCCCTGATGCCAGGTGTTCTGCAGGAAAGTATATTGAAAAGTCAGTGGCCTTGCACACATCTCCCTGGGTCACCAATTGTTGCAGGCAGAGGTCAGCAGCACTATGCCTGGATGCCCGTTCTTCTGCTGTAGGCTCACTGGGATGTTCCTCCTTAGCAGAAAAGTCTATTAAATCCCCTGCCTCTGGAATTGCTGAAAGTCCAGGGTATGGGCTGGTGGCATTTGGGCCCAGAGCCAACACTTTGGCAGATGCATTCCTCCATCCAAGCTCGTCCTGTGCAGAAACAGGTTCATCAAGGTGAGTCAGCACTTGCCGCATCCGCCATAAGACCTCCGCATCCTAAACCGTGGGTGAAGGTGAGCAAAGCACACTATTACTGTGCCACATTGTCGATTATTCAGTCAGGATTTCTGGACTGTCAGCTGGTACTTTGGATATTCCCAGGCAAGGGGAGCCCAGGTCCATCACTTAGCAGAGTCCAGCAGCCTTCTGTAGGCGATCTCCAGCTCCCATTCCTGAACGGCCAGAAATTTCAAATCTTCCAGTGCTCAGAACACTTCCGAGATGTTCAGGATCTCTTCTCTGTAATCCTCAATTTCCTCTAACCGCCACTCCAAATCGCTCCCAAAGTCGGGGTCCTTAGACAGCCTCTCTAAAAACAGCCCTGGGCTGCAGTAGCAAAAGCCTTCCATTGGGCTGTTATCCGATGTCCATGGGCACACTTGTTTTACATACCAGCGGAGGGCTCTGTAGCTCTCGTCCAACTACATCTCCACCTGGACCAGCTCTGCCTTACTCCACATTCCATTCCTTGTGCGGTGGTCTCCCCAAAAACACCAATCGAACTTCGTACTGCGACCAGTACCTTTCCTGGGAGGGGAGGATTTTCCCCTGGTGGTACTAGCTTCTCCTTCCAGAGATCCAAGTGCACAGAATCATGCCATCCTAGCAGAACCTGCTCTGACACTGGTCCCCTGTGCTGTATCCACATCTCTTGCAACCTCCTTCCAAATACCTCTTCCATGGCGACTGGTATCTGTACCTCTCCACTTCTGCTATCCGGACCTTGGATCCCGGTGGAGGTTTGGATGTCCCAGACTGCAGGAAGCATCCCACCGCTTGCCACCAATGTAATTGAACCATGACTCACATTGTGTTTGTGGGCTTCCGTCCGTATACGGCTTCCTTCAGGCTTGAACATAGATATCAGATTTTCCTGCTGCTCCCCATACAAAGCTACAAACTTAGCTTGTTCTGGAACCTTCTGAACAGTCACACAGTTTATATAAAACATAGACATCCCCCTCCTGATCAGATTACCCCATCAGGTCAGGGGTTGCCTAATTACATTATCATATGCAGATGAAATTGTATACAGAAATAAAATTAACCTGAACTAATTATCTAGCCATCTGGACAGAAACAATATGTGAGTTCATTAACAATGGGACAGACAGGCTGAACAGAATCCACATCACACCTCAACACACAGACAATAGGAAAAGACTGCCAGTGACAGACTGTCTCTGACATTAAAGTACAATACACATTTCATAAGTGTAAACACAGAACCCATTTGACGCAATCCAAACCATATTCTCAGTGTCCATTAAGTACCTGTCTTTAATTCCCAGTGGCGGCGAGAACCGTCACACTAGCTTCTCCGGATCTGCAGACAAGACCCCTTCAGTATGAAGGTCTGCCCTCACCCATTATTGGGGTGGGGGGACATCTTCGCTGGTCTCCTGCCCCATGGACTTCTTTTGTGAGCATCATGGAGATTCCAAGGGCAACGGTGAGGCCAGTATCATCCTCGACTCAGACTTCTTCCACAGTTCCTGTGAGAAATCAACAGCGAGGATCTTCCAATCATCCTGGTGGCCGTAAACGTCCCTTGGGGGCTTCCTCTCAGAGAAGACCAGCTGTCTCAAGGGCTAATCTACCATCCTGCTTTACAGTCGCTGGTTTTAATGGCTTAGCTATTGAAAGCCAGGTACTGAGGTAAAGACGTTTGTCTGAATCAGTGATCCCTACTATAGTGAAGGCGAGGAAGTCGTCTTCCAGCATGATATACCATTGTACGTGGAAAAGGTACATTTCTTGGTGTGAGTCAATTGGTGCTCATCCTCGATCCTTTTCTGTGGCTCAGATCTTAACCTTTCTTCAATGGGGCAGAAGTTGGTCTTGAGTACCATCAAGGGCCAGGTGTCTGCCTTGGCAATCTTCTTTCAGCGACCCCTAGCCATGCACTCTTTAGTTCATACCTTTATTCAGGGGGTTCGACGTGGTTTGACGTATGGTTTCTTTTGCCGCCATGGGATTTAAATTTAGTGTTTTCGGTTCTCCAGAAACCTCCATTTGAGAATATTCGGGAGATTCCCTTGTCTACGTTATCCCAGAAGGTGACATTATTGGTGGCTCTTACCTCGGCCCGCAGGGTATTGGAACTGGCAGCATTATCCTGTCGCAGGTTCTTATTTGGTGGTCCATAGGTATAAAGTGGTTCTTCGTCCCTGTCCATCATTTCTGTCCAAAGTTGTGTCTGACTTCCATTTGAATGAGGACATTGTGTTTCCTTACTTTTGTCCCAAAGCGGCTCATCCTAAGGAATTTGCTTTGCATACCTTGGATGTGGTTCATGCAATTCGGGTGTATCTGGCAGCTACTGAGTCCTTACAAGGTCAGACTTACTATTTGTGGTTACAGATGGATCAAGAAAAGATCTGGCCGCTTTTTTCGGCTACCATCTCCAGATGGATCAGACAGACAGTGTCTTAAGCCTATTCCATTAAAGGTCAGGTTCCACCTTTCCCTATCACGGCGCATTCTACTCGGGCGCTGAGTGCTTCTTGGGCCTTTCGTCATCAGGCATCAATATGGCAAGTTTGCAAGGCAGCCACTTATGCGTCGGTGCATACCTTCACAAAATTCTACAAGGGAGATATTTTGGCATCTGTGGATGCCAATTTTGGCTGCAAAGTTTTGCAGGCTGCTGTTTAAGAGGGGCTGTTCCTACTTGAGGGGTGTTTTTCTTTAAACTTTTATTTTTTCAGATGGGGCTCCTGTGACCCGGTTAAGGCTCCTGTGTCCTGGTTAAGGGCACTTATGTTTAGCCTTGTGTTATTTTCCCTACTCCTCATTTTCCTTTTGGCTCTGCTTTTGGATGTCCCAGTAGTTATGTCAATCGATGAACGTAAGAGAAAATTGAATTTTTTGTACTTATCGTAAAATTCATTCCTCTGAGTTCATTGACGGACACATCACCCACCCATCTATGGAATTCTGATACTTCAAATACTGCTTGCTACTAAACTGATTACCTAGAGCAGAGTGGGGAGTTATATACCAAACTTAGGATCAGACTTGTATAAAGTACTCAAAATTTCTACTTGAGTAAAAGTACAAGTGCTCGATCAAAAAGTGACTTGAGTAGAAGTGGAAGTGCTCGCAGAAAAAGTTACTTAAGTAGAAGTACTAAAGTATTCAACATTTTTTTTACTTAAGTATTGCAAGTAGTTTTTTCAAAAAATTTGCTACTTAAGTACTAAAAGTAAAAAGTACCAGTAGTTTTGAAAAAAAATTTCTACTCAAGTACTGAAAGTAAAAGTACAAGTACTGTGTTATGTAGTTATTAAAGAAAGAAGTCAAAAGTTTGAACATCATATTGTTTTTTATTATTTCAAATGATTTATTCAAATGATTAACCTGTGTTTGTTAGTAGTTTCTTGATGCACTTTAAGCGCTGTAGCACTATTTATTTGTTTGTTTCATATTTTCTTTTTATTGGAAAGATTTGGTATAGCAGCTTTTATTATACACAGCCTTTATTTTCGTATGTGCTGATTTACAAATGACATTATACACATTTTTTTGAGCTTTATGCAACCTGCCATCTACTGTTCTGGCAGTGGTAATTTTTTTAAAAGTAACGAGTAACTATGCAGCACAAAAAAAAAATACTTGAGTAGAAGTATCGAAATCATCGAAAAAATGTAGTGAAGTAAAAGTAGAAGTAGGAGAAAAAAATTCTACTCTAGGAAAGTACAGATACCGCATTTCGGTACTTAAGTACAGTACTTAAGTAGTTCTACTTCGTTACTTTACATCTCTGCTTAGGATGGCCCATGGGCGTAGCCAGGTGTTATTTGTTCTGCCTAGTCCTAATCCTGGAGGAGGCAATATAACCCAATAGTTGTGATTTATGGAGCGCTGTGTCTGTCCATAAACGCAGATAAATGGATTTTAGGGTAAGTACAAAAAATACAATTTTTGCAAAGAATTGTGGGAAAGAATTTACAACTTCAAAAAACTCACCATGCCTCTTACAAAATACCTTGGATTGTCTACTTTTCAAAAAGGGGTCATTTGGGGCAGTACATCAGGTGTGATCAATTTTCAATGATTGGCACCATAGCTTGTAGACTCATGCCCCGTACACACGTGCAGATCGACGGCCGAACGATCGGCCGTCTTTTGCCCCCGGGCTGTCGTGTCTGTTGAAAAGTGCAAAAGACTGCACAAGATTTTGTCCGCCGACTACAGCCGACTGCAGAAGTGATGTCATGTGATGGTTAACTTTCCCTGTGTTTTTTCTTTTCTGAGCATGCCCAGTCTTGCAAATCTGCTGTCTGTCGGCCGAATTCTGTATTGACTGGCGAACAATCGGCCGCTCTGGTGTCGGCATACAAAAATTTTAATGCTTGCACGACAGATTCTTTTCGGCCGAAAGTGCGCTGTCGGCTGTCGGAAGCATCATAATAACAAGCCGAAAATCGGCCGATCGGTCGTCGGCCGAATCTTTTCGGCCGTCAATCTGCACGTGTGTACGGGGCATCAGTCTGCAACCTTCACAAAGACCAAACAATATATACTTATTTGAGTTATTTTTACCAAAGATATGCAGCAGTATAACTTTTGGACAAAATGTATGAAGAAAAATTACTAAATTTGCAAAACTTTCTGTTATCCTGTATATTCTTTTATCTGGTAAAGAATATAAAAGTTGACACATTGACGTTTGTTACTGATTTATTCAACAAACCATTGTTGCTTTAAAATGATTCTAAAACTCACAGATAAAACTTCACGAAAGGTCAAAAAGGTTAATTTTAAACTTCACAACTGTGTATAGAAAATTCAATATTCCTTGAGGTAAATGAATACAGTAATAGCTGTTTGGCATTTTCACCACGTAGAACACATCTTTGTGTGTGTGTGTGTGTGTGTGTGTGTGTGTGTGTGTGTGTGTGCTTATTGTAATCATTTTCTTTGTTTTAATACATGGAACATTTCAAGGCCTCATGCACACTGGACGTTAAAAAAACACCAACTTGTTCTAAGTGGATAATGGATCTAAATGGATATTTTTCCTATAAAAAAGCATACCTATTATCTGAGAAATGCTACAGTATGAATATATTTATTGCTATATGGTCCCATATGGATGGAACATATGCTTTCTTTTTATTAGGTCCCTTTTTTTTGTGGGGTTATTTTTTTTTCTCTGTGGCTTAAATTTTATGTATTATTGATTTTTTTTTTCCTTGGCTTTGTCTTACCTCCTGTGTGGTAGTTTGTTCCAATGGTGTAAATTATATAATAAATACAGTGGGGATTGAAAGTTTGGGCACCCCCAGCTAAAAATTTGTATTAATGTGCATAAAGAAGCCAAGGAAAGATGGAAACATTTCCAAAAGGCATCAAATTACAGATTAGACATTCTTATAATATGTCAACAAAAGTTAGATTTTATTTCCATCATTTACACTTTCAAAATAACAGAAAACAAAAAAATTGTGTCTGCAAAAGTTTGGGCACCCTGCAGAGTTAATATCTTGTACTGCCCCCTTTGGCAAATATCACAGCTTGTAAACGCTTTTTGTAGCCAGCCAAGAGTCTTTCAATTCTTGTTTGAGGTATCTTTGCCCATTCTTCCTTACAAAAGTCTTCCAGTTCTTTGAGATTTCTGGGCTGTCTGTCACGCACTGCTCTTTTAAGGTCTATCCATAGATTTTCAATTATGTTGAGGTCAGGAGATTGTGAAGGCCATGGCAAAACCTTCAGTTTACGCCTTTTGATGTAATCCCCCGTGGATTTCGAGGTGTGTTTAGGATCATTATCCATTTGCAGAAGCCATCCTCTCTTTAACTTCAGCTTTTTCACAGATGGCATCAAGTTACCATCCAAAATTTGCTGAAATTTTATTGAATCCATTTTTCCTTCTACTCGTGAGATGTTCCCTGTTCCACTGGCTGCAATACAACCCCAAAGCATGATTGATCCACCCCCATGCTTAACAGTTGGACAGAGGTTCTTTTCATTAAATTCTGTGCCCCTTCTTCTCCAAACGTACCTTTGCTCATTTCGGCCAAAAAGTTCAATTTTAACCTCATCGGTCCACAGAACTTGTTTCCAAAATGCATCAGGCTTGTCTATATGTTAATTTGCAAAGTTCAAACGCTGATTTTTGTAGTGAGGACGTAGAAGAGGTTTTCGTCTGATGACTCTTCCATGAAGACCATATTTGTAAAAGTATATCTTTATAGTGGAATAGTGTACCACAACTCCAGTGTCTGCCAGATCTTTCTGGAGGAATCGTGCAGTCAAACGTGGGTTTTGAATTGTTTTTCTCACAATCCTGCGAGCTGTTCTGTCTGATATTTTTCTTGGTCTTCCAGATCTTGCTTTAACTTCCACTGTTCCTGATGACTGCCATTTTTAAAATTACATTCCGAACAGAGGATATTGACATCTGAAAACGCTTTGCTATCTTCTTATAGCCTTCTCCAGCTTTGTGAGCATCAACTATTTTCAGTTTCAGTTTTCTAGACAACTGCTTAGAAGATCCCATGGTGCTGATTGTTGGGGCAAGGTCAGATGAGTCTGGGCATTTAAAACCTTTGAGATTGACATCACCTGGTCTTCCCAGACGATGATTGAAAACAATCCATGACACTGGCAGGTTGCAGCCTTGCAAATGGGGCAGTGCATGCTATAAATTCTGCAGGGTGCCCAAACTTTTGCAAACAACATTTTTTGGTTTTCTGTCATTTTGAAAGTGTCAACGATGGAAATAAAATCTAACTTTTGTTGACATACTATAAGAATGTCTAATCTGTAATTTGATGCCTTTTGGACATTTTTCCATCTTTCCTTGGCTTCTTTATGCACATTAATACAAATTTTTACCTGGGGTGCCCAAACTTTCGATCCCCACTGTATAACATTTTTTTTAAACAAAATATGATATATAAAATCATTAATAATAATACAGCAGACTACTAGTGATGCTTGTAATTTGACATCTGTTTCTCTGTAGAAGGAAAAGCCAAATTCGGGATTAGGCAAATAAAAATCTAGGAAGCTTTCATGACTGCAGATTATAAAATGTTTGACTATATATATACAGTACTGTGCAAAAGTTTTAGGCAGGTGTGAAGAAATGCTTTTGAAAATATATATTTTAAATGTTTATTTTTTTTTCAAGTTAGAAAATTCAAAGTGAGCGAACAGATGAAAAATCTAAATCAAATTAATATTTGGTACGACTTCCCTTTGGCTTTAAACCAGCATCAATTCTGCAAGGTACACACCATGCTTGTGCACACAGTTTTTGAAGGAACTCAGTAAGTAGGTTGTTCCAAACGTCTTGGAGATCTAACCACAAATCTGTGGATTTAGGCTGCCCCAAATCCTTCCATCTCTTCATGTAATCTCAAATAGACTCATTGTTGAAATCAGGGCTCTGTGTGGGCCAAACTATCACTTCTTTTCACTGAAGATCATTCTTAATGACACTGGCTGCATATTTGGGGTCATTGGAAACACGGATCTCACAGACTAAGGATGTATTGAGATCTTTATTGAGAGCTGAGAGGATAAAACTAAAATCCACAAACAGGTAGACAATTATCTTAAAACAATGAAAAATCAGATTCAGAAACAAATTCAACTGAAATAGCGAGGACAATAGTGCCAATTAGGGATGGCCTTGCGGTTCACCCGGCGGTCGGTTCGTGGCGATTTTTGCTTGTTCGCAAATTTGCAAAAAAAGGCGGACTTTTGCCGATGTTCGCGGCGGCCATATTAGTTTACATTGGGGAGAACTTTGACCCATGACACAGCCGTCAGGTGGAACGGGACAGCCAATTGAAACATTTCAGCATATGGACATGCCCCCTACCTTATAAATAGACCAGAGCTGGCAGCCATTTCACATTCTGCTTTTTGTCAGCATAGGGAGAGGTTGGCTTTGCGCATCAGGGACAGATTGCCAGACACAAATAGCAAAGTTAAGATCCACAAAAGTCCTTTTGAGGGCTGGTATTTGGTATAGGTCTACTACACTTTCTTTTTAGTTTAGGGACAGGTATGCTGTGTTCATCAGGGACAGATCGAGATCAGCAGTGACACAAATTGCTCTGTTAATGTCCACAAAAGTAATTTCAAGAGCTGTTATTTATTTGGTATAGGTGTGCAGTTTTTCAGTTTAGGGACAGGTATCCAGTGTGCTCCAGGGACAGAGATCAGCAGTGACACAAATCGCTCTGTTAATGTCCACAAAAGTCA
Source organism: Pelophylax lessonae (assembly GCF_965119305.1). NCBI lineage: Eukaryota > Metazoa > Chordata > Amphibia > Anura > Ranidae > Pelophylax > Pelophylax lessonae. The sequence goes on from NC_138768.1 coordinate 714,590,968, forward strand.
TTTCAAGGGCTGCTATTTGGTATAGGTGTGCAGTTTTTCAGTTTAGGGACAGGTATCCAGTGTGCTCCAGGGACCGCTCAATTTGACAGTTGGTAAAGTGGTGTGCGACAACGGTGCCAATCTGCTGAGCGTGCTGAAACAGGGCAAAATAACACATGCATGGCACACGTCCTGAACTTGGTCGTGCAGTGATTCATTGCCAAATACCCTGGGGTCCAGGACGTCTTGCGGTAGGCCAGGAAAATCTCAGGCCATTTCAGAAGATCTTACACAGCCATGGCTCGCCTTGCTGACATTCAGCGGCGACACAACCTGCCCGTCAGGCGAATTATTTGTGACTGTCGGACGCGATGGAACTCAACGTTGCATATGCTTGATAGGCTGCTCTAGCAGAAACGTGCAGTTAACGACTACCTGTACGAACTCTGCGGCAGGACAGGTTCTGGGAAACTTGGGTTTTTTTTCACCTCGCCACTGGCTGCTCATGCACGACGCATGCAGACTTCTGCGGCCATTCGATGAGATCACCAAACTGGTCAGTCACGGCCAGGGTGCCATCAGTGACATCGTACCTTACATCGTGCCTTCTTTCTGGAGCGTGCATTGCGTCGTGTCATTGATCAAGCCATCGAGGCGTAGGAGCAGGAAGATGAGGAAGTCGCAATGTTGGATGAATTCCCAGTGGGTGCTACTCCATCTGAGACAAGTCAACAACAGGAGTCTGAAGAGGAGTCAGAGGAGGATGGTGCTGGGGGATGAGGAGGAGCAAGAAGAGCATGCTTTAAACCTTTCTGGGATCCCTGGTGTTATCCATGGATGGTGGGAGGAGAACAAAGACGACATTATCCTGGATGATGAGCTGGAAGCAGGCCACTACACCGCTTCCAGTTTAGTGCGAATGGAGACCTTTATGCTCCAGTGTTTTAAGGGGGACCCCCGTATAAAAAGCATAAAGTTCAAGGACCAGTACTGGGTGGTAACGTACTTAGACCCCCGGTACAAACAGAAAATGGCGGAAATGTTACCACAATCACAGAGGGCGGTCAGAATGCAGCACTTTCAGGCCTTGCTGCGGGAAATGCTGCATTCTGCTTTTGCGTGTGCTGGCAGAGGAATTTCCAGTCACAGAGAGACAGTTGCGGGTAGCAATCCAACAGCGTCTACAAGAAGAGGGCGGTTTGAAGATGTCTTGGTCACTTCAGATATGAGATCCTTCTTTCAGCCGAACCATCGACAGCTGTACTCCGGATCCAGCATCAGGGAACGCCTAGACCGACAGATTTCCGACTACATCTGGTTAACGGCCGATGTGGACAGGCTTGACCTCTGGCCAGAGCTTGCACAATTTGCAATGGAACTGTTGGCTTGCCCCCCCGTCCAGTGTCCTGTCCGAAAGGACGTTCAGCGCAGCAGGGGAGATCGTGACTGATAAGCACACTCGCATTTAAAAAAATGAATGAGGCATGGATCTCTGAGGAATTCAACACATGTGACCAGTAGACCATGTTTCATTGAAATTCCTCATGACAGGCCACAAATATGCGCCAGACCGCCATCCACCCACAACAATTCCTGGTCCTTGTCTTCGCTAAATACAGCGGCATAAAAGGCATTTCATGTCCATGGAATGCCACATTTTTGGGGCCTTTCATAGCCGACAATTATTTTTTCTGTGAATGCCTAATGTACCTCCAGCCACCAAATACTATGTTCTTAGCTGTCAGGTAAACCCATGTGGGCTAATTTTTGGGGCGTATACTGGCCGACACTTACTTCTTTATCCTGTGAATGCCTAATGTACCTCCAGCCACCAAATACTACGTTCTTAGTTGTCAGGTAAACCCATGTGGGCTAAGTTTTGGGGCCTATACTGGCCGACACTTACTTCTGTATCCTGTGAATGCCTAATATACCTCCAGCCACCAAATACTACATTCTTTGCTGTCAGGTAAACCCATGTGGTCTAATTTTTGGGGCCTATACTGGCCGACACTTACTTCTGTATCCTGTGAATGCTTAATGTACCTCCAGCCACCAAATAGTATGTTCTTTGCTGTCAGGTAAGCCCATGTGGTCTAATTTTTGGGGCCTATACTGGCCGACACTTACTTCTGTATCCTGTAAATGCCTAATGTACCTCCAGCCACCAAATACTACGTTCTTTGCTGTCAGGTAAACCCATGTGGGCTAATTTTTGGGGCCTATACTGGCCGACACTTACTTCTGTATCCTGTGAATGCCTAATGTACCTTCAGCCACAGAATACAACATTCTTAGCTGTCAGGCAAACCAATGTGGGCTAATTTTTGGGGCCAAAACTGGCCGACACTTACTTCTGTATCCTGTGAATGCCTAATGTACCTTCAGCCACAGAATACAACGTTCTTAGCTGTCAGGTAAACGCATGTGGGCTAATTTTTGGGGCCTGGAATGGCCGACACTTACTTCTTTATTAAGGAGGATGTGCACGCAGGGTGAGGAGTTTGAGATACAATCAGAGAGATTAACCAGGATGTTTAAAGATCAGGGAAATCAGGAAAACTTTTTAAATAGAGAAAGGGGGAAAATAAGAAATATGGATTGAGATTCTTTAATTGCTGACAAGATGCCAGTAGAGAATAAAGGAGATATGAGTTGTATGATAGTTGTTGATTACAATATCCAATTAAAAGCCGTAGAAAATATTGTTAAGAAGTATTAGCCGGTTCTCAGACAGGATAAGGTCATTGGACAATCCTTGCCGAACGTACCTAGGTATGTCTATAATTATCTATAAGAAAGCCCCTAATTTAAGGGATAAGATTGCTAAGAATGTTATTGATCCCCCCAGAGTGACTAATTTGAGCTTCTGGAATATAAAGGGTGTAAGGGTAATCCCAAAACTCACGGATTTCAATAACATTTTGACTGTTGAAGCCAGATTGAAAATTATATTTATTTAGACAAACATGTAGATAGGAAGCCATGTTTGGAGAGCAAGTCAATCTTACATTACATTCTGTTGGCTTAATGAACATTGCTCTAACTGGCTAGGGTTTGTAATACACTTTTATACACTACAATGGGTGACACCTAGCTATCTAATTTCTTTTGAAGTCCCATGTGGTGACATTTTGGAGTCTTTTGGTATGCGGACGGCCATTCACATAGATGTGTGACTTCCAGTTTAGTTCCTTGAACAAATCTTTAAAGACTTGAGATAGCAATCTTGCAAATGAAGGGCTGAACACAACATCTGCTCTAAAATATGACTTCTCACACAATATATATCCAATATCTCTGCTTAATCACAAATCCATGCCCGATAATCATAAGTAAATATTTGATAAACAAAATGGCTGCTTCCCTTTTCCTCATCAATAATCCTCCTGTTGGCAATATATATTGCCACAAACAAAACTGTCCCTTCCTACATTGGAGTTCTGGAAACATATCACTGCTATCTCAAGCAATCCACACACTATTTGTAGTGAAGAGTTGGGCCTGTGACCATTAACAGTGTAGCGGTTTCCGCTCTGCTGTCCCTGTGTGTGATCTCACATCACAGTCACTTTTGGTAACTGTTAAAGCCACATATGGCTTTATGGAGGTGCTGATATGAGGAATAAGGAACAAACTAGGTCTCATAACACATACAAAACCTAACATAAAATGCATTGTTAAGAAAAGCAGATAAAATTACAATTGCTATCAATCCCTTCTGAATTCCCTGACATCTCCCTCCAACTGCCTAATCTTAGTTTAAATATATATATTTTTCTAGTTCATATTTCTCCTGAATTATGTATCCCATTTACTTCTGCAGAAAACTCTCATTTTGCTTTGTCAAGGCTAAAATATACAAAATATTCAAAAATAAAAATGTGACAAAACGAACCTAAAAATCAAAAAGTAAAAAAAAAATGATGTGTTGGTCTAACAGTGTATGAACGCCAAGTCTTTTGTTGACTCCTCCTTTGACAGCTAGTCCTCCATAAGACTCCACTGCAACACCTAAGAACTCATACAATGTTCATACATAATATTCTTCTCTTCAGGACCATCGCAGTCCACATGACAAGAAACTTCCGGTAGGTGTGCAGATCTTTTTGCAATCATAGCAAACTGAGCTTTAACAGCTTCTAGACAGCTGACATGACAAGTATCAAAGTTCTTCAGATATTAAAAGGCTTTTTTTAAAGCGCTCTTCTTCATCAATGCTGTTTGTGGTGATGTCATAACGTGCAGGAAAGAAGGAGGGTATTTTTGTTGAAGATGGCGTCACTCAGATCGTTAGTCCAACATTAGATCATTAACAAAAAAAAAAATGCCCATAAAGCCGTTGAGTTTTTTTTCTGCTGAAGTAAATCTATGTTGTGAAGGGTAATAAGACCTAGGAGAAAAGAAAACAAAGATGTCTTAATACAAAGAGAAATCATTCTCATTTCATATACTGCGTTATTCAACCACCATCCACACTAAACTGTGTACACTATCCTGAATTCAAAGGAAACATTTATCATGAACAATAGGCTGTCTCAAAGCGGGGGCCTATCGCCTATGGCTGGGATCAACAACCCTACAGTAGACCAGGAACATGTAAGTGCAGAGACAAAAACTTGGATAACACAGAATACAATATTTACAAGAATGGCAGGAGTATAGTGCAGCACTGGGGTTTAGGGCTTACAGGAAGGCAGGTAATTTTAAGACAGGAGATGCTTAATTATCTAAGGCATAGAAACTCATTAATGCCAGAGCTCATATATGTCAGATTAGAACACATCAAATATCTGACTCCCAATTAATAAGAAATTAGAAACTGCTACAAGCAGTACAACACCAATATTAGCTATATGGGGATGAAACCCATAAACATTTACATATGAAAACAGTTTAATAAACCAGAATTAAACAATTTGGAAACAACACTTCCATTGGTGAACTGTCTTTGAAGGCTGTGATCTGCCTCTGTTCCGAAAGTCCCAAATCAATAAAACCAGGGCATACAATTTATCTGAGAGATAAGCATCAAAAAAATTTAGTAACAAAACATTATATTTTCCTCCTAAAAATAAAACAAAGGTTATGTATTTAGCATACAGTAAGCATTTAAATATTTTCTTTCTTAGATGTTTTAACAGTGCACTTTTCTGATACCAAAAATTGTTGACGTCAAATTAATTATTACCACGTGGATTTTTTTTATTTATTTATATTTTATGGTATACCATAAATTAAAAAAAAAATATTATTGTTCACCATGGTTAAAAAATGAGCAGCTCAAAAATAAACATCAGTAATTTCCCATTTGGCTACAAGAAATTATACTTCACCATATTTCACCCATTTGGAATATTCTTCAAAAACTGTTTGTTTTTTTGTTTTGTTTTTTCTACAAAAGCAAAAATTATAGTTAATACACATCTGTAAACACAATTAACATATTCTTTTGTACTTTTATATAAAAGTTTACTCAGCTCAGTCAATTTGCATGACAATACAGCTGTTCACACTCACAAGCCTTGCAACAAACCTGTGTCAAAGTAGAGGGGGGGTTTCAGCAACTTTAAACTAAGACAGAGCTCCTGAATTTCAAACTTTAAACGACATTTGTGAAAATACTTTTTTTTACATGTCACTAAATGCTTTAACATCACTTTCCTTCTTTTAATTAATTTTATTAACTGCATTGGATGTGCCTCCAATGATCACATGATTAGCCACCCCAGCAAGGGTTTATATTCACGATTTTCACGAGTGTAAAATGACTGTACATTCAAACAATTTTAAAAGTTCAAATTGCTCACGATTTAGAAATAAAAATAACATTTTTAGTCCTTTTAAGGTCACACTTTACACACCAAATATATTTTCTTTCTTCTAAAAGTTGCCATGACCAGCATAGCACTGATTTACCTTTAGTTGTACTTGTGGCAAAGGCACATCACTTTAAAAGTCATAAACACAAAACAAATCATTATGCAACCAATATTCATTAAGTGTAACAAATGTTTTGCTGATACAGCACTTTAGGAACATTATTAGAACTAACACAACATAACAACAATCCATTAATCTCATACACCTCTACACGAGTAAGGTTGCCCATACACGATACAATTTTCATACAATTTTCTGTACAAATTTTATTTTATTTTTTTTTCTTGAAATTTACCTTCAACTATGTACTACAAAGGCCTGCCTAATTGGATACAAGTGAAAGTGTTTAGCTTTGACCTCATATTATCTTGTTTGTGGTAAATCTAACAGAAAAATTGTACAACAAAAATCGTAACATGTATGGCCACTCCAGCATAATATACTCTTACAATTAGCTAGTTAAAACCTGTAGACAAAAATATTAGTACATTTCTCTAATAAAGCTGCACTTTCTCTACTTCTGGACTGTACCTAGTCCAGTTCAATAGGTCTCATCTTTCCTCTCTTTTTTTTTTTTTTGTGTACAGTAGGGTCTAATCTATACCTATACTATAGGTCATTATAAGCGATCTAGGTGGTAGTTCAGGGTACAATATGCCTACAGTTATTTAAGCAATATTATTATTATTAGGTTTTTTTTACATCTGTATTCATTCAAATTTCTCATTGGTTCCCCTCAATCTCCTCTTCACCATGTTTTCACACTGTATTCACTTGCATTTATCCATTTATCTAGTGCCTGCTTTTGCTTCATTTGAAAACACTTGGATCATACTTTTTACATTCTTTGGAGAACTTGGGGTTCTAGGGGTACAAAACCCCTGTGTGCCTTAGTTCCATTTCTTCAGGGAACGAACTGTTCCTGCTCCAAAGTTACAACTCAGTCACACAGACTGATGGGCAATATCTTTGACGGTCCAGGAAAGGTTCACAGTGGGATCACACAGATCTTCATTTGAGGTGTACACGGTGGTACAATTCCCCATCTCACACGGTGATGAGACTTCCTGAAGAATTAATCTATTACCAGGTCACCAAGTCACACAGACACAAAAGTACCTAGGTAATAGCAGGAACTTCTATATCTGGCCCCAATCCTTGCCCAGGATCTATACCAGACTATAAGGTATAAATCAGCCACACAGACTGACAGGCACACAAATTAATTAGGGTGTTCAGTATTAAAATAGTTCAAGAATGTAAAAAGCACTCCTCTTTCAGCAATCAACCACTCATATGCAGGACACACAGCAAAACATATCTCAAAAAATGGTGCAGTATAATAGGATAAATGTTGAATCTGTGAGAGAGAGAGTATATAACCTGATAGTTGTGCTTTCCTAAAAAGTCTTCCACTTCAGTTTATAGGCACTGTTATGAAATAGAGAAGACAGTACTCCTGCTTATTGTGTGATTTTATGAAGAATCACGCAGAAGAGAACGGGAAGACAGTTTTCTCAATCATACTGGTACTAATGTTTCAAGCAGTGCTGGTTTTTTAAGCAGCCCATCACCCTCGGCAATAAACCAGGGCCTCCCCACATATAGTACTTTATCAATCACACGTTATGAATGATCTTGAGTCCGAAGACCCGATTCCTGACCTGGTCGGTCTCCCGATCGCAGGAACTGCAGAAATCCTACCTAACCACACATTGCTCCTGAGATAGGGCAAATCATTCAGCAGAACACACTCATGCAAAGGACAGTAATAAGTAACAGATAGTATGGAAAGTAAAAAGAAATTTAAAATAATAAAATTCAACAGCCAAGGTTCTTTGAAGGGTACTTCTCCATTACATCGACTTACATAAACAGCACAACACAAGGGGAAATCGCAGTAAGCATAAAGTTAGCTTACCTTTTACTGAAGACGTGAATTCCCAGCTTGTGTTGTCCTGTTTCTTTTAGCCATGTCCATGGATTTTCTCTACCCGGCTAACGAAGGACCATTTGTAAGGGTAATCCCAAAACTCAGGGGTTTCAATAACATTTTGACTGTTGAAGCCAGATTGAAAATTATATTTATTTAGACAAACATGTAGATAGGAAGCCATGTTTGGAGAGCAAGGCAATCAAATTACATTCTGTTGGCTTAATGAACATTGCTCTAACTGGCGAGGGTTTGTAATACATTTTTATACACTACAGTGGGTGGCACCTAGCTATCTAATTTCTTTTGAAGTCACATCTCGTGACATTTTGGAGTCTTTTGGTATGCGGACGGCCATTCACATAGATGTGTGACTTGCAGTTTAGTTCCTTGAACAAATCTTTAAAGACTTGAGATAGCAATCTTGCAAATGAAGGGCTGAACACAACATCTGCTCTAAAATATGACTTCTCACACAATATATATCCAATATCTCTGCTTAATCACAAATCCATGCCCGATAATCATAAGTAAATATTTGATAAACAAAATGGCTGCTTCCCTTTTCCTCATCAAGGGCTTCCACAGCTTTGGCCCATGCTATAGCTGTGTTAGAGTCCCAAACAATATGAGAAAAAGGAAACATTTCAATAACCGTGTAAGGGTAAAATCCTACACTATTAGGGACTTTATATCATGTGACACTAAGGGGTGGTGTATGCTCTGAAGTGCCCATGTAACTTACTTTACATTTGAAGGACTAAAAGGCTCCTAAAGGAGAGTATAGAGGAAGAAATATTGGCAAGGGTTTTATCTGTGCACTTTAGAGATAAGCATGATAAGAATTATAGGGGTTTACAATTTTGGGGTCTCAAAACCCCTAAGAAACATTGGAGGGGATGTCATTTTAACCCAGAGGTCAGCAAAAGAGAGTCATGATGGATTTATGAGTTGGGATCTTTGGTGCCGAGGGGATTGAACAAGGATTTTGATTTGGGTTGCTTTATTAGTAATGTGTAAGGAATTTTAGGGCGGGTGGCCCAATATTAAGGGCTTTCGGAGGTGTTTTTCAGCTCTTTAAACTTTTTAGTAATATTTTTGATTTATTTTTAAGTTTTTTTTTTTTTTACTTATTTATTTTTATTTTTTATATTTTTCATTTTTTTGTATTTTTTTATATTTTAGATATATATTTTTATCATGTATTTAGCACATTATATACACAAATTTGTTATCGGGTTCAGACTCACTGCTGCTAGGTACAGGGTTCCAATAATACGTATGTGTCTGTATTGTGTATTTGACATTTATTATATATACAATTGTGATATCAGGTTCGAACTTGCCAATGTTGGATACAGGGTTTCCAATACAATAATTAATGAAGAATATATTTGGAGCAATATAAGATCAGGGATCCTAATGCCACACGAGATAGTTAATTAAGGAGGAGTATATATATTTTTTAATCTGTGATTGGGGATTTCAATGTTTTTATGTAATGTTAACCATGTCTTGAGGATTCCTGTCTAAAAGGATAAGCCTTACGTATATTTCCATCTGTAGGCATCAAACAAATGGGTTAAACTTTCTTCTAATTAGCAACACAAATATTAAGTGTATTCGTTTAAGAAGAGGACCACAATAAAATGGCTGCACCCCTGAACTTCAAGGAAATGGTGCCTGCTTAAGTATGTATATATTTCTTAGGTGAGTTTGGAATAAGTTTTACAATTTTATCCTTATATATAATATAGGTCGGTGTCTGTATATAAATTTACAGTAGGTATTTTGTGCAATATATTAGTAAAAACAGGATCTTCAAGAAGAATAGGCCAGTATATTTTAATCCCCTTTCTATTTGTTTATATTGTCTGTTGTACTCTGTACAGAATGCTAAGCTATATTCCTCATTCAATCTTTGGCTGTGAGTAGTTCTTCTCTATTAATTTGATCTATCTCCTTCTGAATTTTTTGTAGGTGGATTAGTTTGTGCCCCCTTCTCTACAAATCTGTTTAATAGATAGGAGATTGTTTCTCATAGCCTTCCCTTTTGTCGCAATTTCTTTTTATCCGCAACAATTGATTAAAATCGTAAAAAGTATTCCAAACCCACCTAAGAAAGTGGTCACTTTTTTGGACCAGGTGGGATTTTTTAAATGCAGGAATTGTATAGCATGGAAAATGTGCAAAAAAGGTAATAAGCAAAATATACATTTTGGATCCACTACCACAGGACATACCTACAAGATATCAAAATGTATTACGTGCAGAAGAACGCATGTAACATACCTCTTGGAATGTAAATGTAGCCAAGAATATGTGGGAAAAACCACTAGAGAATTAAAAGTGAGACTCAGGGAACACATTAACAATATTAAAAAAGTTTTCTGTCAACATAGTCTATTGAATCATTTTAGAAGGTTCCATAATAGAGACCCCACCAAATTGTCCTTTTGTGGGATAGATAGAATAGATAAACACTGGAGGGGTACCAATATGAAAAAAGCCATCTCACAGAATGAAACTAAATGTTTATATCAGTTACAGTTTATGGTCCCTAAAGGGTTAAATGTAGAACTGGACATTAACTGTTTTATCAGCAATTTTTAAAAGTATATTATTATGAGGGAAAATGTTTCAGTAAATAATTGTTGTGGCTAAATTTTCTATTCAAACATATGTGTTATCTTATTAAGACACAATAGTACATATCTCATTCTACTTAGACATAATCATAGGATGGAGAAATACATAAATAGTTTACAAACTCAGTATGATAATAATAGGGTGTAATATTATAATATTCCAATTAACATTAGCAAAGAAGAGAGCACCAAGATGGCGGTCCCGACACTTCCGGTTTATGTTAGATAACAACATTGGATCACACATGGGAAATGACGCAGTAGGAAATAAAAATAGCTTGGGTGAAACAGGATGTAGTGTGCATAGGAAGTGATGTTAGGGTGTATATGAACATTTCTACCATGGAGGGGTTGGAGGATCTCAGAATATGAATAGTAATCAATGCAGGCAGGAAGTGCCAGGGATGTAGTAGGAGGGTTCAAGAATACAAATAGCCACTAATCATGAGAGTCCCCAGCTTCTGAAGAGCCCAGTAGGAGGGGCGAAACGCACCAAGAGGGGACAACATAGTGATGTAATTTTCCAGTTTGGAGCGCACGCCGAGCGACGAACCTCACCTGCTCTTATGCTTTGATGTATGCATTAATTGTAAGTGCATTTGTTTTTAAACTTTTAAATAAATCAAACGGTTTTACACTATGGGCACCTTTCTCTCATTTTGCAACAATCCGATGAGCGCCTTATGATTGGAGGAATTATATAGGAACATCCCTTGATCCAGGAAGTACTACAGTTCTAGCCACTTATGTTAGGAGGAGGAGGAATCATAACCGCATACATCTTGTGCCTAGGAGCACCATATGCCTACTTGATTCCTATTTCTGGTGAGTGGAGATTACAGGAGGGGAGCACGGAGAAGCACCGTGACAGCACCAGAAGAAACTAGCAAGCACAGACGTTTTATATTGCACTTAAAGTATCTCACAAAGGTGAGAGCTTCACAGGTCGCCACTGGAGTTCTCTTCCACTCTTCCATGATGACATCACGGAGCTGGTGGATGTTAGAGACCTTGCGCTCTTCCATCTTCTGTTTGAGGATGCCCCACAGATGCTCAATAGGGTTTAGGTCTGGAGACATGCTTGGCCAGTCCATCACTTTTACCCTGAGCTTCTTTAGCAAGGCAGTGGTCGTCTTGGAGGTGTTTGGGGTAATTATCATATTGGAATACAAAGGAAGGTGATCATGCTCTGCTTCAGTATGTCACAGTACATGTTGGCATTCATGGTTCCCTCAATGAACTGTAGCTCCCCAGTGCTGGCAGTACTCATGCAGCCCCAGACTATGACACTCCCACCTACATGCTTTACTGTAGGCAAGACGCACTTGTCTTTGTACTCCTCACCTGGTTGCCGCCACACACGCTTGACACTATCGGAACCAAATAAGTTTATCTTGGTCTCATCAGACCACAGGACATGGTTCCAGTAATCCATGTCCTTAGCCTGATTGTAGTGTATTCAGCAAAATGTTTACGGGCTTTCTTGTGCATCATCTTTAGAAGAGGCTTCTTCCTGGGACGACAGCCATGGAGACCAATTTGATGCAGTGTGTGACGCATGGTCTGAGCACTGACAGGCTGACCCCCCCCCCCACCCCTTCAACCTCTGCAGTAGTGATGAGCTGAACCCCCCCCCCCCCAGTTCGGTTTGCACCAGAACACTGCGAACAGAGGATAAGTTCATTCTAACAAACGAACCCCATTAAAGTCTATGGGACTCTAACCTCGAAAATCAAACGGCCTCATTTTGAAGGCTTAAATGTAAGTTATTGCCCCAAAAATGTGTATGGGGGTCCGGGTCCTGACCTGGGGAAAATATAACAATGAAAAAAAGTTTTTTAAAACAATTGTTTTTAAAGCACTGATTTACTGATTTTAATGAGGCTTAAAGTGAAACTATAAAAATAAAAAATTCCTTCAAATATCTTGCCTGGGGGGGTCCCCTGAATGTGCCTGTAAATTAGTGCATCTCTACGAGATCTATGTAGCCTGCTGCAGCAATACTGACATTTCTAAAGCAAAAAATGTCATATACAAATATACATACAAATTTCAAAGCGCATGTACTTGTCATACGGGTGCAGAAAAATTGGGCCTTGTTTGTTGGTGGTGCTTGAACACCGTAACCCCTCGCAGTTACTCTTGCTGGGCGCAGGAACAGGCCCTGCTGCTAAAAAATCCATACAAATTTGAAATTGCATGTACTTGTCATACAGGCGCCAAAAATTGGGCCTTTGCTGTTGGTGGTGCCTGAACACCGTAACCAAGCCCTCGCAGATACTCTTGCTGGGTGCAAGAACAGGACCTGCTGGTAAGAATTCCATACCAATTTGAAATCGCATGTACTTGTCACTTGTCATAGAGGTGCGGGAAAATTGTGCCTTGGGTGTTGATGGAGCCTGAATACTGCAACTCCTCGCAGTTCAAGAGTAACTGCAGCAGGGCTCTGGAACGGGCCCTGCTGGTAAAAATTCCATACTAATTTGAAATTGGCAAAGATCAAGAGTTGTATGTGTTCTTATCAGTGATCTAATGGGTGCACTGTGCTGTTATCTGACCTGGCCAAGGTTGGGTGGTGGCTATGCAAACTTGCTGGAGTGATGGAGACCTGGAAGGTTAGTGTAGGCAGGAACTGAAACTGAAATTGGGCCTTGGTTGTTGGTGGTGCCTGAACACCCCAACCTCTAGCAGTTACTCTTGCAGGGCGCAGGAATGGGCCCTGCTGCTAAAAAATCTATACAAATTTTAAATCATATGTACTTGTCATACAGGTGCCAAAATTGGGCCTTTGCTGTTGGTGGTCCCTAAGCACCGTAACCAAGTCATCGCAGTTACTCTTGCTACGTGCAGGAATGGGACCTGCTGGTAAAAATTACATACAAATTTGAAATTGCATGTGCTATACACGTGCCAAAAAATGGGCCTTTGCTGTTGGTGGTGCCTGAACACCGTAACCAAGCCCCTGTAGATACTCTTGCTGGGTGCAGTAACGGGACCTGCTGCTAAGAATTAGATGCAGATTTGAAATTGCATGTGCTATACAGGTGCCACAAAATTGGGCCTTTGCTGTTGGTGGTGCCTGAACACCGTAACCAAGCCCTCGCAGATACTCTTGCTGGGTGCAGGAATGGGACCTGCTGGTAATTTTCATGTGCTATACAGGTGCCAAAAATTGGGCCTATCACGTACCTGAAGGTGAGCCTGAAACGGTGAGGAAGGCCTCTCTTACGCCTCTGACTCAGGGCCCCTGATAGTGCAGACAGGAGGCGCCGGAGTGTAGAGTAGCATGAGTGCCTGATGTAAGCTGGAAGCAAGCTGGTGTCCACGGACAGGGATAGCCAGGTAGATCCAGTGGATAAGCAGGTGTGCAGGCAACTAGTGCTGGAGGCAGGAGTCAGAATAGCAGGGTAGGCTGACAGAACCCTCACTGGCCAGGTGATCAGATTTGGAGAAGAAAGGAACTTAGTGAGACATGCTGGGTCAGAAGCCAAACGGTAATGCAGGAGCCAGAAGGAGCAGACTGGAACGGAGGTCAAAGGACAAGCCAGAAGCCGGTGCAGGCGGAGAGCACAGGATGGTCAGGACAAGCCGGGTCTGGAATTGGTAAACAGGATACAGGTTTGCAGGTACAGGTCAACAAAGGCTGAAGACAAAGCATCACTGGAGCTGAGCAAAGGCTGGGTTTAAATAGCCCATTTGAGGCCAGCATCTGTCACACGTTGCGTGTGCGCGTTCGCGCATGCGCATTAGCCAAGTCTCTGCGGGATTTAACAGGAAAACGTCTTTGAATAGCAATCCACTTCTTACAGGGCCTTTGCTGTTGGTGGTGCCTGAACACCGTAACCAAGCCCTCTCAGATACTCTTGCTGGGTGCAGGAATGGGATCTGCTGGTAAGAATTAGATACAAATTTGAAATTGCATGTGCTATACAGGTGCCAAAAATTGGGCCTTTGCTGTTGGTGGTGCCTGAACACCGTAACCAAGCCCTCGCAGATACTCTTGCTGGGTGCAGCAACGGGACCTGCTGGTAAGAATTACATACAAATTTGAAATTGCATGTGCTATACAGGTGCCAAAAATTGGGCCTTTGCTGTTGGTGGTGCCTGAACACCGTAACCAAGCCCTCGCAGATACTCTTGCTGGGTGCAGGAATGGGACCTGCTGGTAAGAATTACATACAAATTTGAAATTGCATGTGCTATACGGGTGCCAAAAATTGGGCCTTTGCTGTTGGTGGTGCCTGAACACCGTAACCAAGCCCTCGCAGATACTCTTACTGGGTGCAGGAACGGGACCTGCTGGTAAGAATTACATACAAATTTGAAATTGCATGTGCTATACAGGTGCCACAAATTGGGCCTTTGCTGTTGGTGGTGCCTGAACACCGTAACCAAGCCCTCGCAGATACTCTTGCTGTTTGCAGGAACGGACCTGCTGTTAAGAAGGTAGTGACCTAACCCAAAAATATTGCTGGAAGCTAGCAGAATAAAAGAAGAGGAATAGGATAGGCAGCATATGCAGTCTTCAAGGGATGGCAGACCCCTAGCAAATTCAATCAGTTACATCAGCATCAGGGGCCTGATGGCTCTTGTTGATCCAGGACTGGTTCATTTTGATAAAAGTCAGCTGGTCAACAGAGTCTGTGGACAGACGCACTCTTTTGTCCGTCACAAAACCTCCAGCAGTACTGAACGTCCATTCGGAAGGCACGCTGGAAGCAGGACAGGCCAGTAGCTCCATTGCATATTGAGCAAGTTCTAGCCAGTGGTCCATCCTCAAAACCCAGTAAGCCAGTGGATGCGCAGCTGGAAAGGTCTCCAAGTCTGCTCTTGCGCCTAGATAATCTTGCACCATATGATAGAGACTGCACCGATGGTTGCTTTAACCTGGGTGCTGCTGAGGACAAAAGAACTGTTTAAAGGCATCGGTCAGCCGGCTGCCTTCTCCACCGCTCCTCCTTTGGCTGAACGATGCCTCAGAAACACATCCGGAGAATGTTGACCTCCCAGTGTCTGGAAAGGCGGTACACACATTTTTTTTCAAGGCCTCCTCAAGATGTTTCATGCTCTGCTCCCTCTGTGAAGGCAAGATTAGCCCTGCAACTTTACCCTTGTAATGTGGATCAAGAAGGATTGCCAACCAGTAATTATCCCTCTCGTTGATAGCACGAATCCTCGGGTCCTTTCGCAGGCTTTGCAGAATCGGGAAGCCCATGCAACATAAGTTGGAGGAGGCATGAGCTTCTGAGTCCTCTAAGGACTGGGTCACTAAGGATGACATTGTCAGCAGGAGCAACCTCTCCCCAACCACGTACAACTCCTGTGGTTTCTGGGGAATCAAAACCATCCCTTGAAGACTGCTGTATGCTATCCTCTTCCTCTACATCCATGCTGCCGAAATCCTCATCTTCCTCCTCCTCCTGTGTGTTTTGTGGCCCTGCAGGAATGATATCTGCATAAAGGGGGCCATGTGAGGAAAGGAAGTCCTCCTCTTCCTCCCGCTGTTCTGCCTCAAGTGCCCTGTCCATGATTCCATGCAGCGTGTGCTTTAGCAGGTAGACTAGCGGGATAGTGTCACTGATGCATGCATCGTCCCAGCTCACCATTCTTGTGGCCTCCTCAAATGTTGACAGGACGATGCATGCATCCTTAATTAAAAGCCACTGGCGTGGCAAAAAAGCCAAGCTCCCCTGACCCTGTCCTTGTGCCATGCTCGCACAGGTACTGATTGATGGCCCTCTGCTGCATGTGCAGCCACTGCAGCATAGCCAACGTTGAGTTCCACCTGGTGGGCATGTCACAAATGAGGCGGTTGGTGGGCAGGTTGAATTCCCCTTGAATGTCATATAAGCGAGCACTGGCATTGAAAGAACGGTGGAAATGGCCACAGACTTTCCTGGCGTGCCTCAGGAGATCTTTAAAGCCCGGGTATATGCTCAAGAAACGCTGCACCACCAGATTCATAACATGTGCCAAGCACGGAACATGTGTCAAGTGTCCCTGACGGAGTGCGGAGAGAAGGTTGGTGCCATTATCGCATACAACCATTCCTGGTTTAAGCTGTTGTGGCGTCAACCATCTCTGAGCTTGCCCTTGCAGAGCTGACAGAATCTCTGCACCGGTGTGACTCCTATCCCCTAGACAGACCAACTGAAACACAGCATGGCATCTTATAGCCTGACTGCTTGCATAGCCCTTTGAATGCTTAGGGAGCACTGCTGCTACAGAGGAGAAGATTACATGGAGGATGAGGTGGTGGAGTAGTTACCCAGTGTGCCGTGAAAGAAATGTAACATCTCTGTCCATGCCTGCTGGACCAAGAGTCAGCAGTAATGTGCACCTTCCAGCTGACCACTTTGTCCAACTTGGGCCAAAACACTACCTTCCACATGACGATAGAGAGCCAGAATGGCCTCACGCGAAAAGAAATGCCTTTTTGGGACCTGCCACTGTGGTGCAGCACAATTTCGTGAAAGGGAGCCGAGTCTACCAGATGAAATGGCAGCAACTGTAATGCTAGAAATTTGGCCAAGCTAGCATTAAGACGCTGAGCATGGGGATGGCTGGGACAGTATTTCTTTCTATGGTTCAAATACTGGGGTAGTGAAATTTGCCTACAGCTCAAATCAAGCAGTGGTGTACTGCTAGCAGATTGGGTGCAAGTCTCTGTGGCACAGTAGGGTTACAGATCGCAGATGAGGAGGAAGGTGATGTATGCGTGTTTTGATCTGGTGCCTCTTTCAGGTGCTGTTGCCAACGGACTGCATGGCAGGTCGTCATATGCCTTGTCAAACATGTGGTGCCCAAGTGGCTGGTGTTCTGGCCACGCTTAATCTTCTTTAGACAGATGTTACAAACAGCAACACTGCGGTCTCCTGCACAGATGCTGAAAAAAGCCCACACTAATGAACTTTTTGGAGTCCGATGGGATTTTGCAGCACCCTGCACCTGTGGAGCTCTGTGCTGTGACGCAATAGGTTGGCTACTGCTATGGCGGTCCCTGGTGCACATCCTGCCTTGTTGGAGTTGTGCGTCCTCCTCATATTCCCCCTCCTACTCCTCCTCTATCCTGTCAGTCACCCAAGTACAGTTAGTGACCTCATCACCCCCTCCCTCCTCGTCACTGGAGCAAACTTGGCAATATGCTTTAGCTGTGGCAACATGACTGCTGGTTTCTTGTCTGTCATTGTCACCCCCTCTCTCTAGGCTCACGTTATTCCCTTCATAAACCTGGGAACCAACATCACAGCTTTCAAATTGCTGCACATCCTCCAGGAGCATGTCACTGACACTATGATCGAATAGTTCAGGTGACTCCTCCGTGTAAGATCGTGGGGCGACTGAAGGAGTAGCTGTGGAGAAGAAGCCTGTGGAACGGGCCACTTTGGCAGCTGCGGTGGAAGGCAAACTACTGGGAGCGTGGGTGTCAGAGGAAGAGGAGGATGAGGACGGCTTATTGATCCACTCCCCCAACTCTTCCACATGTTGTGGATGAATAGCAGGGGCAGTACCGGAAATAAAGGACTGGCGTGCCCCACATGCAGAGGATGCACTATGTCCACCACTTTTCACAATGGAGACAGAGACTGCTTGCCCTCTTTTCGTGGCCTGTGAGCATCGGCCTCTCCTTGTCTGCCTTTCAGAGATGATGTTGATACAGATCAATATAGGGTATACGCAACTGACCAATAGATACACTTATAGGATGTACGCAAGTGACCGATTAACAATACTCTTACTGATATCTAATGTAATCTATAATCCTATAGATGGATGATCTGTGATGCTTATAGAATGTTCCACAACTGACCAATGAATAATCTGACTGATATCTGAAGTGATCTATAATCAAATGTTCATTTTCCTATATGGCAGCGGTCTGAGTTGGATCCGAAGTTGTGGCATTGGTATTGGGGAATATCATATGTTGAAACGCAGTGCACCACACTGATCCCATTTAGAGACACCCAGAGGGGTCCATTATTTCTTATATGTGTTTGATCTCTGTAATTGGGGATTACAACCATCTGGTAAGAGGCTTGACTATGGTTGAGGGCATGTGTGTATGGTGGAATTTCTTAACAATTCAGGTGATTTGCCACCCGGTAGTATATGTCATTATCTTGAGGAGAATAACATACACCTTCATTCCACTATATGCTTTTGTTGGTATTGGCACGTGGACTTATTTCCATATTGAACTTTATGGACTATTCAATTCACTGTTTGAATGTATATTGATAGAGTGGGGATCGAAAGTTTGGGCACCACAGGTAAAAATTTGTATAATGTGCATAAAGAAACCAAGGAAAGATGGAAAAATCTCCAAAAGGCATCAAATTACAAATTAGACATTCTTATAATATGTCAACAAAAGTTAGATTTTATTTCCATCATTTACACTTTCAAAATAACAGAAAACAAAAAAATGGCGCCTGCAAAAGTTTGGGCACCCTGCAGAGTTAATACCTTGTACTGCCCCCTTTGGCAAGTATCACGGCTTGTAAACACTTTTTGTAGCCAGCCAAGAGTCTTTCAATTCTTGTTTGAGGTATCTTTGCCAATTCTTCCTTATAAAAGTCTTCCAGTTCTTTGAGATTTCTGGGCTGTCTGTCACACACTGGCCTTTTAAGGTCTATCCATAGATTTTCAATTATGTTGAGGTCAGGAGATTGTGAAGGCCATGGCAAAATCTTCAGTTTACGCCTCTTGATGTAACCCCCCGTGGATTTTGAGGTGTGTTTAGGATCATTATCCATTTGTAGAAGCCATCCTCTCTTTAACTTCAGCTTTTTCACATATGGGCATTAAGTTACCATCCAAAATTTGCTGAAATGTTATTGAATCCATTTTCCTTTTACTTGTGAGATGTTCCCTGTGCCACTGGCTGCAATACAACCCCAAAGCATGATTGATCCACCCCCATGCTTAACAGTTGGACAGAGGTTCTTTTCCTTAAATTCTGTGCCCCTTCTTCTCCAAACGTACCTTTGCTCATTCCGGCCAAAAGTTCAATTTTAACCTCATCGGTCCACAGAACTTGTTTCCAAAATGCATCAGGCTTGTCTATATGTTAATTTGCAAAGTTCAAACGCTGATTTTTGTGGTGAGGACGTAGAAGAGGTTTTCTTCTGATGACTCTTCCATGAAGACCATATTTGTACAAGTATCTCTTTATAGTGGAATAGTGTACCACAACTCCAGTGTCTGCCAGATCTTTCTGGAGGGATCGTGCAGTCAAACATGGGTTTTGAATTGTTTTTCTCACAATCCTGCGAGCTGTTCTGTCTGATATTTTTCTTGGTCTTCCAGATCTTGCTTTAACTTCCACTGTTCCTGATGACTGCCATTTCTTAATTACATTCCGAATAGAGGATATTGACATCTGAAAACGCTTTGCTATCTTCTTATAGCCTTCTCCAGCTTTGTGAGCGTCAACTATTTTCAGTTTCAGTTTTCTAGACAACTGCTTAGAAGATCCCATGGTGCTGATTGTTGGGGCAAGGTCAAATGAGTCTGGGCATTTAAAACCTTTGAGATTGACATCACCTGATCTTCCCAGACGATGATTGAGAACAATCCATGACACTGGCAGGTCTCAGCCTTGCAAAGGGGGCAGTGCATGCTATAAATTCTGCATTTTTTTGTTTTCTGTAATTTTGAAAGTGTCAACGATGGAAATAAAATCTAACTTTTGTTGACATATTATAAGAATGTCTAATCTGTAATTTGATGCCTTTTGGAGATTTTTCCATCTTTCCTTGGCTTCTTTATGCATATCAATACAAATTTTTACCTGGGGTGCCCAAACTTTCGATCCCCACTGTATATCTTTAATATTTTATTTCTTGCATATTAACCAGAAGTGCACTATTATTTAGTTGTATATATCACATCACTTTTGGTATTTGGGGGATATATAGGTGCAGCTGTTTGATGAACTCATTGCACTTCAGCACAGAAACACACTTTTGTTTAAAAAAGAATACTAATGCAGCAATCACATCTATGAGTTGGTAAGCTGCAATATAATAAATGATTGCTTTAAATAACAGAAGTGAATTAGAAAATGTACAATTTCCAGGGAAATTGTGTGAAGTGTTCTTGTCGCCACCTGTAGTCTCCAGCTGGAGTGGGCAGAGTAACTGTGTGTGTGAGAGTGGCAGCAGTTTGTGTGGTGTGTGTGCCCAGGGCCGCTGATAAGGCAGTACAGCCAGCCCTGTTGTACCGGGCCCGGCCTTAATCAGCTCTGCAGGGGGGCCCAAGCAGCTTTGTAATACATTTCTGTTAAAAAAAATATACCTTCACCAACTTGCATACACTTGAATATGAGGGTGTATAATAAGTTCCTGGGCCCCATCAGGGTAGCAGAGGGGCCCAGGAGGTGACAGCAGAAGAGGGACTTTTTATCCATTTTCGGGCGCAGGCAGACAAATCCCATGCTGCATGCTGCTCTGCGCCAGTGTACCTGCACAAACTAAAGTTCCGGCCGCTCATGGTGTGCCTTCCCTGGCGTATGGATTTCATTGTAATGCGGCTCCCGATCTTCAGTAAATAAAACGGCAGCTGCATCCTGAGAGACACTGATCGCTGAGATGGCTGAGACAGCGCAGCAGGAGTAATCCCGGCAGCGGTGCACAGGCAAGCAATCATCTGCACACAGTCACGCACTAACATATCACACAGGCTATTCTGGAAGGTGCAGTCCCCAGACTCCCCCTTGTCTGCTCATGGTCATCATCATTATGAGGATCTCAGCACAGCAGGTGCTCTATGGCTCTGTCAGTGTCACATGGCTGTTGGGTGATGACTGTCTTAATTTTTGGCTGTACTTAGTGTGCTACAGACTATAACACAGTACAGCCATAACAAAGTCAGCACCCAGCAGCCATGTGACACTGACAGAGCCATAGAGCACCTGCTGAGATCCTCATACTGATGATGACAGTGAGATGCTATTTTACACGTGTCTTGGGGGGGGGGGGAGGGACAGTAAAAACACACAGCCAAGCTGCACTTTTACCCCCCCCCCCAAACCACTTCCCTTTGAGAACCTTTCACCTAGGTTTTGCAATTTGGTCCGCCTGTCAGTTTTTCATGCGGACCTGATTGAAAGCTCCATGTAGGTCTACAGGTGTCCAGATTTGAATTGACTTGTGTCCATTTAGATCCGCCTACCTCTGTGGCCATTCAGGTCCAAGAAAAAAAAATGGAAAAGGACATCCTTTTTCTATTTTTCCAGACCTAAATGTGACAGATCAGAGGTAGCCTGATGTAAATGGACACAAGTCTATCTACATCAGGTTACCCATAGAGCCACCACAAGTGTATGCGGACACAAACTGAATTGGCACAGATGTCAAAACACTGACATCTCATCCATTCAGTTATGATTGGTGGGGTGCTGTAAAGCTTCCTGTTGGTGTAGATAAGGTGGGTTCAGACTACGGTCCAAATATGACTGAGCTTATGCTTAATAATTAGTCAAAAAAAGCTCTAAAATAGGACATATCTGCTACTTTATAATAGTGGAAAAAGTTTAATAGCTACTAAAGGTTCACCTTTTGGAACATTTTACATGTTCAAGCTCCTGCCACCAGTCCCTCAGATCCCCCTCCCCCCCCTTGTGACAGCGTGGGGTCAGGGGTGGAGTTGTGGGGCGGGGTCTAGGGGGCCCCATCATGTAGGATGTATGGGGCCCCATGATTTCTAACAGCAGTCCTGTGTGTGCCATAGGCAAGAACACTTAAATATACTGTATATATGTGAAAGAATAGTAAGTGTACTTGCCATAGACAAGAACACTTAATAACGTGAATCCTAATATTTAAGTGTTCTTGTCTATGGCAATTACACTTGCTGTTCTTTCACATATATATCATTCTTATTATAGTGAAAGCCTATGGGAAAATTTGGCACCCTAACTTCTCCAACAGTTTTTACACTACATAGACAAGTAATATACCAAAACGAGCGGATCGTTCCCGTTCACATTGCTCTTACTTTTTGGACGGTTTTGCCCAATGGATTGTGAAATATCGTCGTTTTTATGGCGAAATTGGCCCCATAGGAATGAATGGCGGAATGTTCAAAACTAGAGTGGGGTCTGAAAATAGAGGGTGAGCGAAGAAACCTTGCCACGATTTCTAAACTTCCTCATTTTTAAGGACACCTACATAAATGTTACATCAAAATGTTTGCCTAACACACACACACACACACACACACACACACCACATACCACACACACACACATACACCACTCACACCACACACACCACACTCACACACACCACACAAACTTCTGCCACTCCCACACACACACTCCAGCTGGAGACTACCGGTGGCGGCAAGAACACTTCACACAATTTCCGCAGAAAGTGTACATTTTCTAGTTATATAATTTACTGTAAAGTGTTTACTATCTTAAGATGATTACTTTAACATATTATTATTATAGTTTTTTTTCTTCATCTAAAATGTATCTGAAGACAATTTGTTTCTTAGTTTTGGATAGAGTAGAAAATAGTTAGAACTGCTGTCCGTTTTTTCTGCCTCACAGAAACAACATGAATTGATAGGAAATCTCTCTAAAGGTAGGGGAAATTCCTTCTTAGACAGCTGTCACCTGAAGAGGGGTCCCCATTGGAAGGTTTATCATATATTCCTAATCTGGAATTTCCAATAATGTTCGCTTCCTGTTACAATGATTACCAGGACAAAAAAAAAAAAAAGAGAATCTATCCAGTAGAGTCACAGACAGCAGTGATACACTAACAGGCATTTAACTCTTCCTTACCCTATCCAAAGCTAGAAAAAGTGTTGTATTTAGAATAAGTGGCAATGGCTCTATAAACTATTTAAATGGAAGAAATTCAGTGGCAACAGTGCTCTAGGAAACAATAGAGAAATAAACCATGTGAGAGAGGGGCTCTTGCTTAAATCTTTTCAAAAGCAAACATTATTTAAAGTGGTTGTAAACCCTTACATATACCCAGTGAATGGACTATACTCGAGTAGTCAAACAAATTCTTCTATATAAGTTGTATCTGTTTATCTGCAGTCTTTTCTTCTCTAAATCTGTTCAAAATGCTGAATTTATAAGCTTGTCTGAGAGTTCAGAAAAAAAGGTCGGGGTGCTGAAGTTACACTCTGCATGGCTCAGAGAGGAGAGTTCTGAATGATGATTGGAGGGAAGGGATACGCCCCCCTTCACACAGCACACAGGGACAGGCTGCCAATCTACTGGAGGTTCCTCCCCTGTCACCTTTTTTCTCTTGGTGTCAGGAAAATTTTCAGAAGTGCAAATAGTAGAGGAATGAAGCAGCAGACAGAAATGACACTTATGCTGTTAATTGAGACAAGTTCAGACTATAGAAGGATATTCTTTGTTCATATTTCATGTCTGAGGTTTACATCCTCTTTAATCATTAATTAAACTCCAAATGGTGAAAGCATAATTTATATGTGCAAGTTACATGTCGAGTGAAATTATGGACTGAACTTGATGTCATTCTGTACATTTGTCATTGTGAGGCTGACCTCAATAATATAGCTCAGTGAGCAGTAAATACAGAAAACTCCACCCTAATTGGGAGATCCTGAACGTGTGCCTCAACTCAACATTTTTGTGCTCTGAGTTTCCTAAAGCTCTTATGTAAAATGGGGCAAGATTGTGATAGACGTAACATCTGTGAGAACAGCTCCACCCACCTTTAATTTTTCATTCTCCTTTTAATGTCTCTATGGCATTTTTATTGACTCATCTGTTGCCTAAAGTCAACCCCTAAAGCAGTATGAAACCCAAAACCAAAAATATGATATTTTGCAGCTTACCAATCATTAGATGTGGTGGCTGCTTACCAAGCTAAAGACAAACTCCAGCTAATATTTTTTCACAGATACAGCAAACAGTTTTTTTTCCCTTTTGGGACAAAAGTTTTATATAAATAAAAGCTGACCACTGTAAGGTCTCTGTCAGTGGCAAATGGTTTGTCGCAATCCTCTAACTTCTACATTTGCAGAACAGCTTGTTCTGTTAAAAAACAACAGACGGATTGACAGACCGACTGGATCACTAGGAAAGAGGAAAGCTTAACCACTTGCTGACTACTCACAGTAATATTATTGCGGCAGTGCGGCTCCCCTGGGTCCAGCCACGTAGACCTATGTTACTGGACTGCTAGTGATTCCGGCAAAAACTGCGATCTCTGTGTCTGTCACAGAACCCCCCCACACGTCAGTAAGCATGAGGCTCACATTTAACCCATTGATCACCCATATGGTTAACCCCTTCCCTGCCAGTGTCATTATTACAGTAACCGTGCCTATTTTTAGCACTGATTACTGTAGTAATGTCACTGGTCCCCCCAAAAGTGTCAAAAATGTCAGTTAGGGGTCCGATCTGTCTGCTGCAATGTCGCAGTCCTGCAAAAAATCGCAGATCACCGCCATTATTAGTAAAAAAAACAAAACACTAAAATTGACATAAATCTTTCCCGTAGTTAGTAGATGCAATAACTTTTGCGCAAACCAATCAAAATATGCTTATTGCGATTTTTTTTAACCAAAAATATGTAGCAGAAAACAAATTGGCCCAAAATGTTAAAATATTTTGATTTTTAAATTTTTTTGGGGGGAATGTCATATAGCAGAATGTGTAAAATATTGTTTTGTTTTTTTTTTAAATTGTCGCTCTTTTTTTGTGTATAGCGCAAACATTAAAAATCGCACAGGTGATCAAATAAAACCAAAAGAAAGGTCTATTTGTGGGGAAAAAAGGACGTAAATTTAGTTTGGGTACAATGTCGCACGACCGCGCAATTGTCCGTTAAAATAACGCAGTGCCGAATCGCAAAATAGGGCCTGGTCAGAAAGGGGGCAAATCCTTCTGGGGCTAAAGTGGTTAAAGAAAATGAATGCAGCCATCACATCTATGAATCGGTAAGCTGCAATATAATACATTTTATTAGTATTATTATTTATATATAAATGTTATTATATATTATTTTAATAAATGTTTGATTTTGGGCTTATGACCGCTTTAAGTTCCAGTATTCAAAAGAATTGTGAGATGATCAAGCTTTGCATGCCCACTTTTACTTCTCTTACACCTCTGATTTCTAGAAAGACTCCTGTTTCCCAGGTATTTATAAAACTCAATTCGTAGTTTGGCAAACATTTTAAAATCTAATACCATGGCTTTAGAAAGTAGAGAAAAAAATTTAAACAATTATAGCAGGGTAAAAAAAAGGACGTTTAAGTGACAAAAGAAAAAACACCCAGTGAGGCATTCTTACTGCAAGTACTGACATACAGTTTAGCTCCTTATTAGTGTCAAACTAAACTGGCAAGTTTTCTTGGTGAAGTTCTGAATTCACCACTGATTGCTGTAAAGCTATGAAATCTATGACGTGAAAAAATTAGCAGAAACCAAACAAATCTGAGAGGCAAATTGAAGCAATAAACCAACAAACTAAACTATCAAGTTGATGGCAAAATAATAAAATTGAGGAAAAGATAATGAACTGCCATTTCTCCCACTTTCAAATAATTCCCTTTATCTCCAACATCCGGTAACTCATGAACAGACTGTTTTTTTTTTGTTTTTGTTTTTTTTTATGGATGCACTGTTTTATATGTTTTATATGTTTTTTTTTTTTTTTTATTGAAAGATTAACATATAGAACAAGTGCAGCAGATACAGCATATCTTTTGTACAGAATATTCATGCAAACAGCATGGATACACTGTTTATTTCAAAGAAAAAACGAAATGAGGATTTCCTTGTTTGCTACATATACAATTTTTACATAGTTTGAATATGTATATTAAAAGGCAAAGGTAGAATTGTTAAATTCTTTGCAGGTGTGAGGCATCAGAGAATTACAAAATCACATTTAGTGACCTATGTCAATTTACTGACAAGTAAGTAATTTAGCATTTCCAGAGCAATAAAACTGTCTTAAGTCCATTTATAATGAGGCATCTAATGTGATATTATTGCTGCATGACTGATGCAGAATAATCCCGTCAGTGTGGCTGGTATGAATAAGAAACACACCTGTATTTCTTCTTTCAAGTGCTAAGTTCCCAGCAACCCTGTATCTCTAGTAGCCAAAGAAACGACTGACCTGCCTGTCATCCAGAAATTCTATGTGAGCTGCAGCAATGGGACCTGTATAGGATAGAATACTCTTATTGGAGTTATCTGCACTTTTCAAGCTCCCACACGTTAAATGATCTTTGTTTAACCTGTTAAAAGACAAAAGTCAGCCATGTACTGAGGCAGAAGATAGCAAGAGTCTTTTAAGGTATTGTAAATATTTTCTAATTTAATTCTGAAACATATATTTTGCAGGTCCGTAGAATAAAATAAAAAATTGTATATTTTTATTAATTAAACATAGAGAGCATTAGCTTTTATTTTGGCAAAGTCATAATAAGCATCCTGTGCACTGCAACACAATTATTTGTAAATGACATTAAAATTGCACGAACCCAGAAAAAGACATTTCATTTGGGATGTGCTATATCAATGTGCAATGCAACAGCATATGTACAATGTATATAGATAAAGAAGACATCACTGTCCTTTATTACAGATTAGTAGCTTGATGTTAGAGCAGTCTGTAATTGCAAGGTACAGAAAATTTGTTCTTTTCCACACTTGCTAAACGTTCTCCTGAATGATGTTATTGCATAGAGTTTAGATGATAAGATCTGGACACCTGTTTTGTAGTGTTGAAGGGACATTTAATAGCCCAGTGTCTGTATTTTTAGTCTGGTCCCTTATAGTTGTTTGTTTGGTCGCTGTGTACACTGAACAAAACAGTAATGAGCCCCCAAACATGAGGAAGAAAGAACCAAACCAGCACATAAACATGGCCTCTCCGAACTCCCATCTGGGCACAATTTCAGGGATTGTCTCATCCCAAAATTCCTGTACAGTATTATAGGCTATCCAAGAAACTGGCACTAGAGCAGCAATACCAGACGCCCAGAATAGTGCTCCTCCAAAAAGTGCAAGGTTCTTCTTTGTGTGCTTTTCGTTAATCTTCAGGCAGTCCAAACAAAAGCAAGAAACAATGAGGCCAACAATACCCAGTCCATCTGAGAGGAACATCAGAATTCTTGCCATCCTGAGCTCAAATGGCAATGCCAGAAATGATTCAAAGTCCTTGCACTCCATTGGACCTTCATCTTGGATAACACAAGTTTGCCATAGTCCTGCGTTCCAAATTTCCATTTCATTCAGATCTAAGTTCAGATTCCTCCAGAGAGGCACAAAAGTGCTAACACAGGTAAGCACACACCCCAACAATGCAAAAAACAATGCCCCATACTGTAGCTTTATCCTGCAATTCAGATCCATTAATTCTGAAGCTAATCCTGGCAGATGGAGATGAAGACAGCTGCTAGGTGTCTGCTGTGCAAGATCTTAATGCTGTGTTACTTTTGTAGTTAGTGGTGTTAAATATGAGCCCTTATATGTCATTTAAATCCTTTGAAACTGGTGAGTATGTTTGGTGAATGAACTTCTCAGTTTCACTTACTGAATTTCAGCCAATAAAGCCTTATTGCCTTGCAGACACAGGCTCTTCAAAGATCTCATCACTGATGAACACAGAGTAGTAGGAGGGGCTCTGTATTTAGTGCTGTCAAGTGTTATGCTATTTTATGTCTAAATAAAATGTATATGCATATGACGCAATAGATGAATGCCACAGCTTTTCAAAGCCCTTTTCAATGACTGCAAGATTATTTTACATAAATAGGCTATAAGAATGCTATGCTTACTTAATAATTATTATATAAAATAATTGTTTTTTTTTTTTATGTTAACTATACAAACATTTTTTTGTACAGCTCAAAGAAGTCTAGAAGCTGTTTTTATTATTTTTATACCATAACTGTAGATCATTTGTCGTAGATTGAATGTTAACAGATGATGCAGGGCATATTCATTTTACTGAATATTAGATTTGCCTTTGTTAATGTTTGGCCATGTATATGATATAAAAAAAAGGCATGATGGTACGGTTTGACAGCCGACCAGTGCAGACTGGACCTTTATGTGCACTAGATACATTTCTATATCTGATTAGGGATGATCGAACTTTTGAAAAGTTCGGTTCGGCCAGAACATCCGAACTTCCCGAAAGTTCGGCCCGGATTTCAGAACCCCATTGAAATCAATGGGACCCGAACTTCGGTAATCAAAAAACACAATTTTTAAGCCCTAAAACCCAATAAATGCCCCTAAAAAGTCCCTAGGGTTCTGGGTCATGCCCCATTAACTATTAATCACACAAAAAAAAGTTCTTAAAAATTGTCATTTTTGATAAAAAAAAGCCAATTATTGAAAAATTAAAAAAAAAAAAGAGATTTTTTGATTTTTACTTTGGATTTAGTATCTGGGGGTCTAAAAAGTGTACATGTGAAGTTTCAGCTCTGTAGCATGTCCAGAACCATAAAAAAAAAGATCGTTTGTATTAGAACACTTTCAGCACAGGAGTTTTCACACCTTGCCGGTTTAATAGCAGGCATTTTTTTGGGTTCTTTGCAGTCAGGAAAAACATCTGAACTTGTGTATAGTGGTACTGTGCATAAGTTCTGATGTTTTGCCTGCCTCCAAAAAACCCCAAAAAATGCCAGCAAAAACACACCTGGGCATTTTTTTTTGACGCTAGCGTTTTTTTTTGGCATTTTTTGGGGTTCTTTTGAGGCAGGCAAAACATCTGAACTTGTGTATAATGGTGTATATACACACATACATATATTTATATACACACCTAGACATATATAGGTGTGATAGTAGCAGAAATATATGCTTGCGCTAATTAAATCATTTACAGTAATATATTTCTGCTACTATCACACCTATATATGGCTAGGTGTCTATATACATATAATTATGTGTGTATATATACCACTATACACAAGTTCAGATGTTTTGCCTGCCTCAAAAGAACCCCAAAAAATGCCAAAAAAAACGCTAGCGTCAAAAAAAAAAAATGCCCAGGTGTTTTTTTGCTGGCATTTTATGGGGGTTTTTGGAGGCAGGCAAAACATCAGAACTTTTGCACAGTACCACTATACACAAATTCAGATGTTTTTCCTGACTGCAAAGAACCCAAAAAAATGCCTGCTATTAAACCGGCAAGGTGTGAAAACCGAGAAGCCAACCCCCTGTGCTGAAAGTGTTCTAATACAAACAATCTATTTTTTTATGGTTCTGGACATGCTACAGAGCTGAAACTTCACATGTACACTTTTTAGACCCCCCAGATCTGAAATCCAAAGTAAAAATCAAAAAATATATATATTTTTTTTTTTTCAATAATTGGCTTTTTTTATCAAAAATGACAATTTTTAAGAACTTTTTTTGTGTGATTTCGTATCTGGGGGGTCTAAAAGGTGTTCCTGTGAAGTTTCAGCTCTGTAGCATGTCCAGAACCATAAAAAAAAAAGGATTGTTTGTATTAGAACACTCTCAGCTCAGGGGGTTGGCTTCTCTTCTCGGTTTTCACACCTTGCCGGTTTAATAGCAGGCATTTTTTTGGGTTCTTTGCAGTCAGGAAAAACATATGAACTCGTGTATAGTGGTACTGTGCACAAGTTCAGATGTTTTGCCTGCCTCCAAAAACCCCCAAAAAATGCCAGCAAAAACACACCTAGGCATTTTTTTTTTGACGCTAGCGTTTTTTTTGGCATTTTTTTGGGTTCTTTTGAGGCAGGCAAAACATCTGAACTTGTGTATAGTGGTATATATACACACATAATTATATGTACATAGACACCTAGCCATATATAGGTGTGATAGTAGCAGAAATATATTACTGTAAATGATTTCATTAGCGCAAGCATATATTTCTGCTACTATCACACCTATATATGTCTAGGTGTGTATATAAATATATGTATGTGTGTATATACACCACTATACACAAGTTCAGATGTTTTGCCTGCCTCCAAAACCCCCCAAAAAATGCCAGCAAAAACACACCTGGGCATTTTTTTTTTTTTGACGCTAGCGTTTTTTTGGCATTTTTTTGGGTTCTTTTGAGGCAGGCAAAACATCTGAACTTGTGTATAGTGGTATATATACACACATAATTATATGTATATAGACACCTAGCCATATATAGGTGTGATAGTAGCAGAAATATATTACTGTAAATGATTTCATTAGCGCAAGCGTATATTTCTGCTACTATCACACCTATATATGTCTAGGGGTATATATACAGACATATATGTGTATATATACCCCCTATACACATGTTCAGATGTCATGTCTGACATCAAACATGTCCTCAAAAAAGCACTGGCAGTGGCAACCCCGGCAGCATGAAAAATGCTTGCTGGTGAGAAGCCATATTCCTGTCCCGAAGCAACTCAGAGAAATGATCATTTCTCTATAGCGGTCACCCTGCTATGGAAGGGTTTTGTCACTCTTCCATAGCAGTCACTGTCAGTTAACCCTACACTACACTACGGTCCCCTTACACTTAACACTTTCCCTACAGAAACTAAATTTTTGAAGCTAACTTAAGTGTAAAGGAGCACTCTAACTACACTAGATATCCCTTTCCTCACACTAATAAATGCTAAATGACACTTTTAAAGTAAAATTAACAGAACTGCTTCCACTCTCTTCCATGTCCAGTATAACAATGCTAGGAATATGGCGGGGGCTATCTTATATACTGGGGGGCGTATTCACTAATGATTGGTCTAGGGACCCCCTAGTCACTCCAATCACATTCCTAGCATTCTCCTGCCCCCTCAATTGGCTAATGGTTCTGGTCCAATCACGGGCTTTTAAAGCCCATTTCCTGAAGCATTGCATTTTGGTCGGTTCTGGTTGCCAAATTCCGATCTTTTTTGGGCAAAAAGTTCTAAATTCGGCCGAACCTCGAACACCCAATGTTCGGGCCGAACCGATGGTGGACCCGAACCGTTCGATCATCCCTATATCTGATATGCATATGCACAAGCATAATACTGACCATGCAGTCAGGTAACTACCGTATATGGCTTTCTTAGCCAATTTCATTACTTTTCAACCAGCTTTTGGTCACAAGGAAACAAGAGCAGTTCAAATCCACCTGACCAGAAAGGATCAGAATTCTTTATAGTTATTTTTTGTTATCAAATGTTGAAAGTGGTTGGAATTGGCACAAGAGTGCCTAGTGTATGGCCAACATAAGTTACAATGCCTTGAAAAAGTATTCATGCCCCATTAAATTTTCCACATTTTGTTATGTTACAACCAAAAGCATAAATACATTTTATTAGGATTTTATGTGATCGACCAACACAATGTGGCAACATAATTGTGAAGTGGAAGGAAAATGATAAATGGTTTTCAAAATGTTTTACAAATAAATATCTGAAAAGTATGGCGTACATTTGTATTCAGCCCCCTTTACTCTTGTAGTACCCTCCTAGGTAGGTACTAGAGAGTGAGTATAGTTTTTGGCTCTGTTTGCCTAGGTAAATTCTATATTGCACTCTGCTTAACAGGGAGCAGGATTTGTGAGTTAGGTCTGCTCAATGTGCCCAGTGTGTGATTCCTATGGTCTGAGGGAGTGTCCCCACTGTGCCCAATGGGGAGACACAGGCTTTGATACAGCCCCGGGGATTGGGACAGACAGCTGTCTCGGTGCATTGTGGGGTGTAGTATATAAAGCCAGGGGCACATGTGCACAAGGTCTTTGGCGGGAAGCAGAGTCCCAGAAGGAGGGTGGCGGCTGCCTCCTCTTCTGAAGTAGTTGGTGTGTGGTCACAGGCAGTCGGCCTTGTGAACCAGAGGAATGGAGCTGAGCCAAGAGGTCCAGGAGAGCTGACTGGAGGAGTTGAGGCACTGCGAGAATCTGGAAAGCAGTATCGTAAGCACAGAGGATCTTGCCTAAGGGTCTTCCCAGGAAGGGGACCACTCGGAAGTAGTGTAGTCAGTGGACAGGTGTCAGCTGGTGGAGGGAAGGGGGTACTAGGTGAGTGCCCTGAAGAGAAATACCAGAAGGAACATTTACCTCAGATTCATCCAGTGGCAGGATGAAGTAGTGGCCCGAATTCTCAAGTTAGACGTCCTCATAATTGTGAATAGTTAAAGTGTTGGAGTATCCCACTCATCCCTTCTTCCATCCCAATATACAATAAAAACAACAAAAACATCAACCCCTGATCATTGACTGAGCCGATTGTAAAGTGTTACGATTTCTGCATGCAGTTGCTACGGGTAACCCAGGGGAATCCAAAGGTGTTGAAAACCATCAACCCCCAAGGGGGCAGTGCTACATTTGGGGGCTCTTCCGGGATATCATCCTGGGTTACAGCAACGATTGCTAATGGCAACGGCTGAGAAAAAATGCAAAAGAACGTCATGCTTTCTCAAGAAATGTGCTGGAGTACCAAGGAGGAGAAGGATGCCTGTTCTACAGGAGATAGGGAGAGTGGGATGAAGAGTCAAGTTCACAGTGATGGTTGCCAACGGCACGGATGGACTTTTGTCAAAACTGTAATCTGTTCTTTCAAGAAATGTGCAGGAGAGTTCAAGGAGATAGGATGCATCATGCTGTACAAAAGGACTGTGTCTGCTTTACAGTGACTGGTGCAAGTGTGGACGGAGAAAGTAACAGCCCAGGGCACATGGATCGGTGTGTCAGGGGCCATGTTTGGAAATGCATTATGAAGAAAGGTGTAGATCGTGCAGTATATGTCAGCGGGACAATTTAAAATCTAGTGGAACCAATTGCCTTTTGAAGTCACCTAAATAGTAAATAGAGTACACCTGTGTGGAGTTTAATCTCAGTATAAATACATGTGGTCTGTGAAGCCCTCAGAGGTTTGTTAGAGAACCTTAGTAAACAATCAGCATCATGAAGGCCAAGGGACACACCAGACAGGTCAGGGAAAAAAATGTGGAGAGGTTTAAAGCAGGGTTAGGTTGTAAAAAAATATCCCAAGCTTTGAACATCTTACGGAGCACTGTTCAATCCATCATCCAAAAATGGAAAGAGTATGGCACAACTGCAAACCTACTAAAACATGGCTGTCCACCTAAACTGACTGGTTTGGGCAAGGAGAGCATTATTCAGCGAAGCAGCCAAGAGTCCTATGGTAACTCTAGAGGAGCTGCAGACATACTCAGCTCAGGTGGGAGAATCTGTCCACAGAACAACTATTAGTCATGCATTCCACAAATCTGGCCTTTAAAGATAAGTGGCAAGAAGAAAGCCATTGTTGAAAGAAAAACAGAAGAAATGGCCCACTGACTTTGAAAGAGACACATACCAAATGTTAAAAAAATACAAGTTTGAGCGGGTATGACAAGCCGGATCCAGCTTGTTCCGGCTTGCCATCCCCGTTCAATCTTTTCAGGCTGTGACTTCTCCCCGGGAATCCCAGGGGACACTGGTAATACACTTGTGGTTGGACCTTCCTCCTCTCCCCAGCTCCTGTGGGGAAGATATCTAGGCACCTCTCATTTTTTGGGGGGACTTCCTTGTCACCCTTGTCGTTAACACCACTAAAGACCAGGGCCTATTTTGCGATTCAGCACTGCGTGACTTTAACGGACAATTGCACGGTCGTGCGACGCCGTACCAAAACGAAACTGACGTCCTTTTTTTCCAACAAACAGAGCTTTCTTTTGCTGGTATTTGATCACCTGTGCAATTTTTACTTTTTGCGCTATAAACAAAAAAAGAGCGACAATTTTAAAAAAATAACAATATTTTTCAAATTTTTTTATATGAAATTCCCCCCAAAAAAAGTAAAAAACATTTTTTAACATTTTAGGCCAATTTGTTTTCTGCTACATATTTTTGGTGAAAAAAATAGCAATAAGCGGATTTTGATTGGTTTGCGCAAAAGTTATTGCATTTACTAACTACGGGAAAGATTTATGTCATTTTTATTGTTTTTTTTTTTAACTGCGACTTTGCGGTGGACAGATCGGACCCTTGACTGACATTTTTGACACTTTTGGGGGTACCAGTGACATTACTACAGTAATCAGTG
The DNA here is from genome assembly GCF_965119305.1 of Pelophylax lessonae. Classification (NCBI taxonomy): domain Eukaryota; kingdom Metazoa; phylum Chordata; class Amphibia; order Anura; family Ranidae; genus Pelophylax; species Pelophylax lessonae. The sequence goes on from NC_138768.1 coordinate 714,625,441, forward strand.
CTATACATATGCACTGTTACTGTAAAAATGACACTGGCAGGGAAGGGGTTAACTTTATTAGAGATCCAGGGGTTAAGTGTGTCCCTAGGGGCGTGCTTCTAACTGTCAAGGGGTGTGGCTTTTGATGTAACCACAGAGACATACGATCCTACATAGCAGGATCGTATGATCTCTGCAGTTACACCAGGGAGAATGACAGGTGGCTTTGTTTACATGAGCCGCCTGCCTTTCTCCCTCTCCAGCGGAAGATCACGAGTGACTGGCAGACATCGGAGCCACTGGTCACTCGCGCGGTGATGGCAGTGAACGAGCGGGGACGGGAGCGCGCCTACGGCGGCTCGCGTTTGCCCCCTATTGGCTCGCGGGCGAGTGACGTACCAATACGTCACTTTGCCCAGGAGGGGCTGACCGCCGCAGTATATGTACTTGTGGCGGTCGGCAAGTGGTTAATTTTCATTGATGAGATGATCGTTTGGATGCTACAGACCCTCGTTTGGTCGATTGCTACGATCCGTATTACTGTATCATTTACAGTATAGTCAGCTATGCCTCTCCTGATGAAGTGAATCTAAGAGTTCGTGAAACGCATTCAGATCCATGCAGCACAGATTGTTGTTCTTATATGATATGGTGCATAACGAGATCTATACAGCTAAAATTGTTATTTATATATGAAGTGGTGTATATTATGAATTTGTGTTCTATTATGTTGTTTACATTGATGAATTTACCATGCATGGAACCCAAATGCAGGGCAATCTTAGAAGAAAACCTGTTAGAGTCTGCAAAAGACTTAAGACTGGGGCCGAGATTCACCTTCCAGCAGGAACACGACCCTAAAAGTACAGCTAGAGCTACAATGGAATGGTTTAGATCAAAACATATTCATGTTAGAATAGCCCAGTCAAAGTCCAGACCTAAATACAATTGAGAATCTGTGGCAAAACTTGAAAATACCTGTGCACAGACACTCTTTGTCCAATCTGACATAGCTTGAACCTCTGCGAAGAATAAGGGGCAAATATGTTATTCTCTAGATATGCAAAGCTGGTAAAGACATACCCAAAAAGACTTGCAGCTGTAATTGCAGAAAAGGTGGTTCTACAAAGTATTGACTGACTACAAATGCACACCACACTTTTTGATTTTCATAATTTGAAAATCATTTATCATTTTCCTTCGACTTCACAATTATGTGCTACTGTGTTGGTTTATTACATGAAATCCCAATAAAATACATTTGTTTTTGGTTGTAACATGACAAAATGTGGAAAATGTCAAGGGGTTTGAATACTTTTTAAAGGCATTGTAAATGTTGGCAAACTGGAGTGCCACCGTAGTTTAAAACCTGAGAACAGAAATCTCATATATTGGGATCCTGTGGGGGATTCTGTCTGTCCGTCCATCCATCCTGGGGGGGGGGGGGTCCTGTCTGTCTGTCCATCCTCTCTTTCCGTCTGTCCATCTGTCCTCTCTGTTCGTCCGTCCGTCCGTCCTCTCATTCCGTCTGTCCTCTCTGTCTGTCTGTCCTCTCTGTCCTCTCCTCTCCTGTCTCACTGTGGTCTGGGGGGGGGGGGGGATGGTGTGCGGCCTGGTGTGGTCCGGGGGGGTATGGTGCAGTCGGCCTGCCACCCCCCCCCCCCGGCCCATGGAGCACCAGCCGCCACTGTCTATGACTGAGCAACGTTGTCAAGTTAGGACAGAACTACAGAGCATGTTCTCCTCTTCTCATTTCCGTAACTTAGTGGGGAAATATTCTGTAGCCCACAGAGAAAGCTGGGAACAATATAACCTATAAGAACACAGTAAGTTATCAGTCAATAGTATATTTAATTGATAATATCAGTAGAAAATAAAAGGAGTTGTTAGGGTTTACATATACAGTAATTGTGTTGGGTTATTGTAGGGCTGTTGTCCTAAGTGATTATATGACTGATATAAAGGAAGTAAAAGAATAGGTAACAATTCTCTGGGCTGTGAAAAGGTCTCTACTTTCTTTTTATACCTTCCTGATGGTGACACAATCTGTATTACTTTTGTTATTGCTGTCATTTGTATGCGCTTTTTAATAGCAAGTTTGTTTAAAGAAATTTCACACACACTTAAGATTTTCCAAGACAAACTAAAAACCTTAATTTGCCTCAGTGTTTGGTGGACTGAAATGTAACCATAAATATATAACAGTTCTCCAAAAGAATTAATGTTTTAAGGTTGTGCTATAGTACAAAATATTTACCACCAGGTGATGCTGCCTAAAAGCCTACCATTTCTATGGAAGTAGTAGACTTCAGGGAGGGGGTGACTACTGTGTTCCTAAAGGAGAAATGGCAGGATGTGGCAGGACCTCTGTAACCACTAAGCCAAATCCTACTTGGCACAGTAGTGTCAGTACTGGGTGAGCCTATACTTGACTAAAGGCCAATGTAGGGCATTTTACTGTGTGTTAAAACCATGCATGTGAGGGCAGCCCATTCAAAAGGAAATAATTGCCTTACTGATATACACGTGTGGTAAAACACTTCAATGCAGTGAATGGATTCTAAGAGAAATATATAAAGTTATGTATATATTTATTTATTACTAATGTCCAGAACTAAAATAAAACATTCATTTATTAGTCAAGCAATTATGTTATATTGCATATGAATGTTTTTTATATACGTTTTGCAGCCAATAGGTAAAGCTTTAAATTGTTTGCCTAAATGACTGCTGTTGATAGTGCTGAACTCAAATTACTCAACAGTGGTGTGATACTCCCTCCCATTTCTATGTTCATTCATATAGGCAGTATGGACTTTCATATAGAAAGAGGCAAAAATAAAGGGGGCATTTACTGTTGGGCTTTTGCTTTTTAAAAGACAATGCATTACAAATTCATGTGTCATGGCACATGGTATACTAAATTTAATTTGTAAGATAACACTTCAATATACTCTAAATAATAAAAAAATATATAAAATATCAGTTTAAAAAATGAAATAGATCCTATTTATGTAGCACCCTCCTAGATAGGTGCTATGATTTGTTAGATTTCATGCTAGCTCACTGTGTTCTGTGAAGCTGTGTGTGTTTTTGTTAGGCACATTTAGATTACTACTGTAACCAGTGTGGCTGCGTATTAATGTTGGTTAATACTAGCTATGCTCACTGAAACCAGTGCTGCTGATTAATTATGTCAGTTCAGTGTTCTCAGCAGCTGCTAGTCTGATTATTTCCTCTGCCTTCCAGAGAGTTGTAGAATTTTCTGGAACATAGGTGTGGAGCTATGCAGATGGCAGTATGAATATTCATGCAGCCCGGCCAATCCCAGGGAGCAGGGCCCAGAAGACTGCTGGGAGTCTGCATAAATACTTTGAGCCACTGGCCTTTTGGGTCATTTCCTGCTGAGGATCAGTTCAGCAGCCCTCCAGGCCAAGGCTGCCGTGTGCTTGCCATTTGTGAGGCCTCAGGGGGGCAACTTGAGAGTCTGGATGCTGAAGCTACAGAGCGCTGACTGTGGGGCTATCTGTTGAAGATCTGGGCTGGTCTCACTGCAGAAAGGTGTTGCTTAGAAGTTTAAAAGAGGCAACCAACTGGTCCCTGATAATTTTTTGAGTACAGACAGCTGTGAGAGATCTTAGAGACTTTTGGGCTGCTGCCACTCCTCTTGTGCTAAAGAGTCAGCTGTGTGTTCTAAAGGGAACATTGGCTGATGTCCTGAAGAGCTTAGTCTACCTGATTCTATGTAAAGGGACTTTGCTCTCGTGGATCTAAAGAAGAAGTTTGCATTTAACTGTTTCCACTACTAAGCCAAGTCCATAGTTTGCTTTAAGCAAGGAATTCTGCTTCAGCTTTTCAGAAAGGAATTCATTGTCCCCAATCTGTACATAGTTCTGTTTTTGGAGTATTCCACTCGATCCCCTCAACCCTATCCAAGTTTTAAAAAAACAAAAATAACAAAAACAACACCCCTTGTTTGGAAAAAAAAAAAAAAACAACACCCCTACACTGGTTATTGAGGAAGAGAGTGACTGTGTTCGTTTACTTGGCTGCAGGGCAGTCCTCTGGGGAAGAACCTGGGAAAAATTCCAGTGGCTCCTTCGGGAGTAAGCGTTATATTTACTTGGTTGGTTGTAGTTTACTTTAGAAGAGAGAAACTAAAATACAAAGTTTCCATTTTTAATTAGGGATTATGAGTGATTTGGTTTGATCTTACTTTTCTTTCAGCTAATCAAACAAACCTTAACACTCATTTAAAACTGAAGCTGTGACTCACTCCTTTGTGGTCCCTGTATTCAAGCCTGTCACAAACTTGTCTATAGGTGAATTGTTGCCAACATTCTCAAGTGTTGGTGACTAAGCTGGGAGCTTACATGAAAGGAAAGTAAATAGCAGAACCAAGAAGAACATTTGAGTAATGGTATTTGGATCAGGGTCATGGCATGTTCTTTCCTAAATGAAGGTTTAAGAAAGCTGGCAAGCATGTAAGTTAAATTGTAAACTGCAGTCAAGCAATGTAACTAGCCCAGTCGTGATTCTGCCACTAGGATGGTTGGGAAAAAAGGACCCTCATTGCCCTGGTTTTTCTGATCTCTTTTCTTGTTGGCAAGCTCACAGTGTTAAGACGAAAGCGTAAATACAGCAGGGCCATAAGTACCTGACAATACTGTCCCTCTCTGTCTTAGTCTAAGGCCAGCAGTGCAAAGGATTACAAGAAGCTAATACCTGAAGCATACCTACAGCCATTGCAAACCACCTAGTTGCTGCGGCTTGGGCCAAGGGAATATGGGAACTCCATTTTATTTTTCTGTTTTCTGTCAAAATACTCCATGTCATAAGTTGAAATCAAAAACCTTTGTAAAGTAATGTTGTTTTCATTCTCTCGCTTTACTGAGCTTCTCATACTGCATTTTTATTAATAATTTTGCAGATAAACCAATAGAAATACACTGTCTAGAAAAAGCATAGTGGAGAGCTAGAGAAAAAAACAGAATATACCACCAAACCCCAGCTATATTTGGATAAAAAAATGGGAAGTTTTCTGGGTAAGAAATATGATTTCACTAAGGCTCCATTCACACCTGAGCGTATTGTTTTTAGACTTTTTTTTCGGGCGTTTTTTAGGTGGTTTTTTTAGGCGTTTTTTGCAGGTGTTTGGAGGCAGCAACTGACATCTAATAAAAACTCTTGTAATCTGCCAAAAAAGAAGCTCATGTACTTTTTTGAGCTTTAGGCGTTTTGCTTCAGGCGACAAAATGCTCATATTTAAATGTATGGGATTTTATTTGTTGGGCGTTTTGAGACATCAGAGATGAGCTTTTTACAAGCTGAAAACGCTCACGTGTGAACAGGGCCTAAACATTTGCTAAATGCAAACGTGCCTGAGACTCAGATAATTGAAAGGCATGCCGGATTAGTAACTATGCATCCTTTTTTCCTAAAATCAGAGACTGTGAGGATGCTTTCTAATAGGTAGGCACCATGCACACTAGTGATTTTTAAGCTCCTAGAAGCTGTTATTAGCATTTTTTTCTGCTCCTAGAAGCTAAATTGTGTTATTCTATGTGTCCATGCACACTACTTTAGGCTATTGGTGCTTTTTGAGCTTCAGAATCTAGGAGCAGAAAAAAAATTGTTTTTGTAGAGTTTCTTGGAACTTTTTTCCAGCAGAAACCTAAATGCTGCCAAAGGCTCCTAACCTAAATGCTGCTAAAAGCGTCTTTTGACTCCTTAACACTACTAAAATGCTACTACAAAAAGCTATTACCAGCGTTTTCTATCCAGCATTTTTTCCAGTGTTTTTTTTTAGTTTAAAAAAACAATAGTGTTCAAGACACTGGTCAGTCCACTACACAGGAGCAAGAGAAAGCAAAGGAGGTGAGGAGAAACAGCAAAGATAAGAAGGATGCGGTGTTAATTCTGCAGGAAATAATCATCCTTGATTGTTACCTTTATACATCATTACAGTGCTGTACTTCTGTCCTTGCTAGTCAGAAGTATTTCAAGTATTTCAATTACGCAGAATATGTAGTCATATCATCTGTTAAAGACAGACAAAGAAGTGCAATTTAAAGGGAACCTTTTAAGGTTTTGGGCAAATTTTACTTTTTTTTTGTTTTTGTTTTAAAAAGGCTTTTTATACAGAATATGGATACTATCTTTGTTTTATAAATAAACATTTCATACAGTTGAACATTACAATGTATTTCTAGAGAATTTTGGGCCATTTTAAGAGAAAGAATAACAGTAGCTGTTTTTCATCAGGTTGACTTTGTCTGATTGAAACATTAAGGCTACTGTAGATTCATACCTACAGTAGCCTTAAGCATGCATGCATTTTCTGTACATTCAGGGCAGTCCATTCCTCAGGAAATGTAGAAGTCTGTGGCCCTTTTCCAAATTTACACCATGCGGTTTGGTGCTTGTGTAAGCTCACGTTAGCAGATGAGGTGCCTTTACAATTGATAGCACCACTGTATGTTTGCTAAAGGGGATGGCATTTTTGTGTGTCTGGAAAGCATGAGATTTTGCATGCATTTCCATCATGTAAAGGTGTGCAACTAGGCTTAATGTAGCTGTCTATAAGTGATTAGTCATTGCTCTGACTTCTTCTCAATGTATTTTTACATTTTAGCTACTGAGCAGGAGTAAAACATATAATACTGATGTGAATGTGCAATGTATATGTAAAGCGCTGTATAAGTACCTGAAATAAAATAAAATAAATAAATAATAATAAGAAACTGTGCACTATAGCTACTAGCTACATATAGGAACACCCTATATACAATCTATTTCAGCATTGCCTGGTACTAGAAAAGAAAGATTCAATCTTTACACTGCCACTTGCCATCAAGATTTTCAAATAGTTTATTGGGTGTTAGAAGCTGGATTTTTACTCAGCTAGATATTAACCACTTGACGTCTGCTCACATTGCTGCTACTGCAGCAATGTGGCTCGTTATCATCCAGCGACGTAGACCTACGTCGCTGGACTCCTCCCCCTGTAGGCGGCGCTCGCGTGCCGCCGGAGGCGCGCTCCCGCTGTTTTCAGTCACAGCGGGAGTCGGGCCAGGGGAGGAGCAGCGGCGATCGCCGCTGCTCTTCCCCGATCGTCGGGGAATCGAGTGGGGAGATCCGCCCGCTTGTGTAAACAGAGCGGGCGGATCTCCTAAGTGACAGGCAGGGACAGATAGCATGGTTCAGCATAGCTGAACATGCGATCTGTCCCTGACTCACTCAGTCACCTCCCCCCACACACGTTAGTAAGCACCAGGCATACATTAACCTCTCCCTCTCCAATAAAATTAACCCCTTCCCTGCCAGTGTCATTTTTACAGTAACAGTGCATATATATATAACACTGATTACTGCAGTAATGTCACTGGTACCCCCAAAAGTGTCAAAAATGTCAGTCAAGGGTTCAATCTGTCCGCTGCAATGTCGCAGTCCCGCAAAAAAAATCGCAGATCGCCGCCATTACTCGTTAAAAAAAAAAACACAAAAAATGACAGAAATCTTTCCCTTAGTTAGTAAATGCAATAACTTTTGAGCAAACCAATCAAAATACGCTTATTGTGATTTTTTTTTTACCAAACATAGGTAGCAGAAAACAAATTGGCCAAAAATTGTAAAAAAATTTGATTTTTACATTTTTTTGGGGGGAATTTCATATAAAAAAAATGTTAAAAATATTGTTATTTTTTCAAAATATTTTTTTTTTTTTAGCACAAAAAGTAAAAATCGCACAGGTGATCAAATACCACCAAAAGAAAGCTCTGTTTGTGGGAAAAAAAAAGGACATCAATTTCGTTTGGGTACGGCGTCGCACGACTGCGCAATTGTCAGTTAAAGTTGCACAGAGCAGAATTGCAAAAAGTGGCCTGGACGTAAGACAGCAAAATCCTCCGGTGGTAAAGTGGTTAAAGGATGACACCACCCTTAGGAGTGAGGGTTTTGCTCCCCTATTCCCCTTGTTCCCTTCAGCCTACTGGGAGAGACACTAGTTTATTTTTTTATTTTTTTTGGAGAGCTAGAAGACCACTCTACGTATATTTTGATAAACTTGAAACTGTGCTTAAAAACATGTAAAATATGACAGCCAAACAGTGGGAAATCAGGTTATAGGAGATGGTTAAGAGTATGTAAGAATAGATTGAAAAATATATGTGCAAGTGATTCATGATAAAATATATATGCAATGCATGAAGGGGTTAAATGCTGTTTTAGAGTGCTTTTAAAAGAACTGTGCAAATAAAAGTTTGTGATTTTTTTTTTTTTTTCAGGATGTTGAACTCAATTGATGGTTATTAACCACCTGGTATGCTTAAAAGTCTATATGTGTTGCATTCTGGTTATCTTTGTGTAATTGGTATGATAGTACATTGAGCATTTACATAGGAGACTTGGTTCTTTCCACATGATATCCATATAGATATTAGTAAAAAAAAAAAAAAAAAAACCCAAAACAAAATGTATATACAAAGCCATTAAATATTTTATTTACAGTGGGCCTCAGGCACACTTTACAGTATGGCCCCTCCCTGTTTTTTGCTGATAAGCTCAATACCGGACACTTTCACCACTTTCCTGCCTAGGCCAATTTTCAGATTTCAGTGCTGTCACACTTTGCATGACAATTACTCAGTCATGCCACACTGTACACAAATTAAATTTTTATCATTTTGTTAGACAGATTTTAGACAGATTGGGCTTTCTTTTTATAGTATTTAATCACTACTATTTTTTTTATTTAATTCTTACTATATAAATGAAAAAATACAGAACATTTTTGAAAAAACATTTTCTCTTAGTTTGTTATAAAATTTTGCAAAAAAAAAAAAAATCTTCATAAATTTAGGCCAAAATGTATTCTGCTACATTTCTTTGGTAAAAAAACAATAACCAAAATCAGTGTATATTATTTAGACTGTGTGAAAGTTAGAGAGTCTACAAACTATGGTATGTATGTTAAAAAATTCATAAGTCCTGATGTACTGACACATTTCTTGGGGCCCTAAAATACCTGGACAGTACAAATACTGCCCAAATGACCCCTTTTTGGAAAGCAGACAGTCCAAGGTATTTAGTAAGGGACATTGTGAGTTTTTTAAGTTGACATTTTTGGTCATAATTTTTTGGAAATTAAGAAATTAAATAAAATGTGGGATTTACTTAGAATTACACCCTGAAACACATTCTGTTTTGCCTCCTAAGTATAAGGATGTGTGAGACTTTTTCACAGCCTCGTTGTATAAAGGGGCCCAAAATCCAAGGAGTACATTTGGACTTTCAAGGAGCATAAATTACACATATATTTATGCATCTAATTTTCTGATTACCTATCACATTTTTGGAGGGCCTGGAGCACCAGAATGGTGGAAACACCCACAAAATTACCCCATTTTGAAAGCAAATGCTCCAAGGTATTTTCTGAAAGGCATAGTGAATCTTTTGAAAATGTATTTTTTTTGCCACACGTTTTTGAAAAAGACAGGAAATACATTTTTTATTTTATTTTTTTTACACAAAATTGTCAATTATTAAGATATTTCTAACACACATAATTTGCATACTTAGAATTACATCCCAAAATGCATTCTGCTATTCCTCCTGAGAATGGGGATACCACGCTTGAGCCTAACCATACAGAGGGGCCCAAAACCCATGTAAACACCTTCAGGCATTCCAGTGACATAAATTACATATCTGATATCCTGACTATCTATAACAATTTTGGAGGCCCTGGAGCACCAGGACAGTAGAATCGCCCACAAAACTGCCACATTTTGGAAAGCAAACACCCCAAGGTATTTTTTAAGAGGCTTAGTGAGTATTTTGAAGACTTCATGTTTTTTGCCACAAGTTTTTCGAAAATGCAGAAAGAAAATAAAAATTATGTTTTTTTACACATAATTGTCAATTTATTAAGTTATTTCTCACACGCAGCATGGGCACACTTACAAATACATCCCAAAACACATTCTGCTCCCAAATATGGCAATACCACATGCATGAGACTTTTTCACTGTCTGGACTAATTATGTACTGGACGTTATATCTTGTTTATCACACAGATCAACCAATTGTGTCAAAACCAATGTACGATGAGTGCTCAGGCAATATAGCTTAGTGTAGCGTCATCTATAGCAGTCCCAGCTCCTAAAAGTCAAAAAAGCCTAGCCCACTGGTACATGCCATGTCCACTGGCCTGCTGTCTTGCCAGAATGTTGTCAGCGGAATGTACATAAACTGGTCAATAAACAGGCAAGGGTTAGTACAGATGGCAGGCAGAATCAACACTGCGCTGGTGTGGCGGTGATCATGGACACTGTAACTGGTATGGAGGTGATCAAGGATACTGTAACTGGTGTAGTTGTGATCAGGGACAATATGACTGGTGTGCCGATGATCATGGGACACAGTAACTGGTGTATCGGTGATCAGGGATATAGTAACTTGTGTGGCGGTTATCATGGACACAGTAACTTGTAGGCAGGTGCAGTTTACTTTCTCCACTGCAGGTGGCGTTTTTTGGCAGCGACACTGCAGTTGGAGAGGAAGTCACTTGGACTGTGTGGGGTTGATTTACTAAAACTGGAGAGTGCAAAATGTGCATAGAAACTAATCAGCTTCCAGGTTTTTTTTTTGTCAAAGCTAAATTAAACAAGCTGAAGTTAGAAGCGGATTAGCTACCATGCACAGTTGCATCAGATTTTGCACTCTCTAGTTTTAGTAAATCAACCCCTGTGTGTCATAGACATGTGCAATTAGTTTCGGTCCGAATACAAACTCAGAAAATTTTTTGTTATTCGGAGATTCGGATGTATCCAAATCTCCGAATTAAATAGTAACACATTTTATTGAAATCCGTTAAAATTTGTTTTGTTTGTTAGTTTCTAACAAATTCCAAATTTTTGAAACTATTAGAATTTGGATCGGTCAGAAAATAATCGACTGATTCTAATTCTGTGTGAAGAATAGCCGATTTTTAAGCAGCGGGTCGGGAAGCCAGCCACGTCCTTAACAACGGATGACTTGTCAGTGGGGTTCCCCACTGACAGCTGAAATGTAAACATAATAATGCTGACAATACAAAAACGTTAAATGTTAAAAAAGAAATGAATAAAAAAATCATGTCAAGGTCCCCCCCCCCAATCCATACCAGGCCCTTCGGGTCTGGTATGGATTTTAAGGGGAACCCCATGCCAAAAAAAAACAAAAGAAAAATACCACATGGGGTCCCCCACAAAATCCAAAATTTCAGGGTATGCAGCCTGGGAGGTCAGGAAAGGGAGGGAACGAGTGAGCAACCCCCCCCCCCCCCAAAAACCATACCAGCCACATGCCCTCAACATTGGGGGTTCCTGCCCCCCACCACAAAGCACCTTGTTCCCATGTTGATGGGGACAAGGGCCTCTTCCGCACAACCCTCAGCTGTGGTTGTGGGGCTCTGCGGGCAGGGGGTATATCAGAATTTGGAAGCCCCCTTTAAAAAGGTAGCCCCCAGGTCCCAGCCCCCCCCATGTGAATGAGTAGGGGTACATTGTACATTGTACCCCTACTCATTAACAAAAAAAAGTGTCAAAAATAAATAAAAACAGTACACAGGGTTTTGACAATTCCTTTATATAAAAAAAGAAAAAAACAATGTCACGCTGGTGTGGATCCAGCGTTAATCACGCTGCCTGCAGCACCGCCGTACCCCAAAAAAAAAAAAGCTCAGCCGAATGCCTTCTCCGCTGTTTTACAGTTTCCTAAATAGGTATGGGGAAGGGCCACCAGGTGATGCCACCTGGGTTATCAGGAAGGGGCCCTTCTCCTGGTCAACATGGGGACAAAGCACCCCCCCCCTCCCCCTTCCTTTCCTGCATGCTCAGGTAAGGGTCTGGTATCGATTGTGGTGGTTTTGTGGTGTTTGGTTTTTCTAATTTTGGTGTGGGTCTCCCCTTAGAATCCATATCAGACCTGAAGTGCCTAATATAGATTGGGGGAATCCACGCTGTTTTTTTTCAGGATTTTTTATTGCCGGCATTGTTTGGTTTGCATATCAGCTTTCAATGGGAAAGCCCACTGACAACTGATGAGTCATCATTTTTTAAGAACGTGGCAGCCGACTTCCCGGCCCACTGCTTAACAACCAGCTATTCTTTACACAGAATTCAAATTGGTCAATCATTTTTCGACCAATCCGAATTTGAATTGTTCCGAAAATTTGGAATTCGTTAGAAAATAATAATGAAACGTAATTTGACATTCAAATTGGTCGATCACACACTCACATTGTTCCTAATCACCGCAGTCCACTCACATGGTCCCTAATCACCACCACCCACTCAGTGTCCCTAATCACTGGCACACCAGTTATATTGTCCCTGATCACAGCCATTTTTTATTGCCGGCATTGTTTGGTTTGCATATCAGCTTTCAATGGGAAAGCCCACTGACTAAACAAATTCCGAAAAACAAAATAGGTAACATAACAAATCTATCTGAAACAAAACCAATTTTTCCGTTCTGCACATATTTATTGTGTTATTGCTGCCGCATCTACAAACTAGTGTGGCTGTGATCAGGGACAATATAACTGGTGTACCAGTGATTAGGGACACTGTGAGTGGGGGGTGGTGATTAGGGACAATGTGAGTGGACTGCAGTGATTAGGAACAATGTGAGTGTGTGGCGGTGATGAACACTGACTGGTGCTGCGGTGATTAGGGATACAGTGATATCAGAGCAGCCAGCCATTGTACATGATCACTGCCATGGCGATACAATGTCAACATAGTGACACTGGACTTACTCTGGTGACAGTATGTAAAAAAATATATATATACAGCGGGTAAAATAAGTAATAAACATGTTACCATTTTTCTAGGTAAATATGTTTCTAAAGGTGCTATTGACATGAAATGTTCACCACATGTCTGTAACAACCCATGCAACCCGTACATACAAAGAAATCAAAACAAATACATTCAGAAATTAGGTTATGTGTAGGGTTGAGCGAACACCTAGATGTCCGTGTTCGACGGGTTCGGCCGAACTTTAAAAAAAAGTCCGGGTCCGTGTCCCGGACTTTTACCGAACTTTTCCCGGACACCGAACCCCATTGAAGTCAATGGGGACCCGAACTTTAAGGCACTAAAATGGCTCTAAAACACCAAAGGAAAGGGCTAGAGTGCTGCAAATGGCAGCAAAACGTAATTAAGAGCATGGCAAGTGCTCTGCAAACAAATGTGGATAGGGAAATAACTTAAAACAACAAAAAAAAAACAGAAAAATAAAACAATGTTCTTCTTCATCTCTGAAGGACGAGGCCCATATGGAGTAGGAGGGAGGTTGAGGTGGTGGTGGATGTGGCGGTGACATAGGCGTGCGCACAGGGTGTGCTGGGTGTGCCTGGGCACACCCTAATCACCTAGGGCACATAGCATTGCCAGTGAGGAGATGGGAAAGATCTCCCTGGGACCTGCTCTGCTCTATTTCTCCTTGCCTACAGGTACATGGCCCCGATACATTACTCTCCCTGCTGGCAAACACATGCATGTGTATTTCAACTTTGGGGTGCACACCTTAATGCAATAGGCTGCGCACACCTATGGGCGGTGTAGGTGGAAGCGGCGGTGGAGGAGGACCAGGGCCGGATTAACAGCATCATGGGCTTGGTGCTGAGGATTTTGAAGGGCCTTAAGGGCCGTGCCTTGCCATGCACCCAGAGGAGGAAGGGTGCAGCCATGCATGCCTAATTCAACATGGGATGCTGTCTCTGAAGCCCATAAACACATCCATGCATCGCCAACTGTCCCTCCTTGTCCGGCCTTCACGCTGTGTGGGGAGGTTCTGAGGGTGCTGCCTGGGGAAGCGAGCATAGAAGCCAGACTTCTGTGTTTACAAGTGACAGAAGAGCGGTAACAGTGAATATGGCCAACCCGGGGCCTATATAAAAGGTAGGGGCCTGGAGCTGCAGCTCCAATAGCCCCTACATTAATCTGGCCCTGAGGAGGAGGACGAGGTAGCCAACACTGCTTCTTTTCAAAAATTTTAAATGAGGGTACACCCCAAAAGAGTGAGAAAGAGCAAAAATGGAACAATGGGTGGGTAAGGTCGGTATCCATTGCTATTCTGCATAAGGTACGGAAAAGTCCCGTGGGATCCATGCCTGGTTCATTTTAATGAACGTGAGCTTGTCCACATTGTCTCTGGACAGGCGGCTGCGCTTGTCTGTTATAACGCCCCCAGCCGTGCTAAATACCCGTTCAGATAATACACTGGCTGCAGGGCACGCCAGCACCTCCAAGGCGTAAAGGGCAAGCTCAAGCCATGTGCCCAATTTGGAGACCCAGAAGTTGAAGGGGGCAGACCCGTCATTCACTACATGTAGGCGTGTGCACACATACTGCTCCACCATGTTGGTAAAATGCTGCCTCCTGCTAAGACGTTCCATCTGAGCTGCTGGTGCTGCTGTTTGTTGTGGCGTGCTGACAAAGCTTTTCCACATTTCGGCCATGCTAACCCTGCCTTCTGAGGTGCTGGCGGTGCCCTGGTTGCGTTGGCGACCTCCTCCTCCTCCTCCTCTGCCTTGTGCTTCCACTGTGGCCCCGCTGTCAGATGGGAATGCCAGCAGCATGGCGTCTACCAGCGTGCGCTTGTACTCGCGCATCTTGCGATCGCGCTCCAGTGAGTGAATTAAGGACGGTACGTTGTCCTTGTAACGGGGATCCAGCAGCGTGGCCACCCAGTAATCAGCACAAGTTAGAATGTGGGCAACTCGGCGGTCGTTGTGGAGACACTGCAGCATGTAATCGCTCATGTGTGCCAGGCTGCCCAGAGGCAACGAAAGGCTGTCCTCTGTGGGAGGTGTATCGTCCGTGTCCTCTGTATCCCCCCAGCCACGCACCAGTGATGGCCATGAGCTGGCCTGGGTGCCACCCTGCTGTGAACATGGTTCCATCTCCTCCTCCAGCTCCTCCTCCTCCTCATCCTCCTCATCCTCCAGAACTGTGCCCCTGCTGGACAATTGCGTCCCTGGCGTTTGCGTGTGCAGGAACCCACCCTCGGAGCCCCTTGCGAATGACTGCCCTGAAAGCCTTGGAAATGTTACCTCTTCATCCTCCTCCTCCTCCTCATCCTGTGCCACATCCTCTTCCATCATCGCCCGAATTGTTTTTTCAAGGAGGCATAGAAGTGGGATAGTTAAGCTGAGAACGGCGTCATTGCCACTGGCCATGTTGGTGGAGTACTCAAAACAGCGCAACAAGGCACACAGGTCTCGCATGGAGGCCCAGTTAAATTAAATAGCGGAATAGAAAATATGATCCAAAAAAAGTGTATGTATATCACACGTACACAACCACACTGGGCCCCAATTACTATTGTTTGTACCCCTAAAAGGCTAGATGAAGAGTAGGGGGAGTATGGAACAGGCAGCACCCTCAAACCTTCAGAAGTATGAGATGAACCCCAACAACTTGGAAAGGTGGATCTCTCTCACACGTACCGACACAGACTATCCCGCAATTCAATTGATCCTCAAAGGTTTTTATTGAATAGCGGAATAGGAAATATGATCAAAAAAAGTGTATGTATCTCGCACGTACACAACCACACTAGGCCCCAATTACTATTGTTTGTACCCCTAAAAGGCTAGATGAGGAGTAGGGGGGGTATGGAACAGGCAGCACCCTCAAACCTTCAGAAGTATGAGATGAACCCCAACAACTTGGAAAGGTGGATCTCTCTCACACGTACCGACACAGACTATCCCCCAATTTAACTGATCCCCAAAGGTTTTTGATTAAATAGCGGAATAGAAAATATGATCCAAAAAAAGTGTATGTATATCACACGTACACAACCACACTAGGCCCCAATTACTATTGTTTGTACCCCTAAAAGGCTAGATGAGGAGTAGGGGGGGTATGGAACAGGCAGCACCCTCAAACCTTCAGAAGTATGAGATGAACCCCAACAACTTGGAAAGGTGGATCTCTCTCACACGTACCGACACAGACTATCCCCCAATTTAACTGATCCCCAAAGGTTTTTGATTAAATAGCGGAATAGAAAATATGATCCCAAAAAAGTGTATGTATATCACACGTACACAACCACACTGGGCCCCAATTACTATTGTTTGTACCCCTAAAAGGCTAGATGAGGAGTAGGGGGAGTATGGAACAGGCAGCACCCTCAAACCTTCAGAAGTATGAGATGAACCCCAACAACTTGGAAAGGTGGATCTCTCTCACACGTACCAACACAGACTATCCCCCAATTTAACTGATCCCCAAAGGTTTTTGATTAAATAGCGGAATAGAAAATATGATCCAAAAAAAGTGTATGTATATCACACGTACACAACCACACTAGGCCCCAATTACTATTGTTTGTACCCCTAAAAGGCTAGATGAGGAGTAGGGGGAGTATGGAACAGGCAGCACCCTCAAACCTTCAGAAGTATGAGATGAACCCCAACAACTTGGAAAGGTGGATCTCTCTCACACGTACCGACACAGACTATCCCGCAATTCAATTGATCCTCAAAGGTTTTTATTGAATAGCGGAATAGGAAATATGATCAAAAAAAGTGTATGTATCTCGCACGTACACAACCACACTAGGCCCCAATTACTATTGTTTGTACCCCTAAAAGGCTAGATGAGGAGTAGGGGGGGTATGGAACAGGCAGCACCCTCAAACCTTCAGAAGTATGAGATGAACCCCAACAACTTGGAAAGGTGGATCTCTCTCACACGTACCGACACAGACTATCCCCCAATTTAACTGATCCCCAAAGGTTTTTGATTAAATAGCGGAATAGAAAATATGATCCCAAAAAAGTGTATGTATATCACACGTACACAACCACACTGGGCCCCAATTACTATTGTTTGTACCCCTAAAAGGCTAGATGAGGAGTAGGGGGAGTATGGAACAGGCAGCACCCTCAAACCTTCAGAAGTATGAGATGAACCCCAACAACTTGGAAAGGTGGATCTCTCTCACACGTACCGACACAGACTATCCCGCAATTCAATTGATCCTCAAAGGTTTTTATTGAATAGCGGAATAGGAAATATGATCAAAAAAAGTGTATGTATCTCGCACGTACACAACCACACTAGGCCCCAATTACTATTGTTTGTACCCCTAAAAGGCTAGATGAGGAGTAGGGGGGGTATGGAACAGGCAGCACCCTCAAACCTTCAGAAGTATGAGATGAACCCCAACAACTTGGAAAGGTGGATCTCTCTCACACGTACCGACACAGACTATCCCCCAATTTAACTGATCCCCAAAGGTTTTTGATTAAATAGCGGAATAGAAAATATGATCCAAAAAAAGTGTATGTATATCACACGTACACAACCACACTAGGCCCCAATTACTATTGTTTGTACCCCTAAAAGGCTAGATGAGGAGTAGGGGGGGTATGGAACAGGCAGCACCCTCAAACCTTCAGAAGTATGAGATGAACCCCAACAACTTGGAAAGGTGGATCTCTCTCACACGTACCAACACAGACTATCCCGCAATTCAATTGATCCTCAAAGGTTTTTATTGAATAGCGGAATAGGAAATATGATCAAAAAAAGTGTATGTATCTCGCACGTACACAACCACACTAGGCCCCAATTACTATTGTTTGTACCCCTAAAAGGCTAGGAGTAGGGGGAGTATGGAACAGGCAGCACCCTCAAACCTTCAGAAGTATGAGATGAACCCCAACAACTTGGAAAGGTGGATCTCTCTCACACGTACCAACACAGACTATCCCCCAATTTAACTGATCCCCAAAGGTTTTTGATTAAATAGCGGAATAGAAAATATGATCCAAAAAAAGTGTATGTATATCACACGTACACAACCACACTAGGCCCCAATTACTATTGTTTGTACCCCTAAAAGGCTAGGAGTAGGGGGAGTATGGAACAGGCAGCACCCTCAAACCTTCAGAAGTATGAGATGAACCCCAACAACTTGGAAAGGTGGATCTCTCTCACACGTACCAACACAGACTATCCCCCAATTTAACTGATCCCCAAAGGTTTTTGATTAAATAGCGGAATAGAAAATATGATCCCAAAAAAGTGTATGTATATCACACGTACACAACCACACTAGGCCCCAATTACTATTGTTTGTACCCCTAAAAGGCTAGGAGTAGGGGGAGTATGGAACAGGCAGCACCCTCAAACCTTCAGAAGTATGAGATGAACCCCAACAACTTGGAAAGGTGGATCTCTCTCACACGTACCAACACAGACTATCCCCCAATTTAACTGATCCCCAAAGGTTTTTGATTAAATAGCGGAATAGAAAATATGATCCCAAAAAAGTGTATGTATATCACACGTACACAACCACACTAGGCCCCAATTACTATTGTTTGTACCCCTAAAAGGCTAGGAGTAGGGGGAGTATGGAACAGGCAGCACCCTCAAACCTTCAGAAGTATGAGATGAACCCCAACAACTTGGAAAGGTGGATCTCTCTCACACGTACCAACACAGACTATCCCCCAATTTAACTGATCCCCAAAGGTTTTTGATTAAATAGCGGAATAGAAAATATGATCCCAAAAAAGTGTATGTATATCACACGTACACAACCACACTAGGCCCCAATTACTATTGTTTGTACCCCTAAAAGGCTAGGAGTAGGGGGAGTATGGAACAGGCAGCACCCTCAAACCTTCAGAAGTATGAGATGAACCCCAACAACTTGGAAAGGTGGATCTCTCTCACACGTACCAACACAGACTATCCCCCAATTTAACTGATCCCCAAAGGTTTTTGATTAAATAGCGGAATAGAAAATATGATCCCAAAAAAGTGTATGTATATCACACGTACACAACCACACTAGGCCCCAATTACTATTGTTTGTACCCCTAAAAGGCTAGGAGTAGGGGGAGTATGGAACAGGCAGCACCCTCAAACCTTCAGAAGTATGAGATGAACCCCAACAACTTGGAAAGGTGGATCTCTCTCACACGTACCAACACAGACTATCCCCCAATTTAACTGATCCCCAAAGGTTTTTGATTAAATAGCGGAATAGAAAATATGATCCCAAAAAAGTGTATGTATATCACACGTACACAACCACACTAGGCCCCAATTACTATTGTTTGTACCCCTAAAAGGCTAGGAGTAGGGGGAGTATGGAACAGGCAGCACCCTCAAACCTTCAGAAGTATGAGATGAACCCCAACAACTTGGAAAGGTGGATCTCTCTCACACGTACCAACACAGACTATCCCCCAATTTAACTGATCCCCAAAGGTTTTTGATTAAATAGCGGAATAGAAAATATGATCCCAAAAAAGTGTATGTATATCACACGTACACAACCACACTAGGCCCCAATTACTATTGTTTGTACCCCTAAAAGGCTAGATGAGGAGTAGGGGGAGTATGGAACAGGCAGCACCCTCAAACCTTCAGAAGTATGAGATTGTGTTCACTGTACCCCACAAAGATTGAGTTCACTGCACCCCACAATGATTGTGTTCACTGCACCCCACAAAGATTGTGTTCACTGCACCTCACAAAGATTGTGTTCACTGTACCCCCCAAAGATTGTGTTCACTGCACCCCACAAAGATTCTGTTCACTGTACCCCACAAAGATTGTGTTCACTGCACCCCAAAAAGATTGTGTTCACTGCACCCCAAAAAGGATGTTGTTCACTGCACCCCAAAAAGGATGTTGTTCACTCCACCCCAAAAAGATTGTGTTCACTGCACCCCACAAAGATTGTGTTCACTGCACCCCAAAAAGATTGTGTTCACTGCACCCCAAAAATGATTTTGTTCACTGCACCCCAAAAAGGATTTTGTTCACTGCACCCCAAAAAGGATGTTGTTCACTCCACCCCAAAAAGATTGTGTTCACTGCACCCCAAAAAGATTGTGTTCACTGCACCCCACAAAGGATTTTGTTCACTGCACCCCAAAAAGATTGTGTTCACTGCACCCCAAAAAGGATGTTGTTCACTGCACCCCAAAAAGGATTTTGTTCACTGCACCCCAAAAAGATTGTGTTCACTGCACCCCACAAAGGATTTTGTTCACTGCACCCCACAAAGATTGTGTTCACTGCACACCAAAAAGGATTGTGTTCACTGCACCCCAAAAAGATTTTGTTCACTGCACCCCAAAAAGATTGTGTTCACTGCAGCCCAAAAAGATTGTGTTCACTGCAGCCCAAAAAGATTGTGTTCACTGCAGCCCAAAAAGATTGTGTTCACTGCAGCCCAAAAAGATTGTGTTCACTGCAGCTCACACACAGAAAAATGGATGTGGATCACTGACACCTGCCTATCTCCAATCCCACACCACACAGCAATATCGATTGTAGTTTGTAGAACACAGTTTCCCTAAAATTCAGCAGACTCTGTCCCTAACAGGATTGAGAAGAGATCGTAGATCAGGATTGAGTGCAGACCCCACCCCCCACACAGCAATATCGATTGTAGTTTGTAGAAGACACTGACCCTATAATTCAGCAGACTCTATCCCTAAAATGCCTACAACTCGCCCTGCCTAAACACTCCGACCTGTCCCTCAATTCTATCCGGACACAAATGGTTTTTTCCTGCCTATCTTTCCCTAATCAGCAGCCAGCACGTTGATGTGTGCTCTGTCCCTGAATCTAAGCAGCATAATGACGCCGCTGCGGCTGCCTCGAACTTATAAAGACTTGGTCACATGCTTCAGACGGCCAATCACAGCTACTGAGACATTTGCAGGCATGGCTGGGATGGCTTAAGGCACACCAGTTAAACGATTGTTGATTGGCTGTTGAAAGCCCGCCATGAAAAGAGCGCCAAAGCATGCAAAACCCGGAAATAAAACGACCGAACACGGATTTTTACCCGAACATACAGTAAAGTGTCCGTGTCCGTGTTCGGGTACAAAAAATCCAATTATTCGGTACGAACACGAATAATACAGTCCGTGTTCGCTCAACACTAGTTATGTGTAATAAAATGTAATAACACAGGGAAAAAAGTATTGAACACATAAGGAAAGGGAGGTGAAAAAAGGCACGGAAAGCCAAGACACCAGCTGAAATCTATCAGTAATTAGAAAGCAATCCTGCCCCTTGACAGTGCAAATTTATATCAACTGGTTCAGTCTCAACTGATGGCCTATAAAAATGTGTCTCATTACCAAGGTGTCACATAAGAAACATCTCATGATGGGTAAAAGCAAAGAGCTCTCAATACCTTTGAAACCTTATTGTTGCAAAACACACTGATGGCATTGGTTACAGGAGAATTTCTAAACTTCTGAATGTTCCAATGAGCATATACAGCTGCAAGAAAAAGTATGTGAACCTTTTGGAATGATATGGATTTCTGCACAAATTGGTCATAAAATGTGATCTGATCATCATCATCTAAGTCACAACAATAGACAATCACAGTCTGCTTAAACTAATAACACACAACGAATGAAATGTTTCCATATTTTTTATTGAACACACCATGTAGACATTCACAGTGCAGGTGGAAAAAGTATGTGAACGCCTAGACTAATGACATCTCCAAGAGCTATTTGGAGTGAGATGTCAGCCAACTGGAGTCCAGTCAATGAGATAAGATTGGAGGTGTTGGTTACAGCTGCCCTGCCCTATAAAAAACACACACCAGTTCTGGGTTTGCTTTTCACAAGAAGCATTGCCTGATGTCAATGATGCCTCGCACAAAAGAGCTCTCAAAAGACCTACGATTAAGAATTGTTGACTTGCATAAAGCTGGAAAGGGTTATAAAAGTATCTCCAAAAGCCTTGCTGTTCATCAGTCCACGGTAAGACAAATTGTCTATAAATGGAGAAAGTTCAGCACTGCTGCTACTCTCCCTAGGAGTGGCCGTCCGGTAAAGAAGACTGCAAGAGCACAGCGCAGACTGCTCAATGAGGTGAAGAAGAATCCTAGAGTGTCAGCTAAAGACTTACAAAAGTCACTGGCAAATTCTAACATCCCTGTTAGCGAATCTACAATACGTAAAACACTAAACAAGAATGGATTTCATGGGAGGATACCACAGGGGAAGCCACTGCGGTCCAAACAAAACATTGCTGCACGTTTACAGTTTGCACAAGAGCACCTGGATGTTCCACAGCAGTACTGGCAAAATGTTCTGTGGACAGATGAAACCAAAGTTGAGTTGTTTGGAAGAAAGACACAACACTATGTGTGGCGAAAAAGAGGCACAGCACACCAACATCAAAACCTCACCCCAACTGTGAAGTAGGGTGGTGGCGGCATCATGGTTTGGGGCTGCTTTGCTGCGTCAGGGTCTGGATGGATTGCTATCATCGAAGGAAAAATGAATTCCCAAGTTTATCAAGACATTTTGCAGGAGAACTTAAGGCCATCTGTCTACCAGCTGAAGCTCAACAGAAGATGGGTGTTGCAACAGGACAATGACCCAAAGCATAAAAGTAAATCAACAACAGAATGGTTTAAACAGAAGAAAATACGCCTTCTGAAGTTACCCAGTCAGAGTCCTGATCTCAACCCGATTGAGATGCTGTGGCATGACCTCATGAAAGCGATATACACCAGACATCCTAAGATTATTGCTGAACTGAAACAGTTCTGTAAAGAGGAATGGTCAAGAATTACTCCTGACCGTTGTGCACATCTTATCTGCAACTACAGGAAACGTTTGGTTGAAGTTATTGCTGCCAAAGCAGGTTCAACCAGTTATTAAATCCAAGGGCTCACATACTTTTTCCACCTGCACTGTAAATGTTTACATGGTGTGTTCAATAAAAACATGGCAACATTTCATTCTTTGTGTGTTATTAGTTTAAGCAGACTGTGATTGTCTATTGTTGTGACTTAGATGATGATCAGATCACATTTTATGATCAATTTGTGCAGAAATCCATATCATTCCAAAGGGTTCACATACTTTTTCTTGCAGCTGTATATATACTGTGTATGTGTGTGTATATATATATATATATATATATATATATATATATATATATATATATATATACAGTGGGGATCGAAAGTTTGGGCACCCCAGGTAAAAATTTGTATTAATGTGCATAAAGAAGCCAAGGAAAGATGGAAAAATCTCCAAAAGGCATCAAATTACAGATTAGACATTCTTATAATATGTCAACAAAAGTTAGATTTTATTTACATCATTTACACTTTCAAAATAACAGAAAACAAAAAAATGGTGTCTGCAAAAGCACCCTGCAGAGTTAATATCTTGTACTGCCCCCTTCAGCAAGTATCACAGCTTGTAAACTCTTTTTGTAGCCAGCTAAGGGTCTTTCAATTCTTGTTTGAGGTATCTTTGCCCATTCTTCCTTACAAAAGTATTCCAGTTCTTTGAGATTTCTGGGCTGTCTGTCACGCACTGCTCTTTTAAGGTCTATCCATAGATTTTCAATTATGTTGAGGTCAGGAGATTGTGAAGGCCATGGCAAAACCTTCAGTTTACGCCTCTTGATGTAATCCCCCGTGGATTTTGAGGTGTGTTTAGGATCATTATCCATTTGTAGAAGCCATCCTCTCTTTAACTTCAGCTTTTTCACAGATGGCATCAAGTTACCATCCAAAATTTGCTGAAATTTTTATTGAATCCATTTTCCTTCTACTCCTGAGATGTTCCCTGTGCCACTGGCTGCAATATAACCCCAAAGCATGATTGATCCACCCCCATGCTTAACAGTTGGACAGAGGTTCTTTTTATTAAATTCTGTGCCCCTTCTTCTCCAAACCTACCTTTGCTCATTCTGGCCAAAAAGTTTGATTTTAACCTCATCGGTCCACAGAACTTGTTTCCAAAATGCATCAGGTTTGTCTATATGTTCATTTGCAAAGTTCAAACGCTGATTTTTGTGGTGAGGACGTAGAAGAGGTTTTCTTCTGATGACTCTTCCATGAAGACCATATTTGTACAAGTATCTCTTTACAGGCAGTCCCCGACTTACGAACATCCGAGTTGCGAACGACTCCTACTTACGAACGGGGCCCCGTGACGAACGACTCCTACTTATGAAAGGGGTCGTGACAAACGACTCCTACTTACGAACGGTGGCAGCGCCCGCGTGACGTCACTGCTGGCTTCTTCCGGCTTCTTCTCGCTCCTGTGCTGGATAGCATCCATCTTAGTGCCGGCCACAATGCACGCTACATGTACTGCATGTACTGATTGCCCCACACTGCCCAGAAGCATCCCACTGCACAGGCAGAAGCTGGTGGAACTGTCTGGAAACTGGTGAGATTACATTACTCTGTATTGGGAGCAGGACCACTGTATTGTACTTGTACTTCTAGCTATGTTGAATGTAACTATCCTTCTGGGTCTCTTTTAGCCTTTTAGTTTTGGCTAGTACAGTACTGTATGGTGTGGGGTTAGAGCCACAATGAGGTTTGTACTGCTGTCTGTATCCTTATGAATTTTTTGGGCTGGAGTTACACTTAAAAAAGTACATGTTCCGACTTACAAACAAATTCGACTTAAGAACAAACCTACAGTCCCTATTGTGTTCGTAACCCGGGGACCGCCTGTATAGTGGAATAGTGTACCACAACTCCAGTGTCTGCCAGATCTTTCTGGAGGGATCGTGCATTCAAACGTGGGTTTTGAATTGTTTTTCTCACAATCCTGCGAGCTGTTCTGTCTGATATTTTTCTTGGTCTTCCAGATCTTGCTTTAACTTCCACTGTTACTGATGACTGCCATTTCTTAATTACATTCCGAACAGAGGATATTGACATCTGAAAACGCTTTGGTATCTTCTTATAGCCTTCTCCAGCTTTGTGAGCGTCAACTATTTTCAGTTTCAGTTTTCTAGACAACTGCTTAGAAGATCCCATAGTGCTGATTGTTGGGGCAAGGTCAGATGAGTCTGGGCATTTAAAACCTTTGAGATTGACATCACCTGGTCTTCCCAGACAATGATTGAGAACAATCCATGACACTGCCAGGTCTCAGCCTTGCAAAGGGGGCAATGCATGCTATAAATTCTGCAGGGGGCCCAAAGTTTTGCAGGCGCCATTTTTTGTTTTCTGTAATTTTGAAATTGTCAATGATGGAAATAAAATCTAACTTTTGCTGACATATTATAAGAATGTCTAATCTGTAATTTATGTATTTTGGAGATTTTTCCATCTTTCCTTGGCTTCTTTATTCACATTAATACAAATTTTTACCTGGGGTGCCCAAACTATCGACCCCACTGTATATATATATATATATTTAATTTAATTTTCTTTTCTTTTACATATTGTCACCAGAGCAGTGTAGTGTTACTATGTTAGTGATCAGGGATTTTTTTTTACATTCTGATTGCTTATTACAGTGATGATCACTGTAATAAGCAACCTCTAACACTGTTCAAAGGTTTGCTTCATGAAATCTTGCTTACCACTGTGATGTTGTGATTGGTCACATCTATTACATGGTACAGGCCCGCTGTGATTGGCCCTGGTGCCATGAGATCGCTGTGACTAATCACAGAGATCACATATTAGTAAGCAAGGCATCATGAATGACAGCCTTGCTTATTATTGTAACTGTGATCAATGTGATTGGTCACAATGATCACATGGTACCAGGGCCGCTCATTGTTGCCTAGTACTATGATTGGTATTTGACTGTGTCCGATGGACACAGTCAGTTACAGATCGCTCACTGCTCAGCAGGGGGTGCACACAAGGCACAGTTCTGGGAGGACGTATGGGTATGTCCCCTTGGAACCAGTGTACATTTTGGCATCAAATTTTGATTTTGTTTTAGTTATAGCCTTTTGACTATAAGACATTTTAGTTTTAGTCCCATTTTAGTCATCTGGAATTGTTTTAGTTTTAGTCATGGTCTTTGACTAAAATGCCATTTTAGTTTTAGTGCCATTTTAGTTTTAGTCCCATTTTAGTCATCGTAATTTAGCCGATTAAAATCTCCAGTACATTTTAGTCAAAAAAAACATTTTAGTCAACTAAAATCAAATGTGTTTAGTTAAATTATAATGCATTATTTAAGCATTTCTGTAGAATTTCCAAACTCATATACTCCTGGAGTAAAAAAATCTATTATCATGTTATATTTTATGGTAATTAGGTTTGAAAAAACTCACAGATACAGATTTAGCCACTCTGGATGGTTTGAGGAGGCCTGTAATGCTGCACAGTGTTCTGGACGGTGGTCTGAGGAGACCTATAATCCTGCAGAGTGCTCTGAGCGGTAGCCTGAGGAGGCCTGTAATGCTGCAGAGTGCTGGATGGTGGTCTCAGGTCTGAGGCATGGCCTGTAATGTACAGTGCTCTGGATGCCACCATGCCAGTGGTCACTGGTAAGAGGAGGCCTGTAATGCTGCACAGTGCTGAATTGTGGTCTCCCGTCTGAGGGATGGCCTGTGATGCACAATGTCCTGGGTGCCACTGCCAATGGTCATAGGAGGCCTGTAATGCACACACAGGGCTCTGGACGGACGGTGGTCTGAGGGGAGGCCTCACCTCAGGCCTGCTGTAATTGCAATGTACACTACACACTCACAGTGGGTGCTCTATCTGCTCTCTGCACTGGACGTGGGCGGTCATCGTAAGTTGGGACTCGGGAGGCTTGGCTGTAATGCACAGTGCTGCTCTGGTCTCTGGCGGTCATACTCGTCACGGTGTGAGACTCGGAGGCCTGTAATGCTGGCTGCACACAGTCGCTTGCTTGCTGGGAACGAAAGCAGGCAGAGCTCTGTGGAAACCAATAGTTAGTTCACAAGTGTAAACGTCCCTGCTTTACATTTTCATTTCGTTTTAATTCATTAATGAAAATGGAATTGATTTTTGTCAAAGTTTTCGTCAGTGGATGAAAATGTGCTGTACTTTTCATTTAGTTTTCGTCACTGTAAAAATGGCACTGACAAAAATTTTGATGAAAACGTTTTAGTTGACGAAATCAACACTGCTTGAAACTAGAGAGCCCCCCGCCAAGCTGTTAATATACATTGGCTGAGCGGGAAGTAGTTAAAAATTCCTTCGGTTGATTCCTAGTTTCTGAACTAGACCACAATGATGTCATACGTCCCAGGAGTCTTTGTGGGGATTTTATTTTCATTCATCTGGAGGAGGAGAGGAAGGGCTTTCTTAGCTAGGCCAACCCTCCTGCCGGCATGGCTGAGGTATAAAGGCAGATGGATTGCAGAAAGTAAATGTTGGGGGGGGGGTTCGAAGTCATTTATCAACAAAATAAAGCATCGAGACATGGATGGATGAATGAGATTGCTTTGAACATTAAAAATGAATTTAAATAACATTTTCAGTTTGTGGTGCTCAGATACAGTTTAATTTCACTTTATCTTTCAACTTTTGGTTTTAATATAAAGGTAGAAGTACAGGTAGTTATATTACAGCGGGAAAGTGCTGAAATGCAATCAGGCTTTTTGCTAGCAGTGGTAAATACCTTTAACCACTTACCGCAAAGTAACGTATATTTACGTCGGCTAAATTTGCAGGGTTATACCGGGATAATGCCTCTAGCTAGAGGCATCACCCTGGTACCCTTGTTTAGAGCCGGCGGTCGGCTTTCCGGCGCTAATGACCGATGTGGCTCAGGAGCTGCTCGATCGTTACCCCGGCGAGGGGGAGGGGACGACCCCCACCCCCTCCCGCCGCCTTCCGCGGCTTTGCCCGGGTCTCCCGTCCCACCGGGAGACCCGAGCACCTAGCTGGCACGTCCGCCGCCTGGATGGAGTCCCGATCTAAGCTGGATGCGGCTTCGATCGGGTCTCAGATGACGTAACCCGGAGGCGGCGTCCATGACGTCACGTCCGGGTTACTCTGCTGCTAAAGGCAACAGATTAAAAAAACTAGTGTATTCAAAAATGCAGTTTTCGGCATTAGAATACATGGAAGTGTAGTGGAGGGATCAAGGGTCTTTTAGACCCTCGATCCCTCCATAAAGAGTACCTGTCACTGCATATTGCTGTCACAAGGGATGTTTACATTGAAAGGAGGAAAGAAAAACAAAAGAAATAAATATAGTAATAAATGGGAGGGGGGAGAAGAAAGTTGGACAGGGGAGTACAATCCCCTTACCTGCCTGGCAACCCCCCAGCAGTGGTGTCACTATGGGGGTGCGGGGAGTGCAGACTGTACCCAGGTGACACCCATCAGAAGAGGAATGTAGCGGGTGCAGCCGATCCCCCCCCCTACACTTGCTCTCCCATGGCCACACTGTGACAGGGGAGAGGCACAGCTGTAGGCTGCATGTTATATAGCCTGCTTGTCTTTCTGTCAGGACTGGAGCGGCTATTACAGGGAGTGAGGCAGAGCTAGCTTTCGGTGTTCCCCCACTGGGCCCCCCTTCTACTGGTCAGCAGCATGGAGATCAAAGACACACAGAGCGGGCTGTATGTGGATGCTTTTTTCTCACCCTTCTTCTGTCAACAGCGGGTTGAGATTAATAAAGCAGATGGAGGTGGGGGGGGGGGGGCACTGAGTTGCAGGCTATCAGTAAGCAGTAATAATATCCAGTAATCTCTAGCAACCAATCAGTGAGCGGTGATGATGTGTAGTAACCTCTAGCAACCAATGGGTGAGCAGTTATGATGTGCAGAAACTTCTAGCAACCAATGGGTGAATAGTAATGATGTGCAGTAACCTCTAACAACAATGGGCGAGCAGTACTTATGTGTAGTAATCTCTAGCAACCGATTGGTTAGCGGTAGTGATTTGCAGTAATCTCTAGCAGCCAATGGGTGAGTGTTAATGATGTGTAGTATTATTGGGACGTCAACTGTTTCATCAATAACAGCTGAGGGGCAAGTTGACGTCCCACTCTACTATGGTTACACACACGACTATTATTATGCCTGAATTTATTCATAGACTACATACCTTTTGTGCTCTACACATTTATAATAGGGATATTATAAAGGTTGACCAATAGAGAGAGGTCTATTATATATGTCCATTTATGTGCTTTGTATATTCACGGGGGTTGATGCATTACGTCATTCATTTGAGGTTTTGCTTCTTTTTATTACAATGGTTTTATATGTAACCAAGCTTCACATTAGCTTGGATGGTGTTTTTACAGTATATGTAATCTAGCTCATATTTGCTTAGAACCCATACGTAACATTGGTGGCGTTTTTTACACTTGTTTTTGTGCCTCCAGTATGGAATATGAGATCTAATATGTTTAATTTATGATGTTCATCAATTTCATGTTTATATAGATGTTAGTTATTTTTAATGTTCATGAAGTGGCGGTACGCTTGGTGATTTACACCTCTTTTATTTAGGCATATCTAGCTGTGGTCAAATCGCCTTCTGGTTCTGCCTGTCTGAAGGTGATAGGGTGGATAACTAAGAGCCTTTTGTGGTGCCTATCCCAAGCGTCCTGGCCGACTTCAAGTGTGGGCAGAAGTGCCTCACAGCGCTCCTTGCCCGAAACCGGAAGTGCGTCATCGCGCACGCTGCGACCAGAAGTGCGTCATCACGCACCAGAAGCGGAAGTGCGTCATCGCACACCAGAAGCGGAAGTGCATCGTTGCACTTTCCATTAAGGGGACATAAAAGCGTGCTGCAACATGGGGGCTTTGCCTTTGACAACGTCTATTTGGAGGACGAAACGCGTCAGTAACGCCAGCCCCCATGCAGATGCGCTTCTAGCCACGGTACCATTTTCTGATTACATGCCTGAATCATACAGATGACATGTGAGTGTTTTACCTTTTGCTTTTTTACAATAAACGTACATACTTCACCATGTGAGCCTCACTTGTTTTTTGGAGGAACATCATCATCCATTCTGTGGGGTTCTTGGAGGTTTGAAGTTGTATCGTTTTATATGAATGTTCCGTGGGAGATTTGATGCTGATTTGGAAGTGGACCCTTCCCTGATGATCGCTTTTATGTTTCATGCTCGTGGGACCTTCCGTAACTGGGGGTCTTAAACTCTGGTAAGGGCATTATTCAATTTCTTGCACGTGGTGATCGTCAGGACTGTGTCTTCACCCATGGTGTTGGAGTTTATATCTATCCAATATTTCTGCACCTTAGCATCTCATATAACGGACTTCATGAACTTTGTTCACTCATTGTCCTTTTATGTATAATTTGATGTGGCGCTGTACTTGCACATAACGTTATTTCTGGTTTGATATACTTTTGTACTGGCAGCCTTTGCATATGTTCTAGTAGCGAGCGCAGCTATCTTCTATTTCAATGATGTGTAGTACCCTCTAGCAACCAATCAATGAGCCTGGACTAATCAATGTTAACCAGTTCTTAAAGTTTACATTTTTAAAGTTTTTTGAGATAAGCCTTTGCATGTGTCTGTTTTTTGGGATGTTGTGGTGGAGAGAAAAATTGCATGGGGAGGCGTGGGCCCAAGAAAATGTTTGCCCAGGGTCCAACTACTATTAAAGATGGCCCTGTATCTATTGGTGGCGTTGCCCCCATATCCATGACAGCACACTGATTCACCGACTGCATCATTTACAGGGGCAGGCTTGGGGGTGCCCACCATGATCATGCGCTGCCAGCCCAAAACTAGCCTGCCCAGTGTCCATGTTATATGGGAAAAAAATTATTGGCCGAGGGGGCTGACACCATGTTTTACCGCACTAGCTGACACCAACCCTAGTAATGCCACTGCCCTCTAGAACTCACAAAGAGTGAGGCAGAGTTTAGGAAGCTGGAAGTTGCCATTCTTATGCTAGAGGGGACTGATCTTTATAGAAGTAAGGGATCCAGATCTTCCAGTATTTCTCACCCTTTTCTGTCAATATAAGGTCCTCTGTCAGTTAAATTTCGTAGAGCTTTTATACTTTATGTTGGACATAGAGGTGTTTTGCAACAAGTAAGCCAATTGATTCTTCCCTAGAGTCACACCTGTAATGATTTTTATTGTTTGTTCAACCACATCCCAAAAGTCTTGTAGCTTACGACATTACCAAAAAATGTGGAGGAGAGTACTCTCAGATTCCCGACAGCACCCACAAGTGTTGGGTACCTGGGGAAACATTCTTTCTAGTCTATTTTAACCCAATTCACAATAAACTGTTTAGTTATACTGTCTCTATTTACAGAATATATATTGCAAAAATTTCATAGAAATATAGATTTTAATGCATAATTTTTTTCATATAATTTACAATAATAAGACAGGTTGATCATAGTGTATATGAAAATCTTAAAAAAGACTGGTTCCTTTTAAATATGTGTGCAGGGCATTATATTGTATACTCTGCTGATGAAAATACAACTTATATATGAATGAGTAATGTTTGTGCCCAAAGTGCTTGTGGTAAGCAATATAAAACAAAAACCCTAACTCATTAGTACTGTAAATAATGACTATGCTATAAAGTAGTGTTTTGGTTAACCAGGCTAAATTGTAAAGAAAATTAGAAAAATGGACATTTGTCCCGGCAAACGTAATATATAAAAAGAGAGTCCTGATACAGATTATGTGATTTGCATTACTTCCATTGTATCCTTTTTAATTTACAGCATGTTCTGTTTTGTTCTGTTTGCTGTTGTGATCTTGGCCAACCCTTGGGTGGGAAATAGGTAGATCTATTTCAGTTCTGAGAACTTTTCACATACGTTTTAAGAAAACCACTAATATGCTGGGCTTATAGACAATTAATGCATGTAATAACAGTAAAATAACAAAGATTCTGATTAATGTAGGGCGGCTGTAAATAAAACATATGACTATGACTAGGTTCCAGGTTATATATAGAACACTGAAGAACCACTGTCATCATCTTCCTGAAAACCAAGGCACTTTTGAAATGTGTTCATACTTCTGGTTTTGGCACCACATGTAAAGGAGCAGGAAGTGGCGGCTCTGGGAACCCTCTACTATAAAATCGACATCCGAGCCCACGGCGGTGAGTCCTGTGCCCCCCAAACCTCACATAAGAGGGGACACATCCAAGATGGACACATTTCTGGTCCAGGGACCAGCCAGCGCAGCTCCCACTCCCCACACGGACCATCTGCAGGCCAGCCTCACCTCAGCCAATATGACGAATGGCGCAGAGCTGCTACACAGCGCACAATCCCAATGCCTGAAGCAGCTGCCACAGTCCACCACCAAGCTCAGCCCCTCACTATGCCCCCAGATCAATATGTGGGGATAGCACAGGCGGTGGCTGCCTTGCTGTCCCCCACCATCACTGCAGCTGTGGACAGGGCCATGGCTGCTGGCATAGCCCAGATCAGGAAAGACCTGGGAGAACACGCCATGCGCCTCTCCGAGCTTGAGACCAGGGTAGCTGATATAGAAGAAGAAACTCAGGCCTCCTTCCATTTCACTCAGCAACTGCGGCAGACACAGCAGTACCTATTTAAGAAGATTGATGACTTAGAAAACCGGTCTATCGGTCTGCTCTGTGCAGGCACAAGCCTTGAACATTACATCTGTAAGAGGTATGTAAGGAAAAAGGAAGGCTGAATAGCCCCTTTTTCCTCATGGGAAAGTGGCAGGATAGAGTTAGTCAGGTTCAGTCAATTTCCCCCCCCCTTTTTTCCTCAGGGAATAGAGAGTGTAGTAGAGTGAGGTATTCCTGAGGTAAAACACCTGGAGTGGGCGGTCCTTTAGCTATGCAGAGGTTAGAGCACCTATGAGAAGAGAGCAGCTGGAAGAATTCTCTAGAACTCTTGGGGACCCTATTTAAGAAGGGATCGCCTCAGAGGGGGCTCATTCGCCTCAGAAGACTCGTCAGAGCAGTTCAGGAGTTTATCTCAAAATTTTGAAAATGAGTCTACTGAGGCAGCTTATTGAGAGAGCGGGTGAAGAAGGGGCAGAGGAATGGATAAGAAGATGCCTCAGCTTACCGGGTCCTTTAAGTCAGGAAGCGCGGGGGACAGCTACTTCAGAGTTACAAGCAGACCGAGCCCCAGCTTCAAGATTACCGCCACCTGAGGCGGTCATGGAAGGAGCGGCGGATGTCAGTCCGGGTCAGAGGGAAAACGGCAGTGTCACCTCCGGAGGCGGTTCAAAAAGGAAGAGGATACCGGCGAGACGTCACTCTCCATCGCCGGTGCGGCGGCCTCCCGCGAGAAGGGCTGAGACAGGGTCGCAGAGTCGGCGGACCAGGCGAGCGGAAGAACCAAGACAAGACACCAGGAGCAGAAGGCTGGTAGTACAGGCGGCGAATAGAGGGCGTCAGGCTCCGGTCCATGAAGAGGCGGTGCAGCAGCGGAGAGGAGAGTCGGAGGAGCGCAGAGGAGGAACAGAAGAAAGGGGAGCCAGTATTCAAGCAATCCCTGTGGTCGGCGTAGAGCAGGCGGAACAGCTGCTTCCTCAACATGCTAATGGGAATGGTAAGTTAGCTACACTACCAATCCTCTCTAACATTACTGAAATGCTTTTTAAATTAGCAAAAGATGTCAGTGAATTGCAGAAGAGTGGTACAGCTGTTCAGTCAGAAAAGGAAGGGGAGACAGGTATTTCGGCGGCCGAGGTTTGGGCGCCATCTAGCGGTAGTTCCGCTAACAGTAGGAATGTTTTAGAAAGTTGTGAGGTTTTAGTTGATTCTGCAAAATCTCAAAATATCCCCGAATCCTGCCTAAAGGAAGCGCTTTCCTGTGAAATTTCACCGCTAGGCTTCCACTTATCACCAGGGGTAAAAGAAAAAATATGGAAAGGCGAGTTTATTGATCTATTGTCTTTGCTTCCATCAGCAAAAGAATTCCTTACTAAAAGTGGAAAGGAAGAAAAAATGGAAGATGATAGAAAAAGACCTATAAGTAAATCTTTTAACAATTGGCTACAGGCCTTTTTTATTTTCTCAGCAGTATTGTGTGAAAAGTCTCCGGAAAAAAGTGTTGGGCTTTTCCAACTCTTGGATATTATTTTGGAGGCGTATAGAAGTTTTAATGGTACCAGTTGGTTTAATTATGACGAGGCTTTCAGACAGAAGCTTTCTGTTCATAGGAACCTAAAGTGGGGAGTAAAGGACATTGGGCTCTAGCTAAATCTTTTTCTCCCTCAGAAGCAAAATTTTATTAAATCAGGAGCAAGTCAGCAAGCAAACTCTAGTACAGGTTATAAAAAAGGATTATGCTTTAATTTCAATGACGGCCAATGCAAATGGCCCAACTCTTGTAAATACAGACATGAATGCGCATTTTGCGGGGGGAGTCACCCCGTGGCAAAATGCTTTAAAAAAATGGCGAGTAACAACCAACAAAACATTCCAAAAGGCAATATCGCCAGTGAAATTGCAAAGCATGGTTTCTTACCTGTTAGTTTTCCCAGACAAGGAGAAGGCGCAGCTACTGTTTGAAGGGTTTAAGGATGGTTTTTTACTCCCCCCTTTTAGTGGTTTGGGTTGTAAGTTATGTAAAAATTTGAAATCAGTAGAGACTTTTTCTGAGATAGTACAGAATAAATTGGCTAAGGAAGTTTTTGAAGGAAGGATGGAAGGTCCTTTTGTTCATGCTCCTTTTAAAAACTTCAGGATTTCCCCCCTAGGAATTGTACCAAAGAAAGAGAGAGGTGCCTTTAGGCTTATTCACCACCTATCTTTTCCTAAGGGTTCCTCTCTAAATGACCAGATTGATGATGACTTAATATCAGTTTCTTACTCATCTTTTGAAGATGCGTTGAACATATTGAGAATTCTGGGTAAAGATGCATTATTGGCTAAAGCCGATATAAAATCGGCTTTCCGATTATTGCCGATTAATCCAGCGTGCTTCAATTCATTGGGCATTTGTTTTCAAGGTCAATATTACTTTGACAAATGTATGCCAATGGGCTGCTCACTATCTTGTAATTATTTCGAATGTTTTGCTTCTTTTATAGAGTGGGTCATAATTAAAGTGTCTGGTTCACAATTTCTAATTCATTATCTAGACGATTTCCTGTTTATGGGTAAGTCTGAATCTCAAGGATGCTCTACTCTTTTAGAAATCTTTTTTGAGATGTGTAACAGGTTTGGAATACCATTGGCAGAGGAGAAAACGGTTTGGTCCACAACATGTCTGGATTTCTTAGGGATTACGATTGATACAACATCGCTGGAATTCAGGTTACCTGTTGAAAAAATTCAGAAGTTGGAAGGTATGTTGTTGGTCATGGTAAGAAGAAAAAAAGTATGTCTGAAAGAGATGCAATCTCTTTTAGGTTTATTGGCCTTTGCATCCAGAGTTATGCCAGTGGGAAAAGCTTTTACCAGAAGGCTATACCTGGCAATTTCTGGTTTAAAGTCACCATATTCACACCTTAGCGTAACCTGTGAGCTTAGAGAGGACATGTTAGTGTGGTTGCAGTTTTTAATACATTTCAACGGTAAAGAAAAGGCTTTTTGAAGAATATCGTCCTGCTTGAACTTTTCCCCATTTTGGTCGCTTTAGAAATATGGGGGAGGGAGTTTAAAAATAAAAGAATCTTAGTTAGAACTGATAATAAGGGAGCAATGTACGCCATCAACTGCCTAACATCTAGATCTCCGCCTGTCATTGCTTTATTAAGGTATATGATTTATCTTTGTTTAAAGTGGAATATATGGATTAAAGCGAAGCATGTAGCAGGGAAAAGCAATGACATGGCGGATGCATTATCTCGGTTGCAGATGGGCCGATTTTTTCAACTACTGCCGAACGCGGATCGAGAGGGCTCCCCCTTCCCACAGAAGTTATGGGATCTGATCTAGAATTGATCTCAGAAAATATTAAGAATTCATTAGCCCCTTCAACCTTAGCAGGATATCAGTCAGCGTGGTGGATGTGGTGCAATTTTCTTTTGGACTTAAAAGAAAGTAATGAAGCTTTTTCTGAGGGTCTTGTGCTTTTATTTTTAAATTCCCTATTTAAAAGGAATTATTCCTGCGCACACGTAAACAAGATTCTGGCCGGAATATCTTTTTTTCTAAAATTAAGAAATTTGCCATCCTGTATTTCCTTCTTTTCAGTTAAACAGTCATTAAAAGGCTATAGGAAGGTGAATTTTAAAAAGGATAAGCGCAGTCCCATCACACCAAAGATTCTCTTGGATATATGCGAAGCAACCAAGGAAGTATGTTTTTCTGATTTTGAGGCCGTGTTTTTTAAAGCGGTTTTTGTTGTGGCCTTTTTTGCAGCTTTAAGGTTGTCCGAGATTGTAAGTATTCTAAGTGGGGATGTTATTTCAGAAGGAAGATTGGCAAGTATTAGGATTAGAAAATCAAAAACTGATCAAATGGGAGAAGGAGTCTGGATCCATTTACATGAGTTGAAGGGGTCTCCAATTTGCCCTGTGCAAGCTTTACGTGAGTATTCTGTTTTGAGACCAATGATAGGGTCGAAGTTTTATTTTATTCATTTTTCTGGTTCGGCTTTAACAAAATTTCAGTTTACTCAAGTTTTGAAAAAATGTTTGTAGAAGTTAAAATTGGATGCTCTCCATTTAACATCACATTCTTTTAGAATTGGGGCAGCGACTGAGGCCTCCAGGTTGGGTTTAGATGAGTCAATAATAAAAAAAGTTGGTAGATGGAAGTCGAATTGCTTTCAATTATACGTTCGACCTAATTTTTCTATTTAATTTATTTCAGGTGAGAGCCGCATTATTTGGATTGTTGGCCATTCTTTTGTCTATTGGGCTTTCAAGAGAGCGCAGCAAAGGGTATATTCAGAAAATTTGGGATTGGATCCTGAAAAATACAGAATTTTCTGGTATGGCAGAAGGGGAATGGTATGGGCGGATCTCTTAATGGAAATCAGCAGACTCCAGATCTTATTTCCTCATCCAGATGTACTAATTGTACATCTGGGAGGGAATGATATTGCCCAAGAGAGAACTTTGGATCTTATTTACAACATTAGAAACAACTTATTTAACTTTAGTTTGTCTTCCCCGAACACGGTTATCGTTTATTCCGAGATTATCCAGAGGTTAAGGTGGTTGTGTTCCCCTTCTCTTAAATCTTTGGGAAAAATTAGGAAGAGGTTCAACAGATCCCTAGCAAAGCTGTTGGAAAAAATAGGGGTTAGGTCCTTTAGGCATAAAGAATTGGAAGGAGGTACGGAGGGCTTATATAGGGATGATGGTGTACACCTATCGGAGATAGGTTTAGATATTTTTAATGCAGACATGGTTGACTGTATTGAGATGGCCGCGGTGCGGGGTGTTGTGTGACAGAAGGGGTTAAATTTTCCCCCTTCTGTCTTTTGAAATTGATGAGTTGAAATCTGAAGTTATTTATTATGCAGCCTGAGCCGTGGTGGCTGGGTTGTCACAAGTGTTATATATTTTATATTATATTTATGGAAGTTTTAAAACCAATAATAAACGGCCGCGGCCAAATTTTTGCCACAAGTACAGTTGTCTGCTGTTTTTTATTTATTTGTATAAGTACATAGTTTACAAAATACTGCCTACTGTCCCATGTAAGGAAAAAGGAAGGCTGAATAGCCCCTTTTTCCTCATAGGAAAGTGGCAGGATAGAGTTAGTCAGGTTCAGTCAATTTTCCCCCCCTTTTTTCCTCAGGGAATAGAGAGTGTAGTAGAGTGAGGTATTCCTGAGGTAAAACACCTGGAGTGGGCGGTCCTTTAGCTATGCAGAGGTTAGAGCACCTATGAGAAGAGAGCAGCTGGAAGAATTCTCTAGAACTCTTGGGGACCCTATTTAAGAAGGGATCGCCTCAGAGAGGGCTCATTCGCCTCAGAAGACTCGTCAGAGCAGTTCCCCAACCCCCCCTCCCTTGTTGCGGCTGTTGTTATGTGGTGGGTCACCTTTGCAGTTGCAAAGGGGGACGGTTTTTAAGTATATGTGGAAGTGATGAGTTGAAATCTGAAGTTATTTATTATGCAGCCTGAGCGGTGGTGGCTGGGTTGTCACAAGTGTTATATATTTTATATTATATTTATGGAAGTTTTAAAACCAATAATAAACGGCCGCGGCCAAATTTTTGCCACAAGTACAGTTGTCTGCTGTTTTTTATTTATTTGTATAAGTACATAGTTTACAAAATACTGCCTACTGTCCCATGTAAGGAAAAAGGAAGGCTGAATAGCCCCTTTTTCCTCATAGGAAAGTGGCAGGATAGAGTTAGTCAGGTTCAGTCAATTTTCCCCCCCTTTTTTCCTCAGGGAATAGAGAGTGTAGTAGAGTGAGGTATTCCTGAGGTAAAACACCTGGAGTGGGCGGTCCTTTAGCTATGCAGAGGTTAGAGCACCTATGAGAAGAGAGCAGCTGGAAGAATTCTCTAGAACTCTTGGGGACCCTATTTAAGAAGGGATCGCCTCAGAGAGGGCTCATTCGCCTCAGAAGACTCGTCAGAGCAGTTCCCCAACCCCCCCTCCCTTGTTGCGGCTGTTGTTATGTGGTGGGTCACCTTTGCAGTTGCAAAGGGGGACGGTTTTTAAGTATATGTGGAAGTGATGAGTTGAAATCTGAAGTTATTTATTATGCAGCCTGAGCCGTGGTGGCTGGGTTGTCACAAGTGTTATATATTTTATATTATATTTATGGAAGTTTTAAAACCAATAATAAACGGCCGCGGCCAAATTTTTGCCACAAGTACAGTTGTCTGCTGTTTTTTATTTATTTGTATAAGTACATAGTTTACAAAATACTGCCTACTGTCCCATGTCTGGTTCCACTCCACTTCCCCAGCATTTTAGGGGCAATCCAGTTCAATGCAGAGGGTTTCTCAACCAGGTTGGGATATACTTTGAGATGCTGCTCCAGGTGTTCCCCACAGACAGAAGCAAAGTAGGCTTCATTATTTCTTTTCTTTCTGATAGAGCCTTGACTTGGGCAAGCCCTCTATGGGAGATGCCAAAAATCCATTGTCCTGAATTACCCTGAGTTTGTGGCCTCCTTTAAAAGAATATTTGACATTCCCGCTCACTCCAATTCTCCTGCCAAAGGCCTCATGTCCTTCAAACAGAGTACAAGAACTGTTGCTGAATACATCATTGAATTCTGTACTCTGGCAGCAGAGGTTGGTTGGAACAATGAGGATTTCATGGCTGCTTTTTCTCATGGTCTCTCAGATAACATTAAGGATGAGATAGCAACCCGAGATATACCTAGAAATTTTGAGGAGTGTATTGCGTTTGCCATTCTCAATGATTCTAGACTCCAAGAGAGACCTTCCTTTAAGGAGCGCTTGCGGAAGCCTCCTGTACATTTGGCTCTGAGCTTTGCATTCCCACCTATGCCTCCCTCACCTCCCATGCCTCCTGGTACCGAGTACGCCAGTGACGTAGAGTCCATGCAGTTAGGTTTCTCACGTCTCTGCTGAAGAGAGGGCCTTTAGGAGGAGAGAGAGAGTGTGCCTTTACTGTTTTACTTTTTGAAGTCTTGTCCTACCCGTCTGGGGGGACAGCCACACCTGAGGTCATGTAAGGCCCTGTTCACACCTGAGCATTTTTCAGCTCGTAAAATGCTCATCTCTAAAGTCTAACAAAGCCCAACAAGCAAAATCCGATTAATTTCAATGGCCTCTGTTCAGATATGAGCGTTTTGTCGCCTTAAGCAAAATGCCTGAAGCTCAAAAAAGTATGTGAGCTTCTTTTTTGGCAGATTACAAGCGTTTTTGTTAGATGTTAATGCCTGCCTCCAAACGCCTGCAAAAAACGCCTGAAAAAAAAGCCAGAAAAAAACACCTGAAAAAAGCCCCAATAAAGCCTGAAAAAAGTCCATAAATAAAGGCCTGAAAAAAGCCCAAAAAACGCCCAAAAATGATACACTCAGGTGTGAATGGAGCCTAAGGGACAGATCTTAGGTGGCAGTTTTGCATCCCCAGCTATCCTGAATAATAAGTCTCTAGTTCCAGTTACCCTTTCTTGGTCTGAGTTGTCCATCGATACACAGGCCTGCTCATAGATAGTGCCTTCGTGTCAAAGCACGCGATTCTGCTGCAGCTTCGTGCCACTCCACTTGTGATAGAGGCTATTTATGGGAGACCTTTACAGATTGCCCATGTTGACCATGGCTGTAGTGGCTCTTCACCATGAGATAATCCAATTTTCAAGTCATTTCCTCACCTCATTACCCGGTGGTCATTGGTTATCCCTGGTTGCAGAAGCACAATCCCTCTTTTGAATGGCATTGTGCTGAGGTTCTCTCTTGATCGCCACAATGCAGTAAACGTGTTTTCAGAAAGTGATTAACCACTTCTGGACCGGAAGGTTTTCCCTCTTAATGACCAGGCCATTTTTTGAGTTACTACGCTGTACCCAAATACAATTGATGTCCTTTTTTTCCCCACATATAGAGCTTTCTTTTGATGGTATTTGATCACCCTTGCGATTTTTATTTTTTGCACTATAAGCAAAAAAATGAGCAACAATTCTGAAAAAAAAACAATATTTTTTACTTTCTGCTATAAAACATTCCCAATAAAAAAAAAAAATTAATTGGTTTGCACAAAAGTTATCGCGTCTACAAACTAGGAGAAAGATTTATGTCATTTTTATTTACTTTTCTTTTTCTACTAGTAATGGCGACGATCAGCGATTTTTAGCGGGACTGTGACATTGCGGCGGACAGATCGGACACCTAACTGACATTTTTGACATTTTTGGGGGGACCAGTGACTTTACTACAGTAATCAGTGCTAAAAATATGCACTGTTACTGTAATAATGACACAGGCAGGGAAGGGTTTAACACCAGGGGAGATCAAAGTATTAAGTGTGTCCCTAGGGGATGCTTTCTAACTGTAGGGGGGTGAGCTTGCTGCATGAACACAGAGACTTGTGTTCCTTAATAAGAGGAACACAGGATCCCTGTGTTCATAACTGACAGAACAGCGGTCTGCCGGGTTTACAACGGAAGACCACCGTTCTGTCTCCACGGGGAGCGATCGTGGGTGCCCGGCGGCAATCGCAGCCACCGGACCCGCTGATTTGCTCCCCCTGTGCCCAATGCATCATTTCGCGAAACGGAGCCGACCTGTCGCGGTAAAACTATGGCGGCTGGTCGACAAGCGGTTAAGGTCATGTACACATCTTCACCCTCCTCTTTGCCTAAGGATTACCGTGAATTTAGAGTTGTCTTTGACAAAGGTCAGGCTGGTATTTTGCCTCCACACCGGTCATATGATTGTGCAAATGACCTTCAACCTGGTGCCACTCCTCCTTGTGGCCAGGTCAACCCTTTGTCTGTCTTGGAGGACAAAGTCATGGAGGACTATGTTGCCGATTCACTTTTGCGGGGGTTCTGTCAGGGCGCCAGGAAACCAGACCACATGAAGATGCAAGTAATATAAAGTGATTTATTTATGCAACAATAATAATTGCACAGCAAGGGAAAGGAGCAAAATCAAGAACAGCCGGGATCAAGTTCAGAAGCGGGTAGTCATCCAAGCCGGGAACGAGTGCAGGTAGTCATCCAAGCTGGGATAGAGTCCGGAAGCGGGTAGTCTGCCGAAGCCGGGTCGTCGTCTGATGCGGGGTCGTCTGCCGATGCAGAATGCTGAGCCAGGAAGGTCTTCAGTCAAGCCAAGTCATGCATGGAGAAACCATAGAGACCAGAGGACTGCTAGCAGTGATGCACCTTGGAGCACAAATGCAAGGGCAAGGTCTGAAAGCCATCAGGTGATATATATAACCAGGTGTACAACATCATCACTGAGCGACGTCCAGGCAGCCGACAAGTGATGATGCAAACAGAGTTTATAAGAGACAGCAGTCTGCACATGTCTAAGATGGCTGCCAACAGGAAGGCAAGGTTAGACCTTGACAGGTTCATCTGCAAATCCTCGTCTTCTGCCGGTGCTGGCTTCTTCTTTGTGAAAAAGAAGAATGTTGAACTGAGACCTTGTATCGATTATAGGGGTCTCAATCTCATTACGATTAGGAACACTTATCCGATCCCATTGATTACAGAATTATTTGACTGCCTCAAGGGAGCAACGGTCTTCACTAAGCTCGATTTGAGAGGGGCATACAATCTCGTGAAGATTAAGGAGGGCGACGAATGGAAAACTGCGTTTAATACTAGGACCAGACATTACGAATACCTCGTAATGCCGTTTTTCAGGAATTCATTACCAATGTCCTCCAAGATATGCTGCAGCAATGTGTGGTGGTTTACCTTGATGATATTCTCATGTATTCAAAATCCCTAGAGAGCCACCGGTGCTCGAGAATGACGTCATACGCGACGTCAAGCGTCATTACGTCCGCATGCGTTCCACCTGACCGAGAGGTGGAACGCAAACAGGAAGCAACACAGTCCAGGATTCTTACAGTACCCACCCCCCCCCCCCCAATAAGGCCGGCTCCAGAAGGCCTATAAACTTGGTTTCTCAGGGTGTTTAGTATGGAACCTCTGAATAAGCCTAGGTGCATGAACTTCTGAGGCATCCAACCAGGTGTCATCTTGGGGACCATAATTCTTCCACCTTAATAAATATTGCAGTTTGCCTCTATAACTTCGAGAGTCTAGAATCTCCTGTACTTCATATTCTTCACCTCCATCTACCTGCACAGGTGGTGGGGGTATGGCTGTACTTCTAATACCCTGATTTTGAACATGAGGTTTTAGTAATGATACATGAAATATGGGATGTATCTTTAAGTGTGTTGGTAAGGTAAGACGAACTGCAGATGTCCCAATAAGTTTCTCAATAGAAAAGGGTCCCATATATAAAGGTCCAAGTTTCTTACTGGGAATCCGTAATCTTAAATTTTTAGTGGATAGCCAAACAAGGTCACCAATAGTATATTGAGGAGCAGGTCTCCTACGGAGATCATAGTAACGTTTTTGTTGAGCGTGAGAAATGGTGGTGTTAAGAAGATCCAGAGAACTTTTGATTTGTGTCAGGTAATCAGTGGCTACTGGATTACTAGAGGGTAGAATACGAGGAGGAAGAAGTGTTGGACGGAAACCATAGTTGAGGAAAAAAGGGTTTTGCTTGGTAGTACTGTGAACTGCGTTGTTATAGGAAAATTCTGCCAAAGGAAGTAGATCTGCCCAATCATCCTGCAGGTATGAGGTATAACAACGTAGATACTGTTCAATGCACTGGTTGACTCGTTCAGTCTGACCATTAGTTTGCGGATGGTATGGTGAGGTTATTCTTCATTCAATGCGTAAGATATGACATAAAGATTGCCAAAATTTTGAAATTAATTGTGACTCTCGATCTGAAATG
This sequence comes from Pelophylax lessonae, assembly GCF_965119305.1. Lineage (NCBI taxonomy): Eukaryota > Metazoa > Chordata > Amphibia > Anura > Ranidae > Pelophylax > Pelophylax lessonae. Next base: position 714,668,517 of record NC_138768.1, read on the forward strand.
AGAGTCTTAGGGATACCATGTAATTTGAATACACGTTTTACGAGCAACTCGGCTGTCTCCTTAGAGGAGGGTAACCTCCGAACAGGGACAAAATGTGCCATCTTGGTTAAATGGTCTACAGTCACCAGTATTGTAGTGAAACCTTTAGAAGGAGGTAACTAGACTATAAAATCGAGGGATAATACCTCCCATGGAACCGTAGATATGGGTAGACTACAAAGTAGTCCAAATGGTTTTGTAGTGTCAGACTTGGATCTAGCACAGGTCTCACAAGAGGAAACAAACTGCTGCACAGATGTTCGCATGCCAGACCACCAAAACTGTCTAGTGAGGAGATTTAAGGTCTTGGTCATCCCCCATATGTCCTGCCATGGGTACATCATGTGCTAGCTCTAAAATTTTTGTACGAACATTGGGGGGTATGTAGAGCTTAGTACCAAGATAAAGGAACCCCTCTGAATCAGGGTGTAATTGAGGTGGTGGTGAATCCGATTTTAGACTGTGTAGGATTTCATCCTTCAGGGATCGAATAATCCCAACAATACGATCGTGAGGTATTATAGACCAAGGAGGGAAATCTACACAGCTATTTTCAGCCAAACGGGATAATGCATCACCTTTTTTATTTTTCTCTGCTGGTTTGTACGTTACTAGGAAATTAAACCGTAGGAAGGACAAGGACCAGCTTGACGATGAGAAAGGGTATTGTTGGTTTGTAGGTATTGAAGATTTTTATGGTCAGTGTATATAATCACTGGTAATTGAGTACCTTCAAGTAGATGTCGCCAATTGTCAAGGGCCAATTTTATGGACAGTAATTCTTTCTCACCCACTGGATAATTGACCTAGGGAGCACTTAGTGCTTTAGAGAAGAATACTACCGGATGGAGAGGAGATGTGCTTGTTGGTCTTTGAGAGAGGACTGCGCCAACAGCTGTGTTAGAAGCATCCACCTCCAAGATGTATTGCAGAGCTGGGTCAGGGTGACGTGGTATGGGAGCAGAGGTAAATCTTGATTTTAACAAGCAAAAAGCTTAATTAGCTTCTTCAGTCCAACTGTAAGTTTTCTTCATACTAGTAAGTTGATGCAATGGTCTTACTATGGTAGAAAAATCTTTAATGAATTTCCTGCAGAAATTTGAGAAGCCAAGGAACCGCTGTAATGCTTTACGTGTAGTAGGTGTAGGCCAATCCAATGTGCAGGAGATCTTACTTTTATCCATCTTGATGCCATTTTTAGATATGATATATCCCAAAAAAGGGACTTCATCCATATGGAACAGGCACTTCTCCAAATTTACATAAAGATTGTGAGTCAGTAATCTGGAGAGGACTATGCGTACATGTCTCACATGTTCAGGCAAGGATTGAGAGTATATAAGTATGTCGTCCAGATATACCACCACACAGACATCCAGCAAATCTCTAAAAATATCATTAATGAATCGCTGGAACGCTGCGGTGGCATTGCACAGTCCGAACGGCATTACCAAATACTCAAATAGCCCATACCTGGTTCTAAAAGCAGTCTTCCATTCATCCCCCTCACGAATACGCACAAGGTTATATGCACCTTTCAAATCTAATTTGGAGAAGTACCTGGCTCCACGTACCTGTTCAATTAACCGCTTGCCGACTGCCGCACGACTATTTACTGCGGCGGTCAGCCCCTCACAGGCAAAGCGACGTAGGACTACGTCGCTAGCCTGTGAGGCTCTAGGGAGCGAGTGCACGCTGCCGGAGGCGCGCTCCTGCTCCCTCGCGGTCACGGACCCCCCCGCACGTGTGGACCCGATGTCCCCCGGGCACTCGCGATCGTCCGTTACACCGGAAGAAAGGCAGGCGGCTACAGTAAACAAAGCCGCCTGTCATTCTTCCCTGTGTAAGAATGGAGATCACACGGTTCTACTATGTAGGACCGTTGATCTCTGTTCTTACACTAGTAGCCACAGCCAATTACAGTTAGAAACACGCCCCTAGGGACACACTTAACCCCTCCCTCTCCAATAAAGTTAACTCCTTCACTGCCAGTGTCATTTTTACAGTAACAGTGCATATGTATAGCACTGATTACTGCAGTAATGTCACTGGTAACCCCAAAAGTGTCAAAAATGTCAGTCAAGGGTCCGATCTGTCCGCTGCAATGTCGCAGTCCCGCAAAAAAATCGCAGATCGCCGCCATTACTCGTTAAAAAAAACAACAAAAATGACAAAAATCTTTCCCTTAGTTAGTAAACGCAATAACTTTTGCGCAAACCAATCAAAATACGCTTTTTGCGATTTTTTTACCAAACATAGGTAGCATAAAACAAATTGGCCTAAAATGTTAAAAAATTTAGATTTTTACATTTTTTTGGGGGAATTTCATATAAAAAATGTGAAAAATATTGTTATTTTTGCAAAATTGACGCTCTTTTTTTGTTTATAGCGCATGATCAAAAAATCGCACAGGTGATCAAATACCACCAAAAGAAAGCTCTGTTTGTGGGAAAAAAAGGACGTCAAATTCGTTTAGGTACAGCGTCGCACGACCGCGCAATTGTCCGTTAAAGTCGCGCAGTGCCGAATCGCAAAATAGGCCTTGGTCAGGAAGGGGGTAAAATCTTCCGGGGCTTAAGTGGTTAATTCAGGTATTAAAGGTAAGGGATAACGATCCTTAAAGGTGATATTATTTAATTGCCTATAATCAATAATAGGCCTGAGGCTTTGATCCTTGTTGCGGACAAATAAAAGTCCTGCAGCTGTTGGAGATGCAGAGGGTCTGATGAATCCCCTAGCCAGGTTTTCCTCCAGATATTGTTTAAGATGGGAGAGTTCGTCCTGAGATAGGGGGTACACATGACCAAATGGTAATTTACTGTTTGGAAGTAAATCAATAGCACAATCATAAATTCTATGTGGAGGTAATACCTGAGCATTTTTCTCTAGGAAAACCTCAGCCAAATCTTGGTAACATGAAGGTGGTGTGATTTGGTTAGACACCATGAGTGTCTTAGGGTACGACTGGAAATTACATGTGGTTTCACAGTAATGGGAAGGGAATGATAATGTTTGTTTTTTTCCAATCAATTTTAGGTTGATGCAGATGTAACCAAGGGAGTCCTAGGATAATTGGAAAGTGTGGTGAAGTAAGCACATCAAACGTGTTAGTTTCAGTATGAATGTCGTTTGCAGTGATTAGGAGTGCTTGGGTCTGTGATGTTATTGGACCAGAGGATAATGGGACTCCAGTAATTAAGCTAACTGAAACTGGTGAAGGTTTTGTAGTAACAGGTATTTTATTTAAAGAAACAAAGGTACTATCAATGTAATTTCCACAAGAGCCGGAATCAATCATAGCCCTGGTTGTGATCCTATTTTGGTCCCACTGCAAAGTTAAATGAACAAAAAGGTATGGGTTAGATGATGGAATTTTTAAGCCCCCCACCAAAGTATGTAAGGACTCACCCTCTTTTTTTGCGAACAAGTGGACAGACACTTATTAAGTGTTCAGCAGAGGCACAATAAATACAGAGGTTTAAAGACTTCCGTCGAGCCCGTTCAGTAGATGTTAATGGAGAACGTATGATGCCAACCTCCATAGTAGGTTCAGATGTGGTGTAATAGGTGGTAAAACCCCAGTTCTTTCAGCCTTCCTTTCACGCAATCGTCTATCAATATTAATGCTGAGCTGAATTAAAGAATCCAGGGTGTCAGGTAAGTCCACCCGGGCAAGCTCATCCTTAACTGACTCGGATAACCCAAGTCTGAATTGTGTTCGCAAAGAGGCATCATTCCAACCTGAGTCAAGGGCCCATCTTTTGAACTCCACTACATAGTCCTCAGCAGGTTTTCTACCCTGTTTTAATGCTCTGAGATGACTATCAGCAGTACTTTGTTTATTGGGATCTTCATATAACCGAGAGAATTCTGCTATAAATGCAGTATAGGAATTAAGTATTGGGTCATCACTTTCAAGAAAGGAGTCTGCCCAAGCGCCTTGTTCACCAGACATGTAAGAAATAGTAGTACAGACTTTAATACGGTCTGTGCTATAAGTGCGAGGTTTTAGGCTGTACAATAACCGACATGCATTTATAAATTCACGGAACTTCTTCCGATCACCAGTGAACACTTGTGGAGGATTTTTTTTAGGTTCATGAGGTTGTGCAGCAGTAAGCTGTGAAACTCGAGCAAGTTGCTGTCTTAGGGTCTGGTTCTCTCTTTGTACTTCTGCAACAGTCTGTACAAGTGTCTCCATTTTTTGAGTTAAATGCATAACATGAGTGGCCATATCTGCTGGATCCATTATAGGCTCGTGCAATCTGTAACGCTCCGCTTATATCTAATGAGGGATTGAATCTTCAGCTGCAGAAATCCATTCAGTAGTATTGCAGAGAGTATGTTAAGTCACCCGACTAAACTCTCTTTACTCATCACAGTGGTTGAAACTGTTCCTGGACACACAAGACACATATGCAAGCAGAAGCACAGCAGAACAATATTATGCAGCAGTGTGAGTAGCAGGTAGCAATGGATTGAATACACAGGAACTAGTAGTTAGGCACACGAGATTAGCAAGCAGACATACAAGGGAATGTATCCTCTTCATGGAATGCAAGGTAAATGTAAGCAGGTTAAGGCGTAGTAATGGTAGTAGCAGTGGAATAGAGAGGGGTCCCCTGTGGGGTACTTATCAGTAGTGGCAATCTCTGAGGAAGCAGCGGCAAGCAGGGTTTCAGGAGACAAGTAGGTAGAAGATTCTCCGGTCTGATGGGGAAGTCAGCAGTGCGGGGTCACTCGGTAGGCTCTAGGACAGGTATCAGGTAAGATTTCCGGTGTGAGCGGTTGCACGAACAGTTTGTTTGTGCAAACCGCTGTTTAAAATAGGCGCCTTGAGCGGCGCTCTAGAATGACGTCATACGCGACGTCAAGCGTCATTACGACCATTCCACCTGACCGAGGGGTGGAACGCAAACAGGAAGCAACACAGTCCGGGATTCTTACACCATGTTGCCTGACACATTAGCTCCACAAGGAATTCCTGCATTAGAGGAGCATCTCCGTGATCTCTGTTCCACTTGGGTGCATGTCCTAGAGTCCTTGCAATGCGCCAGTAATAGGTACAGACTCCATGCTGACCGCCGACGCCTACCTGCGCCTTCCTACCAAGTTGGCAACAGGGTCTGGCTGTCATCTCAGAACCTCCGACTCAGTGTTCCCTCACTAAATTTGGAACCGCAGTATATTGGGCCTTTCTGCGTTCTCCATAAGATCAACCCAGTGTCATACGCATTAGACCTTCCTTCCTACATGCATATTTCTAATGTATTCCATGTTTCCTAATTAAAACCTTTGATGTGCAACTGCTATACCACCTCAGTACCACGTCCTTGCCTGGTTCTGGTTGACAACCATGAGGAGTATGAGATACAATCTATCATTGACTCCCGTAGGTTTAGTAGGAGCACACAGTACTTTCTTCATTGGAGGGGTTACGGTGCAGAGGAATGCTCCTTGGTCTCATCCTCGGACATACATGCTCCTGCCTTCTCCTTGCTTTCCATAGATGTTTTCCCCTCAAACCTGGAGCCCCTCCGAGGGGGATGGGTCATTGAGGGGGTACTGTCAGGGCTGGGCTTTTAGCAGCTCTACTGTGTTCATGTTTAAGACTTTGCCCGGCTGAAGTCCCCTCTGGTTCCTGTTTCTGACCTTTTGCTTCCAACTGCGCTGATTTCTGGCTCCCTGATTACTGGCAATTTCTCATTTTGGCTTCAGAGCCCTGGCTTATGTTTTGACTACGTTTCTGATCTGTACTATTTTTACTATTACATTGAAGGTGTGATTTTTACTGCATTTTCTGTCTCAGTCTGATTCATGGTTCCTGACAGCCTGCCTTTGACCTTCCCACTTTCCTAGCTCTCAAAGGGATGTTTAAATAAACGCAACTGTCTGACCTGTGCTCTTGTCAATCACAGGCAACAATGATCTATAGATGCACGGGGCCATCCCTACCCCATTGAAGGTTTTTTTTACCTACTCCCCCTCCTTTGCATCCATTGCTCTTGTGGTGTGCAGTACATGGGTAGGACTGTCAGACCACTTTGAGAAAGATTTGGAGAGCATCATAGGAATGTGGAGAAAGGCCTCCCCAAATTCAGTGTATCCAGACATTGTCTTTTGCCACATCAAAAGGATCCTATCGTACTCAGAATGTTTTTGAGAGATTTATTGAATATTTAGGCTTAACACTATGGGCACAATTCACTAAAGCTTATTGCATGCGTTATGTCAGTCACATGATCACTTAATGCATGCAATAATGAAAATGTCAATTAACTATCGCTCGTATAGAGTATTTAACGGAAACACCAAAAACGTTCAGTAAATAATACATAAAAAGGCATTAAAGTCAATTCACTAAAGAAAATAAAAAAATAAATGCATGTGGTAATTAGGTACTGCTCCGAGCTTGCGATAACTATGTGGTAACCACAGCAATGTCAGACCCCCCCAGTGATTGGTTGAAACATAGGCGGGAAAGTGCATGCTGGAGGTGTATGGAGTGTAAGAGGACTGAGGAGTGTTATCTAGAGGCTGTCAGAGGATATTCTTTTGAAATGGAGCCCTTTGCATCCAGTCTCCTGGAATTTAAGGCAATACAAAAGAGGAGGAGGAGATGTCAAGTGGTCATTTTGAAGGAAAGAACCTTCAAGGAACGCACGCTTCTGGACCAATTCTCTGAAGCTGAGACCCTGCAGAAGTTCAGGTTATCCCAGCAACTGATAACAGAGCTCTATATCCAACTGATCGGGTACCTTGAGCCCTCTACACAAAGAACTCATGCCATACCAGCCATGACCAAGTTGCTGTTAGCCTTACATTTTTTTGGAAAAGAGTCATACCAGATGGTCGCAGCTGAGATTGTGGGAATTTCCCAGTCCTCTTTTTCCTGTCGACTCACCCAAGTTGTAATTGGATTTCATGCAATTGCACCAAAATACATCTTTTTACCTTATTCTCGTCAGGATGTGACATTCATGTGAGATGCATGCGATAACATACCGCACAATGCCATGCAGTATTTTCGACTAGATAACACATGCGAGTTCATAATGTGAGTTTTTTGGTGAATTGTGCATTTTTTTTTTTTTTTTTTAACGTTGTGCGATATGTTACTGCATATTTGAATGCAGTAAAATATGAGTGAATTTTGCCCTGTGTCCCCTAAAGGCCACAATGAGGAGCTTAATGTGAATACCATCCTATAATCTTTTTGTGACCTTGAGTTATTTCATTCTGGAGGCCCTCCTTTATTAGAAGTGATATCTGGTCATCATCCATTGTTTCCCCCCTCCTTCAGAGCCACTATAGTCCCCACCCATCCATCTACTTTACATGATAAATTACATACTATCAATGACATTATGTCTTTATTTTCAATCTTCCATCTTGAGAAACAGATAAAAAATCAGCGCAAAAATACTCTGAGTGTATGTCCTAAAGTGATATGTGCATCACCAATTATATAGTGTAAAATACATGCAGGTTGATAATTCACTCCAATAGATCCTCCTCCGACAGACAACCACATGTAGTAAGGAAGGGATATGTCATATGTTTAGGAGAGATGATAAACTAACACAGAGTAATTACGCACAATACATAAACTTTTATTTGGTGAAATACAACTCACATTCCACAAGTATCATCCCAACACTAAGGTTTCCAGGATGGATACAGTATTAGGAAACAATCTGTGTTAAAATCGTTCATCTCCGGCTACTGACTTTTCAGCCGGGAGTTATTTCATTCTGGAGGCCCTCCTTTATCAGAAGTGATATCTGATCATCATCCATTGTTTCCCCCCTCCTTCAGGCCTCCTGCAGAGCCACTATAGTCCCCCCTAGTGATGGACGAACATCGGTAGGGGCGGTTCACGAACGTTAGCCGCAAACTTTCTCAAATGTCCACGAACCGTAAGTTCGCGGCGGGCCCCATTGACTTTAATGGGAGGTGAACTTTAAAAACCTTTAGGTCATATTTGCAGCCACAAAAGACTTACTAGCTGTGCAAAAATAGTCATGGACAATGTCATAACAGAAGTATTGCAATTGGAAAAGTTGCCCTAAAATTTTTTTTCTTTTTTACAGCAAAAACATGTTTTTTTTCCTAAATCAACCAGAACTGACAGCAGCCAGTAAATACATGTCAAATACATATAGGGTCCATTCACACATCTGTAAAATGGGTCCGCATCCATTCCACAATTTGGCAGAACGTTTACAGACCCATTGATTTTCAATTCCAGTCTGAAAAATTAGGCATTCACAGGACAAAGAAGTAAGTGTCGGCCATTCCAGGCCCCAAAAATTAGCCCACATGCGTTTACCTGACAGCTAAGAACGTTATATTCTGTGGCTGAAGGTACATTAGGCATTCACAGGATACAGAAGTAAGTGTCGGCCAGTATAGGCCCCAAAAATTAGCCCACATGGGTTTACCTGACAGCTAAGAATGTTGTATTCTGTGGCTAAAGGTACATTAGGCATTCACAGGATACAGAAGTAAGTGTCGGCCATAAAAGGCCCCAAAAATTAGCCCACATGGGTTTACCTGACCGCTAAGAACGTTGTATTCTGTGGCTGGAGGTACATGAGGCATTCACAGGATACAGAAGTAAGTGTCGGCCATAAAAGGCCCCAAAAATTAGGCATTCCATGGACATGAAATGCCTTTTCTGCTGCTGTATTTACTGAAGAAAAGGACCATGAATTGTTGTGGGTGGACTGTGGTCTGGCGGATATTTGTGGCCTGTCATGAGGAATTGTAATCAAACATGGTCTACTGGTCACAGGTGTTTAATTCCTCAGAGATCCATGCCTCATTCATTTTTATAAATGTGAGGTAGTCAACACTGTCATGAGCCAGGCGGGTGCCCTTATCGGTCATGATTCCCCCTGCTGCACTGGACGTCCTTTCGGACAGGACACTGGACAGGGGGCAAGCCAACAGTTCCATTGCAAATTGTGCAAGCTCTGGCCAGAGGTCAAGCCTGCCCACCCAGTACCCAGAACCCAGATCCAGGGGTTCATCGCTCCTCAGAGCATCCACATCGGCTGTTAACTCGATGTAGTCGGACACCTGTCGGTCCAAGCGTTCCCTGATGCTGTATTCGGAGTACAGCTGTCGATGGGTCAGGTGAAAGAAGGACCTCATATCTGAAGTGACCAACACATCTTCAAACCGCCCTCTTCTTGCAGGTGCTGTTGGATTGCTATCCGCAACTGTCTCTCTGTAACTGGAAATTCCTTTGCCAGTGCATGCAAAAGCAGAATGCAGCATTTCTCGCAGCAAGGCCTGGAAGTGCTGCATTCTGACAGCCCTCTGTGATGGTGGTAATATTTCCGCCATTTTTTGTTTGTACCGGGGGTCTAAGTACTTTGCCACCCAGTACTGGTCCTTGCCCTTTATGCTTTTTATACGGGGGTCCCCCTTAAAACACTGGAGCATGAAGGAACCCATTCACACTAAACTGGATGTGGTGTAGTGGCCTGCTTCCAGCTCATCATCCAGGATAATCTCGCCCTCGTTCTCCTCCCCCCATCCACGGACAACACCAGGGATCCCAGACAGGTTTAAAGCATGCTCTTCTTTCTCCTCCTCATCCGCCCCGGCACCATCTTCCTCTGACTCCTCTTCAGACTTCTGTTGTTGACTTCAGATGGAGTAGCACCCCCCGGGAATACATGCAACATTGTGACTTCCTCATCTTCTTGCTCCTGCTCCTCAATGGCTTGATCAATGACACAACGCAATGCACGCTCCAGAAAGAAGGCGTAAGGTACGATGTCACTGATGGCTCCCTGGCCATGGCTGACCAGTTTGGTGATCTCATCAAATGGCCGCAGAAGTCTGCATGCGTCACGCATGAGCAGCCACTGGCGAGGTGAAAAAAACTCAAGCTCCCCAGAACCTGTCCTGCCGCAGACTTCGTACAGGTAGTCATTAACTGCACGTTTCTGCTGGAGCAGCCTATCAAGCAACCTTGAGTTCCATCGTGTTGGGCAGTCACAAATAAAACGCCCGATGGGCAGGTTGTGTCGCCGCTGAATGTCAGCAAGGCGAGCCATGGCTGTGTAAGATCTTCTGAAATGGCCCGAGATTTTCCTGGCCTGCCGCAAGACGTCCTGGACCCCAGGGTATTTGGCAAGGAATCGCTGCAGGACCAAGTTCAGGATGTGTGCCATGCATGGCACGTGTGTTATTTTGCCCTGTTTCAGCGCGCTCAGCAGATTGGCACTGTTGTTGCACACCACTTTACTAACTGTCAAATTGAGCGGTGTCAGCCACTGATCTGCCTGTGAACGCAAAGCTGAAAGGAGTGCAGGACCAGTGTGGCTCTTGGCTTCCAGGTACAACAGACGCAGCACAGCATGGCAACGTCTCACCTGGCATGTAGAATAGGGCGATGGGGATTTTGGTTGGCGCAGCGGAAGAGACGGTAGCAGCAGAAAAGGAGGAGTCAACGGAGGAGGAGAGGGAGGATGGAGTAGGAGGAGGAGAAGAAGAGGCAGGCCTGCATGCAATCCGTGGCGGTAAAACCAAATCTACACGGGTGCCATGGTTTACATGCTTGACGGCGGCCAGAAGGTTCACCCAGTGGGCAGTAAAAGTAATATACCTTCCCTGCCCATGTTTGCTAGACCATGTGTCTGTGGTCAGATGTATCTTGGCACCGACACTGTGTGCCAGAGATGCATTCACTTGCCGCTGAACATGGTCAAACAGCTCTGGAATGCCCTTCTGCGAGAAATATTTCCTGCCTGGGACCTTCCATTGTGGTGTTCCAATGGCCACAAATTTCTGAAAGGCCTCCGATTCCACCAGTTGATATGGCAGTAGTTGGCGGGCTATCAGTTCTGACAAGCCAGCAGTCAACTGTTGGGCAAGAGGGTTATCCGGCGTCATCATTTTTTTACGCTCCAACATTTGGGCAACGGAAGCCTGCCTTTTTCCAGAACAACGTGAGGACGGCATGATGGAAGGTGGAGTGGAGGACAATTGTGAGGAGAGAGGAGAAGGAGAAGAGGCTGGACGGTGAGACCCTGGAGTGTGGCTTTGTGGGTTCTGACAGCGTTGTTCCCACTGGGCTGGGTGATGGGAGTTCAGGCGCCTTCTTAAGGCGGTCATTCCTAGGTGAGTGTTGGGCTTACTGCAACTTATGCGTTGACTGTAAAGGCTGAAGATGGCAACACTGTTGTCAGCAGCGGAGACATTCAAAAAAGCCCACACTGCGGAGCCATGTGCCGGCGTCCTGGGAGCGCCAGATGTGACTAAACATGGTTGATGGCTCGCTCCTGATACATTTGCAGTCTGCTTTGTCCCTTCTGTGCAATGCAAGTTCCGCCTGCTTCTTCTCCCTATCTGCTGGTCCGTCTCTCCCTCTGAACTCCCCTCCTCTTCCTCTCTTGTGGCCACCCATGTGACATCCATAGACACATCATCATCCACGTCACCTTCTCCACCACTAACATTCGAGATCTCGGAATAGGCAGCAACAGCGGGGACCAACCTCCTTGGGCTGATCTGGGTACTGTCGTCAGACTGCTGAGTGGCGGCTGTTGTTACCTCCTCTTCCTGATCCGATGCCAACAATGGCTGCGCATCGCAAATGTCTTGTGATGGATTGGAAAATAATTCCAGTGACTCAAGTGGAAGGTATATGGTGGTGGTGTTGGTGGTGGGGTCTTTGGGGGTGCACACAGCAGAATGTGAGGAGGGTGCAGAAGAGGAAAGCTGAGTGAGCCACTCAACCACGTCTGGTGCGTCTTTGACGTAATCGAACGCACCTTCTGAAACTTCACAATTTGGCTCTGGCCTACTGCACCTGCCCTACCCCTACCACCCCTGCATAAGGGCCTGCCTCTTCCTCTGCCTGTCATTTTTTAAATTACCCTGTGACAAAAGTCTCTAGAGAAGCACAGTATATGTGGAAGAAGGTATATAACACCCCGCTTCAATCTGTGGTATTGGGGGGCCACTGGTTTATCACACCAGTTCTACAAATAATTGGCTAGTAACTGTTGTCACTGTGTGTAGCACAGTTAATGCAGCAAAAGAGGCCACATTTTTGCAGGACTAAAATACACTCTCATAAAAGTATACTGTTAAATAACACCCCACTTCAATATGTGGTATTGGGGGCCAATGGTCTATCACACCAGTTGTACAAAAAATTGGCCAGTACGTTTGGCACTGTGTGTAGCAGAGTTAACGCAGCATAAGAGGCAATATTGTTGCAGGGCACAAATACACTTATAAAATTATACTCTGATAACACCCCACTTCAATATGTGGTATTGGGGGGCCACTGGTTTATCACACGCGTTGTACAAAAAATTGGCCAGTGAGTTTGGCACTCTGTGTATCAGAGTTAATGCAGCAAAAGAGGCAATATTGTTGCAGGACACAAATACACTTATAAAAGTATACTCAGATAACACCCCACTTCAATACGTGGTATTGGGGGGCCACTGGTCTATCACACCAGTTATAATACTTTAAAAGTGCTTTTGTCACTGTTTGTAGTATTGCTGCAGAAACGCTCAACACACCAGTCACAATGCTGCACAGTGCGCAATACAAATCCACTATAATATGCTTTCTATATTAGAAAGTATATTATAAGTGGATTACACCCCTATATAGTGCACTGCACACCTATAACAAATAACAGTCCTTAAAATGACTTTTGTGGTCCTTAACAGAGCGATTTGTGTCACTGACGATCTGTCCCTGGTGCACACAGCAGACCTCTCCCTACAGTAAAAAAAATGAGACAGTACACCTATACCAAATACCAGCCCTTAAAAGGACTTTTATGGACCTTAACAGAGCGATTTGTGTCGCTGACAATCTGTCCCTGGTGCACACAGCCAACCTCTCCCTACACTGACAAAAAGCAGAATGTGAAATGGCCGCTAGGTCAGGTCTATTTATAAGGTAGGGGGTATGTCCATGTGCTGAAATGTTTCATTTGGCTGTCCCGTTCCACCTGATGTCATGGGTCAAAGTTCTCCCCAATCTGCCAACTAATATGGCCGCCGCGAACAACGCCATATGTTTGCAAAATCAGCGGGCTGCGAACTAGCAAATTTCGACTTGAACCGACCCCCGGGCGAACCGCAAGGCCATCCCTAGTGCCCACCCATCCATCTACTATACATTATAAATTGCATACTACCAATGACATCATGTCTTTATTTTCAATCTTCCATCTTGATTTTTTTTATTTTTTAATACACTATATGGCTACCTCTTTTCATAATCCATCTGTCTATTTATATTGGTCCTTATACACAGCCCTTGGTGACATCATCACTTTTCTACCATAATCTGGCTCAGCTGTTTATAGTAGCCAATCAGCTTCTAACTTCAGCTTGTTCAATTAAGTTTTGGCAATAAAACCTGGAAACTGTATGGTTTCTATGCAGAGCTGCACCAGATTCTGCACACTCCAGTTTTAGTAAATAACCTCCTATGCGTGTCTGAAAGACAGCAGGGAAGGTGTCCCAGCATTACCATCAGAAGTTTTTCAGGGATGAGGCAAATGTGAACTGGTACAGTACAGCAATGTCTTAATGTAAAAATGTAAATATTCAACAGGTAGCAACATTTCATTTTCAACATTTTCCTTTTGTGTACCTTTAAAACAGCTCTAAATTTTCAGCATGGCCAAAAATTGCTGCAGTGTGTTCCATATGACACTATTTTTTTTTTTTTATTACCTAAAGTGTCCTCTTAAATTTCTTGTTGGAATGTTAGCTGCTTTGGAGGTTTGTTTTCCTTTTACCACACCCCTTAAAACTCACCCATATTTTGACCTGGCCACCGGCCACACACATACCCATATAGCATCACTTTTTACATTTGCATTTTTATTGTAAAATTCTTTATTCTGGCTGCGTGGATTTGTAAAATAAATTGTTTTACACTTGAAATGTAAATTCTTTAGCAATTAAAATTGTTAAAAATCATGAGATCACATCTGTGCAGTGCACTAACATTTACATATGTCACATCGCAAGTTGACGAGCATTATGTTAAAGCTGTCTATTCATTGTTATGCGAAACAGGTTGAGGTATAGTGACGCAATACACATATGATCCCCTGGTTTTTGTGAACAGCACAGCTGAGAATTGGAGCTCACACCGGCTTCAATAAAAGGAGCGGCGGGACAAATTTCAGATTTGGTTTGCTGGATTGACTTAGTGCCGGTTGGAGGGTCCAAGCAAATGTGAGTTGGCATTTTAAAAGATTTAACTGTCATTTTTATGGAATAAACATGTTGCGCAGTGATAGCATCTCTTTTGCTGTATGAATTATCGCAAGAAAAGTGGAGAGAAATATAATATATATTATTTCTGGATGCAGAGCTGGTAAAAGGTCATCCAGCGCCCAGGGCAAGGATGCCAACTGCGCCCCCCCTTTCCTTAGGGTTAGGCTAAAGGTGCCCCCCATCACTGCAATAAACTATTGCGCCCAGGGCAACCGTTCCTCCTGCCCACCCCTTGTCCCAGCCCTGCCTGGATGGTCTTAAGAGATTAGGGATACATTGTGTATTATAGTGGATCCAATATTGCTTTGAGGAGTGGATAATAACGCTCTATATTGGAGGAGCTCTGGTGATTGAGTATATTTGTTGGTGGTGGATATTGTCACAGAGGTGTGGATTAGTGCGCACAGCACCGAATTGGATTTTGAAATCACAGAGGAATTATCACAGTCACTTTTATGTTGCAATAGTTTATGTATTTGATAATAATTAGCGTGGTTATCACTATATATAGCAGGCTGCCAACATACCCTACAAAAGCCTTAACTGTAGCCCACCTCAGGAACACAACGCACTAACCCATGCATGGTGCAGCAGCATGCGTTGCAGTAATGTGCACGTTACTGCAATGCAAAGCAGTAATCCTGGCTTTACACCACAAAATAGGCATTGCATTGTAACGCACACAGAAAGATGCCTGTACTGAAAATGTGCACCATAAGACTCATCACTTTAGGAATTTCTGTAGATATATTCTAAAATGTCAGTGTATGGTAAATGTTAAACCACCTTATGGTTTCTTATACCTCCTATGATTTCTATATATCTATGCTTGAGTTTATAAGTCTGGAACAGGAGGAATCGGAACACTTCTAGGTGGATGGGAACAGAGACAGGACCAAAAGCAGGTAGAGTTCACTACTGAGTCCCACAGAAGAATATGAAGGCAGCAAAAGATTCAGCCTACCAAATTTAATCCTTCTAAAATATCATGTTTCAGTGGACTGATCCTTTAAGTAATATGATGCACACATTAGCATCTGCCTAGACTATGCACATTAGCCGATTCACACTACAGCAAACCATCAAGGTGAGTAACTACTTTACGCTTTAATGTGCATTGAATTAAGCAGCCCATTCATTATGAATAGGCTGCCAATGTACCACAACAGATAAAAAAACACACGTGACCCATAATGCAGCACACTACAACAGATCAAAAAACACACATGACCCACAATGCAGTGCATTATAACAGCTGGCATGTGTGTTGTGGTGTGTTTTGTTATGCACTCCACTGTACAGCATGTTGGGGCACCATTCACTATTGCACCTAGAACAAGTGTATTGCTTTGCTCGGTGAAAATGTGCCTTAACACAATGCAAACGTGTGAATTGGAACTTATTGGGCATGCATGTGATCACAGATTAAAAAGGTAAAGTCATGGCGCTAGACAGGGAACAAGTCACTGATTGGTGCTCACCATCATCTGAATGCTGTAATCATCAGAAATTGGACCTCATGCACACTGGATGTTTAGCCCCAGTGCATGAGATCCTGGCATTTACTTGCCGGCAGAAGGCACATGCATACCATCCAGCAGGGGCGTAACTACAGGGGTTGCAATTGCAACTGGGCCCCATGCTTCAGGGGGCCTGTGCGGCTCCCCTGTACACCTTGATAGGAGGGGCAGTGGGGGCAGCATGAAGAGAAATCACTGTCCTCCTGTAGCTGCAGGAGGAAAATGGAGGAGATTGGTTCCTCTGTATGCTGCCCCCGCCACTCCTCCTATCCAGTTCACTTGTGTTCTGCTGTCTCTGGGCCCCTGTGTGCTCCCTTGCCCCCCCCCCCCCCCCCCCTGCCCACTGTGCTCCCTCCCCTCTCCTGCTGGTTGCTGCAGGGGATGGGGATGTGTCACAATAGAGAAGCAGGAAGGGGTCAGTAAATATGTAATTTACCAGCTCCCTCCTTTCTAAAAGGACTCATAGTCAGTGACATTGTAAAAAAAAATAAAAATAAAATGATAAAAAATAATACAATTAAAATGCCAAAAAATAAAAACTGCTGACACCAGTGTGTGAACTTCCAGGATCGCAAAGGTCACACTTGCAACCGGGCCCTGGCATTCCACCACTGTGGGGAGGCCCCAAGATGGCAGGAAGGGGGCCCACTGCGGGTCTGTATTAAAGGGCTCCACAAGGAGATTACAGGGCCCCAGGATCAGTGGGAAGAGCCCCAGGCTTGAAGGGAAGGGCCCCGACCAGGGGTCCCGGGGGCCCTTCATGGTTTCTTGCACCGGGGCCCTGAAGGTTCTAGTTACGCCTCTGCCATCCAGCCTCTTAAACTTTATCAAAGGCTGTAAGTTGCTGTGGCTGGACAGAGTTGTATATTGCACTGAATGGTACTAACGTTTAGGGCATAGGTTTAGGACTAATGCATTTGTCCCTTGCAGTGCTGGATTTATAAAGGGGTAAAAGGGCAATTGCCCAGACTTTATGAAAAAATGAAACAGATTTTCGCTTAAGATTTCAGTAATGTGGTTAAATACAATTTTCAATGTACAAATACTGTACTGGCAACCCTAGCATATGGAAAAACCTATTCAGAGAAAGGGAATACAATAAGACACGTGGCCACTCACTAAAACTAGAGGAAAGGCAGTTTAACCTTAAAATACGCAATGGGTTCTTCACTGTAAGAGCAGTAAGGATGTGGAATTCTCTTCTGTAAACAGTCGTATCAGCAGGGAGCATCGATAGTTTAAAAAAACTATTAGATGGGCACCTTAAAGACCACAACATACAGGGGTATACAATGTATGGTTAACAGCAAACACACACACACATCATAGGTTGAACTGGATGGACTTATGTCTTTTTTCAACCTCACTAACTATGTAACTATGTAACAACCAGCCTGTCCATAGATGGATTGAATCTGGACCGGTCCTTGCTGATCCAGCTGAGATTCAATCTATGGCTGGCTTAAGTAAAATATTTTGCAGATACTAAGTGCAGGAAGAAAGACTTGTTGTATGCATAACTGTGACATATGACTTGACAGTTCCAATTACCAGTGTAATGTGTATTTTTACAGTCCATAAAACTGAGGAAAAAAAATTAAACTGTTTTTTTTAGAACAAATGCAGTTTATCATTCAGTTCACTTTAGTATTTGTCCTATCATTTAAATTCTATGTTGAGGGCCCCCCCAAACCTGAAGTGCCCTGGGCCCCCCACAGTCTAAATCTGGCACTGGTCCCTGGGGCATGCTACCCTAAATGTACCACTTTGTACCCTGTATAGCCACAGCAGCTTTCCACCTTTCATAGTATTTAACAGGCTGCTAACAATGGGGCTAGAGGGTGCACTTATGCCTTTAATCAAGTGAGTGAGAACCCCTGCGCTATCACAACAGAGATGAGATGACGATACAGAGATAGCAGACAGCAATGGAAAGCTGCAGCTCCTAGTTCAGCCTTGCCAAAAACACTGAATAGCTCTAGAAACAACACAATCGTGAAGCCGCGCTCATCCAATACATATAACAGTAGGTCAATAAATGGTATATAAAATACACAGGTATAGTAGGATTATGGTGATATACACAAAGTAATTAAAAGTGACTTCAGTGCTGTAAACAGGGTCTCCGTATAAGGTGCTTAAGTGGTGCTTTTGCAAATATTATAACATGACTGAAGTGCCAATCTTACAATAATAATTAGGTGACACTAATGGGTAAAGTAAAACTAGAGTGATATAACCAATTTATCATAAAACAAAAGATGATGGTACAGGGGTTGTAGATAAAATCAGAGTAAGGTGCTTGGTAGTGCAACTACAAAAACTGTAGTATGATACCAGTGATATATATATATATATATACTGTATATATATATATATATATATATATATATAAAGGTGTATAAATATTTATATATATATATATATATATATATATATATATAGTGTATATATATATATATATATATATATACACACAGTGGGTACAGAAAGTAATCAGACCCCCTTAAAATTTTCACTCTTTGTTATATTGCAGCTATTTGCTAAAATCATTTAAATTCATTCTTCTTCCTCATGAATGTACACATAGCACCCCATACTGACAGAAAAACACAGAATTGTTGACATTGTTGCAGATTTATTAAAAAAGAAAAACTGAAATATCACATGGTCCTAAGTATTCAGACCCTTTGCTGTGACACTCATATATTTAACTCAGGTGCTTTCCATTTCTTCTGATCATCCTTGAGATGGTTCTACACCTTCATTTGAGTCCAGCTGTGTTTGATTATACTGATTGGACTTGATTAGGAAAGCCACACACCTGTCTATATAAGACCTTCCAGATCACAATGCATGTCAGAGCAAATGAGAATCATGAGGTCAAAGGAACTGCCTGAAGAGCTCAGAGACAGAATTGTGGCAAGGCACAGATCTGGCCAAGGTTACAAAAAGATTTCTTAAGGTTCCTAAGAGCACAGTGGCCTCCATAATCCTCAAATGGAAGACGTTTGGGACGACCAGAACCCTTCCTAGAGCTGGCCGTCCGGCCAAACTGAGCTATCGGGGGAGAAGAGCCTTGGTGAGAGAGGTAAAGAAGAACCCAAAGATCACTGTGGCTGAGCTCCAGAGATGCAGTCAGGAGATGGGAGAAAGTTGTAGAAAGTCAACCATCACTGCAGCCCTCCACCAGTCGGGGCTTTATGGCAGAGTGGCCCAACAGATGCCTCTCCTCAGTGTAAGACACATGAAAGCCCGCATGGAGTTTGCTAAAAAAAACACCTGAAGGACTCCAAGATGGTGAGAAATAAGATTCTCTGGTCTGATGAGACCAAAATAGTACTTTTTGGCCTTAATTCTAAGCGGTATGTGTGGAGAAAACCAGGCACTGCTCATCACCTGTCCAATACAGTCCCAACAGTGAAGCATGGTGGTGGCAGCATCATGCTGTGGGGCTGTTTTTCAGCTGCAGGGACAGGACGACTGGTTGCAATCGAGGGAAAGCTGAATGTGTCCAAGTACAGGGATATCCTGGACAAAAACCTTCTCCAGAGTGCTCTGGACCTCAGACTGGGCCGAAGGTTTACCTTCCAACAAGACAATGACCCTAAGCACACAGCTAAAATAACAAAGGAGTGGCTTCACAACAACTCCGTGACTGTTCTTGAATGGCCCAGCCAGAGCCCTGACTTAAACCCAATTAAGCATCTCTGGAGAGACCTAGAAATGGCTGTCCACCAACGTTTACCATACAACCTGACAGAACTGGAGAGGATCTGCAAGGAGGAATGGCAGAGGATCCCCAAATCCAGGTGTGAAAGACTTGTTGCATCTTTCCCAAAAAGACTCCTGGCTGTATTAGATCAAAGGGGGTGCTTCTACTAAATACTGAGCAAAGGGTCTGAATACTTAGGACCATGTGATATTTCAGTTTTTCTTTTTTAATAAATCTGCAACAATGTCAACAATTCTGTGTTTTTCTGTCAGTATGGGGTGCTATGTGTACATTCATGAGGAAGAAGAATGAACTTGAATGATTTTAGCAAATGGCTGCAATATAACAAAGAGTGAAAAATTTAAGGGGGTCTGAATACTTTCCGTACCCACTGTATATATATATATATATATGTGTAATATATATATGTATGAGGGATTAAAGCATAATAGGACTGGTAAAAGAGTTCATAACTATAAAAAATAAACCTGGTGCAAATAAAGCAACAAATAGAGTTCATAAAAAAATAGTGATCCAGGTGCGATCTTGTGAAAAGTGCCCACTTGGGTGATGACAACACCAATGATAAATGGTGGATTATTCCGAAGTAAAATTTCCGGGTGTACTACACCCTTACCTTACTGCTGTAAGGTTACAGCATAAAAAGAGGAACTCCTATCGATCCCGCAATCATCCAGGGGGGCTGGAGGGTGCCTGGGTATCCTTCCTGCTGCAAGTATGGGGCTGGTAATAGGGGCTCCTGACTCTCCTAGAGCAATCCAAGGGGGTTGGGGGGCATCATGGTTTCCTAAAAAGCTCCCAGTAAGGATGGACGAAACAGCCAGCGACTGGACACTGGACACTCTGGGTCTCGAGCTGTCTGTGTTCCTGCACTTCCCGGTATAGCCTGAACGTCTCTAGGCCTTTCGTCACGGTCACCTGACTTCTTCAAGAGAAGAAGAGAAGAAGAAATCTCTTGAAGAAGTCACGTGAGCGTGACAAAAGGCCTAGAGACGTTCAGGCTATACCCGGAAGTACAGGAACAGGGACGGCTCGAGTCCCAGAGTGTCCAGTGTCCAGTCGCTGGCTGTTTCGTTTTTAACTGTAAGTTGCTATATTTTTTAAATAAACCTCATACATAAATACTACACCAGAAGAGCCTCTGATTTCTGCATCCTTACTGGGAGCTTTTTAGGAAACCATGACGCCCCCACCCCTTGGATTGCTCTAGGAGAGTAAGGAGCCCCTATTACCAGCCCCATACTTGCAGCAGGAAGGATACCCAGGCCCACTTCAGCCCCCCTGGATGATTGTAGGATCGATAGGAGTTCCTCTTTTTATGCTGTAACCTTACAGCAGTAAGGTAAGGGTGTAGTACACCCGGAAATTTTACTTTGGAATCATCCACCACAGGTGTTGTCATCACCCAAGTGGGCACTTTTCACAAGATCGCACCTGGATCACCATTTTTTTATGAACTCTATTTGTTGCTTTATTTGCAACAGGTTTATTTTTTATAGTTACGAACTCTTTCACCAGTCCTATTATGCTTTAATCCCTCATATATATATATATCTTTTTTATATATATATCTCTTCCTATTTTTTATTGTATTTCTTTATCACTGCCACTTTTATCTTGGATCCACCTTTGTTGTCACCCAGTCAGTTCTACATGACCATCACTGGTATCATAAATGATTAAATACCACCAAAAGAAAGCTCTAGTTGTGTAAACAAAATAATATAAACTTATTTTGGGTACAGTGTTCCATGACCCCGGCAATTGTCATTCAAAGTTCGACAGCGCTGAAAGCTGCAAAAATGGCCTGGACAGGAAGGGAATAAAAGTGCCCTGTATTAAAGTTGTTAATTATATTCATATTATCTTGGAGGAAACTTGTGCTGAGAAACCATGGAGGCTTTAATTGCTGCCTTCCTGCTGAAAATGTTACTTCCCTGGTTGTCATGTTGAACTAGTGGCTTCAGTATTTTCTTAGCTGCTGACCTAAAACAGGTTTGTAGATCAGAAGTTCTGATTTCTCTCTTATTTTCTTAATGTGTGCGCTGGTTCCACATAACTGAAGCCAGAAGGTTGTGACCCATGGCAGGCTTATATTTATATTAGTCCAGGTCTCCTTTATACATTTTGATTTCATAACACATCATATACAAGTATGCAAGTGGTAGCACCAGATAGACAACACAGACAGCAATAGATGAGGTGCCAAGGAAAAAAGCAGCTGCTTCTGCACTTCTTAGAAGTACAGCAATACATTTTACTGCCTATAGCAGCAAGTACAAATATGAACATATTTCAGATTTAGGGACATGGTCAATAACAAAGACACACATAAAGATCTGGAAAAAAACATATATACATGTCAGACTCAAACATTAACACTTGAAAACTCACAATAATATAGACAAATAGAAAGACTCAGACAAACTCACATAAATATAGATAAACAAAAGGACTGTATCAAAAGTTTTTTTACCATTATTATGTTTAGAATAACGGGACATTATCAGACCAAATACATGCCTTGACTAATACCATATGTGACTAATTTTTTAAAGTCAATTCTGTATGAAACAAAGTTAATACATACAACTAATATGTTTGTGTTCTCATAAAATAAACTTGAAGAATATAAGGCACTTTAAAGTAGGTATTGACCTGTCTGAGAATCCACTGAGAACAATAGAACATTCTTAATCTATTAGATTGCTTAAGAAATCCTATAGTCTGTCTAGTGTAAAATATCATTTCACGCCAAGTACAATTTCCTTTGGCAGTTTGTCATTTAACTAAAATATCACAAAATATATTTTTTTCCCAATTAACTTTTATATTCTCTCAAGCACGGTAATTAGAACCAAAGTATAGAACGCAAATTCTGGTATGTCAAAAGGGAGTCAGGCGTTAAGGCATGGACAGAAATGTTGTGCCACTGACAGTAACTCATCTAAATTACTAGAATTTTTCCCCCTGTAATTGGCTTCAAAAGACTTATGTTCCTTAACTCTATGGGTGATTTCATTATTCTAGTCATATAATTATATTCACAGTGGTGACATATAGACTCTATAATGTGTTAACACTTTACCTTGCAAAGGGTACTTTCATAGCTGTAAATGCTAACTATTTACTAATGGCATACTAGAAGGTATGCTTTGTATTTAAAGCACTCACTATTAACTGCTATATATATATATATATATATATATATATATATATATATATATATATATATATATATATATATATATATATATATATATATAAAACTACTTTTCTATATATCTATACTTTTTTTTTTTTAGTAATTTTACTTTTTTGCTTCTCTAAAGTTACCTTTCAACATGTGATTACATTTAAGAGTTTTCTGTGTCTGACCAAAAACATTTCCCCTTGTATGGACATGTGATTTTTGATAAGAATATACACAAGCTGAGTCTCATGACTTTAATTAAATGATTTTGTAGCAAACAATTAGGTTTTGGTGTCAAATATGGTCATTTATACAATAAATGATGACATTTTTAGGTAAGGTGTTAAAATTAAAATGCAACTTTAAGGTTGTTGCACAGCCATTTGATTCAATTTCAGGGACTCAGGTGATCATCAGAGCCAGAAGGATGTAGGAATTTGTATTGGAAAGCAAGACTTGGTACAATCAGCAACTTCTGAGATGTCTAAGGTTTTCAGGTGATCATTTAACATTAGCTTCTTTTGGGAGACCCATCTTCTTGTGTCCTGGAGGAAAAATTGTTACCCATGACACCTTTTATCTGCATTGTTCTTTAGAAAACATGTGACACAGGGTAATGGTAACAATGTTTGATTTCAGGACAGTTAGTTTAACAAACAGGTAATTTGATGCCCAATTAAGTAGGGTTTCTGGATCTAGTTTTAACAAAAACACTTGCTATACAGTCAGGTCTGGGTATTTGGAGTCTACAGATAGATACTGTTTATGATGCTTTGTAGGTGTGTAACATGCAGTTTTTGGATGAGAAGGTATAAAACAGTAGGAAGAAGCAAGTAGAGTGCCACCAACTAGGAGGAAAAACCCTCCAAACCAGCCCATGAACAAAGCTTCACCAAACTCCCATCTTGGGACAATGTCTGGAATAGTTTCATCCCAAAATTCTTGGACAGTGTCATAAGCCACCCAGGAGACTGGAGCCAAGGCACTTAGACCTGCTGTCCAAAGCAGTATGCCTCCTAGAAGTAAAAGTCGATTTTTGGAATCCTGTCTTTGCTCCCCAATGTTTACACAGTCCAAGCCAAGACCACAGATAGAGAGACCGAGAATCCCAGAGCCAATAGATAAGCACATTAAAATCCTGGAAATCCTGAGTTCAGCTGACAGAGCCAGAAAGGAATCAAACTCTTTGCATTGCATTCCTCCTTCTTCTTGAACAACACAGGTCTGCCATAAACCCATAGTCCAGTTTTCTAATTCATTCAAATCTAAATTCAAGTTTTTCCAAAGTGGCACAAACGTGGTAACACAGGACAGAACCCATCCTGCAAGAGAGAGCAAAGTTCCTCCAAACTGCATGTAAGTTCTTTTGGACAACTCCATGCTTTTCAGTTTTTCCTGGACAGTACAATGGTATGCACTGGCCAGCTGCTATCTGGTGTCCTGAAGCTGATAGTGAAGTGATAGTTGTGCCTTTCAGCTAGTCAGTATATAAGCTCTACCTGTTAACCCCATCAGTGACTTTCAAGCAAGATTTACTTCAAAAGAAAGATAGAATTTCACATACATGGAGGAAAGATTCCAAGCAGCCATGAGTTAACTTTATGATAAGCATTTGATCTGTTACCTTTGAATTTGCTGGGTAAAATTATATCCCAATGCCTGATGATTACAAGCCAGTGGGTGAACAAAGAAGGCTCTATGACCCCTCACCCTAAAACACAACAGTAATCATTGTGTTCAATATGGATTAATTAGATCTAAAATGTGATTAAAGCCTCCTCTGTCTGTGTAACAGGACTTCATTGTAAGAGTTTTACCTGGAACTTGGGCAACTAAAAAGGGTCTAAAGAAAGTTTTTCAGCTTCAACTAGCCTTTTATAGCTTTTACTTCATTAATTAGTCTGTGAGTTACAGCATGATTATTGTCCAAGTTTTATTGTCAAATATGCTTGAAATGGGGGGGGGGGGGGGATTGGAAGAAAGAAAGACACCTGCAAACCACTTCCAACATTTAATTGAGTGGCTTAACTTCTAGGTGTGAACAGATCATATTCATGGAAACAGTGCATAATTCAGTGTTTAATAACAGAGGGCATTGCCAAACAAATTAGGGCAAAGGAAAATCTTTTGTTTTTCATAGCAACCAGATGTGTGCATTTTCCAGCCAAGAGATATGTATTGCCTGAAACTGGTTACTATGGGCAACCATGACAATTGTGTTCTCCCCTTTAATAGTTGAGGCTTATAGTTTGCTATACTGATATACATGGTGCTAGATACTGTCAAGGTAATAAAGAATTGTGCTAATAAATGTATTTTCATCATGAAATCTGTTCATTTTTAGAATTAACTTAGGTGCGTTAAAGCTCATGTATTGCTACTCCCCAGCAGCCGCTGTTTCATTTGGGTCCTCTGCTCCTGTTCCAGCCCTGTTTGAAACCCCAACCTCTTTGACACCACCAGTATATGTTTCATTGAGCTTCAATGAACACACAAAAATTAGATTCACACCTCTATGGAAAGTAGCAGAATGTACAGTGCCTTGCGAAAGTATTCGGCCCCCTTGAACTCTGCGACCTTTTGCCACATTTCAGGCTTCAAACATAAAGATATAAAACTGTAATTTTTTGTGAAGAATCAACAACAAGTGGGACACAATCATGAAGTGGAACCAAATATATTGGATATTTCAAACTTTGTTAACAATAACAAATAAAAAACTGAAAAATTGGGCGTGCAAAATTATTCAGCCCCTTAACTTTCAGTGCAGCAAACTCTCTCCAGAAGTTCAGTGAGGATCTTTGAATGATCCAATGTTGACCTAAATGACTAATGATGATAAATAGAATCCACCTGTGTGTAATCAAGTCTCCGAATAAATGCACCTGCACTGTGATAGTCTCAGAGGTCCGTTTAAAGCGCAGAGAGCATCACGAAGAACAAGGAACACACCAGGCAGGTCCAAGATACTGTTGTGGAGAAGACCTGGCCGTCCCTCTAAACTTTCAGCTCATACAAGGAGAAGACTGATCAGAGATGCAGCCAAGAGGCCCATGATCACTTTGGATGAACTGCAGAGATCTACAGCTGAGGTGGGAGACTCTGTCCATAGGACAACAATCAGTCGTATACTGCACAAATCTGGCCTTTATGGAAGAGTGGCAAGAAGAAAGCCATTTCTTAAAGATATCCATAAAAAATGTTGTTTAAAGTTTGCCACAAGCCACCTGGGAGACACACCAAACATGTGGAAGAAGGTGCTCTGGTCAGATGAAACCAAAATCGAACTTTTTGGCAACAATTCAAAACGTTATGTTTGGCGTAAAAGCAACACAGCTCATTACCCTGAACACACCATCCCCACTGTCAAACATGGTGGTGGCAGCATCATGGTTTGGGCCTGCTTTTCTTCAGCAGGGACATGGAAGATGGTTAAAATTGATGGGAAGATGGATGGAGCCAAATACAGGACCATTCTGGAAGAAAACCTGATGGAGTCTGCAAAAGACCTGAGACTGGGACGGAGATTTGTCTTCCAACAAGACAATGATCCAAAACATAAAGCAAAATTTACAATGGAATGGTTCACAAATAAACATATCTAGGTGTTAGAATGGCCAAGTCAAAGTCCAGACCTGAATCCAATTGAGAATCTGTGGAAAGAACTGAAAACTGCTGTTCACAAACGCTCTCCATCCAACCTCACTGAGCTTGAGCTGTTATGCAAGAGGAATGGGCAAATATTTCAGTCTCTCGATGTGCAAAACTGATAGAGACATACCCCAAGCGACTTACAGCTGTAGTCACAGCAAAAGGTGGCGCTACAAAGTATTAACTTAAGGGGGCTGAATAATTTTGCACGCCCAATTGTTCAGTTTTTTATTTGTTAACAAAGTTTGAAATATCCAATAAATTTCGTTCCACTTCATGATTGTGTCCCACTTGTTGTTGATTCTTCACCAAAAATTACAGTTTTATATCTTTATGTTTGAAGCCTGAAATGTGGCAAAAGGTCACAAAGTTCAAGGGGGCGGAATAGTTTCGCAAGGCACTGTATTGGCAAGTTAGTCAACCAACATAAAGCATAGCATTGAAAACACAACCATATCCACCGAGTGGTATACTGTAGCTCTCCTCATAAGATGAGACAACAATGAGTAACAAACCTGGGTATGAGCTAGGTCACCTGGGAGCTCTCACAATGAGGGACTAAGTCTAAACCTGTGGTAATTGAATCAATTTATATATGGATTTGGCCTCAGGATAAAGTAATCTGGATATAGTTCTTAGCATTCATTTTCTCCAGTATAAGTTGGGGGCACTTGAAGACGCTGGCACACATGAATAAGGTGTGTCTATGATGTCAATAGTTGCAATCTTGCACCCGGTAGGTCGGGCAGAAGGAGATAGGGGTTCTTTAAGTGCCAACTTTAGCAGCTGAGTGAAAAGCTGGCACTATCGGACACTAAAGTCCCCCTTTTCTTCTTCTCCTCATTCTTTCTTTACAATTTGTGATCTTTTCCTATCTCTTACTTTACTTTGGAAAACAAGCCAAAAAGAGAAACAACATATTATCCCATGCACTGAAAGCTGTAAGCCAGATCCCTGTTAGGCAGAGGAAACAAGTAACTAAAACCAGTGCAGCTGTCAGTTTACATAGTGGAAAAATGCAGTTTGAACCAATAGAAACAGATGTAGGCAGCGCTAAATAGTCTTTATGGCATGTGTAGCCATGATAGCAGAAACCAAACTTGGATAAAGCACAATACAGTTTATTGTCCACTATGTGGAGGGGTTAGATTTAAAAAAACACAAACTATACCAACCTGGACATCTGAGTATTGATGGGCATACAGTATCTCACAAAAGTGAGTACACCCCTCACATTTTTGTAAATATTTTATTATAACTTTTCATGTGACAACACTGAAGAAATTACACTTTGCTACAATGTAAAGTAGTGAGTGTACAGCTTGTGTAACAGTGTAAATTTGCTGTCCCCTCAAAATAACTCAACACACAGCCATTAATGTCTAAACCACTGGCAACAAAATTGAATACACCCCTAAGTTAAAATGTCCAAGTTGGGCCCAAAGTGTCAATATTTTGTGTGGCCACCAATATTTTCCAGCACTGCCTTAACCCTCTTGGGCATGGAGTTTACCGGAACTTCACAGGTTGCCACTGGAGTCCTCTTCCACTCCTCCATAACGACATCACGGAGCCGGTGGATGTTAGAGACCCTGCGCTCCTACACCTTCTGTTTGAGGATGCCCCACAGATGCTCAATAGGGTTTAGGTCTGGAGACATGCTTGGCCAGTCCATCACTTTACCCTCAGCTTCTTTAGCAAGGCAGTGGTTGTCTTGGAGGTGTGTTTGGGGTCGTTATTATGTTGGAGTAGGGGGGGATCATACCTGCTTCAGTATGTCATAGTACATGTTGGCCATGCATGGTTCCCTCAATGAAATGTAGCTCCCCAGTGCCGGCAGCACTCATGCAGCCCCAGACCATGACACTCCCACCACCATGCCTGTCTGTAGGCAAGACACACTTGTCTTTGTACTCCTTACCTGGTTGCCGCCACTCACGCTTGACACCATCTGAAACAAAAAAGTTTATCTTGGTCTCCCTGGTTCCAGTAATCCATGTCCTTAGTCTGCTTTTCTTCAGCAAACTGTTTGCAGGCTTTCTTGTGCATCATCTTTAGAAGAGGCATCCTTCTGGGATGACAGCCATGCAGACCAATTTGATGCAGTGTGCAGCGTATGGTCTGAGCACTGACAGGCTGAATCCCCACCCCTTCAACCTCTGCAACAATGCTGGCAGCACCCATAGGTCTATTTCCCAAAGACAACCTATGAATATGACTCTGAGCACGTGCACTCAACTTATTTGGTCGACCATGGCGAGGCCTGTTCTGAGTGAAACCTGTTCTGTTAAACTGATGTATGGTCTTGGCCACCATGCTGCAGCTCAGTTTTAGGGTCTTGGCAATCTTCTTATAGCCTAGGTCATCTTTATGAAGAGCAACTAATCTTTTTTTGAGATCCTCAGAGAGTTCTTTGCCATGAGGTGCCATGTTGAACTTCCAGTGAACAGTATGAGAGAGTGAGAGCGATAACACCAAATTTAACATGCCTGCTCCCCATTCACACCTGAGACCTTGTAACACTAACAAGTCACGTGACACCGGGGAGGAAAAATGGCTAATTGGGCCCAATTTGGACATTTTTATATAGGGGTGTACTCACTTTTGTAGCCAGCGGTTTAGACATTAATGGCCGTGTTGAGTTATTTTGAGGGGACAACAAATATACACTGTTATATAAGCTGTACACTCACTACTTTTTTGTAGCAACGTGTAATTTCTTCAGTGTTGTCTCATGAAAAGATATATTAAAATATTTACAAAAATGTGAGGGGTGTACTCACTTTTGTGAGATAGTGTATGTCATCCAGTACGCGGTCAGGAAGTATGGAAGGGCGCCAATGTCCTAGGAGCTGTGGACCAGCCGCTTGGGAGGCTGAACTGGAAACACGGCATGCACAGATAACGTCACAGTCAGAAAACTGGAGCAAGATGGCAGTCACAGGAGAACAGCATGAAACGCAAGCGTGTTTGTTGCCGTGACGATGCATTTCTCGCGCATGTGCTTTGTTAAATCTGAACGGCTGGTCCACAACTCCCAGGGCATGGTAATTGGTGCCCTTCCATACTCTGACTGCTGGATGTCAATTGTCCATCAATACTCAGGACGTCTGGTGTGGTATAGTTTGTGTTTTTAAATTGAACCCCTTCACATAATGGACAAAAACTGTATTTCTTTTATTCAAGTTTGGTGCCTGCTATCATGGCTCATTTACACATGCCCTAAAGACTATTGAGTGCTGTCTAAATCTGTTTCTATTGTTTAAATCACCCAAGAATACAAGCCTAATTCAGCAGCAGAATGCAGGGCAGTTGCGTGTGGTATTTTGGGAACAATATAAATAATGTCAGTATTCCAGCGTCACTGTGGGTTTGTGGCCCTCTCACTACTCTCCCTTGGGAATACCTTCAGCGACCAGCTGAGGCATTGGAGGGGCGCCCGTTTGATGCACTTCATGTGTCCGGCGGGGAAGATGATGACGCCTCCTTGCTCCTGCAGCGGGCCTGGGCAGCGGCTAATGACATCACTGGTTAGCAATTCAGACTAGCATCATAGCAGCTAAGAGTGTCGGTTTCAACTAATTCAATCCAGCAGCCTGTGTCAGGTTCCAGCAGCGCTCAGTATGGAATCTGCTCGCAGGCTCCTTCTTTCCTCAGCAAGTCACGAACAGCACCTTTACTAGCAAAAGCTATCCAGGTGGTGGCTCTCCCCAACTACCCCCCTTCACTTCCTAGGCTTTCTTTTTTATACCCCCTTCCTGTCCGTTCCTCCTGCTCTCAGGTGCACTTGGCTACAGTAGTTCTTTTCCCAGCAGTGATTATGTCTCTGTTCTCTTCCCAAACAACATTTCCAAGCATTCTGCAGTCCAAATTGAATCCAATAACAAGTACACCTGCTGCTGAGATCTTGTGGAAGAAAAAAAGAAAAAATTCAGCATAGTCTAATAAAATCAATTCCTGTTGCATTTGATAAAATTGTTAAACTTTTTAATGCATTATAGCCCTGTATCCTCGCATTATTTCATTTTCTCTCAGAGAAAATGTGTTTTTTGCTATCACAATGCAGTATTTTTAATGTTGTATAGCTGAAAAACAGCTATATCCCTCATCATAAATGTCTCCACACAGACATGTATTGGGGCATGTGTGACCAGCTTTGTTAGCGAGTGCTGATTACTGAGAGCAATGAGTCTTAAGCTGGTCATACGTGAATCAAAATTCAGGTGGTTCAGCAGGGTCCAGCCTAATTTCAATCCATATGTGGCCACTGCAGTTGAAACAAAGATGTTCTACCAATCGACTTCTGTTCAACAGCCCTGTCATACAAAAGCCACTCAATCAGTGCTGCAGGCGATAGGCTGCAGCACTGATCTGTGTATTCTGAATGTCAGAATGCAAAGCAGGGGGGATTCCCCAATCCACCATGAATGTGTGGAATTGGCTCAAAAATTTTTTTCAGCATGCTGGCTTAACAAAAATAACTGTACATGCATGGCCAGCCTTACTCTGGTGCCTATCCGACTCTAGTGCCTATCCGAAGTCATATTTAAGCGCCTACAAAAGTACTGTAAAAAGCAAGCAGGCTATAAAAATCAAGGTAGCCAGTTCAATGTCTATTTGACTGCATATCTAATTCTATGTGTCACGTACCTAGTAGGTAGAGCCTGAATGTGCGGAGGAAGGCCTCTCTTACACCTCTGATTTAGAGTCCCTGATAGAGTAAACAGGAGGCGCAGAGTGCAGAGTCGCCGGTGGGCATGAAGGCTGCAGGACTGCTGGTAGCATAGAGTTCCAGACGGAGGCAGGTGTCCTGGGAGTAGTTGGACCAATGCAGCAACTTGGAAGCCTCGGAGAATACTGGAAGATAAGCAGAGTCAGACAAGCCGGGTCATACACAGAGAGGTCAGATCAGGTACAAGTGGAGAGACTGGAGAATGGTCAAAGAACAGGCTGGGGTCGGTGCAGGCAGAGAACTGGAGTAGTCAGAGGCAAGCCGGGTCAAGATTTCAGGAACAACACAGGTAACAGGAAGCAGGACTGGCACAGAACGCTGTCGACGAGACAGCACTGATCCTGGGAGCAGATCCAGCTTAAATAGCCCTTTTGGCGCCTAAACTGTCATGAGGTGCGCCGCGCACATTAGCGTGCGCATGTGCACTCAAATTTGCATCCCGGCACTTCCACATTCACCAATGCGCCAATTAGTAAATTAGCGCACGCTAACGCATTGGCGTTAGCTAAGTACACTTCTTCCTTGGGAGATTCGAGGGGCAGGACCTTGCCTGCAGTTGCCAGCTAGTCTTCTGGCAGGACCTTCCTGACACTATGACTTAAATGTTGCTTTATTATTGCTTATCTTTTGCACTGCTATTCATTTGCAAATTTGATGATTCCACCCTATAGCAAGCCAGGACTCTTTTGAGATTCAACTAAAACCAGCTAACCCACACTACAGTGCAAAATTAGGTATAGAGTATGTACCAATGTCCATAAAGTTATGCAAATAACCCAAATATTATATGGGTAAATTGCTTACAATGTAAAAAGTGTGAACAAATGTGTAATAAATCGCCCTAATCAAAATACATTCTCAGAATAAAGTGCGTTATTGCCTGTGCCAAAAATCCGATATAGAATCAACACACCAATTCTAAATAAATATTCTTACAGCAAAATAATCTTCCAGTGATTCTAGCATTCAATGTATCCCTTTCCTCTTTTTGTAAGTTGTGTTTGTTTTTTTATGAATGTGCTTTAATGATGCACTCCAGTCAGATCCCAAAATTCTTCATGGAAACTCACTTAGGAGACCCAATGAGTTTGCTAACTTTATTTATCCTGGCCTTTATCTACTACACAGATATATCCCACTGGCTAAATTTATATACAGTAGTTGCTGGTAACCTCCTCAGAATCATTATTGTGATTTATACTTTCAGCGCCACACTTCTATGGTTTATTATTAACCTCCTCAGAATGCCAGTGCGTTCTATGATTTTAGCACTGCTCACTCAATGAACCCAATAAAAACCATGCACTGCTACTCAAGCATATGTGGAAAGCTGCACAACAGAGAATCAAATACTGCAGGCCAGTCCAGACAATGTGTATTATGTCTGCTGAATCAGAATGGAATGCATTATATAAAGCTACAATTATGTTGCAATGAGTGGATTTACCACTGTTTTAATTTCTCTTGGATTGAATTACCAGTTGGCTAATATAATTTACCCATTGAATAGAGCTGCTGTGACCATATGCTGCAGCCCAGTCCGGAAAGTGTGTATAATGTCTGCTGAATCAGAATGAAATTTATTATGTGAAGCCAAAATTGTGTTGCAATGAGTGGATTCACCACTGTTTGAATTTCTCTTGGATTTAATTACCAGTTGGCTAATATAATTTACCCATTGAATAGAGCTGCTGTGACCATACGCTGCAGCCCAGTCCAGAAAGTGTGTATAATGTCTGCTAAATCAGAATTAAAATTATTATGTGAAGCCAAAATTATGTTGCAATGAGTGGATTTACTGACAGTTTTAATTTCTCTTTGATTGAATTACCAGTTGCCTAATAGAGTTTAGTCATTGAATGGATTTGCTCTTTAAACACATTAAAATATATAAAACTGACTACAATAGTACATGATATTTGGGATGTTAATTTTTCAAATCAATGTTTACAAAACATAATAATCAGGTTAAAAAAATATATATTTTTACAAGCTTACTTTAAACACATTTGAACTATTAGACTAGTTATACATGGATAAAGGTAAATGATGGTTCCAGTTTCACACACACATGGGATTATGAGGTCATAACTTCATTTACTCATAGGGAGAAAAGCAGAGATGCTTTTGAGGAACAGGTCCTTGGTCTCAAAATAGCCTTTTCTTTGTGTAATATCAAATAAAACTCCTTATAGGACAAAGTGGAAAACTGAGACCTTTCAGACAAAGTGTTAGTCTCAAGAGAGAAGGTAGCCTCTCTTGTGTCTAACACTTTGTCTGAAAGGTCTCAGTTATCTACTTTGTCCTGTAAGGAGTTTCATTTGATATTACACAAAGAAAAGGCTATTTTGAGACCAAGGACCTTGGTTTTGGTTGCAGTACAATTTTGGTGCTGAACAAATATTTACAAAGTGATTTTTCTCTTTTCTTTTTTTTTTTGCTGTGTTTTCCTGCATCTGTATGGTATATCCATGTTTCCTGATAGCTTTTATAGTGTTGATATGACAAATGATACATGATTCCTTTGGTGTCTGTATTTCCTCAGTTCTGTATGCACTCTTTATTTGAAACACCTTACTAAAATGTTTGCATGCTGCATCATGTTTGATATTTTGCAATAAAACATTTACAGGGAAAAAAAGCCTTGAAACCATTTATTTAGAAGAATGGAAATGATAATCTCCTGGAGCAGCAAGCCCTGAACAACTAAAATGAAGTCCAACATACTGTATGACGCTGGGACACAGGAAGACGCAAAGCTCAGAAATTAGACGGATATCAAAAGTTAAGTTCTACTTCGAATAACACCTCCAGCAACCATGCAGTCACTGTAAGAAAGAGGGGGAATCCGCGCTAAGGATAAAAGTGAAAAAGTGGCTGTAGCCCACTTCAGGATATAGCCCTAAAAAGGGTTATATAGTAATGTATACAAAGAGGGATGAAGTGATTGGCACTGCCTGCGAAAAGGTATATCAAAAGAGTGTGTGGAGTCAAAGTATCAGAAATTGTTAATCAATACCCTCTGGCCATGTATGGTGTTCAAACTGATCTCACACTAGTATTTTACGCCTACATGGAATAAAAGAGGGGGGTAGGTGACCTGTGCAATATGTATAAATAAAATGCCAAAAAGGATAATGGATATCAAATAACCTCAAATAAATGATGTCACATTGAACACATATCCATAGATAATATCATATACATTAGGGCATAAATTAAATCATGTGCAATATGTGCAATAGGGTGCCAGGTGGCGAATATATAAATAAATAAATGAGTAATGAAAAATCTGGTAATAAATATTAATAGGTTAATAAAGTGCTAGGTGCTGTTGAGAATTGATCTGCACAGATCAACTAAGGCAATAGAATATAAATGGATCAAGCCACGTGAAGTGCAAAAACGAACACAAAAAAGTGTTAAGTGGCAGTCAAGTGTGCAACCACAACTGGTTGTAGAAATTACTAAAAATGAATATAAACCCACAAATAGGTGATTATGCAAAAAGTGCAGGATCAGTAAGTGCAATATAGCTGGAAAGAATATATATGAAAGATGAAAAATCTAAAAATCTAAATAATATAAGAATCTAGTAAAAATTGCAAAAAATATATATAACAGTGTGCAGAGAGTCCAAAACGGTATAATATAAAAATCTAGTAAAAAATTGCAAAAAAATATAACAAAGTGCAGAGAGTCCAAAGCGGTATAACTATGTGCAAAGTCCACAAAATTGATAAGGTGTTCTTTTTGAGGTGACTCGGAGTGGATGTGCAGGTGAGGAATCGGGTGCTCCCCTCTCAGTATATCCCGCGCTTACCGGAACTAAGTACCCCTACAGGGGTGAATCGCAGGTCGATAATAGGGATTGCTCCCATGTAGCAGGGGTCCGGACCCTGTTCCTCTTTGCTAAATTCCTCCTCTCCGGTCACTTTTCATAGATGTTAGAATAGACTTAAACTGGCAGCACTATTTATTTTTTGCAATTTTTACTAGATTCTTATATTATTTTGATTTTTAGATTTTTCATCTTTCATATATATTCTTTCCAGCTATATTGCACTTATTGATGGTGGACCAGCATTCCGTGGCAGATTTATCTGCTAGTTTGTATTCCTCGCATTGTCACAGAGGCTTAGAGTAGCTGGTGTAAATGACCACACAGGGAAACTTTACTGAATTTGTCAAGAATCAGCTATATAGGGTTGAAGTTAGTAGGCCGACTTTCACTGCTAAGGCTCTTCAACGTGGGTAGCCCAGAGAAGGTAAAAATAGGCTGATGAGTCACGATTATACCGCCCCCAAACCACTTTCCTAAATTCTACCATTACAGCTGGAAAAGGCTGTATGCTTTGCTTTGCAACCACCACAATTTTAACTTGGCTAGGAGAGTTTGACAGGTGGAACCACCTGTTAAAGACGCTTATGAAAGTCAATAGGAGCGTGCCGCAAACACAAGTCATGCGCTTGGCTCGCAGCTGCACTGCAGTATTTTAGTACACAATCCAGCTTGGGATAAAAAAAAAAAAAAAACATATTTAGGAGGTGGCAGGATCGCCTCCTTAACTCCTCGCAGCTGCTGCTCTTCCTTCTCTGAAAAGTGTTCTATAACAGAATGCTTTTCAGAAATTGGCAGGCACTGCCACCCATGTGAAAGAAGCCTTATTCAGCCAACCAGCACATAAGCTAGAGTGCCCTAGGGATCTGAACAGAAGGAAGGTTATGAAGACATAACTCGGCTAGCAACCAGTGCCACATTGCACATAAAACACAACACGACAATCATCTGTTTAATGCAATCAACGACTAACAACACCAGTAGCTACCAGATTCCTGCATTGCGATTAAGACCAAATTCAGCCAAATTCTGGAAAATAAGTGCTTCTGCGCAATAACAGCTGGATATATTAACTAACGTGACTAATCGGCCACTGCTGGCTGTAAGTTGCTGCTGTGCATGTGAAAAAATTCATCCTTCCTTAACTTATGTTGAGATGTAGTAGAGTCAGAAGCCATATAACAATAAATAAGAGTGGTTCTGTGCTGTTGACAAAGCAATATATATAAATATATATATATATATATATTATATATATATATATATATACAGTGCCTTGCGAAAGTATTCGCCCCCCTTGAACTTTTCGACCTTTTGCCACATTTCAGGCTTCAAACATAAAGATATAAAACTGTAATTTTTTGTGAAGAATCAACAACATGTGGGACTTAATGATCAACCAGCAGCCTGAGAAGGATTGGATTCTACTAAATGTTATGCAGTGAGCCAGAAGATACCAAAGGTTCGAGCGGAGGAAATTACTATCTTTGCTGAAACAACCGAGGGAGCCGTGCACCTTGTACCGACTAAGAAGGAATAGCGCCATCTATATATGAATGTACCACAAACGTAAAAGGTCTTTTCCATGGTAAGAGGCCATTACTTATACACAGTGGTGTTGGCACTATAATAAAGGTGGATTACATTATATAAGCCAAGGGAAAATTGGATACATCTAAGGCTCCTACCTTTTTTCCGCTGGGTAAGGAGGAAATTCACCTGGTGGAGGGATATCACAATCACCATTTATTTGTTTTGATTCTCTCACCTTTCATCACTATCATCACTTTGAAAGAAGATTCATGGAATGGGACTCTTTTAAATAATTAATTTATTGATTTATAGTTTCATTCACATGTACTTTGTGTTTAAACTTTGTTTTACACAGTTATCACCATTTGATATTGTTTAATATTGGAAATCATTATTAATCATTTTATTTATTAATAATCACAATAGGAAAAGTGTACTTATCACATATACACATTTTTACCCTTTTTTTCAGTAGCAGCTTTTCCACAAGATCAGCGCACCCCCCCCCCCCCTTCTTTTCATACATCATTTACTGGCAATTGCACGGGCATGCAACACTGTACGCAAATTAAATTTTTATCATTTTTTCATACAAATAGAGCTTTCTTTTGGTGGTATTTGATCCCCACTGGGTTTTTTAATTTTTGCTATATAAATGAAAAAAGACCAAAAATTTTGAAAAAAGAAATTATAATTTCTACTTTATGTTATAAAACATATCTAATAAAAAAAAAATCCCAAAA
The DNA here is from genome assembly GCF_965119305.1 of Pelophylax lessonae. NCBI lineage: Eukaryota > Metazoa > Chordata > Amphibia > Anura > Ranidae > Pelophylax > Pelophylax lessonae. Next base: position 714,705,787 of record NC_138768.1, read on the forward strand.
GATCTAATTTCCTTATAATTTTAGGCCAAAATGTATTCTGCTACATGTCTTTGGTAAAAAAGAAAAAAAAATCCCAATAAATGTGTATTAATTAATTTGTGTGAAAGTTATAGCATCTACAAACTATGGTATATATACTAGAATTTACGCGGCTATAGAAGTTATAATATATTGGCTGTGATCAGCAACTTATATTTGGACTGTGATAGTGTGGCGGGCAATCTGGCGCTAGCTGACGCTGGCTGGGAGGTACACTAACTGACACTGACATCAATAGTGACACTATACAGTGATCAGTGCTAATATTATACACTGTACTAATGACACTAAAAGGGAAGGGGTTAACATCTAGGGGCAATCAAAGGGTTAGTTGTGTGCTGAACAATGTGTAATGTGTGCTGCTTTTATTTACCTTTCTATTTTTTATCCCTGCTTTGCGGGAAGAAGAAATAACTAGATCGCTGTTGACAATACAGAGTCTCATCTGACCACTTTAAACGCACCTTGAAGATTCTGAGACCACATGGAAAAAAGGTGTTATGGTCAAATGAGACAAAAATTTAATTATTTGGCCTCAACACCAAACAATATGTCAAAATCCAATACAGCTCACCATCCAAATAACACCATTCCTACAGTAAAGTATGGAGGTAGTAATATCCTGTTATGGGAGTGTTTCTCTGCAGCAGGGACTGGGGCACTTGTCAGGATAGAAGTAAAATGAATGGGGCAAAATACCATCAAATTCTTGAGGAAAATTTGGTGCTCCCTGCCAGAAAGTTGTCAATGGGAAGAAGGTTTACCTTCCAACATGTCAATGACCCAAAGCACATAGCAAATATACTCACACAGAAAAAGGTGAATGTCCTTGCATGGCCTAGTCAGAGCCCAGACCTAAACCACATTGAAAATTCGTGGTCCACAAACATTCACCATCAAATTGAACTACACTTGAGCAGTTCTGCAAATATTGCATAGTCTAGATGTGGAAAGTTAGTGGAGACATATCCCAACAGACTAAAGGCTGTATTTAAAGCAAAAGGTGATTCAACAAAATGCTAACATAAGGGGTTGATCCTTTTTGGAAAGTCAGGATTCTGTTTTTGAATTTATTTTTATTTTTTCTGACATGTTGATGTTATATTCTTTACTTGGATGTTATAAACTGCACTAGCAAATACAGATGGATAAAACAAAAACCGTGTCTGTCTTCATTTCAGGCTGCAAAGCAACAAAATGTCATTATTTAAAGGGGGCTGATTAAATATATATATATATATATATATATATATATATATATATATATATATATATATATATATATATATATACATACATACACAGTATGTTTGTTAATACTTTCTAGGGTCAATTGTTGTTGCTAGATATAATGCATTTTTTTCTTAAATTTTTATTTTTTTCATTAATGGGAACCACGGCAATTTCTCAGTATACTCTGTGCAGTATAATGTTATCTCATGGTGGCCTGTAGATGCACCTGGTCTTCAAGTGGTTACTGAACTCCTTATTTTATGTCTTCAGTTTTATTTTCAGTCACATAATGGAATATTGTTCTTGTAAAGTTACCCTGAACACAAGGTAGACTTTCTGTGAGAGTAATGCAATGGGTAACATGATATGAACATATATAACAGAATAGAGGTGGGCAGTCAAGTAATGGCATTTCTTGGCTGACAGCAAAGAAATTATCAAACCAAATAAGTGGAAAATCTATTCTTTTCATCTTGTTACTTATTGTCGCACGATTAAATGTGTTGAAAGATCGCGTTTAAAAGGATTGTGCAGATGTTTATAAAAATGTATGTGGTTATCTAAAGGTGGAAATAAACATCACACCCAAACTGCACAAAACTTCATGTGAGGAATACTTATCATACTAAACAAAGTATACTTTATAATTATTCTAACTACAGAAAATGAATAAATTGTTTGATTGGCCTTTGAGTGCCACATCCCTAATTCAAATATTAGAGTTTAAAAAGAGTTAGAAAACCCATAGGAATGTCGTCATTTTAACGGCAAAAATCAAAATATCATTGAGAAGTATAAAAATCATGTACATCAATGCATAGACCTTTTTCCAAAAGTCAACCCAGTTGGAATGTACAAACTTAAATCCAGTGATATACCTGAGCAGTATATGTTTTGCATGAGGGACATATGATTTTCTAAACATCTAAATATGGTTAAAGGTTTCCCAATGACATGCTAAGTGGATTAATGCAAAATTGTTTGGCACGTGCCATGATACACCAGCAACTTCATCCCATGTAAATTACATACCATAAAAATAGTCTATAAATTTTATATATATATATATACAGTGGGTACGGAAAGTATTCAGACCCCCTTAAATTTTTCACTCTTTGTTATATTGCAGCCATTTGCTAAAATCATTTAAGTTCATTCTTCTTCCTCATGAATGTACACATAGCACCCCATACTGACAGAAAAACACAGAATTGTTGACATTGTTGCAGATTTATTAAAAAAGAAAAACTGAAATATCACATGGTCCTAAGTATTCAGACCCTTTGCTCAGTATTTAGTAGAAGCTCCCTTTTGATCTAATACAGCCAGGAGTCTTTTTGGGAAAGATGCAACAAGTCTTTCACACCTGGATTTGGGGATCCTCTGCCATTCCTCCTTGCAGATCCTCTCCAGTTCTGTCAGGTTGGATGGTAAACGTTGGTGGACAGCCATTTTTAGGTCTCTCAAGAGATGCTCAATTGGGTTTAAGTCAGGGCTCTGGCTGGGCCATTCAAGAACAGTCACGGAGTTGTTGTGAAGCCACTCCTTCGTTATTTTAGCTGTGTGCTTAGGGTCATTGTCTTGTTGGAAGGTAAACCTTCGGCCCAGTCTGAGGTCCAGAGCACTCTGGAGAAGGTTTTTGTCCAGGATATCCCTGTACTTGGCCGCATTCATCTTTCCCTCGATTGCAACCAGTCGTCCTGTCCCTGCAGCTGAAAAACACCCCCACAGCATGATGCTGCCACCACCATGCTTCACTGTTGGGACTGTATTGGACAGGTGATGAGCAGTGCCTGGTTTTCTCCACACATACCGCTTAGAATTAAGGCCAAAAAGTTCTATTTTGGTCTCATCAGACCAGAGAATCTTATTTCTCACCATCTTGGAGTCCTTCAGGTGTTTTTTTAGCAAACTCCATGCGGGCTTTCATGTGTCTTACACTGAGGAGAGGCTTCCGTCGGGCCACTCTGCCATAAAGCCCCGACTGGTGGAGGGCTGCAGTGATGGTTGACTTTCTACAACTTTCTCCCATCTCCTGACTGCATCTCTGGAGCTCAGCCACAGTGATCTTTGGGTTCTTCTTTACCTCTCTCACCAAGGCTGTTCTCCCCCGATAGCTCAGTTTGGCCGGACGGCCAGCTCTAGGAAGGGTTCTGGTCGTCCCAAACGTCTTCCATTTGAGGATTATGGAGGCCACTGTGCTCTTAGGAACCTTAAGTGCAGCAGAAATCTTTTTGTAACCTTGGCCAGATCTGTGCCTTGCCACAATTCTGTCTCTGAGCTCTTCAGGCAGTTCCTTTGACCTCATGATTCTCATTTGCTCTGACATGCATTGTGATCTGGAAGGTCTTATATAGACAGGTGTGTGGCTTTCCTAATCAAGTCCAATCAGTATAATCAAACACAGCTGGACTCAAATGAAGGTGTAGAACCATCTCAAGGATGATCAGAAGAAATGGAAAGCACCTGAGTTAAATATATGAGTGTCACAGCAAAGGGTCTGAATACTTAGGACCATGTGATATTTCAGTTTTTCTTTTTTAATAAATCTGCAACAATGTCAACAATTCTGTGTTTTTCTGTCAGTATGGGGTGCTATGTGTACATTCATGAGGAAGAAGAATGAACCTAAATGATTTTAGCAAATGGCTGCAATATAACAAAGAGTGAAAAATTTAAGGGGGTCTGAATACTTTCCGTACCCACTGTATATACAGTATCTCACAAAAATGAGTACACCCCTCACATTTTTGTAAATTTTTTATTATATATTTTCATGTGGCAACACTGAAAAAAATTATACTTTGCTACAATGTGAGTGAGTTTACAGCTTGTATAACAGTGTAAATTAGCTGTACCCTCAACAATAACAATATCTCAACACACAACCATTAATGTCCAAACTGCTGGCACAGTAGTGAATACACCCCTAAAGGGGAAATGTCTAAATTGGTCCCAAAGTGTCAATATTTTGTTTGGCCACAATTATTTTCCAGCACTGCCTTAACCCTTTTGGACAAGGAGTTCACCAGAGCTTCACAAGTACCACAGGAATCCTCTTCCACTCCCTAATAACGACATCACAGAGCTGGTGGATGTCTGTGACCTTGCACTCCTCCACCTTCTCTTTGAGGATGCCCCACAGATGCTTAATAGGGTTTAGGTCTGGAGACATGCTTGGCCAGTCCATCACCTTTACCCTCAGCTTCTTTAGCAAGACAGTGGTGGTGGGTCGTCTTGGAGGTGTGTTTGGGGTCGTTATCATGTTGGAATACTGCCCTGCGGCCCGGTCTCCGAAAGGGAGGGGATTCTGCTCTGCTTCAGTATGTCACAGTACATGTTGGCATTCATAGTTCCCTCAATGAACTGTATCTCCCCAGTGCCGGCAGCACTCATGCAGCCAGGGGAGGACTGGCAACTTTTAGCCCAGGGGGCAAATACAAACCAGAGGCCCATTGTGCAGCGACTCGGCTCCCATCCCAGACATTATAAAGCAAACAAATAATAGTGAGGACCTTACCTCACTGATTAGGTGGCTATTAGCCTGCTGCAGCTTCGACCTCTGGGTCTCTTCCCTCCTGCGGAGCTACATCGTTTTTTTCATTCAACCCAGCAAGTTGAACTAAAAAAATTTGTCAGCTCCTATCAGAGCCGCAGCCACTGTACTAACTATCCAATGTTAGTACAGTGATCACCCCTGATGTTCATTTGTGTTCCAACAGGAGGACAGCCCACCCCCCGCCAGATCACTCCGGTCAGCGCTCTCACCCATTGGAGGAGAGCGCCCGCTGATCGGGAGCTTGTTGGCTGCTGGTTTTGCAGTATGCTCGTCTGACAGAGGCCGGACAAAAAGCCAGCTTCTGTTGGACCAGCTGCCTTACACATTCTATGCAATAAGGTGAAACCCTTGTTTGCTGCAGTTGCCCCCAGAGCCTCTCCTTTTTCTGAGCCAATCCAGTGATGTGCACAAGCCCAGCGGCTCCAGCGGCTGTTTCTGTCCTCATTGGATAGATTGATAGCCATTGACTGAAACCATTGGCTCCCACTGCTGTCAATCAAAACCAGTGACATGGGAGCGGGGGGCGGGGCCAAGTCTGTGTCAATGGATGCAGCAGTGGGACTTGGGAACGCGCCGGCAAGGTGTACCCCCACGGAAATCGTCTCTCTATGGTGGCACCCGATGAAGGAGCCAGTAGGTTTTTATTAACAATTGGAACCTTTACAACCCCTTTAACAAAATCCCCAAATCTTCTGTTATGTGCTCCAATTAGGTGTAGAATGTCACTTTGAACTCCACCTTATATCCAGAACTCTCTTTATGTATTAAATGTGCACAAAATAGGGCAAGAGCACATCTAATACCTACAGAAAATGGTGGAAATAAGGTGTGAGTTGGAAGTGAACCACGTCATTGCCTGGAGAGATTAACATTTAGGAGGTTAAAACAGGCAGTGAGGAAATGTGATATCCCCTCCTCACTGACTGCCAAATGCCTCTGAAAAGTGACCCGAGCATGGTTCTTTTCAGTGGAGTGGCAGTGCCTGTTGCAAATGCATACAATCCTTTGGGCACGGTGCACTGTAGTTTGGCTGCAGTGCTGGTGTACTCAGTTTTCCTTAGCTGCAGTCCCATAGATTTATTTTAGGTTGTGCGTTTTTCCTGCTGTTCTTTTTAGAAAGGGCATCAAAGTTGCAGCTCTTTTTGTTCATTTTAACCACTTAAAGACAGTTTTACCCCCTTAAGGACCAGGCCATTTTTTTGCGATATGGCACTGTGCTACTTTACCTGACAATTGCGCAGTCGTGCGGCGCTGTCCCCAAATAAAATTTATGTCCTTTTTTCCCCCCACAAATAGAGCTTTCTTTTGGTGGAATTTGATCACCTGTGCAGGTTTTTTTTTTTTTTTTTGCGCTATAAACACACAAAAAAGAGCGACCATTCGGCAAAAAAACAACAATATTTTTTACTTTCTGCTGTAAAACATTCCCAATAAAAAAAATAAAAAAATCTAAATTTTTTCATCATTTTAGGCCAATATGTATTCTGCTATATATTTTTGTTAAAAAAAATCTCAATAAGGGCTCTTTCACACGGGCGGTCCGATCAGATCCGCCTGTCAGTTTTTTAGGCGGATCTGATCGGATCCTCCATGCAGTTCTATGGGGCAGCGGGTGTCAGCGGAGGTCGCCTCCGCTGACACCCGCTGCCATCCGCATCCGATCCTGTGCTGAAATCTGGACGGATGGAAACCCTATTTTTCCATCCGTTCAGTAATCGGAGCGGAGCGGATCTGATGAGAGCGGACAAGCGGTCCGCTCTCCTCCGATCCCCCATAGAGGGCAGCGGGTGCTGAGACACCTCCCTCTCCGCTCTGTGAGCGGAGATGGAGCTGTCATCCGCCCGGCTCAGCGGGGATCGCGGATCGATCCCCGCTGAGCAACACGGATCCGCCTGCGGAGGCGGACCGTGTGAAAGGAGCCTAAGTGTATTTTGATTGGTTTGCGTAACAGTTATCGCATCTACAAGGGGATAGATTTGTAATTTGTATTTATTTTAGTTTTTTTTTTACTAGTAAAGGCGGCAATCTGTGATTTTTTTGCGGGACTGTGACATTGCGGCGGACAGATCGGACCCCTAACTGACATTTTTGACACTTTTGGGGGTACCAGTGACATTACTGCAGTAATCAGTGCTATATATATGCACTGTTACTGTAAAAATGACACTGGCAGGGAAGGGGCTAACACCAGGGGCAATCAAAGGGTTAAGTGTGTCCCCAGGAAGTGCTTTCTACCTGTGTGGGGGATGGACTCACTAGATGAACACAGAGACCTGTGTTCCTAAATTGCAGGAACATAGGATCCCAGTGTTCATTACTGACAGAATGGCATACTGCCTTGTTTATATAGGCAGCCCGCAGTTCTGTCTGCATGGGGGGGGCAATCGCGGGTTGCCGGCGGACATTGCGTCCACTGTACCTGCTGATTGGCTTCCTCTCTAGCCAATTAGCACATACCCCTGCTGTCTATTACACTAAACAACATACAGGTATGTCGTTTCGTGTAATAGAGAAAAACTGCGGTGGCTGGTGAGAAAGCAGTTAAATGTACAGCCTACTAGAAGTCTATGGGACTGGGGGTAACATGCAGGAAGACTGTGGGGACACCAGCAGCACTGCAGCCAAACCACACTACACAGGAGCAGATACTGCACAGGCTGGTGAAATAGAACTCCTTAGCTGCAGATAAGGAAATAGGAGAAGGGAGAGGGATTTGGGAGAGAGCAGGAGGGGGGGGGGGGGAGGAGGAGAGATCGGTCACAGCTCACTTACTTGAATGCAATGCACGGCTTCAGACTTACGATGTGGCTGTCAGTTCAAACTTCCCGCCCACACAATCCTCTTCACAGACCTCGGACACACAGACTTCCCCGAGTGTGGGCGGGCACATTGAGAGAGGGGCGGGAGGAGGCAGAGCTTTTCTGGAGGGGGCTGTGCTGTTCAGTGTATGGAACACAGACTCAGCCCTGTGACTGGTGCAGCCAACCTCCCTGTCACAGGACACAAAGAAACTCGCAGCTGCTCCTCTCTGACACCGGCCGAACAGTAGACTCGGCCAGCTCCGGAACTGCACATGCGCAGTTCCAGCTGGCGGCAGAGCGGCCTTTTTAATGACAATTACAGCGGCCTGGAGGGAGAATGCCCCCTTTCCCCCCGGCCCAGTCCGCCTCTGCATGCAGCTCTAGACCATGACACTCCCAGTACCATGCTTGACTGTAGGCAAAAGACACACTTGTCTTTGTACTCCTCACCTGGTTGCCGCCACACATGCTTGACACCATGTGAACCAAATAAGTTTATCTTGGTCTCATCAGACCACAGGACATCCAGTAATCAATGTCCTTAGTTTGCTTGCCTTCAGCAAACTGTTTGGGGTCTTGGCAAACTTCTTATGGCCTAGGCATTCTTTATGTAGAGCAACAATTCTTTTTTTTTTCTCAGATCCTCAGAGATATTTGCCATGAGGTGCCATGTTGAACTTCCAGTGACCAGTATGAGAGAGTGAAAGTGATAACACCAAATTTAACACACCTGATCCCCATTCACCTGAGACCTTGTAACACTGGGGAGGGAAAATGGCTAATTTGGCCCAATTTGGACATTTTCACTTAGGGGTGTACTCATTTTTTGTTGCCAGTGGTTTAGACATTAATGCCTGTGTGTCTGGAACCATGTCATGTGGTCTGATGAGACCATGAAAAACGTATTTGGTTCAGATGGTGACAAGCGTGTGTGGCTGCAACCAGGTGAGAAGTACAAAGACAAGTGTGTCTTGCTTACAGTCAGGCATGGTGGTGAGAAAGTCATGGTCTGGGGCTTCATGAGTGCTGCCAGAACTGGGGAGCTACAGTTCATTGAGGGAACTATGAATGCCAACATGTACTGTGACATACTGAAGCAGAGCATGATCCCCTCCCTCTGGAGACTGGGCCACAGGGAAGTATTCCAACATGATAACGACACAGCTTCTCCAGAAGACCCACCCAAATTACTACATCCCAGATTACTGCTGGAGTTCCAGTGAGGTGCCCCCCCCCCCCCATGTCCTCTGGCCTTGGATTCCTCTAGCTGTTCACCTGTGTTACTAGAGCTACCCTTGCCATCACCGTGAGGGATGCTGTCTATAAGTAAAATTATAAGTAGCTGTTTGTGTTCTGAACTGTTTTACTGAAGTAGTGATTGTCCAATAGACTTTCTGTTGTAAGGCTACATTCACACCTGAGCGTAGCGTTTTTCACCGCGATTTTACCGCGATTTTTGCGGCGTTTTTTACCGCGATTTTACCGCGATTTTTACCGCGATTTTTGTGCAGGCGTTTTTAGATTGAATAGAGATCAATGGAAAACGCCTGTAATCTGCCCAAAAAGAAGCTCATGTACTTTTTTGAGCGTTGGGCGTCAAAACGCTCAGATGTGAACAGGGGCCATTGAAATGAATAGGATTTGTCTTGTTGGGCGTTTTGAGAGCTGATCCTAGAGCAGAAAAACGCCCCAAAAACGCCCCAAAACGCCTAGATGTGAACGGAGCCTAATAGGGCCTATTGTGTGCAACCATGTGTTTCCCTGGACTCAGTCAGAGAGGAGTTGATTTACTAAAACTGGAGAGTGCAAAATCTAATGCAGCTTTGCATTGAAATCCATCAGCTTCCAGGTTTTTATCAAAGCTTAATTGAGCAAGCTTAATGGCCCGTACACACGCACCGATTGTCGGCCGTAAATGTTTGGCCAACGTCCGATCGGCCGATTGTCGGCTTGTTAGTATGATGCTTCCGACAACCGACTGCGACTTTTCGGCCGAACAAAATCTGGTCTGCATGCTATAAAATTTTTGTTGGCCAACAACAGAACGGCCGCTTGTTCGTCAGTCAGTACAGATTTCGGCCAACAAACATCTACAAATCGGAACACGCATGATCAGAACCAAATAACGACCCGGAAGAATATTCTCAAGTAAACTAGCCATTTTATCCAGAAAGAACTTTCGTCTCGCGGCAGTCCTAAAAATATGTGAAATGCGGAGCACATGCTCATCTTGGTAAATGTGAGAAGAAGGAAGATGCTGCTCATAATTCAATACTTTACAATTAAAAAGGCATGTGTTCTCTTATGATGAAGATAATGATTTGTCTATTCTATATGGTGCATCAAATCTTAAAATTAAATATTTTAAACTCTTCACCATTCTCTTAGTATTTTGACTAACTATTGATGTCCCTTTATTCATTTGTGATTTAATGTATAAAACATATATTGCTGGTTACGTACAATATTCTACATTTTAAAAAATAAAGATAGGCCACTTTTTTTTTTATCATCGTATTTATTTGTGAAAATAAGAAAAACAAACATAAATATATAAATACTCTCCGTATTGTAAAAATAAAAATAAAAAAGGACAATTTTGACTAATAGAAATTTTAAATAAATAAAAAGGGGTAACATAAATAACAGGGTCAAAATTAGGGTAAATTATAATTGGGCTTAACAGTAATCATGCTGCCATGAGGGGATGTTGGCATCATGAGGGCCATATTGCCACTGACTGCAATGTGGCAGTTGTGGCTGTTGTGGAGGTGGTGGCTGGGGTTGTTGTGGTGGAGGTGGAGGGCATGGGTGCTCTCCTGTAGTCGGCCCCGTTCTGCTTTATGCAGCACCTCCAGAATCAGGCTCTCAACCATTTGGCGCTGTAGAAAATCGACTTTCCTGAGCTTATTGCCCGTCATGTTCCCAAAGGACTCATGTTCGTCCGGCTTCCTTTTGAGGGCTATGGAGGCCTGACTCAGGAACTCTGTCGTTACTTCATCAATGTGTTTCTGTTTCTGCCGCCGTTTGGCAGGAGGTAGGGCAGATACAGAGGGTTCCACAGGTTCCTGGCTGACACCTGCCTCATCCTCTGTGACACTTTCCTGTTGATGAAATGAACAATTTATTAGAATGTTATAGTGTATATAAAAAGTCATGTTTGTTATATTATTTTGAACAAATAGCAGACTTTACATACAGTGGCGTATCTAGGGTCTCCAGTGCCCTTGGTGAGGAGCTGTATCGCCCCCCCCCCCCCCCCCCCCATGATCAATTAAAAAATGTAATGAACAAAAAAAATATAAAAGGGAATTTAAAAGACGTGTCCCTTGTTTGCCCAGTGTAGAGCTCTCTAGTGGGCAATCACTGTCTCAGGTGTGAACAACAAGAAAAAGAGGGGTGAGAGATAGAGAGAGGGAGAGAAAGAGGGGGTGTGAGAGAGAGAGAGGGGGTGACAGAGAGAGAGGGGCCTGAACTTGCAGAGGGCTTGATGTAGGGCACTGAGGGGGAATCGTGCAGGGAAACAGGAATAAGGGAGCCACCTGCCTTGCTGACCCGGAGTGAGAGACCAGAGACATGGAAGCAAGGATGGATGTATCATTTGCAGGAGCTGTTTGTTTGTTAGAGTTAAAAAAAAACGGTAGAGCCGGAGGAATGCTGAGGCTACAGCAGTGTGTGTAAGACCAGAGCTGTACCACCTCATCCCTTTAAAGCAGGACACCTATTAATTACACAGATTCTGGGGCTGGTAAAAGTGGTAAATAAACTCATTTAGTGCCTTATGTGCTTTTAAATTAGCCACAGAACCTGTGTAATTAATATGTGTCCTGCTTTAAAGGGATGAGGTGGCAACCCTACCTGCGCCCCTGGCGGGTGCCGGTCTCGCCAACCCCTTGCTACGCCCCTGTTTACATAAAGGGTCAATTATGGTCTTGCTAATTATTTTGTTACATCATTATATTTATAGCAGACAATATATTGTGAAATGCCATACCTGAGTCAAATTGGCCTCCAGGATATCTTCCTCCTGGCTGGCCTCAAATGAGGCCTCTGCAGACGTGGAAGGGAGTGTGGACAGGGATGGCCTTGATTCCTCCTCGTCCGTCAGGAACCGGAGGATTTCAAAATACCACAGCCGTGTTACATAGACCTCCGCTGCAGCAGCTCCAGACCTCGTGGTTTTATTTTTTTTATTCAACTCCCGTTTGTAGGCAGTACGAATGCTGCTTATTTTGGTTTTCACATATTCCACGGTAGCCTTAGGATTAGCCGTTTGGTAAAAGGCAACTAATTTTAAATAGGCCTCTTGTTTAAGTTGCCTATTACTGTAGGTTTTACTTTTAACTTTCCACAAACAGGGCAGTTTTCTGTACTCCTCGATGAAGAGTTGCAAAAACTCAGGGGTGGTGAAATTGTCCACCATTATGTAGTACAGTATATGCCTGCAAGACACAACACAACACAAAACATAGTAAAAGAGCATGTATTTTGTCACATAATAAAGATATTCCCAATAAAAGCTGTATAGGGCCAAAAACACCCGCTTTTGAATCAATTGTCGTACCTTTGTTTGTGGTGACGAATCGTTATTCGCCGATCGATCGTGCTCCTACAAACGATTTTTCCAATAGCGAATCGTCGACCGAAAGATCTGGCGTCCTTTAAATACAGCACATGCGTCAACTCCGCCTCCAGTGGCGGGCTGACGCAGGGGCGTGTACGTGCCGAAGATTAGGCTGCATGCGACACACACACACGTGAGTCAGCGGAAGATTCTTTGCCAAGCGAACATGTCACAAAAATCTCAGAGTTCTACAAGTGAGGGCCGAAGTGGTTGGGCCACCAAAAAACCCAAAGCAACACCTATGACCAAGGGGGAAATGGTGGAGATGGTTGGCATACTTGAGAAGCACGACTATGATGGCAGGTTCGATAATTATGAAAGGCCCAACTCAAGAAAAGACCGGATTCTGGACAAGGTTGTGGCATGTTTACACAAAAAGTACGGTGTGGAGCGATCAAAAGACCAAATCTGGAAAAGATGATCCGATCTAAAGCATCGGGAGCAAGAACAGCTTGGTCACATACATCGTATTCTTAAAAAAAGTACGTTTATTTTTTTTATCAAGCAATATGTTTTGGGTCAATTTGGTGTATGTTGTATTAAAATGTATAGATTATAATGTATATTAAAACTTTACAATTATAAATTTTATTGGTCATGTCTTGATTAGATCGATCTATTGATGATTTTTTTGTATATTACATTAAAAGACAGGAAGCCACAGTAAAAAATATATGCATTTGATTGCAACGAATGTTCTTTCTTGCAACTAATTTTCTATGCAAACATTCCTATTATTCCCATATTATTATTCTAACCTTTAAATAGGAGAAAAACGCAAATTAAAAGAAAAAGAATGGGAAAAGAGGAGGAGAGGTGCAGCGACTTTGGCAGCTCCATCCACATTGGAGGAAGAAGCAGAGGACATGGGCCCAGATGCTGACACACATTCTCCAAATGGTAATTGTTTCCTATGCAGAGTCAAACATTAATGTCCCAAATTTTTCAGAGATAACCTTGTACATGTCTTAATATTTTTTAATAAAATAGCTGTCAAGCAGTGCACCATGTCCTATCACATTTACCTCTTGTGAATTTTATTACATGCCACATTTTTATTATTATGTAGATAAAGACAGTAGTGCCGAGTGCAGCATGGTGGAGCCAACAAGTGTGCAGCCACCACAGCAACAGGAAGGTTGGTAGGCCCAGATTTTTGGGTAGTGGGATACTAAAAATATGTGTATTTGCAATGATTGTTTAACCTTATATTGTTGTATTTCCTTAAAAATGTACATTGCAGAGGTTCCCTCATGTGAGGTATGGGATGTGTCACCTCCAGCTGGTTCTGATGTGGAAATGTCAGTAGCCAAATCTCGTGCCAGCATTCCAACCAGCCTCGCAAGCACATCTGCGAATGATCCGGATCATGAAGCAAGTGTCGGGGAGCCAGTTGTGTGCCCAAGTATGCTTTTTTATAATGTGTTTTCAAGTGTATTTCTCATTTGCTGTATTTGATGTAATGCTTCAAAGGAACGACCTGTTTGTTAAATAATGTGAATCAGGTGCGCAAAGCTTTTAAAATATGTGTCAATTATATAATCATATAGTGTAACATCGTAATAATTTAGCTTCATTTGTGTAGATTTGTGACTATATGATTATATCTTTGACACATGATTAAATTGTTTGGCGCACCTGATTCACATTTTACACCAAACATATGTTTTTGACGTTTGCAGGTTTTTAGGCCCCTTGCACATGGGGCATGAGCACAAACGTGTGTCAAAGCTTGTTTTGACGCCGGAAAAAGCAGCTGTAAATACGTGCTTTCATTAGTTTGTTCAATTAGCGTAATCCCACGTTTTGCCATGTTGCTTTTAGCAGCGTTATTTTCAGCCTCCATTTCTAAACAATAGTTCCCTATGGGAGCCTCTTGATTCGAATGGAAGTCGCACCGTAAGTCGGAGCAGGATGGTCCGACTTGCGGGGCCACTTGCACTGTGAGATTATTGAGGGGGAACTACACACAAAAATGGGATAAACCGCCGTGGGTGTCCCCCCCAAGTTCACAAGCAGGCCCTTTGTGTGTGGTATGGAATTTGAGGGTAGGCCCACACCAAAAAGACGGCGTGGGGTACCCCGAAATCCATACAAGACCCTTATCCAAGCGTGCAGCTTGGCAGGCCAGGAAAGGGAAGGGGACAAGCAAGCGGACCCACCCCCCCCCCCCTGGACCACACCAGGCCACATGCCCTCAACATGGGGGGGTCTTGTTGCTTTGGGGCAGGGGGGGCTCTGCAACCCCCACCCAAAAGCACTTTGCCCCATGTTGATGAGGACAAGGGCCTCATCCCCACAACCCTGTCTGGTGGTTCTGGGGGTCATGCGACCAGGGGAGAATCTCGAAGCACCCTTTAACAAGGGGTGGCCCCCAGATCCCGGACCCCACTCCCTATGTGAATGGGTATGGGGTACATAGTACCCCTACCCATTCACCCCATAAAAGGAAGTGTATGTGAATAACGACAGGAGACGTTTATGAAATGTTCTTAAAAATCTTCATCCGGTCTTCTCCACTCTGCTCTTCGGATCTTCTCCTCTCCGCTCTTCTGCTGTCCAATCTTCTGCTCTTATGTTGTCTGCTCTTTTTCCCTAGGCTCTTCTTCTTCCTCCTGTCCTCCTCCGATGCTGTTGCCAATGATTCTGCCGGTCTCTGGTCTCTGCAGCTTAATATATATACATTAGGGGCGTGACCTCTCGATGACGTCATCGTGCGTTCACGCCCCTAATGGATATATAGTAAGCTGCAGAGACCGGAGACCAGCAGAATCATCGGCAACAGCATCGGAGGAGGACAGGAGAAAGAAGAAGAGCCTATGGCAAAAGAGCATAAGAACAGGGTAGGTATTAACTCTTGAGTAATTTAAGATAAACTTGACACCAAATGTTTCTATATTATGACCTCATCTAGGTGCTTTGCATGTACTTTATATTTTCTTTTTTTATTAACAGGTCATGTTTTTCCTAGTTGCACTATCGCCAGGATGACAGCAGAGGCTCTACAATGCTACTTAGAGCTGGAAAAAATGAAGGAGGCTGCAACAGCGTTACAGAATAAAATGAGAGACATTGTTGACATGCTTGCCAAATTCTAAAATTAATTTTAAAAAATTTTTATTGGTTTTTATTGGGATGTTATTGTTTTTACCCATGTTCGTGTTAAATTTTCTGGCATATTTATTGCACAATACATGCATCGTCATCTGTTAACGGTGTACCCAAGTTTGGTCAAGTTTTACACAGGGCTCCTATGCATATGAAGCACTTCACAACACCCTAACCCTAACCCTAACCCTGTGAATGTTTTGTACTAAAAATGTTTTACATTCAACAAAGGGTGTTCGATTCTTTCTGTGACTTTCGTTGAGGGGCCAGGTCTAAAGCTGTGTAAAGCACAAAATGTATGATGGCTGTCCTATTCACATATTTGCATGTTAATGAAAGCAGTTTTGATTGTGTGTAGAATTATCAGCCGGAAAAAATGATTGTGCCTTCAGGACCAGTGGACATCTAACAAGTGATATTCACTAGTACACTGAATGCACTATAATATCTGTGAACTGAGTGGCAATCAGTCTACTACAATACAGGTTATATTTAGTGCCGGCTCACACTTTTGCGCTGCGGCAATCGCATGTAATATTGGAGCTCAGTGCCGGTTCACACTTCTGCGTGTGTGGCAATCGCATGTAATATCGGAGCGCACTGCTCCTTCATTACATGCGATAGGATGTGCAGTGCGAATTCAGCCATACACTTTGTATGGCTAAATTCGCACTGCACCCGCACCAAACACGCACATGAGGCATTTTACCAGCCGCATCAGGATCGGATCGCACAGTGGTTCACACTTGTGCGATCCGATCCTGTGCGAACTGTCAGATCGCACTGCGATATGCAATCAAACTGGGGGTGTCATTAACATTTCATTGACACCCCCAGCATATCGCATATGGCAGTGTGAACTGCCCGATGTGCGTTTGCGATGCGGGAACAGGCTGCGAATTCGCAGCCTTCCCGCATCGCACAAGTGTGACCTGGCACTCACTGCTCCTTGATTACATGCGATCGGCTGTGCGGTGCAAATTCAGGCATACACTTTGTATGGCTAAATTCACACTGCACCCCCACACAAGTCGCACATGACCCTTTTTTTCAGCCGCATCAGGATTGGATCGCACAGTGCTTCACACTTGTGGAATCCAATCCTGTGCGAACTGTAAGTGCCGGGTCACACTTATGCGATGCAGGAAGGCTGCGAAGTCGCAGCCTTCCCGCATCGCATAAGTGTGACTCGGCACTCAAAGTACTAGCACTCCTAGGATTTGATATGGCATTGAGATTGCCAGTAGCAATCAGTGTAGGGAGATCAGTGTAATATATAGTGTATTGCTGGTTCTTTTGTCTATTTCACTTTACATTACCTATATATAACACTTTGAGCTCAACAATGAGCAAGTTTCACATAACACTGACATCTCCTAACATTGGTGGGCAGTGAGAAGGATGTCATAAATGAACACAACATAACAGGTGGAGGTAAGTTGTTAATACACTAATGTATTAGAATAAATATATAGTATGGGCACCTTCTGGACAATGACCACCAATGTAAGGTGACATTAGATGAACCTTGGGTGTGACCTTGTTCTCAATGTGAGAGGGTTTGTAAAAATTTAAAGGGGTGCAGAAGGCCCTTGTATTTACACCACTGGGGAAAAAATAACACATGGCCATCATCGCATTGGATCAGCTGGGGAGAGATTACAGTAAAGAAACACACTGATGAATGTATTAACCCTTCTAAAGTCACACATATATAACACATGATGAACCCAAAAAATGATGTTTGGGATATGTGCCCAAATTATTAGAATACACAATACAGAATCATTGCAATTTTGGTTTAATTTTTGAAAAATGATTATATCTCTTACATTTATCTTGTGTCTGGCAGATAAGACAAAATTAACGAGTGTCTGGCAGTGATTCCTGCCAGGACACAGCTCCTCTCCCCACAAAATAGTCTAGATATTCCTGGCGGATCTGACGGGCTCTTTGTGATGCCAATCCGGAACGTCCTACTTCCATTGAGGTCATGGACTCCACTTGTTCACGGGGTTGTGCCTCTCCACTTGGCCCTGGCATAGCAGGGTCAGTATCCAGTTGCTGCATTAAATAGTTATCAGCATTCCTGCATAAAAAGTTATGTAAAATGCAGCAACAGAGGACCACGTGATCAATTTTTTAGAGTGCCAGGTGTATTGAAGTCAGAAAGATCCTTAACCGGTTGGCCATTATCCCGAAGGCATTCTCCACCACTCTGCGAGCTCTGGACAACCGGTAGTTGAAGATCCTTTGCCCGGGGGGGGAGGTTCTTCAGAGGGTAGGGCTTCATAAGATGCTCCCCAAGCGCAAAAGCATCATCCGCAACAAAAACAAAGCTCAGCCCCTCAATGGTTTGCTCCCTGGATGGCAAGTTCAGAGTGCCGCTATGAAGGCGACGAGCGAACTCCGTCTGCTCAATAACTCCTCCACCCGAATTGCGACCATTTTTGCCAATATCCAAAAAGATAAACTCATAGTTAGCATTAACTATGGCTAGCATTACTATACTAAAAAAACCTTTATAATTAAAATAAAATGAGCCGGAATTCGGAGGGGGGACAATGCGGACGTGTTTCCCATCTATAGCACCCCCACAATTGGGAAAATTCCACTTTTCCAGAAATTGAGCAGAAATCTCCAGCCATTGCTCTGCGTTTGAAGGAAACTGTGGGGGGAAAAAAAAACAAGATTTAGTGCTTGAGCACATCACATTATTACACGCACAGTTGTCTGTTAAATGCTTATGCAACTTTAAGATATAAACAACAGAAAGCCAATCTTTTGCATTTGGGGATCTAACATCTACATACATTTATTTTACACCTCCTAATGTTATTATATTGTAATTCACCAGCTAGAGCTTTGGTATATGCTGACTTTTATATTTAGCATTGGTGGGTGGGGGGATGGGTAAGTAAAACTATGCATTTATACATCAATAAGGGCTTGTGGTCAGTGAACGTTTTTACATCATTATATAAACATACACAATCATAGGTGGGAATGGATGGACTGATGTCTTTAAGATAAATCATAAACTAGGTACTAAAACATTGGCAAAGGAATAATTGGTTCAGGGAAAGTCATAAAATGACACAGATTCAATATACTGTTAACAGGCAATGGGTTTAGGGACACATAGGAGAGAATGCTGGGGTGGTTACTGGGTAATTTTACAAATGGTTAAGATAATATAAATCTTTACCACTATGTGCATGCGGACAGAGGGTAGTTACAAAATAATGACCTCTGTAAATTGATGTACATCCAAAAACATCATAATTCGGGTGAGATGACTAATACATGTAATGTAATGTAAAACATAAAACATACCTTGATATAGTCCTTCTGCAAGACCTTGATGATAGCAGAGCAGGTCTCAGGGATGATGATACCAAGAGCTTGGGGGGAGATGCCTGTGGTGAACTTGAGATCCTGCAGGCTTCTCCCTGTTGCAAGATATCTCAAAGTCACAATTAACCTTTGCTCAGGAGTAATTGCAACCCGCATACACGTATCCTGCTTGATAATATAGGGGGACACCAGGGCAAGAAGACGGTGAAAGATGGGATCAGTCATCCTCAAATAATTCCTGAAGTCATCAGGATTGTTTTCCTGGAGCTCCCTCAGCAAGGACATGTGGGAAAATTGATCACTGTTAAGCAACCAATTTTTCATCCAGGAGGTCCGCTTCTTCTTCCTCTTGCTCATAACTCGCCTCAGAGCCAAAACTCCAAGACCAACTACAGCAAAAGTCGAATCCTCGGTCTCCATAATAAATTCTCGAATGATGTCTCAGAAAATAGCGAAATGTCGTTAACCAAACAAATGCTACCAAAATCAGCGCGAGATGCCCAGAAGGGTCACGGCCAAACACTCACTTCCTCTTTTGTAGCGGCGGACGTGCGCCGAACGTTCGTTGAACGTAGTGACATCATTTTCTGTCGGCCAATAAAAGTCAAGTGCAAGTCTAGAGCACATTTCAACCGACAACCAACCAACACGACAGCACTGGACAAAAGACGGCCGATCGTTCGACCGACAATCGGTGCGTGTGTACGGGGCATTAGTTAGAAGCTGATTGGCTGACATGCACAGCTGCACCAGATTTTGCACCTTCTAGCTTTATTAAATCAACCCCAAAGGTTGTTTAGCATTATTCTACATTATATGCATGCTCTTTGCCATTCTGATCTTGTTTTACATTTTTAATTTTACTTTGCACCTGTTTAGTAAACTCCAGGTTACAATTACTCTGCCTGATTATTCAGCCGATTATGCATTCTGTTACAGTAGCAATAATAACCACCAACAGGACTTTTCTTTAAAAGATGCAGGTATCCAAGCCCACCCCACCTCAGGCTACGATTGTTTCCACTCCCTCACCACCTCCTTGAGGGACAGCATGCCCCAGCAAACAGTGGGTGAGGCCAAATTCTGATAACAGTGTAAGGGGATTAAAAGGGGACTGTTTAAATAAAGTCTGAGCCCAACTCTGCTTTGGGTCAGGGCTGGTGACGCCACAAGGAAGCACAGGAGAGGAGAGAGCCAGGATGAAGAGAAGCCAGCAGCCGGATGTACGGCATGATTAGGAAACCAGGGCTGCTGGGCGGGTGCAAAAGAAGCCCTGCATGTAAGTCCTGGCTTGGCCTAATATCACCTAACTCTACCTCCTCCTAGACGATCAGAGACCTGAAGCAGGAGAACAGGGTGTTACAGTGGAGAACTGGTGTGCAAGGTGTTACAATGGGGAACTGGTGTGCAGGGGGGTACAGTGGGAAACTGACGTGCAGGGGGCACAGTGGGGAACTAGCCTGCAGGTGGGGCACAATGCTGAACGGGTGTGCAGGTGGGAGTGAAGAACAGGTATGTAAAAGGTACAGTGGGGAAAAGGTGGGTGGGGGGATTAAAGTAGGGAACAGTCGTTAAGGGCGGTACAGTGGGGGCACAGTGGGGAACAGGTATATAGGAGGTAAAACAGTTGAGAGTGGGAAACAGGTGTGCGGGGGGGGGGTACAGTGGGGAACAGAAGTGCAGGGGGGGTGCAGTGGGGACCAGGTGTGCGGGGGGGGGTGCAATGGGGAACAGGCGTGCGGGGTGGGTACAGTGGGGAATGGGTATGTAGTAGGTACAGTGGGGAACAGGTGCGTGTGCGGGAGGGTACAGTGGGGAACAGGTGTGCAGGAGGAGGACAGGCATTTAGGGTGGTGCAGTGGAGAACAGGTGTGCAGGGGGGCACAGTGGGGAACAGGTGTGTAGGAGGTACAGTGGGGAACAGGGGTGCAAATTGGGGGAAAGGTGTGCAGGAGGAGGGTACAGTAGGAAAACAGGTGTGCGGGGGGGAGGAACAGGCATTCAAGGTGGTACAGTTGGGAATAGGGATGCAGTGGGGAACAGGCATTTAGGAGGTACAGAGGGGTAAAGGTGCAAAAATTGAGGTGAAACTGAGGTCTTAATATAAACAAGTTTTGTGTGTATACCACCTAAAGTGATTCTTTAGGGCTGTTTGCGGGGGGTAGTAAAATACACTTTTGCCAGAGTAAAAAAAAATCTATGCACCAGCCCTGCTTTGGGTTAAAAGTGTCTAGTGCACAGAATGCAGGGGTCAGGAGTAGGTAAACCACAAGTGGAGGGATACACACACACACACATAACTTCCAACTGTCCATGTAGGCATACATGTGTATTCACACATCCGGCAGCCGTGGATTGGCTGCAGTCACTGTTCTACTAATTTTTTTCCCACCTGGTTTCTTTGATTTCTTGTAGTTTATTAAGGCAGGTAAGTAATTTATTCATGGCTTAGTTCTACCTTAAAGTCAAAATTACAGTTGTAGCGCTTCCCCCGCTAGGGCCACTGATTCGTGTCTCAAACAGCAACACTCACTCCTTTGGCTTAGTAAACAGTCTGGGGGTTGCCTTTTTAAAGTTTATTGCAAACTAACTTGGATGAGGCTTGGAGAACGTGCTGTGAGATGCACCAGAACAGCCTTTTTCAACCCCTGGGGTGCCCTGATGTTTCTTCAGCGGTGCCTTGGCAAAATGCCTAAAAATTGCCAAAAAATTGTATACAAGCCGGCTTGTAGATGAAGCCTGCCTTTTAGTTACACAAAGCCACAGGTTTTCCTTCTGAACCTTTACAACCTTCTAGCTGTAGGTGTCCTAACGACCAATGGCATCATCAGTTAATATGGAGGATGCCAGTCGCCTGCACAGCATCCTTGTATCATCCTCTCCTGCCCCTTTCCATTGGTGCTGGGGTCACATTAGCTGAGTGATGGAGAGAAACACAGGTAGAAGAGAAGCATTGGAATACTAGTCAGTACCAGTTTGCAAAAGTTTATTTGCTATGGAAGAATAAATCCCCTCTAACTTTGGGTGTCCTACTTCTGTGGATGTTGCTACATTATGTAAAACTATTAGAATAGTTTTTACATTTTAGAATGGGATGCCTTTGAAAAGGTGCCAAAATTGTCCATAATTTTTAAAGGATGCCTTGACTGAAAAACGGTTGATAAACACTGCTCCACAACACTGAACAGGAATGTGAGGACACTCTAACCTTTGCAGCTACTTATTAGAATAGTCTCTAATAAGTAGGACATAAAGTGGACAGCACTGGGACACCATAAGTAATGTTCTAGGCCAGGCAGGACTTAACATTAGTGCAGCAGGGGTTAACAACAGCAACAGTTACTAGGATCCTTCTTTCAGGTCGGTACTCAGTGTCCTTGGGACTTGGATATCCCCTTCCAGACTCAGGCTTTTGGTTTCCTCAATGAAGCCTCCAGACCAAATCCTCAATGAAACCCCCCAATTAGCTCCCAAAGAATTTGCAGTGGAATAGGCTACCCAGTTATACACAGCTGGGACTTCGATGAGGCTAGGAGAATCTTCAGGTGGGCAGCCTAGAAGGGCTGCAGCCCTTCTAGCTGGGAACCTCTCCTCCTGGGGAAGAACCCTGCTCTCTGAGGCTCCAAACTGTTTATGCACCCACCCAGCAACCATCTGAGCACCTTTACCTAGGTATTGGCTAAAGCTGCATAAATAATCAGACTGCTCATTTGACTCTTCCACTCCCACTCTTCTTCCACTCTTCTTACTACATTCAAAGCAATCACATGATGCTCTGCTGATTACAGCAGAGCCACAAAACTAAATTTGATAAACCTAACTAGCAGTCTATCTGGGAGGGTGCTACACAGTTGTTAGTCTCTTGGTCAGTATTTCCATTGCTTTCAGAATACACACTGGTTAGTGGTTAATGCATAGGAAATGTGATAGCTATTCAGTGGTACAAAAAGAGCATTTATATACTAAATTTGATATGTATGGGAACTACACACTTATTGTCCCATAAAAAAACAAAACATTTATGGCAAATCCGTGTATGTATATGGGCTGCACTACGAAAACACCTAGATACAATTTTTAATTCTCTTTTGATTTCACTTATTACTAATTCTGTCATTAGGGCACACAACTTTTTTAACACCAATTTTTCAACAAAAGGTTATTGTATTGTAAGGATTTGTTTATGGTTTTCCAACCATATCAGCAGTTAGCATTGTACTACTGTTTTAATTCACCTTATAGTGTTTAAAAAAAACATAACATTTTCTTAACCACGTTAGTACAGCACTATAGCCAAAAGGCAGCTACAGCACGGTACTATAATTCTGGGGGGGGGGGTATAGCTGTCCTCCCAGAACCCCACCGCCTCTGTACCTCCTGGGGCATGCATTGCGCATGCTCTGAGTGCTGATCACAGATCAGGGTAAAGGGCCAATCACAGTGGCCCTTTACCATGTGATGATCTGTGTCAAATCACAGCTGATCACATGTAAACAGGCTTGCCAGTTATAGGCAGTCCTTGCCTCGCGCACTGTGTCTGTGTAAGGAAAGGAGTGTTGATAACTGGCAAGCCTGTCAGCACACTGTTTACACTGATATTTAGGGCACTGATCATCAGTATCCTGATAATCAGTGCAGCCCCATCATTGCCTCAGTGAAGCTTTTCAGTGTCCGCCAGTGCTGCCTATCCGTGCCCATCAGTGCCATCTATCAATGCCCATCAGTGCAGCTTCTCAGTGCTGCCTCATCAATGCCCATCAGTGCAGCCTCATTAGTGAACATCAGTGCCCATCAGTGCAGCCTATCAATGAAGAAGAAAAATTACTTATTTGCTAAATTTTATAACAGAAACTAAAATATTTTTTTTTTCTTTTTCAAAAAGCTCGGTCTTTTTTCATTTAACAAAAAAGAAAAAACCCAGTAGTAAATTAATACCACCAAAAGAAAGCTCTATTTGTATCAAAAAATGCTGACAATTTAATTTGGGTACTGTGTTGCAAGACCATGCAATTGTCATTCAAAGTGCAAGAGCACTGAAAGCTGGTAATTGGCCTGGGCAGGAAGGGGGCGAAAGTGCCCTGTATTGAAGTGGTTTACATAATTGTAAATATTTGTGATTGTAAGCATTACATTTTTTTAAATTAAAACTAACAAATATATTATACTGATCTGTGCCATAGTGTTGCACAGAGCAGCCCCAATCCTCCTCTTCTTGGGTCCCCTGCCGTTGCTCCTGACTCCTCCTCCCTGTCGAATGCCTACCATAGCAAGCTGTTTGCAATGGGGACACTCATGCGGGCACGCTCCTTAATCAGGCTGATTGCATCCATTCAGAAACACAGTCCGTCTCAACCCCGCCCCCCACTCTCTGCTTAAAGGTTTTGACTGACAGCCAATGGCTTCCACTGTTAGACAGGGGAGAGGGGAGAAGAGCTGCTGCAAACGTGCACAATGCTGGATTGAGATTGGGCTAAAGTAAGTGTTTAGAGTGGGGGGGGGGGGAGGGTTGGCAGCTGCACATAAAGGCATAAAGGGTTTTTTACCAAAATGCAGAAAATGTGTTAAGGTAAAAAAAAACTTTTACCTTTACAACTGCTTTAAAGCTAAACTCCAGGCAAACAGATAACTAAGCCATTAAAATGAGATTAGATCTGTTTACCTGCCGATAAATTTATATTTCTGTACACCTAGCCTTGAGACTTTCAAAACTCAGCTGGGCAGCATTAGGCTGATGACTTGATTTTTCTCTACAACGATGAACACAGCTAGGTCACATTCAAGCCTCCAACCAATAAAGGAGCAGCAGCACACTGATGTGGTCATCCCATTGTTCAACCGGCTTTCTCCTTCTACTCACATGTTCCTTGTCAGCACAGGAGCATAAAGGTCAATTGATTTGACCCTAGTGGTGGCTGTCCCTTTTCCAGTCTGAGAAATATTTACATTAATACATTTAAAGTGGAGTTCCACCCAAAAGTCAAACTTGCATTGACCTGCTTCCCCCCCCCCTCCCCCCTCTCCGATGCCACATATGGCACCTTTCAGGGGTACTTGTTTTTGACAGGTATCCTTCCCCACTTACGGGAGAGAGCGCCGTGGTGCTGTCCCTCAGAAGTTTGGCCCCCTTTTTTTCCCCACCGCTGGGCCAATTAGAAAGTGCAGAGAGCTTTGCGCATGGGCAGTAGGGAACAGGCTGTGAAGCAGAAAAGCTTCACTGCCGGTTTTCCTATACAACAAATGGTGGTGACAGCACCCGGCAGCCGATCTGAAAATTGGCTGCGGTGCTGACATCGCAGGCTCCCTGGACAGGCAAATCTTTATATATTACAAGTCAGCAGCTACAGTATTTGTAGCTGCTGACTCTTTTTTTTTTTCCCCAGCTGGAACATTGCTTTAAAATGATTGGTCATAGACACATAATTGCATTTAGTTGCATTTTTCATATCTTCTTTCAGTATTCAGTTCAGTATTAAAGGTGATCATAGAGGTGTGTTTTTAAATGCTGTCACACAAATTTTAGCAAAGATCCACACATTTTCCCAATTTAATCTAAATAAAAAATGTGTAAATCTTGAGTTAAAGTAGTATAATTTGTATAAAAAACGAATCTACGCAAAAGGTGAAAACAAATAAAATAAATTGTCAGCAGCAATACACAATCCAGACACCGGATTACATAAACATAATGTCAAAAAGTGCAGCACTATTAGTGTTTAGTTAATGAACATGGAAAAAGTCCATGTAAACAGTCCCATCAGACACTGTGAAGATAGGAAATCCCTAAATCCGTGGATAGTGATTAAAAATTTGCAAAGGTGCCACCAGCCTGTGATTTCACACCATACTTACACTATATGTAGTGACCCACTAATAAGGCAGGTCTCATTCGCTTTGTTTAATAATTGGGAGCAAAATCCAGATCCCTGGGCAGTCATTTCCTCGAGCCAGATTGTTTTTGGTTATACATGACTGATGGATATCTGCAGAGGAGTCTATTTGGGTCCAGGTACATCCAGAGGAAGACCATCCCAGTGAGATCCAGAGGGACTTAGTTACAGGCAATTGAGGATCTGTAATGGGGCCATTGCTTGGAGGTGAGCAAGCATTCTAGCCACAGGTGGTAGTCATTAGAGTCACTAGAATATAGAACTGTAGAACATGACTGATTATTGCACAGCGGGGGATTTTTTACATATTTATTGGGACTATGCACGTTCAGTGTGCTACACTTGATGTGATATTTTATTAGATACACCAAAGAGCGCTCAGATGACTACGTTTATTGTGGAAAATACCTTATTTACAGAGCTGTTGGGCGCTCACCAGAGATCTTCTCCTCTTCTCCTTCTGCAGTGCTTGGTGCGGGTCTGACATTAGCAGGGATCTCAGCCCCTCCCTCTGCAGTATTCCGAGTGGAAAAGAAGAGCTCCTGTGGGTCACATGAGTGCCCAATGGCGCTGTCAATTATGTATTTTCCACAATAAAGTTACAAAAGGAGACATACTGCACATAATCTTTTTACAAAACAAATTACATAATTTTACAATGACTTTAGCCAAGGTTTGTTTTTGGTATTACAGAATATCATAATGCTGACTCCTGAGCTGAACTTTTTAAAAACATTTTATTGTTTTATTCCAGGTTTTTTTAGAACATAGAGAGGGGTAAATGACACAGCACAAGTACTGTGCTGTCTATCATGCTTTAAAGGATCAGGATATTTTTTTAGGGTTACAACTACTTTAAGATTGTCATTATACATACTATAAAAAAACTAAGACATCCCCTGAAAATAAGCCCTATTGTGTTTTTTGTAGCCAAAATTAATATAAGACCCGGTCTTATTTTTGGGGAAACACGGTACTTAATAAGGTATAAGTTCTTCTACCTTCTGGATTTATACCCAGTATACCAAGTATACCTATCTGTATTTATTCATAAAACCCTCCCTCATCTTCTGTTTTACACTTATATATCAATAGAGTGTAAGCTCTTCTCCCTTTCATATTTATCCTTAATACATGAATGCATTGTAAAGAGCTATACATTCTGTTTCTTCTTACTGTATCTCCTCCTATACCCTAAATATTTGTGTAATGTATGGCGAAGGATGGTGGTCCCTCCATGCAGCCTGTATGCTTATTGGTGGTGCCCATGAAGCACACACATGCAGGTAGAGCTGAAGAGGTACAGAGAAGACAAGAATCTGTTAAAGCACCAAATGCTGTATTCATGGGAATAGCAGGAATGCAGGGGTACCATTCAAGAACAGAATAAAGCGGTCTTAATAAGTAAATATTTCAGCAAAACCAGGAGGACATGTATGAGGCTTTAATATTAGGCATATATTTACTTTTCCCAACAGTGGCAGCAGTTAGCATTGCTGGAAACGTTTTTTAAGAGGAAAGGGGGCATTACAATGAAATCTAGGAACATGAGAACTGCAAGATAACTCTGAGAGACCACAAACACATTCAAACGGGAAGTGAAGTAAACAGAGAAGAGCTTCTGCAAGGTGCCATGAGGTAGGAAGTTAACATGTTTGATATATACACAACTACCAAAAGGCGCCACAGTGTGTGGGAGGTGTAGAGGAGACATGTATATCAGTTTCTTTAAATTCCATCCAAGTAAACAATGTTAGGAATCCTCTGATTTTTAACGAGAATTCCGGAAACATAACCTCATTTAATCTAGCCATTTATAAATGAACAGAGACACCGTTTGTTTCAAAGACACCATGGCTTCATTGATCAAGAGTCAAATAATCTCAGTTTATTGTAGTGAAGGGTACTCCATTGTTATGAAAATAATGCCGTCTGCTCTGTCCTGTAATGAGTCTTTGATTTGTGTAGCTGTGAATTGCTTGAAAAGTATTTGTTTCCATTTTTAAAGTGTTCTGTGATTTAGTGTGCAAATTTATTAATGCATCTCAGAATATTCCCAGCTTGTTCACAGCTATTTAGCTGGGTAAATAGAAGGAGCTGGAATAGGAATAATGGGAGTAAATATAGAGCAGCAGTTTAGATTGCCAGACAAACAACAAAGGCTAACTGTAGCTACATTGTTTTAGTTTGGATAGAGTGAGAAAGACTTACGGCCCATTCACACCTTTGTGATGCATTATTGGGCAGGCAGTGCAACAAAACTTCAACACAAATTACCACAACACATGGTAGTGCGTTACTGTGCCTTGCAGGGTGCTGCAATGCGTGTGCATTGGACTGGACTGCTGTTAGAAACCACGGGGCCCCATACAGTCAATGTTTCAGTTATAAATGAACACAGTGAGTGATTGTTACCAATCTACACCGTGCCGATCACACTCCCTGCCCACATTCAATTCAGCCTGCTGCCTGGGCCTTCCTGCTGGCTCAGGCCCCATACTCCCTCCGACCCTGGCATTGGAGCTGCCTTATGTCAAGTTGAATTACATTGCATTGTGTATTAGAGGCTTCAGACAGAGTCAGATATTGTATCTAATATAATAAAGTCCAAGTGTCTCTGCGTCCAGTCCCTGTGTCCGAGGGATTGCGCTACTGCGCATGTGCCCCACGGACAGCCGTTGGGACTTGGAGCGCAGAGACTTCGGGCAGCCAGGTGAGAGAATGATGTCAGGGAAGAGGGTTAGTAGGCGTGTCCAGTAAAGCGATGGGAGTGATCGGTAGCGCGGAGGGTATATCAGTACAGCGGTGGGCGAGATCAGTGGAGCCGCAGGCGTATCAGTGGAGCGGGGGGCGTGTCCTGAGCGGTATAAATTGCCGAGCGGCGGGCGGAGCGCTGCATTTCTCGGTAAGCAGCGGGAGAGAGAAGATCGCTCTACACACAGCACTGTGCTCCGGAGCCGGCTACAGCTATTGTCCAGAGGAACTACAACTCCCAGTAATCTGCCTGTATGAGGGATTACAACTCCCAGCATACACTGTAATAATGGGGTCCAAATCTGTAATAATATACACCTGAACTACAAATCCCAGCAATCTGCCTGTATGAGGGACTACAACTCCCAACATACACTGTAAAAATGGGGTCCCAGTCTGGAAAACTGAACTACAAATCCCAGCATGGAGTGTTCTATACTACAAATCCCAGCATGGAGTGTTCTATACTACAAATCACAGCATGGAGTGTTCTATAGATGGTTATATATACAGTGCATTGCGAAAGTATTCGGCCCCCTTGAACTTTTCGACCTTTTGCCACATTTCAGGCTTCAAACATAAAGATATAAAACTGTAATTTTTTGTGAAGAATCAACAACAAGTGGGACACAATCATGAAGTGGAACAAAATGTATTGGATATTTCAAACTTTTTTAACAAATAAAAAACTGAACAATTGGGCGTGAAAAATTATTCAGCCCCCTTAAGTTAATACTTTGTAGCGCCACCTTTTGCTGCGATTACAGCTGTAAGTCGCTAGGGGTATGTCTCTATCAGTTTTGCACATGGAGAGACTGAAATTTTTGCCCATTCCTCCTTGCAAAACAGCTCAAGCTCAGTGAGGTTGGATGGAGAGCATTTGTGAACAGCAGTTTTCAGTTCTTTCCACAGATTCTCGATGGGATTCAGGTCTGGACTTTGACTTGGCCATTCTAACACCTGGATATGTTTATTTGTGAACCATTCCATTGTAGATTTTGCTTTATGTTTTGGATCATTGTCTTGTTGGAAGACAAATCTCCGTCCCAGTCTCAGGTCTTTTGCAGACTCCATCAGGTTTTCTTCCAGAATGGTCCTGTATTTGCTCCATCCATCTTCCCATCAATTTTGAGGGTGTGTTCAGGGTGATGAGGTGTGTTGCTTTTACGCCAAACATAACGTTTTGCATTGTTGCCAAAAAGTTTGATTTTGGTTTCATCTGACCAGAGCACCTTCTTCCACATGTTTGGTGTGTCTCCCAGGTGGCTTGTGGCAAACTTTAAACAACACTTTTTATGGATATCTTTAAGAAATGGCTTTCTTCTTGCCACTTTTCCATAAAGGCCAGATTTGTGCAGTATACGACTGATTGTTGTCCTATGGATAGAGTCTCCCACCTCAGCTGTAGATCTCTGCAGTTCATCCAGAGTGATCATGAGCCTCTTGGCTGCATCTCTGATCAGTCTTCTCCTTTTATGAGCTGAAAGTTTAGAGGGACGGCCAGGTCTTCGTAGATTTGCAGTTTTCTGATACTCCTTCCATTTCAATATTATCGCTTGCACAGTGCTCCTTGGGATGTTTAAAGCTTGGGAAATCTTTTTGTATCCAAATCCGGCTTTAAACTTCTCCACAACAGTATCTCGGACCTGCCTGGTGTGTTCCTTGTTCTTCATGATCCTCTCTGCGCTTTAAACTGACCTCTGAGACAATCACAGTGCAGGTGCATTTATACGGAGACTTGATTACACACAGGTGGATTCTATTTATCATCATTAGTCATTTAGGTCAACATTGGATCATTCAGAGATCCTCACTGAACTTCTGGAGAGAGTTTGCTGCACTGAAAGTAAAGGAGCTGAATAATTTTGCACGCCCAATTTTTCAGTTTTTTATTTGTTAACAAAGTTTGAAATATCCAATAAATTTCGTTACACTTCATGATTGTGTCCCACTTGTTGTTGATTGTTCACAAAAAATAAGTTTTATATCTTTATGTTTGAAGCCTGAAATGTGGCAAAAGGTCGAAAAGTTCAAGGGGGCTGAATACTTTCGCAAGGCACTGTATATATATATATACACATATAAAGTACAAGTGTCTTTGTGTCCAGTCCCTGTGTCCGTGGGATTGTGCTACTGCGCATGTGCCCCACGGACAGCTGTTGGGACTTGGAGCGCAGAGACTTCGGGCGGCCGGACGAAACTGTTGAAGCGGCGGGTGTGCGCGGGCACGCGGCCGGTGCGCGTTCGCGTGGACTTACTGCTAAGCGGCAGCGGCCGTTACAAGTGGCGGCGGGCAAGTGATGTCACTCTACAGCCCTAGGCCTATAAAAGCACATTCAATGGTACATCAGGACTATCTAAAACAATAGCGGTAAAAGTGTAGTGCTAATACATAGTGAATATAAGAAACCCACAAAAAATATTAAATGGTCATGGGAGTAATCAAATAAGGAAAGCTCATAAAAGTGAACAGATAAAATGGTGTGACTAGTCCAATAAAGTCCAAATACAAAACAAATGTATTTAAATTAAACTTTAAATCCCCAGTGTAAAGGTGACATAACTGTCCAATGCAGTGATGATCAAGTGGAAAATGGATCCCAACACCAACTGAAAGGTGGAGATGTAGTTTGCTCACCAGATCCGTAGGACACAGAGTGCCATATAGTACCTGGGTCAAAATCGCTTGAAATATAGTAGAAAAGGGGATATAGATACTCAGCAGGTCATTGATGTCCAAGTGATGTTATATAGCAGATAAAACACTCAAAGCCTCTCGGTCAACCAAATGATGGTGCATGGAACAAGGAAAGGAGGAGAAGCAAAAAATAGTGTAATACTGCTAAAAAATGTTATTACGCAAATAAATAAAATTTACACTTACAAACATCGCATGAAAAGAGGCATGGAAGAATGTAATGGTAGGCTGTCAGTAGCGTGGCCTTAACACGTTTCTGCAAATATGCTTTCCTCAGAAGATAATGCCAGCCAAATACCAAAAAAGCTCATCTATTTATAATATAGTGGTGTACTAATGGTGAAATATAGTCCCCCAATCATCTAATGGGACAAGCACGCCAAGCTGAGTGCCAAAATGGCGTCGGCATGCTTCCCAAGCCTCGTTTTCGGAACGGGTTAATGACGCTACGTCACTTGCAGGATATACCGGAAGTGATATATGGGCCGCGTCATACACAGGAAGTAAAGTCACGCCCGGAGGTCTAGGCGAGGCTATGGGGCACTACGTCACCTCCGCAGTACACAGGAAATTATGTGTGAGCCGCATCGTATGCGGAAGAGTAGCCAGACTAACCTAGAAAGTTTAAGGCAAAACTACACACAGCGCCATCTTAATTGTGGGATATACAATAAGATAACATACAGCGGAGGGACAAATTACATAAAATAATATAGTACCATCTAAGCAATGTAAATATACAAGAATATGAATATGTCACTATTAAAAATGTATTAAATTAATTTATTAAGTATCATGAATGAATAAAAAAGCATCATAAGAATATAAACAATACAATTAAATAAATATTTGAATACTACAGATATTAAAATAATTTTAAAATATTTAAAATATCCTAAAATGCCAATATGTGTATGAATGGTGTTAAGAGAGAGGGAAAAGGGAAATTAAAAAGAAGAAAAAAGGGGAATAAATTAAGAACCCAGAGGGTACAAATCATGTTATGATGTATTAATAAAAGCATTAATGTCCCACTCTATATTGAGACCATAGGGATAATAAGACTGTAACGTATATATCCCATAAGTCTCGTGCCGTGAGACACCACGGATCTTATTAACACTTTGTGGGCCCACTCCCAAAAGCAGGAGATTTTGTGTTTGTGACTATATAAAAAAATTGACAAATGTCGTAGGGAACTAAATTCCTTTTTACAACGTGAACACTTGCCACTGATTGTCGGGTAAATAATGTGAAGGACCTCCGGGCTTGGTACCAGTGGAATAGTATTTTATGGGTTATGAATATCATATTCAAAATTGTATAAATGTCAGTTATTAGTCCTTTAGAAGAAGGACCCATCAAAATGATTGTTTCAAAGGAAGACAATTTAGAGAATTGCAATAGGTTATCATCAGGGCATAGTGACAGATTTGCAATTATTTGTCAAATATAATGTAGCACCCTACAGGTAGGTGCTAGATAAATGTATAGTGGGCCTTGTCTGCCTAACAGCAGGGCTGTGATTTATGTAGCTAGGGTGTCAGGGCTTCCAGATGTGCCTGCTGAGGGGAGAAGTATCCCCACTGGCTCTTGTAGGAGGCTTCGCATAGGGCAGTGTGGGAAGCCGAATCAGGGGACACATCCCAGCTTGTAACTACCCCAGAAGGCAGATTAGGCTGCAAAGGATTCTGGGAGTGGGTATAAATTTGGGGGGAAGTGCATGGCACAGTGTCTTTGGCGGGAGCAGAGTCCCGTAAAGGAGAGTGCGGCTGTCTCTCCTCCTGTCTGAGGAAGGCGGATGTCTCAGGGTGTCGCCTGAGAGTCCAGAAAGTGCTGAGTTGAGCTGAGGGGATCCGGTGTGCCGAGAACCTGCAGAGAGAGAGTGGGGTCCAGTCCCAGAAAAGCCTACACAGGTCGTGAGTACTGCAGTTTGCCCCTGGGGGTCTGCCTGAAATTAGAGGGGACCACTCCGGGAGAGGTTCTGGGATCCAGTGTCAGCTAGCTGGTAAAGGAGGTACCTAGGTAGAGGACCCTGAATTTGCAAAAGGGGTACATAGTTAGTGGACCCTGAAGAGTTCAAGGTCAAAGGGGGCACCGGTAGTCTGGGCCCTGAAGTGTACAGAGTGTGCCAGTTACAGTGACAGTTACACAGAGTTCTGCAATATACTACCTCAAGCTGTGCCAGGCGGGGGGAAAGTATTCAGTGGCTTTCACAGTACAACAGTGTCAGGAGTTCTACAGTTCTCAGTCTTGGATCTACTGGACTATATGTCGGGGATTCAACACTTCTTCTGTTATACAGAGTGTTCTCAGGGTCAGTGAGCGTTGGCTGGCGCCGGCTGGCGTCAAGGAAGTGCCAACGGGCATTTTTGGATAGAAGTCCCAATTGTAATTAGTTTAAGCCTCAAGGAGTATTCCACTATTTCCCTTCTCCCATCCCCTTTATTTTAATAAAACTACAAACAAAGATGCCGGAGTTGTTTCTACTTCAGTTGTCACACCCAGGGACTCAGCTCACATGGGCTGGAAAGGATTCCAGTACTAATGGCAGACCCACATCAGGCCATATGCCTGGAAACCTTGCTACAATAATTTCTCTTAAAATTCTACAAAGGAATGTAGTTGTCTAGTTGTAACTAAATGATTAAATTGAAATAAAGTCTTCAACATCCAAGGCAAGGACATCTACAAGGTTAGGCTGTCTGGAATCTCTGGGTTAAAAAGAAAACATATCATTAGGGTGAGTTTATTGTTAGGGGGAAGTGACACTTTGCATTTTGCAAAAGGCCTTTAGGAAATTACATAATATGAAGCAAGTTGGATGGGTGAATATTAATATTGCTGTTTCATAGCAAGGAGTTCGGATTAGAGGGAGCCATCACTAGCTTCTCTACTTCCATCCAATGTTTTTACTCATGTATAGTAAACCAGGGAGCCAAGGCTCTCAAGTGGGCAGCCTGGTAGTATCAGAGTAAATTTGGAAAGGCAAGGCCACCTTGGTATGAGGAATTGTCTAAAATGTATTAGCATTTTTTCCTAGGGCCAGTTCCTTCAGATTGGCATGAAGAGGGAGTTTACTGCAATTGGGATTCTAACTCGTGTAGTTTTAGTTCAGCACACATTTTAGCATTTGCATCCTCCTTAAGCGTGGTTTTTAAAACTATGCACTGCCCCTTAGTCACTGATTTGTATTTTTCCCATAGTGTACCATAAGTTTCATTAAAATAGTCACGAAGAGCTGATTCCATTTTAGAAGGTTCACAATTAAAGTGGTAGCAAATGCTGTTTTTTACATTTACCTACAGGTAAGTCCAGAATAAGGCATACCTGTAGGTACAGTGAATGTGGCGTTTAGGAGATATTCACGCTCGTAGCAGCTGTGTCACCGATGTATCTATGCGCACTGCACGCTGAATTGACAGCACACTAAATGTGCCATCAACACCACACAACTAGAGGGGTTTTTTTTAAGGTAAGTCTGTCATAATGTGCTAGAATGTAGTGCATATTAGCACATTATGGCTTGAACCTCCTGGGGTCCCACATACAGTGCCTTGCGAAAGTATTCGGCCCCCTTGATCTTTGCAACCTTTTGCCACATTTCAGGCTTCAAACATAAAGATATAAAACTGTAATTTTTTGTGAAGAATCAACAAGTGGGACACAATCATGAAGTGGAACAAAATTTATTGGATATTTCAAACTTTGTTAACAAATAAAAAACTGAAAAATTGGGCGTGCAAAATTATTCAGCCCCTTTACTTTCAGTGCAGCAAACTCTCTCCAGAAGTTTAGTGAGGATCTCTGAATGATCCAATGTTGACCTAATTGACTAATATTAATAAATAGAATCCACCTGTGTGTAATCAAGTCTCTGTATAAATGCACCTGCACTGTGATAGTCTCAGAGGTCCGTTTAAAGCTCATAGAGCATCATGAAGAA
This sequence comes from Pelophylax lessonae, assembly GCF_965119305.1. Classification (NCBI taxonomy): domain Eukaryota; kingdom Metazoa; phylum Chordata; class Amphibia; order Anura; family Ranidae; genus Pelophylax; species Pelophylax lessonae. Next base: position 714,740,793 of record NC_138768.1, read on the forward strand.
CAAGGAACACACCAGGCAGGTCCGAGATACTGTTGTGGAGAAGTTTAAAGCCGGATTTGGATACGAAAAGATTTCCCAAGCTTTAAACATCCCAAGGAGCACTGTGCAAGCGATAATATTGAAATGGAAGGAGTATCAGACCACTGCAAATCTACGATGACCTGGCCGTCCCTCTAAACTTTCAGCTCATAAAAGGAGAAGACTGATCAGAGATGCAGCCAAGAGAACCCATGATCACTTTGGATGAACTGCAGAGATCTGTCCATAAGACAACAATCAGTCGTATACTGCACAAATCTGGCCTTTATGGAAGAGTGGCAAGAAGAAAGCCATTTCTTAAAGATATCCATAAAAAGAGTTGTTTAAAGTTTGCCACAAGCCACCTGGGAGACACACCAAACATGTGGAAGAAGGTGCTCTGGTCAGATGAAACCAAAATCGAACTTTTTGGCAACAATGCAAAACATTATGTTTGGCGTAAAAACAACACAGCTCATCACCCTGAACACACCATCCCCACTGTCAAACATGGTGGTGGCAGCATCATGGTTTGGGCCTGCTTTTCTTCAGCAGGGACAGGGAAGATGGTTAAAATTGATGGGAAGATGGATGGAGCCAAATACAGGACCATTCTGGAAGAAAACCTGATGGAGTCTGCAAAAGACCTGAGACTGGGACGAAGATTTGTCTTCCAACAAGACAATGATCCAAAACATAAAGCAAAATCTACAATGGAATGGTTCACAAATAAACATATCCAGGTGTTAGAATGGCCAAGTCAAAGTCCAGACCTGAATCTAATCGAGAATCTGTGGAAAGAACTGAAAACTGCTGTTCACAAACGCTCTCCATCCAACCTCACTGAGCTCGAGCTGTTTTGCAAGGAGGAATGGGCAAAAATTTCAGTCTCTTGATGTGCAAAACTGATAGAGACATACCCCAAGAGACTTACAGCTGTAATCGCAGCAAAAGGTGGCGCTACAAAGTATTAACTTAAGGGGGCTGAATAATTTTGCACGCCCAATTTTTCAGTTTTTTATTTGTTAAAAAAAGTTTGAAATATCCAATACATTTCGTTCCACTTCATGATTGTGTCCCACTTGTTTTTGGTTCTTCACAAAAAATTACAGTTTTATATCTTTATGTTTGAAGCCTGAAATGTGGCAAAAGGTCGAAAAGTTCAAGGGGGCCGAATACTTTCGCAAAGCACTGTATATATATTTTTTTCATCCAGCAGTTTACTACAGCTTTAAGCAAAAATTCATTCAGCTTCCAGGGCACATTTAAGTACAGGACACATAACTTTTTATATGTGTAGGAATACAATCAATATGCAACATTAGCCGATTGGCACCAGCTTTTAGGACCCATTCATACCAGCTTGGTCCGCTGTGGTGTGTTGTGTTAGGGCAGTCTACTCATTTATACACAACATGCCCATTATCACAAAACAATAGTGTGCATGGGCCCTTAGTCATTTGTCTAGTGTGATGTTTATTTACTAAAATTGGACAGTGCAAAATCTGGTGCAGCTCTGCATAGAAACCAATCAGCTTCCAGGTTTATTTGCCAAAGCTTAATTGAACAAGCTAAAGTTAGATGCTGATTGGCTACCATGCACAGCTGCTCCAGATTTTGCACTCTCCAGGTTTAGTAAATCAACCCCATTGTGTTTGAAAGCATAACTGTGAACATAGGATTAAGGAGTAATTTATGTCATTGGGAGGACCCAATGGATGCTAGGCTTTGTCTTTTTATTAGTTTTTTTTTATTTTTATTATAAATAAAGCATTTGAAATATGTTTGTGTAAATTAATTTATTGTAAATATTGATAACCTAATCCATTCAGTATATACAGAGCTGTTCTAATTGATGGTTTTATTGGGACAAGTTATCTCTTTAAATATACCTAGGTGGATAGCACCAATATAGCTTTTTGGATATATTTTTCCCTTATCCAATTTTTTTCAGCAGATTCTAAATACAGCCGCTACTTTTCTAGATGTTACAACACAAGATCAGGCAAGGTGTGTATTATGACCAAGAACAAAAAAATGTGCTTCAGTAGAGTAGCACTAACTGTTGCGTATTTTAGTACAGGATGACTTTGTGAAGCTATATCATACAGTATGAAGAAGGGAGGGTTTACCTGCGCTTAGGCATATAAAACGTAAAATATATATGTAGTGAAGTATCTTATTAGGCTGCTGCTGATATAAAGGAATTCATTCCCTTAAAGTGACTGTGTGAAAATTAATCAGTGCTGCTCTAAGCCACTAAGTGTGTAAAATTATATTATGAACATTAAGTGATAAAGAGCGTATTACCACCCTCCTTATATAAAATAAATAAATAAATACATAATCAATATATAAATAGATGCGAACATAAATGAAAAGTGCCTGTAGTGCGGTGCAAAATAGACACCTGTGCAATAGTAATACCCACCCAATCTCCGATGGGTACTAAATAACTTATAAAGTGCAAATATTGGTGTTATATCCACAATTAAGCATGTAACATAAATAAAGTGACAGGTGCTGGTGAAATAAAGATCAATGGGCACAGTGTAAACTCACAAGCAAGATTAATTGGCACAGAGGACACTGGTCACTTTATGTATTTATCTATGAACTGCTCAAAGGACTATAATGTATAAGAAGGAGGAGTTCATTGATGTTTATTTCACCAGCACCTGTCACTTTATTTATGTTACATACTTAATTGTGGATATAACACCAATATTTGCACTTTATAAGTTAGTTAGTACCCATAGGAGATTGGGTGGGTATTACTATTGCACAGGTATCTATTTTGCACCGCACTACAGGCATTTTTAATTTATATTCGCATCTATTTATATATTGATTATGCATTTATTTATTTATTTTATATAAGGAGGGTGGTAATACGCTCTTTATCACTTAATGTTCATAATATAATTTTATATCATACATAATTGAATTTTATACTCACTTACGTATATGAAGAGGATTTGAATTTCATGCTAGCAAGAATATGAATTGTTCTGGTAACAATTTGCAATGTTTGTTTCCGTTTATTAAAGTATTCAGTACATTAGTTATGGTAGATATCTGATGTCTGAAGATAAGGCATAATGAATGTGCAGTTTATTCACCTGGGCATTAGTGAGGTTTGGTTTCGCTGGACCTTTGTGCTTAAAGTCAGCCTCCCCAAGACATCTTATTGACACCGACACTCTTAGTTCCAACTGTCTGTTGGTAATTTTTCAATCTTTTTCTGCAAACTGTAACTCTACATATCTTTGGCTGATACCCAAATTCCCTTATTCATAAACATTGGGGAGCGTTGGAAACCAATAACATCCAAAGATTCTGCACGTTACAAGGCACATATAAAAAGAATACTGCAGACTTGACCCAACTTTCCCCTTCCACTTGAAAGATCCAGTTTTAGTCTTTCTGTGTTGCTTGGGTTTGGATATAATACATAAGGGAATAATACAAGGGAAGTAAATACATTAAGGGAGAGCCTACCCAAAACTAATTAACAATCTTTGACTGGGGTCTGATGGCTTGGTGGATGGTGGATCAATCATCGGTTTGTTAAAACCTTAGTGGGGTCCTGTGGAGAAATGTCCTGCCTTGATATTTTAACCCTCCACATTATATCACAGAAGACTCACAGACAGTAATACAAATCTGATAAAAACTTACAATCTTCTGCAAAATTGAAATAGAAAAAATAAAAAAAAACATACTTCCAAAAGGTATGTTAAAGCAGAACTTAACTGTATCAGAGCACCACAAACCAAAATGCTATATAATCAATTTGTATTTTCAAAGCAAACTAACCCATACATCCATGTCTCCATCTTACAAACAATAGTGCACTGTCCATCTGAATGAATAAATAAACATGTGTAAAAACACATTTATCACATTATATATACATATCACCTGAATGAAAAAAATGTGCAAATATAGTGCAAATTATGAAGTGTTAAAACATTTTTGATCCATGTCTTAATGCTTTATTTTGCTGAGCATTTCTAGGCAGTGGCCATCTTGAGTAGGGGCAGATGATTCATGTAGCATTTACTTCCTGGGATCCATCTGCCCTTAGTTCAGGCATGTAAGTAGGATGGTGTGCTTAGCTGCAAAAAAACCCTCTTGAAGACTTTTAGGATGTATGAGTTAATTTGCCTAGGTCTAGAAACCAGGAAGTAACAGACAAAATGTAAAAAAAGGTTTAAAACAAGTAAGTATGATATACATTAGTGATCAGCCGATATCGGTTGATGACACTGAGGTATGACATATAGTGATGGACGAACATCGGCCGCAAATTTTCTCAAAAGTCCGCGAACCGCAAGTTCCCGGCGGGCCCCATTGACTTTAATGGGAGGCGAACTTTAAAAACCTTTAGGTCATATTTGCAGCCACAAAAGACTTACGAGCTGTGCACAAATAGTCCCAGCACATGGACAATGTCATAACAGAAGTATTATATCAAGTTGCGCTATTAATAAGTGATGGAAAATGAAGTCCATAATAGTCCATAAATTGAAGGATCACAATTTTCAGACCAGGCTCCCTATGGATGTGTGCTTACCAGAAAAGGTAAATTAGTGTGCAGGTTCTCTGTAATGAATCTTGTCCCCTTGATGGAAGACTGGAACCAGTAGACTCGTGGTGATTCAGTGGCCGTTGAATCATAAAATAAATATAAAAACGCAATAGCGTAAAACCCAACACAAATGATAATATGTGACTTGAACACCAGTGAGGTCATTAATGTTAGGTTCAAAAAAATTAGTGTTGTATAGATAAACCACCACCAGTGTGAATGCTCACAAACAAATAATAAAGGGGGAAAAAAGGAATGATTTCTTGCAGTGGGACACCTAAAAGGTACCCCTTACCAGAGTAAATAAGGGCAAGTGCATATAAAGATGAGTGCTATCCTTCACCAGCTGAATTCGCCTCTTACCATGCGAAGGAAATAAAAAGCCAAAGTGAATGGGAGTGGTCTTATATATACTCTATCTTCTGTGTTAAACCTCCACCAGCTGAACTCGCCTCTTACCATATATAATATTAACCACTTGCCGACTGCCTAAAGCCGATCTACGTCGGCAGTCAGCCCCTCACAGGCAAAGCGACGTAGGTCTACGTCGCTAGCCTGTGAGGGTCTAGGGAGCGAGCGCGCGCCGCCGGAGGCGCGCTCCCGCGCGGTCACGCACTCCCCCGCGCGTGTAACCGGCAGACCCGATGTCCGCCGGTCACTCTGCGATCGGCGGGGGAGAGGGAGAAAGTCAGGCGGCTTGTGTAAACAAGCTGCCTGTCATTCTCCCCTGTGTATGAAGGATGATCATACGGTTCTACTATGTAGAACCGTTGATCACTGTTCATACATCTGAAGCCACAGCCAATCACAGTAGAAAGCACGCCCCTAGGGACACACATAGCCCCTGCCTTTCATAAAAAGTTAACCCCTTCACTGCCAGTGTATTTTTACAGTAACAGTGCATATGTATAGCACTGATTACTGTAGAAATGTCACTGGTAACCCCAAAAGTGTCAAAAATGTCAGTCAAGGGTCCGATCTGTCCGCCGCAATGTCGCAGTACCACAAAAAAATCGCAGATCACCGCCATTACGCGTTAAAAAAAAACCAACAAAAATGACAAAAATCTTTCCCTTTGTTAGTAAACGCGATAACTTTTGCGCAAACCAATCAAAATACGCTTTTTGCAAATTTTGTTTACCAAACATAGGTAGCATAAAACAAATTGGCCGAAAATGTTAAAAAATTTTGATTTTTACATTTTTTTGGGGGGGAATTTCATATAAAAAAATGTGAAAAATATTGCTATTTTTGCAAAATTTACGCTCTTTTTTTGTTTATAGCGCATGATCAAAAAATCGCACAGGTGATCAAATACCACCAAAAGAAAGCTCTGTTTGTGGGAAAAAAAGGACGCCAAATTCGTTTAGATACAGCGTCGCACGACCGTGCAATTGTCCGTTAAAGTCACGCAGTGCTGAATCGCAAAATACCCCCTGGTCAGGAAGGGGGTAAAATCTTCCGGGGCTTAAGTGGTTAAACAAGCCAAAGTGCAACAAGGCAATCACGTATATCACCTAAGAACCAGTGCCAGCCTTCACCAGTAGAATTCGCCTCTTACCCAATAGGGATAATAAAATCGCCTGTAGATGTATCAGACCTCATAGAGAAAAACACTGGACCTGATGCAAATAATCAGCTCACCTGTGCTGGATGTGGATGACACAAACAACAACCTGGCTCTGGTGGTGAATACCCTGGCCATCCTTTGGAGTCATCCGGGTTGAATTTGCTTCAGGTCCAGTGTTTTTCTCTATGAGGTCTGATACATCTACAGGCAATTTTATTATCCCTATTGGGTAAGAGACGAATTTTATGATTCAACGACCACTGAATCACCACGAGTCTACTGGTTCCAGTCTTCCATCAAGGGGACAAGATTCATTACAGAGAACCTGCACACTAATTTACCTTTTCTGGTAAGCACACATCCATAGGGAGCCTGGTCTGAAAATTGTGATCCTTCAATTTATGGACTTTTATGGACTTCATTTTCCATCACTTATTAATAGCGCGACTTGATATATAACTATTTACTGGGGTGTGGTCACACTTGAAGTTGCAGCTGTACATTTGATTTCCATTAGCGCGGTTATTATTTTCTATTTTCCATAACAGAAGTATTGCAATTGGAAAAGTTGCCCTAAAAATTTTTTTTTTTCATAAATCAGCGAGAACTGACAGCAGCAAATACATGTCAAATACATATAGGGTCCGAGGAAGTGGAGACAGGAGAGAGCGGTCTGATTGAGATGGAGTGAGGAGCGAGGAAGCACACGCCCGGAGCTCTGCTACCCCGAGCCAGATACAAGTCCTGCGGCTAGCAGCTTCAGATACTCACCCCTACAGGATGCCTCCAAAGAGGCAGGGAAGACGGCTGCATGATCAGCAGACCTCTGTGGTCTCTTCACTGCGGTTCCTGGTGACCGGCTGGCAATAGAGAAGGTGGCGGTGGATCTTGGTACCCCCTGCACTTTGGGAATGGGGGAGGACAACCCGCTGGCGGGAAGCCCCGTACGACAGTTACAAGGAGGTAACATAGACACATTATAGAGCTTAATTACAGACTCACCTCAGGCCACTGATGCCGGGAACAAGGAAGAGGAGTGGGATTGGAAAGCTCACATCAGGGCCCTCCCAACTAAACAAGAGATTGTTCACCTTATTACTAATACGTAGATCATCAAAGGAGGTGTCTATATTAATTTGATAGCACAAAATTATAAATGTACCACCATCCCAGTCATTTTGAAAGGATAAAGGAAATTAGGGGAGGCAGGGAGACTTCACATTTATTAAATAATATTCATAAAAAATACAAAAAGAACAAATAGTAACAGTACATCTTAAAATCAAGCATTAATGAAACAATATGCTCTCATGCTACCACAATAGACATATTGGTCCGAAGTGTGTAGGTCTTGCCCAACATGTTTCGCGGTACGCTGTCCGCTTCTTCAGGGGTCTTATCCTGACTGAGAGTTTGTTTCACAATTATACAGAGAGCTTATGTTCATCTATTAAAGAGAAGATACAATCATAAATACAATAATTTATATGAGAAGAAAGAGGCCAACAGAAAGGCCTGCAATCAATATATTTGTATATAAAGACACATACATAGCTTGATGGTGATCCTGGGATTCACCACATTCCCAAGTGAACCAATCAAGTCCCAGGGGCAAGATAAAGTGGAGCAGTCTCAAAGCCAAGATGGATATCAAAACGCCTCCCCGGCGAGCATGGGAGTCCTTGTAGGAATGTAAAAAAGATAATAATGAGGGTATAAGGCTTATTTGAAGGTAGTATAGTGAAAATAATCATGAAGGGGATTCATTATTGGTACATACATCCATATATATAAAATATGAATATTAGGGTTATTATGATGCGACTTATATACCACTTCAAATATATATCAGAGAATATGATGATAACTCACCAAAGGGGAGATAGCTCAGAACATGTAAAGAAAAAAGGGCCCAAGACTAATTGGATGGACATAGGCATATAAAAAGCTTGCAGTAGCCACAGCCATTCAGTGGGATGCCGTGGACAGCTGTATGATAAACATAGAAAAAGACAAAAAGGAAGCTTCAGCATATTGATCTCCAACAAGGGCTTCTAGATTACAAAGAGAGGGATTTGATGCAAAAAAAGATGGGTAGCCCCAAAAAAAAGTCTTACCATCACCATCACACAAGACAACTCTATAATCCAAGTAGGAAAGAGAGAGTATACTGACTGCACCTCAGGAGAGGGGGGGGAGGTTGTATTTCCAACCAATCCAAAGAAGGGCATGGAGGCTAAATGTTAAAAATGTAAGAGAGGTATCAGAGACCATACAGACCAAAAGAGTGCATGCACTCTTTTGGTCTGTATGGTCTCTGATACCTTCAAAGTCCCCCCTGCCTCCCCTTATTACTAATACGGTTGAACACTCAGTAACACAAGCTTTGGAGGGCCTGCAGATGGATGTACAAGCTCAGGGACATAGAGTGGACACTTTAGAAGCTGAACAGGATGATTTAATTCAAACCCTGACAGTACTGAAAGAGACATCCTTACAACAGTGGCCATGAATTCCCTTTTGGATCAAATGGCTGACTATGAAAATCGGGACAGACTTAAAAATATTAGAATTCGGGGTCTGCCTGAGGCCACTAGGACGTTTGATCTGGTTCCTACGATGCAGGGCATATTTCACCAAATATTGGGAGATAAAGCTCCAACAAATATAGAAATTGATCAAGTTCATAGGGCTTTATATCCTCAACCTCAGGGGGGAGAAAGGGCCAGGGATGTGGTATGTAAGCTGCATAGGTACTGTACTCCTTAAAGGATGATATCATGAAAGCTGCAAGATTTTTATCGGCCATCGATTTTGATGGAGTACAGCTTACTTTGTTTCCAGATGTTTCCCGCAGAACACTAATGCAACAACGCTCTTTGCGCCCCTATTGGAGACTCTTCACTCAGCAAAAGTGGTATATAGATGGGGGTTTCCTTTTCGTTTGTCAGCAACTAGAAATGGCAAGACTGCTGTCGTGCGGAATAAGGATGATTTGAAACATTTTTGTGGGATTTTGGATATACCCTTGACTGATTTTTTTGATTGGCGAATACAGAATACTATTCCTAGTGGTGGCGGCAGGTCCCCGCTAAATCAAAAAAACATAAAAAGAATCTACATCAGGGGGACTCTCAAATTACTTAGGAATGACATGGTTATAATTATTTGTAGGAATGTCTACTCTGTCCTTATGATCATGGTTGTTTAAGCAGACAAAATTATTCCTGTGGGGGATGGGGGGGGGGGGGGGTGCAGGGATTAGAGGAGGTTTTTTTTTTTCTTTTTCTTCTCTTTCTTTTTTTTTCTCCCCCTCCCCTGCCCCCCCCCCTTTTACCCCCATTTTTTGTGGGTGTCTTGGGAGGTGCCCTGTGCCTACTTCTGGGCTGGGATCTCCATTATGATTTTTGCAGGACACATTTTTTTTTTCTAATAATTTAATCAACCCCCCCCCCCCTTTTTTTTTTTAAGGTGAAAATAACTTCCTACTAAACCCGGAAGACATAGAAATAATTTAAGACCAGGGGTTAATTGAATGCTTGTAGGAGGTTAGTTTTGTTTAAATGATTATGGGTGGTTATATAAGTTAAATCTCCCTTAAGGGGAAAAATCTAGAATCTATTGGACTCAGTTTCCACTATTGCGACTTGCAGTGCGACTTGACACATGTCGAGTCGCACAGCAGGTCAAAACCCATTATTTTCAATTAGGCCCGTTCTAATTGCTGCGACTTGAGTCACAGCGACTTGTAAAAGGGTTTTTGCGCTGCTCTTGGGATGACTTTAGTACGACTTGTCCCTCATAGAAGGGGGTCGCACTGGGGTCGCACTTTAAAATAAATTATGATAAGTCAGAGGCACTGTTGATCCACACTCCACAAGATATGGCAGATTCCTTACGTCACTCCTTTGGATTTAAATGGCGAGAGGCTTCCCTTTTATATTTGGGGGTACATATTTCCTCAGATGGGAAAGTACTTTATGATCGAAACTATGGAGATTTGTTGACTCAAATCACCTCATCATAGAATCATGGATGCCATATCCACTTACCTGGTTTGGACGTATTAATGCCATTGAAATGAATGTCCTACCTAGAATAATTTATTTGCTTAGTACAGTTCCCATCCAATTACCAAAACATTTTTTCAAACACCTACGATGTGTCTTTTTGAAATTTGTTTGGCATGAACATCCACAATTAGCATATGATATACTTAGGAGGAGGAAATGGGAGGGAGGAGTTGGACTACCTGACCGAATACACTGCTGGCCCCCCTCCCCACTATCTAATACACTGCTGACCCCCCTCCCCACTATCTAATACACTGCTGACCCCCCTCCCCACTATCTAATACACTGCTGACCCCCCTCCCCACTATTTAATACACTGCTGATCCCCCTCCCCACTATCTAATACACTGCTGGCCCCCCTCCCCGCTATCTTATACACATTTGACCCCCCTCCCCGCTATCTAATGCACTGCAGACCCCCCTGGCCGCTATCTAATACACTACAGACCCCCTCCCCGCAATCTTATACACTGCATACCCCCCTTTCCACTATCTAATACACTGCTGACCTCCCACTATATAATACACTTCTGATCCCCCTGGCTGCTATCAAATACACTGCAGAACCCCCTCCCCACGATCTAATACACTGCTGACCCCCCTCCCCGCTACCTAATACACTGCAGAACCCCCTCCCCACGATCTAATACACTGCTGACCCCCCCTCCCCGCTACCTAATACACTGCAGAGCCCCCTCCCCACGATCTAATACACTGCTGGTCCCCCTCCCCACTATCTAATACACTGCAGACCCCCCTCCCCACTATCTAATACACTGCTGGCCCCCCTTCCCACTATCTAATACACTGCTGACCCCCCTCCCCACTATCTAATACACTGCTGGCCCCCCCTCCCCACTATCTTATACACATTTGACTCCCCTCCCCCCTATCTAATGCACTGCAGACCCCCCTCCTTGCTATCTAATACACTGCAGACCCCCTCCCCGCAATCTTATACACTGCTGACCCCCCTTCTCACTATCTAATACACTGCTGACCCCCCCACTATCTAATACACTGCTGACCCCCTCCCCACTATCTAATACACTGCTGACCCCTACCCACTATCTAATACACTGCTGCCCCCCTCTCCACTATCTTATACACTGCTGACCCCACTCCCCACTATCTAATACACTGCTGACCCCCCACCCTACTATCTAATACACTGTAGAACCCCCTCCCCACTATATGATACACTGCTGGGCCCCTCCCCGCTATCTAATACACTGCTGACCCCCCTCCCCACTATCTAATACACTGCTGACCCCCTCCCCACTATTTAATACACTGCTAACTCCCCCTCCCCGCTATCTATTACACTGCATACCCCCCTCCCCTCTATCTAATACACTGCAGACCCCCCTCCCCACTATCTAATACACTGCTGACCCCCCTCCCCACTATTTAATACACTGCTGATCCCCCTCCCCACTATCTAATACACTGCTGGCCCCCCTCCCCGCTATCTTATACACATTTGACCCCCCTCCCCGCTATCTAATGCACTGCAGACCCCCCTGGCCGCTATCTAATACACTGCAGACCCCCCTCCCCACTATCTAATACACTGCAGACCCCCCTCACCACTATCTAATGCACTGCTGGCCCCCCTCCCCACTATCTAATACACTGCTGGCCCCCTCCCCACTATCTAATACACTGCTGACCCCCTACCCACTATCTAATACACTGCTGACCCACCTCCCCACCAACTAATACTCTGCTGACCCCCCACTGTCTAATACACTGCAGACCTCCCCTTCCCACTATCTAATACACTGCTGACCCCCCTCCCCACTATCTAATACTCTAATACACTGCTGACCCCCCTCCGCACTATCTAATACACTGCTGACCCCCATACCCACTATCTAATACACTGCTGGCCCCCCTCTTTACTATCTAATCCACTGCTGACCCCCTCACCACTATCTAATACACTGCTGACCCCCCTCCCCACTATCTAATACACTGCTGACCCCCCTCCCCACTATCTAATACACTGCTGGCCCCCCTCCCCACTATCTAATACATTGCTGACCCCCCTCCCCACTATCTAATACACTGCTGACCCCCTTCCCACTGTCTGATACACTGCTGACTCCCCTCCCCACTATCTGATACACTGCTGCCCCCTCCCCACTATCTAATACACTGCTGACCCTCTCTCCCAGTGGTGGTTTTAGGCACGGGCGAACGGGGCAGCCGCCGTGGCGGCATTTTTTCATAACACGTGGGGGGCGGCATGCCCGGGCCGCGGACCGGTACCGGTCCGTGGATCAGATGGTACCGGACCGCCCGAGCCCCGTTCGCCCATGCCTAAAACCGCCGCAGCCGAGCCGAGCCGAGGAGCAGAGCATTGCTCCCCCCCGAGCCCGCCCATTGTGTGACAATAGTGAATGAAAATTCGCTATTGTCACACTGATCATCCTCCTGGCCAATCAGGGAGCGGGTCCTCCCGATTCCTGATTGGCCGAAAGGCAAACCCCACGCGCCATTGGCTGAGGAGGAGGCGCCGCGGGAGGACTGAAGAGACGTGAAGAGAAGTGAGGTAAGTGCTGTGCACGGACAGGTCTCGGGGGGGGGGAACGCTGGCGCTCTGCATTGAAAAGTGGCACTCTGGCATGGCATCTCTACATTGAAAGGGGGCAATGCTGAGGCGCTCTGCATTAAAGGGGGCAGTGCTGTGGCATCTCTACATTGAAAGGGGGCAATACTGAGGCGCTCTGCATTAAAGGGGGCAGTGCTGTGGCATCTCTACATTGAAAGGGGGCAATGCTGTGGCACTCTGCATTAAAGGGGGCATTGCTGTGGCGCTCTGCATTAAAGGGGGCATTGCTGTGGCGCTCTGCATTAAAAGGGGCATTGCTGTGGCGCTCTGCATTAAAGGGGGCATTGCTGTGGCGCTCTGCATTAAAGGGGGCAGTGCTGTGGCGCTCTGCATTGAAAGGGGGCATTGCTGTGGCGCTCTGCATTAAAAGGGGCATTGCTGTGGCGCTCTGCATTAAAGGGGGCAGTGCTGTGGTGCTCTGCATTGAAAGGGGGCATTGCTGTGGCGCTCTGCATTAAAAGGGGCATTGCTGTGGCGCTCTGCATTAAAGGGGGCATTGCTGTGGCGCTCTGCATTAAAGGGGGCAGTGCTGTGGCGCTCTGCATTGAAAAGGGGCAATGCGTTTATTGGGGGCAACAATGCTGTGGCACTCTGCATTTATTGGGGGCAACAATGCTGTGGCACTCTGCATTTATTGGGGGCAACAATGCTGTGGCACTCTGCATTTATTGGGGGCATTGCTGTGGCACTCTGCATTTATTGGGGGCATTGCTGTGGCACTCTGCATTTATTGGGGGCAACAATGCTGTGGCACTCTGCATTTATTGGGGGCATTGCTGTGGCACTCTGCATTTATTGGGGGCAATGCTTTGGCACTCTGCTATTATTGGGGGCATTGCTGTGGCACTCTGCATTTATTGGGGGCAATGCTGTGGCACTCTGCTTTTATTGGGGGCAACAATGCTGTGGCACTCTGCATTTATTGGGGCATTGCTGTGGCACTCTGCATTTATTGGGGGCAATGCTGTGGCACTCTGTATTTATTGGGGGCAATGCTGTGGCACTCTGCATTTATTGGGGGCATTGCTGTGACACTCTGCATTTATTGGGGGCATTACTGTGGCACTCTGCATTTATTGGGGGCAATGCTGTGGCACTCTGCATTTATTGGGGGCAACAATGCTTTGGCACTCTGCATTTATTGGGGGCATTGCTGTGGCACTCTGCATTTATTGGGGGCAATGTTGTGGCACTCTGTATTTATTGGGGGCAATGCTGTGGCACTCTGCATTTATTGGGGGCAATGCTGTGGCACTCTGCATTTATTGTTATGTTGTCATGTTATTTTTTTTTTTTTTTTGGGGGGGGGGGCGCCAGGAGGGAGTCTTGCCCGGGGAGCAATTTAATGTAGAACCGCCACTGCTCTCTCCCCACTATCTAATACACTGCTGACCCCCCTCCCCACTATCTAATACACTGCTGACCCCCTCCCCACTATCTAATACTCAAATACACTGCTTACCCCCCTCCCCACTATCTAATACACTGCTGACCCCCTCCCCACTATCTAATACACTGCAGAACCCCCTACCCACTATCTAATACACTGCTGGCCCCCTCCCCACTATCTATTCCACTGCTGACCCCCCTTCCCACTATCTAATACACTGCTGACCCCCTCCCCACTATCTAATACACTGCTGACCCCCCTCCCCACTATCTAATACACTGCTGACCCCCCTCCCCACTATCTAATACACTGCTGGCCCCCCTCCCCACTATCTAATACATTGCTGACCCCCCTCCCCACTATCTAATACACTGCTGACCCCCTTCCCACTGTCTGATACACTGCTGACTCCCCTCCCCACTATCTGATACACTGCTGCCCCCTCCCCACTATCTAATACACTGCTGACCCTCTCTCCCAGTGGTGGTTTTAGGCACGGGCGAACGGGGCAGCCGCCGTGGCGGCATTTTTTCATAACACGTGGGGGGCGGCATGCCCGGGCCGCGGACCGGTACCGGTCCGTGGATCAGATGGTACCGGACCGCCCGAGCCCCGTTCGCCCATGCCTAAAACCGCCGCAGCCGAGCCGAGCCGAGGAGCAGAGCATTGCTCCCCCCCGAGCCCGCCCATTGTGTGACAATAGTGAATGAAAATTCGCTATTGTCACACTGATCATCCTCCTGGCCAATCAGGGAGCGGGTCCTCCCGATTCCTGATTGGCCGAAAGGCAAACCCCACGCGCCATTGGCTGAGGAGGAGGCGCCGCGGGAGGACTGAAGAGACGTGAAGAGAAGTGAGGTAAGTGCTGTGCACGGACAGGTCTCGGGGGGGGGGGGGAACGCTGGCGCTCTGCATTGAAAAGTGGCACTCTGGCATGGCATCTCTACATTGAAAGGGGGCAATGCTGAGGCGCTCTGCATTAAAGGGGGCAGTGCTGTGGCATCTCTACATTGAAAGGGGGCAATACTGAGGCGCTCTGCATTAAAGGGGGCAGTGCTGTGGCATCTCTACATTGAAAGGGGGCAATGCTGTGGCACTCTGCATTAAAGGGGGCATTGCTGTGGCGCTCTGCATTAAAGGGGGCATTGCTGTGGCGCTCTGCATTAAAAGGGGCATTGCTGTGGCGCTCTGCATTAAAGGGGGCATTGCTGTGGCGCTCTGCATTAAAGGGGGCAGTGCTGTGGCGCTCTGCATTGAAAGGGGGCATTGCTGTGGCGCTCTGCATTAAAAGGGGCATTGCTGTGGCGCTCTGCATTAAAGGGGGCAGTGCTGTGGTGCTCTGCATTGAAAGGGGGCATTGCTGTGGCGCTCTGCATTAAAAGGGGCATTGCTGTGGCGCTCTGCATTAAAGGGGGCATTGCTGTGGCGCTCTGCATTAAAGGGGGCAGTGCTGTGGCGCTCTGCATTGAAAAGGGGCAATGCGTTTATTGGGGGCAACAATGCTGTGGCACTCTGCATTTATTGGGGGCAACAATGCTGTGGCACTCTGCATTTATTGGGGGCAACAATGCTGTGGCACTCTGCATTTATTGGGGGCATTGCTGTGGCACTCTGCATTTATTGGGGGCATTGCTGTGGCACTCTGCATTTATTGGGGGCAACAATGCTGTGGCACTCTGCATTTATTGGGGGCATTGCTGTGGCACTCTGCATTTATTGGGGGCAATGCTTTGGCACTCTGCTATTATTGGGGGCATTGCTGTGGCACTCTGCATTTATTGGGGGCAATGCTGTGGCACTCTGCTTTTATTGGGGGCAACAATGCTGTGGCACTCTGCATTTATTGGGGGCATTGCTGTGGCACTCTGCATTTATTGGGGGCAATGCTGTGGCACTCTGTATTTATTGGGGGCAATGCTGTGGCACTCTGCATTTATTGGGGGCATTGCTGTGGCACTCTGCATTTATTGGGGGCATTGCTGTGGCACTCTGCATTTATTGGGGGCAATGCTGTGGCACTCTGCATTTATTGGGGGCAACAATGCTTTGGCACTCTGCATTTATTGGGGGCATTGCTGTGGCACTCTGCATTTATTGGGGGCAATGTTGTGGCACTCTGTATTTATTGGGGGCAATGCTGTGGCACTCTGCATTTATTGGGGGCAATGCTGTGGCACTCTGCATTTATTGTTATGTTGTCATGTTATTTTTTATTTTTTTTTGGGGGGGGGGGGCGCCAGGAGGGAGTCTTGCCCGGGGAGCAATTTAATGTAGAACCGCCACTGCTCTCTCCCCACTATCTAATACACTGCTGACCCCCCTCCCCACTATCTAATACACTGCTGACCCCCTCCCCACTATCTAATACTCAAATACACTGCTTACCCCCCTCCCCACTATCTAATACACTGCTGACCCCCTCCCCACTATCTAATACACTGCAGAACCCCCTACCCACTATCTAATACACTGCTGGCCCCCTCCCCACTATCTATTCCACTGCTGACCCCCCTTCCCACTATCTAATACACTGCTGACCCCCTCCCCACTATCTAATACACTGCTGACGCCCTCCCCACTAATAAACTGCTGACCTTCTCAACGCTATCTAATACACTGCTGACCCCCTCGCCTAATACAATTCTGTTCCCCCCCCTGGCCCCCTCCCCCCTAATACAATGCTGTCCCCCCCAGCCCCCTTCCCCTAATACAATGCTGATCCTTCCCTCCCTCTAATACTATGCAGATCCCCCCCCTCCCCCTAATACAATGCTTATCACCCCCTCCATCTCTCCCCCTATTACAATGCTGATCCCCCTTCCCCTTAATACAATGCTGATCCCCCGGCACCCTCCCCCTAATACAATGCTGATCCCACTTGCCCCCTCCCCCTAATACAATGCTGATCCCCCTCCCCTTAAAACAATGCTGTTCCCCCCTCCCGGCCCCCTCCCCCTAATACAATGCTGATCCCCTTTCCCCCTAATACAATGCTGTTCCCTCCCATGGCCCCCTCTCCCTAATACAATGCTCATCCCCCGACCCCCTCGCCTAATCCAATGCCGGTCCCCCCCGGCCCCCTCCTCCTAATACAATCCTGATCCGACCTCCTCCCCCTAATACAATGCTGATCCCCACCTCCCCCTAATACAATGCTAATACCCCCCTGGCCCCTCCCCCTAATACAATGCTGTTCCCTCCGGCCCCCTCCCCCTAATACAATGCTGATCCCCCCCCTAATACACTGCTGATCCTCCTCTCACCCCCCTAATATACTGCTGATCCCCCTGGACCCCTCCCCCTAATATAATGCTGACCCCCCCCCAATACAATGCTGATCCCCATCTCCACCTAATACAATGCTGGTCCCCCTCCCCCTAATACAATGCTGTCCCCCTCCCACTAATACAATGCTGTTCCCTCCCCTGTCCCCCTCTTCCTAATATAATGCCGACCCCCATACCCCTAATAAAATGCTGACCCCCCGGCCCCCTCCCCCTAATGCAATGCTGATCCCCTCCCCCTAATACAATGCTGAACCCTCTTCCCCTAATACACTGCTGTCCCCTCCGGCCCCCTCCCCGTAATGCAATGCTGTTTCCCCCCTCCCCCTAAATTTCGGGGGGGGGTCAGCATTGTATTAGGGGGAGGGGGCCAGGGGGGACCAGAAGTGTATTTGGGGGAGGGGGGTGGTTCAGCATTGTATTAGGGGGAGGGGGATCAGCATTGTATTAGGGGCCCTAATACAATGCTGATTCCCCCCCCCAAATGCATTACACGAGGTCCCCCCCCAAGCCCCTTTACTCTTACCTGGTTGTCTGCTCACTCAGTCAGTGTCCCTGTGATGCCTGCCTGCTGGCTGCATGGATGCTGGCTAATGTCTGTGAGGGCGGGAACAGGAAGGGAGGGACTGGATGCCGCAGCCATGCTGTGAGTGTGAACTGTCAAGGCAGGACTCAGGAGATCCGCCGCCACGCAGCTGCCGCCCGCCGGACATGATGTCATGCTGCTCACAGCGGCTGGCCGTGTAAGAAACAATCTAGTGCAGCGGGCCAGCACTGCAGCTGGCACATCTCAAAGCGGCCCCAGGGCCAGCGGCCTACCGGGAGATTTCCCGGTATCCAGGTAAGCCAGTCTGGCTCTGCTTCCCTCCCTCCCTCCTCCTCCACGTTCTCTTCTTGCTAAACAGTATAGGGGTAAGATATAGTATGCTAATTAATTACATTTACTAAGACACTCACAAAAAAATTGTTCTAATATAAATCAGTATTAAATATATCAAGTGTAATTGCTAATACCTGTAAAGTAAAAAAGAGCCTTGGTTGCAGATGTTGTCCGTATAAATCATCTATGACTCTGCCTACACCATATTAATACACAAAAAATACACATTTGATGTTCAATACGGAATGATAGGGAGCGGTAATACAGTTTTTTCATATTTATATTTGAATTTGAAACAGTTTTTTTAATCATGTGACTGGCACAGCATCAATCAGGGTTGTGCAGACACATACTCACAGTGTAGAGAGCATATACTGTGCGGCACAGTGGTGTAGTGGTTAGCACTTTCACCTAGCAGCAAGAGGGTCGCTGGTTTGAATCCCAACCATGACACTACCTGCCTGGAGTTTGCATGTTCTCCCTGTGCCTGTGTGGGTTTCCTCTGGGTACTCCGGTTTCCTCCCACACTCCAAAGACATGCTGGTAGGTTAATTGCATCCTGTATAAAATTGGCCCTACTGTGCATGTATGTGAGTTAGGGACCTTAGATTGTAAGCTCCTTGAGGGCAGGGACTGATGTGAATGTGAAATGTATATGTAAAACGCTGTGTAAATTGACAGCGCTATATAAGTACCTGAAATAAATAAAGTATACAGTGTACTGTATCAGCAATAATATTTAGAGTAATAGAAGCCCCTCTATTCTCTATCTTTCCCTGCAGATGCCAAAGCACAGGGAAGGGTCATGTGACCACACAACAATGCATCAGGAATAAGGTACTTGGAGGTTAAAAAAAATATAGAATGGCATGATATATAATAGATAGTTTATGTGAATAAATAATGGCAATTAACACGTCTCTGTTTAGCATCACTTTAACTCTGAAATGGAAAAGGGGAGAAGTTGTGGGACTTTATATGAGACTCATGACCAACTGAGTCTCCATCCCTAATGCATAGAAGCAAAAACAAAAAAACACAAAAGTTGGGACTTTATATGAGGTGTGACCAGCTGCAAATTAAACTATAAATACGTCATGAGAAAGACCAGAGGGGTAATAATACATCTGTTTATTAAAAGTCTATAGACCAATTAACAGTAAAACCAAAGTGTTCACAGAGAATATGTAAACCCATGGTAGTGGGATAAACATACATGATACACATGTGGGTGTAAATGGTCCAAGACAATAATACAAAAGGGTACAGTGTAAGCCTGGTACATTCTGATACATAGTAAACATGTAATAAAGTCATAAAATAAAGATACATAATAAAAACTTGTAATGGATGGGTTTGCCTATGTTAGACTCAACGCGTTTCATGAGGATTCACTTCATCAGGAGTATGCATAGTTCAAATATCTAGGAAAAATATATATATATTCATGAATAACATTGTATCGAATAAATACATATATCTTGAAAACCTAATCAAAGGTGTAGCTTACATTTAGGTAATAGCTGTATCAGGGGTCATGTATCATCCAGGGGGATGGCCATCCCGGGCACTGAGGGAGCGAGGCCTGCATGCGTCAGGCAGGTAGTGAAATGAATGATGTGGTAAGGATCTCCATGACAGGATCTCAAAACAGTCTCCACTGACAATACGGTTGTACATCTATAAGAATAGTAAATTGTATATGTATAATAATATAGTAATGTAGGTAAATCGGAGAGTGTAGCCATAATTGAGATCCAGAGGACAAAAGCACGAAAAGGGAAAAAAGAAAAAGGTGAAACAAATGATTGTGTGGTAGTATATGGAGCAACCACATAGAGGAACAATAGTGATTATAAAAACACAGATAATGTAAAAATAAGTAGTTATCATAGATCACCAACAGAAGAGTGAAGAGTGAAGTAGGAAATTAAAAGTGCAATAGAATAAACGTCAAGTGAGAATAATGTAGACCAAAGAGGAGAAGATGTCCAGATTGTGGAGCTGGCTGACACAGCCATAGACAGTGTAAATCATATATAGATAACGAGTGGTAAAAGTGGTAAAGGATTAGCCAAGAAAGAGTGTATACCTGCAAGAACGCTGGAGCAGGGATCGCACCCAGCGTCACCCATGACCCCTGATATAGCTATTACCTAATTGTAAGCTACACCTTTGATTAGGTTTTCAAGGTATATGTATTTATTCGATACAATGTTATTTTCGAATATATATATATTTTTCCTAGATATTTGAACTATGCATACTCCTGATGAAGTGAATCCTCACAAAATGCTAACATAGGCAAACCCATCCATTACAAGTTTTTATTATGTATCTTTATTTTATGACCTTATTACATGTTTACTATGTATCAGAATGTACCAGGCTTACACTGTACCCTTTTGTATTATTGTCTTGGACCATTTACACCCACATGTGTATCATGTATGTTTATCCCACTACCATGGGTTTACATATTCTCTGTGAACACTTTGGTTTTACTGTTAATTGGTCTATAGACTTTTAATAAACAGATGTATTATTACTCCTCTGGTCTTTCTCATGACGTATTTATAGTTTAATTTGCAGCTGGTCACACCTCATATAAAGTCCCAACTTTTGTGTTTTTTGTTTTAACTCTGAAATGGGCACTTTGTTATGGTCCTATCCTCTCTTTACTTCCTTCATTTTAGTTTCTAACTTCTCTCTCATGCTCTCTGATTTGCTGTTTTGCTGTTTTGTGCATCTCCCCATTGCCTGTTTGCATTGACTTCAGAATCTAGCCCAGATACACTGAAATATGCCTCTCACTGATGCTTATGTGAATGATTACAGAGCCATCTACATAATCACTATGTTACGCAATCAACAAGGAGTATGGACAAAATAATACCTGTGGATACCGAAAAACATTAACTTCACCTGGAAGCTTTATGAGTCTAAATATACTGTCTACTAAGGAAATTAAATTTCATTTGATTACACTAATTATATCAATGAAATAAGTGGGAGGAAGCACTGAACCATGTGTTCCTTGTACTTAGTGGCACTCTATTCGGAAATAACAAAAAATAATAACCATTGAGGAAACAAGTAAATAACCATTAATGAGAAAACAAAATGCCTGTGAAATGTAGGTCAAAGCAGTCATCAGGCAAAACTGAAAATTACCAAAATGAATGGAAAAGGGCAAGCATTTTATATGCCCCCTTTTCCACATGGGAGAAGTGGCATGTTATGGTATTATCTAGTCAGAATTAGCTGTGTGGTTTTTTCCCGGTTTTTCTCCTCAGGGAAGAAAGGGCGGGATGAGCTACCTGAGGTGAGTGGAAGGTAGTAGCAGGTGATTGGTTAGCTTTGTGAGGAGATGTTAGGCGGGAATTTAGGTTATAAATAAGGGAGCCCAGCTGTGAGGGGCTCATTCACCTCAGGAGCAGCAGCAGAAGAGGTTCCCTGTATTCTGCCGTGGGAAAGGAATAGTACCCTCAGGAAGATAATGAGCCTTGTGAGGCAGTTACTGGAGAGGGCAGGAGAAGCCGGGGCTGAAGAGTGGATCCGCACTTGCCTGAATATTCCCAAGGTTTCTGGTCAAGGAGCGGTGGCCGAAACTGCAATGGCGGAAGATGTGAACCCCCCCTCTGTTCTTACCGGAGCAGCGGTGGTTGAAGGAAGGTCGGAGCAGCGGGAAGTGGAGCCGGGTCATGCTGAGAGTGACAGCGTCATCTCCGGCGGAAGAGGGAAGAGGAAGAGGATGCCGGTCCGGCGTCATTCTCCGTCACCGAGGAGGTCGGGATCAGCAGGGGGCAGAGGTCGCGCACCGGCGCGCAAGAGCACGGAGTCCAGGAGCTCGGCGGGCGACAGGAACGGCGGTGAAGACCGAGGGAGGAGGTCGGAGCAGAGGAGGAAGTCTCCAGCAGCGTCGGAGGGTGCAGCAAGTCGTCCGGGGTACCGTCAAGAAGAAGGAGCAGCGGCAGAAGACTTCCGTGAGGAGAGTCGGGCCATCCCAGTCATCGGAGTAGCAGGACCGTCCAACGAACCGAGAGATGTGAGACAGGGTGAGTCGAATAGCATGGCTATCCTGTCTAATTTAGTTGAAGTGGTGGGGAGGTTAGCTAGGGAAGTGGATGTAATTAGTAATAGACAAGTTAGTCAAGAGAGAACAGTAGCAGACGTATGGGCGCCATCTTGTGGCCAAAATGTAGATAGCATTGCAAATGTGAATTCTGTAATTAATGTTCCTGTGCTAGATAGTAATGCAGGTAACGTTCCAGAAACATGTGCTAAGGAGGTGATTTCTTGTGAAGTGTCCCCGTTAGGTTTCCACCTCACATCAGCAGTGAGGGAGAGGATTTGGAAGGGGGAGTTCATTGATATTTTATCGTTGCTCCCCTCTTCTAAGGAATTCCTGTTCAAAGCTGATAAGAGGGAGGATAAGGGTGAAGAGGATAGGAGAAGGCCAGTTGCTAAGAATTTTAACAATTGGCTTCAGGCCTTTTTAATTTATTCATCAGTTTTATGTGAACGTTACCCAGATAGAAGTGTAGGTCTCTTTAGACACTTAGATATCATACTAGAAGCATACAAGAACTTTGGTAGTTCCGCATGGTTCTCGTATGACGAGTCTTTTAGACAGAAAGTTGCTATTCATAAGAGTCTAAAATGGGGTGAAAAGGATATAGGCCTATGGCTGAACCTTTTTGTTCCTCAGAGACAACCGTTAGTGAGACAAACTGTTAATACTCAAAGCAATACCAGTACTTTTCGTAAAGGTATATGCTTTAACTTCAACGAGAGCCAGTGTAGGTGGGCAACAGCATGCAAGTATAGACACGAGTGTGCATTTTGTTCAGGGGCCCACCCGGTGTCCAAATGCTTCCGGAAAATGGCTGGGGCCAACCAGCAACAGGTTAATGTACAAAAGGGCACAGTCTCCAGTGAGGCTGGTAGAAATGCTCCCACACCTGCAAGCATACCCAGACAAGGTGAGTTCTCAGTTGCTAATTGATGGTTTTAATGAAGGTTTTCATCTACCTGAGTTTTTAGGTTTAGGTTGCAAATGTTATAAAAACCTGAAGTCAGTTGATAGATATGTGGAAGTTGTTATAAGCAAGGTTAACAAAGAAATTGCAGAGGGGAGAATAGCAGGACCGTTCTGGGAACCCCCTTTTAGGAATTTTAGAATTTCCCCTTTAGGAATTGTTCCCAAAAAGGAGCCGGGATCTTTTAGATTGATCCACCACTTATCATTTCCAAAAGGAGAGTCCCTTAATGACCAAATAGATGAGAGTGTTGCTTCAGTTGAATACTCCTCTTTTGAGGATGCCTTAGGGATACTGAGAAGGCTTGGGGTCGGTACACTGCTAGCTAAAGCAGACGTTAAATCTGCGCTCAGGTTGTTACCGGTCCACCCAAATTGTTTTAGTTCCCTAGGTTTTTCATTAAATGGTCTTTATTATTTTGACATGTGTTTGCCAATGGGATGCTCAATTTCCTGCAGATATTTTGAGACATTTGCCACCTTTATACAATGGGTTGTTGAGCAAGAGTCAGGTAAAGGTGATATAATCCATTACTTGGACGATTTTTTATTTTTTGGTAAGCAGGATTCAGACGACTGTGCTCATCTTTTGGAAACATTTTTTAGGGTCTGCAGGAGTTTTGGCATCCCATTGGCAACAGAGAAAACAATGGGTCCAAGTACTTGTTTGGACTTCCTGGGAATTACTATAGACACAGCAGAAATGGAGTTTAGGTTGCCTCCTGAAAAGATAGAGAAGCTTAAGGATAGCATTTTGAAGATGGTCAGGAAGAAGAAAGTTTGCTTACATGAAATGCAGTCTTTGTTAGGACTGCTTGCATTCGCTTCCAGGGTAATGCCTATAGGTAAGGCATTTTCTAGGAGACTATACATGTCCATTTCGGGCCTAAAATCCCCATTTTCACATATAAGAGTGTCCAGTGACATGAAAGAAGACCTGCTGGTATGGTGGCAATTCCTGCTACACTTCAATGGGAGGGCAGTTTGGCAGGAGGAGTTCGTGCTAGACAGTGAATTCATGTTATTTACAGATGCTGCAGGTTCGGCTGGGTTTGCAGCCATTTGGCGCACGCACTGGTGTGCTGGTGGTTGGGATCCCAGTTGGAAATCAAGGGGTTTAGTGAAGAACATAGTTTTACTGGAACTGTTCCCAATTGTTGTAGCTTTGGAAATATGGGGGGAACATTTTAGGAATAAGAGGATCCTGGTCAGCACGGACAATAAGGGTGTATTATATGCCATCAACTGTCTTTCCTCTAGGTCTCCGCCTGTCATTGTCTTACTTAGGTATATGATTTTTAAGTGTTTATCTTTGAATGTTTGGTTGAAGGCAAAGCATGTGGCAGGTAAAGACAATGACATGGCGGATGCCCTATCTCGTTTCCAGATGGAAAGATTCCTTCGGTTGCACCCAGAGGCGGATCTGATAGGCAGAGATTGTCCAAGAAAACTGTGGACCCTGGTTTAAAATTAGTACCTTCAATGATTCAGGAGTCAGTGGCTCCTGCCACCTGGGTAGGATATAAATCTGCCTGGGGGATGTGGCGGTCTTTCTTGGATACTAAACAGGATGCGGAGGGATTTTCGGAAGATCTGGTACTGGAATTTTTGGAGTTACTTTTTAGGAATGAATATTCTTATGCTCATATAATAAAAACTTTGGCTGGTGTATCTTTTTTCCTGAAATTACATAATTTACCACCGTGTAATTCCTTCTTTTCCATCAAGCAGGCCTTAAAAGGTTATAGAAAGAAAACGTTTAGGAAGGATGGGAGAAATCCAATAACTCCACAGATATTGGGTAATATTTGTGGAGTTACACAACAGGTATGTTTCTCCGATTTTGAATCTGCAATGTTTAAAGCTGTTTTTTCCCTGGCCTTCTTTGCCGCCCTCAGGGTTTCTGAGATAATTGATTTGAGTTTTGAGAATGTACAGGTTTTTTCCAATTCTTTGAAATTATTTATCAAAAGATCAAAGACTGATCAGTTGAATAGAGGTGCGGTGATAGATTTACATTCATTGCAGGGCTCCAACATTTGCCCTGTATATTTGGTTACAGAATTTTTGAAGTTAAGACCTACTACTACAAATCCTTCTGCTTTTTTCTTGCATGTTTCTGGTGCCCCACTTACTAAGTACCAGTTTAACAAGGTCCTCAAATTGTGTGTGGATAAATTGGGTTTAGGGAATGTGAGGTTAACTTCCCATTCGTTTAGAATTGGGGCTGCCACGGAGGCTTCTGCTTTGGGTTTTGAAGCTGGTGCAATTAAGAAGTTAGGTAGATGGAATTCCAACTGTTACAAGCTTTATGTTCGCCCATAATGTTATACTGTAATCTGTTTCCAGGTCCTGTCAGAGTGATTTGGATAGTCGGCCATTCGTTTATCCACTGGGCCCAGCAGAGAGCAAGATCCAGAATCTATTCTGAGAATTTAGGACTGAATCCTGAGGAATTCCAGATTTATTGGTGTGGTAGGAGGGGAATGTTATGGGAGGATCTGGGTTTGGAGCTCTGTAGGATGCATCAACTGTACCCCCCCCCGGATGTTCTGCTCATCCATTTAGGCGGTAACGATATAGGTCAAACCAAGTCTATAGAATTGATCTTTAGGATTAGGAATGACCTGTACAATTTTGCAATGTCATCTCCTAAGACTATTGTAATCTTTTCCGAAATTGTGCAGAGACTCAGGTGGCTTAACTCCCCCTCTCTGCGCCCTTTTGAAAAGATTAGGAAGAAAATTAACAGGACCTTGGCAAAACTCCTTAAACAAGTGGGGATTTTAGTTTTAGACATACAGAATTGGAAGGGGGAATAGAAGCGTTATATAGATTTGATGGGGTCCATTTATCGAATATTGGACTCGATATTTTTAATGCAGACTTAGCTACTAGTATTGAGTTGGCCGCGGTTGTGGATGGTGACAGAAGGGTTTAGTTCCCCTTCTGTCCTGTGGATGTTTTTAAGAAAATTTGCTGAATTTTACTGATTGATGAGGCCTGAGCCACAGTGGCTGGGCTGGCTTTAATTTATTGATATGGCCTGAGCTTTAGTGGCTGGGCTAAATTTTATTTCTATTTATTATATTTATTGAGTTAAAAGAGTTTAAAACCAGTATTAAACGGCCGCGGCCATAATTTTTCCACAACTATGTGTCTGCATTTTTTATTTAATATTTAGTTCAAATATTTATTGGTAAGAAAGGGTTTATATAGAAGAAAATACACTGCCTACTATCCCATGAATGGAAAAGGGCAAGCATTTTATATGCCCCCTTTTCCACATGGGAGAAGTGGCATGTTATGGTATTATCTAGTCAGAATTAGCTGTGTGGTTTTTTCCCGGTTTTTCTCCTCAGGGAAGAAAGGGCGGGATGAGCTACCTGAGGTGAGTGGAAGGTAGTAGCAGGTGATTGGTTAGCTTTGTGAGGAGATGTTAGGCGGGAATTTAGGTTATAAATAAGGGAGCCCAGCTGTGAGGGGCTCATTCACCTCAGGAGCAGCAGCAGAAGAGGTTCCCCACCCCCCCCTCCCTTGTCGCGGCTGTTGTTACGTGGTGGTGTCGCCTTTGTGTTACAAAGGTGGACAATTGTTTATTGCTGGATGTTTTTAAGAAAATTTGCTGAATTTTACTGATTGATGAGGCCTGAGCCATAGTGGCTGGGCTGGCTTTAATTTATTGATATGGCCTGAGCTTTAGTGGCTGGGCTAAATTTTATTTCTATTTATTATATTTATTGAGTTAAAAGAGTTTAAAACCAGTAATAAACGGCCGCGGCCATAATTTTTCCACAACTATGTGTCTGCATTTTTTATTTAATATTTAGTTCAAATATTTATTGGTAAGAAAGGGTTTATATAGAAGAAAATACACTGCCTACTATCCCATATGTATTTATATTAAATATTAGCAAAACCTACATATAAATGAAGCATATAAATGAAGCAGCACCTCACACTTGGCATACAAGTCCTACATATCGCAGTGCAGTGCACTTCTTTATCCATGAATGTGTAAAAGTGGCCAACACATACTTTACAGTACAGTTTGTGGACTTGCTGAATAAGATGATATAAACCATATTAAGAGAGCCCAAAGCAATCAGTTAGATCGTATTTCTAATTTGGAGGATAAAAAAAAAATAGAGTGGCATGATATTACTTATTTTTAAATTGATCCCAGAGTCTGAGTGTTATTTATTGCTGGTTACATACATAACTTAAAGTAGAACTAAAGGAAATTAGGAAAAAATTAAATACATAATCTTAAGCATGTATGAAATCTAAATCAAACTGTACACTTTTTATTAAATTGTATTTCCTTTTCATATAATTAATACTGTACCAATCAATCATGCCAAAAGGGGCTTTCCTCCTACAGACTAACAACACGAAATGCCCTGCAGTGAAATAACTGCAGCACTATCACTGTGCAGCTGCTGTATGCACTAGGACTACAAGTCTGCATGGTTATTTATGCTGATAACTAGAAATGGGCTTGATGTTCGAACTGAACGTAGGTTCGTCTCTAACATCGAATGTATGTGTGTTCGTGAACACACAAACAAATGGGGTGCTCGGCCGGAAGTTCGCCCGCCAACGAGTGCCTCATAATGCACTGCGATTTCGCAGTGTTGGTGTATATAACATGTCTGTATCACCCCACTGATCCCATTATTTTTTTCATTGATAATTCTTTTTTTTTTTCATTTTTTTTTTGCAGCATCAGGTTCTGTTGCTGCAATATTAGTACTCCCCCTTCTGTGTCGCAAGTACTATTCCTTCTGCATCAGCAGTAGTTTTCTTTTTTTTTTTTGAGACAGCAGCACTAATAATATTTAGGGCATAATAAACAAGCAAAAAATTGGGGATTGGGGGAGCAAACCCTGAACATGTATATCTAAAGCCGGTGCAGCTATGAACCAATCGACATGTATGTTAAAAAAAGAATAGCGCACACATGCAAAAGAAATGACTATCAAATATGGAGACAATCCATAAATAAAAATGAGGATTTGGTCCCACCATATGGCCATATCGTGCTCAAGCCCACCACTACGTCAAAGTACCCCATTTTCAGTGGGTCCTACACTATCCATAAAAAAGGGGTGAATGCAGCCTCTCTAACCCTTGGAGACAACACTCCTTGCTGGGAGAGATGTGCTAATGCACTACAAGGGACTCCTCCTATATCTACTTGATAGTGGACACTGATAGAATACAGGTGTGTGTGGGGGGTGGGGTGCTCAACCCCAGAAGTCTGGTCAGACCGAATACATAATAAACAAGCAAAAAATTGGGGGAGCAAACCCTGAACATGTATATCTAAAGCCGGTGCAGCTATGAAGCAAGCGACATGTATGTTAAAAAAGAATAGCGCACACATGCAAAAGAAATGACTATCAAATATGGAGACAATCCATAAATAAAATGAGGATTTGGTCCCACCATACGGCCATATCGTGCTCAAGCCCACCACTACGTCAAAGTACCCCATTATCAGTGGGTCCTACACTATCCATAAAAAAGGGGTGAATCCAGCCTCTCTAACCCTTGGAGACAACACTCCTTGCTGGGAGAGATGTGCTAATGCACTACAAGGGACTCCTCCTATATCTACTTGATAGTGGACACTGATAGAATACAGGTGTGTGTGGGGGGTGGGGTGCTCAACCTCAGAAGTCTGGTCAGACCGAATACATAATAAACAAGCAAAAAATTGGGGGAGCAAACCCTGAACATGTATATCTAAAGCCGGTGCAGCTATGAAGCAAGCGACATGTATGTTAAAAAAGAATAGCGCACACATGCAAAAGAAATGACTATCAAATATGGAGACAATCCATAAATAAAATGAGCATTTGGTCCCACTATACGGCCATATCGTGCTCAAGCCCACCACTACGTCAAAGTACCCCATTATCAGTGGGTCCTACACTATCCATAAAAAAGGGGTGAATCCAGCCTCTCTAACCCTTGGAGACAACACTCCTTGCTGGGAGAGATGTGCTAATGCACTACAAGGGACTCCTCCTATATCTACTTGATAGTGGACACTGATAGAATACAGGTGTGTGTGGGGGGAGGGGTGCTCAACCTCAGAAGTCTGGTCAGACCGAATACATAATAAACAAGCAAAAAATTGGGGGAGCAAACCCTGAACATGTATATCTAAAGCCGGTGCAGCTATGAACCAAGCGACATGTATGTTAAAAAAGAATAGCGCACACGTGCAAAAGAAATGACTATCAAATATGGAGACAATCCATAAATAAAAATGAGGATTTGGTCCCACCATATGGCCATATCGTGCTCAAGCCCACCACTACGTCAAAGTACCCCATTTTCAGTGGGTCCTACACTATCCATAAAAAAGGGGTGAATCCAGCCTCTCTAACCCTTGGAGACAACACTCCTTGCTGGGAGAGATGTGCTAATGCACTACAAGGGACTCCTCCTATATCTACTTGATAGTGGACACTGATAGAATACAGGTGTGTGTGGGGGGTGGGGTGCTCAACCTCAGAAGTCTGGTCAGACCGAATACATAATAAACAAGCAAAAAATTGGGGGAGCAAACCCTGAACATGTATATCTAAAGCCGGTGCAGCTATGAAGCAGGCGACATGTATGTTAAAAAAGAATAGCGCACACATGCAAAAGAAATGACTATCAAATATGGAGACAATCCATAAATAAAATGAGGATTTGGTCCCACCATATGGCCATATCGTGCTCAAGCCCACCATTACGTCAAAGTACCCCATTATCAGTGGGTCCTACACTATCCATAAAAAAAGGGTGAATCCAGCCTCTCTAACCCTTGGAGACAACACTCCTTGCTGGGAGAGATGTGCTAATGCACTACAAGGGACTCCTCCTATATCTACTTGATAGTGGACACTGATAGAATACAGGTGTGTGTGGGGGGTGGGGTGCTCAACCTCAGAAGTCTGGTCAGACCGAATACATAATAAACAAGCAAAAAATTTGGGGAGCAAACCCTGAACATGTATATCTAAAGCCGGTGCAGCTATGAACCAAGCGACATGTATGTTAAAAAAGAATAGCGCACACATGCAAAAGAAATGACTATCAAATATGGAGACAATCCATAAATAAAAATGAGGATTTGGTCCCACCATATGGCCATATCGGGCTCAAGCCCACCACTACGTCAAAGTACCCCATTATCAGTGGGTCCTACACTATCCATAAAAAAGGGGTGAATCCAGCCTCTCTAACCCTTGGAGACAACACTCCTTGCTGGGAGAGATGTGCTAATGCACTACAAATTTTTTGCTTGTTTATTTAGGGCATAATGGCTGTCCTCCCTTCTGCGTCGCCATTCCTTCTGTGCTAGCAGGGGTTTTTTTTCATGGCACAGCAGCACTAATAAAATTTAGGGCATAATTGCTGTACCCCCTTCTGCATCGCATGTGCTTTTCCTTCTGTGTCAGAAGTGGTTTTCTAATATTTAATATAATATTTATGGCATAATTGCTGTCCCCCCTTCTGCATTGCAGGTGTTCCTCTTTCTGCGTCAGTAGTGGTTTCCTTTATTTTTTTTTCTGCAGCAGCACTAAAAATATTTAGAGCATAATTGCTGTTCCTCCATTCTACAATGCAGACATTCCTCCTCTGCGTCAGCAGTGGTTCTCTTTTTTTTTTTTTTTTTTTTTTGGCTTTTTGTTTTTTTCAGCAGCAGCAAAAAAATGTCTCCATAATTGCTGTTCTGTCTTCAGAGTTGCATCTGGCCTTCCTTCTACACCACCACTATTTTTATATTTGGCTTTCTTAATTTTTTTTACATTTATACTATTTATTTATTTATTTTGCAGCAGTAAAGAAAAATTCTCCACAGTTGCTGCACCCTTATTTTCTTTATTTAAAAAAAAAAACTATAATAAAACAGTTTATAGTGCACCAAACACAAAAGTATTGCACCCAAGCACCATATTCCCATCCCACACTCTATAATAAAAAGTTTTAAAAATCCCCCACAAAAAATCAGAACAATACTTCACCAACACCCAAGGCCCAATTTTTCTGCACCTGTTTGACAAGTGCATGTAATTTC
Organism: Pelophylax lessonae; assembly: GCF_965119305.1. Taxonomy (NCBI): domain Eukaryota; kingdom Metazoa; phylum Chordata; class Amphibia; order Anura; family Ranidae; genus Pelophylax; species Pelophylax lessonae. The sequence continues at coordinate 714,772,343 of NC_138768.1, forward strand.
AATTGTATTTCTAATTTTCCACAGCAGGGCCCGTGCCTGCTCCCAGCAAGAGTAACTGTGAGCGGTTACAGTGTTCAGGCGCCACTAGGGATGGGTGAACGGTTTGGGCCGGGCATAAGTTTGGCCTGAACATTGCCCATTCAGTCACTCGTCTAACACCTGAATTTTCTGGGTACTTAGCGGAATGTTCGTCTGCCAATCGCACAGTCAATAGATTGTTAAGGCTTCCCTGTTTGGGGGACCCTTTGGGTGTGGTATGGCTTTTAAGGGGAACCCTATGACCCTTTGGGTCTGGTATAGATTTTAAGGGGGTGGGTGATGTCATGTGACGTCAGAATGGGGCGGTGCCACCGGGTAACGTAGATGGGTTCACCCGCCCCTTGTCTATATAAGGAACTGTCAAAGTGCAGATTGGGCAGGTGGCAAGAGGCCTCCCAAGAAGCAAAGCATTTTTTTTCTTTCTATTTTTGGGGTGCGGCAGGCGTCGTGATTGACGATGGACTTACATCGAGGGACACTATTTTTTAATAAAGGAATTATGTACATGAAAATGTTAAAAACTGTTTCCTGTGTTTCTTACTTTTTGATACTATTTTGGGTGAATTGGTAGGCGTATGATGTACCCGATACCCATATACATTGGGGGGGCGGGCTCTGGGGGCCCCCTTGTTAAAAGGGGCTTCCAGATTCCGATAAGCCCCCCACCCGCAGATCTCGACAACCGCAGCCCAGGTTTGTCGGGAAGAGGCCCTTGTCCCCGTCAACATGGGGACAAGGTGCTTTGGGATGCCCCAAAGCACTTACTCCCCCATGTTGAGGGCATGTGGCCTGGTATGGTTCAGGTGGGGAGGGGCACTCTCTTGTCCCCCTCGTTTCCTGGCTTGCCAGGTTGAATGCTTAGATAAGTGTCTGGTATGGATTTTAGGGGGGGACCCTATGCCATTTTTTTTATCTGTATTGCTGGGAGCCGGCAATACATTACAGCCGAGAGCAAGTTTTAATGACATTTTTTCTTTTAGAAATGTCAGTCATGCTGCAGCAGACACCATACATCATACAGATGCAGTGCTTTCCAGGCACGGTATTTAAAGGATATTTAAAGGAATTTTTCACTTATTGTTTCACTTGATGCATCATTTAAATCACTCCTCTTTTAAAAATGATTGTTTTAAAACATTTTTTTTTTGCATTGATACATGTCCCCCAGGGCAATACCCGGGTCCCCATGCACTTTGTATGTCAATAACTTGCATATAAGCCTTTAAAATGGTGACTTTTGTTTTTTTTTATGTGCGTGTCCCATAGACTTTAATAGAGTTTGCTAGAACCTTTTTCCTGTTCGAGATGTTATGGTGCAAACCGAACAGGGGGGTTGTTCGGCCCATCCCTATCAATAACCCTCCTGCATACTGCCAGCAAGTGCCCACACACACCTACATTTCACATGAGCCTGTTCACAAACTGTGTCTCTAGGCACAGAGCTCATGGGAACAGTAGTCCATTGGAGCACTCAAAAAGTAATGACACCCTCCTCCTGCCTTTGATGATGTAAATAGCTCCTTAAAGTGGTTGTAAACCCCATTCATGAAATTTGAGCTAAGCACATATATCTATAGTGTTTACTTATCTCTCTCCAAAGCTCTAAGTGTCATTTCTCTCTGGTGTTTTCTTCTTCTGTGATCAGCATGAGCCATGTCTGGCAAGTTCTCCGACACTGTACCTTTAAGGAGGGGTGGGCTCCCTCCAGGCACACCTGCCCCTAACTTCATTGTTGTGCTTGTACTATGGAGACTCTGGAAATTTTAAAGTTAGGACCGCAGTATACAGGGGCTGACTGGCAACTTTCGGCTCAGGGGGCAAGTACAATCCAGAGGTCCATGATGCAGCGATCCGGCCCCCCTCCCACTCTCCCTCTTCCTGGCCTCCTTCTGACCCCCATTCCAGGCTAAAGCTCCGCCCCAGGTACTCTCTACCCACCAGCCAAATTTGGGTTCCTGACCTGGCCAGCAGGGGGCGGTTGGGGGGGAGCTGGGACAGCTCGGTTTGGGGTGACCAGTGGGGCATGGAACCAGCCTCTGCTCTCTGTATAGACACAGTTTACACCATCCATACTGGGGGGGGGGGGGGGGGGAACTGTGCCCTGTCCTTGTCTTCATCCTGCACTCAGTAGGTCAGCAGTGGGGACTTTTTGCTTCTCTTAATCAGGAATCCCCTAATGCAGTGGTTCTCAACTCCGGTCCTCAGGACCCACTAACAGGCCAGGTTTGCAAGATAACTGAAATACATCACAGGTGATATAATTTGCTGCTCAGTGATTGCAGTATTCCAGTCTGCATCTCCCCAAGGTAATACTTAAAATCTGGCCTGTTAGTGGGTCCTGAGGACAGGACTTGAGAACAACTGCCTTAAGCCATGTCTGTGGCAGAAGCGTTGGTGCAGCCTTTTTACCGGGCATCAGAGCAAACCAGGGGGCAACTGCACCCTGGCCCAGTCCTCCCCTGGCAGTATACACAGAGGTCCCTTGTCATGGGCAGTGTGGCTTACGCATATATTTGCACATGTTTACAAACAAAACCCTCTGTTTTTAACGTAAACTGTTAGTCAGGGTCAATTTGGTTGTTTTGCAGGCTAGCTGGTAAGTGTGCTGGGAAATCTTTTGTTTGTTTGGGATGTGCATTGCCCTTTTATGTGCACCTTGCTTTAAAGGCTAAGTATAGGTTGGGATGGTTTCCATTTCTTTGAATCCAGGATGCACTAAAGACATAAAAGGAGATTTATCAAGTTAGCATTGTTATTACAATGATCATGAAAAATGGAAATTAAATTGAATGTGTATGCTGCCGCTATAGAGCTCGTTTAGGACTTCTAGGATGAGGTAAGTAAAAAAAAAAATCACAAGGTACATGCAGAGGGAGAGGGCAGATGTATATGATTTAAAAAAGGAAAAAAAGGTTTTGCCAGAGGGAATTCATGAATTTGCAAGTTCCGTCTGTGTATGGGGATAATTAAGTATACAGTACACTGAAGTCCCTAATTAAGATAACATTACAAAGAACCTTTTTATCTGGTATTTCTTATATTCAATTTAGAGACTTGTAGTATAAAAATACAGTGCTACCACTAAAATACTGGGTTGACATAAAATAATTAAAATGATTATTAATGATAGGCATTGAATTTCAAGGTAGAATTACATTTTGCAAAGCATCACTTTCCAAGGAGAATGAAGTCAGCACATTGTTCTCAAGCAGATAATTAGTAAGCTGCTGCCGTATACCTTGGAAATTATGTATGCTAACTATGCAACTGCCTATAGCGGCAAGGTTAAACACGGTGCATTTACGTTTCATGCGGTAAAGGAATATCATTGCTGTGATGTCTTTCCAGCAATCAGATTTATTAGAGTAGAAACTGTATCTGAGCACTACAAACTAAAAACACAAGTTCATTCATTTTAAAGATTCGAAACAAACTCATCCACCTATCCATGTCTCCATGCTTTATTTTTTTATAAATCACTTTAAAAAACACTCCCCCAGTTCTAGCTGTGGCCATCTTAAGTAAGGGCAGACAATTAATGTAGCTTTTATTTCCTAGAATCCATCTTCCCTTAGCTCAGGCATGTAGGCAGGAGAGTGCGCTTAGCTGAGACAGCCCCTCCTCCATATGAAAAAAAAAAAGAATGCCCATGAAGACTCCTGGGTTGTATGACATCATTTTGGCCTGTGTCAGAAACCAGAAAGCAAGTGAAGAAATGTTAAAAAAAAAAAAGTTTAAAAGAAGAAAATATAATATACTCCTATCTTTTTACTAATGCTAGCAGCAAAAGGGTTAAAAAAAGTTAATGTTGATTGAGAGAGTTTGGTTCTGCTTCAACAATTTACTACAAGTATTAACCCGAAGCCTACATTTAAGAATGTGTACTCGTGCTTCAAGATCCTAAACTGAAACTCCAAAAACACAGTTGTTATACAACTAAAGATGAAGCATGATGTTGATCTAAATGTAGCACAGGTCCCAAACTGGTCTGGCTGTTTCATCCCACTGTTTATTTGCTGGTTTAACTTGGGTGGGATGGGATGTGGATGAGCCTTGGGATACTCCAAAACTAGCACAAATGCAATAGAGAACACTTGTAACTAATCTGCTTCTTCAGGGTGCAACCACCTTTTGACATCAGATTTTAGGAGAACTACAAGAAGTATAACCTCTGTCAAGAAAACTGTAGTGAGCTTTCCCAAAATTGGCAAGGACAGTCTCTAGTATCCTTGAGGCTACTATTTACTGTATCCTGTGTACTGTAATGCTTCCTGTAGTACCAGCCAGCCTCTGTACTGGATGCCTCTGGCCTGGATACTCTACAACACTTCCTGAACTGCTTCAGGGTGCTCTGAATGAGGGCCCCAAGCTCTAGCTGGATCTGGAACCCCAAAAAAGATTTCTCTTTCATTCATCGACGGACACTGCGCTCCATAAATCATAACTAGTGGGTTAAATTGCCTCCTCCAGGAGTAGGACTAGGCAGAACAAAAAACACCTGGCCTTGCCCATGGGCCATCCACAGCTGGTATATAGCGCCCTCTCTGCTCTAGGTAATCAGCTTGTCCTTTTCAGGTTTTTTAGGTCCTGAGTCTCCTTTTGTGGATTTAATTCCTGCAAAGGTTCAGGTGATGTCTGAACTACCTATGGTCCCCCCTATCCCAGTCCAGGGAATTGATTTAACTAGGTCTGATTCTATTTCTGACCAGGGTGGCCCTTCCTCTGCACAAACTTCAGGGACCACAGGCTGTGATTCATCGGCTGCTGTCACACAGATAGTTCTCTCTCCCATTTTGCATGCAGGTTCTGAGTCTGGTGGAATCCTTCTTCAAGACACATCTTTTTGCACAGTCCTACATGCAGCTCCTTTAGCAGGTTCGGCTCCACAGGAGGATACCGAAGTTCATGACAAGGTCACAGGGTCCTCTGACAGATGTCGCAGGCATCCAAGGGCCACAGTAAGGCCAGGATCATCCTCAGGTAAGGCTTCTTCTGCAGTTCCTGCAAGGAATCAAAAGCGAGGATCTTCCAATTATCCTGGTGGCTGTAAATATCCCTTGGGGGCTTCCTCTCAGAAAAGACCAGTTGTCCCAAGGGCTGATTTACCATCCTGGTTTACAGTCACTGATTATAATGGTTTAGCTATTGAAAGCCAGGTACTGAGGGATAGAGGTCTGTCTAGATCAGTGATCCCTAATACAGTACGTGGAAAGCGTACATTTCTTAGTCTGAGTCGTTTGATGCCCATCCTTGATCCTTTTCTGTGGCTCAGATCTTAACCTTTCTTCAACAGGACGTTTATCAGAAGTTGACCTCGAGTACCATCAAGGGCCAGGTATCTGCCCTGGCAATCTTTTTTCAGTGACCCCTAGCCACGCACTCTTTAGTGCATACCTTCATTCAGGGGGTTTCGACATGTGGCTCCACCTGTACGGTCTCTTTTGCCACCATGGGATTTAAATTTAGTACTTTCGGTTCTCCATAAACCTCCATTTGAGAATATTCGGGAGATTCCCTTGCCTATGTTATCCCAGAAGGTGACATTCTTGGTGGCTATTACCTTGACCCTCAGGGTATCAGGATTGGCAGTATTATCCTGTTGCAGTCTCGATTTAGTGGTACATAGGGATAAAGTGGTTCTTCGTCCCTGTCCATCATTCCTGCCCAAAATAATCTCTGACTTCCATTTGAATGAGGACATTGTGTTGCCTTCCTTGTGTCCCAAGCCGGCTCCTCCCAAAGAATTTGCTTTGCATACCTTGGATGTGTTTTCTGCGATTCAGGTGTATCTGGCAGCTACTGAGTCCTTTCGGAGGTCAGACTCGCTTTTTGTGGTTAAGGACGGTTCAAGAAAAGGGCTGGCCACTTCTTCGGCTACAATCTCCAAATGGATCAGACAGACGGTGACTCAGGCCTATTCCATTAAAGTTTAAGTTCCACCTTTCCCTGTCACAGTGCATTCGACTTGGGCACTGAGTGCTTCTTGGGCCTTCTGTCATCAGGCTTCAATATCGCAAATTTGCAAGGCGGCCACTTAGTTGTCCGTGCATACCTTCACAAAATTCTATAAGGTAGATACTTTGGCATCTGCAGATGCTTCTTTTGGCCGCAAAGTTTTGCAGGCTGCTGTTTAGGAGTGGCTGTTCCCTCTTGAGGGGTGTTTTTCTTAAAACCTTTATTTTTCAGACGGGGCTCCTGTGACCTGGTTAAAGCAGAGTTCCATGGAAAACAAATTTCGGTGTAAGCCGAAAAGGGAACTGCGCAAACAGAGTGATATTTGACAATAAATAAATATATAATATATAAATAAATAAATGTGAAAAATTGAGGAATTTTTTCCTTTAGCGAGCAGCAATAAAAACGTGATAACGCAATAAGTGATAATGAATGGGGGTTATTGCGCTCAGCTGTGAACTCACAAAAAAGTGCTAGTGCATAAACAGTGTTATGTCTCACATAAATCACATAAACATAAGAACCAATAAAATTGAGGTGAATAGTTCATTAAATGACAATATATAGGTGAGTATATCAATAAATATAGTCCTTGAAAGTGCTCGGTGCAAACTATTTGTTCCAGCAGCAAAATGGACTTGATATAAAGCGCCTTCACCAATCACCATACACCCAGTGCTCGGATAAAATACTTCTTACCAGAAGAAGTTGACCCCTTGATTATAGGGGGTCATGACCAGCATGTATCTCCACAAGAGCTCCAGATTATCCTGTTACTGTCTTCACATCTAGTGTGTGATCAGCCAGAATTATAGAGGTACCTCCGAGACTCCGGACAACATGTCATAGGAAATAAGGATACTCCAATAGTGTAATATTGCCAGGTAAATAAATTTAATTAAAAGTATTGCACTTACTACATAGCGGTAAGTCAAAACGCCACAATGATACAGATCTTTCGGCTTCTCCTGGTGGATGGTGACGCCGCTTCCGCGTCTGCGCTCCACCTCACCGGAACTCTACGGTCTCACGTTCCCTCGTGAGCGGGAACGTGAGACCGTAGAGTTCCGGTGAGGTGGAGCGCAGACGCGGAAGCGGCGTCACCATCCACCAGGAGAAGCCGAACGATCTGTATCATTGTAGCGTTTTGACTTACCGCTATGTAGTAAGTGCAATACTTTTAATTACATTTATTTATCTGGCAATATTACACTATTGGAGTATCCTTATTTCCTATGACATGTTGTCCGGAGTCTCTGAGGTACCTCTATACTTCTGGCTGATCACACACTGGATGTGAAGACGGTAACAGGATAATCTGGAGCTCTTGTGGAGATACATGCTGCTCATGACCCCCTATAATCAAGGGGTCAACTTCTTCTGGTAAGAAGTATTTTATCCGAGCACTGGGTGTATGGTGATTGGTGAAGGCTCTTTATATCAAGTCCATTTTGCTGCTGGAACAAATAGTTTGCACCGAGCACTTTCAAGGACTATATTTATTGATATACTCACCTATATATTGTCATTTAATGAACTATTCACCTCAATTTTATTGGTTCTTATGTTTATGTGATTTATGTGAGACATAACACTGTTTATGCACTAGCACTTTTTTGTGAGTTCACAGCTGAGCGCAATAACCCCCATTCATTATCACTTAAAGCAGAGTTCCACCCTGAAAAAAAAAATTTAAATAAAAACCCCGCCGGGACAGTCAGGGCTAGTGCATTTTAGCAACGATAGCCTCTGAACTGTCCCCTGTTTCACTTACATTTTAGAAGAAATACTTACCTTGAAAATGTCTTCTCCAGCACTGCCATCTCAGGTGAAGCCGGCGTCCTCTTCAGTGTCCTCTTCAGTGACGTCGAAGTCCCAGAATGCCCTGCAGCGGCCCTGCTCGTCACTTCCGGTGCAGGCGCGTCATCCCTGCACAGCTGCTGGGCATGCCCAGAAGCTGTTCAGCAGGGAATGATGCACCTGCACCGGAAGTGACAAGCAGGGCTGTAGCAGGCGCATTGACTCCTAAGAACGATGACGTTCATCTCCCAGGAGTCAATGCACGGAGGAAGTGAAGGCGCGGGCCGTGTCCGCAGAGGGAGAAAGAGGAAGTAAGGTAAGTATATTTTCTTTAAAAACAAGATAAGTGAATAAAAAAAAATGTAATTATCCAATTGTTTTTCAGTTAATTTAGAGCAAGCGGAAGGGGAAAAGTGCATTTTGAGGGTGAAACTCCGCTTTAGGGCTCCTGTGTCCTGGTTAAGGGCTCTTTTTGAGCCTTGGGTTATTTTACCCAACCCTCATTTTCTTTTTGGCACTGCTTTTCAACGTCCCACTAGTTATGATTTATGGAGCACTGTGTCCGTCAATGAACGAAAGAGAAAATAGGATTTTTGTACTTACCGTAAAATCGATTTCTCTGAGTTCATCGTCGGACACAGCACCCACCCCTCTATGGAGTTCTGATACTTCTAATACTGCTTGCTACTAAACTGATTACCTAGAGCAGAGGGGGGGGGTATACCAGCTGAGGACGGCCCATGGGCGTAGCCAGGTGTTTTTTGTTCTGCCTTGTCCTACTCCTGGAGGAGGCAATATAACCCACTAGTCAAGATTTATGGAGCGCTGTGTCCGACGATAAACTCAGAGAAATTGAGTTTATGGTAAGTACAAAAATCCCATTTTCTTCTGCTCTGTAGCTGACAACCCCCAGGAACAAGAGACTTCTGTTCTAGGCCCCAGAATATTTATAACACTCTCAGCCCCCTGCTGGTCAATCTCCTGACCAGGGATTGGCTGCGTCTGTATAATCATTCAGGCCAGGGTCTACCTCTCCCATCTAATATATTTCAGAACTCAGTAGAATGCAGGGGGAAGTAGTTGAACCTGCACCAGCAAAACTTAGAACAGTCAAAAGAAAATGAGTACTGCTCTCCTGCTGCAGGGAAGCCAAAAACGAAATAGATCTCAACTATAGCAACCTAACTAAGAGGGTGCTCCATAACAAAATGTAGTTTCAATGTCAACAGGTCTAACCATTATTACTAAACAATATGTACCTTTAGTCAAAAAGTAAACCATACAATGTAGCAGCTTATACTTTATATTGTAATAATCTCCTGTGCTTATGTATAATAATAACCTTATAATCAATGTGACCTTAGATTCAATATAACTCACTAGCTGCTGCTACTTACGTAAATATACTACAACAAAAAGAAATCCAACCTGCCCTTATGAGACAAGTACAAGAAAATCAGGGGGGCGTGGTCGGAAGCGGACCGGGACGGACGTCTGGTGGAGAGGCTCCTATCTGGCAGAAGTAATCCGGCCTAATCCTCCTCTCTGATCACCCTGACAGCGACATCAACACCACAATCCTCCACACCGGAGCCTAAGGAACCCATCTGTGTGACCATTTTGACTCCGGGAGCGACTTTTGAGGTTGCGGCCTAGTCGGGCTCTGAAGCCGCGGACTCGCCTAATTGCGGCGCCCGCGGCCGCGATACGGGATCCGGGTGAGGCTGCATCCGGGGAGGGCCGCAAACGCCTACAATCGCCTCGGGGGGACCCACAGGCACTCCAGGTACTGTCACTGGACATTTTTGTGCAGTAATACACCGGATTGAAGGTCCGGTATTTCGGCGGCCTAATTGGGCTCCGGAGCCGGGGCCTTTCCTGGAGTAGGCCGCGGCTTCCGGGTTTTGGTGGAGCCGAAGCGCACAGAGACCATCCTTCCCCCTAGGGGCGCCCCAATTGCCATTCCCACCAGCTTCTCAAAGTAAGGCCCCAACAAATATTACAGCCCCCACAGCATAGCAGTCCGCCATCTTGGCTGCAGAAGGGGACAGAGACACTCAGCAAGTAGCACACCACTAAACAATTCCAGTAATTGCCCCTGGAGACATACTGGTGTAGCTGGCTGTAGTTCCACACACCCGCTATCCCCTCCTTGGAAACCAGAGAAACTTGGCATTATTTGCGTGTAGCGGACATTGTGTAAAACCGGGGCTCACCCACCCGCCCATTTGACACAATAGCACTCAAAAGTCTGTGCACAGCGGAGATGGCCGACTAAAAAGAGAGAGCCGGTCACAGGACAGCTCCCCATCCTCCATGCAGCCACATTTTTAATGTAAGACAACATACAATGGGCAGGATACTTAAGACAGGATCCCAGGGGAAATTACAACGCTCTGGAAAAGTTGTTAGCAGCAAGGGGATCGCCGATATTTTCAAAACCCAGGCTCCCGTGAGGAGGAACAAAGCAGGTTCCAACATGGCGAGGAGACCAACACAGGAGGAAGAAGAAGAATATGATGCAGACTCAATCACCGCATCGGAGGATACGGTGGGAGATTCTCCACACTCTGACAGACAACTCACATTTAAAGACATGACTGTGTTTGCTGCAGACATAACTGCAGACATAAAAAATTCATTTGCCACAGCTATAACTGACCTGAAGGCAGACATACTGAGGATCACTGAACAAATTGCGGTGGGGGAGAGAGCAGGAAAAGGCAGAGATAAGGCTATTAAACGACTTGAGACTGTAGCCACCTCACACTCTGAACATCTTATTGCCATGAATCGTCAACTAGAGGATTTGGACAATCGGGGACGACGTAATAACATCAGGATTAGGGGGATACCTGAATCGGTCAGCGGTGAAAATATCAGACCAGTGTTGACCTCCATTTTTAATAATCTTCTGGAGAGACCCCCAGAGTCCCCGATTGAGTTTGACAGAGCCCACCGTGCGCTCAGACCCAAAGCTCCAGATCCCAACCCTCCGAGAGACATTATATGCTGCCTCTCAAACCACCCAGTTAAAGAAGAAATCCTCTATAAGGCGAGGCAAAATGAAGAGATCTTGTTCAATGAAACGCCTATTCAATTATACCAAGATCTCTCCCCCATCACCCTGAAAAATAGAAGGGCTGTCAGACCTGTGTTGGAAGCATTAAAGGAGAGAAATATCACCTACAGGTGGAAATTCCCCTTTGCGGTCCAGGCGTCATATCAAGGGAAACAATTTTTTCTTCGCACACCAGACGATCTCCCCACATTCTGCGCTAACCTAAATTTGGAGCCAATCTCATTGCCAGAATGGTATGCAGAATTTATGTTGCCCACATCCATGAGCGACACACACGAAGCCTCATGTTCAACATCAATGAGGTCACCTGCACTAAAATTGGAGGAAAGAAATCTAAAGGCAGAGATCCTCACAACGCCTTCTCCTCACCTCCTAAAACCCCCAGACCCAAAGATCACACTTGATCCTGCTCACTCAAGTTGAAAAAGACTGCAAGTCTCTTCCTTTTTTTCTTTTTGTTTTGTTATTTGGTTCTGCTCAATTGCTTTCAAGTTTTTTTTTTTTTTTTTTTTTGTGTGTAGATTGATGTTTGAACATCTGTTCAGTAGATGGTGCTAGACCCACAGAAACAATGGGTAGATGTACTGTTCTCCTATGTCCACGGGTCATTGTCAACATACAGGTTACCACTTCTTGAAGGTGGAAATAAACACAGACACAAGAGACCAACCGGCTCAATGATGCTTAGTTTCCACATTATCTATGAAAATAGGATTGCTCTCATGCAAGCCCTGATTGACTGACTATTGTGAAAGGTTCCTACGCACAGGGATTTGCCTTTATGAGGAATTCACTATAATATCGTACAAGACATTACCACTTTTCATTAATGGAATTCTCTTCATGCTACGGTTCGCAATACTTTAGTTCACCACAAGTTACCGATATTGTGCAGTTGATTTCAATCTCAGGAGTCTCAGATATACTGAGTCATTAGAATGACATACCTACCCATGTTTTCTCGCAATGACATATCTCATGTTGTCAATACTTGATTTAATTAATCTCGCCCCATAACGGGTTTGTTTTCCTTTTCTTTTTTGTCCTTCTATCTCCCTACCTCCGAGATAGTTTGGGTTGCAGCAAAAAGAGACAGCTACACTGGGACTTCCACAGAGGACCGTTATTGAAACACCTACCGGGTTATATTCCTGGGTCTACTCCAAGGTACTGTAACTAACTTCTTATAGCATCCACGCGGAACTATGAAGATCAAGAAGAAAAAAAAAAGGGAAAAAATCTATCCATCCTTTCTCCCTCTTTCAAAAGGTTTGATTCATCCAATGTAGTGGTTTATGTGACTCAATAGTTAATGCTATCCTGCTATTGGGGATGTGGAGGCGGGGGTCCCCTAATTCTCGGGGTGACGTTTGCCCCTATTTTCTCCAAAAATGTTGAAAAGTTCTTAGACCCATATCACAGCAATTGTTACGTGATAAACATGCTAACAGTTCAAGGAGTCATAATCTACTTCACAGTACCTCTTTAATTTTCATTGGCCTTTGAGGGGAGAGGAGAAAAAAAAAGAAAAAAAAAGGGAAAGAGGAAAAGTTATTTTTTATTATATTTTATTATTAAATTTTTTTTTTTTTTTTGTTTGTGTCCTTGGGCGCTATTGCCGAACCCAGGGATACATTGGTTATTCACCAAATGTACCATATCTTGCAGTCCTTTTATTCATTGCCTATTGTTATATATTGAATTTAGGCTTACGTTAAATCTTTTTTTTTTTTCCTGTTTGTTTAATAATGGATGGGGAGTTGTCCGGCTTCAGACTGGCGTGTTGTCCGTACTTTGTTCAAATTTTTACGACTTCTCACCGGACAGGCCGGACTGTACTCCTTCCACTCACCCCCCAGTAGGGAATATTATTCATAATTCATTCAAAGTTAAATAATTCTTTGATTTGTACCTAATCTTGATTCTCACCTTCACGGTCTGTTGATCATCGTGTTGGTGATACTACTTACTTGTCTATTCTTCCTTCCTCCTTCTCTTCTCTCTTCTCTTTGCCTTTTCTCTTCCACCCTTTCCCCCCCCCCCCTCATTGCCCGTGTCCAATACCCCTTTGTCCCCTGACTAACCATGGCTTATTCGCAGCTGGGAAAGAATCCCCTGATAATTTCCCATAATGTGAACGGCCTTAATATTCCAGAAAAGCGGAGGAAATTGTTATATGAACTACGAAAATCAAAAGCTCAAATTGTGTTTTTACAAGAGACACATTTCAAGGGACCCAAGATCCCTACCCTGATTGACAAAAACTACACTAAAATATATGAGGCATCTAGTACCATCACTAAGACCAAAGGAGTCGCTATTTTATTACACAAATCTGCACCCTTTGTAGTTGAAAAACAACACTCAGATCCAGAGGGCAGGTTTCTGTTCCTCTCTGGTACATTATTCGGACGTCCAACCACGCTAGCAAATGTATATTTCCCAAATAAAGCACATGTGTCCTTTTGCTCAAGAATTATTGATGAATTAAAAAGCTTTGCCAGAGGATGTATTATTTTAGGGGGAGACTTCAATGTCCCCCTAAATCCCCTTCAGGACACATCTTCAGGTCATTCATGTATTAAATACCAATCACTGAAAAAAATCAAAAATGCACTAAGATCACTGAACTTGGTGGATGCCTGGAGATCGCTACACCCGGCTGACAGGGATTTCACTTTCTACTCGGCATCGCACAATAGATACACGAGAATAGATCATCTGCTCATTACCCAGAGGGACCTTCCCAACCTTACGGACGCTAACATCGGGATCATCTCTTCATCTGACCACGCTCCGATATCACTCTCTCTCTCCTCAACCACACATTGTAAACCAGTATTCAATTGGAGGCTAAACCCCTCTCTTTTAATAGACGCTAAAATACAAAGTGAAATCCAAACTACAATAACAAATTATTTCAATGAAAACAAATCCTCTGATATCTCCCCCATGATCCTGTGGGAGGCCCACAAATGTGTGGTGAGAGGTGAATTAATTAAGTGCGGGGCCAGGAGAAAGAGAGAGAAGGAGCAACAGGTCCAAGATTTGATCACAAAAATTTCGACTCTTGAGGCTCAACATAAAATGTCATTAACCAAAGAACACCACCAAGAACTATTATCTCTTAGGAAATCATTGTCCGAAATCCTAAACAACAAAATAAAAAGATCACTTTTTTTTAAAAAGGCAATATACTACGAATTTGGGGATAAGGGAAGCAAGTACCTAGCAAGGGCATTAAAGGACGCGCATACCTCTACACACATTATGTCACTCAAAGACAAATCTAATAGATTAACACATGACCCAAGAAAGATAGCGGAATCCTTTCGATCTTTCTATGAGAAGCTTTACAACTTGCCCCCTCAGAATAGACCCAGCGACCTCATAGGTCCCAGACATTCAATTATGAAACAGTATATCATTGACAGTGGCCTTCCTCAGATTTCAGATGGAGATGTGGAGGCATTAGAAAAGGAAATTTCCCCAGAAGAAACCAAATTGGCAATTCTAGATCTTAAAAATGGGAAGAGTCCTGGTCCAGATGGACTAACGTCCCAATATTACAAGATGTTTGAAACCTATTTAACAGATCCCCTTACAAACGCACTAAACATACTAACCAAACAGCATAAACCATCTCAGGATTTTCTTACTGCTCACATCACAGTGATTCCGAAAGCGGATAAAGATCCGACTACCTGCGCCAGCTATAGACCGATTTCCCTACTAAATCTTGATGTGAAGCTGTTAGCAAAAATCTTGGCAAATAGGTTAAGACCACTATTACAACAAGTTATAGGCCCCGAACAAGTAGGCTTCATGCCAGGCCGTGAGGCTAGGGATAATACTATCAGATCCCTGAATTTAATACACGGAGCCCACAATTTAGGAATTGAAGGTCTGTTAATCTCAACCGACGCCGAAAAGGCTTTCGATAGAGTGGCCTGGGACTACATGTTGATGATTTGTGAACATATAGGACTGAAAAGTAGTATGATATCTTGGATAAAATCCCTCTACTCTAATCCCACAGCCAAAGTTAAGGTGAACAACATCCTTTCCGCCCCTATCCATCTAAAGAATGGAACTAGACAAGGCTGCCCTCTGTCACCCATCCTCTTTGTATTGGCGTTAGAACCATTAATTAGACATATCAACGGGGACACAGATGTGCATGGCTTCGGCATTAAAGAAAGAGAATTCAAAGTTTCTGCTTATGCGGACGATCTCCTCTTCTATATATCACAACCGCATATCTCCATTCCAAAATTGAACTTACATTTCCGCACCTTCAGATACATATCAAACTTTAAAATCAACCATTCCAAATCGGAAGCCATGGACATCTCACTCCCCGATAAAGTAAAACAATTAACTAAATCTAATTGCCCCTACAAATGGGATTCGACCTCACTTAAATACCTAGGAATCAAACTTACCCCAACTCTAGATGCCCTCTATGAGGCCAATTTTATCCCAATCCTGAAACACATCACTAATGACCTGAGTAAATGGGATGTTAAACATTTCTCGTGGTTCGGCAGAGCAGCCATCCTAAAGATGGTCATATTGCCTAGACTACTTTATTTATTTCACGCTTTACCCATCACAATACCTCCCTCCTTTTTCAGGAAACTAACGACTATTCAAAGAAAATTCATATGGGCTAACAAAAGACCCAGGATACAACTAAAATATATGCAATTACCCAAGATCAATGGAGGCATAGGGGTCCCGGATTATTATAAATATTACCAAGCCACTCACCTTACCAGAGTGATTGACTGGCACTGCCATTCAACTCAAAAGGACTGGGTGGCCATGGAGAGGCACTGCTCCCGGTATCTGACCCAGTTCCTGCTTTGGACAGACCCTCACAACTTCCCTTCTGAAGTTAAACACCACCCCCTAATCAACACCACCCTTACCATCTATCACAAGCTAGCGAAATCATATAACTTATCCACCAACCCAAGCCCTCTGACCCCGGTTTCCCACAACCCAGACTTTGTTCCGGGTCTTAATATAAAGTGCTCTGCTGACCACCCTTTGCTCATTAAACATTGCATTCGTGATCAAAAAATCCTATCTCTTCACGAACTAAACAACCTAAAACCCCAAAACATCTCATTGAACCAGTGGAACTATATCCAGCTGCACAGCTTTGTTCAAAATAACAAAAAGAAAACTTTGTGGGCTAGACAACTAACTGCTTTTGAGAGGATATGTGAGAGACAGTCTCCAATATCGAAAACGACATCGATGACCTACCAGTGGCTTATAGCCCCGTCGCCGAATTTTGACGACAAATATAAGAAATTATGGGAACTCGAGTTATCACGCAAAATCTCTGATAGGGAATGGGAGAAAGCCTGTGTATTCACTCATAGATGCTCCCTGAGCACAAAAACTCAAGAAACGTCATTTAAAATCCGCACGCAATGGTACATAACACCAGCGAAAATGAAGACGTGGTCCCCACAGAACTCTGGAAGGTGTTGGAGATGCCTAGCTCACACAGGCACATTTCTGCATATTTGGTGGAATTGTGACATAATCAAAACCTTTTGGAACAAGGTTGTGCTTCTGATCAAACATATCACTGGTTCTACCATAGAATTTAATGCAGCAAGCTGTTTATTACACATCAATAAACTCTCCTATAGGTCATATAAAAAGTCTCTAACGAGACATCTACTCAATGCGGCCAAATCCCTTATACCTCTACACTGGAATTCCAAATCCGTTCCCTCGACTAAGAATTGGGTAGACAAGGTTACTTCCACATATGAGATGGAGGAAACTCTAGCCATCAAAAAAGAAAATAGCGGACCCTTCCATGACATGTGGAGACCATGGTTGATTTTTACTCTTTCTTCGGATTTCAAAAAAATGATTGAAGATTAGCAATCTCACAATTAACCCTCACATTCCACCTGGACCTTTTAGTATACGCTTCTACAATGAGCCACCTGATCAAGTACCACTTATCAATAGTACTCCATTACCCCCCCCCCCTCCCTTCCCCTTACATTTCCTTCTCCTTCTCTTTCTTTTTTACTCGTCTTCTTTAATTCCTATCTTCGCTTCCTTCCCTGCCCTCTAGTGGCCTTCTTTGAGACAGGCATATGACTTTGGTCCTGTCTCATCTGAGGGTGGGTATCTAGGTTAGATGCCCACTTTATACCTCAGGAGCTGACTTAGATGTTTAATGTTGTTGCACTAACTTTTGATCCAACATTATATGATGTTGTAATTTATGTACATGTTGTACAGTTGTACCAATATGTCATACTGCCATTGTTAATACTGTACATGTTTATTATTGCGATTCAATAAAGCTTTTATTGAGAAAAAAAAAAAAAAAAGAAAATCAGTAGCGCAAACAAAAATTCCATCAATAACTTATACAATAATAAATCATATATCATACGGTGATGCTCAATAAATAAATAAAAGTATTTTAGTCCATCAAATATAATCCGTTTAGGAAATAGTCCGTCATGCAGGATAATTAAATAGAAGTGACCCACTCCAGAGATAAAGGTAGCCCAATGTGCTATTGCTTGTACACCTCACACGCCACCATCAATGTGTAACTCTCTCCCAATAGATTGGCCATTCACCAGAGCTCAATGCCTTTCCACTCTCATGGATAAGGCACAAATACTTCATGAATTGCCCAGATGGTCAATTGGAAAGCCTCTCACTTCCTCCTCTCGTCCCAGGAACCAGAAAGGGCCATAAGTATTAGTATTATTGAGCATTCTATTAGTTAGCAGCTTTAGCACATTGCGCTACCTTTATCTCCGGAGTGGGTCACTTCTTTTTAATTATCCTGCATGACAGACTATTTCCTAAACAGATTATGTGTGATGGCCTAAAATACATTTATTTATTTATTTATTGAGCATCACCGTATGATATATGATTTATTATTGTATAAGTTATTGATGGAATTTTTGTTTGCGCTACTTATTTTCTTGTACTTTTCTCATAAGGGCAGGCTGGATTTCTTTTTGTTGTAATATGTACCTTTACTTGTCCTGAAAGCATGCATAAAAATGTGAAAATGTGGTAAAGGATACGAGATGGATAGGATATATTTGGTGATATTATATAAAGGAATGCACTGTGGCATCTGTTTAAATGTGCCTGCCAACTGCCAACAGCCAAATCTGAGCTTGTCCATTCAGAATGTATATTGAAAGGGATGTCGGGGATATTTACACTGATAAAACTACATACAAAGAGCCCTGTGTCTTCATTTAACCTTATTAGAAAGCTTGATGCATCTAGAATATCATACTACAGCCATACTATTGATTACCTCAGTATAACTTTTAAAGGACACCCAAAGGATTCATTAGAGGAACTAACAAAGCTAAGTAGTTCCATCCTCGGTGGAGAGGGGCAAACGTTTTTAACCCAACAGCCTTTTAAAGTGCTACTTAAATCAAAAAGTTTAGACATGTTATGTTATAGGGACATGAAAGGTTTACCTTAATGCACTAAATGCATTAAAGCGGTTGTAAACCGCTGGACATTTTTTTTTGGACCCTGCAGGGTAATGTCATAATGTGTTAATATGCATCCCATACTAGCACATTATCTTAAACTTACCTTAAAACAAAGCATTCAGGGCTAAGCTGTCAGACCCGCAGGCACTCCCATCTTCACCTGTCTTGCTTCAGGGTTCACGGACTCTGGCTCTGGGACTGGCCGGAGCTGCGATAACGCTACTCCCTTGCATGCGCGCAGGATCCACCGTTTGTGGCACAGGGCTCTGAAGGAATGGCCTGGGTGGCCGTTCCTTCAGAGCACATGCCCCAATGATGTCACTGGCTGCATGTACAGTAAATATATCCTAAACAGTGTATGTTTAGATGATATTTACACTACCTATAGGTAAGCCTTTTTATAGGCTTACCTACAGGTAAAAGCCAGAGATGGAAGTTTACTTCTACTATAAGTAAGAAACCTTCCAGTTGCTGTTCCTCCCCTCCCCCTAATACTGTCTTGATCCAGTGATGTGCCTGACTGCAATTCTTCTCTTCCCTCCCTCTGCTCTCACAAGCTTGGCTTAGAGCAGTGGGAGGCATTTGCTCCTGCTGCTCAAAGCCTGTGAGGCGGGGGTGTGACAAAGCCAGGCTGTGTGTGTCTATGGATGCAAACAGCCTGGCTCGGGAGCACGTCTGCATGTGTGCCCTCATAGGCAGAGCAGAGAACACCGGCGGGGGAACCAAGAAGAGGTTCAGGGCTGTTCTGTGCAATACCTTTACACAGAGCAGGTGGGTATAACATCTTTTTATTAAAAAAAAAAAGACTTTACAACTGCTTAATTGTAGTAGTAGTAGTAGTACCATGAAAAATGTATACTTTTTGTCTGGAATTCATCCTGAAAAAAAACATTATATAGTATGTGGTTGTGCCTAGGCACTTCTGTGCCTACTGTTAGACAGGGTCAATTCATTTGTTGCAGGTTGGCTGATAAGTGAGCTGGAAATTTTTGTTTGTTGTTTTTTGACATGTGTCGCCCTTCCATGTGTTCCTTGCTGCAAAGGCCTGTTATAGGTTGGGGTGGTTGCCATTTGTTTGTACTCCTGTGCCTACAGCCTCATATCTGTACTGTATATCTGCAGTGTGAAATCTAAAGCCCTGCTGCCTCCAAATGCTAATCTCAGGAGATTTGGGCTAGGATTTGGTGATGTCACTATGATGCTGCTTACTGTTGTTCTTGCTGGAGACACCAAGGTGAAGAATCAAAAGCCCTGCTTATACCTAGATGTCCACTTCCACAAAGGGACACAGTGCAAAACAAGGCATGGTAAGTCAGTAATGGGAAAAAATCAGCTGCAGGGAGACCACAGTCAATCGTGACTAACCCTTTGCCCTCAGCTTCCATAGTCCAGGTCCTCTTAAGGATTCTCTGGATCAATAAGCCTGAAAAAAAGAGTTCTAAGGTTATATTCTCTATTAGTTGGTGTCTGAAAACAATGGGGTTGATTTACTAATATTATTATTCAGAAGTTATATAGCGCCAACAGTTTATGCAGTACTATACAACTTTAGGGTAGACAGTACAACTAAAATACACTTTAATAAAGCAGGAATAAGAGGGCCCTGCTCCTTAGAGCTTACAATCTTAGAGGAAGGGTCAAGAGATACAAGAAGTAATAACTGTGGGGGGAGGTGCTGATAGAGAAAATAAATGTACAGTTGTTAGGTGGGGGCCAGATAAGCCTATCTCTGAAGAGATGCGTTTTCAAGGATCATCTGAAAGTGGACAAAGTAGGAGATAGTCTGACAGATTGGTGTAGAGCATTCCAGAGGATGGGAGAGGCTTGGGAGATGTCCTGGAGGCGAGCATGGGAAGAGGTGACAAGGAAGCTAGAGAGCAGGAGTTCCTGGGAGGAACTAAGAGAACGATTTGGTTGGTATTTTGAGACAAGGTTAGTGATGTAGCTGGGGGCCAAGTTATGGATGGCTTGGGAGTTATAGTTAGTATCTTGAATATATTTGTTGATTGAGTGGCAGCCAATAGAGGGCATGGCAAAAAGGGATAGCAGATGCCGAGCGTTTTGTAAGGTAGATGAGCCTGGCCGCAGCGTTCATGATGGTCTAAAGGGGCGATAGCCTATTTAAAGGTAAGCCAATGAGAAGGGAGTTGCAGTAATTCAGATGAGAGATGACCAGGGAGTGGATTAGAAGCTTTGTGGTGTCGTTGGTTAGAAAGGGCCGTATCTTGGAGATGTTGCTGAGGTTCAGGCGGCAAGCTTTGGACAGCGAATGGATGTGTGGCCAAAAAGATCGTTCAGAGTCCAGGATTACACCTAGGACCTTTACATGGGAGGACGGGTTGATAGATGAGCCACTAATTTTGACAGATAAATCAGGGGAAGAGGAATGTGAGGGAGGAAATATCACAAGCTCAGTTTTGGATAGGTTGAGATTGAGAAAGTGATGTGACATCCAGGCTGGTATCAGTAGCAGCCAGAAGTACCCACCAAGAGTACCCACCAGCAGTACTAGCCAGCAGTAACCACCAGCAGTACCCACCAGCAGTAACCACCAGCAGTAGCAGCCAGCTGTACCCACCAGCAGTACCTGCCAGCAGTACCCACCAGCAGTAACCGCCAACAGTACCAGCCAACAGTATCAGCCAACAGTACCCATCAGCCGTACCAGCCAGCAGTATCAAAGAGCAGTACCCACCAGCAGTACCAGTCAGCAGTACCCACCAGCAGTGTGCACCAGCTGTAACCACTAGCAGTAACCACCAGCAGTACCAGCCAGCAGTAACCACTAGCAGTACCCACCAGCAATACCAGCCAGCTGTACCCACCAGCAGTACCAGTCAACAAAGAAGAGATTTGGCTGGTAGGGATCGACGTAGAATCTCTGTACACTTCGATCCCCCATACATGGGGTATCGAAGCGGTACACGTATTCTTGGACCAATATTTTCCAGAGTTTGCCCATCAAAACACATTTTTGGTTGAACTGCTAACCTTTGCACTCAACAATAATTGTTTTCAATTCTTAAATAGTTATTACCAGCAAGTAGAAGGAACTTCCATGGGAGCGTTATGGGCACCTTCATACGCATGACTTCATTTAGGTTTATGGGAGGAAGAAAGTGTATATACAACACAGCTGTTCAAAGACCATGTACATACATGGCTAAGATTTATTGATGACGTGTTGGTCATCTGGAGGGGTGATCTGGACGAATTGCATAAATTTCTAAACCTCCTAAACTCCAATAACCGAAATATAAATCTCACATATACTTTTGATCGACACAAAATCTCCTTCCTTGACCTATGGATCAGAATTGAAAACAATCACTTGTTAACAAGCACTTACAGAATAGATACAGCAGCTAACACTCTATTACAATCAGATAGCCATCACCCCCAATGGCTTAAAAACAGTATTCCAATAGGCCAATTCCTAAGAGTCAAACGAAATTGCTTGATGCACGCTGATTGCATCTGTGAGATTAAAGACCTCTATAAACGATTCAGAGAAAGGGGATACACACATAAACAACTTAGAAAAGCGAAACAAAAAGTTAATCCATGTCAAAGAGATGACTTACTAAAACAAAAAGAACTAAACTCTGACACACAAAATGTCACTCGAGTGATCACACAATATGTAGCCCAATGGGAGGAAGTCTGACAAGAACTTCAGAGACATTGGGGGATTTTAACAAATGCACCCAACCTGAAGGAATTTGTAGGCCACCAACCAAATATGGTGGCACGCCGGGCAAAAAAAATCTGGGTGACATTTTAATGAGGTCAGAGTTTACCAAGGAACCCGACAGTAACTGGTTATCCAGCTATCCACGAAGTGTAGGGATGTTTCCCTGAGGCCGCTGCCAATTATGTCCCTATATAGACAGAACAGACACTTTCATTGACTCGCAGGGCACTAAGCAATTTAAAATGAAAAATGTAATGAATTGCTTGACAACAAAAGTAATTTATATGATAACTTGCCCATGCAATAAGAACGATATAGGCAAAACAAAACGCCCTCTCAAAACACGTATAGGCGAACACATGCGAGAGATTAGAGAGAAAAATCCGGATAAACCACTATCTAAACATTTTTCCCAATACCATCAATCAAACTTGACGGCATGAAGGTAAAAGCCATTTATGAATTGAGATTATCTTCTAGGAGAGGAGATTTTAACCGTATATTGCTACAAAAGGAAAAATGGTTGATCTTTAGGCCTTTGGGCCTAAACACAGAAAAGAACCTCCAGGTGTTTTTGGATCAGTGACTTAAATGTCACACACCTCCATATGATTGGAGGACCAAAAACTATTTTAATTTAAACACAGCACAGGGAGGTTCTCTCAGCGTTATCTTTATCATTATTATTATTATTTTTTGACACATTTTAGGTGATCCCCCCTTTCATTAGTCCCTACTTTTTTCATTAGTCCCACTTTTTTAATCCCAACTTTTTTCATTAGTCCCAACTTTTTAATGCCATTCTGGAGGTTCGTAACCATTATGGTTCTAATGTAAATCATAAATTGGAATCATCAACTTCGATCATAGTCCCTGGGAAATACAGGACAAGACACCAACTATGAAAAAAACTCATGCAACAAATCATTCAATTTTGAATCAATTCCTGATAAATATACACGTCATCTATTCTTTATTTTATTCTGCTCTTTGTATCATTATTCATCATTATTATCCTTTATGTGTTCCTCTCTCTTTCTTTACCCATTTTATCCTTTTCCACTCTTCTTTTATTCTCAATGAACATAGGAGACTTATTTTCATTATGCTCTTTAAACTAACCCTACTAACTATGTAATAGCTGGACCCTGATCGCTATATCTGTATGGTGAATATTTACATAATAAGTTCCAGTCTAAAAGCATACCAGAGATGTAGTGGTTTACAATAGGCTTTAAATATATGGTTTCCCCTGGTTGTATAAGACACTAGTAATAACAACCATTATTTTCCTTTCCTGGTTTACTACCTACCCCACACTTCATCACATCAATGAGTTAACTCTATATGAAACACCCCGTATCCAAAGGAAATCACTTCAAGCTCTTACAGCTGATGAGACCACTATAAACGGGATCAGTTGTTAGCACATTATTGCCCAAATGAAGCTACGCTATGCAGCCAGCGAAACGCGTTGACAGACATCACCACAATGGCAACATGCCCGCCATCAAGTAATCCCTAAATGGATGGCAGACTACCTTTAAGGATCCAGCCCATATGCCTTAGAACAGTGAAGGATGTCCAAGATTGACTGAAAGCGGCACACATCATGAAAGAGTAAAGGGCTGATGGTAACAAGCACACCCTTGCAAAAGGAGAACAGCACACCTTGCTTGAAACAAAAGGTCTCCATTACACTCCAGGAACTGACACAGGTTTCCAAAGAGAACGAAGGAGACTAACCTGAACCTGAGATGAGGTAATAAGCTTTTACAATGAATATGGGAATTTGGTATATCATTTAATCTTGACTTTATATGTGCAGTCAGTCATATGTTACTGAATACCCACATTGGCTACATTATTATCGTCTCTTAAATATCAGCATTTGTAACAAGTCAATCCTCCTTCAATATGGGGAAACACTGATTTCATTCAATGTGCCTGAGATTCATTATATCTCCTGTGTTCCTGATTGAGAGAGCCTGCTAACCGATATCAAATCGACTGCTCCATACACATTAAGACCTGTATACCCGCCCTACCGTGGAAAATTTATGCCAATCAGTCATCACTTTTCTTGGAAAATTACATTCTTCTTTTTGACTGTTATTTATATCCCCTAATTATACACCATATGGTGTCTTCATTTGTTTTTTGCACGTGCAATAATATAAGGGATCTATGCTAATAACTTATGTACCAGCAACGGCTAGTCAGCTGGACACTACACTTGTGTCTCCCAGTAGAGATGGCCTTGCAGTTCACCCGGCGGTCGGTTCGCGGGGAATTTTGCTTGTTTGCTACCCGAAGCGTTGTTCGCGTTGTTCACGGCGGCCATATTAGTTTACATTGGGGAGAACTTTGACCCATGACACAACCGTCCGGTGGAATGGGACAGCCAATTGAAACATTTCAGCACGTGGACATGCCCCCTACCTTATAAATAGACCAGAGCAGGCGGCCATTTCACATTCTGCTTTTTGTCAGCATAGGGAAAGGTCTGCTGTGTTCATCAGGGAGAGATTGCCAGACACAAATAGCTCTGTTAAGATCCACAAAAGTCCTTTTCAGGACTGGTATTTCGGTATAGGTCTACTACAGTCTCTTTTCAGTTTAGGGACAGGTATCCAGTCTGTGCTTCAGGGACAGATATAGATCGGCAGTGACACAAATCGCTCTGTTAATGTCCACAAAAGTCATTTAAAGGGCTGCAGTTCATTTGGCATAGGTGTGCAGTTTCTGTTCAGTTTAGGAACAGGTATCCAGTGTGCTCTAGGGACAGATCAGCAGTGACGCAAATCGCTCTGTTAATGTCCACAAAAGTCATTTAATGGGCTGCAATTTATTTGGTATAGGTGTGCAGTGCACTATATAGGGGTGTAATCCACGGTATAATATACTTTGTAATATAGAAAGCATATTATAGTGAATTTGTATTGTGCACTGTGCAGCATTGTGACAGGTGTGGTGACTGAGCGTTGCTGCAGCAATACTACAAACAGCGACAAAAGCACTTTTTTTTTTTTTTTTCAAACAGTGAGTTTATTGAAAACTTTAGTGCAGTACAATTAAAATAGCTCAGTAAAAGAGAAACTGAACAAGTACAACAATACACACAGTGTACAGTAAATAAAGATTGGGAAGGGCAACAGCCAAAATGCAGGTATACAGAGTACAACTGTCTAGTGCTAGCCAATATAGTTCGGTAGTGGTGCATGAAGATAACCAAAGACAGAAACCATGTAAGGCGGGCAGTGTTCAGAACAAACTTATACATTAGTGTCTGGACAACTCATCCACCTGTCCCAAATTTTATCGAACTTGGCGGGATATCCCCTGTGTTTATAGAGCAATTTGTGAAAGGGAATATTGGTATTCACCTCACGTATCCACCTAGCCAAGGTTGGGGGATCGCTGCGCATCCAAGTCCTAGCTATCAGTTTCCTAGCCACAAACAGCGTCTCCAGCAAGAATATGGACATAAACTTATTCATATCCCCATCAGGGTATATACCAAGGAGACACTGCTTGGGGTCCAGTTGCAGCGGAGACCCCATCTTGTCATGTAGAAAGGCTACCACCTGTTGCCAGTAGCTGTGAACAACTCCAGAGCAAGTGGAAAAAGGTGCCTCCAGCCGCCTGGCACATTGGACAGACAGGATCCCAATCAGGTTGGTATCTGGACATCTGAAGGGATGTGAGGTAGGCCTGATGTATAATAAATGTCTGGGTAAGTCTATCAGACAATTTCGGGGACACCTTCTGACAGGTCTCTAGTGCCTCCCCCCACTCCTCATCCTCAATAGGTCCCACATCCCGGGTCCAGCGAGTCTTAAGCCCATAAGCTATCTCAGTGGAGGAGGGCTTGTGAAGTTCGGCATAGAAAAGGGAGAGCAAGTGGGCAGGCTCCTGGCACTGGATCAACTCCAAGAGCAACACAGATTCAAGGTTAGGCGGAGCTGTCGAAAACTGGGTGCGGAACGCGTGGGCCAGCTGTAAATATCTATAGTGCATATGGGCTGGGAGAGAAAACTGCTCCCGCATGTCAGCGTAAGACCTTAGGGCGCCCCCCGCCAGCATATGTTTCAGGAAGAATACACCCCGCCCACTCCACAATGAGGAGTCAGGAAGCATACAGAACTCCTGAAGTAACTTGTTGTGCCACAAGGGGGTAAAATCATGGAGGGAGGGGCCCTGCAGTCTGTGCATCACCACTTCCCAAACCC
Organism: Pelophylax lessonae; assembly: GCF_965119305.1. Taxonomy (NCBI): domain Eukaryota; kingdom Metazoa; phylum Chordata; class Amphibia; order Anura; family Ranidae; genus Pelophylax; species Pelophylax lessonae. Next base: position 714,798,671 of record NC_138768.1, read on the forward strand.
GGCTGTAATGAAAGATCAGGGATTTAGGGTCCAACCTCTCCTCCATCCCTCTGGTGCCCCGCAGTATGACAGTCAATGGGTCTCGAGAGTGGCAGGTCCAACTAGGGCACAAAAGGGTTAGAAACCGTTCCCTATCAGTCTTGTCTATGTGAAATAACTGGGAGAGCTGTGACGCCAGATAGTAGAGATTGAAATCAGGGAGCGCCAGGCCGCCCAAGTCCGTCGGGTTCTTAAGTTTCCTCCAAGAGATCTTATGCCTACTCGATCCCCAAAAAAAGGCCTTGAGAAGGGACTCCAGTTGTTTGAAGTGTTTCAGGGTAAATATACGGGGGAATGCCACACAACGTACAGTACTTTAGGGAGAAGGACCATTTTAATCAGGTTTACTCTGCCCATGACCCCTAACGGTAATTTAGACCATACCTGGATTTTAGACTTTATCAGGGGGAACAGGATTGGACTTTGTCTGTGACATAATCCTGTGGGCATGTCGTAACTTGGACCCCCAAATACTTAAACACATTTAAGGGCGGGGTTCGCAGGGACCACAGCGGAAGGGGTACCATCGATAGGAAGAATTTGTGATTTATCCCAATTAATCTGGAGGCCCGAAAAGCTCCCAAATCGCTCTATGAGGGAAAGGGCTGTCAACAGAGAGTCGTCCGGGTCCTCCAGATAGAGCAGGGTATCATCGGCATACATACTGATCTTTTCCGTAAGGGAACCTCTGCGAAATACGTGGATATCAGGGTGGTCCCTAATGGCAATAGCCAAGGGTTCCGCCGCCAGGGCATAAAGCAGAGGGGACAAGGGACACCCTTGGCGGGTGCCCCTAGACAGAGGAAACTCAGACGAAGTCCAACCATTAGCCAGAACTTTCACAACCGGAGCATTGTATAGCAACTGTACCCAACGTATAAATTTGGGTCCAAAGCCATATCTCCCGAGGCGGGGCTTTGCGGGCCAGTGGGAGTAGAAGGATCAGAACCAAAACCAATTGTAAAATCAAAAAAACATTTTATTGTAGCAAGTAAAAAGCAAGCATGGGTAACCATGCATGTATGATAGCAACAAGATAACATGCAAAAATGGTTAAAATCAATTCTAACATCACTGTTTATATAGAAACAATATGAAGCAATATGAAATTGCGTGCAAGGACACAAGGAATAAATGATGGCACTACAGGTACACAACAAGCACTTATAACATCATATGCAGGGGCGACAAATAATACTAATTTAGGCGCTACCCCCAAAAATGTGAAAAGACAATGACTTGATAAAATAACACGTTCACAGACACATAACATAGAATCCACTGCTGATTCAGCCTTCTCTATTATTAACCTATCCTCATACACCCCTACTCAGGATGAACTTGAAGTTCTGCGTCGTGGCCTCAGTTTTTGCCCCGACAGCAACACAACACATTTTGACATTGTCAAGGATGTACAGCTGTTTGCTAGAAAGCTGACTTATCGTTATATCTTTGATAAAGAAAGACAGAAAATTAAAAAAGATAAAGAACTATCGGATTTATGGAAAGATTTCTCAGTAAAAGATTTTAGAGCATTAAAGGATCTTATCCAACTCCTGGATGAAAATGATCCCCCCACAGTTTCAGACACAGAGGAAGCAATACTAGAGATAGAGGATGACAATATGGACTTAGAAGGGACACAGATAATAACTCAGCAACAGATGGACATGATTGAGACACCTCTGGCCAAGAAAAAATCCAACAGGTTTCCTCCCTTGCAGACCAACTCTAATATACTAGCCTTCGTTAATAAAACGACAGCAGACATTAACCGCCTAAAAATCCATAATGCTAGGAAAGACAATCTAAGTGAGCATCTAAAACAAGCTCTTGAGTCACTTCGAAAAAATTCCCAGATTGTAATAAAGCCCTCCGACAAGGGGGGCAATATTGTAATTTTGGACCACCTTCAATATCGCAACATGTGCTGGGACATTCTAAAAAATAGGGAGTGGTACAAGCCCATCAATGAAGAGAAGATACTGTTTGCTCAAAACAAATATAAAGTACTAATCTATGAAGCATACAATAATGGTATAATTAATAAGGACACATATGAAGCAATAAAAATTGATTCACCCCGTATACCCACATTTTATACATTGCCGAAAACACATAAAAATCCAAAAAATCCCCCGGGACGCCCAATTATATCGGGAATTGGATCCTATACGGAACCTTTGAGCAAAATAATTGATCAGTATTTGAGACCGCATGTAACAAGTCTGCCCTCCTTTATCCAGGACACACCAGATCTATTAAGGGCGCTATATGGTCGGGTAATGCCCCCTGGATGCATTATGATTGCGTTGGATATCGAGGCCTTGTATTCCTCGATCCCACATGCACTCGGTCTTCAGACAATCAAAAGGTTCTTAGACGAACGGGGCCCCCAAGCAAAAAGATATAATCAATTTATCCTGGATGGGTTGGCACACATTTTGGAAAACAATGTGTTCACCTTTGATGGTTCCCATTTCATCCAGGTGCAGGGCGTGGCCATGGGCACTTGCTGTGCCCCGGCCTACGCAAACCTGCACCTGGGTGGATGGGAACGAAGTATCTTCAATGATGAGGCCCTCTCCATGTACCTGGGCCACGTAGTTACGTGGCTCAGGTACATAGATGATGTCCTCATCTTCTGGGACGGGGAGTTTGAACTATTCGAGATCTTTTTTCAAAGGTTACAGATCAACTGCTTCAATTTGGAGTTTACCATGTCCTGGAGTGAGCAACAGATTGATTTCCTTGATACCACTCTTTATTTTGAAGATGATGGAAGTGTCGGATCAACGCTATTTCGTAAACCGACAGCAGGGAACACAATACTACATTATGATAGCTCTCACCCCAAAACCCTAATTAAAAGCATTCCCTACTCCCAATACCTCAGATTGAGACGAAATTGTTCTAAAGATACGAACTTCAAAAGAGAGGCGGACAAATTGAAAATACGACTGTTACAGAGAGGTTATAGTGCAACAACATTAAGGAAAGCATACAACAAAGCTAAAGCCAACACTAGGCATGACCTACTCTTTAAAGAGAAAAACAAAAAAACAGATGATAAGGTCAGATTTATTTCAACATACTCCAGACAGCATAATGAAGTTCGTAACATCTTACAAAAAAACTGGGAAATTCTAACAAGTGACTCAATCCTAAGAAAATACCTGGATGATCATCCTAACATAACGTATAAAAGGGCCAAATCCATAAAAGATGGTCTAGTTACGAGTCATTACCGGAGACCAAACGAAATGTCATATAGAAAAGGATTGTACAAATGTGGGTCATGTGACTTTTGCCCATATATTCTTGAAGGTGAGTCCTTCATAATGCCTAATGGCCACAGAAGATATATCAATCAGACAGTTACATGTCAAACAAAGGCAGTAGTATACATTATGTTATGCCCATGTGGGGCGTTTTATGTGGGTAAAACCATAAGGCCCCTGTGGAAGAGAATCTCTGACCATATTTCGTACATCAACAATGGCCAAATTAATACCCCTATAGGTGGCCATATTGGATTGAAACATAAATATGACCGTAGCATTGTGAAATTCACTATATTAGACGTTATCCCCGAGGATACAAGAGGAGGTGACATTGATAAAAAAGTTTTGGCACGCGAGGCCAGATGGATATATGACCTAAAGGCTACCGTATACCCAGGTTTGAATGATGTTATCAGCTACAAACCGTTCTTATAGAAATTATATTATAGTCTTCCTTCTAAGATTATATTATATAAGGGAAAAAAACTCTTGTCCCCTCTTCCTCTCATGCTTCCCTTATCCCCATAGGGCATCCCTTATTGCATCGGAAAGAGGACAAATTAAGAGAAGATTTATCTCTAAAATAGGGACTAGCACATTTATTATATTTTTTTGAAACAAATTTGAACAAATTGAATAAATTGAAAAATTAGAATATAAAAAAATAATAGAGATACATATTTCATATAAATGTCACTAGAATAAGAAATAGGTATGAATCTGTTTATGTATAAAAAATTGATATGTATATATACGTTTTGTCTTGTATATTGCAGGTGACTGGAAAGGCGACGGGGCTGTGGCAGATAGCGTGGCGCAGCGATGCAGAACAAGTAATTGGCACCACATTGTTAGGGATGGTATCTATATAGATATAGACGATTGAATATGAATCTTGTAATTTAAATATCACCTTGCATTTAAATATCGATATATATCCCCTGTGTAATCATAATAGATGTAATGTAATGTGGAGTTTATCCACTAGAGGGAGCCCAATTGTGCTGACACCCTGGAGATCAGAAGGCATCCGACTGGAGGATGCAGTCTGAGTGACGCGGGGCGGAATGTAAGCAGGTTCTCCGTGCTATCGGTATCGTCACTTCCGGTGCGTCTGGTCGCAGCCGGAAATGACGCGGTAAGGCGACGCTACCTCCGGAATCCTTAACAGGAGAGGAGATGGTTCTCACTTCCGGAGCGACCGGAAACAGTGCGGTCAGGCGACGCTATCGCCGACCGTAATGAGATACAAAGGCTCTCACCTGGGAAATGTATGTTTTAGGCGCCAAACAAAGCGATATGGGCGGACCTCCTCCCCCCCTATATAACACTCAGGCTAGGCAATAACAGGTAGGCAGACGGCGAGCATATGACCACACAGAGGTAAGTGATGGGGGATGATGGGGGCTTAACAAATATACCGAAGGAATATTGGTCAAATAAGTGTATATGTGGGATAGAATAGTGGTAACTCTGGAACTAACCCATCTACCTATGTCTCTTAGGGCTTGGATAGCCCAGGACTGCGGGTCCATATAATTGGATAGCCGTGCATATAGGCCCTATTTACCTGCCTGAAGTATTTCTTGGTCTGAGGAGAGGTAAGTATGAATGGACCCTTGCTTTCAATATTTTCAATATATTAGATGCTCCCTGAGAATTTTGGTTCTCTACTATGGAAGTAATTCCCATTTATACTCTCCTATTCTAGGTCAATTTTGCTATCTTGTAGGACAAGTTTGGGGATATCCCTCCTACAAACTGCACAGAAAAAAGAGCCCCTTGAGCCTGGTTTAATTTGTGGCAATATAAACACTAGGTGAGTGTCTGTATTACTTATTTCAACCCCTTATATAATCAACAGCATTTCCCACTACTCCCCTTGTTCAGCCAGATATGATCTTTTGGAATATGTACCATCATCTGATGATTAGTCCCAGATGTTGGAGATATAGTAACTATGGATATATGGCGAACAATATTTAATATATGTGCCCATATCCCTAGATTGATTGGATCTGGGGGTGAACGCACATATGAATGAACAAACCAGGAAGAGGATACCCATTTGCTGAGGGGTGATTATACCCCAAGATGCTTAAGTGGAGCCATATCTAGCAGGTTGGTTATATAATACAGAATATAACACAGACGTTATTAGAATCACTGGCAGCCATTGTGTGAATTTAAATATACACCTATTGATACTTTGATTCACAGCTTTGACCTTGATGACACAGCTGGGACCTAATATATCGGATTTTATGCAAGGAATTTCTTTCTGATACCTATATAGAGTATATGTGGTGAACACGGAGGTATTATCTTCCGAACTGCCTATGCATCGCTATAGCCCTGCCGCCTAACACAAGTCACAGTTCAAAAAGGGTCAGTACAAAACTTGAGTCAAAAACTTATATGTAAAAACTTTTAGCAGCATGATGTATGTTATATCATTGAACATGTAAACTGAAATGTAATTATTTGTATCTATGTTACTCATAGAAACATCGGTCTGTTATGGTCTCTCAGGCCCTGAGGAAGCCTTAAGCGAAACGCGTCGGCTTGCTGGGGACCTACCGTGACCGAATTCAGCTTGAGACCCATCATCCACCTACACAGGCTTTGTTGTTCGCTCTAATCCCTTTTGGGATATGTTTCTATATAAACAGTGATGTTAGAATTGATTTTAACCATTTTTGCATGTTATCTTGTTGCTATCATACATGCATGGTTACCCATGCTTGCTTTTTACTTGCTACAATAAAATGTTTTTTTGATTTTACAATTGGTTTTGGTTCTGATCCTTCTACTCCCACTGGCCCGCAAAGCCCCGCCTTTTTCTATCCCAATGTTTTTCATTAATCCTTAACAGGGGTAAGGGCCTATTTTACACGGCATTTTTTTGTTTACATATCTCCCGAGGCATGCCCAAAAGAAGGACCATTCCACCGAGTCAAAGGCTTTGGCCGTGTCCAGAGTCACCACCACCCTCCTGCCCGAGTTGTCATGTTCAGCTTGGAGGTTCATGAACAATCTACGTAAGTTAAATGAGGTGTTTCTACCCGGCATAAAGTCCGCCTGGTCGGGGTGGACAAGTGTAAGTATTACTTGGTTAAGGCGGAGAGCTAGGATCTTAGCAAGAATCTTTACATCCACCTGAAGGAGGGAAATAGGACGATATGACTCCGGAAAGTGGGGATCCTTGCCCGGTTTAGGGATCAACACTATTAGCGCCTCTCTCATAGAGGGGAGCAACTCCCGATCCTCATAGAGCTGATTAAAAAGGGCAAGTAGTTTGGGTAACAGGAGTTCAGAGACAAAAGCACTTTTAATGTATTATAACTGGTGTGATAGACCAGTGGCCCCCCAATACCACATATTGAAGTGGGGTGTTATTTAACAGTATACTTTTCTAAGAGTGTATTTTAGTCCTGCAAAAAGTTGGCCTCTTTTGCTGTGTTAACTGTGTTACACACAGTGACAACAGTTACTGACCAATTATTTGTAGAACTGGTGTAATAAGCCTGTGCCCCCCCCCCCAATACCACAGATTGAAATGGGGTATTATCTGAGTATACTTTCCTAAGTGTATTTGTGTCCTGCAACAATATAACCTCTTTTGCTGCATTAACTCTGATACACACAGTGCCAAACTCCCTGGCCAATTTTTTTAACGTTTACATTGGGGACAACTTTGACCCATGACATCAGGTGGAATGGGACAGCCAATTGAAACATTTCAGCACATGGACATACCTCCTACCTTATAAATAGACCTGACCTAGCGGCCATTTCACGTTCTGCTTTTTGTCAGTGTAGGGAGAGGTTGGCTGTGTGCACCAGGGAAAGATTGTCAGTGACACAAATCACTCTGTTAAGGTCCATAAAAGTCCTTTTAAGGGCTGGTATTTGGTATAGGTGTACTGTCTCATTTTTTTACTGTAGGGAGAGGTCTGCTGTGTGCACCAGGGACAGATCGTCAGTGACACAAATCGCTCTGTTAAGGTCCACAAAAGTCATTTTAAGGACTGTTATTTGTTATAGGTGTGCAGTGCACTATATAGGGGTGTAATCCACTTATAATATACTTTCTAATATAGAAAGCATATTATAGTGGATTTGTATTGCGCACTGTGCAGCATTGTGACTGGTGTGTTGAGCGTTTCTGCAGCAATACTACAAACAGTGACAAAAGCACTTTTAAAGTATTATAACTGGTGTGATAGACCAGTGGCCCCCCAATACCACATATTGAAGTGGGGTGTTATCTGAGTATACTTTCATAAGTGTATTTGTGTCCTGCAACAATATTGCCTCTTTTGCTGCGTTAACTTTGATACACACAGTGCCAAACTACCTGGCCAATTTTTTGAACAACTGGTGTGATAGACCAGTGGCCCCCCAATACCACATATTGAAGTGGGGTGTTATCTGAGTATACTTTCATAAGTGTATTATTGTCCTGCAACAATATTGCCTCTTTTGCTGCTTTAAGTCTGATACACAAAGTGCCAAACTCACTGGCCAATTTTTTGAACAACTGGTGTGATAAACCAGTGGCCCCCCAATACCACATATTATAGTGGGGTGTTATCTGAGTATACTTTCATAAGTGTACTTGTGTCCTGCAACAATAGTGCCTCTTTTGCTGCGTTAAGTCTGATGCACATAGTGCCAAACTCCCTGACCAATTTTTTGAACAACTGGTGTGATAAACCAGTGGCCCCCCAATACCACATATTGAAGTGGGGTGTTATCTGAGTATACTTTCATAAGTGTATTTGTGTCCTGCAACAATATTGCCTATTTTGCTGCGTTAAGTCTGATAGACCCGTGCCCCCCCCCCCCCCCCCAATACCACATATTGAAGTGGGGTGTTATTTAACAGTATACTTTTCTAAGATTGTATTTTAGTCTTGCAAAAATTTGGCCTCTTTTGCTGTGTTAACTGTGCTACACACAGTGACAACAGTTACTGGCCAATTATTTGTAGAACTGGTGTGATAAGCCTATGGCCCCCCAATACCACAGATTGAAGCGGGGTGTTATATACCTTTTTCCAGATATACTGCGATTTTCTAGAGACTTTTGTCACAGGGTAATTTAAAAACATGACAGGCAGAGGAAGAGGCAGACACTTACACCGGGGTGGTAGGGGTAGGGCAGGAGCAGTAGGCCCGGAGCCAAAGTGTGAAGTTTCAGAAGGTGCATTCGATTACGTCAAAGGACGCACCAGACTTGGTTGAGTGGCTCACTCAGCCTTCCTCTTCTGCACCCTCCTCATCCTCTCTATCTGCACCCTCTTAACTCTCTGCTGTGTGCACCCCCAAAGACACCACCACAAACACCACCACCACCACATACCCTCCGCTTGAGTCACTGGAATTATTTTCTGATCCATCACAAGACATTTGCGATGCGCAGCCATTGTTGGCATCGGATCAGGAAGAGGAGGTAGCAACAGCTGCCACTCAGCAGTCTGACGACAGTACCCAGATCAGCCCAAGGAGGTTGGTCCCCACTGTTGCTGCCTACTCCGAGATCTCGAATGTTAGTGGTGGGGAAGGTGACGTGGATGAGGACGTGTCTATGGACGTCACGTGAGAGGCCACAAGAGAGGAAGAGGAGGGGAGTTCAGAGGGAGAGACGGACCAGCAGATAGGGAGGAGAAGCAGGCGGAACTTGCATTGCACAAGAGGTACAAAGCAGACTGCAAATGTATCAGGAGCGAGCCATCAACCATGTACAGTCACATCTGGCGCTCCCAGGACGGCGGCACATGGCTCCGCAGTGTAGGCTTTTTTAATGTGTCCGTTGCTGACAACAGTGTTGCCATCTGCAGCCTTTGCAGTCAACGCATAAGTCGCGGTAAGCCCAACACTCACCTAGGGACGACCGCCTTAAGAAGGCACCTGAACTCCCCTCACTGAGCCCAGTGGGGGCAACACCGTCAGAACCCACAAAGCCACACTCCAGCTCTCACCGTCCAGCCTCTTCTCCTTCTCCTCTCTCCTACCAATTGTCCTCCACTCCACCTTCCATGATGCCGTCGTCACGTTGTTCTGGAAAAAGGCAGGCTTCTGTGGCCCAAATGTTGGAGCGGAAAAAAATGATGACACCGGATAACCCTCTTGCCCAATGGTTGACTGCTGGCTTGTCGGAACTGATAGCCCGCCAACTACTGCCATATCAACTGGTGGACTCGGAGGCCTTTTCGTAAATTTGTGGCCATTGGAACACCACAATGGAAGGGCCCAGGCAGGAAATATTTCTCGCAGAAGGGAATTCCAGAGCTGTATGGCCATGTTCAGCGGCAAGTGAATATATCTCTGGCACACAGTGTTGGTGCCAATATACATCTGACCACAGACACATGGTCTAGCAAACATCGGCAGGGAAGGTATATCACTTTTACTGCCCACTGGGTGAACCTTCTGACGGCCGTCAAGCATGTAACCCGTGGCACCCGTGGCGTATATTTGGTTGTACCGCCACAGATTGCATGCAGGCCTGCCTCTTCTTCTTCTCCTCCTCCTCCATCCTCCCTCTCCTCCTTGGCTGACTCCTCCTTTTCCGCTGCTACCGTCTTTTCCGCTGCGCCGCCCAAGATCCCCAGAACCTATTCCACATGCCAGGTGAGACGTTGCCATGCTGTGCTACGTCTGTTGTGCCTGGAAGCCAAGAGCCACACTGGTCCTGCATTCCTTTCAGCTTTGCGTTCAGAGGCAGATCAGTGGCTCAATTTGACAGTTGGTAAAGTGGTGTACGACAACGGTGCCAATCTTCTGAGCGCGCTGAAACAGGGCAAAATAACACACGTGCTATGCATGGCACACGTCCTGAACTTGGCCGTGCAGCGATTCGTTGCAAAATACCCTGGGGTCCAGGACGTCTTGCGGCAGGCCAGGAAAATCTCGGGCCATTTCAGAAGATCTTACACAGCCATGGCTAGCTTGCTGACATTCAGCGGTGACACAACCTGCCAGTCAGGCATCTTATTTGTGACTGCCCGACGTGATGGAACTAAACGTTGCATATGCTTGATAGGCTGCTCCAGCAGAAACTTGCAGTTAACGACTACCTGTACAAACTCTGCGGCAGGACAGGTTCTGGGGAGCTTGGGATTTTTTCACCTCGCCAGTGGCTGCTCATGCACGACACATGCAGACTTCTACGGCCATTCGATGAAATCACCAAACTGGTCAGTCACGGCCAGGGCGCCATCAGTGACATTGTATCTTATGCCTTCTTTCTGGAGCGTGCATTGCGTCGTGTCATGGATCAAGCCGTCGAGGAGCAGGAGCAGGAAGATGAGGAAGTCACAATGTTGGATGAATTCCCAGTGGGTGCTACTCCATCAGAGACAAGTCAACAGCAGGAGTCTGAAGAGGAGTCAGAGGAGGATGGTGCCGGGGGGGATGAGGAGGAGCAAGAAGAGCATGCTTTAAACCTTTCTGGGATCCCTGGTGTTATCCATGGATGGGGGGAGGAGAACGAGGATGACATTATCCTGGATGATTAGCTAAAAGCAGGCCACTACACCGATTCCAGTTTAGTGTGAATTGGGGCCTTCATGCTCCAGTGTTTTAAGGGGGGACCCCCGTATAAAAAGCATAAAGGCCAAGGACCAGTACTGGGTGGCAATGTACTTAGACCCCCGGTACAAACAAAAAATGGCGGAAATGTTACCACAATCACAGAGGGCGGTCAGAATGCAGCACTTTCAGGACTTGCTGCGGGAAATGCTGCATTCTGCTTTTGCGTGCGCTGGCAGAGGAATTTCCAGTCACAGAGAGACAGTTGCGGGTAGCAATCCAACAGCACCTGCAACAAGAGGGCGGTTTGAAGATGTCTTGGTCACTTCATATATGAGATCCTTCTTTCAGCCGAACCAGCATCAGGGAAGGCCTAGACAGACAGATTTCCAACTACATCTGGTTAACGGCCGATGTGGACGCTCTGAGGAGTGATGAACCCTTGGACTGCTGGGTGGGCAGGCTTGACCTCTGGCCAGAGCTTGCACAATTTGCAATGGAAATGTTGGCTTGCCCCCCGTCCAGTATCCTGTCCGAAAGGACGTTCTGCGCAGCAGGGGGGATCGTGACCGATAAGTGCACTCGCCTAGCTCATGACAGTGTAGACTACCTCACATTTATAAAAATGAATGAGGCATGGATCTCTGAGGAATTCAACACATGTGACCAGTAGACCATGTTTCATTGAAATTCCTCATGACAGGCCACAAATATCCGCCAGACCGCCATCCACCCACAACAATTCCTGGTCCTTGTCTTCGCTAAATACAGCGGCATAAAAGGCATTTCATGTTTATTGAATGGCAAATTTTTGCGGCCTTTCAGGGCCGACAATTATTTTTTCTGCGAATGCCTAATGTACCTCCAGCCACAGAATACAACTTTCTTTGCTGTCAGGTAAACCCATGTGGGCTAATTTTTGGGGCCTATACTGGCTGACACTTACTTATTTATCCTGTGAATGCCTAATGTACCTTCAGCCACAGAATACCACGTTCTTAGCTGTCAGGTAAACCCATGTGGTCTAATTTTTGGGGCCTATACTGGCCGACACTTACTTCTTTATCCTGTAAATGCCTAATGTACCTCCAGCCACCAAATACTACGTTCTTAGCTGTCAGGTAAACCCATGTGGTCTAATTTTTTGGGCCTATACTGGCCGACACTTACTTCTTTATCCTGTGAATGCCTAATGTACCTTCAGCCACAGAATACAACGTTCTTAGCTGTCAGGTAAACACATGTGGGCTACATTTTGGGGCCTGAAATGGCCGACACTTACTTCTTTATCATGTGAATGCCTACATTTTCAGACTGGAATTGAAAATCAATGGGTCTGTAAAGGTTCCCCCAAATTGTGTAATGTATGCGGACCCATTTTACAGATGTGTGAATGGACCCTATATGTATTTGACATGTATTTACCGGCTGCTGTCAGTTCTGGCTGATTTATGGAAAAAAAAAATGTTTTTGCTGTAAAAAAAAAAAAAAAAATGTTTAGGGCAACTTTTCCAATTGCAATACTTCTGTTATGACATTGTCCATGTGCTGGGACTATTTGTGCACAGCTAGTAAGTCTTCTGTGGCTGCAAATATGACCTAAAGGTTTTTTTAAAGTTCGCTTCCCATTAAAGTCAATGGGGCCCGCCGCGAACTCGCGGTTCGCGGACTTTTGAGAAAATTTGCGGCTGACGTTCGCGAACTGCCCCGACCGATGTTCGTCCATCACTATCTCCCAGGATAGTTTGAGACGCCCGTTGAACTTCATAAGATTTTGTTATACAACAACATACTACTGTTCGGTTTGAACTTACCAATCTACACCTCCAAGGATCCTTTCTTGCAGTCTGAGCTTCCCGGGGACATTCACATTATTCCGCCAGGGGAATACATGCAATCCCCATTCAGGAAAGGGATAATCATTTATTTAGGATTTGTTTTTGATATGTACCCGTGACAGCGGAATGTGTCCACATGCAGGCTGCAGCCATTCATTGTTTATGTGTTTATATGTTTTTTTGTCTCGTTTCTTTGTCATTCTTTTTCAATTGTTTTTGTTTGTAACGTTGTACATGCTATACATTTATACATTGTTATGTTCCACACTTTATATACACAAACTTTTGACATCATTTAATTTGTTCTCATTGCTTACCAGGATCCTGCCAATAACCTTTCTTTTTTTCTCTCCATCTTTGGAGAGTTATATTTTTTGCTGGTGTGGTTTAGGTTAGGCTGATCCCCACTTATTTGTGGCACATTTTGAGATGCATGTATTCAAGTTAATGTCAAAAAATACTGAAGGACCCATATCATTTTTTTTTTAGGTTTATCCTTCCTTAAAATCCCCATTTTCTGCTTTTTGTAACAGCAGTACCCACCAGCAGTACCTGCCAGCAGTACCAGCCAGCAGTACCCACCATCAGTACCCACCAGCAGTACCCGTAGAAGTAGAAAAGGTATGTGCATTAGCGTGTGTAAATTGTTGCAATTTGTTTTTTAATAACTAGTTGTGTTCTGTCATAATAAAATGTCATGTCCTTGTTCATACATGTATGAACATGAACATGACATTTTCTGACTGCCTACGTGCTAGGGGTGCAACTAGCCCTCAACACATAATTGTATGTATCCCAGCATGTGCAGTGTTTCTGACTCTTACCACCATGACCACTTCAAATCACGGAAGTCAGCAGTACCCACCAGTAGTGCCCGCCAGCAGTAACCACCAGCAGTACCAGCCAGCAGTAACCACTAGCAGTACCCACCAGGAGTACGAGCCAGCAGTAACCACCAGCAATACCAGCCAGCTGTACCCACCAACAGTACCCACCAGCAGAACCTGCCAGCAGTACCCACCAGCAGTACCCATCAGCAATACCAGCCAGCAGTACCCACCAAGAGTACCCACCAGCAGTACTAGCCAGCGGTACTAGCCAGCAGTAACCGCCAGCAGTAACCACCAGCAGTAGCAGCCAGCTGTACTCATAAGCAGTACCCACCAGAAGTACCAGCCAGCAGTACCCACCATCAGTACCCATAGAAGTAGAAAAGGTATGTGCATTAGCGTGTGTAAATTGTTGCAATATGCTTTTTAATAACTAGTTGTGTTCTGTCATAATAAAATGTCATGTCCTTGTTCATACATGTATGAACATGAACATGACATTTTCTGACTGCCTACGTCACATGTGCTAGGGGTGCAACTATGCAACTAGCCCCCAACACATAATTGTATGTATCCCAGCATGTGCAGTGTTTCTGACTCTTACCACCATGACCACTTCAAATCACGGAAGTCAGCAGTACCCACCAGCAGTGCCCGCCAGCAGTAACCACCAGCAGTAACCACCAGCAGTACCAGCCAGCAGTTCCAGCCAGCAGTAACCACTAACCACCACTCCGGAGAAGGTCAGAGGGATCCGGGAGCTAGCTAGCCGGTGCAGGAAGCAAGCGTACAAGGGGCTACCAGTTTTGACCCTGAAGTGTAACGGGGGTGCCAGAGTTTGGGCCCTGAAGTGTACCAGTGGGTGCCAGTGTGTGGACCCTGAATAGTAAAGGGGGTGCCAGTGTGTGGACCCTAAAGTGTAGAGGGGGCGCCAGCAGTTGGGCCCTGAAGTGTTCAGTGTACAGTGTTGAGAGTTGCAGCAGCAGAAGCAGTTTACAGAAGCTACCTCAGTCAGGGAGGACTGGAGGGAGCAGTGTTCAGGACTTTTGAGGTAATCCGAGTGTCAGAAGTCAGTTCTCAGTATAGTCCAGGACTTTTGAGCTAACCAGAGTGTCAGAAGTCAAGTTTCAAGTACAATACAGCAAGTCAGTGTTTTTCAATCGCTAGCAAGCGTTGGTCGGCACCCAGCCGGCGTCAAGACAGCGCTGAAAGGCATTTTTCTTCAAGTGTCCCATTTTGTACCTAGTTGAGTATCCCACTCATTACCTTCTCCCATCCCCAATATAAAATAAACAAAACAAACCAAAGATGCCAGACTGGTCTTTGACTCAAATCTCACACTTGGGTATTCAGCTTAAATGGGCTGAAGGTGTTACTGGTGACCATGGCAGACCCACATCAGGCCCAATGCCTGGAAATACTGCTAGATACTGTATATATATATATATATTTGGCTACACTAGGAGTGTGGTTTATCATTTTTTTTTTTTGTTTTACATGTTATTCAGGCTTAGTAGCTTTACAACCAGCTGCTTCACAAAAGTTTCTCAACACTTGAATTTTTCAATACTTGATTTATAAATGTAATATAATTTGTACTTTTGCACTTGCATGTGAATGTAGTTTATCTGTATTTTTTGCACATATTTGTTTAGGCATTCGCTTTAGGGTGCGCAGGTAGACGGTATCTACATCCTAATTTTTGTGCACCAGATTTTTCACTCTGCAGTTTTAGTAAATCAATCCCAATGTGTGTCTTGCTAACACCCTGTCAGAAAGCTCTAAACTTACATGTATGTAAAATTACTAGCAGATAATTTTAAAGGGTAAAATTAAAAAATATTTCTCAAATTTGTTGATTATGGTTGGACAGTTCCAGTTTGAGTCCATTTTTTTTTTACAAAAGTAACATAATTTCAGACAGCCTCCACTCTTTTTCCTATTGCCTGGTGTCAAACTAAAAATGTACTGATCTGTATTTTTGATTATTCTCACTTACATTGCTGAAAGATAAATTAGCTTTAAACATAAAGTATACACCTTTACAAGATTTCCAGGCCTGTCTGAATAGCTCTCTTTGGTACATGCATTGTTCACAGTCACAATTGTAACGCAGGCTAAGCATCTTCTATGCATCAGTGCAGGCCAAATGAGGTATAGATCTGTCAGGAAATTAAAAGATACCTGAAATTCCTCTAAAGTCTGAAATTACAGACATACCCTATGTGTGGCTGAACCATTGGCTGATACATGGTTTTCACATTACTTATGCTTTAACTTCCCGTATTAACCTTCCGCTTTAAAAAGCTCAGCATAGCATCAAAAGATAATTAAGAACATGACCAGGGATGGCCGCTTGTCCTCAGTAACAATACATACTTTCAGAACATGGTGACAGAGGATATAATTGTATATAAAAAAAAAAAAGTAGGGGGTGGGTACATTTTCTAAATTCTTTCTGGAGCTTTCTGTGATCTATATCTTCTTAGACAGGTCAGATATATACTTGTCACATTATTTATTTAGAAGTTTTTAAAGCTTTATTGTGTGCATAGCCAATACACATGGCTTTAAATTTTGTTTAGGTGTTGCTAAGATGGCCTTACACATATTAAGGGCAATACAAATATTTAAGTCTGATGACGATGCTATTGGGTCTATTTCTCATTGTTTTCACCCAAGATCCACACAATGTTAACCCAGTATTCACACATTTTTCCAGAGAAATTTAAAATGAATCATGTAAAATGGGTAAAATCTTGTGTGAATTTTGGGTGAACACATTTAATGAGACCCCTATAGGAATGAGAAAACTGAACAAAATTGCTGGACATTCATTCAACCCAGTGGGCAGTCTTCAACGCCCAAACATAATACCAAACCTCTATAACCACTTCATGACCAGGCCATTTTTTTGCGATACAGCACTGCGTTACTTTAAATGACAATTGCGCGTTCATGTGGCGCTGTACCCAAATAAAATGTGTGTCCTTTTTTCACCACAAATTGTGCTTTCTTTTTTCGTTTGGTGGTATTTGATCACTCCTGCAGTTTTTTATTTTTTGCGCTATAAACAAAAAATAAAAGACAGACGAATTAAAAAAAAAAAAAAAAAACAATGCTTTTTACGTTCTGCTATAAAACCTACCCAATAAAAAAATGTGAAAAATCTAATTTCTTCATAAATTTAGGCCAATATGTATTCTGCTACATGTTTTTGGTAAAAAAAAAAAAACCCCAATAAGCGTTTATTGATTGGTTTGCGCAAAACTTTTAGCATCTACAAACCGTGGGATATATTTTTGGAATTTTTTTTATTTTTATTTTATTGACACTTTTTGTGGACCAGTGACACTAATACAGTGATCAGTGCTAAAAACAATATGCACTATCATTGTACTAATGACACTGGCAGGGAAGGGGTTAATATCAGGAGCGATCAAAGGGTTAAATGTGTTCCTAGGGAGTGCCTTTTAACTGTGTGGGGGTGCTTGTACTGTGTGCTTAGCAGAAACACAAGATCACTGCCTTCCCTTGTCATAGAACAGTGATCTGCCTTGTTTACACAGGCAGATCGCCGATCTGCCTGTGCCTTGAATGATCGGTGGGTCCCGCTGTGACCAATCACAGTGGGAGCGGGTCACCGGCAGTATGCTTGCACGCTCAGACCCAGAAGTGCAGAATCACGTACCAGTTCATGATTCTGCATAGAGCACCCGCCCAGCCACAGTAAATGTACATGGGACATCAGGTTAAAGTTGATGGGAGAAAAATATATATTTTTTTTCTTGCATTTCTTAAAAGCCAGTTTTACATAGTTACTGTACATAGTTTGTGAGGTTGAAAAAAGACATCAGTCCATCCAATTCAACCTATGATGTGTGTGTGTGTTTGCTGTTAACCGTACATTGTATACCCCTGTATGTTGTGGTCTTTAAGGTGCCCATTTAATAGTTTTTTGAAACTATCGATGCTCCCTGCTGATACGACTGCTTGTGGAAGCGAATTCCACATCCTTACTGCTCTGACAGCGAAGAACCCCTTACTTATTTTAAGGTTAAACCGTTTTTCCTCTCGTTTTAGTGAGTGGCCACGTGTCTTATTGTATTCCCTTTCTCTAAAAAGTTTGTTCCTTAAGCTATGGGTCGCCAGTACAGTATTTGTACATTGATATCATATCCCCCCTCAAGCGTCTCTTCTCCAGAGAGAATAAGTTCAGAGCTTGTAGTCTTTCCTCATAGCTGATGTCCTCCATTCCCCTATTTATTTTTGTTGCCCTTCTCTGGACTCTCTCCAGTTCCAGCACATCCTTCCTGAGGACCGGTGCGCAGAACAGGACAGCTTACTCCAGATGTGGCTGGATCAGAGTCTTGTAGAGTGGGAGAATAATCTCTTTATTTCTGGAGTGAATCCCCTTTTTTATACATGCCAGTATTCTGTTGGTTTTGCTTGCAGTGGGTTGGCATTGCATGCCACTGCCAAGCCTGTTGTCCACTAGTAACCCCAGGTCCTTTTCCATCTTAGATTCCCCCAAAGGTTTCCCCCCTAGTGAGTAGCTTGCTTTCGTGTTTCTGACGCCCAAGTGCATTACTTTACATTTTTTAACATTAAACCTCATCTGCCATGTAGTTGCCCACCCCATATTTTGTTCAGGTCTGCTTGTAAGGTTTCCACATCCTGCAAAGACGATATTGGCATGCTTAGAAGTTTGCAAGCTTTTGTGGAAAAAAAAAGGACATGCGTAGCTGGGCACTGCTACAGGGAACATATACGAATTCAGTAAAAAAGTTAAAAAATACTGTTTAGTGGGGTGGAGGCAGCATAGATAAGGGTCAAGTATGGAGGGCACTGAATGTGTGAGTAGCTTCCACCTCCTGGACCATACCAGGCCACATGCCGTCAACATTAAGAAGCATCTGCCTCTTCAAGGTACCTTATTCCAAAGTTGATGGGGACAAGGGCTTCATCCCCGCATCCCTGGCCCAGTAAATGTTAGGGACTGCACAAGGGCTTTCGTGGAATCTGGAATCACCCTTAAAAATAACCCATATCATGGAGTCTATTGTCATTGTATTCTAGAAAATTTGAGTGTTCTGTATATCTATATGAAATCTCTATACATTTTCTATGTTGTACTTTATCCACTTTACCACAGGAGGATTTTGCTGTCTTACGTCCAGGCCACTTTTTGCGATTCAGCGCTGTGCGACTTTAACTGACAATTACGCGGTCGTGCGATGCCATACCCAAACGAAATTTACGTCCTTTTTTTCCCACAAACAGAGCTTTCTTTTGGTGGTATTTGATCACCAGTGCGCTTTTTACTTTTTGTGCTATAAACAAAAAAAGAGCGTTTATTTTGAAAAAATAACAATATTTTTAAAATTTTTTATATGAAATTCCCCCAAAAAAATGTAAAAATCAAATTTTTTTTAAATTTTTGGCCAATTTGTTTTCTGCTACCTATGTTTGGTAAAAAAAATCATGATAAGCGTATTTTGATTGGTTTGCGCAAAAGTTATTGCGTTTACTAACTACGGGAAAGATTTCTGTCATTTATGGTGGTTTTTTTTAACGCGTAATGGCGGTGATCTGCGATTTTTTTTGCGGGACTGCGACATTGCGGCGGACAGATCGGACCCTTGACTGACATTTTTGACACTTTTGGGGGTACCAGTGACATTACTGCAGTAATCAGTGCTATATATATGCACTGTTACTGTAAAAATTACACTGGCAGTGAAGGGGTTAATTTTATTGGAGAGGGAGGGGTTAATGTATGCCTGGTGCTTACTGACGTGTGGGGGGGGGAGGTGACTGTGTGACAGAAGGACAGATCGGATGTCCAGCTATGCACGGAATCATCCCTTCACCTGACACTATTCCCCAAAGGACTGCTGTTGTGGGCTTACTGTACTGCACTATGGTCTGATTTATTTTCATGAGCCACAAGCTGAAGCCTCCATCCGGGATAATAGAGAGAACCCCCAGGAAGATAGAGGACCGGGATTGGGACATAATACGAAGAGTGAGACAACTTGCCCATACTTTGAGCGATCTGGTAAGAGGCCAATTTTGTCTGCACATCCCAAGGTGATCCCCGGGACCCCTAGGACACTACTGGGTTAATTATCCGCCCTTGACCTCTTTCTTATGGTAAGAGGCCAATCCCCATCAAGGTGGTGGAACCATTGCACCCTCACAGTTTTACCCAATACACGTTTGTGGACTGTATTATTTGTGTGGGAACTTGGGACTTGTGTACCCCCCAGGGGTGTATATACACTATAGGTGGTTCACACTGAAGTTTTGGACTTTATTTTGTATTATTTGTGAAGCACCATTTGATTATGTTGTTATTATCACATTGAAAACCATTACTTCATCCATCACTTTTTATTTGTTAGCACCAGGGTATCTGGTAATACCATATACCCTCTTAGTGCACATCAACCAAGGTACACACTGCAGAGGTTGGTTGGTCACTTATTATAGTGTCACACCCAAGTTTTGATGTGTGACACATGTGAATTCAGCGCACCTGATTTTCTTTTTTCATTTCATATCACCTATTGGCTCTAAGGTTGCTGCTTTTTTCACCTACTTTATCCAGCGCACTTTTTCTTTATACACAGTAGCATAAACATAATGGCCTTTTTTTTTCTTCTAAATTCCTTTCTAACAGGGAATTTAGTTCATTACCTGTTGATCTTGCCAGTAAGTCTATTATTTTTAAATTTCCTTTAAAATTGTAGTAAAGTCTGGTTTATGATTTGTACCTACAGGTGAGCCTTATAAGGCTTACCTGTAGGTAATGTGAATATCTTCTAAACGTGTACCGTTTAGGCGATATTGATATTCACATTTGTAGACACCGGCACATGCACACTGCGATCTAATTGGACGGCACACTCAAATATGCCGTCCATTGAGAGCACTGTGCTGCGAACATGACTCCTGTGCATGTGTGTGGGAGTGACGACATTGCAGCCATTCAAACCGCCAGAGAGCGCACACCCAGGAGGAAGACCAGGGAAAGATGGAAGCTCCAACAGTGGTGACAGCACGCCGCTGGAGGGCTTCGTTTTAAGGTAAATCTGTCATAATGTGCTAGTAAGTGGACCTCAAACCAACTGGTGGCACGCCACTTTTTGAAACAGAATAATTTTATACTGACTTTAAAGTGCATACTCCATTGAAAGTTGACAACGAAAACATTGCTATTTTGATTTATCTCCTCTGCATGACCTGTAAACAGAGTTGTATAAAGTACTCGAAACCCATACTTGAGTAAAAGTACAAGTGCTCGATCAAAAAGTGACTTGAGTAGAAGTGGAAGTGCTCCATCAAAAAGTGACTTGAGTGGAAGTACTAAAGTATTCAACATTTTTTGTACTTAAGTATTGCAAGTAGTTTTTTTAAAAAAAATTTGCTACTCAAGTACTGAAAGTAAAAGTACCAGTAGTTTTGAAAAAAAATTGCTACTCAAGTACTGAAAGTAAAAGTACAAGTACTGTGTTATGTAGTTATTAAAGAAAGAAGTCAAGAGTTTTAACATCATATTGTTTTTTATTATTTCAAATGCAGCTTTTATTTATGCATACAGTAGCATTTATTTTCGTATGCGCTGATAATACACATGTTTTGAACTTCATGAAACCTGCCATCTATTGTTCTGGCAGTGGTAATTTTTATAATTGTAATGAGTAACTCGCACACAAAAAAATATCGGAGTAGAAGTATTGAAATCATCGAAAAAATGTAGTGAAGTAAAAGTGGAAGTAGGAGAAAAAAATTCTACTCTAGGAAAGTACAGATACCGCCTTTCGGTACTTAGTACAGTAGTGAAGTAGTTCTACTTAGTTACTATACATCTCTGCCTGTAAATGCCTCTATACCAGATATATATATATATATATATATATATATATATATATATATATATATATATGAAATAGATAGATCTACTGTAAAGAGAGACAGGGAAATACAGTATATATTTTTATATATATATATATATATATATATATATATATATTTATATAGGCATACAGTTTATAGAGAGAGGGATACAGTATATATAGAGAGGGAGATACAGTAAATAGAGAGGGATACAGTCTATAGAGAGGGATACAGTATATAGAGAGAGGGTGATACAGTATATAGAGAGGGAGATACAGTAAATAGAGAGAGGGATACAGTCTATAGAGAGGGATACAGTATATAGAGAGAGGGAGATACAGTATATAGAGAGGGAGATACAGTAAATAGAGAGAGGGATACAGTCTATAGAGAGGGATACAGTATATAGAGAGGGATACAGTATATAGAGAGAGGGAGATACAGTATATAGAGAGGGAGATACAGTAAATAGAGAGAGGGATACAGTCTATAGAGAGGGATACAGTATATAAAGAGAGGGATACAGTATATAGAGAGAGGGAGATACAGTACATAGAGAGAGGGAGATACAGTACATAGAGAGAGGGATACAGTATATAGAGAGAGGGATACAGTATATAGAGAGAGGGAGATGCAGTACATAGAGAGAGGGACACAGTATATAGAGAGAGGGAGATACAGTACATAGAGAGAGGGACACAGTACATAGAGAGAGGGATACAGTATATAGAGAGGGATACAGTTTATAGAGAGAGAGAGAAATACAGTATATAGAGAAAGGGAGATACAGTGTATAGTAGAGAGGGAAATACAGTATATAGAAATATGCATTGAAAAGTTTTTTCTCTATCTTATTTTTATAACTGTAGCGGGGTTAAATATGCCTAAAGACACTGTTTGATATGTGGGAAGGAACTAAGCTCCCTCTAGTGGTAGCTGCATGGAATTTCCCGGGCTGTGACTTCCTTTTGGCAAGATGAAGAAACTACATCTCCCATGCTGCTTTGCAAGATCCAGGGTGCACGGCTGCACCGCACGGCACTATGGGGGAAGTTATTTAAAGGAAGAGAGAGGCTAAGCCAGGGGGGGCGCCTTTCTGCGCTGGACTCTGAGGAACCAGTGAGCGAGAGTGAAGGACTGATGCTGGATATTGGGCCAAGGGCCTCTTAGCCTGGAGGGACGACGTGGAACCGTCCCATCTTAAGCACGAGGCACATTCCTGGAGGTCATACTGCTGTTTGCAGAGACCGGAAGTCATCCGCAAGAAGGACCTCGCGCGGCTGGCACATAGCCAAAGGGCAGAGACCGTAGTGGAAGCGCGCGAAGGAGAAACTTCTGTTGGTGAGAGGGCACATGCCCAATAACTGACTTTATCTGCCAAAGAGATAGTTTTATCTACAGATAGCGGTAGCGCAACAGGAGGTGATAAAACCCTGGGGTTTATCAGCATACTCTCTCAGGAGACTCATAGACAAACAATAAGGTCTGAAAAGGAGTCGCCAGAGGCTTATCTCTCTCGCAGAAGTTATTGCTCAGTTACGCAGACACCCTGCGGTGACAACTAACAGCTCGTTGTTTTTCTCTCTCTTGATCTTCATTCCTAATTTGGATTACAAATGAGCTCTATTCAATAATCTTGCTAGCGAAGATCAACAAGAAAGAAGAGGACTCTGGGGGGGGGGGGGACTCAGATAGGCCTACCTATCTGGTACTGTGTCTAGCCTTAATGAAGGAGGAGTGTGGGGGTATTCTTTTATCTTTTTAAAGCTGTTTTAAATAACCTTTTATGGGCTTGTATTGTATTGTATCTCCCCTATTCAATTTGATATATAGTAAACTAAGTTTGGTTAATTACAATCCTGTGTGCTGTTCCATTGTGTCACCCAGAAGGACTACCATTCAAGAAGGTAACAAGGTATTGTTGCATATTGAAGTATTGTATTCCAATCTGTATATCCATTTGATAGTCCAGTCCTATTCTGGGTCAGTTGTGCCTGAGGAGGGATCGAGCCAATTTGATTGGGTTGTTAGGCAGGGTGTAGACCCAATAATATAATCAGCAGCTCCTGCGGGGGTGGTGCTACATAACATTTAGTAGTCATGTCCCAAAAAACTCTAAGAAGTATCATTTTTTTTTTTAATTTAATGGAGGAAATGTGAGAAATAAAGTATATATCATACAATTGGTCCATAAACACATACCACATACAATGCATATATAATTTGAGAAAAAATATGCTTATAAAATAGTTTAACATTTGCCAATAAAAAAAAAAAAATGTTCCCGGATTTATTTTAAAAATCTGGTCACCTTAGTATAGGGGCATCAGCAAATACACCTGTACACCATAGAACGCTGACTGTATGAAGCCAACGCCATGCCTTCTGACCATAGATGACAACCATGCATACCTGCATGGATTTCCACAGACAATGCTAGATTTTGAAGACTAGAACAATTATATGAAAATATCATAGCTGCAGACAATGAGGCTGAACATGTGTGATCTCAATGGCAAACAAATAGTGTGCTTTGTTGCCCTCTTGTGGAATAATACTAAAATATCATGTTAATAAAAAAAGCCATGTTATGAATGAAACACACAGCTAGTTTAACTGAGAGTTCTTATAGTTAGTAAAAATATAATTGCAACTTCCTAGTAATCAGCTAAAAATGAAAGACAATGGCTAAATGTTTTCTGATTTTTCCTGGTAAAATGTCTCAAAGCCGTCTAATTTACTAATCTTAAATACAAATAGAGGTAAAGAATTCTGACTTACCTTTTACTTCTATTTGCGGTTTTCTTGCCATAGGTCTGTGAATGAAACCAAACACAGGCAACTGGCATGTTCAGAAGAATAATGGTAACTTTTTTTTTTTTTCGTTTTGTTTTCATGATAGGTGAATTTAAAGTCTAACTTCCACCTTGTACAACTTTTAGGTTTTGGAGTTGAGAAAAGGTAAAATTTCTGTCATAAATCTGAAAAAAACTTTCTGCTCTATCCCTGTGTATAAACCACCTATTACAGCAGCTAGCACTACTATTCATCCAACTACCTGTACAAAATGCAATAAATATATATAGTCACAAAAAATGCAGTGCTTACCTTTAAAAAAGTGTATTCAAATTATAATGCA
This sequence comes from Pelophylax lessonae, assembly GCF_965119305.1. Taxonomy (NCBI): domain Eukaryota; kingdom Metazoa; phylum Chordata; class Amphibia; order Anura; family Ranidae; genus Pelophylax; species Pelophylax lessonae. The sequence continues at coordinate 714,823,241 of NC_138768.1, forward strand.
TAAATAAATATCTGAAAACACTGTAAAAATCATCTATATATAATACATTTATGTGAGTCCATCTTTTCTTTAAGATATATACACAGTAAATCAATAAATTATTTTATGTCCGTGAAAAAAAAGTGCAGTCCCATACACCAGAAACTCTTCAGTAATTGCCTCTGATCACCAAGTGCCCTTCACCCCACCTATGGGTGTCTTCTCACCTGCTGAAATGGACTTCACTGGCTGCCCACCTCACGCATAGCATCCAATTAGCTTTCCCAAAGGTTCAGGTTGAGCTGCTCCCCTTTTGATAAATTCCCTTTACTGTGAACACCAATCTTATCAACTACCCCCTGCAGTATAAACAGATCTTAATAATTTCAATTATATTAAACCCTACATTTTTTAAACACTTTCAGCAGTGGAATTATCACTTACAGAGTATGCAGCTTCTTCATCTTCTAATCCTTGCTAATGTTCTTATTTAGACTGGTGCCTAGACCAGTGCCCCAGGTTTCCTGTTTCAGGGTGGCCCTCTTCTCTTGCATCCAATTGAGCCACCCTTGCATGCAGGCACTAGGGCTGTGTCTCCTTACACTGTGTGCATTAATAGAAACACACAGCCCTATAACCTGATGGCAAGGCACCTAATTGCTCCTCCTCCCTACCTTCTATAATCTAAAAGACTGACTGAAGACTGCACTGTCCACTGGTAACTCTTCCATGTGAAGACCAGAAATTCAGGGAAGCAGCACTATGAAAGCAGCCAGCAGCAGTGAAAGTTGCAAACTAAAAGTGTTTGGGTAAGATCAGGGCCGGCCTTAGGTGATCAGGCGCCCTGTGCGAGCTAATCCCGTGGCGCCCCCCCCCCCCCGCGCGAATTTTCTTGCACCTTTTTTGCACTTTATTTGACTTTTCTTTTTTATGATCACTAATAACTTAGCCCCCCTTACATAAGAGCCCCCCTTACATCAGAGACCCCCCACACAAAGCCCCCCTTAAATCAGAGACCCCCGACACAGAGCCCCCTTACATCAGAGACCCCACACACAGAGCCCCCCTTACATCAGAGACCCCCAACACAAAGCCCCCCTCACATCAGAGACCCCAGACACAAAGCCCCCCTTACATCAGAGACCCCCCCACACAAAGCCCCCCTCACATCAGAGACCCCCGACACAAAGCCCCCCTTACATCAGAGACCCCCCACACAAAGCCCCCCTCACATCAGAGACCCCCGACCCAAAGCCCCCCTCACATCAGAGACCCCCCACACAGAGCCCCCCTCACATCAGAGACCCCCGACACAAAGCCCCCCTTATATCAGAGACCCCCCACACAGAGCCCCCCTCACATCAGAGACCCCCCTTACATCAGAGACCCCCGACCCAAAGCCCCCCTTACATCAGAGACCCCCCACACAGAGCCCCCCTCACATCAGAGACCCCCCCACACAGAGCCCCCCTCACATCAGAGACCCCCGACACAAAGCCCCCCTTACATCAGAGACCCCCCACACAGAGCCCACCTCACATCAGAGACCCCCCTCACATCAGAGACCCCCGACACAAAGCCCCCCTTACATCAGAGACCCCCCCACACAGAGCCCCCCTTACATCAGAGACCCCCGACACAGAGCCCCCCTTACATCAGAGACCCCCCACACAGAGCCCCCCTTACATCAGAGACCCCCGACCCAAAGCCCCCCTTACATCAGAGACCCCCGGCTCAAAGCCCCCCTTACATCAGAGACCCCCGACACAGAGCCCCCTTACATCAGAGACCCCACACACAGAGCCCCCCTCACATCAGAGACCCCCGACACAAAGCCCCCCTTACATCAGAGAACCCCCACACAGAGCCCCCCTCACATCAGAGACCCCCGACACAAAGCCCCCCTTACATCAGACCCCCCCTCCCCACGGAGCCCCCCTCACATCAGAGACCCCCTTACACAAAGCCCCCCTAACATCAGAGACCCCCCTACACACACACACACAAAGCCCCCTCACATCCTCACATCAGAGACCCCCCCACAAAAAGCCCCCCCTTACATCACAGACCCCCCACAAAAAGCCCCCCCCCCCACACAGAGCCCCCCCCACACATAGCCCCCCACATCAGAGAGCCCCCCCTTACATCACAGACCCCCCCCCTTACATTTTTTGAAGGAGAGAGATGTCACTTACTTTACTTTGTCTGCAGCTTTTTTTTTTCTTTAAACTTCCCGCCCACACATCCCCGGGAGTGTGGGCGGGCGGGAGGAGGAGAAGGGGCGGGGCGAGGAGGAGCTGACGATCTCTCCTCCCTCCCTGCACTGACGCCAGAGGAGAGATCGTCAGCTCCTCCTCGCCCCGCCCCTTCTCCTCCTCCCGCCCGCCCACACTCCCGGGGATGTGTGGGCACTGGGCAGGAAGTCAGCGTGGATTCCGTGGAAGGATCGGAGGCTGAGCTGTGTGAGAGATACACAGCTCGCCTCACTGCAGCAATAGGTGATCGAGGCACGGCTGCACAGCGGGAGGTAAGCGGCGGCCGCGGCCTGTGTTAACCCTGTCCAGACCGCAGTCGCCGCCCACCTCCCGCTGTGCAGCCGTGCCTCGATCACCTATTGTTGCAGTGAGGCGACCTGTGTATCTCTCACACAGCTCAGCCTGATCCTCTGCGAGCTGTGATGGCCGCACGGCGCCCTTGTTGCCCATGGCGCCCTGTGCGGCCGCACAGCTCGCACACCCCAAAGGCCGGCCCTGGGTAAGATATTTTAACAAATGCTTTACTGGGGAATGTTTATTTTGTTGTGCTCAATAGTAAGCTAAAAACTCTGAGGGCTTATACTACTCTAAGAAACAACATTTCAAGTTGCACACAGCCCTTTCTAAAGCCTGGACTGCAGTTTGAGAAAGAACTGTGTAAGGTTCAAAAACCAAATTAATACTTACTTATGGAAGCTTTTTTTTTTTAAAGTTATATTGCTACTATATGGATTGAATAAAAGAGCTATTTTAAGAAGACTTGATTGAAGTCTCCATTGTGGATTACTTGAGTCAAATGCCAGACAGCCCTCTAAGCAGAATAGGGAGAAAAGAGCATGAATAAAAAGCGGAATGGAGAGGGAAGGCCATGCCAGGGTGTAGTAAAAAAAAACTCGCCGCTATGAAAATGCTGTCTGAAACATGCATCCTATGCTTCCGCTCACACCATCGCTGTGCCACTCACTACCTAGAAATGGCATGCATTGCTGCAGTGCTAAGCCTAAGGCCCGTTGCTAACAGGGTGTCTAGCAGCATAGGGTGCATCCTGTCATTTTAGTGCACCTGGGAGGCACAAGTTCAGGGTCCAGCCTTGCAGCCTGCAGCTTTTCAAAGTCTATGGTCATCTGTGACTGGACAGGGCTCAACACAGCGTTCTACTAATATTCAGAGATGTATAGTAACGAAGTAGAACTACTTAAGTACTCTACTTAAGTACCGAAATGCGGTATCTGTACTTTCCTAGAGTAGAATTTTTTTCTCCTACTTCTACTTTTACTTCACTACATTTTTTCGATGATTTTGATACTTCTACTCAAGTATTTTTTTTTTGTGCTGCATAGTTACTCGTTACTTTTAAAAAAATTACCACTGCCAGAACAGTAGATGGCAGGTTGCATAACGCTCAAAAAAATGTGTATGTCATTTGTAAATCAGCGCATAGGAAAATAAAGGCTGTGTATAATAAAAGCTGCTATACCAAATCTTTCCAATAAAAAGAAAATATGAAACAAACAAATAAATGGTGCTACAGCGCTTAAAGTGCATCAAGAAACTACTAACAAACACAGGTTAATCATTTGAATAAATCATTTGAAATAATAAAAACAATATGATGTTCAAACTTTTGACTTCTTTCTTTAATAACTACATAACACAGTACTTGTACTTCTACTTTCAGTACTTGAGTAGAAATTTTTTTTCAAAACTACTGGTACTTTTTACTTTTAGTACTTAAGTAGCAAATTTTTTGAAAAAACTACTTGCAATACTTAAGTAAAAAAAATGTTGAATACTTTAGTACTTCTACTTAAGTAACTTTTTCTGCGAGCACTTCCACTTCTACTTAAGTAATTTTTTGATCGAGCACTTGTACTTTTACTCAAGTAGAAATTTCGAGTACTTTATACAAGTCTGCTAATATTTAGGACCCTATTTGTTAGGAAAGGAGTCAGCATCCCAGTACCAGGTGCCCATTACATAGGAAATCTCCTTCACTAGTGAATTCAAACTATGAATTATTCCTAAAATATTGTTTTCTGATTGGGCCATGAATATAGCCATGTATTCATCTTCTAACTCTGACACTGCTGGAAACACTAACACTAGGTTCACACCTATGCGTTTTTTAGTGTGTTTTACAGTTTAAAATATGTATGATCTCAAGGAAAGATCAAATACAGCGCTTGCTTAGAACTCTGAATTCTAGATATGTATATCAAAGCATCAGATAACCACAAAACATCAATTTAAGAATCCACTAATTAGTGTTGTGAATCAGTGCAAGGTGTGCAAATCAGTGCAAATTGACACAGCATCAATATATAAATACAAATTCATTCAATATGTAGAGAGTAAAAACATATAATAAAATATGATAAAATGCCTCTCAATAAATATATAAATAGCAGGAAAAGTCCACAATTTATAAAAAATGACTGCTGTGCTACCAATTAATAAATTATACATATGACCAAAAGGTTATCCCAAGTGTTAAAGTGACTTCTGTGCTTCGAATTCAAAAAAATATAATAAATTGTATATATGATCATAAAAAGAAGTCCATTAAGTGTAAAGTGACTGCTGTGCTCCAAATTAATAAATCCAAAAATATTAAGATGACTCCTGTGCTCCAAAATAATGAGAGTGAAACTGTCCTTAATGGCAGATGTATCCTCAATTCCAAGGTGTAAGTAATTTATCCATCATACGAATTCCTTTATAAATGAGTGAATTAAATCACTTACCAGATGAAGTGGGTTCTGTGTGCCGTATGGCACCAGAACCTTTCAAACTTGTAAAGCCCTCTAAGCTTGAAGGATGTTACCCCTCTGTGTAGTCCTCCGAGGTCCTGGGATGCCTCTCTGCTCCGGGGTACTCGATTCCGAACTCCGTATATAGGAGAGAAGAAAAGGCTCCAAATGGTATAGTATATTTTTATAAGAGTCTTTATTTCTAAATAAAATAAACAAATTTAAAATTGCAGCATCACTGGTGGTCTAGCGGTGTGAGTTGCTAGTTTTCCTCGCGGAGCAAACACTAAAGCAACTCACTTCCGGCTTGCGTTCCACCTCCTGTGACGCAATGACGCTGTGCGGTCCAAGTGAACGCGTTTCCTCACTTCCGGTGACGTCCTCAGAGCTTGGACAGCACAGTGGTGACCGGACTTATGTACAGGAAACTCCGCCCCTCATTCCGCCCTTTCTTAGGTAGCCGGAAGTGACTGGAGTTCAGAGTATGTCCCCATACCACTAATTTGAACCAGTTCTCTTTTATCCATGCTTAATTTGATGCAACATTTATAAGTGGGGCAGACCAGAAACCCGCACACCGCTTGTATAATCTTTACATTCATTAAAAACAATCACAGCGTTTATACAGGTAAAATAAAATTCCTAGCGGAATTCGTATGCACCAAATTCTTTTCGTGGTGGTTTTTGCTCCATCTATTTCACTCTTTTTCACCTCATCTTATTTAATTTTTGTCACTTTTTACTTTTTATCATCCACCATCTGCCTCCATCTCACTCCTACATCTGGGTCTGCACTCCTACGGTGGGTTCATGGGTCCTGTGTACTCCCGTTATCACACCTTTATATATTCTTTCTATCACATCTCTGAGGTAACACCCTGGTATCTTTTCACCTGGCTTCACCTGTTTACACCCTCTGGATACTCCTTTGGCAGCCTATATTCATACATATCCATCTAATATTATAAACTACATTCTCTTCAATTGATATATATTTAAAATGTATATATATATATATATGTTTTCTACAGAAAGTATATACGGTTGCCATATCCATGGTTCCTCACTTCAATCACCTGTGCCCACACTCACCATGTGTGCGGCGTGTCTCGTCTAGATCGCCCGCCTGTGTGCCCTCAGCTCCCGTGGGAGGCATTTGGGACTCTCCAAATTCAATGCCATAATATGTGTGCAGCTACGCAAGGTTTGAATTTTTGGGGTCTATCTTTCCCCTTTTCTCTCTTCCCCCCTCAATTGCAATCATCTTCATTATGCTTATATTCCTTATCCTCCTTTTTCTATAGAATTTTATATACATCTACTCCTGATGAAGTGGCGTTTTGAGTCCACGAAACGCGTTGAGGCTATGATGTTTACTATAGAACACATTATTCTGACACGAATATGTATACTCTTTGGAATCAGCCATGTCGATCATTATGCGATTGCATTTGGGGAATAATATACAGTTTACATAATTCTTACACTTGTGTACTTATTTACAAACATGACTATGTCTATTTTTAAATTTTTATGTGTTTATATCTGTATGTATTCAAAAATGCCATTTATCTGTATTTATCAATAAATGTTATCTCATCATTCCCTGCCAACACTACATGTCCTTCATTTAAAGTCCCAAACTTCTCCCCTTTTTTTTCTTTACAGTACATCATAGTCCATAGGGTTTGCCTTACAGTGCAAGCGGGAACTCTGTGGACCCTGATGTAAAGTGGAACTCTGCAGACCCTGATGTAAAGGGGAATGTTGTGGACTCTGGTGTACGAGGTCCTCTGGTCACCAGAGCCCCCTCCCCCCTTACATCAATCCTTGCAGAGTTCCCCCTTACCTCCGAGTCTGCAGTGTTCCCCTTGCACTGTAACTCTGTAACGTGCATTTCCGGAGCCGGTCGATTAGTAATCGGCTGAGCTAGACTCGGACTCGACAGGGATTGGCTGGGGGGGGGGGAGCGGGGCTTCTGCTGTTAAGGTGTGCAAAGGGAGGCACAGGGGGAGAAGAGGCTCTGGGACCTGAGCACAGCAGCGCCCCCTGTCCCTCAAAACTGGGGTAATGAATTAGGCAAATTAGGCAGCTGCAAGGCTCCTGTGAGTGCGAGGCCTTAGGCAACTGCTTAATTTGCCTATTTAAAGAGCCACCTCTCATGACTGATTACATTGGTTATGAAGTCATCTACAGACCCAATGTTCAGATACCTTGACCACATTCTGAGGCATTTTTTAGATCACAGTCTGTCATACTTACATGATGCTAGAGATTGCCTGAAGGAGACAGGAAAATTTTGGACAGCTTTACCCCGGCACCAATACAATAGCCCAACGTGTGTTGCCATCATGGCATCCTCTGACAGCCTCAGGAGGACACTGTGATGGCACATTGCATCAGGGCGGGACTATGTCAGACACTTCCAGTAACAAGTCCTATGCCCCAGGATGACATCAGATTGTGATGAAACGCGTTGGGTTGAACGGCGTGCTGAAGTCACAGCGTATTGTGATCCCAGAAGGACGGGCGAGTGCATATCAGCCAGCTGGCTATGCTATGTACATGTGATTTTATGCAGCACAATTGTAAGTGCAATATTTTATTTAACAAATAAAGTGATTTTATACTATGGCAAGTTTTCTATTTAATTTTCAGGGAATGTTACTATGCAAGAGGATCTGAAGTTGGACCACCCCGCATGGCCTTTGATTGAGACTGCTTCCTTAATCACTCATCCCTCTTGGAGGATTAAGTGGCCCTGGCAGGGTTAATCTAAAAGTGCTATTGACCTCTCACCCAAGAGGACCTATTTGCCATTCCTGATTTGGTGGAGGTTTCATCACTACTTTGGTGGCTGAGGGTGCTATTATCACGTGGAGGATTTTTGTAGGACTTTTTCTTTATTTATAGATGTAGCACCCTACAAGGTAGGTGCTAGGTAAAGTATAGTGGGCCTCGGCTGCCTAACAGCAGGGCCATGATTTTCATCTGGGCTGTCATGTCTCCCAGGTGTGGCTGTTGAGACTGGGAAGTCTCCCCACTGTGCTGCATGAGAGGGCTCTCATTGGGCAGTGGAGGAAACCCAATCAATGGCACATTCAGGCCTGTATCTACCCTAGAAAGACAGATTCTGATGCACAGGATTCTGGGAGTGGATATAAGTTTGAGAGGAGTGAATGACACAGCATCTTTGGTGGGAATCAGAGTCCCAGGAGGGAGAGGACGGCTGTCTCTCCTCCTGTCAGAAAGATCGGGCGTCCCTTGCTTGCCTGAGGGGACAGAGAGTAGAGCTGAGCTGAGCTGCAGAGAGGAACCGGTGTGCCGAAGACCAGCAGAGTTGAGGGGGTCCAGTTTCAGGAAAGCATTCCCAGTTTGTGAGTACTGCAAACTACCCCTGGGGGTCTGCCTAGCTGAGAGGGGACCACTCTGGTGAAGGTCCAAGGGATCCAGGAGCTAGCTAGTGGTAAAGGGGGTGCCAATGTTGACCCTGAAGTGCAAAGAGGGTGCCTAGTGAGAGGACCCTGAAGTGTAGAGGGGGTGCCTAGTGAGAGGACCCTGAAGTGTAGAGGGGGTGCCTAGTGAGAGGACCCTGAAGTGCAAAGATGGTGCCTAGTGAGAGGACCCTGAAGTGCAGAGGGGTGCCTAGTGAGAGGACCCTGAAGTGTAAAGGGGGCCCCAGCGGTTGGGCCCTGAAGTGTTAAAGTGTACAGCGTGCAGTGTACAGTGTTAAGAGTTGCAGCAGCACAAGCAGTTACAAGGAGCTACCTCAGTCAGGAAGGACTGGAGGGAGCTGTATCCAGGAATTTTGAGCTAACCAGAGTGTCAAGAGTTAGTTCTTAGTACAGTTCAGGACCTTTTGAGCTAACCAGAGTGTCAAACGTCAAGTCCAAGTACAGTTCAGCAGGTCAGTATTTTTCAAGCGCCAGCAAGCGTTGGTCAGCATCCAGCCGGCGTCAAGACAGCGCTGAAAGGCATCTTTTTCTTCAGAGTGTCCCAAGTTGTACCTAGTTGAGCCAGGGGAGTATCCCACTTATTCCCTTCTCCCATCCCCATTATCAAATAAACAAAACAAACCAAAGATGCCGGGAATGGTCATTGTCTACAATTTCACACTTAGGTATTCAGCTTAAATGGGCTGAAGGTGTCACCGGTAACCATGGCAGACCCACATCAGGCCCAATGCCTGGAAAACCTACTACATATATTTGTACAGGTGTTTATCACGGCAGTAAAAGGACTTTATGGCTCAATTTAAACAGCCTATTTTTGTTTGATGCACAATTTATTGTCCACTTTAATTTAAGTGTAGCGCAAATTTATTCTAGTTTAGTTTGATTTTTGTGTCTATCTCACAATCAAGTTGAAGCTCTATTTCTATATTTTTTATATTTTATTCAAAGCGCAGTTTTTTTTACTTTTTACTTCCAGTAATGTAGTGATGTCACTTCCGGCTCCGAGCTTTGGAACGCACGCTGATTCATAGGATGGAGAAACAGTGCTTGTATTAACCAGGCTATTTATATTGGTGCCTAGGTACTAATCGGTAAGTAATGTGTACACTTTTCTGTTGTATTTATTCTATTTTGTTAGATTTTATGTCATATTTAAAAAAAAAATGCAAATTGAGCACAAAAAAAAAAACAGAATACTCTTTACCAGAATTGTAATTTTAGTATCAGTACAAACAGAACAAATTATAGGGTACAATTTATATTTTTAATCTACAGTAACACTCTTAAAAAAAAATAGTAATAATAATAACACTAAAAAAAGTAGAAAAAGTGTATTTTTCTTTTTACGTCTTCTTGCCTCTAGATTAGGAAAACAAATAATTTTGCAAGATAATATGGAAAAAAGAAAGCAAAACAAAACAATATCCTGTGCAGTGATAATGCTCAAATAGTGATAATGATCAGGTTGTCATAAGATATTTATATTTTAATATTTTTATTGAAAAAGTTCAGTAAAGTTGCAGTAACAAACAGGCCATTTAAACAATAACCTGTGCAAGGGTTGTCAATATGGCAAAGGTCATACAGCAATAGTAAATAGAAATATAAATCATCATAAGGAGAACAGACATAAGCAATAGGACTTTCTCAGGTAAACATATTAGTATGAGACAGAGGTAATGATCATCATCATCATCAAATGGAGAACAAGAACCGAAACCACAACAAACCATAAGTAAAGTACAGTAAAACCTTGGATTGCGAGCATAATTTGTTCTGGAAACATGCTTGTAATCCAAAGCACTCATGTCAAACCGAATTTCCCCATAGGAAATAATGGAAAGTCAGATGATTCATTCCAAAACCATTTATTCATAAGTCCTTCAGTTTATGGTCCATATAAAACGATTATAGCAATGTGATAGGTTGTGTAACCATAAAATGTCCATCCACAAATGGCAGCCTCCACAAGGGGATTAGAAGCAAAATCCAGCAGGAGCTACAGAGTATAAAAGAGAAGAGAGGCGCCTCTAAGTGTAGCAATATGGTTACATTTATTGAAGGTTCAACATTTAGCAACTCACATGGTTGATGATTAAAAGAGGCACATTTAAGAATATATGCATCCGGGGTAAAGCTGTCCACATAGACCATCCTCCTCACCGCTGGCTCTCAGAGAGGCTTGAAGCGCTTGTGGAGCTCAGTGTGAAGGGGATGACGTTGATGGCGGTGCGGAGAATGGTCTATGTGGACAGCTTTACCCCCAGATGACTGCATACTTAGATGTGCCTGTTTTAATCATCAACCATGTGAGTTTCTAAATGTTGTACCTTCATTAAATGTAACCATATTGGAAAACTTAGAGGCGCCTCTCTTCTCTTTTATACTCAGTTGTGATGTGAAGCTACTTGTATATCAAGACATCGCTTGTATATCAAGCCAATATGTAAAAAAAAAATGTGCTTGTTTTGCAAAACGCTCTCAAACCAAGTTACTCTCAACCCAAGGTTTTACTGTAGTTCTAAACATCTCCGGTCTCAGCCAGGTAGTCATAAAATATTTAAAAGAGAAATATGGACTTTTTTTTTTTTTCAGGTTCATACTTACCTAGGTGGATGCAGGATCGGTCCAATGCTGCATCTGTCCACCACAGGTTCTGACACTGAGAACCAAGAAAACTAATACCGCAGATCGCTGGGTTCTCACATCTCCCCAAGCACTATCAGTCAGCAGCTCTCTGCTCTGCCCCCTCCTCACTCACTGGAGCTCTGGACTGTGGAGGGGTTAGGAGCTGCCCACTCAGGCTCTCAGCTCAGGCTCACAGTGGCCAGGCATGTGGGGGGGGGGGGGATCCTGACTCCATGGTTGCGATCTTGACGGAGCCTGGATCAGCTTTGTGACGTCAGCAGACAGCCGACTTCACCCCGCTGTGTGCTGAAAACAGGTCACAGGAGTGCAAAACGAACTTCACTCCTGTGATCCACAGAAGTACTGCCAAACGAGCTTTACAGGTTACCGGTTTAGAGTTATAGAGGAGGTCTAGTGCTAGAATTATTGCTCTCGCTCTAATGTTTGCTGTGACTCTTCACATGTGTGGTTCAAATACTGTTTACATATTCTAGAAAATTTGTGTAAAGTAGGCGCTGTTAAATAGTGACTCCTTCGTATGTACCATAAAATAAATAACCAACTAGCTATGCATATCAAGTGAACATAATGTGATAATCCATTAATAATTCTATATATCCAACCTAAAAAAGATTATTCCATGAAAAAATAATAAATGTGAAAGATATATTTAAATCCTCAGTCCATATATGAGACTTCATATATAAGATTTATCAAGGCAAAACAAAAACACACAATAATAGTGCAACACCGTTTTATTATATGTTAGCCACCACACACACGTCAATGGTTCTGCTTACATAAGGGGTGCCAAGACCGGCACCAGCTCAGACCACATATCAGATTGCATCCCCTAGTTGTGACAGAATAGTAGGCTCACCCTTCACCAGACGCTCCGAGAAGCCGGCCGGCGTGCGTTCCACAGAGTATGGCGTCTTCAGGAAATCAATACAGCAAAATGCATCGTAAATGACGTAATTTCCAGCGACTCCTACTTTACACGAAGTTTTCTATCATTTAATGTATTATCACATTTAAAGGGGCAGCAGTTAAGGGATTTTCAACTAACGGATGAGGCGCCTTCACGGGCTATATAACTGTTTACATATGCGTTCGCTTTTGGGAAAGAGCACAAAGGGAATAAGGGCGCTTTAATTTTTTTTTTTATGTTGAATCTGTTTTATTATGTTTTAAACGGTACATAGAATAAACTTGGGAGTGTTAGTCTATTTCAGTGGATGTATAAGTACACATTAATAGCGTAGTAAAAAGAAATCAAACATCACAGGGTTATGATAAAATAAATGGACTCGAAGGCATGGTAAAATGAATATAAAAAATCTGGAAAGAAAATGAATTCCATAGACCACTAGTAATGTAATGTTAGAGATCATATTAGATTTGTCATGAGTATATAGTGGTGCTACAGGTAAAAAAAAAACAAAGTGATATATCAGATATAAGAGAAACCCAGCAGAGAAATAAAGGGTAAGAGAAAGCAAAGTGGAAAAGAAAGAAATGGAGAGAGAAGAAGATGTAAAGAGGAGAAAGTGAGAGAAAATAAAAGAGGAGGGGGAGGGGTAAAGGAAAAAGTAGGTAAAGGCAGGGGAGGGGAAGCATTGTCCAATTTATCTGCTATAAAAGCTTCAAAAGTGGAGGAAAACCGGAAGTGCGACCACATCCCTGGCCATCAAACGTTCTAGGTGTTCAACCTTGTCCATTTCAAAAACCCAATTAGCGAGAGAGGGAATTGTCTGTTGGTCGCCAAGATCTAACGTTAATAAATCAGGCAGCCGTAAGAAAATGGCCAATAAAGCTTTTTTTGATATGTTTATTGGAGTTCAGCAACATGAAAAGTATGGTTATGCGAGGTTCGTTTGGGAATTTGTCCCCAACAAGTTTATCATATAGGTGTAGTATTTTATCCCAAAAAGGGATAATGTGTGGGCATGTGCCCCATATATGTGTCATGGTGCCAGGAGCCTGTAAACATCTCCAGCATGTATCTGGTATGGCAGGATCAATTTTATGTAGGATAGTAGGACAACGATACCACCTAGACATAATTTGGTAATTCATTTCTTGGGCATGGGATGATATAGACAGCTCAAAAGAAAGTGCCAGTGTTTTGCCTCATTCCATATCATCAGTGGATGCATTTAGTACCTGTTCCCATTTGGAAAGAAATGGTAGTGAAGCGGGATCAGTGGCCTGTAATAGAATCTGGTAAATTTGGGATAGCGAGTGTTCCGGTCTGTTAGGCTGGGATAGCAACGACTCAAAGGCTGTCTGTGGTCTAGTCAAATCGTCAATGCTCAGCATTCACCCTAGAAAGTGTGTCAATTGAGTATGTTCAAGCCATGCTCCCAAAGGATTATGACAAGCAGAGTGCATTCCGGAGAGAGGAATTAATTTTCTGTTTCTAAGTGTATTGTTTAGGAGAGAAGCATCAGATTTTCCCCATGAGAGGAATTTGGAGGTAATAAGAGTCAAAGAGAAAGATGCGATCCCAAATAGTAAGGTTAATGGGCTGGGTCTTGAGGACAATAGATTTTTGGTAAGGTATTTGTCGCATATCAAGAATAAGAGCGACATTTCTGAAAAAAAAATATATATATTTTTTTTACTTTCTGCTATATAACATTCCCAATAAAAAAAATTAAAAATCTAATTGTTTTTATCATTTTAGGCCAATTTGTATTCTAATAAAACAATATGTGTAGCGCTAACAAAAGGAATATAAAATAATACTGATAAAATTAAATGCATGAATCAATACTATAAATATATACTCAACAACAATAGTGTATATGAAACCACTGTGAAATTAATCTGATAATTATATCAATAAATCATGAACACATGTGTGAATCCAAAAAATAGTCCATGCACCAAAGAGGAAAAAGAAAAAAATCAATCAATCGGTGTCCAAAAAAGTGCATAAAAAAAAATTATATATATAGTGTTGAAGGAATATCAAGGAACGGCAAGTTCCAGCAGGTAAGTCCTAATTCCACAGAACCAGGGATAAGGAAAGGAATACACCCGTGAAGGATTACCAAGGAAGCAATATAGCAGCTTACCAAAAGGAATTGGTCACCCAAACTAATGGATAGACCACTGTAGGCTTGATAGTAATAATAAGGAAATCCACCAGGTGTCACTCCAATAGTGACAGATAACTCAGGTCCGGTATTCATTGGCATATAAAAGATGATAATAGGGACATAGTGTGACTCCGTAAAACAATAGATTTATTTAAAACCACAAAGTATAAAACTCACATTTGAGAAGACATCATACAGCATGTAACGTTGTTGGCACCAAAATCCAAGTGTCGCGGCGTCACCGCAAACACCAACAGCAAGAAGCTGGCTTGTGGGGGCGTGGTCATGTCACGTCTGACTCCACCCGATGGTTTCGTCATATGTTTGATGTCGTCAGGGGCGTGTATTCTGCCACATATTTTTGGTAAAAAAAAATCCCAATAAGTGCATATTGATTGGTTTGCACAAAAGTTATTGCGTCTACAAACTAGGGGAAAGATTTATGTCATTTTTATTTATTTATTTATTTATTTACTAGCGGCGATCAGCGATTTTAGCAGGACTGCAACATTGTGGCAGACAGATCGGACACCTAACTGACATTTTTGACACTTTTGGGGGGACCAGTGATATTACTACAGTAATCAGTGCTATAAATATGCATTGTTACTGTACTAATGACACTGGCAGGGAAGGGGTTAACACCAGGGGTGATCAAAGGGTTAAATGTGTTTAGGGGGTGCTTTCTATGGATGGTGGATGGGCTTATGGAATGAACACAGGGACCTGTGTTCCAAAATAAGAGGAACACAGGAGCCCTGGGTTCATTGCAGACAGAACAGCGGTCTGCCGTGTTTCCAATGGCAGACCGCACATTCTGTGTTCACTGGGAGCGATTGTGGGCGCCCAGCGGCAATCGAGGCCACCAGACACACAGATCAGCTTCCCCTGTGGCGAATGGGTGTGCGCACGCGAGCCCCCCACGAATCGTCGTTCGAGTATGTCGTTTCACGGGAATGACCCGACCTGGCGCAGTATATGTAAGGCGGCTGGTCGGTAAGTGGTTAAACATCACTGGGTTATTTATTTTTTGGACTTAAAATGAAAAAATACCAAAAATAAAAATAAAAAAAAAATCTAATTTCTTCATAAATTTAGGCCAAAATGTATTCTGCTACATCTTTGGTAAAAAAGAAAAATAATAGGTGTATATTAATTGGTTTGTGCGAAAGTAATAGCGTCTACAAACCAGTGGCGGCTGGGGAAGTTTTAAGATGGGGGGGCGCAAGACCCCGCCCTTCTATTTTGACCCCTCCCATTTCTCAGAAGCCCCATCCCTTATAGGCTCCACCCATTTTGTCCCCTGTATTTTGCTTGTGTGAACAAATTCTCCCAATATATCACATATTAAGGGGTCCATCAGTACTAGTATATCCCATAATAGGGAGCAGGGGCCCTATTATGGGATATACTGTGAGAGACACCCTATTATGGGATACACTGACTGAGAGTGGCACAAACCCCACAGTACAGGCCCCCTTTCAATGTAGTGACCAGAGTACATGCCCCCTTTCAATGTAGTGACCAGCGTACATGCCCCCTTTCAATGTAGTGACCAGTATACAGGCCCCCTTTCAATGTAGTGACCAGCGTACATTCCCCTTTCAATGTAGTGACCAGTATACAGGCCCCCTTTCAATGCAGTGACAAGCGTACATTCCCCCTTTCAATGTAGTGACCAGCGTACATGCCCCCTTTCAATGTAGTGACCAGTATACAGACCCCCTTTCAATGCAGTGACAAGCGTACATTCCCCCTTTCAATGTAGTGACCAGTATACAGGCCCCCTTTCAATGTAGTGACCAGCGTACATGCCCCCTTTCAATGTAGTGACCAGTATACAGGCCCCCTTTCAATGCAGTGACAAGCGTACATGCCCCCTTTCAATGTAGTGACCAGTATACAGGCCCCCTTTCAATGTAGTGACCAGCGTACATGCCCCCTTTCGATGTAGTGACCAGTATACAGGCCCCCTTTCAATGCAGTGACAAGCGTACAGGCCCCCTGCAGAGGTATGGCAGTGGGAGAGATGGGATCAGGCAGAGGGATAGTGGTGGGAGAGATGGGATTAGGCAGAGGGATGGTGGTGGGAGAGATGGGATCAGGCAGAGGGATGGTGGTGGGAGAGATGGGATCAGGCAGAGGGATGGTGGTGGGAGAGATGGGATCAGGCAGAGGGATGGCAGTGGGAGAGATGGGATCAGGCAGAGGGATGGCAGTGGGAGAGATGGGATCAGGCAGAGGGATGGCGGTGGGAGGGATGGAATGAGGGCATGAGGCACAGAGGGATGGCGGTGGGAGGGATGGGATGAGGGCATGAGGCAGAGAGGGATGGCGGTGGGAGGGATGGTCATGGGATGAGGCAGAGCAGAGGGATGGCGGTGGGAGGGATGGTCATGGGATGAGGCAGAGGGATGGCGGTGGGAGGGATGGTCATGGGGTGAGGCAGAGGAATGGCGGTGGGAGGGATGGTCATGGGATGAGGCAGAGCAGAGGGATGGATTTACGGCATGAGGCAGAGGGATAGCGGTGGGAGGGATGGTCATGGGATGAGGCAGAGGGATGGCGGTGAGAGGAATGGTCATGGGATGAGGCAGAACAGAGGGATAGCGGTGGGAGGGATGGTCATGGGATAAGGCAGAGCAGAGGGGTGGCGGTGGGAGGGATGGATGGATGGTCATGGGATGAGGCAGAGCAGAGGGATGGTGGTGGGAGGGATGGATGGATGGTCATAGGATGAGGCAGAGCAGAGGGATGGTGGTGGGAGGGATGGATGGATGGTCATGGGATGAGGCAGAGCAGAGGGATGGAGGTGGGATGGGATGAGTGGCAGCAGGGATGGGATGGGGTGGGATGAGTGGAAGCAGGGATGGGATGGGATGGGGTGGGATGAGTGAAAGCAGGGATGGGATGGGATGGGGTGGGATGAGTGGAAGCAGGGATGGGGTGGGATGAGTGGCAGCAGGTATGGTATGGGATGGGATGGGGGGGATGGGATTACTTTACTTACCACAGCCCAGGTGTTAGCAGGGAGGACAGGAGCAGGAGGACAGTCAGTCACAGTCACACAGCGCTGGCAGCAGGAGTCAGGACAGGTCACAGAGTTCGGATCCACAGCGTCTGGTCAGTCCGGCTCAGACGAGGCACCGGCGGGTGGGCCCGGGGCCCCACAGCGCTGGCAGCAGGCAGGACAGGTCACAGCTCACAGCCGAGTTCGGATCCACAGACCACAGCGTCTGGTCTGGACTGGGTCTGGCTGGGAGGAGGCTCACTGGCTCAGGCGAGGCGCCGGCGGGTAGGCCCGGGGGAGAGCAGAGCAGACGAACGTGCGGCGGGTGCAGTTCCAGCTTCCTCTCTTCCTCCGCACCTGCGACGCTGCCACAGCCACTCCCGGTCAGTCCACCACCACGAACCGACACGGTCACGGACTCACGGTGTCTCTGCAGTGCAGCGGTCTTCGGTGACGGTCCGAGGCGCGAGTCACAGCAGCGCAGCAGACCAGTCACCAGTCAATTACTTACTTACCGGTGGTGGTCTGGACGGATCGATCCGATTCCGGTCCGGTGACTCCGGTCTCCTCTCCGCTTTCTGCTGGTGCCGCCGTCACTCCCGTCTCCCGCCGTGTCCGTCCACTAGTCTCCGACTCGGTGCGGCAGCGTGACTGACGCATGCGACGTGACGTCAGCGGAGTCAGTATGGGGCCATGGGATGTCCTGGATGATGATTGGTCCAGGCTGTAGACTGGACCAATCACAGCCAGGATATCAGAAAGTGGGGGTGTCCAATCGCAAAGACTTGCGCCCAGGTTACGCCCCCAGAAGGCAGCCAATCGGCGCCTCTTCTTGGACGTAACCCCACCCCCCCAGCCACCAGTTCCTTCACAGAGGTCGGCGAACCCAATTTTTTTTTTTTTACAACTTTATTTGTTCGCTTTGTAATTTTTTTTTTTCCTTTTTTTTTTTTTTTTTTTTTTTAGGGGTAGGGGGGCGGCGCCCTGGCGCCCCCTATGCACGGGCCGCCACTGCTACAAACTATGGTATATACAGTATACTGGAATTTGAGCAGCTATAGATGTTATACTGTAATGGCGGTGATAAGCGACTTAAAGTGTGACTGTGATAGGGTAGCAGGATATCTGGTGCTAAAAAAACACTATCTGTGAGGGTCACTAACTGACACTGACATCGCTAGTGATACTAATACAGTGATCAGTGATAATACTGTACACTGACACTGTACTGACACTGGCTGGGAAAGGGTAAACATCTAGGGGCAATCAAAGGGTTAACTGTGTGCCTAACAATGTGTAATGTGTATGGTGCAACCCTACGCTGTCTGTGTTCAGTATATTATTAGTGACCAAAAAATGTGAAAGTAATTAAACATAAAAACTTCATACAGTGTTAGAAATGCTTATGCATAAAACACATATCCATAAAAATTGCAACATTTTAAAAAAATGTGCAAGTAAAAGTTCATCTTGACTCTATCAGGGATTCCTTGGTAGTTCCTCACGTGTCTAACGATTGAGCATTATCATGGGAGGAGAATTAAACATTCATAGCGTGATAACGTTTAAAAAAGGCTTTTATTATAGTATAAAAAAATACACTTGTGCATTCTTGTTAAAAACCATAAAATACAGCTGTACCGCGGCTTGCAAATCCCAGAAATGTCATCACCGGAAGTCCCCGTCACCTAATGCATTTTGCTCTGCCCGGGAAGCGTCATCAGAGGCTCCTGGGCAGAGCAAAATGCAATAGGTGACGGGGACTTCCAGTGACATCATTTCCGGGATTTTGCTTTTTAACAAGAATGCATAATGTGTGTATTTTTTTTTAATATAATAAAAGCATTTTTTAAAGAGGAAGTAAACCCTCCTCTGCAACTTGTACCTATAGGTAAGCCTATATTAAGGCTTACCTATAGGTACTGTAAATATCTTTTAAACATGCACCGTTTAGGAGATATTTACTTTGCATGCAGCCAGTGACATCACTGGCGTATGCGCTCTGAAGGAACGGCCGCTTGTGCCGTTCCTTCAGAGCCCCATGCCGCGACCGTCGGCTCCCGCGCGCATGCGCAGGAGTGACGTCATCGCGGCCCCAGCCAATCAGATGGGCGGATGCCGCAAACCCAGAAGAAGGGTGACCGAACATGTCGTCCATGGGACAGGTGAGCGGGCGGCATTGCGAGGCTTTGTTCTAAGGTAAGTATTTCATAATGAGCTAGTATGCGATGCATACTAGCTCATTATGCGTTTGTCTTTCAGGTGTTCATTTTTTTTTTTTTTAAATTTCAGAGGTTTACAACCTCTTTAAACATTTTAATGCTATGAATGTTTTATTCTCCTCCCATGATAATGCTCAATCGTTGGACACGTGAGGAGCTACCAAGGAATACCTTGCACTTTCCAAGGAATAATTGTGGCAAAAAGGATCCACAGTACCTTATGGATTTATGAACTTTTACTTGCACATGTTTTAAAATGTTGGATTTTTTTATATATACAGTATCTCACAAAAGTGAGTACACCCCTCAAATTTTTGTAAATATTTTATTATATCTTTTCATGTGACAACACTGAAGAAATGACACTTTGCTACAATATAAAGTAGTGAGTGTACAGCTTGTATAACTGTGTAAATTTTCTGTCCCCTCAAAATAACTCAACACACAGCCATTATTGTCTAAACCACTGGCACCAAAAGTGAGTACACCCTAAGTGGAAATGTCCAAATTGGGTCCAAAGTGTCAATATTTTGTGTGGCCACCATTATTTTTCAGCACTGCCTTAACCCTCTTGGGCATGGAGTGCACTGGAGCTTCACAGGTTGCCACTAGTCCTCTTCCTCTCCTCTATGACGATATCACAGAGCTGGTGGATGTTAGAGACATTGCGCTCCTCCACCTTCCGTTTGAGGATGCCCCATAGATGCTCAATATGGTTTAGGTCTGGAGACATGTTTGACCAGTCCATCACCTTTACCCTCAGCTTCTTTAGCAAGGCAGTGGTCATCTGTGTTGGGCCTGCCAACCCTGCCATCCCAGAGGGGGAGGTCGCAGACCACATCAGAGGGCTCCAAGGACCACATGTGGCCCATAGGCCAGCGGTTGGGCACCCCTGTTGTAGAGTATAGTATGCAAGAAATTGCATATAGGCATTGGATTCCTGCCTGACACATAAGGGGCTAAGGATTTCTCACAAAGTAAGAAGTTAGAGTGGAACTTCACACAAAATATGTGCAAGCAGGAAGGTTCTTCATTGCAGAGGAGTCTTACTATGTCTCTTCTGTAACAAAGGATTGTTATCTGCCTGTTCACAATATTAGCGACATGTACACTGGGCTGCGCATATAATCATGATATCTACTGGGTGCCAGGAATGATGAACTCTCACACATATTTAGGAGTTATGGTCATTCAATATAAGTTGAAGATCATGAACCTGGAAAAAGGCTGTGAGAAGATGCCATCAGCGCCAGCAAAGATTTTGTATTTACGCTTCCTCAAAGCATAGGAACGAATTATGCTCGCAATCCAAGGTTTTACTCAACTTTACTTATGGTTTGTTGCGGTTTTGGCTAGGCTAAGATCAAGTGTAGTATCTGTTCTTATCGGTTGGTATGGACCTTGGTTAGTACCGGCATGACCGAAATCCGGAGAGCCTGGATGTCACTGGGGTATGGAAAGTAGGTCATGTCCGAGAAAGCCAGGGGGTCCGCCGCCTCCTGATTTGAATGGGATAATCTGTTCTTACCAGTTTGAAGGGAGCAAGAAAGCCGTTCTGTCCTGGAGGCCGGTTAGTATTGCTCCTGGATGTAATTGGCTGAGGAACGAGGATGGTGATGGGAGGGCCTTTCCTCCTAGGTTGAATCTGGCCTTGCAAAAGGCTTGTCCCCAGTTGAAGGTAGGCTCTCCCTAAGACATCCAAGTTCCGATGCCTGCTGGTAGGGATAGGCTACGTTGGTCTGGCCAAAGGCCGGGACCGAAAAAAGCCTGTGGTGTACGTGCCCCTGGGCTGGCAGCCCAGGGGTGCCATAATTCTCACTGGTGAGGCGCAGTTCACCTTGAGTTTTTGGCACCTTGGTCACTGCACGACATACACACTTTTTTCGGACGGGCCTTTTGGCCTGGACCAGAGGAATTTTTTATTCCTGGCTGAGGGGCCTATCAAGGTCCTGCACCTTGACACTACCTGCACTTCTCCCCTTCTGTTAGGGATACAAGTGGTAGCCTGATGGCAGAGGAAGGCCCCACGTGTGCTGGAGGGCGGAGCTTAGACGGGACCCCCCAAGGTAAGTGACACAGGCTAACCTGAGGTGCGGAATCTAAGTATCCACCGGTTTTCGCCAGGGCCTCTAGTGGTGAGGATGGACTTTGCTGCGTGTGGATACCAGGTCGCAGTCCTCAGGGTCGCCCCACCAAGGGAGAAACCGGTCAAGATCCGAAGGCAGATAAGCAGACAAGGGAGATCCGAGAGAATGGTCAAACAAGCCGGGGGTCAGGACGGGCAGCAGGTCAACAAGGTCAGGAACAAGCCAAAGGTCAAACGGATATCAAACAGGTAACAGGAAGCAGGCTTCAGGAACACAGGAAGAGCTGCAGACAAGACAGCGAAGACACAGTGCTTCTGAGCTGTTTAAATAAGGCAGCCTGTTTGCCAATTACTGCAATTAGTCTGCTCTAGTTTAACCCTTTGGATTGCAGAATCATGACAGCACATCAGTGTGCTCAGGAAGCATTCCTAACATTGCCCCCCCCTTAAAGGCAACCTCCGGGTGCCCAACAAACTGCTTTTCTGAGGATGGGCAAGAAAAAATGCCTGGATCAGGTCTCCGGCATGAATGTTACTCTCAGGTTCCCATGAATTCTCTTCCGGCCCATAACCCTTCCATTTAATAAGGAACTGAAGCTGGTTACCTCTTTTCCGGCAATCAAGTACAGCCTCAACTTCGTACTCCATGTCGCCATCCACCATCACTGGTTCCGGAGGTCCAGGGCTTCTGCCGGGGAAGGCGTCGGGAACTACGAGTTTTAAAAGAGTGACATGGAACACAGGATGGTTCCGTAGGGTATCAGGTAAGGATAACTCATAGGACACGGCATTGAGTCTTCTTTTAACGGGGAATGGGCCGATAAACCTGGGAGCCAACTTCTTGGATGGGCATGCCAAGCGGAGGTTAGCTGTGGATAAAAAGACCTGGTCACCTGGTTGGAGAATCAGTTCTCCCCTCTTTTTCCCATCAAAGATTCTTTTGGATGCTATCTGAGCCTTGGCCAAGGTGTCCTGCAGAAGTTTGTTGTTACTCGTGAAGAAGTCAATGGTGACCTGAACTGCGGGCACTCCGGAATCAGATGGGAAGTCGGGCAGAAAGGAAGGATGAAACCCATAATTGGCAAAGAAGGGAGATTGGCCGGTGACAGAATGTCGTGAATTATTAAAGGCAAATTCCGCAAATGGTAGTAATGCTACCCAGTCGTCCTGGACGAAGGTGGTAAAGCACCGGAGATATTGTTCCAGGGCCTGGTTCGTTCTCTCTGTTTGCCCGTTCGTCTGCGGGTGGTAAGCTGAAGACATAGATAATTCAATTTTTAGTAGCTTACACAAGGCCCTCCAAAAGCGTGACGTGAACTGTACCCCTCTGTCCGAGATAATGTTCTTGGGTACCCCGTGGAGTCGCACGATCTCCCTAATAAAGACTTCTGCAGTTTCTTTCGCAGAGGGGGTACCTTTGAGGGGTAGAAAGTGGGCCATCTTAGTAAGCCGGTCTACAACCACAAAAATGGCGGAGCACCCGGCCGAAGGTGGAAGTTCCACGATAAAGTCCATGGCGATAGTTTGCCAGGGCCGGTCAGGGATGGGGAGTGGTCTGAGGAGACCCCACGCCTTACTTCTGGTGGTTTTACTCCTGGAGCAAGAAACACAGGAAGACACATAACTTCTGCAGTCTTTTTCCATTTCAGGCCACCAGAAGGTGCGTTGCATGAGGTCAAGGGTCCTATGAACGCCAAAATGGCCAGCCAGAGGGTGGTCATGGCAGGCAGCTAGAACCGAAACTCTGACTCCCTCCGGGACAAAGATTTTGTCCTTAGCCCACAACAAACCATCCTTGCGTGACAGGGGTATCCCAGGAGGACCGGAAATGTTGGCAGAGGCTTGCTCAAGATGGGATTTCAGGCTAGTGAGCAGGAGCAGGAAGTTTTTCTCTGACAGGATAGTGTCAGGTACCAAATCTTCTTTAGGATTATCAAACATCCGGGACAGGGCATCCGGTTTGACATTTTTCGACCCGGGACGATAGGTAATATGGTACGAGAATCTGGAGAAGAAGAGTGCCCATCGGGCCTGGCGGGGTCTAAGTAGTTTTGCAGATCTTAAGTATTCAAGGTTCTTATGATCGGTAAATATAAGAATCGGGTGTGATGCTCCTTCCAGTAGATATCTCCACTCTTCGAGAGCGGCTTTGATAGCCAGGAGTTCCCGGTCCCCGACATCATAATTTTTCTCCGCGGGAGAGAGTTTCCGGGAAAAGAAGGCTATTGGGTGAGTTAAGTCTTTAGTTCCCTGTCTTTGGGAGATGACTGCCCCGACCGCAACCTCCGATGCGTCTACCTCCAGGAGATAGGGTAAGGCAGGATCCGGGTGACTCAGGATAGGGGCAGAGGTAAAATGTTTTTTAAGAACCGAGAAGGCGGACTGAGCCTCTGGGGTCCACTGGAAGCGGACATTCTTCTTAGTAAGGTGAGTAATAGGGGCTATGATGTTGGAGAACCCCTTAATGAACCTCCTATAAAAATTGGCGAAGCCAACGAAGCGCTGTACTCCCTTTTTGTCTGATGGAGGTGGCCAGTCCAGAATGGCAGAGACCTTCTGAGGATCCATCTCTATTCCATCTGTGGAAATTATTAACCCCAGAAACGGGATACTGTTCTGCTCAAAAACGCACTTCTCGGCCTTGGCGTAGAGACCATGCTGGCGAAGGCGACCGAGGACATTTCGAACGTGCTCGCGATGCTGCTCTAGGGATGTTGAGAAGATTAGGATGTCATCCAAGTATACGATGACGAAGATATCCAACCAATCCCTGAAGATGTCGTTCACAAAGTGTTGGAACGTGGCAGGAGCATTACAAAGGCCAAATGGCATTACCAGGTATTCAAAATGTCCGAATCTAGTGCGGAAAGCAGTCTTCCATTCGTCGCCCTCCCGGATGCGCACCAAGTTGTACGCCCCACGAAGATCCAGCTTAGTAAACAGGACGGCAGATCTGAGTCTCTGAAAGAGTTCGGGGACTAGAGGAAGGGGATAACGGTTTTTAATAGTAACTTTATTTAAATCCCTATAATCAATGCATGGTCGGAGAGTGTGATCCTTCTTCTCTACGAAGAAGATACCTGCCCCTGCTGGAGAGGTAGAGGGACGGATGAACCCCTTCTTCAGACTTTCGTCTACATAGTCTTTTAAGACGTCCAGCTCACGTTCAGAAAGTGGGTAGATCCGGCCGAACGGGATTTCGGCTCCTGGGAGCAAGTCGATGGGGCAGTCATATGGACGGTGGGGGGGGCAAGGTCTCTGCTCCCCGTTTGCTGAATACATCCAGGAAATCATGGTATGCTTTGGGCACCACAGAACATACATCAGGTTCAGATTCAAGACAGAACAGAGTCTTGGGGAATTCAGGAGGAGCGGGTAGACAGGAATTCTTGCAGTACAGAGATGGGAACTGGATGGTGCCTGTGATCCAATTGACTTGTGGGTTATGTGCTTGTAACCACGGTAATCCCAGGATAATGGGAAATAAGGGGGATTTGATAACATCCAAGATAATCAGTTCCTTATGGCCGGAGGAGGAGACCATAGGAAGGGGAAAAGTTTCTTGGGTCACGGGCCCGGATTTGATGTGGGAGCCATCAGCCAGGAAGATGGTGAGGTCCTGGGTCTTGAGCCGGAGAGGTACGCCATGTTGCAGGGCGAACGAGCGATCAATGAAACAACGGCAGGCTCCCGAGTCAATGATTGCTGTAACTGGGACGGGTCCTTCCGGAAGCTGTAATGACACAGGAAAGGCTAGGTGGGAGGAACTGGTAACAGATGCCACACAACTGGATGGTGAGGCCTGCAGGAACTTATGGTATTTTGCCGGGCAGGAGCGCACATAGTGGCCAGCTTCACCGCAATACAGGCACAGGTTACCCAACTGGCGACGGCGTCTCTCCTCCGGGGACAAAGCAGGCCGTATGATCCCAAGTTGTATAGGTTCGGGCGTATCTGAGGCGACTCCAGCAGGAGCGGGGTTGGTAGGAGCTGACCCAGCGGAAGAAAAGTATGCAGGAGGAGCAACTGGTAGCGTCCAGGCTGGTCTGAACTGCTGCGGAGATCGTTCTGCTCTGCGTTCCCGTAGCCGCCGGTCGATTTGAATGGACTGGGAAATCAAATCTTCCAAGGCGTCGGGGACACCTACCCGTGCCAGCTCGTCCTTTAGTCCTTCCGACAAACCGAGACGGAACTGATACCGGAGTGCTGCTTCGTTCCAGGACGTATCGGAACTGAGGCGGTGGAAGTCAGTAACGTAGTCTTCTACGGGCCTGCGACCCTGCTGAAGAACATGAAGCGCAGCTTCTGCGGTGGAGGATCGCTGCGGGTCATCATAGAGCTGTGCCATGGCCTCAAAAAATGACCGTAAGGAGTTTAAATGGGGGCTGCCCTCTTCAAGGAGCCGATGAGCCCAGGACTGGGGTTCACCTAGGAGCAGGGAGATAAACCCCACCTTGGTGGTCTCCAAAGAAAAGGTTTGAGGTTGCAGGGAGAAATACAGCTGGCAGGCGTTGCGAAATGCCCGGAATTTACCGCGATCCCCGGAATATTTTTCTGGAGCAGGAACTCGAGGTTCTGGTGGCAGCATCACTACGGTAGGGCCAGAAGCAGGTCCAGAGGGTGCTGCAGCAGGAGAGGAAGCAGATAATACAGGAGAACCCCCCTGAAGTGTCGTAGAGCGCAACTGTTCCTCTAGCTGTGTGTAGCCGTCTTGAAGCGACTTTACGGCTTGAGACAGGGTTGCGAGGTGTTGGCAGATCTCTTCCAACGGTGAGGCTTCTCTTGCAGGCTCCGTCATGGCTGTCTTGTACTGTTAGGGATACAAGTGGTAGCCTGATGGCAGAGGAAGGCCCCACGTGTGCTGGAGGGCGGAGCTTAGACGGGACCCCCCAAGGTAAGTGACACAGGCTAACCTGAGGTGCGGAATCTAAGTATCCACCGGTTTTCGCCAGGGCCTCTAGTGGTGAGGATGGACTTTGCTGCGTGTGGATACCAGGTCGCAGTCCTCAGGGTCGCCCCACCAAGGGAGAAACCGGTCAAGATCCGAAGGCAGATAAGCAGACAAGGGAGATCCGAGAGAATGGTCAAACAAGCCGGGGGTCAGGACGGGCAGCAGGTCAACAAGGTCAGGAACAAGCCAAAGGTCAAACGGATATCAAACAGGTAACAGGAAGCAGGCTTCAGGAACACAGGAAGAGCTGCAGACAAGACAGCGAAGACACAGTGCTTCTGAGCTGTTTAAATAAGGCAGCCTGTTTGCCAATTACTGCAATTAGTCTGCTCTAGTTTAACCCTTTGGATTGCAGAATCATGACAGCACATCAGTGTGCTCAGGAAGCATTCCTAACACCTTCCCTTTCCCCACTAGGCTTAGCTGGAGCACCTATTTGCAGATCCGTGTCCAGAGATCAAGTTGGGTCTGAAAGAAGCTCAGTGGAGATTGCCAAGTGGAGGCTCGTGGGAAAGAGCCCAGTTGTCCTGTGGTAGTGCGAACCCACATCTCCCTCACTAGGAAGAGCCTGGTGGATATTGTCAGGAGGCAACCCATGATCCTGTGGCTATGCAAGAAGACCCCTGTGCGGAAGGCAAGTGACTGTGTGCAGCTTTAAACTCTGGAAGGAGTACAGGTCACCAGCAGCATAGAGATCCTGTGGTACATTCACTGGGTGCAGTGCAGCCAGCCAGGCCCGGACTGGGACAAAAAATAGGCCCGGGCATTTTGGACTGAGCAGCCCGCGAGGGGGGGGGGGGCGTGGCGGGGCGTGGCGTGGCGTTCGTCGGGATGGTTGATGACAGGATTTAATGTTCCAGGATGTGTGGATTTGATTACGGTACCTTTTTTAGTTTAATCTTCAATTTAGATCAGAGCTGCCATATGATGCTGTTTATTTTGTCTTACTTTAAATCCTCTTTTGATGGTTGAGTCCTAAAAATAGTATGAAGCAGATCAGTCCCAATTCCTGCACCTTCACACATCAAATCACCCCAATTCCTGCACTATCATACCTTAGTTCACCCCAATTCCTGCACCTTCACACCTCAGATCAGCCCCTGGTAGGCTGGCACTGGCAGCAACAATTTTATTCAAATCTGGATTTATTCTGCAAATAGGCTGACCTGGCACTGGCAGGCATAGTACTATGCCTGGCTGCCAGTGCCAGACAATTGCAGAAGAAATCCTGATTTATTTGAATAAAATTGTTGCTGCCAGTGCCAGTCCAGCCTATCTGCAAAAGAAATCCCTAAGTAGAAGTCACTCCTCTCTCCAGTCCTCCACTTACCTTAGGTGTGCTGTGCGGTGTGGCTGCAGAGTGTTCCCGCTGGACATAGTACAGGAGATGGTCAGAGACTGCAAACATGATACAAGAGATGGTCAGAGACTGCAAACATGATACAAGAGATGGTCAGAGACTGAGGACATGATACAGGAGATGGTCAGAGACTGAGGACATGATACAGGAGATGGTCAGAGACTGAGGACATGATACAGGAGATGGTCAGAGACTGAGGACATGATACAGGAGATGGTCAGAGACTGAGGACATGATACATGAGATGGTCAGAGACTGAGGACATGATACATGAGATGGTCAGAGACTGAGGACATGATACATGAGATGGTCAGAGACTGAGGACATGATACATGAGATGGTCAGAGACTGAGGACATGATACATGAGATGGTCAGAGACTGAGGACATGATACATGAGATGGTCAGAGACTGAGGACATGATACATGAGATGGTCAGAGACTGAGGACATGATACATGAGATGGTCAGAGACTGAGGACATGATAGAGGAGATGGTCAGAGACTGAGGACATGATAGAGGAAATGGTCAGAGACTGCCGACATGATACAGGAGATGGCCAGAGACTGCCGACATGATACAGGAGATGGTCAGAGACTGCCGACATGATACAGGAGATGGCCAGAGACTGCCGACATGATACAGGAGATGGCCAGAGACTGCCGACACGATACAGGAGATGGCCAGAGACTGCCGACACGATACAGGAGATGGTCAGAGACTGCCGACACGATACAGGAGATGGTCAGAGACTGCCGACACGATACAGGAGATGGTCAGAGACTGCCGACACGATACAGGAGATGGTCAGAGACTGCCGACACGATACAGGAGATGGTCAGAGACTGCCGACATGATACAGGAGATGGTCAGAGACTGCCGACATGATACAGGAGATGGTCAGAGACTGCCGACACGATACAGGAGATGGTCAGAGACTGCCGACACGATACAGGAGATGGCCAGAGACTGCCGACATGATACAGGAGATGGCCAGAGACTGAGGACGTGATACAGGAGATGGCCAGAGACTGAGGACATGATACAGGAGATGGCCAGAGACTGCCGACATGATACAGGAGATGGCCAGAGACTGCCGACATGATACAGGAGATGGCCAGAGACTGCCGACATGATACAGGAGATGGTCAGAGACTGCGGACGTGATACAGGAGATGGCCAGAGACTGAGGACATGATACCTGAGAGACTGCAGATGTGATACAAGAGAAGGTCAGAAACTGCAGACATGACAGAAGATAGGACACTAGGGGGGCCGGAGAGCACAGGGAAAGCAGATAGCACTGGAGGAGCTGAAGGGCAAGGGGGGGGGGGGGACTGGAGAGAAGTAAGGAAGGCGCAGGGTGTGGATAGCACTGGGGGGGGGGGCAGGGAAAACCAGGGGGTTAGGGAGCACAGGGTAGGGGGACTGGAGAGCACTGGGGGGGGAACTGGAAATCACTTGGCCAGGGAGCACAGGGGGGTGGAGAGCATTAGGGGAGCCAGAAAGCATAGGGGGAGATCAAAAGCACTGTGGGGACTTGAAGAGCAGGGGGGGGACTTGAAGAGCAGGGGGGGGGGACTTGAAGAGCAGGGGGGGGGCTGAAGAGCAGGGGGGGCTGAAGAGCAGGGGGGGGTCTGAAGAGCAGGGGGGGTCTGAAGAGCAGGGGGGGGGGCTGAAGAGCAGGGGGGGGCTGAAGAGCACAAGGGGGGGCTAAGAGCAGGGGGGAGGGTTAAGATCACTGGGGGGGGCAGTAAAATAAGTTGAATAGGAGGGGGATGGGACAGCTCAGCTGCATATAGAGAAATTGATATTTCTCCTGCAGCCGCAGAATGCCTGCAGAGGGGAGGAGGAGAGTCAGGCATCCATCCAGCGGCAGCAGGAGGAGGAAGAGGGAAACATCAAATCCTCTATATGAAGCCGCCCCATCCCCCTCCTATTCAGTAGCAGACAGTACACACGGCCGGTGACACCAGGGCTGCACAGCACTGAAGACACTGGCGTCGCGAGGAGCCGCGCTTACCTTCTCTCTCCGGCCTGTCGCCGCCCCCGCAAGCAGCCCGGAGTCAGAGTGAAGGAGCTGCCATCTGCAGCTGATTGCTTCCATGGCCGATCCTGCGAGTGCGGGCTGTGCTGCTGGCCGCGCCGGGCAGGACACCGGCTGCGGCGGGAAGGAACACACATACGAACTTCTCT
The DNA here is from genome assembly GCF_965119305.1 of Pelophylax lessonae. NCBI lineage: Eukaryota > Metazoa > Chordata > Amphibia > Anura > Ranidae > Pelophylax > Pelophylax lessonae. The sequence continues at coordinate 714,853,239 of NC_138768.1, forward strand.
TCACTTCCGGCTCCCTAGCCAATCAGCCTCCTGCTCAGGGGGGTGTGACTCACAGCAGAAGGCTGATTGGCCGCGGAGCCGGTGTAGCTGGCAAGAACACCGGCCGCGGCCGCCGCAGTGAGGGAAAATGACAGTCTGGCTTCTTTACATTCTACTGTCTGTGAGGAGTCGGACTAAGTGAGAGCGGGCGCCGCGGCCCACCGGGATTATGCCCGGTCCGCCCGATGGTCAGTCCGGCCCTGCAGCCAGCTGTTCATGAAGTGCAATCAGTTACTTTGTACAGTGCAGCCAGAAATTGAGGAGTCTTTAAATTATCCAGTTCTGTCATTTTAAAGGTGTCCTATACTCCCTCTCCCTATCTCATACTCTAAAAAGAACCCCTGGACATTTTTCTGAGCCAATGGAAGAAAATGCTGTGTGCCGGGCTGTGTGCACGCTAATGGGGGGAAAAAAGGACTAAAATTCACCAGCGGCTCATTAGGGAGTGCACTACACATAATAGCCTACTTGTTCACACCTTTTAAAGCTGCGATAAACTTACTTTTCCTTCATTGGTTTCCGTCCCTCGCTGACATCTTCTGAGTGCTGGTCTTCAGCCATCTTCATTGGCTGGGAAGACGTCATCCCTGTGCATGCACAGGAAGGACCATGCCAGCGATATATGCTGAGCTGTGCAAGAATAGCTCAGTTTACATGCAGAAGAATGCTGCAAGCAAGCAAGTCTGTGTATTTTACTGCAAAACAGGCATTGCATGCCTCTTCTAAAAATAAAAAGCCTGCCTGCTCACAGTTTGTGGCAGCAGAACTTTAGGGCTCATTCACACCAGAATACAGTGTGGGAAAGTGTTTCCTGCACTGCTCAGAAACACGCTGCCCTTGCTAGACATGCACGGGCGCCATTAATTGTTAATGGCACCCCAAATGCATCTAACAAATGTGGGAAATTTGAAACCACTGAAACCACGTGGTACCACATTATTTTCACGCCTGCTGTAGTTCTTCTGAGTTCCCACATTCTGCAGCCTATTGAAACGAATAGACTGTCAAAACAGAATGTGCAAAAACACGCATTCGCAGTCTGACGTGAACCAACCCTTAGCTCTGCTTTAACTAAAGTTTCAGCTTCCAATACTTATTTCCGCACTGAACAGTTCAAATGAAGCATAGAGCATGACAGGATACTGTTCTTGTTAGTACACGTTCAGGTTCACTTAACATCTACCATCTTGTACAGAATTCCTGTGCATACCTCCCAACTTTTTGAGATGGGAACGAGAGACACCTAATTTAGGGTGACCAGATGTCCCCAGTTTCCAGGGACCATCCCTGGATTGAGGACACTGTCCCCGGTCCAAGTCTGTCCCCGGATTCAGGGCCGGATTAATGTAGACAGGGCATCCCATGCTGGCTGAGAAACAGCCTGGTGGCTCAGATGCAGACGTCCCCTGCTGGACGATCTCACTGCTGCTTCTGCTGCTGTTCACTGGAGGAGAGGCAGAGCCAAAAATTGTGTGGAGGGCTGAGAACGGGAGGTGGGTAGATGAGGGGGGTCTGTTTGTACACAGGTGAGGGCAGGGGTCAGAGCTGATGCAGTTGCATGGAGAGTTTAGCCGTTGTGGGGGAAGGGCTAAGAGGTGGCTGCAGAGATAATCTGTGAGAGAACAGTGCAGAGGTGAGCTATGGATGTGGGGGCAGAAGTGTCCTCTGTGCATAGCAAACCTCTGAACCCTGTACTCTATGCCTAACATCCTCCTGTATAATAAGCAGTCCTGTGCCCAGCGCTCTGTGTATTATGGAGTCCTGTACCCAGCACTCTGTGTATTATGCAGTCCTGTACCCAGCGCTCTGTGTATTATGTAGTCCTGTGCCCAGCGCTCTTTGTATTATGCAGTCCTGTGCCCAGCGCTCTGTGTATTATGTTGTCCTGTGCCCAGTGCTCTGTGTATTATGCAGTCATGTGCCCAGCGCTCTGTGTATTATGCAGTCATGTGCCCAGTGCTCTGTGTATTATGCAGTCCTGTGCCCAACGCTCTGTGTATTATGTAGTCCTGTGCCCAGTGCTCTGTGTATTATGCAGTCATGTGCCCAGCGCTCTGTGTATTATGCAGTCATGTGCCCAGTGCTCTGTGTATTATGCAGTCATGTGCCCAGCGCTCTGCGTATTATGCAGTCCTGTACCCAGCACTCTGTGTTTTATGCAGTCCTGTGCCCAGCGCTCTGTGTATTATGCAGTCATGTGCCCAGTGCTCTGTGTATTATGCAGTCATGTGCCCAGCGCTCTGTGTATTATGCAGTCATGTACCCAGTGCTTTGTGTATTATGCAGTCCTGTGCCATTTGGCAATAAAAAAAAAATATGCCCCCGGATTTCATTTTAAAAATCTGGTCACCTTAACCTAATTAGCAAGAGTATATAGGCATAGGACACACCCCTGCTACACCCCCTTAAAGTGGAGTTCCACCCTAAAATTTAACTTCGGTCCATCTTCTTGCTCCGGGTCACCTGAAAAACAAATGGATAATCGCAATTTTTTTTTTTTACTTACCTTGTTTTAGAAGAAAATATACTTACCTTACTTCCTCTTCCTCCCTCTGCGGCCACGGCCCGTCGTCACTTCCTGGCTTGCAATGATTCCTGGGAGCTGAACATCATCGCTCCCAGGAATCAATGCGCCTGCACCGGGCCCGACGTCAGTTCCGGTGCAGGCGCAGTCATACCTTGCTAAACAGCTTCTGGGCATGCCCAGAAGCTGTGCAGGGATGACGCTGCAGCCCCGGAAGTGACGGCGGGGCCGGTGCAGTGCATCGTGGGACCGAAGAGGACGGAAGAGGACACAGAAGAGGATCGCGCTGGCTTCAGCTGCCCACACCTGAGATGGCAGCGCTGGAGAATACATTTTCAAGGTAAGTATTTCCTCTAAAAGGTAAGTGCAACCTGGGACAGTTCAAAGGCTATCCATTGTGGAATGCACTAGCCCTGACTGTGCCGGGTGTATTTTTATGTAATTTTTTTTGTTTTAGGTGGAACTCCGCTTTAACCACTTTCAGACCGGAGGATTTGGCTGCTCGATGACCAGGCCCTATTTTGCGATTCGGCACTGCGTGACTTTAACGGACAATTGCGCAGTCGTGCGACTCTGTACCCAAACAAAATTTAAGTCCTTTTTTTCCACAAATAGAGCTTTCTTTTGGTGGTATTTGATCACCTGTTTGATTTTCATTTTTTGCGCTATAAACAAAAAAAGAGCGACAATTTTGAAAAAACACAATATTTTTCACATTCTTTTATATGAAATTCTCAAAAAAAATGTAAAAATCTAATTTTTTTAACATTTTAGGCCAATTTGTTTTCTGCTACATATTTTTGGTAAAAAAAAAAAAAATCACAATAAGCGTATTTTGATTGGTTTGCGCAAATATTATCGCGTTTACTAACTACGGGAAAGATTTATGTCATTTTCATTGTTTTTTTTTTTTTTACTAGTAATGGCAGCAATCTGCGATTTTTTGCGGGACTGCGACATTGCGGCGGACAGATCGGACCCCCAACTGACATTTTTGGGGGTACCAGTGACATTACTACAGTAATCAGTGCTAAAAATATGCACTGTTACTGTAATAATGACACTGGCAGGGAAGAGGTTAACCCTGTGGGTGATCAAGGGTTTAAATGTGACCCTAGGGGCGTGATCCTAACTGTGGGGGGGGCGTGGCTTGTGAAGTCATCAAAGAGACATGTGATCCTATATAGCAGGATCACATGACATCTGTGATAACTTCAGGGAGAAATACGGAAGGCTGTGTTTACATCAGCCGTCTGTCCTTCTCTGTCAGCGTCGGGAGATCGCGAGTGGCCGGCGGCCACCGGAGCCGCCTGTCACACGCACTAGCTTCCCCGCTGACGAGCTCCTCCCAGGCGAGCGCCGTACATGTACGGGACTTTGCCTCGGAGAGCCGACCTGCCGCTGTACATCTGTGGCGGCTGGTCAGCAAGTGGTTAAAGGAGAATTATACAAAAAAAGATTTGTTAAACCCACAGTGCTTTTTTTTTTTTTTTTAAACCACTACTATTCCTTTATACTAGCTTTTGAAAATTACAAATGCAGCAATTTAGAAATTAGATGAAAGTTTAGCACTGGGAAACACTTTTTGAAAGATAAAAACAGCATTTTATATAGAACTATACAGATCAGACCAAAATGAGGGACAAATGAGAAGGAGAGGGACAGGGGGACATTGTTCCAAAACAGGGACGGTTGTTAGCTGTGGGTATGTGCACTCCTCACAGTTCCAGCTTCTCTTTCACTCACAGTGTGCAGGTATAGAAGACGTAAAGGCCAGCAAACATACATAGTTAGCATTTCTAGCTTATAAAACTAAAGACTTTTATTGGGCACAGCCATCCCTCCTTTCTGTAATAATAACACACCTCACTAATATCAGTATATATAACTCTACACCCCCCAGACTAGTTTCTATTTCCCGTATCAAACATGGCGGAAGCTGTACTTTCGGTCACGTCGGAAACAGCGCCAGGACGCGGAGGCGAGGCGGGATGACGTAGTGCTGACGCCCTGCCCGCAGATTGTAGAGTTTGAGAGGTTGTTCGGTTGTTTCGGGCGATGGAGGATGAGGTGTCGGAGTTTCTGAGGCAGAACCGGGAGACGGCGGCATGGCTGGAGGGTGTGCGGGGGGAGTGTGAGTCGGACAAGCTATGGCGGTACCGGAGAGAGTTCATTCTGCGGAATCTGGCGGACTTCTGCGGGCCCGGGCAGCCGCCTCCACCGCTCGACTCCAACCACCGGGGGCTGGACCGGCTCCTCGCCTACTCTATGGTGTGGGCCAACCACCTCTTTACCGGGTGCCGGTATGTTTGTGTGTGCGGAGGGCGGGGCCCGCCGGGCTGGGTGCCAATGGAAGGGATTGAACAGCTGTGTCCTCACATTAGATAACATTGGGAAATCTAAGGCTGACCATACTATCTGATAGTGGGCCCCATTCACACCTGAGTGATCCAGCAATGCTTGTATATCTTTGTGTGACAACGTTGGGTGGCTCATTCATTCGAATCGGCTGCCCTACATGTGACAAATGCGCTAAAGTGGCTCCTGTACCTTTTTCTGGAGCTAATGTTGGTGCGCTTTTAAACAGTGTCTTTGTGCAACCGAATGCCCTTTTTCTTATTGCAATTGGGGAGCCATTTACCGCTTGCCCCCCAAACCAATTCCGGCAATCCTCTCCTACTTGTAAAAATCTTTTTTTTTTTTTTGCTAGAAAATTACTCAGAACCCCAAATATTATATATATATATTTATATTTATTTAGCATAGACCCTAGGGGGAACAAAAATGGTGGTCGTTGCAATTGAATGAATTTTAATGCCAGAAAACACCATAGATAACCCACATTTTTTGTAAAATATTGACGATGCTGTTTCGCTGAGTAAATAGATACCAAACTTGTCACGCTCTAAAATGGCACACTCATGGAATGGCGCCAAACTATGGTACTTAAAAAATCTCCATAGGCTACGCTTTAACGCTTTTTAGAGTTATAGAGAAGGTCTAGTGCTAGAATTATTGCTCTTGCTATACTGATCGCAGTGTGGTTTGAACACTGTTCACGTATGCGTACGTATGCGTTCGCTTCTGCGGTTTATAAATCTGCACATCTCTCCTCCTATGCTGGAAGACCTGAGATCAAAAAAAAAAAAAAAAAAAAACGATCTCTGGCTTTCCAGCAAAAAAAAACAATAGTAGTGTTTACTTCTGCTAGAATGATGTCATGACTTCACTTCTGGCCTCCGAGGGTCATAGTGATGGCCAGGGACCATCTGGTCCACGGCCAGCTCTATGGTAAACTAGCGCTGCTGCCGGTGTACTGCCGAATTTTCCAACCTGCCGAGATCTCCAACCACGTCACTTCCAGTCGGAGATCTCGGCAATTTACCGCTACCGCGCATGCACCGCCTTGAAAGCTCATTCACAGATGACTCCAACTCAGTGCATGAGTTGGACTTCTCGGCAGCTCAGTAGAATACTACTGCGCATGCGCGAACGGCAATGCCCGTTCACGGAGAACTACAACTCTGTGCACAAGAGTTGGACTTCTCGGCAGCTCAATAGAATACTACTGCGCCTGCGGACAGTGCACAAGTTGGAGCTTTTGGCAAATAACCCCTGCACAGTGCTATCCCCCACAGTAACGTGTACAAGTTGGAGCTTTTGGCAAATAACCCCTGCACAGTGCTATCCCCCACAGTAACGTGTACAAGTTGGAGCTTTTGGCAAATAACCCCTGCACAGTAAAATCCCCTACAGTACAATTTGGAGCTTTTGGCAAATAACCCCTGCACAGTTCTAGCCCCCACAGTAATGTCTACAAGTTGGAGCTTTTGCCAAATAACCCTTGCACAGTAAAATCCCCCATAGTAATGTGTACAATTAAGCCTTAAAGGCAATGCTGGGATTTATAGTTCCTCAAAAAAAAAATTGTGAATCTGAGCTTTAAAGTACATGCTTGGATTTATAGTTCCTCTCCAAAAAAACAAAAACACAATTGTGAACAGCGCGTAATGAGGGACATGAGGATGATGGCGGGGAACACTGGCTGCGTGATGGGGGACACAGGCTGGATGACGGCGGGGGACACAAGCTGCGCAATGAGGGACACGGGCTGGATGACGGGGGGGGGGGGGGGGGGCGAGACACAGGCTTCCTTATGGGGGGGGACAGGCCTCATGACAACGGGGACACTGGCAGTGTGATGGGGGACACTGGCTGGATGACGGTGGGGGACACTGACTGTGTGATGGGGCAGCCTGTGTCCCCCATAATCGCAGCCTGTGTTACCCGCCGTCGTCCAGCCTGTGCCCCCCCATAAATGCAGCCTGTTACCCGCCGTCATCCAGCCTGTGTCCCCCATGAACGCAGCCTGTTACCTGCCGTCATCCAGCCTGTGTCCCCCCCATAAACGCAGCCTGTTACCCGCCGTCATCCAGCCTGTGTCCCCCATAAACGCAGCCTGTTACCCGCTGTCATTTAGCCTGTGTCCCCCAAAAACTCAGCCTGTGTTACCCGCCGTCATCCAGCCTGTGTCCCCCATGAACATAGCCTGTTACCCGCTGTCATCCAGCCTGTGTCCCCCATGAACGTAGCCTGTGTTACCCGCTGTCATCCAGCCTGTGTTACCCGCTGTCATCCAGCCTGTGTCCCCCATAAACACAGCCTGTTACCTGCCGTCATCCAGCCTGTGTCCCCCCATAAACTCAGCCTGTTACCTGCCGTCATCCAGCCTGTGTCCCCCCCATAAACTCAGCCTGTTACCTGCTGTCATCCAGCCTGTGTCCCCCATAAATGCAGCCTGTTACCCGCTGTCATTTAGCCTGTGTCCCCCAAAAACTCAGCCTGTTACCTAGGGATGTAACGATATTACCGGTATCGCAGTGTTTTACATGGCCCGATATCGTCGTGGTGGGTGCACGGTCTGACCGCCGTCTGTCTCGTCGGCTCCTGTCTGCTGTCACTCACTCACCTCTATGCTTCTATGCTGCTTGCTTACTGGCCGAGCCGAGGCGAGCGGCTGCCAGTTGGTTGGAGCAGTGTGGGTGGGCGGGTTGTGAGGCGGAGCCAGCGCACGAGAGCGGCGGACTCGGCGGAGCAGAGCCAGCTTCCACCGCAGGCACCACGGCAAGACAGTGACACCGGACCGCCGGTGAGTAATGTGTATAAGTGGCTAAAAGAGCAAAAAACAGACCTGTCTATGGCCAGCTTTATGTAGAGTATCTGCAGATAAAGCAAACACAGATGCTCAGACAGACAATGTAGGGGAGCAGGAAGGAGCACATCCTGAAATCTGTGTAACGTCTTTTCTCTCTCTATCCTTTATGCAATATCAATGAGGTTTTCAAAGGTAGGTTTCAAGCTGGTAGGTGGCTGTAATGAACCTTTTAAATAGTTCATTTTATTCATATCCAGCTCTGTGCGGCGGGCGGCAAGCATTGTGTCACAGAATGTGATGGGAACTACGTGTGGACAGCCGGGGGCAGGCGACTGTCATTGCAGCACAACGCTAGAACTTTGGGACTTCTCTAGTGACGTTGAAGGTGTAGAGACACTGCACTAGAGCATGGCCTCGGGTCCCAGACAGTGACAGCCGACTTGTTCAAGCAGAACGATAAACCAGAGCCAAATCGCAGAGCAGATAAAGTCAGGACAGGAGCAAGCTTGAAAATCAAGGCAGGCAGCAGGCAAGGGCAGAAACCAAGACCAGCCATAACAGAGATAATCCAAAGTATCAGAGAATAAGACAAGAGAAGACAGATTCTGAGAGTACTCACCAGATTCTGAAGCTTGGAAGGCACACACCTTTGATCAGCTCACAATATAAACCCTACTGGGTATTTAACAATACCATGAGCTTTTCCACAATATCGCAATAAATATCGTACCGTGAGGTCAATATCAAAATTGTATCGTACCGTGAGATTTTGATATCGTTACATCCCTACTGTTACCCGCCGTCGTCCAGCCTGTGTCCCCCATAAACGCAGCCTGTTACCCACCGTCATCCAGCCTGTGTCCCCCATTACGCGCTGTTCACAATTTGTTTTTTTTTTTAAGAGGAACTATAAATCCCAGCATGTACTTTCAAGCTCAGATTAACAATTCTTTTTTTTTTTTTTTTTTTTTTTTTGAGGAACTATAAATCCCAGCATTTCCCTTTCAGGCTTAATTGTACAGGTTACTTTGGGGGATAGCACTGTGCAGGGGTTATTATTTGCCTAAAGCTGCAGCTGTAATTCACTGTCCGCGGGCGCATGCACAATGGTATTCTGAGCTGCCGAGAAGTCAAACTCTTATGCACGGAGTTGGGAGTTCTCCTTGAATGGGCATTGCCGTTCGCGCATGCACAGTAGTAGTCTATTGCGCTGCCGAGAAGTCCAACTCGTGCACGGAGTTGGAGTCCTCTGTGAACGAGCTTCCAAGGCGGCGCATGCGCGGTAGCGGTAACCTGCCAAACTCTCTGACCGGAAGCGACGCGGGTTGGAGATCTCGGCAGGTTGGAAAATTCAGCAGTACACTGGATCCATTCTCTGGCTCCCTGACTGCAAAGGAGAGCCCATAGAAGCATCGGGGGGGGTCTGTCTCCTCCTGCCGCCACATGTAAAAACAGTCAGTCAAGGCTGCTAAGATGGCTTTTATGCTGTAGGGAATCGCTGGCTGAAAAAAAAAAAAAGATATCTGGATGATGCCTGTAGCTGCAGGCATCATTTTTATACCTTCAAATTCCAGGACATCCACCCAAGGGAAGAGGTTAAAAATGAATGGCCCCAAAAATGTTCCACATTTTGCCATGTTTTGTACATTTTCCTGCTACTCTCAGATGTGACGGGACCTTAGAGCCCCCATCCAATCGCACTATACAATCTAATTTAGATTTACGAAACATAGTATGAGGACCTATTCAATCAATGTGATTAGTTGGGCAGGACCATGTGCTACATAGTTGTTGGTAGATCTAAAGGAGATTGTAATGTGTGATGAGCTTCAGACTTAGGCCTGGTTCGCGCGATCACATTTCCCCGCTGTGCAGGGCTGTGTTTTGCCAGTACTAGGATGCGCAGGTGTGTGTGTGTGTGTGTGTGTGTGTGTGTGTGTGTGTGTGTGTGTGTGTGTTTAGAGCTGCATGATTCTGGATAAAATGACAATCACAATTTTTTTGCTTAGAATAAAGATCACGATTCTCTGCATAACATCTTTTACATTATACAAAAAAATTGGGCTAAGTTTACTGTTTTGTTTTTTTTTTTTTTTTTTAATTCATTAAAGTTTATTTTTTCCCAAAAAACTGCGTTTGAAAGACTTCTGGGCAATTACACTGACATAAAAGATTGCAACGATCGCCATTTTATTCTCTAGGCTCTCTAACAAATATATATTACTTGGGGAATAAATGGACTGGATGGCGGCACTCCGAAATTCCGTTTATTCAAAAGACAAAGAATAAAAATATGAATATACCACAGTGGAGAGAACAGGGGACAGCTGTCCTGTTATCTCTGCTGTGGTATATTCATCTTTTTATTCTTTGTCTTTTGAATAAATTTGATTATTTCGGAGTGCCGCAATCCAGTCTATTTTTTCCACATGTTCCTGTTGCAACCAGGGCGTGCACCAGAATAATCCTGAGGTTTAAACTTTAAGGGAGGTATTGCTGTCCTGGAGCAGTACATCACTTCATATAAATGCTTGGGGGTTCGAAGTAATTTTCTAGCAAAAACACTAATTTTAATTTTAACTTGTAAGCAAGAAGTGTCCGAAAAAGGCTTGGTCTTTAAGAGGTTAAACTGCCCTCACTTCCAGATGGAAGTTCATTCCTTTGATCTAAAAGAACAAAAAGATACATTGTAAAGCATTGTGTATATAGTTAGAGCTGTGCTCATAAGTTTACATATCCTGGCAGAACTTGATTTTTTGGCCATTTTTCTGAGAATATGAATAACAAAAACTTTTCACTCACGGTTAGTGTTTGGCTGAAGCCATTTATCGTTCAATTGTGTTGACTCTTTTTAAATCATAATGACAACAGAAACTATTCAAATGACTTTAATCAAAAGTTTACATACCCTGGTAATTTTGGCCTGCTAACATGCACACAAGTTGACACAAACTGGTTTGAATGGCTATTAAAGGTAACCATCCTCACCTGTGATCTGTTTGCTTGTAATTAGTGTGTGTGTGGAAAACGTTAATGACTTTCTGGACTCCTGACAGACCCTTGCATCTTTCATCCTGTGCTGCACTGATATTTCTGGATTCTGAGTCATAGGGATAGCAAAAGAATTGTCAAAAGGATCTGAGGGAAAAGGTAGTTAAACTGTATAAAACAGGACAGGGATATAAAAAGATATCCAAGAAATTGACAATGCCATTTAGCAGTGTTCAAAATCGAATAAGCAAGTGGAAAATGAGGGGTTTTGTTGAAACTAGGGATGCACCGAAAATGAGCCGAAAACGAGCCGAAAACGAGCCTATCTCATTTCGGCCGATAATGGGTTAACATTGCCGAAAATAAATATGGCCGCCGTGGGGAAGGAGGAGGGCGCAGGGCAGGTTTTAAAAGTCCTGCCTCTGGCCGGCTGTCCGCCTCTTAATGACGTCCCTACTACGATCTGTGCATTATGAATGGACATACCAGGTGGGGGGGGCGGGGCGAGCGGCCGCTATAGATCTATGTGAATTATTCCTGTCAGCGCGACTGTGTGAATGAGAACTGAACTGACCTGACACCGGGCGGGGGGAGCGGCTGCTATTAGCTGTAACTATGTGAGCGCTTCACTTCCCTGACAGGCATGTATCTCCGCTGTCAGGGAAGTGAAGCTCTCACATAGTTACAGCTAATAGTGGCCGCTCCGCCCGCCCCCCCGCCCGATGTCAGTTCTGTTCTCATTCACACATAGTCGTGCTGAGCTGACAGGGAAGGATCACATAGATCTATAGTGGCCGCTCGCCCCACCCCCCGCCTGGTATGTCCATTCATAATGCACAGATCGTAGTAGGGACGTCATTGAGAGGCGGTGCTGCCGGCCAGAGGCGGGACTTTTGAATGAAGGACACCCGAGGAGGGGGACGCTGAGGCGATGGGGGGGGGAAGCTGGTATTTGTATTATGAAGCATGAGGGGTTAATGTATTGTCACTGCAGGTCACTCATCTATTAGTGATCGACCAGTGGCAGGTAATTAACCCCTTTTGTGCTGCATTAGTGCAAACAGTATCGGTGTTAATTAACACTGGTTGCACTGATACTGGTTGCACTAATGCAGCACAAAGGGGTTAATTACCTGCCACTGGTCGGTCACTAATAGATGAGTGACCAGCAGTGACAATACATTAACCCCTCATGCTTCATAATACTAATACCATTGATAATTAAATTAACCTCTTGCCAACCCATCACAGTACATATACTGTGACAGGGTGGCAGCGACAGGTGTACGTCGCTGGCTGTTTTTGGTGTATGCCCCTGTTCTATCCATTTTAAATTTTTTTGGGGGAAAAAGTCATTTTCGGTTTCTGTTTCGGTTTTCGGCCAAGGGCATCCTGCATTTTCGGTTTCGGTCCAAAATTTTCATTTTGGTGCATCCCTAGTTGAAACCAAACCACGGTCAGGTAGACCAACTAAAATTTCAGCCACAACTTCCAAGAAAATTGTTCGGGATGCAAAGAAAAACCCACATAGAACTTCAGGTGAAATACAGGACTCGAAAATGTGGTGTGGCTGTTTCAAGATGCACAATGAGGAGGAACTTTAAAGTTGGGAGGCATGGTCGAGTCGCCAGAAGAAAGTCATTACTACGCGAATGCCACAAAGTATCACGCTTACATTACGCCAAACAGCACAGAGACAAGCCTCAATTCTTCTGGCACAAGGTAATTTGGAGTGATGAGACCAAAATTTAGCTTTCTCTTACGTCCTCTGACAGACGCAGCCTCTTACAAGTTTCATCACTATTGGGTAATGGCACACTCTGCAGGAGCAAGCTAGGTAGTGAAACTTCAATAAAAAACTTTAACTAGACACACCTTAGGGGCTGTCCCTCTCGACATTACCCTCAGACACTTAGAGCTTACTAATCAGTTTCTTGATGCCTAGCTCAGGAGTAGGACCTAGGATACCCTGCTGGGACTCCTGTCTCAGTTTTTGTTTTTTCTTTGAAAAATGTTTAAATCTCTTTTCTCACTCACTAACGCTAGCTAGTCAGGGGGATCCTCCTGGAGAACTACAAGCGACAGCCGGGCTGGGCTTCGCACTGGATAATCTAGATCCTTATGGTACCCCAGCCTGGCCTACGAGCGTGCGCAGGTTCTGGTCTGCCCAGGCCTCGCCACGACGGTGCCCCCATGGATGGGGACGAGCCTGCGGAGGAATTTCTTCGCCGGGGCACATCCACCCTGGAACGCCCTATGTTGCAGCATCCCCTCTTGGCTGACAGCACCCCCTCTCAGGGGCAGGGCGAGATCTCGGTGCAGACTGCAATCGCCAATTTAAATTGTGCCATTCTGCTAGTATGGAGTCCCAGGGTGACAATTTCACCCCAGAGCTTGTTTGTGCATTCGGGACTTCTGGATTACCTTCCCTAGCTTCTTATCTGCAGCTATTGAAACTTTGGAGTCCAAAGTTGATCTTATGATGTCACAAGGTAATGTTCAAAAATGTCCGATGCCCTCTCAGTCTTCTGATTCAGCAGAGTCTGACATGGTTGTCACGGACATTGCCCTCCCTGAGGGATCCCTGTTTGCACACTCAGATGGGGAGGAGGAGTCGTCCTCCACTGCAGTGCGGGAACACCCTTTGGTTGAAGCACTTGTTTGCTCCGTTAGGGAGACTTTGAACTTTGAGCCCACCCTGTCAGGTAAGCGGGTTTCCTTCGGGTCCCGCAAAGCCCAGAAGTCGGGTTTTCACCTGCCCCGAGGAGTTTCACGATATCGTGAACGAGCAGTGGCGTCGCGTTAAGCACGTGCTGGCGGTGCCTAAGCGTTTTCAACGCCGTTGCCACTTTGCGGACCGTTTCAAATCGCTGGGCGGTGTCACCTAAGGTGGACCACACTGTATCCAGATTGAAAAAATCCACGGTGGTCCCCGTTTAGGACTCCCCTGTGTTTAAAGACCCGATGGAGAGGCGAGTGGAGTCACTTTCCCACCACATGCACTTGGTGGCGGGCTCACTCCTCAAGCCGGTGTTCGCTCCCGATGGAGAGGCGAGTGGAGTCACTTTCCCACCACATGCACTTGGTGGCTGGCTCACTCCTCAAGCCGGTGTTCGCTTCCGTGCTGGTCTCTCAGACGGTTACGGAATTAAGGTGCTTAGGCGCAACTTGGTGGCTGAGTCTGTTCCACGGAATCTCATTGAAGCCATGGACCAAATGGCCCAGGCCATGGTGTATCTGTGTGACACGGCCCTGGACGAGGCTCCCCTGGTCGCAAGATTGTCTGCGATGGGGATTGCACTCCGCCACATGGTATGGCTGAAGAGCTGGTCGGCAGACCATGCCTCAAAAAAGACCGTATCTGATATCCCCTATTTGGGGGAAACGCCTTTTAGGGGACTCCTTGGATGAGATTGTCAAGGGTCTCACTGGGGGTAAAAGTACTCTCCTGCCCCAATCCGCAAAGGGTAAATCACCCCACATGCGGCGGGGTCCTTCCTTCAAGGCTCATCGGGGGGGGGGGCCTTTCGGGCCTCAGGGGTGCAGGAAAAGGGAAAATCCTTCAAGGCCTCCAGCGGTAACAAGAAGCCCTGGTCTGGGAAGCCCAAGGCCGGTCAGTCCGGTGCTGCGGCCCTGTCCTCTTCCGCATGAAGTGACGTTCCCAATTAGGGAACACTGGTTGTCCCTAATTCAGGACAAATGGGTTCACAAACTGATTCGTTCAGGGTACAAGATCGAATTTAGATCTCGCCCCGCAGACAGGTTCTTTCCATCAAATCTCCGTCTGTCTCCCGATTGCCTGACGGCTCTCAAAGGGACAGTGCAAGATCTTCTTGCTCATGTTCCGGTTCCATAGCGGGAGAGGTTTCACGGGTTTTATTTAAACCTGTTGAGTGCCCAGGAAGGAGGGCATGGTTCGTCTGGTTCTGGCCCTCAAGTCACTGAACCCCCTTTTGTGCGGGTGCAGAAGTTCCGGATGGAATCCATCCAGTCGCTGGTGGCGTCTTTTTAAGTTGAGGGGATTTTCTGGCCTCGATTTTAAAGGGTGCATATCTGCACATTCCTATCTACGAAGGTCATCAGCGGTCTCTCTGCTTCATGGTGACAGAGGAGCACTTTCAATTTATGGCATTACACTGTGTTCTAGCTTCGGCTCACAGGGTCTTCAAGGTTTTGGCCCCGGTGCTGGCTCTGCTGCGCAAGAAGGGGATTGTGGTCCTCGGTTATCTGGATGATCTCTTGTTGAGGGCGAGCTCGCGGTCACGGTTCAGGCGCTGCAGGCGTTTGGGTGGACAATCAACTTCCAGAAGTCGACACTGACTCCGTCAGTACGTCTGCAGTATCTAGTAATGGTCCTGGACTCCGCTCAGGCGAAGGTTTTTCTCCAGGAGGAAAAACTCCAGACGTTGCAGGGCGAGATCAGGCCCCTTAGGGCCAACGATCACCCCTCCCTGTGGACCTGCGTGAGGTCCCTGGGGCTGATGGTTTCAGCCTTAGAGGCAATCCCGCTTGCCCAGTTTCACACAAGGACTCTGCAAGCAGAGATTCTTGCCAAATGGAACAGGAATCCCCTGTCCTTGGACAGAATAGTTTGAGCAGTCTCAAGGACGGAGATTTTGTGGTGGCTTCTGTCACCCACTCTGAACCAGGGCAAGTCCTTTCTGCCCTGGTTGTGGAGGGTGATCACCACGGATGCCAGCCTGACGGGCTGGGGTGGAGTACTGGACACTTTATGCCGAGGGGATGTGGTCGTTGGAGGAATCCACCTTGCCGATCAATGTTCTGGAGCTCAGGGTGATAAAACTTTGCCTGCTCCATTGGGCGACTCAGCTGCACAGTTGCCTGGTTCGGGTTCAAACCGACAATGCCACGGCTGTGGCTTACATCAATCACCAAGGGGGCACCAGGAGTGCCCGGGCAGCCAAGAAAGTGGCCGAGATTCTGTCTTGGGCCGAGATTCTGTCTTGGGCCGAGATTCTGTCTTGGGCCGAGATTCTGTCTTGGGCCGAGATTCTGTCTTGGGCCGAGATTCTGTCTTGGGCCGAGATTCTGTCTTGGGCCGAGATTCTGTCTTGGGCCGAGATTCTGTCTTGGGCCGAGATTCTGTCTTGGGCCGAGATTCTGTCTTGGGCCGAGATTCTGTCTTGGGCCGAGATTCTGTCTTGGGCCGAGATTCTGTCTTGCCTCGCATGATCCAGCTATCTCTGCTGTTCACATTCCTGGAGTGGAGAACTGGCAGGTGGACTATCTGGAGTTGTCAGTCCTTGAAACGGGAAGGGTCCCTGCATCCGGAGGTGTTTTGGCTCCTGTGCGCCCGGTGGGGGGGGGGGGGGGGACTCTGGACGTGGATCTGTTTGGGTCTCGTCTCAACAAGGTGGAAAGAAAGCTAGAGCTTGAGATCCTCTGGCAGACGCCACGGATGCGTTGGTGGTGCCTTGGCACCAGTATCGGCTGATCTATGCCTTTCCCCAGATTCAACCTCCGCAGGTTGGCGTTGGAACAGGTGCAAGTGATTCTGGTGGCCCCAGACTGGCCTCGTCGGTCTTGGTACGCAGACCTTGTCAAGATGGTCGTTGAGCGTCCCTGGCGGCTACCTCTGAGATGATCTGCTGTCTCAAGGGCCGATCTTCCATCCTGCTTTACGGTCTCTGGCTTTAACGGCATGGCGGTTGAGGGCCAGGTGTTAAGAGACAGGGGTCTCTCTGATTCTCTTATTCCTACCTTGCTGAGAGCTCGGAAGGCTCCCTCCCAGGAAGATTTATCAACGTACCTGGAAGGCATACATTGCCTGGTGGGAATCGCAAGGGTTGCATCCTTTCTCCTTTTCGGTGGCGAGGGTCCTAGCTTTCTTGCAGAAAGGTGTGGAACAGCGTTGGGCAGGATTAAAGGTCAGGTGTCAGCCTTGGACATTTTCTTCCAAGCGTCCCTTGGTGACTAATTCCCTGATTTGCACCTTTTATTCAAGGGGTACATCATCTGGCTCCTCCACGGAGGGCTCCCTTGCCTCCGTGGGATTTGAATATGGTTTTGTCTGTTTTTGTAATGACTTCCCTCTGCCAGTGTTGTCCCAGAAAGTTTCTTTCCTCGTTGCTTTCACTTCTGCTCAGTGTGTCTGAATTGGCGGCTCTGTCCTGCCGTTCGCCCTACCTGGTCGTTCATAGGGATAAGGTTGTTCTGCGACTAAAACCAATCTTTTCTCCCTAAGGTGGTGTCTGTCTTCGACCTCAATGAAGATATTGTATTTTTCTTTGGTTTGTGCGAAGCCTAAGCATCCCAAGGAATTTGCATACATTGGATGTGGTTCGGGCGATCAGGGTTTACCTGTCGACCCACGGAATCCTTTTGGAAGTCTGATTCCATGTTTGTCCTTCCTGGGGGACCTCGGAAGGGTTTGGCTGCGACTGCTGCAACCATTTCAAAATGGATCAGACGGACTATTGTTCAGGCCTATTCACTCAAGGGTCAGGTGCCTCCTTTCCCTGTGAGGGCACATTCTAATAGAGCCGTGAGTGCCTCTTGGGCTTTTTGCCATCAGGCTTCTATGGCTCGGGTGTGTAAAGCAGCAACCTGGTCGTCTGTGCACACTTTTTACCAAATTCTACAAAATTGACGTGGTGGCATCTTCGGATGCTTCCTTTTGCCGCAAAGTTTTGATTGCTGCGGTTTGTTGAAGAGGCCTGTTTTCTCTTCTTCGGGAGAATTTGTTGTTCTGGGGTTAGCTCCTGTTGGTTGAGCTTTTGTTGCCCTGTTGGTCTTGTTTTTGTTCTGGCCTTGTGTGCACGTTACCGTTCTGTTGGTTGCGTCTTTTCCCACCCCTCACATCTGCACTGCTTTGCGACATCCCAATAGTGATGAAACTTGGAAGAGGCTACGTCTGTCAGAGGACGTAAGAGAAAATAGAATTTTTGTAAGAACTTACCGTAAAATTATTTTCTGAGTCCTCTGACAGACGCAGCCCCCGCCCCTCTATTTTGGGGTTGTTTTCTTCCTTAAATGCTTGCTACAAAACTTGTGCCTTGCGAAAGTATTCGCCCCCCTTGAACTTTACAACCTTTTGCTACATTTCAGGCTTCAAACAGAAAGATATATAAAACTGTAATTTTTTGTGAAGAATCAACAAGTGGGACACAATCGTGAAGTGGAACGAAATTTATTGGATATTTCAAACTTTAACAAAAAACTGAAAAATTGGGCGTGCAAAATTCAGCCCCTTTACTTTCACTGCAGCAAACTCTCTCCAGAAGTTCAGTGAGGATCTCTGAATAATCCAATGTTGACCTAAATGACTAATGATAAATAGAATACACCTGTGTGTAATCAAGTCTCCGTATAAATGCACCTGCACTGTGATTGTCTCAGAGGTCCGTTTAAAGCGCAGAGAGCATCATAAAGAACAAGGAACACACCAGGCAGGTCAGAGATACTGTTGTGGAGAAGTTTAAAGCCGGATTTGGATACAAAAAGATTTCCCAAGCTTTAAACATCCCAAGGAGCACTGTGCAAGCGATAATATTGAAATGAAAGGAGTATCAGACCACTGCAAATCTACGAAGACCTGGCCGTCCCTCTAAACTTTTAGCTCATACAAGGAGAAGACTGATCAGAGATTCAGCCAAGAGGCCCATGATCACTCTCGATGAACTGCAGAGATCTACAGCTGAGGTGGGAGACTCTGTCCATAGGACAACAATGAGTCGTACACTGCACAAATCTGGCCTTTATGGAAGAGTGGCAAGAAGAAAGCCATTTCTTAAAGATATCCATAAAAAGTGTTGTTTAAATTTTGCCACAAGCCACCTGGGAGACATACCAAACATGTGGAATGAAGGTGCTCTGGTCAGATGAAACCAAAATCTAACTTTTTGGCAACAATGCAAAACGTTATGTTTGGCGTAAAAGCAACACAGCTCATCACCCTGAACACACCATCCCCACTGTCAAACATGGTGGTGGCAGCATCATGGTTTTGGGCCTGCTTTTCTTCAGCAGGGACAGGGAAGATGGTTAAAATTGATGGGAAGTTGGAGCCAAATACAGGACCATTCTGGAAGAAAACCTGATGGGAGTCTGCAAAAGACCTGAGACTGGGACAGAGATTTGTCTTCCAACAAGACAATGATTCAAAACATAAAGCAAAATCTACAATGGAATGGTTCACAAATAAACATATCCAGGTGTTAGAATGGCCAAGTCAAAGTCCAGACCTGAATCTAATCGAGAATCTGTGGCAGAACTGAAAACTGCTGTTCACAAACGCTCTCCATCCAACCTCACTGAGCTCGAGCTGTTTTGCAAGGAGGAATGGGCAAAAATTTCAGTCTCTCGATGTGCAAAACTGATACATACCCCAAGCGACTTACAGCTGTAATTGCAGCAAAAGGTAGCGCTACAAAGTATTAACTTAAGGGGGCTGAATAATTTTGCATGCCCAATTTTTCAGTTTTTTATTTGTTAAAGTTTGAAATATCCAATACATTTCATTCCACTTCATGATTTTGTCCCACTTGTTGATTCTTCACAAAAAATTAGTTTTATATCTTTGTTTTGAAGCCTGAAATGTGGCAAAAGGTCGCAAAGTTCAAGGGGGCCGATTACTTTCGCAAGGCACTGTATTGATAAGCTCTAAGTGTCTGAGGGTAATGTCGAGAGGGACAGCCCCTAAGATGTGTTAAGTTAAAGCTTTTTAATGATATTTCACTACCTAGCTGCTCCTGCAGAGGGCGCCGTTGCCCAATAGTGATGTAACTTGGAAGAGGCTGCGTTCTTAGAAAATTCTATTTTTTGACAACCATAAACGCTACATTTGGAGAGGAGTCAACAAGGCCTATGATGAAAGGTACACCATTCCTACTGTGAAACACGGAGGTGGATCGCTCATGTTTTGGGGATGTGTGAGTTACAAAGGCACAGGAAATTTGGTCAGAATTGATGGCAAGATAAATGCAGTATGTTATCAAAAAATACTGGCGGAAAATTTGCATTCATCAGCCTGGAAGCTGCACATGGGACATACTTGGACATTCCAACATGACAATGATCCTAAACACAAGGCCAAGTCGACCTGTCATTGGCTACAGCAGAATAAAGTGAAGGGTCTGGAGTGGTCATCTCAGTCTCCTGACCTCAATATCATTGAGCCACTCTGGGGAGATCTCAAACGTGCAGTTCATGCAAGACAGCCCAAGAATTTACAGGAACTGGAGGCTTTTTGTAAGGAAGAATGGGCAGCTTTATCATCTGAGAAGATAAAGAGCCTCATCCAAAAATACCACAAAAGACTTCAAGCTGTCATTGATGTTGAAGGGGGCAATACACAGTATTAAGCACTGGAGTATGTAAACTTTTGATCAGGGTAGTTTGAGTAGTTTGTTGTCATTATGATTTTAAAAAGAGTAAACACAGTTGATTGATAAAAATAGGCTTCAGCCAAACACTAATCATGAGTGAAAGAAAAGTTTGTGTTATCCATATTCTCGGAAAAATGTCCAAGAAATCATAAATTCTGCCAGGGTATGTAAGAGCCGGTTCATACTGGGGCGACCTGTCAGGCGACCTGGTCGCCTGACAGGTCGCCGTAGCTCGCCTGCCATAGAGAAGCTGTAGACCTGTTCTAATAGGAGCGACACAAGTCGCTCCGACTTAGAAAAAGGGTCCGGAGCTTCTTTGGGGCGACCCGGAGCGACCTGCATTGACTTCAATTATATGAAGTCCGTGCCAGCCGCTCCGAGGTCGCGGTGCGAGCTGCGCACCGCGACTTCACAGGTCGACCGGCAAAGTCGGCTCGCCCCAGTGTGAACTGGGTCTAAACGTATGAGCACAACTGTTTCTAGCAGCCTTAACAATGCTAATAAACATTTGCCGGGGTCTTTTTTTTTTTTTTTTTTTTTTTTTTTTTTTTTGACAGCTTTGAGTGAGCAGAGAACGGCTCTGTAAGAATTTAGGACATGCTGTTTGAAGAAGATGGGGGTGAATCGAGATCACAATGTTTTTTTTTTTTTCTTTTTAAATGATTAATCGTGCAGCTCTAGTGTGTGCGTATATATAGTATTGTTCATGTCTATTGTCCATACAGCTGCTGTCTAAGTCTTGACATCTGTGCGGGTGTGTGTCCTGGGTCACGTTTAGGGCCACACATCTGAATAGATATACTATTGGGACATAGCCACTGTATCCCTATAGACCTAAATGGTACTACCTGCACAGGGATACACGCAACCCCTGTGCATCACACTGCTGGCAAAAAGCAACCCTTCATTTATTGCTTGAGTAAATAGCATCATCTGCCTTGAGTAAGGGCAGATGATTAATGTAGCATTTACTTCCTGGAATCTATCTGCCCTTAGCTTAGATATACTGCACGGAGGGTGTGCTTAGCTGAAAAACCCTTCCTACAGATGAAAGAAAAATATGCCCATGAAGACTCCTTGGATGTACAGTAAACCCCCGCTCCATCGCGGTTCAGTTTTTGCGGTCTCGGTATATTGCGTTTTTTTTTTTTTTTGTAATGTTATTTTACTATATAAATCATTAAAAATGAAATATTTTTGTGTTTTCCATAGCTCTTGCTATGTCTCTCAATATCTATCTTTTATATGTTGAAATGAGTTTCTATTGTTTTAAAAGTGTGTTTAAAGACCTTAAAATGCTTTTACACGTACAGTGACAGTAAAAAAACATGCCTACAATGCATTTTAATAGGGTTTTTCTATTTTGTGGATTTTCGCTTTTCGCGGCTGGGTCCGTAACGTAACCCCCGCAATGGAGGGGGGGTTTACTGTATACCATGTATTTTGGGCAAGGCCAGAAACCAGCAAATGTGTTTAAACTTTTTTTTTGTTTTAACAAGTAAATATAATATACCTACCTTTTTTTGTATTTACTGATGTTAGCAGCATAAGGATTAAAAATAGTTTTATTGCTCATTGAGAAAGTTTTAAAACTTTAAAAACAAACAGCACATTGTACAATACCTTTTTTTAGTAATATTTTACTTTGTAATTTATTGCAAATTTATTGCAACATCAGATTTGAATCACTTTTAACATTCCATTTAAAAAAAAAAAAGGGTTTTGAAGGGAAGAGGAGGCCGTCTCTGCTCCGAAGCATTTTTAAGGCTACATTCACACCTGAGCGTAGCGTTTTCGCGCGTTTTTTGTGCAGGCGTTTTTTGTGCAGGCGTTTTTTGTGCAGGCGTTTTTTGTGCAGGCGTTTTTTGTGCAGGCGTTTTTTGTGCAGGCGTTTTTTGTGCAGGCGTTTTTTGTGCAGGCGTTTTTTGTGCAGGCGTTTTTTGTGCAGGCGTTTTTTGTGCAGGCGTTTTTTGTGCAGGCGTTTTTTGTGCAGGCGTTTTTTGTGCAGGCGTTTTTTGTGCAGGCGTTTTTTGTGCAGGCGTTTTTAGATTGAATAGAAACCAATGGAAAACGCCTGTAATCTGCCCAAAAAGAAGCTCATGTACTTTTTTGAGCATTGGGCGTTTTGCTTACAGCGTCAAAACGCTCAGATGTGAACAGGGGCCATTGAAATGAATAGGATTTGTCTTGTTGGGCGTTTTGAGAGCTGATCCTAGAGCAGAAAAACTCCCCAAAAACGTCCCAAAACGCCTAGATGTGAACGGAGCCTAATAAATTTTCAACCGTACAGAGAAAAATAAAATGCAAAAGAATATAAAATCAAAGTCCACATCTGTCCTGTACGTCCCTTGGAAAGAACATTAGTCTCTCAGGATGTGAAATGCGTTGTGATATCAAGAAGTTAGATATCTAGAAATTACAGATATCTTGCCAGCCTATGTATATCGTTCAGGTGTCAACTAATTGTACATTAATAAGAAATATTGGCATCAGTTAACCCACACTTTCCAAACTTTAAAGGATAAGTTCACCTTTCGTAACATGTTACAGCCATATTAAGGATGTAATATTTTACGAACAGACCAGTCTCCCGCACCTCCCCTATCCGCGCTGTGACAGCTAGTCGGGTTCTTCTACCTCCCCGCTAGCTGTCTCAATTTACAATCACTGATTGACAGGGCTCTGGGCATGGACAATGATAAGCTCTGGTGTTCTATCAGATTAACGCTACCCATCAGATCGTGTAACGGAAGTGACGGTCCGACCAAAAAATACTTACTGCACATGTGCTATGCCAATGTGCTATACTACACCCAGCTACGTCTTGAGTAATTTTAGCAATAAAGTGAGCAGATATATATCAGGCATCCCAACCTGCATGCAAAAGCTAATTTCAGGGAGGTGGCGCCCCGTGCTGCTGCTATTACACAACCCCCCCCCCCCCCACACTCATTTTAACACAAAACTAGAGGGTGATCGAATGAAATTGAATTGGTATACAGAGGTTGAATTCTTCTGAGAAATATTAAAGGAACACTCTAACCACCATGACCACTTCAGTGATTTGAAGTGGTCATGGTGGAAGGAGTCAAACACTGCACATGCTGGGGATATTCACAGTTCTGTGCTGGGGGCTAGTTGCACCCCTAGCACATATGACTTAGGCAGCCACAAATATGTCATGTCCTTATTCATACATGTATGAACAAGGACATGATGTATTATGACAAAACACAACTATTTTTATTAAAAAGCATTGCAACAATTTACATACGCTAATGCACATACATTTTCTACTTATTTTGCAGACTGCTGGTGCAGTTACTGCTGGGTACTGCTTGTGGGTAATGCTGTTGAATACTGCTGGCACAGATGGAGGGTATGCTGGTAATCATGCTGGCAGATACTGCTGCAGGAAGCACGTGGCTGCAGTAGAGAGCAGAGCTGCTGCTTCCTGTACGGCTCCTGTCATAGATGGAGTGAATTTTATATCACTCCGCCTGTGACATAGCCGGAACTACAAAGGAAGCATCTGCTCTATCACTGAGACCTACATCCTAAGTCTGCTGCTGCAGCCGGGAGATTGCACGGCACTTGCGGGTGTCTGTGAGCTGCTGTCCAAAGAAGGGAGACTCCTGCAAGTCGCGGGAGACTTGGGATGCATGTCTGAGATATAGATGATGCTGTTTGGATGTTACATTTTGAAAGAAACTGGATGCCAGCAGTAGGAAGGTGGTGAAGGCCATGTTAGTACACCCCACAGCGCTAAACCTTTTAGCTTTCAAAATTTAAACATCATCACAGATATGAATATACGCTCACTTTATTTCTAAAATTACTCTGAAAGATTTCTGCATGGGTGTTCTATCAGATTACCTGTCAGATCATGAAGAATTTGGAACGCATATCGCATGCGCAGTAAGTTTGTGGTCAGAACGTCACTTTCATTACACGATCTGACGGGTAGCAGTAATCTGATAGAACACCGGCAGCCTTTCGGCTTGTAGTTTTCATTGAACTGCCTTGGTGCTGTGGAGCGTTATGGTAGTTTTCATGCTTCCTTTCTGTATCTGCTTGCGGGATGTACGGGCAGGCAGATACACTGGCTCTGCTGGAGACCTGCAGATCGCTGGTGCAATGCTTTACGGACTCCAAAAATAAACAAATGCACATTTTTCTACCTGCAAAAAATGTGCATTTATTTTTTTTGCAAAAAGTGAACTTCTCTTTTAACAAATGTTTTGCAAGAGACTAATCTATTGGACAGAAGTTTTTCATACTGGAAATTGAGCTTAACTAAAGTGGATACCATACCCGTAAAAAATCCATACCCCTGTCACTTCCGGTGCACCTACGTCATCGAGGAGCTGACTAGTGTGCGTATGCTTGGAGAGTATGGATTTTTCACGGCAGTGTGTGTAAAGTTACACTTGCGGCGTTTACAGTAAAACAGCTCAGCTGCAATATGAGTCATCTCCGCTCCTACCCCTGTCGCTTCTCTGATCTCGGCTACTAAATATAACGGCGGCGGCGGGAGTATGAAAATATAAATCACGGAGCCGAGATCTCCGTGATTTAGATTTCATACACCCGCCGCCGCTTTTATATTTACTAGCCAAGATCATGGAAGTGACAGGGTTAGGAGTGGAGATGACTCATATTGCAGCCGAGCTGTTTTAATGTAACCGCCGCAACACCTGAGTCGTTGTAACGTTACACACACTGCCGTGAAAAATCCATACCCTCCGTACATGCGCACTAGACAGCTCCTCAGCTGTTCAGTGACGTATCCGGACCTGTGGGCATGCGCACTGCTACGCTGCTCAGCTGTTCCTGACAGGAAGTGACGTGGGTATGGTTTTCTAGCGTTACACCGGGTTATCTTTCCAATGTCGAACTATGACAGCTACCAGGGCATAGATCATCACTATCCTATATGATGGGGGAGGTTTGAATAATTTCAAACACAGTTTAGTGATTTGGTTTTCATTATGGGAAGGGCCAGAGATGTGCTTTCAGTGTTCTTTTACTACGTAGAGCAAAATATTGCACACCATACTGATAATTTTGATGTCCTGGCCCTTTTTTTTTTTTTTTTCCCCTCCTAGTACCTTGTTAGCAATATTGTTTGATCTTTTCTTTGGGGAAACTCATGAGCCGCTATATTGTTTTGTAAAAGTTTTTAAACTTAGTGTTTCTAAACCATATTTACCTTAACCACATGAAGTGCAGTTTGTTCTTTTTTTTTTTTTTTTTTTTTCTGCATTAAAAACGCATGGAAAGTTGGTTACATGGGTTCCAATGGCATAGTTCACACCAGTGCAGTGCGTTTCAGTTCCAGAAAATACAGTTGTGCTCATAAGTTTACATACCCTGGCAGAATTTGATTTCTTGGCCATTTTTCAGAGAATATGAATGATAACACAACTTTTCTTTTACTCATGGCTAGGGTTTGGCTGAAGCTTTCTTTTTTTATTTATTTATTTATTTTTTATCTATCAATCAACTGCTCTTTTTAAATCATAATGACAACAGAAATTACCCAAATGACCCTGATCAAAAGTTTACTTACCCCAGTTCCTAATACTGTGTATTACCCCCTTACCATCAATGACAGCTTGAAGTCTTTTGTGGTATTTCTGGATTAGGCTCTTTATCTTCTCAGATGGTAAAGCTGCCCATTCTTCCTAGCAAAAAGCCTCCAGTTCCTGTAAATTCTTGGGCAGTCTTGCACGAACCGCACGTTTTGAGATCTCCCCAGAGTGGCTCAATATTGAGGTCTGCTGATACTGAGATTTATTCTGCTGTAGCCAATGACTGGTCGACTTGGCCTTGTGTTTAGGATCATTTGTCATGTTGGAATGTCCAAGTACATCCGATGCGCAGCTTCCGTGCTGATGAATGCAATTTTATTTTTTTTCTCCGGTATTTTTTTGATAACACATTTCATTCATCTTGCCATCAATTCTGACCAAATTTCCTGTGCCTTTTTTGTAGCTCGCACATCCCCCAAAACATCAGCGATCCACATCTGTGTTTCACAGTAGGAATATTGTACCTTTTCATCGTAGGCCTTGTTGACTCCTCTCCAAATTGTAGCGTTTATGGTTGTGGCCAAAAAGCTCAATTTTGGTCTCCATCACTCTAAATTACTTTTGTGCCAAAAGGTTTGAGGCTGGTCTCTGTGCTGTTTGGCGTATTGTAAGTGGGATATTTTGTGGCATTTGCATAGTAATGGCTTTCGTCTGGCAACTCGACCATGCATCCCATCTTTCTTCAAGTGCCTCCTTATTGTGAATCTTGAAACAGCCACACCGCGTTTTCGAGTCCTGTATTTCACCTGAAGTTATTTGTGGGTTTTTCTTTGCATTCCGAACAATTTTCTTGACAGTTGTGGCTGAAATTTTAGTTGGTCTACTTTTAACAAAACCCCTCATTTTCCACTTCTTGATTAGAGTTTGAACACTGCTGATTGGCATTCTCAATTCCTTGGATATCTTTTTATATCCCTTTCCCTTTTTTTATACAGTTCAACTACCTTTTTCCTGCAGATCCTTTTGACAATTATTTTGCTTTCCCCATGACTCAGAATCCAGAACCGTCGGTGCAGCACTGGGTGACAGATGCAAGGGTCTGTCAGGAGTCCAGAAACTCATCGAACTTTTATATACACACTAATTACAAGCAAACAGATCACAGGTAAGGATGGTTACCTTTTAATAGCCATTCAAACCCCTTTGTGTCAACTTGTGTGCATGTTAGCAGGCCAAAATCACCAAGAGTATGTAAACTTTTGATCAGGGTAATTTTGGTAGTTTCTGTTGTCATTATGATTTTTAAAGAGTACACAGTTAATTGATGATGATAAATGGCTTCAGCCAAACACTAACCGTGAGTGGAAAAAAAACGTTTTGTGTTATCATTCATATTCTCTGAAAAATGGCCAAGAAATCATACATTCTGCCAGGGTATGTAAACTTATGAGCACAACTGTAAGTACAACATGCTGCCTTTTTTGCCTTCATGCTGCATCAAAAATGTAGGTGTTCCGGCACAGTGCTTGATGGGAAATTTTAGTTTTAACATGGCAGTGATCGCAGTTCACACCCACGGTTTGTTCATTACTTTAAATGGATGCAAAAGAAAGAAAATCAGAGGGGCAGCACCTAGGAGGAAAAGAAGTGCGAACGTGAAAGTATTTCTGGTGAATTCACTTTTTTAAAACCTAGCCTTTGGTGTATAATAGTTTCCAAGACTGAGATGCCTGCTTGGTTGTGATGGTTCAGTGGCACTTTAATAGTACTCTGTACATAGCCCTGTATTTTTTTATTTTTTTTTTTAATCTTGGTTATTTATTTTTTCTAACAGCTATCCACCTCTTGTTATGGAAAAAGCTCTTAAAATGGCTGAAAATATAAAGGTCACTGATGCACCCGTCCATACAACTCGTGATGAACTGGTTTCCAAGGTGAAGAAAAGAGGGATTACAAGTAGCAATGGTTAGCAGAACATAGATGTACCATTGAGGCATTTCCTATACAGTTCTCAGCGTGTTACTGTGTTTTCTATTTAGAATATATTTAATGGTGTTTTATTTGAAAACTATATAATACATTGTGCATCTTTGTATGCAAGTATTGGTAGACTTTTGGTTTAAATTGAACTCTGCATGCTATAACAGCAGGAACGTAAATAGTATTTGCTACATGTCCTACTTCATTTTTTACACATTTTATGTTATAGCCTTATTCCAAATTGGATTAAATTCATTATTTCTCTTACGTCCTCTGACAGTCGCTGCCGATTCATATAAGCCTGCACCCAATACCCAATAGTCAAGGGTTATATGAATCGGCG
This sequence comes from Pelophylax lessonae, assembly GCF_965119305.1. NCBI lineage: Eukaryota > Metazoa > Chordata > Amphibia > Anura > Ranidae > Pelophylax > Pelophylax lessonae. The sequence continues at coordinate 714,881,152 of NC_138768.1, forward strand.
GCGACTGTCAGAGGACTCAGAGAAAAGAATTTTACGGTAAGTTCTTACAAAAATTCTATTTTTCCTAAAAATTCTACAAACCATACCCCATATTGAAACGTAAAAGAAGTTTGTTTGAAATCTTTGCAAATATATTTTAAAAAAGAAATAAATCACATGTACAAAAGTATTAACAGCTTTTGCTCAATACTTTGATGAAGCACCTTTGGCACCAATTGCAGTCTCAGGTCTTTGAGTATGATGATGCAAGCTTGGCACACCTGTTTTTGGGCAGTTTCTCCCATTCTTCTATGCAGGACCTCTCAAGTTCTATCAGGTTGGATGGGGAGTGTCAGTGCATATCCGTTTTTAGATCTCTCCAGAGATTAGTCGGGTTCAAGTCTGGGCTCTGGCTGGGCCACTCAAGGACATTCAGAGTTGTCCTGTAGCCACTCCTTTCTTATCTTGGCTGTGTGCTTAGGGTCGTCGTCCTGTTAGATGAATTTTCACCCCAGTCTGAGATCGCTCTGGAGCAGGTTTTTATCAAGGATGTCTCTTTACATTGCTGCATTCATCTTTCCCTCAATCCTGACTAGTCTCCCAGTTCCTGCCGCTGAAAAACATCCCCTCAGCATGATGCTGCCACTAATCATGCTTCACTGTAGAGCTGGTATTGGACAGGTGATGAGCAGTGCCTGGTTTCCTCCAGAGATGACGCTTGGACTTCGGGCCAAAGAGTTCAGTCTTTGTTTCATCAGACCAGAGAATGTTTCTCATGGTCTGAGTCCTTCAGGTGCCTTTTGGTAAACTCCAGGTGGGCTGTCCTATGCCTTTTACTGAGGAGTTGCTTACGTCTGGCCACTCTACTATACAGGCCTGATTGGTGGAGTGCTGCAGAGATTAATGTTCTCCTGTCTCCACAGAGAAACGCTGGAGCTCTGTCAGAGTGACCATCGGGTTATTGGTCACCTCCCTAAGACCCTTCTCCCCTGAACTCGGCCAGCTCTAGGAAGAGTCCTGGGGGTCACAAACCTCTTCCATTTACGGATGACGGAGGCCACTGTGCCCATTGGGACTTTCAGTGCTGCAGAAATCTTTCTATATTCGTCCCCAGATCTGTGCCTTTTGATATAGTCCTCCTCCGAGGTCTACAGACAATTCCTTGGACTTCATCGCTTTGTTTGTGGTCTGACATGCACTGTTAACTGTGGGACCATATATAGACCGGTGTGTGCCTTTCCAAATCTAGTGTAATCAACTGAATTTACCACAGGTGGACTCCAATCAATTTGTTGAAACATCTCAAGGAGGATTAGTGGACACAGGAAGCACCTGAGGTCAATTTTGAGAGTTATGGTAGGGGCTTTGAATACTAATGTACATGTGATTTTTTTTTTTTCTTTTTTTTTTTTTTTTTCTTTGTAATAAATTTGCAAATACTTCAAACAAACTATTTTCACGTTGTCATTATGGGGTATCGTTTGGAGAATTTTGAAAATAACGAATTTAATCTGTTTTGGAATAAGGCTGTAACATAACAAAATGTGGAAAAAGTAAAGGGCTGTGAATACTTTCTGGGTGCACTGTATGTCTCCCAGTCATAACATTATGACCACTCACCTAATATTGAGTAGATCTCCCCTTTTTTTTTTTTTCTTGTCAAAAAAGCCCTGACCCGTCGAGGCATGGACTTCGCAAGACCTCTAAAACTATACTATGGTATCTGGCACGAAGTTGTCAATTTCGGAACCTTTAAGCCTCCGCTGGCTTGCCTTCCTCCAATAGTGCATTCTTGTGCCATCTTTTCCCTGTGATTCATCAGACCAGGCAACCTTCTTTTATTGCTCCGAGGTATAATTCTGATGCACACGTGCCCATTGTAGGCGCTTTTACCTTTGGACATGGGTCAGCAGGGACCCCCTGAGCAGTGTGATGCACTGTGTGTCCTGGCACACTTCTTTTGGAACCAGCTTCAAAGTAGAACTACTGTATGGGCAAAACTTTTTTCCATTTTGGGTGAAGTAAGGGCGAGTTATAACCCCTGTCAGCTTTATTTTTGCCATCTGTGTCTCATTGGGGAAATTAACCACTTTACCACTGCTCACAGTAATATTACTGCGGCAGAGTGGCTCGTTATCGTCTGACGACGTAGTACTACGTCGTCAGACACTCCCCCTTCTGGGCGGCGCTTGCGCGCCGCCGGAGGCTCGCTCCCGCTGTTTTCATTCACAGCGGGAGTCGGGCCAGGGGAGGAGCAGCGGCGATCGCCGCTGCTCTTACCCGATCGTCGGGGATCGAGACTGGAGATCCGCCCGCTGTGTGTAAACACAGCGGGGGCGGATCTCCATAGTGACAGGGAGTGACAGATCGGACTGTTCAGCATAGCTGGACATCCGATCTGTCCATGACTCACTCAGTCACCTCCCCCCCTACACGTCAGTAAGCACCAGGCATACATTAACCCCTCCCTCTCCAATAAAATTAACCCCTTCCCTGCCAGTGTCATTTTTACAGTAACAGTGCATATATATAGCACTGATTACTGCAGTAATGTCACTGGTACCCCCAAAAGTGTCAAATGTCAGTCAAGGGTCCGATCTGTCCGCCGCAATGTCGCAGTCCCGCAAAAAAAATCGCAGATCGCCGCCATTACGCGTTAAAAAAAAAAAACACCAAAAATGACAGAAATCTTTCCCTTTGTTAGTAAACGCAATAACTTTTGCGCAAACCAATCAAAATACGCTTATTGCGATTTTTTTTTTTTTTACCAAACATAGGTAGCAGAAAACAAATTGGCCAAAAATTTTTAAAAAAATTGGTTTTTACATCTTTTTTGGGGGGAATTTCATATAAAAAAATGTTAAAAATATTATTTTTTCAAAATAAACGCTCTTTTTTTGTTTATAGCGCAAAAAGTAAAAATCGCACAGGTGATCAAATACCACCAAAAGAAAGCTCTGTTTGTGGGGAAAAAAAGGACGTAAATTTCGTTTGGGTACGGCGTCGCACGACCGCGCAATTGTCAGTTGAAGTCGCACAGCGCTGAATTGCAAAAAGTGGCCTGGACGGAAGACAGCAAAATCCTCCGGTGGTAAAGTGGTTAACCTTCACTTCTTGTGCCATAGCCGAAACAGGAAGTGAGAGGAAATCCCTGAATATAAGGGAATCCCTTGGGGACCCCCAACTCACCAGAACTTGTCCCCGTTTGGAAGATTTCACCTCTTACTTTTGTGGGGACAACCCAAAATTTGGGATTTTCTTTTACTTTCAATTTTGATTATAACAGAGTGAATCCCTTTAACTGGGGCACAGACAACAAAAAGAACTGACAGGTGGAAAAAAAAAAGTTTTTCTTTTAGTTATACTTTAACTTTTTTTAGCAATTTGAGCTACAGTAGCTCTTCTATTGGATCGAACTACACGGGCTAGCCCTAACTCCCTATGTCTATCAATGAGCCTTTGCCACCCGTGATCTTGTCGCCAGCTTTTATTCCTTGGACCACTTTTGGTAGGTTCTGACCCTTGCAGACCAGGAACATTCCACAAGAGCTGCAGTTTGTAGATGTTCTGACCTAGTCGTCCAATTTGGCCCTTGTCAGTCGCTCATATCCTTAGGCTTGCCTGTATTTTTTTTTTTTTTTTTATTATTATTTATTTATTTATTTTTTGCTGCTTTCAGCACATCAATTTCAAGGACAACATATTCACTTGCTGCCTAATAGACCCCACCCACTTTCAGATGCTGTTGTAATGAGATAATTAATTTTTTTTTTTTACTTTGACTGTCAGTGGTCATAATTTTATGGCTGGCTCATGCATTTGTACAGGTAGAGTCCATTGGGTTATTTGAGAAGTGTTCAAACGTTGTTGCATGTTGTTAAGAGTACAGGCACAATACAATTGCTTTTGCTGCTTTCTTCTGAAAATATTTGTCATGCTGATCCTGTGGCTTCAGTACTTTCAGTCACTGACCCAGACAAAGTATTGAATGGGCATTTATGATTTCACCTGAAAAGAAAACTGGTTCCAGGGGTGTGTCCAAAGGGTGGTGATAAATGTGTACTCAGACTAGTCTGGAGTGGTAAGTGGGGTACACCAAGGTTCTGTCCTGGGACCTATTCTGTTTAATTTATTCATAAATGATGTAGAGCATGGATGTCCAACCTTTTGGCCTCTCTGGGCCACATTGAGTGTAGAGAAATTTTCTCGGGCCGCATATAAAATATATACTATAGTTAAGGTATATAAGTAATAAAATGCCGCTGCACCCTTCCCGCACCGGCGCACCACCCCCCTCTCCCCCTCCCGCACTAATTTAACACAACTAGAGGATGATCAAATGAAATGGAATCAGTATACATAGGTTTATTTCTTCTGAGAGATATTAAAGGAACACTCTAACCACCATGACCACTTCAGTGATTTGAAGTGGTCATGGTGGTAAGAGTCAGAAACACTGCACATGCTTGTCTCCCCCCTCCGAGGCAGCATTTGCCTACCGTTAGTTGGAAGCCACTGTGGCCATGTCCCCGACCCAACTTCCTTCCTCCCCAGCAAAAAAAAAAAATTGTCAGGGGGAAGTGGGCCACAGGTTGGACATGCCTGATTTAGAGGATGGTATATTTAGCTCAATCTTCTTTTTGCGGATGACCCAAAAATAGGCAGGGCAATAACTTCACATCAGGATATAGAAATCTTACAGAATGGCATGATCAAAATAATGGAGTAGAGAAATGTAAGGTTATGCACTTGGGGGGCTAAAAACGTAACCGCAAACTACTCACTAGGGGGGAATCAAGGATGGAGAAACTAATCGAGCACAGACTGAGTGATTAGCATTGGGCAGAATATTGGCATGCATAAAAAAGGAGATATACTTCAGAGATAAAACTATAACCCTGCCACTTTGCAAAACTGGTCATCTGGAGTATTCTGTCCAGTTCTGGTCACCAATCCTCAGAAGGGAGTTGCTGGAGAGAGTCCAAAGAAGCGCAACAAAGCTAATTAGGGGATTGGAGGACCTAAATTACAAGGAGCGACTACAAGCACTAAATTTATTCTCTGGAAAAGAGACGCCTGAGACGGGACATGATGGCAATTTACGAAAAACTACAATGGTGATCCCAGCGTGTAATAAAAAAAAAAAAAAAAAAAAACCTTTCTCTATCGTCCATTGACAGACACAGCCTCATCTTCATGCGCTGTGTGGGTTATGCTGCCACCTGCAGGAGTAGTCTAGGCAGTACGTTAGTACAAAATTTTAGCATATACACTCCCTTGGGGCTGTCCCTCCAGACATAACCCCCACAGACACAGCCAACCACATCAGTTTGTTTCGGCCTAGAAGAGGCGTAGTACCTAGGTTTACTGCTGGGACTCCGGTCTCAGTGTTTTTTATTCTTTTCCAAATATCTTCTTTTATTTCTCTTTACTCACTTGCTAGCTAGTGTTTAGGGAAGAATTTTTTTCCTGGTGATCTACAAGCAACGATACCGGCTGGGACTTCGCACTGGATAATCTAGATCCTTATGGTCCCCCCAGCCAGGCCTACGAGCATGAGCAGGTTATAGTCCCGACCTAGGCCTAGCCACGACAGTGTCCCTTTTCCGAATGGGGATGAGCATGCGAGCAGATGCCTCGCCGGGACACAACGACCTGGAACGCTCTGAGTCACAGCGTACCCCTCGGCTGGCAGCACCACCACTTCGGATGGGAGGCAGTCTGCTCGGAGCGTAGCCCACCCAGTCCATGGTATGGTGAGTAAATGTGTCTCCCTTTGCCCCTGCTGGTCTTGGGGGGGTGGGGGGGCGTGGGCTTTCTCCTGGGGATAGTGGGATTTCTACTCCCTAAAGATCCCCCTGGTCTGCCATTTGTGTGGCTTATCCACCCCCTTCCCTGTCCCTGTGGTGGCTGTGTGTGGGGGGGGGGGGGGGGGGGACATGGTACCTTGGTCTTGCTGGTTCCTGAGGCCTCCATGTATCGGTCCCTGGCCGCATGGCTGGCTGTGGACGCCGTCATAAGTGTGGGCAATGTGATCCCCCCCCCCCCCATAGACTTGTATGGGGCAGCCATTTTCCCTGAGCTTCCTATTGATCTTTATGGGCAACCATTTTTGTGTAGTTCTTGTGCTATGCTGAGCAGCATGACCTTTCCTCAGGCAACATCACTTCCTGTGCATTTGTTTCCTGCTGCTGACTGAGGTCGCTTCCTGTCTCTCTCCATGCTGCTAGAGCGATCAGGATGACGGTTTGTCTGAGGTGGTACAGTACTTTGGGCTCCCTGTGGACATATCCTTTCATATTCTGCTGTCAGTTTGGCTTAAAGGGTTTCCCTGCAGACCACTGTGTTTGGTGGTAGGTGCCGTGATGCGCGCTCTTAAAGTGACAGTACTCCGGTTTTTTGCCAATTGCACTATGGAGTCCCAAACTGTGATATCATCACCCTCAGACCCACTCTGTGCAACTCCCGGACAGTCCAGGTCGCTGGCCGCAATTTCAGCAGCTCTGGTAAGCCTGGCGTCTAAAGTTGATTTAGTCATGAAAAAGGTTGCTAGTCGTAAACGGCCGCTGCCTTCTCCATCTATTGAGGTGTCCTCTGATTCAGAGACTGAAGTAGTTGCCTCGGACGCTCCCCCACTTGAGGGGTCGCTGTCCTCAGTCAGATGGTGAAGAGGACCTGTCGTCTTCAGCTGCAGCACGGGAACACGCTTTCGTGGAAGCCCTGATTATTTTAGTACGGTATACCTTAAAATTGGCTGATGAGCCCACGCCGGCAGGGACGCGGGTCGTTTTCTGCTCCCAGAAGTCTCAGAAAACTGGCAAGGTTTTCCCTTGTCACGACACTTTTCACGATATTGTGAATGACCAATGGAGGCACGTTAACCACTTAAGCCCCGGAAGATTTTACCCCCTTCCTGACCAGGGGGTATTTTGCGGTTCGGCACTGCGTGACTTTAACGGACCATTGCGCGATCATGCGACTCTGTACCTAATGGAATTTGACGTCCTTTTTTTCCCACGAAAAGCTTTCTTTTGGTGGTATTTGATCACCTGTGCGATTTTTTTTTTTTTTTTTTTTTTTTTTTTTTTTTTTTTTTTTTTTTTTTTTTTTTTTTTTTTTTTTTTTTTTTTGATCATGCGCTATAAACAAAAAAAGAGCGACAATTTTGTAAAAATAACAATATTTTTCACATTTTTTTTATATGAAATTCCCCCCAAAAAAAATTTAAAAATCAAAATTTTTTAACATTTTCGGCCAATTTGTTTTACCTATGTTTGGTAAAAAAAATCGCAAAAAGCGTATTTTGATTGGTTTGCGCAAAAGTTATCGCGTTTACTAACAAAGGGAAAGATTTCTGTCATTTTTGTTGTTTTTTGTTTTTTTTTTTTTTTAACGCGTAATGGCGGCGATCTGCGTTTTTTTTTTTTTTTGCGGTACTGCGACATTGCGGCGGACAGATCGGACCATTGACTGACATTTTTGACACTTTTGGGGTTACCAGTGACATTTCTACAGTAATCAGTGCTATACATATGCACTGTTACTGTAAAAATACACTGGTAGTGAAGGGGTTAACTTTATTTGAGAGGGAGGGGCTGTGTGTGTCCCTAGGGGCGTGATTCTAACTGTGATTGGCTGTGGCTTGAGTTGTAGGAACAATGATCAACGGTCCTACATAGTAGAACCGTGTGATCATCGTTTCTACACCGGGGAGAATGACAGGCGGCTTGTTTACACTAGCCGCCTGACTTTCTCCCTCTCCCCCGACATGAGGTCCGCCGGTCACACACGCGCGGGGGGGGGGGGGGGTCCATGACCGAGCGGGAGCGCGCCTCCGGCGGCGCGCGCTCGCTCCCCAGAGCCTCACAGGCGAGCGACGTAGACCTATGTCACTCTGCCTGCGAGGGGCTGACTGCCGCAGTAAATATACTGTGAGCAGTCGGCAAGTGGTTAAGCATGTGTTAGTTGTGCCAAAACGCCTGCGCTTCTTCCAGGAACCCTGGACTTCCTTCATTCAGGATGAATGGGTATGCGAACTGATTTGTTCCGGGTACAAGATCGCATTCTGGTCCCGGCCAGGGAACAGTTTTTTTTCAGTCAAATCTTCACCTGTCTCCAGGGCGTTTGAAGGATCTGTGGGTGGCTGTGCAAGATCTCCTGGCTCAAGGGGTGATTGTGTCAGTTCCGCCACAGGAATGCTCTCAAGGTTTCTATTCAAACCTGTTCACAGTGCCCAGAAAAGAGGGCAAGGTGCGCCCAATTCTGGACCTCAAAGCTCTGAACCGCTTTGTGCGGGTGCAGACGTTTTGAATGGAGTCCATTCAGTCAGTGGTGGCATCATTGAATCAGGGGGATTTTCTGGCCTCCATCGATCTCAAAGATGCGTATCTCCACTTCCCCATTTTCGAGGGGACACCAGTAAATACTCCGCTTTGCGGTGGCAGAGGAGCACTTTCAATTTGTGATGTTACCCTTTGGTCTCCCCTCAGCTCCCAGAGTATTTACCAAAGTTCCTGGCCACAGTGCTGGCCTTGTCACGTCAGAGAGGTATCTCGATTGTGGGATATCTGTACGATCTGTTGCGAGCAGAATCCCACTCAGATCTGCTGGGTAACGGCTCTATCACGATTCAGACCCTTCAGGAATTTGGGTGGACAATCAATTTAAAAAAATCAGCTCTGACGCCTTCTGTACGGGTCACTTATCTGGGGCTAACTCTCGACTCTGCTCTGGCGAGGGATTTTCTTCCCCTGGACAAACTTCAGACGTTGCAAAAAGCAGTCAGGTTGCTGATGGAGAGCGATTAGTCGTCCTTGCGTGCTTGCATGCGGGCCCTGGGTCTGATGGTGTCAACCTTTTGAAGCAGTTCCGTTTGCTCAGTCTCATTCAAGACCCTTGCAAAAGGAAATTCTGGCTAAATGGAACAGAGATCCTCAGTCATTGGACCAGAAGACTCGCTTGAGCCATTTTACAAAGGCGGCTCTTGCTTGGTGGCTCCAGTCTCCTGTAATGTGCAAGTCCTTCCTGACGGTGTTTTGGACGGTGGTCACCACGGACGCCAGCCTGTCAGGCTGGGGTGGAGTGCTAAGGAAGCTCTATGCCCAGGGGACTTGGGCGACGGAAGAGTCTTCTTTGCCATTTAGTATTCTGGAGCGGAGAGCGATCAAGCTCTGCCTGCTTCACTGGGCTCTCCGGTTCGGATTCAGTCGGACAATGCCACGGCCATGGCTTACATCAATCATCTAGGGGGCACCAAAAGTGCTCTGGCAGTCAAGGAGGTCGCCGAGATTCTTATTGGGCGGAAGCCAATGTTCCGGCTCTTTCCGCAGTCCACATTCCAGGTGTGGAGAATTGGCAGGTGGATTACCTGAGTCGTAAGGTGTTGAATCAAGGGAAATTTTCCCTTCATCCGGAGGTGTTTCATCTCCTGTGTGTCCAGTGGGGGACCCCGGACGTGGATCTGTTTGCATCCCGCATCAACAGGAAAGTTCAGCGGTTTGTGGCCAGGTCTCGGGAGCCTCTATCGGCTGATTTATGCCTTTTCTCCACTCCTACTTCTGCCACAGTTTCTTCACCGGGTGGCGATGGAAGGCATTCCGGTGGCACCAGACTGGCCTCCGCGATCTTGGTACGCAGAGCTGGTAAAAATGGTCGTGGATCCTCCATGGCGTTTTCCTCTGCGGGAAGATATACTATCTCCAAGGACCGATCTTCCATCCTGCTTTACGGTCGCTGGCTTTAATGGCCTGGCTGTTGAAAGCAAGGTGTTAAAGGATAGGGGTCTTTCTGACTCAGTGATTCCGACTTTGAAGGCTAGGAAGTTGACTTCCAGGAAGATCTATCATCGTACGTGGAAATCGTACATTTCTTGGTGTAAATCACTGCAACTGCACCCTCGCTTGTTTTCTATAGCTAGGGTTTTGGCCTTTTTACAAAATGGGGTTGAGCAGCGCTTGCGTTAACTGTTAAAGGCCAGATGTCGGCCTTGGCTATTTACTTCCAACGTCCATTGGCTACTTATAGCTTAATTGGCACTTTCATCCAGGGGGTGCGTCATCTGGATCCTCTGAGGAGATCTCCGTTACCGCCGTGGGATCTTAATCTGGTTTTGTCTGTTCTTCAAAAGCCTCCCTTTGAGAATATTAGGGAGATTTCTCTGCCTTCCTTGTCACAGAAGGTTGCCTTCCTGGTGGCTATCACTTCTGCTCGCAGAGTTTCTGAATTGGCGGCGCTATCCTGTCTGCCTTATTTGGTGGTCCACAGGGATAAAGTGGTCGTCCGGCAAACACCGTCCTTTCTGCCTAAGGTGGTGTCGGATTTCCAAATTAATAAAGACATCGTGTTGCCTTCCTTATGTCCTAAGCCTCAACATCTCAAGGAGATTGCCTTGCACTCTCTGGATGTGGTTCGGGGTATTAAGAGTTTATCTGACGGTTACTGAGTCTTTTAAGAAAATTGACTTTGTCCTTATGGACGGTCCTTGCAAAGGTTTGGCTGCTTCCGCTGCGACCATTTCAAGATGGATCAGGCAGAAGGTTATTTAGGCTTATTCACTCAAGGGTCAGGTTACTCATTTCCCTGTGAAGGCTCATTCTACTAGAGCGTCGAGTGCTTCTTGGGCTTTTCGCCATCAGGCCTCGGTGGTACAAGTTTGTAAGGCAGCGACTTGGTCTTCTGTGCACACCTTTACCAAATTTTACAAGGTGGATTTGTTGGCTTCTTCAGATGCCTCTTTTGGCCGCAGGGTTTTGCAGGCTGCTGTTTCATAAGAGAATGTTTTTTTCTTATTCGCTTAGGGGTCTTTTTACCTGGGTGAGCTCATGTTTTGGTTGAGCTTCCTGCTACCAAGTTGGCTACGTTTTGGCCTTTGGAGTTTACGTTACTTTCTGGTTGCGTTTCTTCCACCCCTCATGCCTAATACTGCTTTGGGACGTCCCACACAGCTTATGAAGATCAGGCTGCGTCTGTCAATGGACGATAGAAAAAAGATTTTTGTAAGAACTTACCGTGAAATCTGTTTCTCTGTCCATTGACAGACGCATCACTCGTGCCTCTGATAGGGTTGGTTTTTGTGTCTTCACTGCTTGCATCTAAACTGATGTGCCTGGCTGTGTCTGTGGGGGTTATGTCTGGAGGGACAGCCCCGTGGGCGTGTATATGCTAAAACTTTGTACTAACATACTGCCTAGACTACACCTGCAGGTGGCAGCATAACCCACACAGCTCATGAAGATGAGGCTGCGTCTCAATGGATATCAGAGAAAACAATTTTACGGTAAGTTCTTAAAAAAATCTTATTTGGTCTCAGGGATTGTAAGAGGACAGGTGGCCACAAAATGAGATTGGAGGAGAAGCGGTTTAACCTTACTGTGTAGGGGGTTTTTCACTGTCAGGGCGGTAAGAATGTGGAACTCTTCCACAATTGGTGGTATCAGCGGGAGTATGGATTCTTTTAAAAGACTCTCTTGGATGTGCATCTCAAAGAACATAATATAATATACAGTGATATGGGAAATGATTATCGTCACTGACACACACCTACACAGGTTGAACTGGATGTATGATTCTTTATTCAACCTTAACTGCTATGTAATTTGTAGCATGTGTTTTCCGGGTCGGTGACCCAAAGTATTAAAAATAAGGGATCAGTATGACAGCCAGCTGGTATTTTAAGAAGATCTGTAGTATTTGTATACATTTATTTAGTGCCAACAGCTCGTTACAAAATAGAGGGGAGATGGCATATTTACAACTTGATACAAGAGGAATCGGAGGGCCCCCCCCCCCCCCCCGCTCCTTAAATCTTATGACCTAAAATGGCAACATGTTTCTCTCACCACAGGTGCTCTTTATTTGCAATTATAGGGGAACAAATCCCATAGACTTAACTGTTTTCCAAAACCTTTATATTTCCCACTTGCCACCTAGGCCAATTCTGATATTTCTCTCCTAAATTTAAACATCAGTTGTTTTTTTTTTTTTTGCTAGACCCTAGGGAATAAAATGGCGGTTGTTGCAATTTTTTATGTGTCACGCTATTTGCACAGCAATTTTTCAAACGTGTTTTTTAAAAAAAAAAAAAAAAAAACCTTAAATTGCTCCATAGGTGATGCTTTAACCGGTTGCCGACCGCCGCACGACTATATACTGCGGCGGTCAGCCCCAGCCAGGCAGAGTGACGTGTGGATACGTCACTCGCCTCTCACTGACTTGGGAGCCAATTGCGGGCGGGCGCGCGCCCGCCGCGGCTCGTTCACTGACAAGTCAGTGCGTGTGACCGGCGGAACCGATGTCCGCCGGTCACACTACGATCGCTCCGGTGAAGGGAGAAAGGCGGAGCGGCTTATGTAAACAAGCCGCCCGTCATTCTCCCTGGTGTAAAAATGAAGATTAGACGGTTCTACTATGTAGGACCGTTGATCTTTGTTTTTACACCAATAGCAATGTCCCTATACAGTTAGAATCACGCCCCTAGGACACACTTAACCCCTCCCTGTCCAATACAGTTAACCCCTTCCCTGCCAGTGTCATTTTTGCAGTAACAGTGCATATGTATAGCACTGATTACTGCAGTAATGTCACTGGTAACCCCAAAAGTGTCAAAAATGTCAGTCAAGGGTCCGATCTGTCCGCCGCAATGTCGCAGTACCGAAAAAAAATTGCAGATCGCCGCCATTATGCGTTAAAAAAAAAAAAACACCAAAAATGACAAAAATCTTTCCCTTTTGTTAGTAAACGCAATAACTTTTGCGCAAACCAAACAAAATACGCTTTTTTTTTTTTTTTTTTTTACCAAACATATGTAGCATAAAACAAATTGGCCGAAAATGTTAAAAAATTTTGATTTTTACATTTTTTTTTTTTTTTTTTTTTGGGGGGAATTTCATATAAAAAAATGTGAAAAATATTGTTTTTTTTGCAAAATTGACGCTCTTTTTTTGTTTATAGCGCATGATCAAAAAATCGCACAGGTGATCAAATACCACCAAAAGAAAGCTCTGTTTGTGGGAAAAAAAGGACGTCAAATTCGTTTAAGTACAGCATCGCACGACCGCGCAATTGTCCGTTAAAGTCACGCAGTAAAAGAATCGCAAAAAACCCCCTGGTCTTTTAGCAGCCAAATTCTCCGGGGCTTAAGTGGTTAAACATTTTTACAGATCACCAATTTAAAGTTAGAGGTTTTGGGCTAAAATGATTGTTCTCGCTTGAACGTTCGTGGCAATTTGTCACGTGCGGTTTGAGCGCGGTTTACATATACAAGTGAGACCTACAAGGGTTTGCTCTTGGATACGGAACTGGCTAAAAGGGCGTGTCCAAAGGGTGGTAATAAACAGCGCGTACTCAGACTGGTCTGAGGTAGTAAGCGGGGTCCCCCAAGGCTCAGTCCTTGGACCAACCTTGTTCAATTTATTCATAAACAGCATGGAGGACGGGATCAGTAGTTCAATATCAGTTTTTGCAGATGACACAAAATTAGGCAGGGCAATAACAGCACAGCATGAAGCAGATATCCTACAGAATGACCTGGACAAAATAACGGAGTGGGCAAAGACATGGCAAAGTGAGGTTTAACGTGGAGAAATGTAAGGTTTTACACTTGGGGACTAGAAACATAAAAGCACAATACACGTTAGGAGGGGAACCCTTGGGAGAATCAAAAATGGAGAAGGATCTGGGAGTCTTGGTTGATGATAGACTAGGCAACAGCATGCAATGTCAAGCGGCAGCTGCCAAGGCTAGCAGAATATTAGCATGCATAAAGAAAGGGATGTATTCCAGAGATAAGACTATAATCCTTCCACTTTATAAAACTCTGGTCCGACCTCATCTGGAGTATTCGGTCCAGTTCTGGTCACCAGTCCTCAGAAGGGATGTGTTGGAGCTGGAGAGAGTCCAGAGAAGGGCAACTAAACTAATTAGGGGATTGGAGGACCTTGATTATGAGGAGCGTCTGCAATCGCTTGATTTATTCTCCCTGGAGAAGAGACGCCTGAGGGGGGACATGATAGCAATTTTTAAATATCTAAATGGGGATCTAGGCTTAGAAAAAAAGCTGTTCAGTCGAAGGGATTGCATGAGAACTCGGGGGCATACAATGCGATTAGAGGAGAAGCGTTTTAACCTCAGGCAACGTGGGGGGTTCTTTACTGTTAGGGCTACAAGATTGTGGAATTCTCTACCACATGAGGTGGTTTCTGCGGGTAGTATGGTGGCTTTCAAAAGACTCTTAGACGTACATCTCAAGGATCAGAACATTCAGGGGTATGCAAGATGATTACAGCCACACACATCTACACAGGTTGAACTGGATGGACTTTTGTCTTCAACCTCACCAACTATGTAACTATGTAACTACATATGCGTTTGCTTCTGCATGCGAGCACAAGAGGATAGGGGCGCTTTAGAATTACATTTTTTTTTTTTTTTTTCAGATCACTTTTATTCCCATTACAAAGAATGTAAAACTCCCTTGGAATATGGCATGACAGGTCCTCCTTACGGAGAGATTTGGGGTCTATAAGACCTGGAAGTGCTGGAAAGCCTGAGATAAAAAAAAAAAAATTGATCTCAAGCTTTTCAACGGCTGCATTTTACATCTGCCAGGGCCTGAAGTGATGTCCTGATGCCTCCGCAAACTGCCTCTGCGGCGGTTTCATTCATGGGTTTCCCGATCGCGCTGGAGAGACCAGAAAAGCAGATCTTAACCTGTCAATTTAACTGTGTTCCAAAAAACGTTACATTCAAGGCATTTGAACGATGGTTAGTGTTCTCAATCAAAATTGTAAAGCCATTAAATGGTTGGTGTCCTAACTTATCAGATGTGAAACACCATAGCCTTTGCAAATCAAACGGAGCTAAGATAACTGTTTCCATGACCGTAAATCATAGGAGGCTTGAGTTCTGCTTTTGGATAGCAGCCTGGAGACTCATCTGGGTTTGTGGTGGTTCCTCTTGTAAAACTACAATTTGAACAAATACTGTTCCCAATGTAGATTTTATTAGCCTTTCTCAGAATTGTGGAAGTATGCAAGAGAATAAATGGATGTATAATTTGTCGGCACTGTTAGTTACATTGAGTCTTGTGTATTGCCATGAGTTCAAAAGTGTTATGTCCGTTTTTTTTTTTTTTTTGTTTTGTTTTTTTGTGTGTTTAAAGTGCATTGCAAGCCAATTCCAAATGAACAGGCTGCCGTTATTGCATGATGAGGTGTTTGTGTTAAAGCAAAACCTAGTATGATTGGGCCATTATAGCATATTTCAAGGCAAGATAAAGACCTATGCTATACATGCACATTTTAGGAAGGTCAGTAATGGTGGCATGTTTTTCTCCTTGTTTTATCCTTTTAAAGACCCTGCTAGTACAGAAAATTACCAGTTGATCTGCCAGAAATGCACTTGAATCCAAATTCCTATTTTATACTGACAACACAAGGACCGAGTGTAGTCAGCCCTGCCCAGTGTCTCTCTTGCTGAATAACTTAACCAGTCTTCATTCGAAATCCACAAAAAAAAGGATAAGTTCACCTTTTGTAAAAAATAAATGCACATCTTTTTTCAGGTATTTTTTTTAAATTGCAGTCTGTAAAGCAATGGGTGCTATGCCTGGGTCCTGTAGACTCTCAGTACACTGTCTTCCTGTACCTCCGATATGACAGGAAGAATCAGTGAACTACGAAAGTGCTCACCAGTGCCCTTTTAGTTAATTGAGAACAATGGATGATTGGACGATGGTACTTGTAGTCTTTTCAGTCACAGGAAACTGTGAATGAATAATGTACTGCCCACAAGGCTGCGCTGTCTTCAGTTTGTGACAGGGTGTGGGAGAAGACCCCTGTCTGCAGTCAGAGGGGAGCGCAGAAGTGGGTTAACATATAACCTTCTCCTAAAGGTTTTCTTGATCTTTAATCATATTCCAAGATACTAGCTATATGTTTTAACCTCTCTATGCCCTAGTAAATACCACACAGAGCTATTTGTCTTGAAAGGCTCTGATTTGTGCAATAAAGCAAGCTTCACCTGCCTATCTCAGAAGTACCGCACTAATATTTTCAACAAATGTAAACCAAATTCTCTGCCAAGATCTATGTTTTTATAAATCTTCAACTATCTATTGCCCTCAAAAGTCAGCTAAAACATAGAGCTAATGCTTCATAAAATTGAATCCTTTTTATTCATAGCTTAATCCATGGGTAAACCAGGTCTGGTATCCAGAATATATACTATTCTGCCTGCCAGGTCACATTATACATTTTTCTCTATGCCATAATGAAAAAGTGGGTTAAGAACCTAGATTAGACATGCAGTGGCTGGATGCTTTAAAGAATACCCCAGATTTCAAGATTCCCTTTCTTGAAACTATTAGCCCTCCTATGTGCGGCCGGCTCAGGCTCTCAGCGGCTTGCATTGTCGTGATGACGTGGCGCCTGCGCTGACTTCTGTGATGTTGGCAGAGGGTGGACTTCAGCCTGCTCTCTGCTGAAAACGGGTCACTGGAGTGCAAAACGAATTGCACTGCTGTGATCCATAGAAGTACAGCCAAACGAGCTTTGGCTATACTCCTTTAAATCCCCCAATACTGACTTAATGTGCACATCAAGTGCACCTATGTAGGAAAACGATGATTGTGTTACACCTCTAAGTTGATTTGCTAAAACTAGAGAGTACAAAATCTGGAGCAACTCTGCATAGAAACCAATCCGCTTTCAGGTTTTATTGTCAAAGCTTATTGAACAAGCTAACATTAGAAGCTGATTGGCTCTTATGCACAGCTGCACCCCATTGGATATCGCCTTGCACACCGGAGGGGTAACAATAATTCTAGGGTCATCATTCAAAGTTCACTCCAAACTGATGACTGGTATTGTGTTGAGTACTAAAATGACCTTTCTCTTTCATTCATTGACGGACACCGCTCCTGATTCTTCTTAACCATTGGGTTATACTGCCCCCTTCAGGAGTAGTACACTAGGCAGGAAAAAGCTTGACTACGCCTATGGGCAGTCCGAGGGGGTATACACCAACTCTTGGCTATAGGGACCTAGTTCCTTGCTGGGATCTCTGGTTCTAGCAGGTTTTTTTTTTTTTATATATTTTTTTTTTTTCCTATCTTTTTATTTTGTTCCTGTGAGAATCTGCAATCAATTGCCAGACTGGGCGACGTACTGGATAATCTGGCTCGTGAGCATGTGTAGACCGCAGCAACGCGCTAGGTCAGCCTCGACATAACCCCATTGGATGGGGACTTGCCTGTGAGTTAAACGTCTCGTCATTACAATAGAGCGGTGATCTGTCCAGAGCTGTGCCCACCCGGTTCCTGGTATAGTAAGTAGCTGCCCCCTGAGGGTTTTGGGTTGGATGCGGGACCCTCACCGGGATGGTGTCTCCCCCCTCAGCCCCTCTAAAATTTTGGTGGTCACTGTGGGTCTTTCGGCCCCCCCTCCCTGGGTGAGGTTATGAGCTTGCTGTTTTAACATGCTCTTAAGGGGGGCTGGTTAGAGTTGCCGCTGACTGGGTTTTATTGGTGCACAAAGGGGGGTTGAGCAGGGTTCCCTGCCACCCTTGGGGTTGGTGACTAGGGCAGGGATGTCCTCTAGGCTCCCTGCGGCGGTTGTTTGGCTGGGGGAGCGGATAGTTTAGCATCCGTGGGTACGCAGCCAGATCCGGCTGAAAATTTAGGCTGCGGCTTTGCGGCCTACTAGTCAGAAACTATGTGAGGCGGCCTCTGTGAGGATGGCTGAAGCTAATGCCTTCTGTTTGGGCATCCGCCCTCCCCTCCGCTGCCTCTGGGTGGTCAGTAACTCCGCTGGGGCTCATGGCTGGGTGCCCACAAAAATTTTGGGCGCCTCTGGGGGGCGACCCCAGTGCATTTAGCTGAAGCCCCCACTCTTCCTTTTGGGTATCTGCTGGGCTGGGATCTGTGCACTTGTGGCTGGGCCTAAACAAAAATTTAGGCCACGACCTGCTAGGCCATGTGGTCAGCTTGGCGCCTCCCTTGGAAGGGGTGGTACTGTGGGGGGCTTCATTTTTTTTGACCACCTTGTTGCCATAATTGTGTGGGGCACTTGCCCCTTTTAGCGCTGCGGGACCATCAGGGTACACTGCCTGCACGTTTGCATCATTTCTTTTCTAATATGCCGTATATAAAGGACTCAGAGAGAAAAGGCGCTTGTGGATGCACTGTTTGTGTCAGTGCCTGACACTTTAAAAAAGAAGGTTGCTTCGGAGGTGCCGGTCCTTTTTGGCACCCACAGGCCCTCCAAAAGCGGCAAGGTTGTTCCCTTTTCCGCTTTGACAACATTGCCACAAAAAAGTGGGGTTGTCCAGAATGCAGTGGTTCCTAAGCGATTTTTTTGCTTGCGGTGTCCTTATTGGGATCACTGCGTTAAAGGTGGACAATCCCACCTGTAGTGGACTTAACCAGTTTCCAGGGTAAATAAAGCTACCTTCATTCCGGTTGAGGAGTCCCCAGCCTTTAAATATCCAGCTGATAGGAGAGCCAAGGTTCTGGCCCGCCATATGTTCGCTGTGGCTGGTTCGGCACTTAGGCCAGTATTTACTATTGCCCTGGTGTCGCAAGCTCTGACAGAGAGGGCTAAACGTTTACGCCGGGACCCGAAGAGGTAACTGCTTCCCCCTGTGGTTGCAGAGCTGGCGGATCAGTTGGTCCAGGGGCTATAGTTTATCTGTGATGCCTCTTGGATGCAGCTCCTTTCATTTTTAGGCTGTCTGTTTTAGCAGTGGTCCTTCAGCGTATTATCTGGCTGAAATACTGGTCTGCAGACCAGGCTTCAAAGGCCTTATCTGAGCTCCCTTTTGTAGGGGATTGCCTGTTTGGAGCTTCCTTGGCTGACATTAAGGTTCTCACAGGGATGAAGAGGACTCTGCTTCCGCAGGCTGGAGGGTTTTGAGGTGGACATGGGCCCTTCCCTGGGATAGCATCCTTGGGCCCGCGCAGCCGGATCTAGCCGAAAATTTATGCCGCGGCATTGCAGTCTACTACTCGGAAACTACGTGAGGCGCGCCCTGTGAGCATAGCTGAAGCCAATGCCTACCGTTTGGGCATCCGCCTTCCCCTTTGCTCACATAGGTGGTCGGCTCTGCTGGAGCTGGCGGCCAAGCACCTTCAAAAAATGTAGGCCTCGGCCCTACTAGGTCATGCGGCAGAGTCGGGCGCCGCCGTTGGTGGAGGGTGGGCTCCCCGAGTGCGTGTAGCTGAAGCCCCCACTCTTCCTTTTGGGCATCTGCTGGGCTGAGGATCCGTGCAAGTGCAGCTGAGCCCCCACAAAAATTTAGGCCGTGGCTTATGGCCTGCTGGGCCATATGGTCAGCTTGGCACTTCCCGTGGACAGGGTGGCGCTGTGGGGGGGGCGCTTCATTTTGACAGTATTGCCTTCATTGTGTTGGGCACCTTCCTTGTTCTAGCAAGTCTGTTTGCTCGGCAGACGTTCCCCTTTGAATGGGGCTATGTCCTATTATGTCATCTATGATGGGCTTGGAGGGTGACTTCCCCTTCCCCCCTCCCTGTTTTTATTTGCGGAGTCCATTTGTGGACCCTTGGCCTGCGTCTCCCTTGCAGGATCGCAGTTGGCGGCCTCCCCTGGTTGTTTTTGGGGTGAGCTCAGTATATAGCGACCCTATTGGGTCTGTGTCCACACAGCCTGAGTGCTCAGATAGCACGGATGATTCCTCTGCTCCTCTAGCCGTGCTTAAATAGGCGCTGGTGGATGATTCCTCTGTTCCTCTAGCCACGCTTAAATAGGCGCTGGTGGATGCACTATTTGTGTCAGTGCGCGAAACTTTAAAAATGGAGTTGCGACTGACGCGGCGTGAAAGGCACCGGTCCGTTTGGCACCCACAGGCCCTCCAAAGCAGCGAGGGTGTTACTCTTTCTGCTTACCTTGACAACATTGTCACAAAACAGTGGGATTGTCCAAAACGCAGTGGTTGCTAGGTGTTTTTGTTGCAGTATCCTTACAAAGTTACATAGTTAGTCAGGTTGAAAACGGGATGAGCGGCGTGCGTTCCACCGCTGTTCCGCCGCTACGTGTAAACACTCTGAGCATTAAGCTAATAGCGGACACCACTAGACCACCAGGTAATGTGCCTAGTACCAGTTTCTCCTTTCTTTCACGGTCATTGGATTACCCCGAACAGTCCACAGTTTATCATATTAACCCGTAACAGTCCACAGTGTATCATCATATTAGCCTTACATATTACCTACCTGTAAAGAGTGTGTTTATACACATTTATATATATATATACACAGTTTTTTGGATGTGCATAAGCAATGGTCCGACTATTACTATGCGCTGGATTGTCCCTACATCACTGCAGGAGGAGGATGTGATGTCCTGCATAGTATGGACCGAGTCATGCACAGGTCTGTCCTACTACACTAGCTTAAATGTATCACTTGGCATGTATGATTTTTGAAGTAGAGTCTATGATGAGTTGGGAAGTTTTAATGGACTAGTCAGCTCACCAGTGGAGTGAATGGTCGCATAGGGCTAGCAAATTGTAATTGTAATCTGCAATGTTTTTGGGCAATTAGCTGTGTAGCCACGCCCACTTGGGCGATATCTCCTCCCACATCCCCAAGGGCCATGTGGAGGCCTGGTCTCCCATACCATATTTAAACAACGGACTTGACCATGGTCTCCAGGCTCTGAGGAAGAGGCACGGCCTTGAAACGCGTCAGCCCTCTGCTTCCAGTAAAGACGTTGGTCCTCTGGTATGAGGCAGATTTATGGAATTGATGTGCCTGAATTTCACGATTGTTTGTGAGTAGCTGATTTTAATTTTTATCTAATAAACTCGCTGAGGATAATGCGCTTTGTATTTTCAGTGTCTGGTCGACCGCCCTGGTCGTAAGGGGCAGCAAAGCCTAGCCATAATGGATGCCAAGCACTAGCACGAGTTCCGGGATTGAGGCAGCCTGAGGACCAGGTTCTGAGCGCAGGAGGGGGGTGCTGTATAGCACTTATCTTTTTTGAAAAAAGACACAAGTCCATCTGGCTCAACCAATGAAGAAAAAAAAAAAAAACCGTAATGAAAACCCAATCATTCATTCAATTCCATATACACAATCCTATGCCTGCAGTTGATCCAGAAGAAGGGGGAAAAAAACCCAGTAAAGCATGATCCAATTTGCTACAGCAGGGGAAAAAAAATCCTTCCTGATTCCCCCCCCCCCCCCCCGAGAGGCAATCGGATATTCCCTGGATCAACTTTACCTATAAATATTAGTACGCACTTATATTAAGTACACCCAGGAAAGAATCCAGGCCTTTTTTAAAGCAATCTAGTGAGCTAGCCAGAACCACCTCTGGAGGGAGTCTATTCCACATTCCAGGTCAAATTGAGTTACCTTCATCCCTGTTGAGGAGTCCTTGACCTTTACAGATCCAGCTAAGAGGGTGGATGATCTGGCCCGCCATATGTGCGCTGTGGCTGGTTCGGCAATTAGGCCGGTAATTACTATTGCCCTTGTGTCGCAACCTGACCGAGTGGGCTATGCTTTTACACTGGAACCTGGAGGGGAGAATAGCTTGCCCCTGTCTTTGCGGAGCTGGCAGACTGGTTGGTCCAGGGGCTACAGTTTCTCTTTGGATATGGCTCCTTTGATTTCTAGACTGTCTGTATTAGCAATGGTCCTTAGGCGTATTGTCTGGCTGAAATGCTGGTCTGCGGACTAGACTTCTAAGAAGGCTTTATCTGATCTCCCTCTTGTCGGTGGATCGCCTGTTTGGAGCTTCCTTGGATGACATTAAGGGTCTCAGCGGGAAGAGTACTCTTCTTCCACAGGCTGCCAAGGGCAAAGAGCCCCGTCGTAGACATGGGCCATTCTCCTCGGCTCCTAAGTGGCCTCTTCGTGTCTCAGGATCTAAAAAAAAAAAAAAAAAAAAATAAGAGTCAGGGCCTCCACCTGAGGTTCCAAGAGGACCTGGTCTGGTAAGCCACGAGTGGGCTTCTCCAGACCTGTGGACAAAGCTGCCTCTGGGTGGGGGGACGTCTTCGCTGGTTTCCGGATCCATGGACCTCCCTGGTACAGGACAAGTGGGTCCACGAAGTTATCCAGTCAGGCTACAAGATTGTCCTTCAGAAAGTGTTTTTTTTTTTTTTTTTTTTCTCTCCCAACCAGCGCTTGTTTCCAGCTTGTCTCTCTTTGGAGCAGTACAAGACTTGTTACTTTAAGGGGTGATTATTCCACTTCCCATTTTGGAACATTTTCAAGTGTTTGTTTTTTTTTTACTCAAACCTCTTTACAGTCCCCAGGAAGGAATGCAAGGTATGTCCAACTCTGGACCTCAAGGCGCTAAGCTGCTTTGTGTGAGTACAGAAGTTCACATGGTAGTGGTGTCCCGAAATCAGGGGGATTTATTCTCGCTTCTATAGACATCAAGGACGCCAACCTGCACATTCTAATATGTGCTGGTCGCCAGCGCTTCCTCTGTTTTGTGTGGACAAAGCATTATCCATTTGTGGCGCTGACCTTTGGTCTTACATCTGCACCTTGGGTTTTCACAAGAGTGTTTGTTGGCCCCAGTGCTGGGATTGTTTGAGTCAGTGGAGGATCTCAGTACTGTGGTACCTGGACGATCATCTGCGAGTGGAGTCTCTGCTGCTCTGATGGACTACTGGCGATTGCTCTGTGAACTCTGAGGGAGTTCGGTTGAATCCTGAACATTGAGGAGTCTGCTTTGGTTCTGTCCGCAAAAACTAGATTATCTGGGTCTGACTCTGGACTCGGCCTCAGCCAGAGTGTTTCTTCCTTGGGAAAAACGCCAGACATTGCAGGAGGCAATTCACCTGCTATTGTTCAGCAGACGGTCTTCCCTCTGGGCTTGCATGCATGTGCTGGGCCTGATGGTGTCCACCCTCGAGGCGGTCTGTTTGCACAGTTCCAAACACGATCTCTGCTAAATCTTTTCTGGTGAAATGGATCAAGGATCCATGGTCTCCAGAGGTGGCTTCGCTCTCCGGCTCTTCAAAAGGGAAAATCCCTCCCCCCCCCCCCCTGTACTGGACAGTTGTCTCCACGGAAGCCAGCCTGTCTGGGTGGGGAGGCGTCCTCAGCACAGAAGTGCTCAGGGGGTCTGGACACTGGCAGAGCCCAGACTGCAGTTTAGTGTACTGGAACTCTGAGCGATCAGACTTTGTCTGGGTCATTGGACAATTGTCTTCAGGGCAGAGTCCGGTACGAAATTCATTCGGACAATTCCACGGTCAAGGTCAATGTCAATCACCAAGGGGGCACAAGTAGCGTTCTGGCGGCTCGGTAAGTAAGCGGCATTCTAAGGTGGGCTTACTATTTCCATCCCTCTCAAACTTCTGCCACGACTCCTGTGCAGGATTCAGGCAGAAGGGATTCCGGACATTCTAGTGGCTTCAGACTTCAGCTGGTCACCGATGCTTCTTGGGGATTTCCTCTCTGGGAGGATCTGCTGTCCCAAGGACCAATCTTCCATCCTGCTTTACAGTTGCTGGCTTTTAAGGCTTGGCTGTTGAACGCCAGGTGCTGAAGGATGGAGGTTTGTTTGAATCAGTGATTCCTCCAATGTTAAAAGCTAGGAAATCTGCCTCTAGGAAGATCTACCATTGTACGTGGAAGAAGTACATTGCGTGCGTGAGTCTCTTGGGGTTTATCCTCGCTCCTTCTCGGAGGATCGGATCTTAACCTTCCTGCAGGGGGGGGGGGGGGGGGGTCAACAGAATTTGGCCTTTCGTACCATCAAGGACCAGGTATCTGGTTTTGTCAGTCTTTTTCTTCTTCTTTAGGGTGTTCGACATTTTGGTTCCTTTAGTGCGTGCTCCGTTGCCGCCCTGAGATCTTAATGTGTTGCTTTCAGCTCTACTGAAGCGTCTCTTTGAAAATATTCAAAAGGTTTCCCTGCTTACGCTGCCCCAGAAGGTGACGACCTTGATGGCTATCACCGCTGCATGCAGGGTGTCTGCTCTGATGGCGTTATCCTCTGTCGTACACCTTATGGTGATTCACAAGGATAAGGTGGTGCTTTGCCTCTGTCCGTGGTGCTTTCCATCTGTCTGTCGTTCCTTCCTAAGGTGGTCTCTGACTGTCTTTTGAATGAAGACCTTGTGTTGCCTTCTCTGTGACCCAGGCCTAAACACCTGAAGGAAATTGCTTTGCATGTCTTGGATGTGGTCCGGGCAATTAGGGTGTACCTGGCAGCTACGGAGTCTTTTACGAAGTTAGACTCTGCTCATGGACAGACTTCACAAAGGGTTGTCCGCTTCTGCGACCATTTCCAATTGGATCAGATGGTGGTTCAGACAAATTGCATGGGGGGTCAGGATCCTCCTTTCCCTGTTTAGGAGCACTCTACTAGGTCGCTTAGTGTCTCCTGAGCATTCCGTCATTAAGCATCAGTGACACCGGTTTGGAAGGCGACTACTTGGTCGTCGGTGCACGCTTGTTGTTGTGTTGGCATCTGTGGGTGCTGCTTTTGGCCGCAAAGTTTTTGCTTGCTGCTGTTTAGAGGACCTGGTCCTTTTTAGGGTGTATTGTTTTCTCAGGTTAGCTCCAGTTGTTTATGGCTGAGCTTCATGTTACATAGTAGGTGAGGTTGAATAAAGACAATAGTCCATCCAGTTCAACCTGTGTAGGTGTGTGTGGCTGTAATCATCTCACATACCCCTGAATGTTCTGATCCTTGAGATGCAAGTCTAAGAGTCTTTTGAAAGCCACCATACTACCCGCAGAAACCACCTCTTGTGGTAGAGAATTCCACAATCTTGTAGCCCTAACAGTAAAGAACCCCCCACGTTGCCTGAGGTTAAAACGCTTCTTCTCTAATCGCATTGTATGCCCTCGAGTCCTCATGCAATCCCTTCGAATGAACAGCTTTTTTTCTAAGCTGGGATCCCCATTAAGATATTTATAAATTGCTATCATGTCCCCCCTCAGACGTCTCTTCTCCCGGGAGAATAAATCGAGCGATTGCAGACACTCTTCATAGTCAAGGTCCTCCAATCCCTTAATTAGTTTAGTTGCCCTTCTCTGGACTCTCTCCAGCTCCAACACATCCCTCCTGAGGACTGGCGACCAGAACTGGACAGAATACTCCAGATGCGGTCGGACCAGAGTTTTATAAAGTGGAAGGATTATAGTCTTATCTCTGGAATACATCCCTTTCTTTATGCATGCTAATATTCTGCTGGCCTTGGCAGCTGCCGCTTGACATTGAATGCTGTTGCCTAATCTATCATCAACCAAGACTCCCAGATCCTTCTCCATTTTTGATTCCCCCAAGGGTTCCCCTCCTAACGTGTATTGTGTTTTTATGTTTTTAGTCCCCAAGTGCAAAACCTTACACTTCTCCACGTTAAACCTCATTTGCCATGTCGTTGCCCACTCTGTTATTTTGTCCAGGTCATTCCGTAGGATATCTGCTTCATGCTGTGCAGTTATTGCCCTGGCCAATTTTGTGTCATCTGCAAAAACTGATAACGCACTTCTGATCCCGTCCTCAATGTTGTTTATGAATAAATTGAACAAGGTTGGTCCCAGGACTGAGCCCTGGGGCACCCCGCTTACAACCTCAGACCAGTCTGAGTATGCGCGGTTTATTACCACCCTTTGGACACGCCCTTTAAGCCAATTCCGTATCCAAGAGCATTAGCCTTGGGATTTTTTTTTTTCTGCTGTTTCCCACCCCTTATGTTTTGACACCGCTTTGGGACGTCCCAGTGGTTAACAATGAGGAGCTATGTGTCCGTCGGTGAACGAAAGAGAAAATGGGATTTTTGACTTGGCGTAAAATCCATTTCTCTGATGACCATTGATGGACACAGCACCCGCCCCTCTATGGAGTTGGTTTTTTTTCCTTCAGACATTGCTTGTAACAAAACTGAGTATTCTCACAGGAGCAAAATAATAAGAGGGGGAAAAAAATCCATTTAGGATGGAAAAAAATGCCAGGACCAGAAAACCCAGCAAGAAGCTAGGTCCTTACTCCTGACTAGGCAGAAAAAAAAAAACTGGTACCTATAGCAGGAAGTGGGAATACTCCCTGGGACTGCCCCATAGGCCTAGTCAAGTTTGTTTTTTGTTTTTTTTTTTCTTTTCCTGCCTAGTGTTCTACTCCTGTAGGGTGCAGCATAACCCAATGGTTAAGAATCAGCTGTGTCCATCAATGAACATCAGAGAAATGGATTTTACGTAAGTCAAAAATCCAATTTTTTTAACTAATCTTCAAGCAGATGTGCATTTGAACAATTTTACTAAATTGGTATTGCCAGCAGACTGTGGCAAGAATAGGGTGAGTACAAGAGAATTTAGGAAATAAAAGATGCATATAATAGTGAGGGAATGCTTCATAGCAAGTTGCTTATTGTGATACACTGGAGAAATGTTTTGTTAATATGTCAGTGATACTGTGCAAAACTTACCATTCTTTTCCTTCTGATGCAGAAGGGCTGAGTGAGGAGCCTTCGGAGAAGAGATCTACAGAAGATACTTCTAGAACAGAAGCAGGTTGTACCAACCTTACTGAAGACTTGAATTCATCAACCAATGTAGGTTGGAAGGTTGATCAGTGCCAAGAGGGGCAACGGACAGACACAGGCCTTAGCAGTTCTGCTGCACCTCAGCACTGCAGTGTCAGCAATGAATCGAATCAGAAAATGGTGGAAGATGTAGTACAGATTGGCACGCCTACTGTGCAAGCCCCCCGCAGACCCACTGATGAGGACATTAAGGAACGACAGTCCTTCTTTAACAAACTCTATAAAAGGGTTGCTTGGAAGTTGGTGTCTGTTGGTGGGTTTAATCCAAACCATGATTATACAGTTGTACTTGATGAATGTATTAAAACTTTAAAATCCACACTGGACATTGCTTTTGTGCCATTGAAAGACCTGGCAGAATTACCTCAAAACAAAACTTCTCAGGAAAACATGGTGTGTGAATTGAGATGCCAGGCTGTTTACATTGGCATGGGTTGTGGAAAAACAAGAGAGAGTGCCCAAGCTGTAGCATCTAGAGAAGCAATAAAATTATTTCAGAAGAAGAAATTAGTGGTGAAGATATGTAAGAGGAAGTACAGCGGTCGTGAGGTTGAAGACTTGGTTCTGTTGGATGATGAGTCTCGTGCCCCACAGTTGCCTCCAGCATTAAAAAACCCCCAGGATCTTCTATGAGACACTTTATTATCCAAACTCCAAAATCCAGAGTTCTAATGCTTTACAATTTATATGTTACAAGAATACTTTTTCAAATATTTTGTATTTCTGTTTTAATAGGTTATCGGTCTTCAAAAAGTAACCTTTTTTTTTTTTTCTACTCGCTTAGAATCATTGGGGATAATTTAATTTGTGGTTTTTATGTGTATAAAATAATTTTAAAATTTAACAGTTTGCATTTAACATATCACCCATTGCATTCCCAAATACATTTGTGGATTTGTATATTTACTTTTCGATATAAAAATAGAATAAAGATTTAAAAATATAACTACATTGATTACCCCATTTATCAAGTTCCCAAACCTATTCAATTGTGAGTTTTATTTCTGTCTCTAAAAAATCCAGAATAAGCTTTCTAGGTCTGATTTATGTTCACCTCACATGTTACAATCTGATTATATTATCTTATTTAGATCTACAAGTATGTGGTGCAAGAGCCTGCTTGATTAGGTAGAACCTCTAATCAAACAGTAAATTAAAAGTTGTATGTTCAGATTGTAATTGCTATTTTTCCCCATAGTTTTTCTGTGCCAGTCTTTAGAAGAGTCAAGTCATTCTAATTGATTGTGTTTTAGCCATGACTCCTTTTTTTTATGAGTTTTGCTCAGGGCTTAGACACAAGAATGATTTTTATTATAAATATGCCTAGAAATGTTTCCATTGATAGCTAAAACAAAACAGCCCTATTGTGTTAGAGAAGCTTACTTGCTGCAGTGTTTGGTCGTGCACACATTTATGGAAGGCAGATTGCAATTCAAGGAGAAGTACGTCCAAAGCTTTTTTGGCTAAACTTCTCCTATGGATCACAGGAGTGTGCAATTCATTCTGCAATCCTCTGACCCATTTTCAGCCGACGTCACTCTGCCAGTGCAGACTGGGGAAGGATCCCAACTTACCAGTCGGGGTCCACCCAGATACCTGGACCAGCAGCTGGCTCAGCCTGTCAGCGAGGCAATGGGAGACTGAGCCAGCCGATCCATCCCCAGCCCAGCTCTCCAATGGGAGCTGTAGGGGCAGAGCAGAGAGCAGATGATTAACAGTTATGGCTCTCTGCTCAAGACTGAGGGGAGAACTGAGTGATCGCTCACTTCTCAGTACAGAGATGGACAGATGCAACATTGAATTTATGCTGCATCCACCTAGGTGAGTATAAGGCGTGTGTGGAGTTTATATATAAACCCTATTCTCTTTTAAAGTGCAAGTAACCCCTAGAACTCTTATTTGCACCTTATTGGTCTGTAAAATACCGGTTGATCCTGCCAGAAATTTAGCAAGCTGATTTCCTCTGCATTGTGCCTGCACTTAATTAAAAACCTAAACAGTGTTAGCCCTCCCAATTCCCATCTATAAACTACAGAATGTCATGCCCCTATGTTTTAGAGGGTAGGAGAGGAACTGTAGCCCAAATCAGGAGTGAACAGCCTTGGGTGACAATGCTGCTTCTCAATAGAATGCAGTGCAGTTGAGTGTGCATTGCCAGCCTAGAATGCTCACAAAATGAAAACTGGCAAGCTGCAATAATAAACATTTTTGTTCCTGGGTCTTGATATTCTTCAACCACTTGACCTCTGGAATATTTACCCCCTAATGACAAGGCCATTTTCTCTTTTGTTCATTGACGGACACAGCTCATCTACTTGACTGTGTGTTATGCTGCCCCCTACAGGAGTAGGACACTAGGCAGGAAAGAATTTGACTACGCCTGTGGGGCAGTCCCAGGGGCTATACTCCTACTCTCTGCTAAAAGTACTCAAAATTTTTTTCTGCTTAGTCAGGAGTAAGGACATAGTTCCTTGCTGGGATCTCTGGTCCTGGCAATCTTTTATTTTTAAATGAGATTTTTTTTTTTCCTGTTGAGAATCTACAATCAGTTGCTGGACTGGGCGACTAACTGGATAATCTAGATCCAGAGGGTCCCCCCAGTCTGGCCAGCTACCATGTGCAGACCGCAGCTCTTTGCTAGGTCGGCCCTGACGTAGCCCCACTTGACGGGGACTGGCCTGCAAGTTAAATGTCCCCGAGGGCGCATACGACCTGGCTTCAGCCTGAGTCACAGCGTTCGTCCTGGCCGACATCACCCACATTACGATGGAGGTGGTGGTTTGTCCGGAGCAGTGCCCGCCCTGTTCCTGTTGTGGTAAGTAGCTGTCACCCCTCAAGGATTTTGGGGTGGACGTGGGCCCTTCCCTGGGATGGTCGGACCCCCGGGCTCCCCTCCTTCCCAGACAGCGCCTCCCTCCTTTCTCGGTGGTCTTCTGCAGCCCATAGCGGGGACATACCTTTTTTAGCCCTGTCTGGGTGTTGAGCTGGCAACGGAAGTGGGTGGGGAGCCCGGCGACCAGGCGATCAAACTTTGAGAGGGGACTGGGCCTCGTAGGGCCGCCTGCCAGGGCCCCCCTTCTTGTTGGGATTGTTTTTGAGCGCCTGGGGTCTCCCATTTTCTTGTAACTTTTTATGCTACAGATCGGCGGCCATGTTTGTGTAGCCTCGGCGGCTGTTTTCTTGTTGTTTCTCATTGGAAATGGCGGTGGCCATGTTTTTGAACCTGGATGGGCGGTGATTTGGTGGTTGGAGCCACTCCTAGGCCTCTAGTGCTGATCCCTGGGTTTCTCTTCCTGATCGACGCATGGTGCATGTGTGCAGTTAATTCAGTGCTGTGCAGTGCCTGATCGGTGGTGGTGCATTTTTGTGGGGTTCTCTCCCTCTCTGCTGTAACAGCGGTAGTGCTCTGTGCTGGGCCTTGTGCTGCCACCAGCGCGGTGGGGTTTCCCTTGCAGTGTGACACACACTTTTTTTTTTTTTTTTTGTTTTGTTTGGGTTCCCCCGATTAATGGATTTCCTGGAGCATATTTCACCACCTGATCCCCTTTAGGGGCGGCTGGGTTCCAACAACTGACTGTACTGACTGCGGTCCTGGAGCCCTTGGTGTCCAAGGTAGATTTGGTCCTGGGAAAACGGGCTAGCAAAAAGTGTCCCCTGCCTTCACCCGTCTCATCAGATCCTATATCTGATTCAAGTTATCCTTCTGGGTCTGCGTCCTTGCACCTTGCATGCTCAGATAGTGAGGATGATTCCTCAGCTCCCCTAGGCGTGCATGAAAAGCAGCTAGTGGATGCGCTGACTGTGTCAGTGCAGGAAGCCTTAGAGATGGAGGATGCGACAAACGCCACATCTGAGGCGTGGATCATCTTTTGGCACCCACAGGTCCTCCAAGGCGGCAAAGGTTTTCTCTTTCCTGCTTTCTTTGACAATATTGTCACAAAACAGTAGGGGTGCCCAAAATGCACTTTCTCTCAGTCGCCGCCTCTTCATATTCGTCACAATGGGGTATTAGACTTTGCTCCGAAGGAGTAGCTAGGCAACAGAATGTTAACATTAAAGCTTTTAACATATCCCACCCTCAAGGGGTGGTCCCCTCAGTCAATACCCTCCTACTTCCTGCAACCATATCTCAGTTTCAATGTCTAGCTTGTCAGGAGTAGCTGGTTCTCTCTGTGCTTGGGCTTTTTGCCCCAGCCTTTTTCTTCTTTTTTTGATTTTTTGTTTGAGTTTTTTCTCTCTCTTTACTTAGCTGTTCTTTTTGTCAGCATTAGTTAGTTCTTCTGATGAAGAGGATCATGCGGGCTGGGTCTCGGGCTGATCCCCCTGGTCGCAGGTCGTGGGTCAGTGGCTTCCCAGCCTGCCATCGAGCGTTCAGCCAGGTAACGCTCCTGGCGCAGTGAACGACCCATCCCTGTTCGGTGCAGGGATGATTGGTGAGGTGGCTACCTCACTGGACGCTGTGCGGTTTCTTAACCCCCATTTTGTGCGTCCTGAATGCGACTCTCCCTGCCTCATGTGCAGCGGCTTGTTCGCCTGTGCGGGTCCCCCACGCCATTGAGAGGTAAGTGTATCTATGTGGGGACCTGTCTGTCGGGGGGGGTGTCAGTCTGGGACTGTGTAACCTGCCTCTGTTCACACTGTTTGTCTCCCTATCACTCTGCTGCATGCTGTGGGCTGCAAGGGGGGGGGGGGGGAGCCGTGTGACACTGTCTGTGTCAGCCTGTTGTTCAGTGTGAAGAGCTGTGTGCTGTGGGGCATGTTTTTTGGCATGTTGGGGCACGATCTGCCATGTTTTTTTGCATGGATAGTGTTATCTGCATAACTGTATTGTAGGAGCGGCGGTTTCGGCGCCAAACGGCGCCATTTTGCCTGCGCTCGCTCCGGCCGCATGTTCTCCATGTAGGCGGCCATTTTCTTGTAGCCTCCCATAGGCTTTAATAGAGCGCCCTGGTTTCATCACTTCCTCTTCTCCTGGGTGCACCGATCGAGGCAGCGGCAGGGATCTCCTCAGGTTTTATCCTTCTGCTCTTCCTATATCCATTGCCTGTGTTCAGTTTATTGTCCCTGTGGGGGTCTCATTGTGCTTGTGTGTGGTGCAGTGGGCTGCGCTCGCCGCGCTTGTTAAAGGGGCAGTTAACCCTTTATTCTCCGGCATATTATATTGGGGCAATGGATTCTCAGGAGGGCAAATTTCCTGCCACCTTGGTGGAAAGCCAGGGGACTGCTGTTTCCCCCCCAGGGGGGGATTTGGCCGCTATAGTGGCTGGCCTTGCTGCTCAGGTGCAGATGCTGGTGGCTGCTCAATCTACTAAAAGACCCAGAGTTTCTATTTCCTCTGATTCTGAGGGTGAAGGTGATGGGGCTGTTATGGCGGGGGTCTCCTTATCAGGGTCCCGTTCCTCCCTGGATCTCGTGGGGTCCGAGGTGGAGGCTGAAGTTGAGGGGGTTGATAATTCTCCCCCTGGCTCGCCTGAAGAGCTTGCAATCATGGATGAATTGATTGCTTCCATAAAACAAACGCTGCGTTTGCAGGATGAAGGGTGTCCTCCCGCTGCCTTGGCGGCTTATGGGACGCAGAGAAAACGCAGGACACCGCAGGTTTTTCCCTGCAATGATGATTTTCAGCGCGCTGTTAAGGAACAATGGCGCCACTTACGCAAACCTTTTGCTGTGCCAAGTAGGTTCAAGCTGCGTTATCCTTTTTCGCCTTCCACTGATGAACGGTGGTGTGTGCCACCCCCGGTGGATCACGCAATTGCGGTTTTAAACAAATCCACTGCGATTCCTGCAGAGGATACCCCGGTGTTCCGTGATGCCACGGATAGGAGAATGGAGTCTCTTGCCCGTCATACTTATTCTGTTACGGGTTCGATGCTTAAAGCTCTGTTTGCCTCTCTTATGGCTGCCCAGGCTGTCGCAAGTTGGATGCAGATGCTTAGGCGCGTCCTAGTGGCTGATTCGGCCTCGCCGGCGACCCTGGATATGGTGGATCAAATCCATCAGGGTGTCATGTATCTGTGTGATGCGGACTTGGACTTAGTCCCGTTGGCTGCACGTGTACAGAGCGTGGCGGTGTTGTCTCGCCGCCTGGTTTGGTTGAAGTGTTGGTCGGTGGACCAATCTTCGCGTAAAACCTTAGCCAATCTGCCTTATGATGGGTCTCGCCTTTTTGGGGAGTCCTTGGCTGCGTTGATTAAGGGGATCACCGGAGGTAAGAGCACTCTCTTGCCCCATTTCCCCAAGGCTAAGGGGGCTCCTGGGAAGAAGCATGCTAATTTTCGGCCTCCTCAGGGGTCTTTTCGTGCCTTTCGGTCGCACTACAAGGGCAAACCGTTCAAGGGACGAGGCTCTCAAAAGAAGCCCTGGTCTGGTAAACAGAAGTCCGGTCAGTCCGGACCCGCTGCCCATAACAGTGCGGCCTGAAGGGGCGCCCTCACCCAGTTTTGGGGTGGGGGGGCGCTTGCTCGGTTTTCTTCAACCCTGGTTGGCCCGCGTGCGGGACCGGTGGGTTCAGGAAATCGTTCGATCTGGTTACAAGATCGAGTTTCTCTCTCGGCCGGAGAGCAGATTCTTTACCTCAAATCTTCAACTGTCTCCAGAGCGTTTACGGGATCTGCACCTGGCGGTGTGGGACCTGAGGGCTCAGGGAGTAGTGGGTCCGGTGCCTCATCGGGACAGATTTCGGGGGTTTTATTCCAATCTGTTCACCGTGCCCAGGAAGGAGGGCAAGGTTCGTCCAATTCTGGACTTGAAGGCTCTGAACCGCTTTGTGCGGGTTCGCAAGTTCCGCATGTAATCCCTTCGGTCGGTGGTGGCTGCCCTGGTTCCGGGAGAATTCATGGCCTCCATCGATTTGAAGGATGCGTACCTTCACATCCCGATTTTCGAGGGTCACCAGAGGTACCTTCAATTCGCCATTGCGGAGGATCATTACCAGTTCGTGGCGTTACCTTTTGGTCTCGCCTCGGCTCCACGGGTTTTCACCAAGGTGCTTGCACCGGTTCTGGCCTTGTTGAGAGCCCAGGGCATCTCTGTCCTGGGGTATCTGGACGACATTCTGGTTCGGTCTGCGTCCAGCCAGGGTCTGGAAAAGGACCTGTCTGTCACGATGCAAACTCTGCAGGAGTTTGGTTGGACGATAAATTTTCCAAAGTCGACGCTGAGTCCGTCGGTTCGTCTTCCCTACCAGGGAATGATCCTGGACTCGGTCCAGGCGAAGGTCTTCCTGCCGGAAGACAAACTCAGGACTCTTCAGGAGGAAGTCAGGTCCCTCAGGGACGTTCCGCACTCGTCTCTGCGGACGTGCATGAGATGTCTGGGATTGATGGTCTCGGCCTTCGAGGCGATTCCCTTCGCCCAGTTTCACACGCGGGGTCTCCAAGCGGAGATCCTGTCCAGGTGGGACGGGCGACCTCAATCTCTGGATCTTCGAATCTTGTTGAGCCATCGCACCAGAAGGGATCTTCTGTGGTGGCTCCAGTCCCCGATGGTATCGGGGGGCAAGTCTTTTCGTCCTATCTCGTGGACGGTGATCACCACGGATGCCAGCCTGTCGGGCTGGGGTGGTGTTCTGGGCGTTCTGTCCGCCCAGGGAACTTGGTCGGAGGGGGAGTCCTCCCTTCCGATCAACATTCTGGAATTGCGTGCGATAAATCTCTGCCTTCATCGTTGGACGGACCGGCTGCAGGGCTGTCCGGTTCGGGTGCAGACGGACAATGCCACGGCGGTGGCCTACATCAACCACCAAGGGGGCACCAGGAGTGCCCGAGCGGCTCGGGAAGTGGCCGACATTCTG
Organism: Pelophylax lessonae; assembly: GCF_965119305.1. Classification (NCBI taxonomy): domain Eukaryota; kingdom Metazoa; phylum Chordata; class Amphibia; order Anura; family Ranidae; genus Pelophylax; species Pelophylax lessonae. Next base: position 714,915,455 of record NC_138768.1, read on the forward strand.
TCTTGGGCCGAGACTCATGTCCCGGCGATAACGGCGGTTCACATTCCGGGGGTGGAGAACTGGCAGGCGGACTATCTGAGTCGCCAGACCTTGGATCAGGGGGAATGGTCTCTCCATCCGGCTGTCTTCCGGATGTTGTGCGCGAAGTGGGGTCTTCCAGATGTGGACCTGTTCGCGTCTCGTCTCAACAAGGTGAGAAGGTTCGTGGCAAGGACGCGCGACCCTCGGGCAGACGCGTCGGACGCGTTAGTGGCCCCGTGGCATCAGTACAAGCTGATGTATGCGTTTCCACCGATTCAGTTGCTGTCCAGGTTCCTTCGCAGGTTACACTCGGAACGCAGCACAGTGATTCTTGTGGCGCCGGATTGGTCTCGCCGGTCCTGGTACGCACTCCTCGTGAATCTGGCCCCGTGGCGTCTACCTCTTCGAGACGATCTCCTGTCTCAAGGGCCGATATACCATCCTGCTTTACAGTCGCTGGCTTTGACGGCCTGGCTGTTGAGACCGAGGTCCTGAAGGAGAGGGGTCTCTCCCCTGAGGTCGTTCATACCTTGGTCAACGCGAGGAAGTCTTCCTCGGGGAAGGTTTACTACCGTACTTGGAAGGCCTATTTTGCCTGGTGTGAGTCCAGGGGGTTTTCACCCCGCACGTACTCGGTTTCTCGAGTGTTGTCCTTCCTTCAAACAGGTGTCGATCAGCGTTTGGCGCTGGCTACGATCAAGGGTCAGGTGTCTGCACTGGCCGTTCTTTTTCAACGTCCCGTGGCTTCCAACTCTTTGGTTGGCACTTTTGTTCAGGGAGTGCAGCATCTGGTACCTCCTAGGAGGGATCCTCTGCCCCCTTGGGACTTGAATCTCGTTCTATCTGTGTTACAACGTACTCCTTTTGAACAGATCAGGGAGATCTCGTTGTCTATGTTGTCCAAAAAGGTCGCCTTTTTGGTTGCGATCACTTCGGCTCGCAGAGTGTCGGAGCTGGCGGCTTTGTCCTGCAAGTCTCCGTATCTGGTTATTCACTTGGATAAGGTGGTCTTGCGACCTAATCCTTCTTTTCTTCCGAAGCGAGTTTCGGAATTCCATCTCAATGAGGATATTGTCTTGCCTTCGCTGTGCGCGAAGCCTAAACATCCGAAAGAGGTGAGGTTGCATTCTTTGGATGTTGTTCGGGCGATTAGGGTTTACCTTAAATTGACTGACTGAGTCCTTTCGAAAGACGGATTCTTTGTTTGTTCTTCCAGAGGGTCCTCGGAAGGGCATGGCGGCGTCGGCCTCTACCATCGCCAAATGGATCAGGCAGACCATTGAACAGGCATATGCCTTGCAAGGGAAAGTTCCCCCTATGCCTGTGAAGGCGCACTCTACTAGATCTCTGAGTACGTCTTGGGCCTGTCGTCATGGGGCTTCTGTGGCCCAGGTGTGTAAGGCGGCGACCTGGTCGACCGTACACACTTTCACAAAATTCTACAAGGTAGATGTTCAGGCATCGGCGGATGCTTCCTTTGGCCGCAAGGTTCTTAGTGCGGCAGTTCCCTAGGGTCCCTTGTTGGGACCCCTGGCTGTTGGGATACGTTTTTATCCCCTGGTTCTTTGTTTTTCCTGGGTTGTTGCTCCTGTTGAGCAAGTTTTTTTCCTGTTGCCCAGCTGGTTTCCTTCCTTTGGTAAGGTTCCTTTCTTTGATGTGGAGACTGCGTTGCCTTACGGCGTGGATGCGTTTCCCACCCCCTCATGTTTGCACTGCTTTGGGACGTCCCCGTTGTGACGAATATGAAGAGGCGGCGACTGTCGGAGGACGTAAGAGAAAACTGAATTTTTGTAAAATCTTACCTGTAAAATTCCTTTCTCTGAGTCCTCCGACAGTCGCCGCCCCCGCCCCTCTTTTGGGGTTTGGTTGTATACTCTACTGCTATTCCACTGAAACTGAGATATGGTTGCAGGAAGTAGGAGGGTATTGACTGAGGGGACCACCCCTTGAGGGTGGGATATGTTAAAAGCTTTAATGTTAACATATTCTGTTGCCTAGCTACTCCTTCGGAGCAAAGTCTAATACCCCATTGTGACGAATATGAAGAGGCGGCGACTGTCGGAGGACTCAGAAAGGAATTTTACAGGTAAGATTTTACAAAAATTCAGTTTTTGCAATTACTAAGCATTTTGCAATGTGGTACCCTTATGAGGGTTCTTTTAAAAAAAAAAAAATGGATGGTTCCTCCTATAGTGGGCTCCCTGGTTTTCAGGTTGAATAAACCCATAGTACTTCCGGTTCGAAGGGTCCCTGGTCCTAACCGTTCCGGCTGATAGGAGGTCGGAGGTCTTGACCTGCTATATGTTCACTGTGCTGGTTCGGCCCTTAGGCCGATATTTACTATTGTCCTGGTGTCACAAGCTATGATGGAATAGGTAAAACTTCTATGCCGGGATCTGGAAGGGGAACTGCTCCCCTCCTACCTTTGCGGAGCTTGCGGATGAGTTGGTCCAAGGGCTACAGTTTGTCTATGATGCTTCTTTTGGATGCAGCTCTCTTGATTTTTACAGACTGTCTCTCAGAAGTGGTCCTGCGGCGTATCATCTGGCTGAAATGCTGGACTGCGGACCAGGATTCTAAGAAGGCCTTATCCGATCTTCATTTGTGGGCAATCGACTGTGTCCTGCCTCCTTGGATGATATCCTCAAAGGCCTCACAGAAGCAAAAGGAGTACTCTTCTTCCACAGGCTTCCAAGGGTAAGGAGCCCCGTACGCCAGCCACCAACGCTACCTCCGCTTCGCCTTGAGCATTATCAGTTTGTGGTGTTACCCTTTGGTCTCGCCTCCACTAGCTAGCATTGTTGCGTCAGCAGGGGATCGTGGTACTGGGGTACCTGGACAATCTGCTGTTGCAAAAAAAAAGTCTCCGACTACTCTGTTGGACAACTTGGAGATTACTCTGCGACCTCTGAGGGTGTTCGGTTGGATTCTGAATCTTCAAAAGTCTGCTCTGGTTCTGTCCACCACCCTGGAATATCTGGGCCTGACTTTGGACTCGGCCTCAGCCAGGGTGTTTGTTCCTCTGGAAAAACTCCAGAATTTGCAGAAGGCAATTCAGTGTCTGCTGTACAGCAGACGGTCATCTCTTCGGACTTGCATGTGTGTGCTGAGCCTGATGGTGTCTACCTTCGAGGCGGTTCTGTTTTGCACAGTTCCATACGAGATGTCCGCAAAAAGAGATCCTAGTGAAATAGAACAAGAATCCTCAGTCTCTAGACCAGCGTTTCTCTGTTCATTGACGGACGCAGTCCTCTGATGCATATCAGTAGGGTTATACTGCCCCTTACAGGAGTAGGACACTAGGCAGAAAAAAAGTTCTTGCTGTGCCTATGGGCAGTTCCAGGGGGTATTTCCTATATCTTCCTGCATAGGATGTCAGTTTTAATCTGCCTAGTCAGGAGTAAGGACCTAGTTCTTTGCTGGGATCTCTGGTCCTGGCAAAAAGTGTTTTTTTAAATTTTTAGTGAGCTGCTCCAGATTTTTTCCTGTGAGTTCTACAAGCAACTATGCCGGATATGGGCAATGGGCTGGATGTATAGATCCAGTGGCCACCCTGGCCGGCCAGTGAGTGCGCACGCAGACCTTAGCTCCGGGCTGGGTTGGCCGCGTCATAGTCCCACTGGACGGGACTGGCCTCGTGAGTTAAAACGTCTTGCCAGGTCACATATGACCGGGTTCAGGCCCAAGTCGCAGCATGCCTATTATGGCCGACAGCCCCCCCACTTTGGACAAGAGGGGAGATGTCGCCCGTCGCTGTTCCTGGTATGGTGAGTAAATGTTCCCCCGGGTGGATTTTGGGGTAGATGCGGGCCCCTCCCTGGGACGGTCAGGCTCTTACAATCCCCGGTCCCCTCTGTCCTGTCATGCACCCCCCCTCTTCTATCCCCACCACGCGGGGTCCTTGGATTGCATTTTCAGGCCGAATGGGGGGGGTTGGGAAGTGTGCCGGTGGCGACCGAACGATTGTGCGGGGGTTGGGGGTCTCGGTCTGTACATCCAGGGCCCACCTGCTGATCGATTCTGTTGTGGAGTCTGGGGGGGAGGTCCCCGAGGGTCCTCAGTTTCTCTGTGTTGTGCGGGGGCTGCCATTTTCTTGAAGCCACGTGCTGAAGAGATTATCAGCCATCTTGGTACACCCGGCATGGCCATTTTGCAGTGGATTCTTCCCTAGGAACCTGTATGGGAGTTCCTGGAGGCGTTTCTGTGGGTGGAGCCCCTCCCTATACCCTGAGTGGTCTCTGAGCTAATTTCCTTTTGGAAAGCTACTGCTGACACGTGCAGACATTCTGGGCCTGCTGCTGCATCTTGGGACAGTGAGTCTGGGGCTCTCTTTCTCTGCTGGGAGTCTCCAGCGTGCTGCCTGACCTTTTGCTGACGGGTTCCCCTGGTGCAACATCGACCCTGCAGCTCATGTGTCCCCACCTGAACCTCTCGGAGGCCGCAGGGTCCTCCGAATCCCAGCTGTCTACCAATGCATTTTAGGCAGTTCTGGAAGCATTTGTGTCCTGGGTGGAGGTGGTCTTTACAGGGCGAGGTGCTAAGAAACGCCCTCCGCCTACCCTTGCCTCCTCTGATGTCTCTGAGTCTGATTCGGCCACAGCAGATGTGGGTCTCCCTGCCGGGTCTACTACCTCGCGCCCAGTCTCCTCTGATAGTGAGGATGGCATTTCTACCTCCACTGCCACGCAAGGGAAGGTGCTGGTAGACACACTGGTTGTTTCTGTGCATGAGACCCTGAAATTGGAGGACGCATCTGCACTGGGGCGCAGGTTACGTTTGCCACTCAGAAGCCATCCAGAGCTGAAGATTTTTCTTTTCCCTGCTTATTTTAACAATATGCTTACAAAAAATGGGACTGCCCAAGACATTTGCCTGGGGTGCCTAAGCGGATTGCTAGATGCTATCTTTTTGAGGAGTCTCTGGTAAAGAAGTGGACTGTTCCCCCCTAAGGTGGATTTGCCAGTCTCCAGCCTGAATAAGGCTACTGTGATTCCAGTGGAGGAGTCCCTGTCCTTTAAGGACCCGGAAGATAGGAAGGTGGAGGCTGTGGCCTGCAATATATACTCCCTGGCGGGGAATGCACAAGTGTTTACGATAGTCCTTGTCACGCAGACGCTGACTGGGCGAAGTTACTACGCCGTGACTTGGAGGGAAAACAAGTCCCTCCTGCCTTTGGGGAGCTGTTAGACCAGCGGATGCAGGGGCTGCAATTTGTGAGGCTGCGCTAGTCACTGCTCCCTTGTTGGGCCAACTGTCGGTTTCAGTGGTAGTTATCTGGCGCATACTTTGGCTGAAGTTTTGGTCAATGGATCAGACTTCCAAGAAGGCCTTGACTGATCTTCCTTTTCAAGGGGATTGCCTGTTTAGTGCTACCCTGGATGACATTATTATGGGTCTCACAGGGGGGGAAAGAGTACCAGTTTGGTGGTGGGTGAGTGATGGTTTGGGGAGGCATATCCATGGAGGGACGCACAGACCTCTACAGGCTAGACAATGGCATCTTGACTGCCATTAGGTATCGCAATGAAATCCTTGGACCCTTCAAGCTTCCCACTTCTTGGACTCAAACCTCTGGCCCACAGTCTCCACTTTGTCTAATCCACACGGAAAGTATAAGTTAAATTTCTGGCATGCCTGCCAGCCCTGAAATACCTTTCATCCCGGGACCTGCCCTCACATTTCTGTCGGCAAGAAATGATATTCGAAGACTACTGTTCCAACCACAACCCCCTCCCCCGCGTTCTATCTAAGATGTATGCCCTACTTGTATCCCCACCAACAACCTTCCAAATGCAGGGTATAATCAAATGAAAAAAAGAAAAGCATTAGCTAGAACCTTTACTCCCACATAACGGCAAAACATTATTCATCTCGCCCTCAAATCATCCATTTGTACCCACGTACAGGAAACCAACTATAAACTATTGACACACTGGTACTATACTTTTCAGTACTCCACAAAAACTTCCCAGATGCCTCTGATCGATGTTGGAGGTGCGGGGATGAACTGGGGACTATGCTCCATTTTTTGGGAGCTGTCTCAGACTCAAACAATAATGGTCCGAGGTGCGATGGATTACACAGAAGTTTACTAAAGCCCCGTACACACGTACCAGATCGGGTCTTTTGTCCCCGGGCTGTCGTGTCCGCTGAAAAGTGCAAAAGACTGCACATGAATTTTGTCCGCCGACTGCAGAAGTGATGTCATGTGATGGTTAACTTTCCCTGTGTTTTTTCTTTTCTGAGCATGCCCAGTCTTGCAAATCTGCTGTCTGTCGGCCGAATTCTGTACTGACTGGCGAACAAACGGCCGTTCTGGTGTTGGCACACACAAATTTTAATGCTTGCACGACAGATTCTGTTCGGCTTAAAGTGCGCTGTCGGCTGTCGGAAGCATCATACTAACCAGCCGAAAATTGGCCGATCGGTCATCGGCCGAATCTTTTCGTCCGACAATCGGTACGTGTGTGCGGGCCTTAACTCCCCAATTCCAGAGGACCCTGCCTTTTTCCTGCTGCACTGTACGCAAATTCCTCTCAAACAATATAAGAGTTCAATATTATGTCACTTACTTAGTGCTGCCAAAGCCCGTGTCAGCCTTTGTTGGAAGAGTACCTATCCTCCTACCACTGCCATGTGGCTCAACAAAGTCAGAAACATAGACACCCTGGAAGACTTGGTGCTGACAGCGCAGAATAAGAGGGAACAATATACCAAAACCTGGTTGTCTTGGAACTTATTTATATATTCTGATAAAGGTAGGGCCCTACTGGGAGATGACCCCGGGGTCTAGAACTGTGCCTCACTGACCCTTCTGCTATAAATACTGTATAATTTATAGCCCTGGCCTCACTCCTCCCCCCCTTTTTTTTTTTCTCCCCCCTACCCCTTCTCACCCTTCTTCCCCAACTATCTCTAACCCATGCCTGATTGGCACCCTTCTCTGTACTAGTTCAGATCCTAAAATTTTACTGTATCATACAGTTTAAAATTTATATCTATCAGAAGAGATTGCTCACGTCTTTGTACACACTTTCTATACCTATATCTGTTGGCTGTACTCACTTTAATGATGTCATTATGTTTGTATTTTGACTCTTGGTTTTAATACCTGTCTGAATTCAATTGACTGTCGGACTTTTATGCCAAATAAATAAAGAATTTGAAAAAAAAAAAAAGAAATCCTTGGACCCAGTGTCAGACCCTACGCTGGTGCGTGGCAATGCCTGGCCTCATGTGGCGAGAGTATGCAGCCTGGAGCCTGCATTACTGGAGGATGAAAGGAATTGATACCATTCAAAAGGCCCCCCACGCTCTCCTGACCTAAATCCAATAGAACACCCTTGAGACTTTATGTTTCTGTCCATCCGGCAACGCCAGGGTGCACCTCATTCTGTTCAGGAGTTCATTAATGCCCTGGTCCAGATCTGGAAGAAAATACCCCAGGACACCAGTCGTCTCAGTAGGAGCATGCCCCGACGTAGCCAGGCATGCATACAAGCTTGTGGGGGGCCAAATAAACTACCAGAATACCATTTTGAGTTGCTGCAATGACATTTCAGCAAAATGGACTAGACTGCTGCATCATTTTTTCACTTTAATTTTTGGGGTGTCTTTGAATTCAGCCCTCTGTAGGTTGAAAATTTTAATTTTGCTTTTGTTCATTGATGGATACAGCTCCTGTCATTCTTGACCATTGGGTTATACTACCCCTTAGGGGAGTAGGACACTAGGCAGACAAAAATTCTGGCTACACCCATGGGCAGTCACAGGGGGTATACTCCCTCTCTCTGCTATAGTCACTCCAGTTTTTTTTATGCCTAGTCAGGAGTAAGGACCTAGTTCCTTGCTGGGATCTATGGTCCTGGAAAATGTATTAGATAGACAATTTTTACCGCCTGAATTTTTCCTGGGAGATCAACTATCAACTGCCGGCCTGGATGACGGGCTGGACAATATCCAGTGGTCACCCCCAGTTTGGTCAGCAAGCACGTGCAGGCCTCAGCTCTGCGCTAGTATGGCTGCGACATAGCCCCACTGGACAGGGGCTGGCCCTGTAAGTTAAACGTCCCGCAAGGTTGCATACGACCTGACCTCGGCCTGAGTCGCAGCGTTCCTCCTGGCTGACAGCCCCCCATTTCGATGGAGAGGAGGATCTGTCTGGAGCTCTGCCCACCTACTTCCTGGTATGGTGAGTAGCTGTCCCCGCCCCCTGTACCCCTGGAGGGATTTGGGGTGGATATGGCCCCTTCTTGGGACGGTCATATACCCCCCCCCCCCCGGTTCCCCTCCTTTCCGCAGGCACCCCCTCCTTGCCAAGTCCCCTATCCTGCTCCCCTCCTCCACATACGCTGGGGATGTATTTTTTTTTCCTGGGGTGGGGGTGAGGGCAGGGCGCTAACTGACGATGGGGGTCAGGGAAGTGCATCGCCAGCGAGCGGACGATCGATTGTGTTGGAGGATTGTACCTGGTGGGGGCTCCTGTTGGGGCCCCCAGTCCTGCCTGGATCTGTCCTGAGGCCTGGTCCCCCTATTCTGGGTCCCTGTATGCCTCGTGGTGCCGCCATTTTGTTGTAGCCTGTGTGTTTCTATACACAGTGGCCATGTTTGTGTAGTCCGGCAGCCATTTTCTTGTGGTTTACCAATGCAAATAGCAGCGGCCATGAGTGGGTGGCGCTTCCGGCGGTGGGAGCCCCCCCCCTTATCCCCTGGTGCTGACTCCTGGATCATTTAGCTTCCTGATCGCCGCACGTGTAGTGCAGATTCTTCTGGTGGTTGCAGGTGCCTAGGTGGGCGGGTGGTGAGTCTGGTGGGGTTCTCTCCTTCTCTGCCAAGGATCGCTCTGTGCCGTGTACTTGGCTCCTACGCTGTGACCTGGAGGGAAAACAGCTCTCTCCTACCTTTGCTGAGCTGGCAGACCAGCTGGTCCAGGGGCTGCAATTTATCTGCGATGCCTCTTTGGACGTGGCTCCCCTGATGGCCCGCCTCTCTGTTTTGGTGGTGGTCCTTTGGCGTTTCTTTTGGCTCAAATGCTGGTCTGTGGACCAGACTTCTCAAAAGGCCTTGACTGATCTTGCCTTTTAAAGAGATCGATTAAGCTACCCTGGATGATATCATTAAAGGTCTCACAGGGCGGAAGAGTACTCCTCTTCCACAGGCCACTAAGGGCAAGGAACCTCGTCAAAGACGTGGACCTTCCTTCTTGGCTCATAGAAGTTTCTTCGTCCCTCAGGGGCCACTGACAAGGGCTTGAAGCCTTTCAGGGCCTCCTCTGGCGGATCCAAACGAACCTGGTCTTGCATGCCGAGAGCGTGCTTTTCCAGACCCATGAAGGTGCCCCCTAACCCGTATAGGGGGTGGGGGATGTCTTTGTTTGTTTTTTACGGACCTGTGGACTTCCCTGCTGCAAGACAAGTGGGTCCACAAAGTCATTCGATCCGGCTAAAAGATTTGAGTTTTGCTCTTGTCCACCGGCAAGTTTTTTTCCTTCCAACCTGTACCAGTCCCCAGGAAGGAAGGCAAAGTGCGTCCAATCCTGGACCCCAAGGCGCAAAACTGCTTTGTGCGAGTACAGAAGTTCAGAATGATGGAGTACATTCAAAGGGTGGTGACATCCCTGCGTCAGGTGGACTTCCTCGCTTCTATAGATATCAAGGATGCCTATCTTCACATTCCAATATGTGCCAGTCATCAGCATTTTCTCTGCTTTGCTGTGGGAGAGGAGCATTATCAGTTTGTGGCGTTACCCTTTGGTCTCGCCTCTGCTCCTTGGGTCTTCACAAAAGTGTTGGCTCCTGTGCTAACCTTGCTACGCCAATGGAGGATCGTGGAACTGGGCTACTTGGACGATCTCCTTCTGGGAGCGGAGTCTCACTCTGCTCTGGTGGAGATCACAATACAACTGTGGGAGTCCGGCTGGACTCTAAATTTTTAGAAGTCTGCCCTGGTTCCATCCATGTAGCTGGACTATTTGGGCCTGACTGCCAGTGTGATCCTTCCTCTGGACAAACTCCAGAAATTGCAGGCTGCAAATTGCCTCCTGCTGTCCAACAAATGGTCACCCCTCCGGACTTGCATGTGGGTGCTAGGCCTGATGGTATCTATTTTTGAGGCGGTTCCGCTTGCACAGTTTCATACGAGGTCCCTGCAAAGAGGGATTCAGACCAAATGGGACAAGACTCCGCAGTCTCTAGACAATCAGATCCAGCTGAGTCAGGGAACAAAGGAGCCCCTGATATGGTGGCTTCGCTCTTGGGCGCTTCGGCTGGGAAAATCCTTCCTCCCCTTGTATTGGACAGTGGTCACCACAGATGCCAGGCTGGGGAGGCGTCCTTGACAAGCATTCTGCTCAGGGAATCTGGACGATAGAAGAGTCCAGACTTATCGTCAACTTAAACATTTTGTAGCATCCCTCCCCCAGCCAATAAGAGACATAAGCGACCTTAACCCATATGAACAAATCTGCATCTCCGAAAAAAATAAGAATAATATCTCAAATATTTATAAAATCTTGAATAGCGGGGAGGGTCAGGGGAACCTCCCAATGCTGGAGAGATGGAAGAACGAATTAGGGGTTCAAAGGGGGGGATCCCAGTGGGATAAAAGTATTAGGCTGGCCCATAACTCGGCGATAGATAGCAATACGGCGGAAATGAACTACAAATTACTCTCCAGATGGTATAAAACCCCAGATAAAGTGGGGAGATACCACCCGGAGACCTCAAGATTTTGTTGGAGAGGCTGCCAGGAAATTGGAACAATGACACATATATGGTGGGATTGCCCTAAAATAAAGGTATTTTGGAAGGAGGTCCTCTCTTTAATTAAAAGAATTACTAATATAGAGGTCAAAGAGGACCCATGGGAATGTCTTTTTCATGGGACGACAATGCCGATCAAACTATATAAAAAAACCCTAATCCCCCATTTGCTTAACTCAGCGAAAAGCCTAATTCCATTAAATTGGAAAAAAACAGAAGCCCCATCAAATAAAGAATGGATATCACGGGTGGAGACAACAAGAAAATTAGAATTATTAAAACCCTGGGGAGAACAGGACCAAGAGTATGAAAATAGAATAGAGATTTGGGAAGTATGGCAAGAGTATAAAAAAGGAGAAATAAGGGCTCATTAAGTATCTTCCGCAAGGGGGGGGAGGGGGAGAGGGGAGGGGAGGGGGAAAAAGTAAGGGAGATGTATGCATATAGTTTAAATCCCCCCATTTAAGGAGGGATGATATTATTGTATTAATAAAGTTTTGTATGTTGAAAATCTTTAATAAAGAAAATTAGAAAAAAAAAAGAAGAGTCCAGACTACCCATCAAAGTCCTGGAACTTCGAGTGATCAGACTGTGTCTGGAACACATTGGATGGATCGTCTTCAGGGATGCCCAGTGTGCATTTAATTGGACAATGACATGGCTGTGGCATATGTCAATCACCAAGGAGACACAAGAAGTGCCCTGGTGGCTCTGGAGGTAGCCGGCATTCTAAGGTGGGCAGAATGGTTCATTCCAGCCCTCTCCGCCGTACACATTCCCGTGGTCCCTTCATCTGGAGGTGTTTCATCAGCTGTGTCTCCGTCTCCGGTGGGGCGCCCCCCGAGGTGGATTTGTTGGCATCTCGGCTCAACAGAAAAGTGCAAAGGTTTGGTCTAGGGATCCTCTGGCAGATGCCACAGACGTGCTGGTGGCCCTGTAGGGTCAGTATCGTGTGATCTACGCCTTCTCTCCTCTCAAGCTTCTGCGCAGAATCGAAGCTGTCAAGGCGCACTCTACTAGGACGCTTAGTGCCTCTTGGGCCTTCCGTCATCAAGCGTCGGTGACGCAGGTTTGCAACGGTGGCCACCTTGTCGTCGGTGCACATTTTTAGAAAGTTTTAAAAAGTGAATGTGTTGGCATCAGCGGATGCTTCCTTTGGTCGCAAGGTTTTGCAGGCTGCTTTTAAGAGGACCTGATCATCTTTGAGCGTGTATTGTTTTTTTTAGGTGGGCTCCAGTTGTTTTGGTTGAGACCCTGTCGCCTGAGTGGCTACTCTTTTAGCCTTGGGAATTTTTTGCTGTTTCCCACCCCTCATGTTTAACATTGCTTTGGGATGTTCCAATGGTCAAGAATGACAGGAGCTGTATCCGTCAATGAACGAAAGAGAAAATGGGATTTTTGACTTACCGTAAAATCCATTTCTATGATGTTCATTGACACACAGCATCCACCCCTCTGTGGAGTTACAAGCAGTGCCAGGAGAATTATAACAAAACTGAGTGACTATAGTAGAGAAAATGAGTATACCCCTTGGGACTTCCCATGGGTGTAGCCAGAATTTTTTTCTGCCTAGTATCCTACTCCTGTATGACAGGATGACATGACAGGAGCTGTGTCCGTCAATGAACATCAGAAAAATTAAGTTTACGGTAAGTCAAAATTCCCCTTTTCCATAAAAAAAAAAGGGGCATCCTTTCATTCCTAACACATTACCCAGTCCATATCAGTATAGATATCCAGCATGATATTTTTCCCCTTTGAGATCTTATGTGTTTTCAAAGTGTTCCTTTAATTTTTGTGAGCAGTGTATTTTCTGAAAGCAGAAACCCTAGAGAATACAATTGTGGTTGTTCCAATTTCTCTTACGTCCTCCGACAGTCGCCGCCTCCTCTAAGTCCTCACTGTTGGGCATTGTCTTCCTATCCGTAGGAATAGCTAGGCATATAGACTTATTCCAAAGACAAAAGGCATTAGCATATACACACCCACGGGGGCTGTCCCATCCGGTCAATACCCCCCCTGCATCACCACTCCCAACTCAGTTTTAATTTGCCTAGCGTCAGGAATAGTCAGGCTACCTTGTGCTGGGGCTTCAGTCTCAGCCTTCCTAAATCTTTTCTTTGATTTTCTTTGAAAATGTCAGTTTTTTCTCTCACTTTACTAGCTGTTTATTTTGTCAGCTTTAGTGTTAGTTTGTTCTTTGAATGAAGATGGATCATGCGGTGCTGGGATTCAGACTGGCCGCCCTGGTTCTCCAGGGCATAGAGGGTCAGATGGACCCCCAGCCCGCCATCGAGCGTTCAGCTATGGTTTGCCCTGGCATTAAGAACGACCCATCCCTGTTCGCTGCAGGGATGCAGCCGTGAGGTGGCTACCTCACAGGACTCGTCTGCGATGCTGCAGCGTCATGTCCCTGGCTCACGGCACTCCCTGTCAGATGAGGACAGAGGTTTATCCGTGCATAGAGGCTCCCCCACGCCATCTGGTACAGGTAAGTTCTGTGTGGGGCCTCTGTCTGGGGTGGCAGTCTGTGTTGCTGTGTGTCCCCATGTCTGTGCCTGTGTGACTCCCTGTGCAATCCCTGCGGGGTTCGCTTGTGCAGATCTGTATGTTTGCCAGGGGTCCCTGTCCCTGTGTCACCTTAGGTGCATGTTTGGGGGTGCAGACTTATGTGTTTGTGCGGCGACCGCTGCGGGGGAAAAATTTGCGCGGTCCGCCATGTTTACTGTGGGCACACATGTATAGCTCCTTTGGGGCGATTATACATGTAATTTTGTCGCCATCCGCCGCCATTTTGTGGGCGGTGGAACGATCGGTTCGGCCGCATGTCGGCGGCCATCTTGGCATAGCCTCCAATGCATCCCTATGGGGCAGCCATTTTCCCTGGGGTCTGGCTTATAGTCCGGCCCCCTCCAGCAGCATTTCCTTTTCCTTCAGGCAGCAAGGACACAGGTAGCAACGCTCTGCGGGCTCAATTTCTTTTCTCCTTTTGGGGGTCTTCATAGCTGTGACAGTAGCGGTGGGCTGCGCACTCCGCAGTGCTATTTAAGGGGACAGTACACTGCTTTTTTGCACTGTAGTTTTTTGATAACTTGAGCCATGGATTCTCAGGAAAGCAAGTTTCCTCCAGCTTTAGTGGGGGGCCCCAGTTCTCCTGTGGCCCCGCTGCAACCTGATCTGGCTGCTGTAGTTGCGACTTTAGTGGCAAATATGGAAATGCTGATGTCTGAACGGGCTGCGAGAAAACGGCCCAGGCTGTCTCTCTCTTCTGATTCAGATGGGGATATGGCTGCTGCTGCTGCGAGCGTGCCCTTCTCAGGGTCCCGCTCATCCCTGGACCCCCCGGGGTCTGAGGGGGAGGCTGAGGTGGAGGGTGTTGATACATCCTCCCCAGGGTCACCTGAGGAACGGGCGACCATGGATGAGTTGATTATTTCGGTTAAGGATACCTTACATTTGGAGGATGAGCCCAGTCCTCCGGGCGTTGTGTCCTCATTTGGGACGCACAGGGCCCGCAAGTCTGTGCAGGTCTTTCCCTGCCCAGCTGAATTTCATTACACTGTTAATGAAATGTGGCGCACGTTAAAACGTCCATTCCTGATGCCTAGTCGGTTCAAATTACTTTATCCTTTTGCGCTGGCTACGGAATCACGATGGTGTGTGCCTCCACAGGTAGATCACACTGTGGCCGTGTTGAACAAGGCTACCTTGGTTCCTACTGAGGATACCCCGGTTTTCCGGGATCCCACGGACCGGCGGTTTGAGTCTCTAGCCCGCCATTCCTATACGGTGGCGGATTCGCTGCTCAAACCCGTCTTCGCGTCCGTTATGGTGGCTCAGGCGGTGGCGGATTGGATTAAGATGCTCAGAAGCAACCTTGTGTCTGATGACGTGCCGCCTGCCCGACTGGAAATGGTGGACCAGATCCACCAAGGAGTCATGTAATTGTGTGATGCAGCCTTAAATGAGGCCCCCTTGGTGGCTCGCCTCTCGAGTGTCGCGGTACTTAACCGGCGACTGATATGGCTGAAGAGCTGGTCGGCCGACCAGTCCTCGCGGAAAACAGTTGCTGATTTTCCCTATGCTGGCTCTCGCCTTTTTGGCAAGGCGTTGCATACCCTGGTAAAAGGCGTCACGGGGGGCAAGAGCACTATGCTACCCCAGAACCCGAAGAACAAGTCTTTCCGAGGCAAGCGGGGTTCTGCGCCTAGATCCAATCAATCTTTCGTGCCTTTCGGAACCAATCCAAGGGCAAGCCCTTCAAGGCCCAGGGCAACCAGAAGAAGCCCTGGGTGGGTAAGCAGAAGACCGGCAATGCCGGCTCAGCGGGACAATCCGCCTCTGCCTGAAGGGGCGCCCTCACCCGTTTCAGGGGTGGGGGGACGTTTGCGCGGTTTCCTCCAGCCTTGGCTGCTCCGGATTTCGGACAGGTGGGTCCAGGAAATCGTTCGATCAGGTTTCAAGATCGAATTCCTTTCCAGGCCGGCGGACAGATTCTTTCCCTCCAATCTCCATCTGCTTCCGGGGCGTCTGCAGGACTTGCATCAAGCGGTGCAGGACCTGCTTGCTCAGGGGGTGATTGTCCCGGTGCCTCATCGGGACAGGTTTCGGGGGTTTTATTCGAATCTGTTCACTGTGCCTAGGAAGGAGGGCAAAGTGCGTCCTATTCTGGACCTGAAAGCACTGAACCGCTTCGTGCGTGTTCGGAAGTTTCGAATGGAGTCTCTTCGTTCGGTAGTGGCCTCCTTGAGTCCAGGAGAATTCCTGGCTTCGATAGATCTGAAGGATGCGTACCTGCACATCCGCCTTTTCGAGGGTCATCAGCGGTACCTTCGGTTCGCTATCGCAGAGGACCACTACCAGTTTGTGGCGTTACCGTTCGGTCTCGCTTTGGCACCCAGGGTGTTTACCAAGGTGTTGGCACCGGTCCTGGGCCTGCTGCGGGGCCAGGGCATTGCGGTCCTAGGGTACCTGGACGATCTGCTTCTGAGATCGCGTGCCAGTCAGGACCTTGTGCGCGATCTGTCCATCACGGTACAGACGCTCCAGGAGTTCGGGTGGACCATCAACGTTCAAAAATCAGCGTTGTCTCCGTCGCTCCGCCTTCCCTATCTGGGAATGGTTCTGGACTCTGCTCAGGCAAAGGTATTCTTGCCGGAGGACAAGCTCCGGACATTGTGGGACGAAATCAGGTCCCTCAGGGACAATCCGTCCTCGTCACTCAGGACCTGCAAGCGGGGCCTGGGGTTGATGGTGTCGGCCTTCGAGGCGATTCCCTTTGCCCAGTTCCACACGCGGGCTCTCCAGACGGAGATCCTGGCCAGGTGGGACAGACTTCCTCAGTCCTTGGATCTGGATGTCTCCTTAAATCGCCAGACCAGATTGGCTCTTCTGTGGTGGATCCAGTCCCCGTCGGTGGCGGAAGGCAAGTCCTTCCGCCCGTTGGTGTGGACAGTGGTTACCACGGACGCCAGCCTGTCGGGCTGGGGCGGAGTCCTGGGCAACCTGTCTGCCCAGGGCACTTGGTCGGAGGAGGAATCCTCCCTCCCGATAAATGTGCTGGAACTACGAGCGATAAAACTCTGTCTCTTCCAGTGGTCGGACCGTCTCCAGGGCCTGCCTTTTCGCGTACAGACGGACAATGCTACCGCGGTGGCTTACATCAACCACCAGGGGGGCACCAGGAGTGCTCGAGCAGCCCGGGAGGTGACCGATATTCTGTCTTGGGCCGAGACTCATGTCCCGGCGATCTCGGCAGTTCACATTCCGGGTGTGGAAAATTGGCAGGCAGACTATCTGAGCCGCCAGACCCTGGACCAGGGGGAATGGTCCCTGCACCTGGAGGTCTTTCAGATGCTGTGTGCGAAGTGGGGATCCCCAGACGTGGATCTGTTCGCATCCCGGCTAAATCGAAAGGTGGGAAGGTTCGTGGCAAGAACGCGCAATCCGTTGGCGGACGCCTCGGATGCGTTGGTGGCCCCTTGGTATCAGTATCGTCTGATGTATGCCTTTCCTCCGATTCAATTACTATCCCGGTTCCTTCGCAGATTGGTCTCGGAACCGCACATGGTGATTCTGGTGGCGCCGGACTGGCCTCGCCGGTCCTGGTACGCCCACGTTGTTCACCTGGCAGTGGCGCCTCCGTGGCGTCTGCCTCTGCGGGAAGATCTCCTGTCTCAAGGTCCGATCTTCCATCCTGCTTCAAAGTCGCTGGCTTTAACGGCCTGGCTGTTGAGACCCAGGTCTTGAAGGACAAAGGTCTATCTCCTGAGGTTATTCCTACCCTGATCAAGGCAAGAAAATCCTCCTCTGGTAAGATTTATTACCGTACCTGGAAAGCCTATTTCGCCTGGTGTGAGTCCAGGGGGTTCTCCCCTCGATCTTACTCGGTGTCGAGAATTTTGGCTTTCCTCCAGTCTGGAGTGGATCAGCGCCTGGCGCTGGCCACGATAAAGGGCCAGGTGTCTGCACTGGCTGTTCTTTTCCAACGCCCTTTGGCGTCTCGTTCTTTGGTGCGCACCTTCATTCAAGGTGTGCGACATCTGGCTCCTCCCAGGAAGGAGCCTTTACCTCCATGGGACTTGAACTTGGTTCTGTCCGTGTTGCAGCGTGCTCCCTTTGAAAACATCAGGGAGATATCTTTGCCTCTGCTGTCGAAAAAGGTTGCTTTTCTAGTGGCGATCACTTCGGCTCGCAGGGTGTCGGAGCTGGCGGCGTCTTGCCGCTCCCCTTACTTGATCATTCACAAGGATAAGGTGGTTTTGAGACCACCCCCATCCTTCCTTCCCAAGGTGATCTCGGAATTTCACCTTAATGAGGACATTGTCCTGCCTTCGTTTTGTACGAAGCCTAAACATCCAAAGGAGATTGCGTTGCATTCCTTGGACGTTGTCAGGGCGATCAGGGTTTACCTGTCGTCTACGGAGTCCTTTCATAAGACGGATTCCCTCTTTGTTCTTCCTGAGGGACCTCGGAAGGGCATGGCTGCGTCCGCAGCAACTATTGCCAAATGGATCAGACAGACCATTGAGCAGGCTTACACCTTGAAGGAACGGGTTCCGCCCTTCCCTGTTAAGGCACACTCTACCAGGTATTTGAGTGCATCTTGGGCCTATTGGCATTGGGCCTCGTGGCCCAGGTGTGCAAGGCGGCGACTTGGTCGTCGGTGCACACTTTTTCCAAGTTCTACAAAGTAGACGTTCTGGCATCAGCTGATGCTTCTTTTGGCCGCAAAGTTCTCAGTGCGGCAGTGCCATGATGAACCCTTGAATTTTTTCTCTGGGTCCCTGGCTGTTGGCATTTGCCTTCTTGGGCTGTTGCTCCTGTTGAGCATTGTTTTTTTCTGTTGCCCAGTTGGTTCTCTTACGGTGCATGTAAGATTCCTTTCTCTGATGTGGGTACTGCGTTGCCTTTTCTACGGTTGCGTCTCCCACCCCTCATGTCTGTACTGCTTTGGGACATCCCAACAGTGAGGACTTAGAGGAGGCGGCGACTGTCGGAGGACGTAAGAGAAAACGGAATTTATGTAAAATCTTACCTGTAAAATTCCTTTCTCTGAGTCCTCCGACAGTTGCCGCCCCCGCCCCTCTTTTGGGGTTCTTATTACCTACTGCTATGCTACCAAACTGAGTTGGGAGTGGTGATGCAGGGGGGGTATTGACCGGATGGGACAGCCCCCGTGGGTGTGTATATGCTAATGCCTTTTGTCTTTGGACTAAGTCTATGTTCCTAGCTATTCCTACGGATAGGAAGACAATACCCAACAGTGAGGACTTAGAGGAGGCGGCGACTGTCGGAGGACTCAGAGAAATTAATTTTACAGGTAAGATTTTACAAAAATTCAGTTTTTTTATGTCATACAATATCACATAAATAATTAACTTAATATAATATTAAAGTGGAACTTCACTCTCTCAATCAACATGGACTAGTTTTTTAATCCTTCTGCTACAAGCATTAGTAAATACAGTGCCTTGCGAAAGTATTCGGCCCCCTTGAACTTTGCGACCTTTTGCCACATTTCAGGCTTCAAACATAAAGATATAAAACTGTAATTTCTTGTGAAGAATCAGCAACAAGTGGGACACAATCATGAAGTGGAATGAAATGTATTGGATATTTCAAACTTTAACAAATAAAAAACTGAAAAATTGGGCGTGCAAAATTATTCAGCCCCCTTAAGTTAATACTTTGTAGCGCCACCTTTTGCTGCGACTTGTTTTAAACTTTTTTTTCATTTCTTCAGTTACTTCCTGGTTTCCATGCCTAGGCAAATGATGTCATGCATCCCAGTAGTCTTCAGGAGAGGAGGGAGGGAGAGATTTCAGCTCAGCCTATGCCTGAGCTTAGAGCAGATGGATTTCAGGAAGTAAATGATACATAAATCATCTGCCCTTACTCAAGATGGCCACGACCAGAAATGCGAGGGGGAATTTTTCAAAATGATTTCTCAGTAAAATAAAGCATTGGGACATGGACGGATGTGGGAGATTGCTTTATATAATACAAATGAATAAAATTGTGTTTTTAGTTTGTGGTGCTCAGATGCAGTGCTGTTCCACTTTTAGCAAATTTTAGAGCACAACAACGCAATAAATACCTGATTTTTTTAAATAAAATATAAAAGGCAAGGCTGCACAGATACCCAACATGACAAACCTTAAATTTGCGTGCAAAAGTTGATAAAGACATGGAAGAGCGAGTTTCCGGTGGAGGAACTTGACTGGCCTGCACAGAGTCCTGACCTCAACCCAATAGAACACCTTTGGGATAAATTAGTGCGGAGAGTGCGATCCAGGCCTTCTTGTCCACATCAATGCCTGAGCTCACAAATGTCCTTCTGGAAGAATGGTCAAACATTCTCATAGACACAATCCTAAACCTTGTGGACAGCCTTCCCAGAAGCAGAAGAGTTAAAGCTGTTATAGCTGATAGACAATAGACTACATATTCGGATGAGCACGTATGGAATTCCTTAATGGGGGTAAGTTTTACCTTTCACGTGGTGGAATACTTTTTGTCCATGCTGAACAAACCGACAAGTCTTACAAAGTGGCTTCTGACATTGGTACATACCAGTTATGGCCAAAAAGGTAGAGAGGGAGCGCCCAGGTGGTAGGGGCTTACTTTTAAGTTTGCTAGGTGCCAGCTTACTTTTGACACTGTGGGCTTTTTTTTATAAATGAACTTGGGTTTGTCTAATAGAACAGGGAGGAGATGCTGATCCTGTTTCAAAAGGGGCCAGTGTTTCTGTATAATTTGTTCCATCTGCCTATG
This sequence comes from Pelophylax lessonae, assembly GCF_965119305.1. Taxonomy (NCBI): domain Eukaryota; kingdom Metazoa; phylum Chordata; class Amphibia; order Anura; family Ranidae; genus Pelophylax; species Pelophylax lessonae. The sequence continues at coordinate 714,935,512 of NC_138768.1, forward strand.
GCAGGATTGGAACTGGGTAATAAAACGCATCTCATTTTGATCTGTCTGGGTAGAATGACGTGAGAGAGTGACTGTTTCTTTATATTGGGAAGATGCTGTTTCAACAATGTCAGTTGGAAAACCTTTTTTCATAGAATTTTTCTTTCAGAGTCTTACTCTGGATGTCATAGTCTGATGCTCTGGTACAATTACTCTTAAGTCTGCAAAATTGACTTTTAGAAATATTGTTTAGCCACCGGGGAGGGTGACAATTGTTAAAGTGGAGAAACAAATTGCCTGCTATTTAGTTTCTGGCTTGGATTTTGTTACCTATGTGGTACATTTTCAAATCTCGGAAGGCTAGATGATCTCTATCAGTAACAGTTGTGAATGAGAGGCCCATACTGTTGTTGTTGCAGTGCGCTAAAAATTCCTGTACAAGCTTCTTGTGGAGTGATAATATGATCCTTAAGGGCATCGATGATGAGAGCAGTGGCCTCTGAAGTAAATCGGGGTAACAGATCGGTGCTTAATTTGACATATGTGTTGGTGTCCGACAGAAGCCTGAGTGCTTCTGAGACATAATCTGTTCTATCCTGCACCACTATACCCCCTCCTTTATCTGCTGATTTTATGACCAAGTCATGGTTGTTGGTGGGGGCTTCAAATGCTCTCTTTTCGGCCAAGGTAAGATTGTGTATACTCTTATCCTTCGCTGAAATGCACATTTCAAGGAGTTCAGAATAGACAATGCAATAGAAAGCATCAATACATGAGCCTTTTAGATTGAGTGGGATAGAGTTGATTTGGGTCTCAACTTGGTGTGTTGGATGGGTGGTGAGATCAGGAGGTGCTGAGTGTACAGAATATTAGACCTGTCAGTGTTACCAAGTGAATAGGGATGATGGATGCTACCCTGATCTCAATTCTCATGGTAAAGTTCCTCTAGCAAGGCTAAGCAAATTGAATCATTATGTGTATTGTTAGGCATATTGTCCAATGGGGGGTTGGAGAGTTTCAATTACCTTATTTTTCCCATATACCCATAGTGGAGACTTTATTAACATGTATCTGTACGTGTAACTGCAAGTCCATATAGCTTACTGTATATGCATATACCCCATACGCATATAGTGCTGTTTATCCATTTACTCATTACTGGTTGCATAAAATCCAGTTATATTTGTCACCTATACAATATCATGTTTCCCTTGTTTTAATGTGCACCCTCTGCTGGTCATTTTTATATACATACTACACGTATACACGTGTATATTTGCACTTTTTTTATACAGTCCTTTCCCTCATTATTATTTTTCTTCTGACACCCCCCCCCCCTTTTATTATCTATATTTATTTATCGCCTTTTACCTATGCCTTTTATGAATAAATCTACTTTCCGGAGTGCTGCTATGCCAGTTCCCGCCCATAGTCCCGCCCCCCTAATACTAGTGGGTATAAAAAGACATGGCCATGTGTCTGAAATATCGGCATGAAGAAGGAGCCAATCTTTTGGCATCACTTCCTGTTATTTGTGTTCCATGCTGGACCGGGCAGCACGGCCGTCCTTCCTGGTTCTTTCTCCTGTGGCCCCCCTCTGCTGGTCAGTTGGGATCATCACCATCAAGCTGCACACTGAACCACCCCTGGGACCACCTGTCACTGGATTCCTTGCCACATCCTATGATAAGCCTGGTTTATTTTAATGCTAGTAAGTGCATTTTTATCCTTTGGCAATAAAAGTCTTTTGTTTTCTGCACTTAGAGGCGCCTTCTGTTTGTTTTCTTTATAATATAGATCTAGTCGTCACCCCAGTCTGGCCAGCGAGTGTGCGCAGACTTCAGCTACGCGCTAGGTCAGTCATGACATAGCCCCACTGGACGGGGGCTGGCGTGCGAGTTAAACGCCTCGCGAGGTTGCATACGCCTCAGTCTCGGCAAAGGTCGCAGCGTTCCTGCTGGCCAACAGCCCCCCTATTTCAATGGAGAGGGGTTCTGTCTGGAGCGGTGCCAGCCTGGTTCCTAGTATGGTGAGTAGCTGTCCCCCCTCTCCCCCAGGAGGGTTTTGGGGTAGTAGGCCCCTTCTTGGGATGGTCGAACCCCCAGGTTCTCCTCCTTCCTGCAGGCACCCCCCCGAGGTGCCAAGTCCCTCATCCTGCCCCCCCCCCCCACGCTGGGGCTGTTTGGGTAGTCTAGCCACTTTCCTGAATCGCTAAATGGCAAAGCGAGCTGGGGAGGGTGCTGGGTTGATGATGGACTGTGCGGAGTGGTGTTGTACCTGGTGGGGGCTCCTGCCAGGACCCGCTGTCCTGCCTTGATCTGTCCTTGAGGCCTGGTCTCCCTCCTGGGTCCCTGTAAGCCTCGTGGTGCCATGCCATTTTGTTGTGCTTTGCTATTGGAAATAGACACGGCCATGACAGTGAAGCCCTGTGGGCGGCGATTTCGATGGTGGGAGCCCATCCTCATCCCCTGGTGCTGACTCCTGGATCATTTTACTTCCTGATCGCCGCACGTGTAGTGCAGATTCTCCTGGTGGTTGTAGGTGCCTGTTTCTGTGGGTGGTGAGCCTGGTGGGGTCCTCTCTCTCTCTGCTGAGGATCGCTTGGTGCTTTGTGCCTGGTGACCAGGTGGTGCTGCCAGCGTGGTGGGGGTTGTCCCTTAGGAGTGTTTTCACATTTTTTGTGGGGTCCCCCTGGTGACTCCCCCTGGTGACATGGAGTCTTTGTAGCACATTTCCCCACCTGATCCCCTCTCTGAGGCTGCGGGGCCCTCTGGGTCCCAACCATCCATTCATGCACTGACTGCGGTCCCGGAGTCCCTTGTGTACTGGTTGGAGGTGGATTGCAGGCGATGGGTTAGCAAAAAGCGCCCCCCCCGCCTTCCCCTGCCTCATCTGTCTCATCAGATCCTGAATCTGATTTGGCCACCGCGGACGTGGGTCACCCTGCTGGGTCTGCAACCACGAGCCTGGAATCCTCTGATAGTGAGGATGATTCCTCCATGTCTGCGACTGCTCACGAAAAGGCGGTGGTGGATGCACTGATTGTATCTGTTGTGAGACCTTGAAGATGGAGGATGCAGCTGAAGCTGTGACAGAGGCGGCACTCACAAGCCACCCAGAACGGCGAAAGTGTTTCCTTTCCCTGCCTTTTTTGCCAGAATTGTCACTAAAGAGTAGGGACGACCAAAGCATCCCTGAGGGGTCCCTAAGAGCTTTACTAGGCTTTACCCCTATGAGGAGTCCCTTCTTAAGAAGTGAACTGTGCTGCACTATGTATACTCTGGCTGGTTCGGCAATGAGGCCCGTATTCACCATTGCCCTAGTGTCGCAAACTGTGACCAAGTGGGCTAAGCTCCTATGCCGTGACCTGGAGGGGGAACAGCTCCCCCCTGCCTTTGCTGAGCTGGCGGACCAGCTGGTCCAGGGGCTGCAGTTTATCTGAGATACCTCTTTGGATGTGGCTGCACTGATGGCTCGCCTCTCTGTTTTGGCAGTGGTCCTTCAGCGCGTCTTTTAGCTCAAGTGCTGGTCTGCGCATAAGACTTCAAAAAAGTCTGATCTTCCCTTTCAAGGAGATCGCCTGTGTGGAGCCTACCCTGGATGACATCATTAAAGGTCTCACAGGGGGGAAGAGTACTTTTCTTCTGCATGCTACTAAGGGCAAGGAACCTTGTCGTAGAGGTGAGCCTTCCTTCTCAGCTCTAAGAAGTTTTTTCGTTCCTCAGGGTCGACTGACAAGGGCTCGAAGCCTTTCAGGGCCTCTTCTGGAGGATCCAAACGAACCTGTTCTGGAAAACCAAGATCGGGCTTCTCAAGACCCATGGAAAAGGCTCCTTCTGCATAAAGGTGTCCCCTCACCCGTATCGGGGGTGGGGGGGGGACATCTTTGCTGGTTTCTGGAACTGTGGGTTTCCCGCGTGCAAGACAAATGGCTCCACAAAGTAATTTGGTCTCGCTACAAGATCGAGTTTCACTCTTGTCCCCCGGCAAGGTTTTTTCCTTCCAACTTGTGCCTGTCCCCAGACCGCTTACAGGGCCTGTTTGGGGTGGTACAAGACCTGTTTCTTCAAAAAGGGATTGTCCTGGTTCCGACCTCTGAATGTTTTTAGGGTTTTTTTACACAAACCTGTTCACAGTTTGCAGGAAGAAAGGCAAAGTGTGTCCAATCCTGGATGTCAAGGCGCTAAACTGCTACAAAAGTTTAGAATGGAGTCAGTTCGAACGATGGTGGCATCCCTGCATCAGGGGGATTTCCTCGCCTCTATTGATATCAAGGATGCCTACCTTCATTTTCTCCGCTTTGCTGTGGGAAAGGAGCATTATCAGTTTGTGGCATTACCCTTTAGTCTCGCAGCTGCTCCTTGGGTCTTCACAAAAGTGTTAGCCCAGGGGCTAGATTTGCTACGCTGATGGGAGATCACAGTACTGGGCTACTTTTTAGAAGTCTGCTCTGTACTCTGCCTTAGCCAGGGTGCTCCTTCCTCTGGACAAACTCCAGAAATTGCAGCCTGCAATTCACCTCCTTCTGTCCAACAAATGATCATCCCTCCGGACTTGCATGCCTATGCTGGGCTTGATGTTGACTACCTTCGAGGCGGGTCTGTTTGCACAGTTCCATATGAGGTCCCTGCAAAGGGAGATTCTGACCAAATGGGACAAGAGTCTGCAGTCTCTAGACAATCAGATCCGGCTGAGACGAGGAACAAAGGAGTCCCTGATATGGTGGCTTCGTTCTCCAGCACTTCAGCTGGGAAAATCCTTCCTCTCCTTTTATTGGACAGTGGTCACCACAGATGCCAGCCTGTCCGGTTGGGGAGGCATCCTCGGCAAGCATTCTGCTCAGGGGATCGGGAGGCTGGAAGAGTCCAGACTACCGATCAATGTTGTGGAGGGTTGTCCAGTGCGCATTCAATCGGACAGTGCCATAGCCATGGCTTATGTCAATTACCAAGGGGGCACAAAAAGTATCCTGGTGGCTCTAAAGGTAGCCGGCATTCTAAGGTGGGCAGAATGGTTCGTTTCAGCCATCTCCACCATACACATTCCCGGGGTGGAAAATTGGCAGGCGGATTACCTGAGTCAGCAAGTGTTGGACCACGGGGAGTGGTCCCTTTATATGGTGGATCTGTTGGCGTCTCGGCTCAACAGAAAGTTGCAGAGGTTTGTGGCTCAGTCAAGGGAACCTCTGGCGGACACCACAGATGCGCTGGTGGCCCCGTGGGGTCAGTATTGTCTGATTCATGCCTTCCCTCCTCTCAAGCTTCTGCCCAGACTCCTATGTAGGATCGAGGCAGAAGGGATTCCGGTCATCTTAGTGGCTCCGGACTGGCCTCGCCAGCTTGGTACGCCAATCTGGTGCGGCTGGTCGCCGACGTTCCTTGGCAGCTTCCTCACAGGGAGGACCTGCTGTCCCAAGGACCGATCGTTCATCCTGCTTTACAGTCGCTGGCTTTGACGACTAGAGGTTTATCTGAGTCGGTGATTCCTACACTGTTGAAAGCTAGGAAATCTACTTCTAGGAAGATCTACCATTGTACGTGGAAGACATACATTGCTTGGTGTGAGTCTCTTGGGGTTCATCCTCGCTCTCTCTCGTTGGCTCGGATCCTAACCTTCCTTCAGCGGGGGGGTTGAACAGAAATTGGCCTTGAGAACCATCAAGGGCTAGGTATTGGCTTTGGCAATCTTCTTCCAATGACTTTTGGCCACACACTCCCTGGTGCGTACCTTTCTTTAGGGTGTCCAACATTTGGTTCCTCCGGTGAGGGCTCTGTTGCTGCCTTGGGATCTTAATTTGGTGCTTTCTTCTCTACAGAAGCCTCCCTTTGAAAATATTTGGGAGATTCCCCTGCTTACGCTGTCCCAGAAGGTGGACTTTTTAGTGGCTATCACCTCTGCGTGCAGGGTTGCGGAACTGGCGGTGTTATCCTGTCGTTCACCTTATTTGGTGATTCAGAGGGATAAGGTGGTTCTTCGCCCCTGTCCATCGTTCATTTAAAGGTTGTCTCTGATTTTCATTTGAATAAAGACATTCTGTTGCCTTCCCTGTTTCCCAGACTTAAACATCTGAAGGTATTTGCCTTGCATGCCTTGTATGTTGTCCGGGCAATTAGGGTGTACCTGTCTTCTACGGAGTCTTTCAGGAAGTCAGACTCTCTATTTGTGCTCACGGATGGACCTCGAAAAGGGTTGTCCGCTTCCTCTGCGGTCATTTCCAGATGGATCAGGCAGACCATGGTTCAGGCCTATTCCATCAGGGGTCAGTTCCTCCTTTCCCTGTCAAGACGCACTCTACTAGGGCGCTTAGTGCCTCCTGGGCTTTCCGTAATCAAGCATCAGTGACACAGCTTTGCAAGGCGGCCACCTGGTCGTTGGTGCACTCTTTTAAAAAGTTCTATAAAGTGGATGTGTTGGCATCTGCAGATCCTTCTTTTGGCAGAAAGGTTTTGCAGGCTGCTGTTTAAGAGGACCTGATCCTCTTTGAGGGTGTATTGTTTTTTTCAGGTGGGCTCTAGTTGTTTTGTTGAGCTTCTGTTGCCTGGTTGGCTAATGTTTAGCCTTGGGATTTTTTTGTTGTTCCCTCCTCTCATGTTTAACACTGCTTTGGGACATCCCAATGGTTATGAATATCAGGAGTTGTGACCATCAATGAACGAAAGAGAAAATGGGGTTTTTGGCTAATCGTAAAATCCATTTCTCTGATGTTCATTGACTGACACAGCAACCAACCCCTCTGTGGAGTTATAATTCTGACACTGCTTGTAACAAAACTGATTGGCTGTAGCAGAGAGAGTGAGTATACCCCGTGGGACTGCCCATGGGTGTAGCAAGAATTCCTTCCTAGTGTCCTACTCCTGTAGAGGGCAGTATAACCAAATGGTTATGAATATCAGGAGCTGTGTCCATCAATAAACTTTAGAGAAATGCATTTTACGGTAAGTCAAAAATCCAATTTTTTTTTCAGAATTTGCGCTATTTCTTTTGTTTATAGTGAAAAATATAAAAACCGCAGAGATGATCAACTAACACCAAAAGAAAGCTCTATTTGTGGGAAAAAAAGAACATCAATTTTTTTGGGTACACCGTCGAACGACCCTGCAATTGTCAGTTAAAGTAAAATGGCCTAGTCATTAAAGGGGTTAAACCTTCTGGTCTTTAAGTGGTTAAAAGAGAACTTTGTAAGACCATTGGCTGCTATTCCTCTTATTCCCTCAGCCACCAATCTTGGCACAGCCCATGTGTAGTTCTCTTCTCCAGCAAACAGGGATGTACTTATGTCCCTGCTTGCTGTATTGGGCAGATGGGATTCACAGACCACCAGTCTGTACTGCTCATTGGAGGTGGTGTCCTCCTCCTCCTCTGCTTCCTGCCAGCACTCTATAGCACCCCCCCTCCCCCTCTGCCAGCCAGCCATTTGTCATTGGGATGGCTGCATGGGGATGGGGGCTGCATGGGGATCACGGGGATCGCAAGGATTACTGGGCAGATAACACAGAGCAGGAATCTCCCACTGTGACACAGCTGGTGTATGAAATCTGCATTGGACCAGTATGCTGTCTATTATAGGAGTCGGTCCAGGAGGTGCGACTTTGCCAGCGGCCGGCATTTATATAGCAGCTGTGTCACAGCGGGAGATCCCCGCTCTGTGTGATCCAGCCAGCATTCCTCCCGATTCTTACTGTGATCCCTGCTGCACTGATGGGCACTGATAAAGCTGCACTGATGAGGCTGCACTGGTGGGCATTGATATGCTGCACTGATGTGCACTGATGAAGCTGCACTGATGAGGCTACACTTATGAACACTGATGGGGCTACACTGGTGGGCGCTGATAGGTTGCACTGATTGAAGAGGCTACATTTATGGGCACTGATAAGCTGCACTGATGGGCAATGATAAGGCGGCACTGATAAGCTGCACTGATGGGCACTGATGAGACTGCACTGATGGGCACTGATAAGCTGAACTGATGAGGCTGCACTGATATACTGCACTGATGGGCACTGATGAGGCTGCACTGATGAGGCTACACTTATGAACACTGATGGGGCTACACTGATGGGCGCTGATAGGTTGCACTGATTGAAGAGGCTACATTTATGGGCACTGATAAGCTGCACTGATGAGCACTGATAAGGCGGCACTGATAAGCTGCACTGATGGGCTCTGATATGCTGCACTTATGAGGCTGCACTGATGGGCACTGATGAGGCTGCACTGATGGGCACTAATAAGCTGAACTTATGAGGCTGCACTGATATACTGCACTGATGGGCACTGATGAAGTTGCACTGATGGGCACTGATATGCTGCACTGATGAAACTGCACTGATGGGCTCTAATGAGGCTGCACTTATGGGCACTGATAAGCTGCAATGATTGGCGCTGATGAAGCTACACGGATGTGCTGCACTGTTAGGCTGCACTGATGGACACTGAAGAGGCTGCACTGATGGACACTGAAGAGGCTGCACTGATGGACACTGATGAGGTGGCATTAATGGCCACTGATGAAGCTGAACTGATGAGACTACATTGATGGGCACTGATAGGCTGCATTAATGGGCACTGATGAGGCGGCACTAATGGGTACTGATGAGGCTGTACTGATGGGCACTGATATGCTCTGATATGCTGCACTGATGGGGCTACACTGATGGGAACTTATAAGCTGAATTGACGAGGCTGCACTGATCATCACTAATTGGGCTGCACTTATGGGCATCGATGAGGCAGCACTGATGAGACTGCACTGATGGGGCTACACTGATGGGGCTACACTGATGGGCACTGATAGGCTGCACTGATGAGGCCACACGTTTGGGCACTGATGAGGCTGCACTGATGGGCACTGATGAGACTGCACTGATGGGGCACTGATGAAGCTGCACTGATGGGCACTGATGAGGCTGCACTGATGGGGCACTGATGAGGCTGCACTGATATTCTGCACTAATGGGGCTACACTGATGGGGGCTGATAGGCTGCACTAATGAGGTTGCACTGATTGGCATTGATGAGGCTGCACTGATATGCTGCAATGATGGGGCTACACAGATGGCCAATGATAGGCTGCACTGATGGCAACTGATGAGGCTGAACTGATGAGAATGCACCGATAAGCAGTGGACACTGTCCACTGTCCTACTGACACTGTCCACTGCCAAATATCTGTAGGAGGGGTTTCCACCATCCCTGCAAAGTTAAAATTTCCATGTATTTTTTACAGTTTGATGTGTATTAGATGTGAAATTACATATCACAGAGACCAGTATTGTAGTAATATTGAAGTTTTTTTTAGGTTCACGTACATTTGAGGATTCCACCATTATTGTGTTATTGATTAGTAAGTTAGCACTGCACGTTTTTTTTTTTTTTTTTCTCATGGTGATTCAGTAAAGCAGCATGTCATGGCTCTTTCTGTGGTGTGGCTAGGAATAAGCTCACATACACCATACAAGCACTGAATGCTGTTAGTAAGATCTTAAAGCTGTTGGAGGAGGAATATTTCTAATACTATATTACAGAAGAATATAGTGGGTAAAATATATAATTATGGCCATGTGTCTACAGTTCAGTAATGAATAAATAAAGCATGTAGGGGCCATATGTTTATCTCCTGTTGTAGCTGGAGGGGGAGAAATAGCATGGGAAGGTAGCAGACACAGTCAGTAACAGAAAACCTAGAGGAGGGAGAATTCAATATTTAAATAATGTAGACTATATAGAATGCATGCTTTACTTTTCTAAGATAGTCATCTGTCTGTGTGCTGAGCAGTGAGGCTGAGAATGAGGAGGCGTGATTTATGTTGAAGTGGGTGAGTTCATATTTTACCACTTAAGCCCCGGAAGATTTTACCCCCTTCCTGACCAGGGCCTTTTTTGCGATTCGTCACTGCGTGACTTTAACGGACAATTGCGTGGTCGTGCGACGCTGTACCTAAACGAATTTGACGTCCTTTTTTTCCCACAAACAGAGCTTTCTTTTGGTGGTATTTGATCACCTGTGCGATTTTTTGATCATGCGCTATAAACAAAAAAGTGCGTCAATTTTGCAAAAATAACAATATTTTTCAAATTTTTTTATATGAAATTCCCCCAAAAAAATGTAAAAATCAAAATTTTTTAACATTTTCGGCCAATTTGTTTTATGCTACATATGTTTAGTTATAGTATAACCTTGTGATCTCCATTTTTACACAGGGGAGAATGACAGGCAGCTTGTTTACATTAGCCGCCTGCCTTTCTCCCTTCCCGGCGAACAATCGCGAGTAACGGGCGGACATCGGGTCCGCCGGTCACACGCACTGACTTGTTAGGGAGCGAGCCAGGGCGGGCGAGCGCCTCGCCCGCTATTGGCTCACAAGCGAGTGACAGGCTAGTGACGTACCGGTACATCATTTTGCCTGGCCAGGTCTGACCGACGTAGTATATGTACTTGCGGCGGTCGGCAAGTGGTTAAAGCGGTGTTCCAGCAGGGGAAAATAAAAAATACTGTAGCTGCTGACTTTTAATATATAGACACTTACCAGTCCAGGGAACCCGCAATGTCGGCACCACAGTCGGATCCCTACTGCGCAAGCGTGAAGCGCGCTTTCTAATTTGCCCGGCGGTGGGGGAAGGAGGAGGGGCCCAACTTCCGAGGGGCGGCACCGCAGCACTGTCTCCTAGAAGTGGGGAAGGGTACCTGTCAAAAACAGGTAACCTGTTCCCCCCAAAAGGTGCCAAATGTGGTACCGGGGGGAGGGAGCACATCAGCGGAAGTTCCACTTTTGGTTGGAACTCCGCTTTAACATGTACAGGCCTAGTGTACCCTCCCACATTTACTGCAATTCCCAGAGGTTCATGGGGAATGTAGTTCCCTTTCCTGCAGAGAGGAGAGCAAATCATGCAAACCCTGCGGTAACACCTCCTCCTTGGCAGAGCAGATGCTGTTATTTTTTTAAATAAAAAGGTGACTTCCTGAAAACTCTGTTAGACTTTTCTCTTCAATGGTAAGGAATTTCACAAATGTACTAACTGTTTAGTGTTTTGTGTGGAGGGGTGTACTAATGGGGGATTTTTTTTGCCTATCCTGGAGTTCTGCCTTATTTTTCTCTGTATTCCAAAGGTTGTTGTTTTTTTGTGACCACCAGCAGAGGACTAGAAGCTCCTCCTGCTTATGGTTCCCTGCAGACAGGCTGGGAAAGATCTGGGTCATGTGACAACTGTATATCGATTAGGAAAAAGGTACTTGTTTTTTGTTTATTATTATAAAGACAGTGTCATCATCCACATACAGAAAGAGAAGGAATCTTGTAAATTAAACAGTGTGTGTTTAGTATCACTTTAAATGTAGGCACTCTTTTTACCTCTCCAAACTGGCCAAATGTTCCTCCCTAGTAAGGAAGGAGCGGAGTACAGCTGCAAATCCATGTTACATGCAGCTACACATGCTGATCTCTAAACACATCCAAGTCCTGTGTAAAATAAAGGATTTTTGTTTTTACTTACATTTTTCAGATTGCCATTTCCTGGTTTCCCTGACCAGTGGTGGGGTAGCCCTGGCCTCACAGATGCCCCTTCGGAAAGCTACATCACCTGTGCCTTCCACAGAGATCTAATTTCTGCAACTCAAACTGCGAGATATAATGAGATCATTGGGAAAAAAAGGCTATTTAACCTGGTACAACGCATGCGCAAGATGAAACGCATGACAATGGCGCCTCATCTCGCATATGTGTTTGCTGAAGCCTATTCAACAGATTGTTATGTGGTATGGAAAATGCACGTGACGAAGTGCAAACTATTTTTTTTTCCTTCCAACAGATCGTTTTGCGGTTTGGGATGAGGCTCAAATGTTATTGGTGAGCTGACAGAGAATTTGGAAAATAAGAGACAGGGTTTCAAACTTGGAGGGGGAGGCAGAACGTAGAGAATGGGGAAAAAAGGTGCAAGAAGGGCAAAAGTAACTAGTACTAATAAAAAAGTGGAACTTCAGGCTGGCCGCTTTTGCAGGTATGTAAAACATTAAAAATAAGTGTCTATACTGTTTAAAATCCAGTATTACACTGCCTTACTGTCAGAGCAGAGGATATTGTCTCACCCTGCTCTGCACATGCTAAGTTGCTCTCTATTATTAGGCACTACAGAGTTTGTAGAGGCCGATCTGCTGACAGCTTTAAAGCGTAATTAAATCCTCCTAGCCTTTTTAGCCAAGAAATCTGCTTCTGTTTGATCTGCAACTTCCATGGTGCTGCACATGTGATCAGACGACACCAGCTATTTATATTAAAAGAGGGAGGGGAAGGGAGGGAAAAAATGGGGATGGGGAAAAGTGGGACTTTAGATGAGACTCTTGCCATCAGGTCTCCATACCTATGTATATGATTGAGCAATAGAACACACAGTGTTCAAAAATGAGTGGGACTTTATATGAGGTGTGGCCAGTTTACAAATAATGATATACATAATGATGTATACATATGCTGGTAAGCACAAAGAAGTATACAATTAATTAACATCACATATTTATTAACATATCATCAGTACATATAAAATACAGAAACAGTAAACAAACATACAAGGTATGTATAATAAAATAGTCTGATAAAACCATACACAATGAAAAAGGCAATAAAATAATATTTGAAAGAAATATGTGACTGAAATGAATAAAGAATGGTTGGATGCATGATGTAGCTAGCAAATATAAATTGCCTCATAGGCTCGGAAGCATGATGGGGCTTGCAAATATTGACTGCCTCATAGGCTCGACGCGTTTCTTGAAAATAATTTTCACTTCCTCAGGAGCAGGCATGATTCTGATATCTAGAAGGACACATCCAAAATATTGCATCCAACAAAAAAGTATATTTGGAATATTAGGTAAGAAATGTGACTTAGGGTATTGGCTGTCAGTGAGGCTGTGAATCACCCAGAAAAAAGTCCAAAATGGGAACAGAGAGAGCATTAACCCCCGCACAAGGCCAGAGCGCAAGGTCCATGTAAACAGTAAAGATCTCCATAGTGGGTCTTGAAGAGCTCAGCTTGATAATCAAGTAAGGCTGTATAAAAATATCAAAACGGTAGCATATATAAAAAACCATAAGGTTATATTAATAGAGTAGGCAGACCCAAGACCAAGATACCAGGGGAAAATGACAAAATATGTGCAGCTGTACATCAGTCAGCCCAGGTAGAGTGATAAATATTAGTGAAAAGTGTAGGACAACATAGGTAAAAAATCTAACTAACATAACCAACCAAATGGCTGCTATAAAATAAAGAACAATAGAGAAGGTGACTATCACCAGTAGGTGTAGAAAAAAGACATCCCATGAAAGGTGCTAGATAGTGTGACCGTAGATACGTGCTTAAGGTGATGTGCATATGAAGGTGAATAGAGAGAAAGGACCTATGCAATGCCAAGGCAGGGATGGCTCTCAGCATCACGGTGCTGTTCAGAATAGTGGGAGTCCACCGTGCAAACTAATGTTACCCAGGATGGTCTCCCTCAAATGAATGCCGATGGAAACACGTTTCGGGACGTCGACGACATGAAATGACGCCACGCTCCGCACGGAATGATGTGGGAAAAGTACCAATTATCATGTATTAAATAAATAAAATGGACATAATGCTGGATGAACTGGGTAGACATGATTAGGATAAACTAATAAACCGCTGGTTACAGCTATTTGATGGTTTGACATTGTGGTTGAGGAAACAAGCAAATGTGACAACAATCCCGGCATTCCAGGAATGTAACTGTTTTTTGAAACTGGTAAATTGATGGGTTTAGTTCAGCTTTATGATTTACTGCTGTTCAGGGGCTCTGGGCTTCAGCAAAATTGAAGTCTCCAGCAAGAAGAAACAGATGCTGGAGGCAATTTACAGCACAAGCTAATTTTGGTAGCATAATTATTGATGTAATATGTACGTCCCTTGCTAAAGAACATCATTTTTTATCAAGTTGTTAGGACCAGGCCTATTTCTGACAGTATTTTTTTGCTAGAAAACTACTTAGAACCCTAATATAGTTACATTATATATATTTTTTTTAGCAGAGACCCTAGAGAATAAAATGGAGATAGTTGCAATACTTTGTTACATCGTATTTGTGCAGCGGTTTTACAAACTAAATTTTTTGGGAAAAAATACACTTCTCTGAATTAAAAAATAAGAAAACAGTAAAGTTAGCCCAATTTTCTTCTATAATGTGAAAGATGATGTTACGCAGAGTAAATAGATACCCAACATGGGTCATGCTTCAAAAATGCACACGCTTGTGGAATAGCGACAATCATTAGTACTTAAAAACCTCCATAGTCAACGCTTTCAAAACTTCTACAGGTTACCATTTTAGAGTTACAAGGGAGGTCTAGGGCTAGAATTATTGCACTCGCTCTAATGATCTAGGCCAGGGCTCAAAATTTCAAGTCCTGAGCTACTAGCCAGGCCTTAAGGGTTACTCGCCACCAGTTGCCCCACCTATAGGAGACACCCCCCCCCCATCATGTGACCATAAATAAGACATGCTGTGCCTTGTAGTCCTATATGAGACCCCCCCCCATCATGTGACCATAAGACATGCTGTGCCTTGTAGTCCTATATGAGACCCCCTCCTTAGCCATGTGACTAGAAATATGGAATGCTGAGCCTTGTAGTCCTATATGAGACCCTCCCCCATCATGTGACCATAAGACATGCTGTGCCTTGTAGTCCTATATGAGACCCCCCCCTAGCCATGTGACTAGAAATATGAAATGCTGAGCCTTGTAGTCCTATAGGAGACTACTAGGGTCACCACGTGTCCCGGATCGCCCCGGGACAGTCCCGCATTTGGAGAGTCTGTCCTGGGTCCCGGTCACCCTCATTCCGGGACAATGCAGTGTCCCGGAATGATCTGAGCCCGTGAGCCGCCGTCCGCCGACCGTGAGAACGCGTGCCGCTGCTGCCACACTACCGCTCCGCTCCCCCACCGAACCGGCAGAAAGGAAGAGGAAGTGCGCGAGCATTCATAGTGCATGTGCTGGACTGTACCATGTCCGACATTCCGCTGGATGAGGGAGGATGGCTGGGCTGTACCATGTTAGAGGGCGGGCTGTACAAGAAGACCTCACCACCATCCTGACCTGAGCAGCAGTGGGCGCAGCATCCCCAGCGCCTCCAAGTCAGAGCCTGCACTCTTTCTCCAACCTTCACTCCCAGCTGTCACTATCATCAATAAGAAGGAAGACAAGCTGACCGAGGACCAGAGGACGAGGATGGGCGGGAGGTAGGTGCATCACACAAACACCTACCCACAGACAAGGGCTGGGGCAAGGGGGCACAGGAGGGACTGCAGGCAGGGTTAGGGGGTTCCTCTCACTCACCCACCTCTCTCTCTTCCACTCCCTCTCTCACCCCCCCCCCCTCTAATCCACCCCCCTCTCTGTCACCCAACCCCCTCTCTCTCACCCACCTCTACTTCCTCTTAACCACCCCCCACTCTCTCACCCACCTCACATCCTTAGATCTCAGGGGTTTATGCTGGGACTTCTAGTCCTTCAGTTTTGGAGGAAGTCACATCCTTATATCTAAGGTGTTCATGTTGGAAATTGTAGTCCTTCATTTTTGGGGGAAGTGACCCCCCCCCAAAAGTGAAGGACTACAGGTTCCAGAATGAGCCCTTCAGAGCTGAGGTTGTGACAGCCCCCCCCCCCCCCCCCCCCCAGTGGAGGGGATAGGATTCAAGTAGGTCAGTGTAATGGTCAGTATAGGAATCAGGTAGGTTAGTGTAGTGGTCAGGTGGGTCAGCGTAGGAATCAGGTAGGTCAGTGTAGTGGCCAGGTAGGTCAGTGTAGTGGTCAGTGTAGGAATTAGGTAGGTTAGTGTAGGGGTCAGGTATTTCAGTGTAGGAATCATGTAAGTTAGTGTAGTGGTCAGGTAGGTTAGTGTAGTTGTCAGGTAGGTCAGTGTAGGAATCATGGAAAATATGATAGGGTAATTGGCGCTGCCAAATTGTGAAAAATGTACAAAGGTGTGTCTCACAAATCTAGGTACATATAGGTGATCAATAAATACTATCAATAGTATAAGTGATAGTCCTTATATATACCTAATGGTTCTGATATTAGGCCACAATAGGTGTTATAAACATCAATAAATTACCAATAATTCATCAATTAATAATACTAATAAATACTTAATAGAATTCAATAAAAAAGTAGAGAACCAGCATAAATAAATAAAACTGTGAGCAGTGTCTCAAAGCTGAAAATAAAGTGACTCTTTGTAATAAATGATGTAAACACTAGGTGGCAGTGCTGGTTAAAATTAATAAGTGTGGATATCCAAGTAAAACAAGTAATAAGTGGTACAAGGTGCCAAGTGCTATAATTATATCAGAAGTAAATAGCAAGAAGTCTCCCAATTCAGTGCAATAATGGATATCCAAGTGAAATTTGATATATAAAAAACATCGAAATAAATTAATTAATATAGTGTGCCAGGTGAAAAATAAAAGAGTTTCGGAACTCTAAAAAACACTTAAAGAGATCCCAGGAATAAATAAATAGATGTCTGGTGAATAAATAAATGTAAATATAAATAAGGAATTGAATAGTCCGTAATATAAGTGAAAAAAGTCCACAAATTATGATCAATATAGTAGTCCAAAAAAGTGCAGTATGGTGATAAAAAGTGCCAAAAGAAATTTCATGGATGGAGGGGGTGCTTCCCAGTGTTGGATCAGGATGTGGGTGCTGGGTGAGGGAATTCCGTGCTCCCCTTCCTATGTAGCCCGCACTCACCAGAGAGCGGCACCCCTACAGGGGTAACCAGCGTTGGATATTTGGGGTATTCCCCGGTAAACAGCGGTGAGCCTCTTCTCTCCTCTTGGGACCAGTTGCACTTCCTCCCTCCAATGGTTAGGTGTTTGGGTAAGCGATGTATAATAGGGGTGATAGGCAGCGCTCCAGAGTAATAAGGGTCTGAGATTATATGGATAGAAAACGCTAATATAGTGATGTACCATAAGATGTATCCATTTATTAGACAAATAAAATCAAGTACTCACATTTAAAACAAAGGTACAGCATCTATAAGCAAGTAGGGACCGCGAACCCCTCGTGTAGCAGTATTTCCGGACGCCGTGCTTCTCAGCGACCGGATGTGCGTCTCAAGGTGCGGAACTGACGTGCCTACGCTCTACGCGTTTCGTCATCAAGCTGACGTCATCAGGAGCTGCTCCTCTGTCTGTCTCTCTGGCATCATGGGTGGTATCATAACTCCCACGCAGGGGGCGCTCTATCATGGCTCTGGCTGGCAGTGCACTGTCACAGTGTGTCACATGACATTAAATTGGTTATATTTAACAAAATCAGCAGCCATGTCATGTGACACACTATGACAGAGCCAGTCAGAGCCATGATAGAGTGCCCCCTGCCTGTGTGTTATCATAACGCTGATGTTCTTAACCAGTTGCCAACCGCTCCATAGCAGATTTCCTGCTTTAGGGGGTAGGGATTGACCGATTATCGGCAATGCCGATATATCGGGGGGCCGATATGCACTTTCCCCAATATATCGGAATCGGCCCCTGAGGTTACCGATATTGCCAATATTTCGGGAAAGTGCTGTATCGGAGTGATGCCTGCAGCTAGAGGCATCACCCTAGTATTGGCTTCCATAGCCGACGGTCGGCTGTCTTGTAATGACAACCGATGTGGCTGAGAAGCTGCTTGGCTGTCATTACAAGGAGTGGGAGGGGATGTCTCCCCCCTCCCATCGCCTTCCGCGGATCGCCCAGGTCTCCCGTCCCACCGGGAGACCCAGGCATCCTACCTGCAAGGCCGCCGAAGAGAAGACCCGATCAAAGCCGCATTCGGCTCTGATCGGGTCTCCATGTAAAAAACCCGGAAGTGATGTCATGACATCAGTTCCGGGTACTCGGCGGAAAATTTAAAAAAAATGCTTTTAAGTGCAGAGGAGGGGTTTGGGGTATTTTAGACCCCCAGATACCTCCTCCAGAGATACCGATATCTGATGACCAAAATATTGGTATCATTATCGGCAATAAAAAAACGATATCGGTCGATCACTAATAGGGGGGGTTGTGCTGCCCAGGATCATGTGTGCATATATAAGTGATCCTGCATTTCCAGGTATCAGAGTCGATCACCTGGTGCGGCGCACTCGATGTCTGCCAGTACCCGCCAACCATCTGTACACAGACAGAACGGCGGTCTGTCAGTATGGAAGACATTAATCCTGTGTTCCTGCAAAGCAGGGACAGGAATCTTTGCCTTCCCTTAGTATAAGCACCTCCCCCACAGTGAGAAAACACTGGCTAGGCACACATTTACCTCTTGATTGCCCTAGATGTTAACCCCTTCCCAGCAAATGTCATTAGTACAGTGACAGTGCATATTTTTATCACTGATCACCGTATTAGTGTCACTGGTCCCTAAAAAAAAGTTTCATTTAGTGTCCCATTTGTCCGCTACAATATCGCAGTCCCGCTATAAGTCGTTGATTGCCGCCATTACCAGTAAACAAAAATGATATGTCCCTGGATTTCATATTAAAAATCTGGTCACCTTATGTATAAGGAAGATGGTGGTTATAAGGGTCTTATATACTTCTAACATGTGTAATGCAAATGATGGAGCTATTCCATGGGCCCGTGTGTGATATCACCATTGAGAACAGCTGCTCTGTGTATAGGACATAGCAGAAGCAGCACTCGTGATGTATTTGGACCGGAAGTCAGAGCTTTAAAAGCAAAGTCTATCTTCTGGAAAAATGCAAGTGGGTCTGGCTGCAGAGCGGAGCTCCACTTGTCACAGAAAACATCTGATCTCCACTTCTGTCCACAATGGAGCTCCAGCTGCAGGCCATTCATTGTTTGTTACAATAAAGTTCAATAAAAAAAATAAAAGATGGAGTGGAGATCGCACGTTTCCTGTGAAAAGTGGAGCTCCAACTCTGCAGTCACACCCCTCTCCAACAGGTTCACTCTTATTGGTTGCTTTCCTGTTAAGCACTGCCCTATAAAATTTACATATGTAAAAGTTCAATTACCCATGTTACATTGCATGCCTCTATATGTCGTTTATAAACTCTTGAATTAGTCCTTAGATGATAGTGCAGACAATTAGAGGATAGCTACATACTTATCTAAAACAAACAGGACGTTTCATAAAAGACTCGGATACTCTCCTGCGTCACTATAAGCTGACAGAGTTAGCATTGAACGAGCTATATAAAGAACGTGGGGGGACGTTTGTATCAGACTTTCTGAAGACCTGACGTCTAGGCTACACACAGAGGACGCACGTTCCTCCCATTCCTCCGCCTAGGGGAAAGTCCCCGGACCTCGGGCAGAGAGTGCCGCGTGCTCTCGTAGTGCGCAGTAATCCGGCTCTACCACCCATATCACTCCGCCAAGAAGCTCCCAGAGCCGAGCGGCTTGGGTTAGGGCAGGACCTCTCGTCAGTCTCCATAGATATTCAGGTAGCGAGGTGGACATACCGCGCCAACACAACGGGGCTCATTCTCAGAATGTCACTTTTTTGGGAGCTTGTCTCATGTCTCTGATAATATAAGGTGGGGGTGGGGAGGAAGAAGCTTTTTTTTATTCCATATTTCTGCATTAAAGTGGTTGTAAACCCACTTTGTTGACATTTATTAAGGCTTACATATAGGTGCTATAAATATCTCCTAAACTTGCACAGTTTAGGAGATATTTACAGTGCAAACTGACGATGACGTCATCGCTACATTCCCTCTGAAGGAACTGCCACCCGTGCCGTTCCTTCAGAGCCCTGTGCCGTGAACGGCGGCTCTCGCGCATGCGCGGGAGTGATGTAATCGTGCCTCCAGATGGCCGGAGGACACAAACCACAAAGCAGGACGGCTGTCGCTGAGCGGGCGGCACTGCGGGGGCTTCATTTTAAGGTAAGTATTTCATAATGAGCTAGTATGCGATGCGATACTAGCTCATTATGCCTTTGTCTTTATAGGTTTTTTATTTATCTCATTTTTTTTACCGAGGGTTTACTTCCTCTTTAACCCTTACCCTTCCACTTCTAATTTTTCATACCGCTCAACTTTGTGAGATGGGAATGAGGGATACCTACTTGCAAAGGTATGTAGGCATAGGACACACCCCTGCCACGCCCCCTAAAAGAGAATTATAAAAAGAAAATTATTAGTTAAACCTAGAAGTGTGTTTTTTTTTTTTACCAAACATTCCTTTACATTGGCTTTGACATTCACAAATGCATCTGTTTAGAAATTGGATAAAAGATTTAACACTTTTTGAAAGATAAATAGTGCATTTTATATACAAATATATAGATCTAACCAAAATGAGGAAAGAGGGACTTTGTTCCAAATTAGGGACAGTCCTTTGAAATCAGGGACAGTTGGGAGCTATGATTTTTGCACGTTTTAAAACAGAGTTACAGCCTGTATTAAAAAAAAAAATTAAAAGTCAGTAGCTACAAATACCGTAGCTGCTGACTTTTATGATAAGAACCTGTCGAGGGATCACGCAATGTCGGCACCCGCAGCCGACCCTTCCATCGGCTCTGGGTGTAGGCGCCGGCATCCTTTACCACTTTATTAAACTCTGGTCCGACCACATCTGGAGTTATTCTGTCCAGTTCTGGTCGCCAGTCCTCAGAAGGGATGTATTGAAGCTTGAGAGAGTACAGAGAAGGCCAAAAAAACCTATTAGGGGGATTAGAGGACCTTAATTACAAAGAGCGTTTAGAAGCACTTGATTTATTCTCCCTGGAGAAGAGACGCGTGAGAGGGGACATGATAGCGATTTACAAATACCTCAGAGCTTAGAAAAAAAACGATTCAGTCGCAAGGAATGCATGAGGACACGAGGTCATACAATGCGTTTAGAGGAGAAGAGATTTAACCTCAGGCTACGCAAGGGGGGGGGGGGGGGGGTTCTATACTGTAAGGGCTACAAGACTGTGGAATTCCCTGCCACAAATGGTAGTAACTGTGGGGAGTATGGCTATTTTTAAAAGACTCTTGGATGTACATCTCAAGGATCGAAACATTCAGGGGTATGAGAAATGAATATGTCCACACACACCTACACAGCTTGAGCTGGATGGACTATTATCTTTATTCAACCTCACCTACTATGTAACTATGAAACAGGAAGTGAAGCCTTGCAGCTTCATAGCCTGTTTCCTACTGTGCATGCGCAAGTTACGCTGCGCTTTATGAATGGTCCCGCTGTCTTCTGGGACCTGTGAGTGTCTCCCAGAAGGCAGTGGAGGAAGGAGAAGGGGTCACTAATGACGTAGGTCACCACAGCACACTTATACATAAGTGGGTGCGGGTACCTGTTTTTCTCTATCGTCCATTGACAGACGCAGCTCTTATGCCATTGGGTTATGCTGCCCCCTACAGTAGTAGTACTAGGCAGGAAAAAAAACAGTTTACCATGCCTACGGGGGCTGTCCCTTTAGGCATAAACCCACACACCCTGCTCCAGCATACCAGTTTGTTTCTGTCTAGTGAAGAAGTAGGACCTAGGTTTCCTGCTGGGACTTCGGTCTTTTATTCTTTTAAAGAATATTTTCTTTTCTCTACTCACTTCTGCTAGTTAGTGTTCAGGGGGATCCTCCTGGTGAACAACAAGCGATAGCCGGCTGAGGTTTCGCACTGGATAATCTAGATCCTTAAAGAGGAAGTAAAGTAAAAAAAAAAAAAACCGAGAAAAAAAAAGCCCTGTAAAGAGAAAGGCATAATGAGCTAGTATGCATCGCATACTAGCTCATTATGTAGTACTTACCTTAAAACGAAGCCCCCGCCGTGCCGCCACCTCAGCGACAGGACGGCGACATGTCCTGCCGTCCCGCTTCCGGGTTCGCGTCCTCCGGCCATCTGATTGGCCGGAGGCGCGATTACATCACTCCCGCGCGTGCGCGCGGGAGCCGCCGTTCACGGCACTGAGCTCTGAAGGAACGGCACGGGTGGCCGTTCCCTCAGAGCGCCTGCGCCGATGACGTCATCGGCAGTTTGCGCTGTAAATATCTCCTAAACGGTGCAAGTTTGGGAGATATTTATAGCACCTATAGGTAAGCCTTAATATAGGCTTACCTATAGGTAAAAGTTATACAAGAGGGTTTACAACCTCTTTAAGGTCTCCCAGCCTGGCCTACGTGAGCAGGTTATAGTCCCGCACTAGGCCTCGCCACGACAGAGCCCCGTTTTTGGATGGGGACGAGCCTGCGAGTGGATGTCTCACTGGGACGCGATGACCTGGAACGCCCTGAGTCGCAGCTTACCTCTTGGCTAGCAGCACCTCCACTCTGGGTGGGAGGTGGTCTGTCTGGAGCTGAGCCCAACCGGTCCATGGTATGATGAGTAAATGCAACCCCCCCATATCCCTTCGTTGTCTTGGGGGGGGGGGACGTGGGCCCACTCCTGGGGATGATAGGACTGGTGCTTCCTAAAAGATCTCCCTGGCCTGTTGGGATGCCTTGCCCTGTGCCTTGCCCCCTTCCCCCGCCCCCTGCCCATATTGCAGTTTTCACCTGGGGGGCGCCATTGCTGCGGCACCGGGCACACTGGAGGCATGAAAATGGTACCTTTTCCTGCTAGGTCTTGTTGTAGATCCTTTGTGGCCTCCGATTTTGGGTCCCCTGACCGCATGGCACGCCGTGGGGGCTACCATCTTTAGTGCGGGCATAGGAGAATTTCTCCCCATTGACTTTCATGGTGCAGCCATTATCCCTGTGCTTCCCTTAGACTTGCACTGGCAGCCATTTTTGTGTAGCTCTATGGAGCTACACAGGCAGCGTGACCTTTCACATTCTATCCAGGCTGATGTCATATCCTGTGACTTTCACTTTCCTGCTGCACAGATCGGCTCTGGAGGTTTCTCAGAGATGTGGTAAAGTACTGGGGTCTCTGTGGGAATATCTCTGCTATCTGCATATATTTAAAGGGGACTCCACATACCACTGTGATCGGCGGTGGGGACTGTGCTCAGCGTTCCTAAAGAAACAGTACACCAGTTTTCTTTTGAACTACTTATGGAGTCCCAGGCAATGGTTTCACCCTCAGACCCCCTTAGTGTGACTATCAGACCTTCCGGATCACAGTCGCTTGCTGCGATTTAAGCAGCATTGGAAAGCCTGGCGACCAAGGTCGATTTTGTGATGAAAAAGGTTAATAGCCTAAAACGCCCGCTGCCTTCATTGTCTTCGATGGGGTCCTCTGATTCAGAGACTGATATGGTCACCATGGACGCCCCCCTCCTTGGGGGATCGCTGTCCTCGCAATTGGATGGTGAAGAGGACCTGTCCTCTTCAGCTGCAGCGCGGGAACGTGCTTTGGTGGAAGCCCTGATTGTTTTAGTAAGGGAACCTTTAAAAAGGCAGATGAGCCCACACCGGCAGGGACACGGGTGTCCTTTGGCTCCCACAAAACCCAAAAATTGGGCAAGGTTTTCCCTTGTCCCGAGAATTTTTACGATATTGTTAATGAACAATGGCGGCGCACCAAGCACGTGCTAGCAGTGCCCAAGCGCTTTAAACACCGTTATCCCTTTGACGAAACGGTCTCGAACCAATGGACGCTACCGTCTAAGGTGGATCATTCTGTATCTAGGTTGAACAAATCTACTATAGTGCCTGTGGAAGATTCCCCAGTGTTTACGGATCCCTTTGCTGCCACCTTCATGTGTTGGTGGGTTCAATCCTGAACTCGATTTTTGTGTCCGTTTTGGTATCACAGATGGTTAGAATAGGTAAAGGTTTTTAAGGGGAACCTAGATGCTGACTTATTTTCCCCGGAACTGATGGAACTTATGGACCAGATGGCCCAGGCCCTGGTGTTCCTGTGTAATGCGTCCTCCTTGGATGCGGCTCCTCTGGTGGCCAGAGCTAACTTGTGGGAAGAGTACTATTCTTCCTCAATCCTCCAAAGGTAAGGCACCCCTTAGTAAGCGCTTATAGACGTTTTTTTCGTGCCTCATGGGTGCAAGAAAAAGGTAAGCCGTTCAGGGCTTATGGAGGGGCTAAAAAGCCATGGTCAGGCAAGACCAAGACCAGCCAGTCCGGTTCTGCGGACAAGTCCTCTTCAGCATGAAGGGGCGCCCTCACCCGTTTCTGGGTTGGGGGAACGTCTGTGCTTTCAGGAACCCTGGACTTCATTCAAGACAAATGGGTTCACAAACTGATTTGTTCCGGTTACAAGATCGAATTTTGGTCCCGGCCAGGGGACAGGTTCTTTCAATCAAATCTTCGCCTGTCTCTGGATCGTTTGAAGGATCTCCGGGACGCAGTGCAGGATCTCTTTGCTTAAGGAGTGATTATGCCGGTTCCTCTGCAGGAACGTTTTCAAGGTTTCTATTCAAACCTGTTCATGGTGCCCAGGAAAGAGGGTAAGGGGTGTTTCAAATCCTGGACCTCAAGGCCCTGAACCGCTTTGTGTGGGTGCAGAAGTTTTGAATGGAATCCAGTCGGTCCGTTGTAGCTACTTTACATCAGGGGGATTTTCTGGCCTCCATCAATATCAAAGATGCGTATCTAGACATCCTCATCTACGGGGGGCACCAGCGATTTCCCTGTTTTGCGGTGGCAAAGGAGCATTTTCAATTTGTGATGTTACCCTTTGGTCTTGCCTCCACTTCCAGAGTCTTTACCAAGGTACTGGCCCTGGTATTGGTCTTGCTGCACTAAAAAGGATTGCGATCCTGGGATATCTGGACGATCTCCTATTGAGAGCGGACTCTCACTCGGCTCTGTTGGGCGACTTGTCAATTACAGTTCAGACCCTTCAGGAACTCAGGTGGACTATCAATTTAAAAAAATCTGCTCTGACGCCTTCAGTGAGGTTGGATTATCTGGGGCTGACTCTAGATTCCGCCTTGGCGAGGATCTTTCTTCCCCTGGAAAAACTTCAAAAAAGTTGCAGGGAGCGATCCGGTTGCTGTTTGAAACCGATCTGTCCTCACTACGGACTTGCATGAGAGCCCTGGGTCTGATGGTATCAACCTTCGAGGCGGTTCTGTTTGATCATTCTCACTCGAGACTTCTGCAAAAAAAGATTCTTGCCAAATGGAACAGGGTTCCACAGTCCTTAGGCAAAATTATAAGCTTGATCTGACTCATGAGGTCTGCTCTATCCTGGTGGATCCAGTCGCCAGCATTGTGTCAGGGCAAATCCTTTCTACCACTGTTTTGGGCGGTGGTCACCACGGATGCCAGCCTGTCAGGCTGGGGTGGAGTGCTGGGGAAGCTCTGTGCCCAGGGGACATGGTCAACAGAGGAGTCTTCTTACCGATCAATATAGGAGCTCAGAGCAATCAGCTTTGCCTGATCCACTGGACGAATTGGCTACGCAGTTCTCCGGTTCGGATCCAATCGGACAATGCCATGGCTGTGGCTTTCATCAATCATCCAGGGGGCACCAAAAGTGTCCTGGCAGCCAAGGAGGTGGCCGATATTTTGGTATGGACGGAAGACAATGTTCCGGCTCTTTCCGCAGTCTACATTCCGGATGTGGAGAATTGGCAAGCGGATTAACTGAGTCGTCAGGTGCTGGATTAAGGGGAATCGTCCCTTCATCCGGAGGTGTTTCATCTTCCATGTGTCTGGTGGGAAACTCCGGAACTCCAGAGGTTTGTGGCCAGGTCTTGGGATCCACTGGCGGACGCTACAGATGCCTTGGTGGCTCCTTGGAGCCAGTATCGGCTTATCTATGCCTTCCCTCCGATTAAAATTCTTGCCAAGGCTTCTTTGCAGGGTGGCGGTGGAAGGAATTCTGGTTGTTTTGGTGGCTCCAGACTGGCCTCGTCAGTCTTGGTACACAGACCTAGTAAAATTGGTCGCCGATCGTCCATGGAGACTTCCTCTGAAGGAGGATCTGCTGTCCCAGGGTCCGATCTTCTATCTTGGTTTACGGTCACTGGCTTTAACGGCATGCCCGTTGAAGGGCAGGTGTTGACAGATAGGGGTATCTCTGAATCCTAGATTCCTACCCTGTTGGAGGCTAGGATGGTGACTTCTAGGAAGATTTATCATCGTATGTGGAAATCGTACATTTCATGGTGTGAATCGCTGACGCTGCACCCTCGCTTGTTTTCTATAGCTAGGGTTTTGGCCTTTTTACAAAAAGGGGTTGAGCAGCCTTGGGCACTATCAAGGGCCAAGTGTCGGCCTTGGCTATATACTTCCAATGTCCACTGGCTGCTAATGCCTTGAGTCACACTTTTATTCAGAGGGTGCGTCATCTTGCTCCCCCGAGGAGATCCCCGTTGCCTCTGTGGGATCTCAATCTGGTTTTGTCTGTTCTCCAAAAGCCTCCTTTTGAGAACATTAGGGAGGTTTCTCTGCTTTCCTTATCCCAGAATGTTGCTTTTCTGGTGGCAATTACTTCTGCCTGCAGAGTGTCTGAGTTGGCGGCGCTGTCCTGTCGTTCGCCTTATTTGGTGGGCCACAGAGATAAAGTGGTAATCCGACCTATTCAGTCTTTTCTCCCTAAGGTGGTGTCTGAATTCCATCTAAATGAAGACATTGCTGGGATGTGATTGAGGCTGGACGTGTTCCCTCGGAGCGCCGCATTCATCTGACCATTATACGGCTCTGCAGCGGGGTTTTACTCACCTAGTGCCGCTCTCACTTACCTTGGCTGATCTGGGAGTGTGCCTGGCTCATGGCGGGCAGGAAATCGGTGTCTGTGCCACAGCCTCTGAAGCAGCAGAGGATCCAAAAGACCAGGATCGCATGTGAGTCCTCCGCCATCTTGCCGCCATGTGTGGTCTGCTCCCCCTCCTCTAGCAAGCGGGCTGCAGGAATGGAGGTGAACACACAGTCTCCCAGCGGGGCGGCTCAGGCCTCGTGCTCCGGGGACATGTCTCAGGTGCTCACTGTGCAGCTGGAGGGTGAGACTCAGGCCACAGACATTACCAAGCCTATCCTGGAGACCATAGATGGTTGCAAGGCCGCCCTGATGATTCCCATTGATCACTTGGCCTCTGAGTGCACCCTCATACGCAACAACCTGGAAAAAATCTGTGGCTGCCTGAAGGGAGCTGAGTAGAGAATTTCTCAGGTGGAGGACACGGTTGCCGTGCTCAGCACCCAACTTGGGGAACTGCAGTCCCAGGTGAGCATCCTGACTGCCAAGATGGAGGACGCTGAGAATCGGCAGCGTCGGAACAATATCAGAGTAGTGGGCCTACCGGAGAAGGGTGAAGGGGCTCCTGTGGATGAATTGCTGAGCAGCTCTTTAAAGATCTACTGCAGCTGATGGATGTCTCCCCCACATATGTGGTTGAGAGGGCACATAGAGTACCAATAGGCTCTAGACCACCGGGGGCCCCACCGCTTTTCCTGGTCCGCTTTCTGAACTTTTGGGACAGAGACAGGATCCTAGTGGAGATGCGCAAGAAAGGGGAATTGCACTATGAGAATACTAAAATTATGTTCTTCCCGGATTTTGCTGTCGAGACACAGAGGAGGCGCCGTTCCTTCACTGAAGTTCGCAAGCGACTAGGCACCAAGGGCCTGAAATACAGCATGCTCTATGCGAGCAAGTTGAGAGTGGAATATCAGGATGTGGTTAAATTCTTTGAATCATCTGGTGAGGCTGCGGACTGACTTGATTCCATATAATGTGGGCTGCTTGCCTATTTGCCCTTTCTGCTCCTGCTGGTTTGGCTGGGTGAACTGTGACCCGGATCCTGCATTTTTCGCTGTGCCCATCTCTTTCTCCCTATCCTATGGACAATTTGATATGGATCGCAAAGTGCTCCGTTCCCTAAGTTTGCACTACACTGCTGTTTCCCATACCATCTGGCAGATGAGGATGCACCTGTACCCCGTTGTTTGGAGGTCATCGCATTGGAGCTTTGGGGTGACCATACCCTATAGTCTTATATCTTGTTGGATTTGCTCCGGTAGAGGAGCTCTTTTTCTTTTGTTTTTTTTTCTGCCCCTTTTTTGGACGGGAGACTGCTTTGAACTGTTCTAGCCACGCTACAGAGCCTTTGGCTGCAAGTTTTGGGGATAAGCTGGATGCCATGTTTTCTACTGTTTTGTGTTTGGGTATTACAGCAGGGTTTGTTTTCAAAGGGATTCAGGCACCCTGGTGTCTGTGTTCATGTCCTATGGGTCCTATTGCTATGCACTGTCATTTGTTACTGTCCCTCAGGAGGTGGATCTGAGTTCTATTGCTCACTCACAACCCTTCGGGGTTGGCTATGCAATTTAATCATTTTAATTATGTCAGTTAGGATTTTGTCGTGGAACATTAGGGGCCTAAATGACAAAGTTAGGAGGGCTCCAATGTTTGCTTATTTGAAGGCGGCATGACCGCACATTGTTCTCCTGCAAGAGACTCATCTTGATGGGAGCAGGGTTCTCGCACTCTGTAGGCCATGGCTTCAACATATGTTCCATTCGCCTTTCTCCTCTTATGCTAGGGGAGTATCTATCCTAGTTGCTAAAAGCGTGTCCTGCACCATCCAGAGGATAATCTCTGATCTGGGGGGGGGGGGGTATCTTATCTTAAAATTGGACATTTGCGGTGTAGCCATGGTTCTTGGTATGTATTTATGTGCCTCCGCCCTTTTACTCGCAGATCCTGTATGATCTCCTAGTGAAACTCGCCCCTTATCTGCACCTACTTGTACTTTTGGCTGGGGATTATAATACTATCATGGATGGCGCTCTGGACATCTCCAATCCCTCGCGGGCCTCCTCTCTAGACCTTGTCTCTTGGGCCTTGACTGCCCAGCTCACAGGGGTCTGGCGGTGGAAAAACCTTGGGGTGCGGAGCTACTCCTGTATGTCTCGCACCCACAGAACTGCCTCATGCATTGATTTGGCTTTTGCAAATAGAGCATGCCTGCCTTTGATGCGGGCGGCCTCTTATCTGGCGGGGGGTCTCTCAGATCATGACCCATTACTGCTTACCATCTGGGTGGTGGCCAGAGCTGTGGGGGGTGCTTGGAGTCTGTCCCCTGGTTGGCTGCAGGCGGAGCAGGTGTCGGAGAAGGTCCAACTTCACATGTCTAAATTTTGGGAACATAATGTCGATTCAGCTGAGGACACTGTGGTATCGGACTCGTTTAAGGCGGTGATCAGGGGACGGTATATTTCTGCTAATAAAGCGGTTCGCACTTAGCATAATTCTACTAGGGAGGCTTTGAGGGCTAGAGAAAGGGAATGTGAAAGGGAGTATGCGGATGCTCCTGGGGCGGTGGCCTTCGCCAACCTGGAGGTGACTAAGCACCATCTGGCCCTACATGATACCGCTTTGGCATGCTCCCACATACACCGCACCCAGGCGCATCTTTTTGAGTAGGGGGACAAAAATGGCAAACTTTTGGCAAAGCTGGTGGCTGATGTGCGAACCTCGGTTAATGTTCCCTGTGTCTGTTCTAGTTCTGGCGATATGCTTACTGATCTGATGACATTATGGCTAGGTTTGCAGAATACTATTGTTTGGAGTATGCTCCCATCCCGGCTTATGACCAGTCGGAGTTGGTGGCACTCCTTGACGCTCTTCCCCTGCCCTCGCTTGAGGTGGATGATAGGGCGTGGCTAGACCAAGACTTTACCCTCCTGGAAATTGAGGCTGCCATACGGTCCTTCCCCCCCAAAAAATCTCCAAGCCCGGATGGGTTTCCGGCTGATTGGTATAGACATCACTTGGACACCCTTTGCCCCCCGGTTACAGGCTCTATACGCTTACTGTTTTGAGACTGAAGTCTTGGCCCTGTCTATGTTGGAGGCCTATGTTTTTGGCTCTGCCTACCTATCAGAGGAGCAGCAGGCAAATCTATATTGCTTTCTGTCTAGCAGAGAGCAGGATCTGTAAGTGAGGTCTGCTCAGTGTGCTCAGTATGTGATTCATTGAGTTTAGAGAGTGTTTCACACTGGTCCAATAGGGAGGCATGTTGAACAGTGGGAGGAAACCTAAACAATGGGTACATGATACAGGCTTTGATACAGTCTTGGTGATTGGCAGAGACAGGCTGTCTTGGCGCATTCTGGGCTACTGTATAAAAGCCAGGAGCACGTGTGCTGCCCGGTCTTTGGCTGGAGAGCAGAGTCCCGGGGGGGGGAGGGTGGCTCTGCCTCCTCCTCTGTAGTGGCACGTGGCATCAGGAGGTCGTCCTGAGGGCCAGAGGAGCGGAGCTGAACCCAGAGGTCCAGGAAAGCTTACTAAAGGGGAGACACTGGAGACCCTGTAAAAACAGTATCCTGAGTACAGGGGATCGTGTCAAGGGGCCTGACCTGAGGGAGGCCACCCCGGAGTAGGATAGTCAGTGGTCAAGAAAGGGGATACTAGGAGAGTGTCCTGATTTGAAGATACCTTTAGTTCATCAAGTCATCTGGAAAGAGACTTAATCTTAAATTCATCTAGTGTCAAGGTGGATCAACAGCCTGGTTGTACCAACAGATAGATGTCCTCCAAACCTTGTGCATAGTTAATCTGGAGTATCCCACTAATCCCTTCTCTCATCCCTAATTTATACAATAAAAACAAAAAAAATACACACCCCTGGATTAATTATTGACTGAGCCAAGAAGTAACGTGATAGACTGTGAATGTCAATGTTGCTAACGGTAACCCAGGGGGACCCGAAAGTATGAATTTCCAGCAGTCCTCAAGGGGGCAGTGCTACAAAAGGATTTTACGGTAATTACAAAAATCCAGTTTCCTCTATCGTTCATCGACAGACACAGCTCCATATCGCCTTAGACCATTGGGATATCCCAAAGCAGTATATTCATGAGGGGTGGGAAGACAATGCAAAGAAGAATGTAACTCCCCAAAGGCTAAACGTAGCCAACCAGGTAATATGGAGCTCAACCAGGAACAACTGGAGCTCACCT
The DNA here is from genome assembly GCF_965119305.1 of Pelophylax lessonae. NCBI lineage: Eukaryota > Metazoa > Chordata > Amphibia > Anura > Ranidae > Pelophylax > Pelophylax lessonae. The sequence continues at coordinate 714,966,345 of NC_138768.1, forward strand.
AGAAAAAACATACTCCCTCAAAGAGAACAAAAAAGATTCTCTTTAAACAGCAGCCTGCAAAACCTTGCTGCCAAAAGAGGCATCCGAAGATGCCAACACATCAACTTTGTAGAATTTTGTGAACGTATGCACAGACGACCAACTTGCCGCCTTGGAAACTTGCATTACTGACGCCTGATGGCGAAAAGCCCAAGAGGCACACAGCGCTCTAATAGAATGCGCCTTCACTGGGAAAGGAGGAACCCTTCAGCGAATAAGCCTGAACAACCGTCTGCCTGATCCACCTGGAATTGGTCGCCTATTCCTAAACTAGGCAGAAACAAACTGACTGCTGTAGCAGAGTGTGGGGGGTTATGCCTGCAGGGACAGCCCCCATAGGCGTGGTAAAGCTTTTTCCTGCCTAATGCCTATTCCTGATTGGAGGAACATAACCTAATGGTCTAAGGAGATATGGAGCCGCGTCTATCGATGAACGATAGAGAAATCAGATTCCCTATTTATACTTACGGATGGATTCTGTTAGCGGCTGGCCGTGTCTGCTGCGATCATTTTTAGATGGTTAGGTGGACGGTGGTGAAAGCCTATTCCATTAAGGGTCCTTCTCTGTTATGGCGCATTTTATATGGGTGCTCAGTGCCTCTTGAGACTTTCATCTCAAGATGTGTTGGCATCTGCGGATGCCTCCTTTTAGCTGCAAGGGTTTGCAGGCCGCTGTTGGATAGGATTAGTCCTCTTTGAGGACGTACTTTTTTGTCAGGTGAGCTCAAGTTGTTCCTGATGAGCTCCTGTTTTACCTGGATAGCTACATTTAGCCCCCTCATGTTGACACTGCTTTGGGACATCCCACGGGTCAAAAAAGATATGGAGCTGTGTCTGTCAATGAACAAAAGAGAAAACCGGATTTTTGTCTTACTGTAAAATCCTTTTCTCTGATGCTCATTGGCAGACACAGCACCCACCCCTCTGTGGAGTTGGGTTATGTATTCTTCTGACACTGCTTGTTACAAAACTGACGTCCTAGAGCAGGAAGTGGGAGTATACCATCTGGGACTGCCGATGGGCATAGTCAAAGTCTTGTTAACCTTTGTTAACCCTTTTCCGCCTAGTATCCTACTCCTAGATAGAGCAGCATAACCCACGTGTCAAGGAAGATATGGAGCTGTGTCTGTCAATGAACATCAGAGAAAATGATTTTACAGTAAGACAAAAATCTATTTTTTTTGTGTGAGCAAATTAACAAATCTTGGTTGCAATCAATGGCCCGCATTTGTAGGAGTATTTTGTAGTATAGTGTCCCATAGAAAATGCTGATTCTGAAAGCAAAGTAAGGCTGGTGGCTGCACAGCCAAGTGTACCACTACCCCCAGAGGAGCTGCGCGTGAATTATTCCCCAACCCCTGCACAGCCAGTCAACAAGTATTTTCCACTCTCATCCAGACACAAGAAACAGTCTTTGAGCTTGTTTTTGTTGTTTTATTAGGGCGATAACTTTGATGGGGTAAAGGGGTTATGGGATGCCCAACTTGACTGAAGCTATAAATGGGGAACAACTTGCTCCCTATGTACAAAAATCCTGGACTGTTCTTCCTCCAGGACTCCAACAGTCTTTGGTGATCAAAAGCAAAAGCCCCTTTAGGACTAGGAATTACCATTCCCTTTTAGAAAATAGCACAGGTTGTTGTAAGCTGCATTCAAGAGTATCGCCAACTCCTCTGTAGAAACTGCTTCCAGCTCTGCTGCCTAAATTAACTACCAGACCACCTGGCTGCTTGTCTACCAGTCCACCTGGCTGCTCTAAGGATCTTCCAGAGCAAGGCATAGGAAGGGTTAAGCGCTGTCCTCCTAAAAGGCTTGCTACATGTGGCAATCTCCCTCCTTGTGAAAATCCCTGGGTGTGCTGATGTACTCACTCTGTCCCCTTTGCTCCCTGCTGTTCCTCAGGCAAGATTCCTTTTATAAACCATAATGCTCAGGATCTTCCCAAGCCTGCCCAGTCCCAGCCTGAAAGCAGATTCCCCCCCCCCCCCCCCCGGCCAGACCCAGGGGTCCCTCCTAGGCCACCTACAAACTCCTTAGCATTCCGTCTTCCACCCGATTCCCCTGCTAGCATGGCTCTCATATTTATTACCCTAACCATCTTCCACCCTGCCAGGACATTCTGTCTGGGGATTGGCCAAGTTCACTCATGTATTCAGAGCAGTCATCCTGGTCTCCACTCGCTAACTGCTGGAAGCATCTCCAAACTTCCAGATCCAGGGGGTGGTACCAGAAACCTGCCTCTATGAGTCATTCAGCCTGACATGCAGTAAACCTTGAACCAATTTCAGACTTACAAATCAACCATGAGTCATAACAATAATTTGCCTGCACTAACACTAATAGCAAACTAGAGGGTGCTACAACCCCACTGCCACCAACTTAAGAGACATTGCATGTCTCTTCTAAAATAAACAGCAAGCAGTCATAGGTGTGCGCACAGGGTGTGCCGGGTGTGCCTGGGCACACCCTAATCACCTAGGGCACATTAGCATTATCGCTCTGTATGCCAGTGAGGAGATGGGAAAGATCTCCCTCGGACCTGCTCTGCCATAAGAGAAGTGCCACACACTTCTATTTCACTTTGCCAGCAGGGAGAGTAATGTACCGGGGCCATATACATGTAGGCAAACACATGCATGTGTATTTAAACTTTGGGGTGCACACCCTAATGCAATAGGCTGCGCACACCTATGCAAGCAGTACAAAACTTTTTCGTGGAGCAGCAAGCATTAGCAAGAGAGAGGGAACTCTATGTGTATCTCCACCCCCTCAGCCATTAATAACACTTTCTGACTCCAATCCCCTTCCGCTGAACCACCACCCCGCCACATTCAACAGAGAAGAGTGAGACACCAGCGCTCTATGCAGCTCCCTGGATCAGGGACATGGAGCAGGTGTAAATATGGATCAGGAGTGCACTAAGGAGATAAATAACAAAGCTGGAGGTCTCTACTCAATCTCCGTTTAGGTTTATGATCATCTGTGTTGGTTTTTTTGTGCATAGAAATCAGACAGATGCCCCCCTGTCCCCATTCTCTCTCTCTGCTCTCTCTGGTGCATGGCCACCACTAAATACAATGGAAACCCTAGTGTTGAGCAATTCAAAACTCTCAGGTTTGAACATGGCCTGAGTCACAACGTGACCATGCACTTCATTCACCAGGGTGCGCAACACAGAATTTCTCTATTGTATCCCAGGGTGTCTCAGGTCTTTCAAAATCCTAGTCATGTTCACATTTTTTCGTGTAATTTTGACTTTTTAATTGTAAAATCAGGCATATTACTTTATGGTTTTTGTTAACATTTACATAGTGTTTATATTCTTTAAATATCATTTTAGTTCCTGTGATATTTCAATAATAAAATTAATTATCCATGTTTTGTCAGTAAAAAAAGTTGTGGGCGGGGCACACATGGGCCCTGAGGGAATGGGTATTCACTGTGCCCTGTCATACACTGCACACACTATCCTATTTTATTAGTAGCACTGTACCCACTGCTGTTAAATCTCTTCTGTAACTGCTGTTTCTGCCTGGGAGCTGGGGGCAGGTGCGCTGTGCTGTTACTCACACAGGAACCTTGTGAGTGAAATCAGGGTTGTTTTTTAGCTGCAATGTGCCACTGCTTGGTAACGCTGTGCTTCAAGCTGGTAGTGCTGCACTGTGTTTACAACAGGACAGCACTCCCTTCAGATCACATAGAACCCGCCCTGCCCTGTATATCTTTATAAAAGCAGATAAGAAAGCAGGGGATGTGCCTAGACTGGCAGCTGTCTCCTCATAATGTAAGTTGTAGCTGGTCTTCTCTCTGGGTGGAAGGAGAGAAGGCGAGCTCTGTTGGGGGAATTTGTGGAGGAGAGCTCTGTACTTCTTTGGGGGGGGGGGGGGGGGGTGTAGTAGTTTTTGCTTGTAAAGTAGCATTTGAGATATGTACTTCCGAAACTTTCCCTCTGTATGCAACATACTCCTGAACTATGCCCTCTGCATGCAGCATACTTCTGAACTCTGCCGTCTGCTCACAGCATAATCCTGAATTCTGCTATCTGTACGCAATATACTCCTGGTCCTGGACTCTGTCCTCTGTGCACAGCATACTCATGAACTCTGTCCTCTGTATGCAATATACTCCATAACTCTGCCCTCTGTACCAAACGTACTCCATAACTCTGCCCTCTGTACCAAGCATACTCCTGAACTCTGCCCTCTGTACCAAACATTATCCTGACCTCTGCCCTCTGTACCAAACATTATCCTGAACCCTGCCCCCTATACCAAACATACTCCATAACTCTGCCCTCTGTACCAAACATACTCCTGAACTCTGCCCTCTGTGCCAAACATACTCCTGAACTCTGCCCTCTGTACCAAACATATTCATGAACTCTGCCCATTGTACGCAGCGTACTCCTGAAGTCTGCTGTCAGTATGCAGAGCACTGCTAAACCCTGCACTCTGTATGCTTTGTACCTGCTAGGTACCTAAAAGCTACCGGAAACGTCCAAAAACCACACCCACGATCTGTTGCAGCGTGCTGTGTTTTCTGCCTCTTCTTTTCCTCTAGCAGGAGAGCCCAGGTTGTGATCTTGCACACAGCCCTACTACTTTCATAAAACGTCCCTGACCACTGTATTTGTGCAGGCAGTTATATGCAACACTTGTAGCTCCCAGGCATTGAAATACATCTGTACTTTACGTTATATGCCAGAATACCCTTGTGTAATTTTGAAGTTTTCTTTTTATTTGCACTGTTTGGGTATTTTACGTGTCTTTGGCATCATTCTTTTAAAAGTGTTTAGTACCTGGCATTTGTAGCAATGAGAGAAGGATTTTTTCAGGAATGTGTGTGCATTCGGTATTTCGAATAGCTAAGCTAAGGTGGAATTGCTAAGTCGATGTAGGTGAAGAGTATTAAAGTCTGCAGCTGTGTTCTAGTGATGCAGTTGATGAGTGCATGGTACTTAAAGTTGTTGTAAAGCCTTAACCACTTCCCGTCGGTGCACTGCCTATTTACGTCGACAGTGTGGCTTTCCCAGGCAAAATCACATTAATAGGTGTCATCTGCCTGGAAGGCCACTAGGGGGCGAGCGTGCGCCGGCGGTGGCGCGCTCCCGCCCCCGATCGTCAGCGGGGAAGCCAGACGGAGAAGGACAGACGGCTAATGTAAACACAGCAGTTCGTCCTTCTCCCTGCATTAATCACAGAGACCATGCGATCCTACTATATAGGATCGCATGTCTCTATGATCATTTCAAAAGCCCAACCCCCCCACAGTTAGACTCACTCCCCTAGGCTTACATTTAACCCATTGATCACCAATAGTATTAACCCCTTCCCTGCCAATGGCAATTTTACAGTAACAGTGCATATTTTTAGCACTGATTACTGTAGTAATGTCACTGGTACCCCCAAAAGTGTCAAAAAATGTAAGTTAGGGGTCCGATCTGTCCACCGCAATGTCGCAGTCCCAAAAAAAATCACAGATCGCCGCCATTACTAGTAAAAAAAAAAAAACAATAAAAATGACAAATCTTTCCCATAGTTAGTAAACGCAATAACTTTTGCGCAAACCAATCAAAATACGCTTATTGCGATTTTTTTTACCAAAAATATGTAGCAGAAAACAAATTGGCCTAAAATGTTAATAGATTTTTAAATTTTTTTTGGGAATGTTTTTTCAAAATTTCGCTTTTTTTTTTCGTTTATAGCGCAAAAAATAAAAATCGCACAGGTGATCGAATACCACCGAAAGAAAGCTCTATTTTTGGGTTAAAATAATACAATGCTGAATCGCAAAATAGGGCCTGGTCATTAAGCAGGAAAATCTTTCGGTCTTAAAGGGGTAATGCCTTGAACGGGCCACGACAACCCTAAGCAATCATTGATCACTGTTTTTATTAGGGGTGTTGAAATTAACCATAGCGTCAATGCATCGCGATGCAGCCTTGAACGATTTGAAATCGATGCTGAGTAACGGCCGCATCGAGGCATGGATGACGTCATCCCGGCTCCCCCACCTCTCCCAGGACAGCCCTGCCAGTGCACTCTAAAAATAAAACAAACTAGTGTTAGTGACTCCGTTTCATGGACCCCTTCCTACAGTGTGTAAGGGTTAATGTAAACTGATGCTTCTACCTTATTATTATTTCCGATCTTTCATCGCCGTCAATCACTTGCCCTCTGGCTGGCTGATTTCCCCCCCCTCCTCCCCGCCGGCCGGAGTGCGGGAGTGCATGAGACTGATGGAGATGATGGCTCTGAGGAAGAGGGTTCTCCCTCAAAAACACGTTAGCCCTATGGACACCTTCAAGTTTGGCAATTTGTCATTACTAAGCATCACGGTCCTGTGGTCTCTGGACAGCCGAAGGAACTCTTTTGGTTTTCGCTTCTACATTCGTACTCTTGTGAGTAGAATGCATGATGTGGTTTTAACAATTTGTCAACAAATATTTTATGGTATTGCACTAGGTCGGTGCGCCCTTCTCTTGTTTTTCTGCTTTCAGTTTGTGTGGATACCCATCATCCTGAGAGGACTTCAGATGCTAACGATATAGCCAATGCCTCTTTGGCCTACATGTAACATTTGAGCGCAAGACATTTACTTTTCTTTTATAGTAATCGTGATGCCTCGCGGAATGGTACTTAAAGTGCATGGTACTTAAAGTTGTTGTAAAGCCTTAACCACTTCCCGTCGGTGCACTGCCTATTTACGTCGACAGTGTGGCTTTCCCAGGCAAAATCACATTAATAGGTGTCATCTGCCTGGAAGGCCACTAGGGGGCGAGCGTGCGCCGGCGGTGGCGCGCTCCCGCCCCCGATCGTCAGCGGGGAAGCCAGACGGAGAAGGACGGACGGCTAATGTAAACACAGCAGTTCGTCCTTCTCCCTGCATTAATCACAGAGACCATGCGATCCTACTATATAGGATCGCATGTCTCTATGATCATTTCAAAAGCCCAACCCCCCCACAGTTAGACTCACTCCCCTAGGCTTACATTTAACCCATTGATCACCAATAGTATTAACCCCTTCCCTGCCAATGGCAATTTTACAGTAACAGTGCATATTTTTAGCACTGATTACTGTAGTAATGTCACTGGTACCCCCAAAAGTGTCAAAAAATGTAAGTTAGGGGTCCGATCTGTCCACCGCAATGTCGCAGTCCCAAAAAAAATCACAGATCGCCGCCATTACTAGTAAAAAAAAAAAAACAATAAAAATGACAAATCTTTCCCATAGTTAGTAAACGCAATAACTTTTGCGCAAACCAATCAAAATACGCTTATTGCGATTTTTTTTACCAAAAATATGTAGCAGAAAACAAATTGGCCTAAAATGTTAATAGATTTTTAAATTTTTTTTGGGAATGTTTTTTCAAAATTTCGCTTTTTTTTTCGTTTATAGCGCAAAAAATAAAAATCGCACAGGTGATCGAATACCACCGAAAGAAAGCTCTATTTTTGGGTTAAAATAATACAATGCTGAATCGCAAAATAGGGCCTGGTCATTAAGCAGGAAAATCTTTCGGTCTTAAAGGGGTAATGCCTTGAACGGGCCACGACAACCCTAAGCAATCATTGATCACTGTTTTTATTAGGGGTGTTGAAATTAACCATAGCGTCAATGCATCGCGATGCAGCCTTGAACGATTTGAAATCGATGCTGAGTAACGGCCGCATCGAGGCATGGATGACGTCATCCCGGCTCCCCCACCTCTCCCAGGACAGCCCTGCCAGTGCACTCTAAAAATAAAACAAACTAGTGTTAGTGACTCCGTTTCATGGACCCCTTCCTACAGTGTGTAAGGGTTAATGTAAACTGATGCTTCTACCTTATTATTATTTCCGATCTTTCATCGCCGTCAATCACTTGCCCTCTGGCTGGCTGATTTCCTCCCCCTCCTCCCCGCCGGCCGGAGTGCGGGAGTGCATGAGACTGATGGAGATGATGGCTCTGAGGAAGAGGGTTCTCCCTCAAAAACACGTTAGCCCTATGGACACCTTCAAGTTTGGCAATTTGTCATTACTAAGCATCACGGTCCTGTGGTCTCTGGACAGCCGAAGGAACTCTTTTGGTTTTCGCTTCTACATACGTACTCTTGTGAGTAGAATGCATGATGTGGTTTTAACAATTTGTCAACAAATATTTTATGGTATTGCACTAGGTCGGTGCGCCCTTCTCTTGTTTTTTTGCTTTCAGTTTGTGTGGATACCCATCATCCTGAGAGGACTTCAGATGCTAACGATATAGCCAATGCCTCTTTGGCCTACATGTAACATTTGAGCGCAAGACATTTACTTTTCTTTTATAGTAATCGTGATGCCTCGCGGAATGAAATCGAATCGTTGACAGGATAATCGTAATCAAATAGTGAGACCAGCGAAGATGCGCACCTCTAGATTTTATACCTTTTCTTATGTGGAAGTGCTACCCATCACTTGACTGCAATCCCCCTGCACTGGCAAACACAGGGAGGCGGGTGGGCTTGTACATTATCCGGCTGGCTGGGGAGAACTCGGAATGACAGTGGTACACATGCATCTGACATGCATATGTCACAAGAAGGAGAAATGAGAGGCAGGACTGAGTGGGGCAGAGCGGAACTGGCTGGCTGGGGAGAACTGGGATCAACAACGGTACGCTGAAATGCCAGTGAGCAGCCACATTTGGCTGCGCAAACCAATCATTGTCGGTGTGAGAGTCCTGAATGACTCGATTAGATAGTTGTTTCTAATCAACCATTTATAAAACAAAATATGGATAATACAAATCTGTATGTCAGTAATCATATAAATTCTGGGGGTTATCATTTTGCCTGGAATTCCACTTTAAAGGGCCAGTAAAACTGTTCGAGGTTGTGAAATCAAGCCTCATCGGGGGCATGCTTTTGGCCATTTTGAATGCAAAGTTAATCTGCAGTTATGCCATGCAGCCTACAAACAGCAGGGCAGTAAGCAGAAAAACAAAGTAAGGCCCCTTTCACACACTCCGTCCGTCAGAGGAAGCCAGTTTTTCTCAGCGGGGGATTTATCCGCCGATCCCCCGCTGAGCAGGAGGATGACAGCTGTGTCTCTGCGCTGTGTGCGGAGACACAGCTGCCAGTTCCCCATGCATCTCTATGGGGGAAATCGGTCCGTTCTCATCCGATCCTATCCGATCCGCTGGACGGATGGAAAATAGGGTTTCCATCCGTCCAGGAAAAAAATGACATACCTTGCCAACTTACCTTAATTGTTATGGGTGAAAAGATGCACTTTGCACCAGGCTCCAGTGGCCTAATGGGTAAGACACTGGCCTCCTAAATCGGGGATTATGGGCTCTAGACCAATCTGGAGTGAATGTAATCTTGTCAAAATAGTTTTGCAGCAGTCCTAAAAATAATGCTGCAATGAATAATACAATTTGCAAGGAGATATGCCATTCTGCGTTTAGTGTGCTAGTTTTCCTAACATGACATGGTGTAGTTCATAAATCCTCTTGTTGTGCAGAGTCAAGCACAACGGGAGAGGATGATTCAGTGCTTTTGATTGCTCCAAAGAAAATCATGTCCCGGACAGGTGACAGCTAATGCAAAATGGTCCTGCCATTGCCAGTTTTTACAGGTCAGTATCTGAAGGTAAAAACTAAAATTTTTTATTATAAAACAGCTGCTTGTGTCCCCACCTTTGAACCTGTTATAACTGCTGAAAAACTGTGCTGCCCCTGGACTATTTCTACCAAATCATATCTGAGGGCTGTAGCTCAGTGCTGGCTCTACCATGGGTCCTGCTGGGTCAATTGGACCCAGGCAGCACATAGAGTGCGGCAGCACATTGACTCCCAAGATTTTTTTTCCAGCAGTTTCGTGTGTCATCAGTTTGCGGCATTTCCCCATCTCATACTGCCGCCTGTAGTGCAATCTGATGAGTATGAGGAGGCGGAGCATCTCCTCCGGGGAACTTCCCTCACCTCATAGGGGTGTTCGCAATGACGTCAGACATCTCACGCAAGGCAGGCTGGATCTTCTAGTGCGGTGGCTGCGGCAGACACAGGAATAACAGGAGGACTCAGGACCCACAGTGGGTATTTGGTGGACCGATCTGGTGGTGAGTTATGGAAGAAGATAACAGGATATATAATATTTTCAAAATTTTAAATTTATATAAAATAATGGATGTGGAGGCCTTTTGGTGGGCGTCAAATGATGACTTCAGACATATACTGACAAAACTTTGGGTTGGACTTATGTCACTTCCGGTCTATGGAGCGAAGGTGGAATGCAAACTGGCATTCTTTGCTTCCTATTCAATGCTCGTTTTATCTGATTTGATGTAAGTGTAATATTTTATTATCTCAATAAATGAACTTAAATTAATACACTATGAGGCTATCCTTTTACATTTTCCCAATGCTAATGAGTTTGTGGAGATACTACTGAAAGCGAGAGGAGCATCATAGTGTCCAAGGCTGATTGCTCTATAGCCCCTCAATATCTGGGAGATCACTGGATGAGCGACCCCAGCTTTATTTAGAGACACACTTAAAGGAGTTGTAAAGTCAGAAGGGTTTTTATCTTAATGCATTGTATGCATTAAGATAACAAGCCTTTTGTGTGCAGCAGCCTCCCCAGCACCCCTAATACTTACCTGAGCCCCATCTCTGTCCAGCGATGTTCACAAGTCCCTCGGCTGTCCGGGACTCTCCCTCCTGATTGGCTGAGACACAGCTCCGGCGCCAATGGCTCCCACGGCTGTCAATCAAAGTCAGTTAGCCAATCTGAAGAGAGAGGGGGTGGGGCCGAACCGGAGCTCTGTGTCTGAATAGATGCACGGAGCTGCAGCTCGGCTCCAGTGCTCCCATAGCAAGCTTGCTGTGGTGTCACTCAACAGAAGGGAGGGGCTAGGAGACGCAAAGAGGGACCCGAGAAGAGGAGGATCCAGGCTGCTATGTGCAAAACCAACTGCACAGAGCAGGTAAGTATAACATGTTTGTTATTTAAAAAAAGCAAAAAAACGAGACTTTACAATCACTCTAACTGTGAGTGCTGTTTAACCTCCTATGAGAAAAGGGGTCAAATCTTTCTGGTAAGTGCAGAGTATTTTAACTTGGGAACACTAGTTGGTAGATCCCTTTGACACCTAAGGCACCATATTGTACAAATAAGCACTTTATTTATAGCAGCAAGCACTTTTATTGAACAGCAAGAATTTTATTGAAGACCTTCTTTTGGATTTTGCTGGACTTTATGAACTATTTGTGTATTGTTTAGATTTTTTTATAGGAACATCACCCAGCACAGTTTTGGTTGTCACATATTATTTAATTTGGCACGTTATAGTTTTGGCACATTTAACCACTTAAGGACTATGCCTATTTCTGACACTTGTTGTTTACAAGTTAAAATCCAGTATTTTTTGCCAGAAAATTACTTAGAACCCCCAAACATTATATACATTTTTTTTAGCAAAGACTCTGGAGAATAAAATGGCAATATTTTTTGTCACGCAGTATTTGTGCAGCGGTCTTTGCAACGCAATGTTTTGGAAAAAATAAATTTCACTGCATTTAAAAAAAACGAAACTGTAAAGTTAGCCCAGTTTTTTTATATAATGTGAAAGATAATGTTACGCCGAGTAAATAGATACCCAACATGTGTCATGCTTAAAAATTGCAGACGCTCGTGTAATGGTGACAAACATTGGTACTTACAATTGTCCATAGGCGACGCTTTAAAAATTTCTACAGGTTACCAGTTTAGAGTTACAGGGAAGGTCTAGGGCGGTGTCATGTGACTCGTTAGTGTTACAAGGTCTCAGGTAAGAATGGGGAGCAGGTGTGTTAAATTTGGTGTTATCGCTCTCACTCTCTCATATTGGTCACTGGAAGTTCAACACGGCACCTCATGGCAAAGCACTTTGAGGATCTAAAAAAAAGAAATGTTGCTCTACATAAAGATGGCATGTCGGCACTGGGGAGCTAAAGTTCATTGAGAGAACCATGAATGCCAACATGCACTGTGACATACTGAAGCAGAGCATGATCCCCTCCCTTCGGGGACTGGGCTGCAGGGCAGTATTCCAACATGATAACGACCCCAAACACACCTTCAAGACGACCACTCTCCCGATTTCCCCGACAGCACAGCTCTCCATCTTGGATCAGGGACACAGGTTTCCCACCACTGGTCAGTTGGAACTTTCGCCTGCAGCTGTTTTTACTTCCAAGAGGCATCCTGCTGGACGTTATAGTTTCATTGATATGCCTGTTTTTCACTTCCATCTTGAATCCATCTGCCCTTAGCTCAGGCAAGCAGGCAAGAGGAGGATGTGCTTAGCTCCAAAAAACCCTCCTTCCCTCTCGAAGACTTCTGGGATGTGTGACATCATTTGCCTAACCATGGAAACCAGGAAGTAACTGAAGAAAGGTGTTTTTGGTGAGCTGGGGACACTTTGGAAACTGGAAAGTTTACTCATTTCCATCGAGTGAAATAGGGAGGTTAAGTGACCGGATACCTGCTGACCGGACATTGGATTAACGTTCGATGCCTATCTGACCTCTCATTAATTTGAGGGTCCACGTCGTATGGTAAGAGTACCCCTGTTTTTTTCACGTTGGTGGATTATCATTCTACTGTGGGAGCGGTTTCCTGTCATCACCGCCTTCATCATTTATTTCAGAGACTGTATTTCCAATAAGTGACTTTACACCATCTATGCTTTTTTAACCTACAAAGTTATTCTTGGGAGACTGCTGGTTTTCAATCTCCTTTATGATATTTGCTCTTATTTAATTTATTTATGTCTTCGTTTTTATTTACACTATTTATCAATAGGCGCTACACAGTTATTTCTTTAAGACGACCACTGCCTTGCTAAAGGTGATGGACTGGCCATGCATGTTTCCAGACCTAAACTCTATTGAGCATCTGTGGGGCATCCTTTAAACGGAGGGTGGAGGAGCGCAAGGTCTCTAACATTCACCAACTCTGTGATGTCGTCATGGAGTGGAAGAGGACTCCAGTTGCAACCTTTGAAGCTCTGGTGAACTCCATGCCCAAGAGGGTTAAGGCAGTGCTGGAAAATAATCGTGGCCACTGGCCAAACAAAATATTGACACTTTGGGCCCAATTTGGACATTTTCACTTAGGGGTGTACTCACTTTTGTTGCCAACGGGTTTAGACATTAATGGCTGTGTTGCATTATTTTTAGGGGACCGCAAATTTACACAGTTATACAAGCTGTACACTCATGCAACCAGCAATATGCGCAATGATCTACTTTGCCACGTGTAGGACAGCCCATTGAATTCAACATGCGTGTCACAGAAAAAGTAGCCAAAAAAGGTGTGCTATGTGTGAATGAGGCCTGAAACTGAAACTGGTTTGTTTACACAAGAACAATAAGGCTCCATTCACATCTGTGAATTTTTCGCGGCAAACAGCAAAGAAAATGCATGCTTTTCCTTATGTTTCAGAAACACACTGAAAACGCATTAAAAGGCATGGTAAAAAATGCACCATGCTCCACTCTAAAGAAAAAAAGTTCTCGAGTTTCATTGGGGCAATTGTTATGCGTAGGACAGCCCATTCAAGTGAATGGGCTGCCTTATGTGTGACAAGCAAAAATGCCCCAAAACACCCCAAAAAAATGCATGCAGGAATGTAAACAGGGCCTGACAGCTGAGTGTCTCCATGCACTTCTTCCTATGTACTTGTATAAAGCTGGTCATACACTCTACAATCTGATTGTACAATCTCTGTACAATTTCCTTTAGATTTTCCAGAACTATAGAAAAGGGGGAAGAAACCTGGACTACCCATTTAAATTGTATCAAATCAGACGGACCTTTGCACTACATAGCTAATGTACATCTAAAGGAGATTGTACAATAAGATTGTCCAGAAAGTGGGTGGAAGGTTTTATAATAGTGAGGGAGGTGTGGTCCAGAGTGGTGAACATACCCTATCACGCTCCTTTTCTGTGATGCAGGAAGACAGTACGTTCTGGGATTTAAAGCTTCCTGAATGTCACATGACCTACAGGAAGTGATGGAACCAGAAAACATTTTTTAGAGACATATGCTTCCCTGAATAAAGTAAGTACATTGGGATGGACAGATAGGCACATTGGGATAGTTGGGTCAGAAATAACCATAAAAAAAAAAAAAGGCACATTGGGATAGTTGGGTCAGAAATAACCATAAAAAAAAAATGCTGTTTATTATGAAAATTTAAATATTGCCCGAAAAAGGTGAAATTAGCCTTTAACAAACTTGGAGATTTTCAAAGCTGGCACTAGACTTGCTATCTCCAAATGGGAGGGAGAGAGTTTAACTAGACAGAAAAATTGAGTTAAAGAGAGAAGGGGGATCCGCGCTAAGGAATAGAAATAAAAAGTATAAAAATAGAAAAAATTGGCTGCGGCCCACTTCAAGATATAGCCCTGAAAGGGATATATAGTAAATGTATAAAGGGGGGGGGTGTGAAGTGATGGCGCTGCTGGAGTGGTGTTAATAAACGGGTATATATAAAAAATGTGTGATGTCAATAGCTCAATGGTTGGTAATCAATGTCCTCTGACCATGCATGGTGTACCGATGACCTCAAACAAATGATTTCATATATGTCACATGCATAAAGATAAATATATCAAGTGCAATCGAGTGACCATATAAGATAAAAGGAAATTTCAAATATCTACAGACCAATAATATCACATGTATTACATATACATAGAATATATCATGTGCAATATACGACGAGTGATAAAGAATATAAATAGAAAATATTAAAAAAATCAGAGTGATTTAAAGGGCTGAGTGGTGGTGAAAAAATGTTTTTGATCAATCCTAGATCAATTAAACAATAATTAGTAATAAACTGAAGGATCGGTGTAAACAGATCCAGACACATAAAGTTCAAAATGCTGACACATAAAATGTTAAAGTGGTAGTGGCAATGTGCAGCCAAGAATGGTGGTCAGGATTTCTGAAAGAGTGAGAGTGCAGAATCAATCAGTGATGCAGTGATGCAATAATTGTTGTATACGTAAAAAAATGCAAAAAAAAAAAATAGAAATAAAAAATAAAAATAAATATATAAATATATGTGCAAAAAAGTCCAAAATCGGTATAAGTG
The DNA here is from genome assembly GCF_965119305.1 of Pelophylax lessonae. NCBI lineage: Eukaryota > Metazoa > Chordata > Amphibia > Anura > Ranidae > Pelophylax > Pelophylax lessonae. The sequence continues at coordinate 714,981,496 of NC_138768.1, forward strand.
CAAAGTCCACAAAGTTGGTAAAGTGCTCCCTTGAAGTGATTCGGAGTGGGTGTGCGGGTGAGGAATCCTGTGCTCCCCTCTCAATATAGCCCGTGCTTACCAAAGCTAAGTACCCCTGCAGGGTAATAGAAGTAGTCCCAGGACATGTATAAAGGAATAATCCTCATATAGTGAAGTATTGCTAATCTGGGATACTGTGCCAAGCCATTGTGAGAACAGCTGTTAATGTAGGTTGGTGTGGTTCCTTCAGGTCACATCAGGTGTGCTGGGATTGCACAGGACAGCCTTGCCCACAGCTATCAATGGTGGCAGAGGATTTTAAGAAGCTTCTTCTAAATTTTGTTGTAGACTTTATTGTTAAGACAGAAAAAGAGCCCTGGCATGAAGGAACCACACCAACCTACATTAACAGCTTTTCTCACAAGGACTTGGCACAGTATCCCGGATTAGCAATACTTCACTATATGAGGATTATTCCTTTATACATGTCCCGGGACTACTTCTATTACCCTTGGAATACTGATGCCTGCTTGATGTGTATGAGCCCATACTGAGACCCCTGAGAAGTGATTGGAGAGGAGGCCCCCAGCTAAGGTGAACAGGGTCCCGGACCCCTGCTACATGGGAGCGATCCCCAATATCGATAAGCGGTTCACCCCTGCAGGGGTACTTAGCTTTGGTAAGCGCGGGCTATATTGAGAGGGGAGCACAGGATTCCTCACCCGCACCCACTCCGAATCACTTCAAGAGAGCACTTTACCAACTTTGTGGACTTTGCACTTATACCGATTTTGGACTTTTTTGCACATATATTTATATATTTATTTTTTATTTTTATTTTTTTGCATTTTTTAAGAAATTCTCTATTTTTATATTTTTTACGTATTCAACAATTATTGCATCACTTATTGATTCTGCACTTTTATGTTGGAACCACCAGTCTGTGGTTTTATCAATCTTTCAGAAATCTTTACCACCATTCTTGGCTGCACATTGCCACTATCACTTTAACATTTTATGTGTCAGCATTTTACACTTTATGTGTCTGGATCTGTTTACACCAATCCTTCACTTTATTACTAATTATTGTTTAATTGATCTAGGATTGATCAAAAAAAAAAAAAAAATTCACCACCACTCAGCCCTTTAAATCACTCTGATTTTTAATATTTAATATTTTCTATTTATATTCTTTATCACTCGTCGTATATTGCACATATTGCACATGATATATTCTATGTATATGTGATACATGTGATATTATTGGTCTGTAGATATTTGACATTTCCTTTTATTTTATATGGTCACTCTATTGCACTTGATATATTTATCTTTATGCATGTGACATATATGAAATCATTTGTTTGAGGTCATCGGTACACCATACATGGTCAGAAGACATTGATTACCAACCATTGAGCTATTGACATCACACATTTTTTATATATACCCTCTTATTAACACCACTCCGGCAGCGCCATCACTTCACCCCCCCTTTATACAGAAAAATTGAGTTGTTATCACATCAAAGGGGGCTGGAGTTCCATCCAATCACTTTCATGAGAAAGTTAGGATTGTGTAGCTTGGATCAGTCAGAGATTGTACAATGATATCAAATGGAAGGAACTAGGATAAAAATGGGAGAGAGAGAGACCTGACTGACAGTACCTCAGGGAGAAACTTGTAAAGACATCTACGGGGGGGGGCACTTGGACAAGCACATAGAGGGGGCCTGGGAGATCTGCTATTGTTAATCCACTGACAGTGGTAATATTGTAAAAGCTAGTTGGTTAGTATCTATTAGGAATGAGCTTCGAGTTCGAGTCTAAGCTAAGTTTGACTCGTACATCGGTCATTCGATCGGTCGTCGAATGATGAACAATTGTGCTTCTTCCAGGAAATTTGAGATCCCATAATGCACTGCGCGCGTGCCACGCGTGCAGCACGTTATGTGATTGGCCAAAGCATGCACCCTGACCTTATGCTTTGGCCAATCAAATGATCTCTGCCATGATTGGACTAAAGGCAGGCTGCCGTTAGCCAATCATGGCTCAGGGGTCAAGTACACGCCCCACACTACATAAAGGCTGCCCGCCCAGCCGCAGTGTGTAGTGTAATTGTGCGGGGGGGGGGGGGGGGAGACAGGGAGAGGAACGCGTTTGAGGCAGGGAGAGAGTAGCTTTTTTTTGGAGTTTGACACAGTGCAGAGAGACATTCCTAGCAGTGTAGGAAGAGACAGGAACGTGTTTGGGGCAGGGAGAGAATTGTTTCTTTGCAGTTTGTCAGACAGTGCAGTGCCAGTGAGACATTCCTAGCAAGGAGGGTGAGAGATTTCTCATCTATAGGGCTATTGATTACATCATATCAGTGAGAGTAATGTTTATCGGTCACTTGCGTACATCCTATAAGCAGCACAGCTCATCTATAGGGCTATTGATTACATCATATCAGTGAGAGTATTGTTAATCGGTCACTTGCGTACATCTATAAGCAGCACAGCTCATCTATAGGGCTATTGATTACATCATATCAGTGAGAGTATTGTTAATCGGCCACTTGCGTACATCCTATAAGCAGCACAGCTCATAAATAGGGCTATTAATTACATCATATCAGTGATAGTATTGTTAATCGGTCACTAGCGTACATCCCATAAGCAGCACAGCTCATCTATAAGGCTATTAATTACATCATATCAAGTCAGTGAGTATCTATTGGTCAGTTGCGTATACCCTATATTGATCTGTATCAACATCATGTCCGAAAGGCCGTCAAGGAGAGGCTGACACTCACAGGCCATGAAAAGAGGGCAGGGAGCCTCTGTGTCCATTGTGAAAAGTGGTGGTCACAGTCGACATAGTGCATCCTCTGCAGGCGGGGCACACCCGTCCTTTATTTCTGGTGCTGCCCGTGCTATTCAGCCACAACATGTGGAAGAGTTGGTGGAGGGGATCAATAAGCCATCCTCATTCTCCTCGTCCTCTAACACCCACGCTCACAGTAATTTGCCTTCCACTGCAGCTGCCAAAGTGGCCCTTTCCACAGGCTCCTTCTCCACAGCTACTCCTTCTGTCATCCCACCATCATGCACAGAGGAGTCACCTGAACTATTCGATCATAGTGTCAGTGACATGCTGGAGAATGCACAGCAATTTGAAAGCTGTGATGTTGGTTCCTAGGTTGATAAAAGGGAATAACGTGAGCCTAGAGAGAGGGGGTGACAATGATGGACAAGAAAACAGCAGTCATGTTGCCGCAGCTGAAGCATATTGCCAAGTTTACTCCAGTGACGAGGAGGGAGGGGATGATGAGGTCACTGACTGTACTTGGGTGCCTAACAGGATGGAGGAGGAGGAGCAGGGGGAGGATGAGGAGGACGCACAATTCCAACGAGGCAGGATGTGCTTCAGGGGCCACCATAGCAGTAGCCAACCTATTGTGTCACAGCACAGAGCTCCACAGGTGCAGGGTGCTGCAAACTCACTGCGGCTTCACAAAAGTTCATTAGTGTGGGCTTTTTTCCAGCACATGTGCAGTAAACCACAGCATTGCTGTTTGCAACATGTGTCTATAAAGCGGATCAAGCGTGGCCAGAACACCAGCCGCTTGGGCACCACATGCTTGACAAGGCATATGACCACCGCCATGCAGTCCGTTGGCAACAGCACCTGAAAGAGGCACCAGATCAAAACAAGCATACATCACCTTGCTCCTCATCTGTGATCTCTAACCCTACTATACCTCATGCCTTCTCAAATACCAGCATTGAGAGGGATGATGGTATAGCAATGAGTGCCACAGAGACTTGCACCCAATCTGCTAGCAGTTCACCACCGCTTGATTTGAGCAGCAGTCAAATTTTACTACCCCAGTTTTTGAACCGTAGAAAGAAATACTGTCCCAGCCATCCACATGCTCAGCATCTTAATGCTAGCTTGGCCAAATTGCTAGCATTACAATTGCTGCCTTTTCATCTGGTAGACTGCTCCCTTTTCCGAATTTGTGGAATGTGCTGCACCACAGTGGCGGGTCCCAAAAAGGCATTTCTTTTGGCGTAAGGTCATTCCTGCTCTCTACCGTCATGTGGAAGGTAGTGTTTTGGCCTTATTGGACAATGCGGTCAGCAGGAAGGTGCACATTACTGCTGACTCTTGGTCCAGCAGGCATGGACAGGGATGTTACATTTCTTTCATGGCACACTGGGTAACTCTGCTGGCAGCTGGGAAGGATGCAGGACAGGGTTCAGTGTTGCAGCTTGTTTTGCCACCACGCCTCCAAAAAGCTGGTGCTAGTTCTGCCACACCTGGCTACTCCACCACCACCTCCTCCTCCTCCATGTCCTCTACTGCTCAATTGTCCTCTGAAGTAGCAGTGCTCCCTAAGCGTTCAAGGGGCTACGCAAGCAGTCAGGCTAAAAGATGCAATGCTGTGCTTCGGTTGGTCTGCCTAGGGGATAGGAGTCACACCTGTGTAGAGATTCTGTCAGCTCTGCAAGGGCAGGCTCAGAGATGGTTGATGCCACGACAGTTTGAGCCAGGAATTGTTGAATGGGACAATGGCACCAACCTTCTCTTCGCCCTCCAACAGAGACACTTGACACATGTTCCATGCTTAGCACATGTTCTGAATCTGGTGGTGCAGCTTTCTTGAGCAGATACCCGGGCTTCCAAGATCTCCTAATGCAAGCCAGAAAAGTCTGTAGCCATTTCTGCCATTCGTTCAATGCCTGTGCTTGCTTATCTGACATTCAACGGGAATTCAACCTGCCCACCAACCGCCTCATTTGTGACATGCCCACCAGGTGGAACTCGATGTTGGCAATGCTTTAGCAGCTGCACACGCAGTCTTAGGCCATCAATGAGTACCTGTGTGAGTATGGCACAGGGTCAGGGGAGCTTGGCTTTTTTTTCGCCACGCCAGTGGCTTTTGATTAAGGATGCATGAATCATCCTGTCACCATTTGAGGAGGCCACAAGGATGGTGAGCCGGGACAATGCATGCGTCAGTGACACTATCCCTCTAGTCTACCTGCTGGAGCACACGCTGCGTGAAATCATGGACAGGGCACTTGAGGCAGAACTGTGGGAGGAAGACAAGGACTTCCTTTCCTCACAAGGCCCCCTTTATGCAGATATCATTTCTGCAGGGCCACAAAACACACAGGAGGAAGTGGAGGAGGAGCATGTCGACAGCATGGATGTAGAGGATAGCATACAGCAGTCTTCAAGGGATGGTTTTGATTCCCCAGAAACCCCAGGAGTTGTATGTGGTTGGGGAGAGGTTGCTCCTGCTGACAATGTCATCCTTAGTGACCCAGAGGACTCAGAAGCTCATGCCTACTACAACTTACGTTGCATGGGCTCCCTGATTCTGCAAAGCCTGTGAAAGGACCCGAGGATTTGTGCTATCAAGGAGAGGGATAATTACTGGTTGGCAACCCTTCTTGATCCACGTTACAAGGGTAAAGTTGCAGAGCTCATCCTGCCTTTGCAGAGGGAGCAGAGGATGAAACATCTTGAGGAGGCCTTGAAAAAAAATTTTTGTACCACCTTTCCAGACACTGGGAGGTCAACATTCTCTGGACATGTTTCTGAGGCATTGTTCAGCCAAAGGAGGAGCAGTGGAGAAGGCGGTCAGCTGACTGACGCCTTTAAAAAGTTATTTTGTCCTCAGCAGCACCCAGGGCTGTTAGGTTTAAGCAACCATCGGCAGCGTCTCCATCATATGGTGCATGATTATCTAGGCGCAAGAGCACACTTGGAGACCTTTCCAGCTGAGTATCCACTGGGTTACTGGGTCTTGAGGATGGACCACTGGCCAGAACTTGCTCAATATGCAATGGAGCTACTGGCCTGTCCTGCTTCCAGCATGCTTTCCGAACGGACATTCAGTGCTTCTGGAGGTTTTGTGACAGACACAAAAGAGTGCGTCTGTCCGCAGACTCTGTTGACCAGCTGACTTTTATCAAAATGAACCAGTCCTGGATCAACAAGAGCTATCAAGCCCCTAAAGCTGATGTAACTGATTGATTTTGCTAGGGGTCTGCCATCCCTTGAAGACTGCATATGCTGCCTATCATATTCCTCTACCTTGATTCGGGGCGTGACCAGACAACGCATCCGGCAATACGTGCTACGGCGGGGGAACATCCCGGAACTAACTGCGCTGACGTGGAGCCGGTTCAGGGTGTACAACGGCTGTTTCCTCCTTGCCTTTGTTGATGATGTGCCTACTTTTCTGCTACCAAATGTAAGTGCAATTGATTTACTTTTTCCTAATAAAAACGTGTTTGAGACATATTACACTATGGGAGGTGTTTATCCTTACATGTTATACGCTATATGAGGACTGAATTGAGAGGAGTGGATTACAATCCTGCAGCAGAGTGGACCACACATGTCACTTATGTTTCCTGCTGGCCCAGTGTAAATCCCTGCGTTTTTTTTTCCAATTTTTTTTTCCAAGATCTGCGTTTTTTGCTAATTTGTGAAAACATTTGAGCAACAGCATCTGGTGAGTTACCACTTCTCCTGATCTTATCCCTGACACTTGGTGGCGGTTAAGAGGTGAACCCGATAGACTTCACGAGCTGACGGCTGTCTCATTGGACTTTTTTATTTTGTTCAGAGGACTATGTGATGTTTAGAGTGGAATTATAGTGACTCTCCATAATTGACCTGTCGAGTTCTGTTGAGCCAATGTCACATTGTCTCTTGCGCTACTATTCTTTATTTTATCATATTCCTCTACCTTGATTCTGCTAGCTTCCAACAATGTTTTTGGTTTAGGTCACTACCAACCCCCAAGGCCTAATTTTTCTGCACTTGTATGACAGGTGCATACAATTAAAATGTCATATATAATTTTTAACGGCAGGCCCTGTCCCTGTGCCCTGCTAACTGTGAGGGGTTACGGTGTTCAGGCACCAACAACACCAAAAGCCCAATATTTTTGCACCTGTATGACAAGTACATGCAATTTCAAATTTGTATGGAATTCTAACCAGCAGGTCCCGTTCCTGCACCCAGCAAGAGTAACTGCGAGGGCTTGGTTACGGTGTTCAAGCACCAACAACAGCAAAGACCCAATTTGTGGCACCTGTATAGTACATGCGATTTCAAATTTGTATGGTATTCTTTCCAGCAGGTCCCGTTCCTGCACCCAGCAAGAGAAACTGCGAGGGCTTGGTTACGGTTTTCAGGCACCACCAACAGCAAAGGCCAAATTTTTGGCACCTGTATAGTACATGCAATTTCAAATTTGTATGGAATTCTTACCAGCAGGTCCCATTTATGCACCCAGCAAGAGTAACTGCGAGGGCTTGGTTATGGTGTTTAGGCACCACCAATAGCAAAGGCCCAATTTTTGGCACCTATATAGTACATGCAATTTCAAATTCGTATGGAATTCTTACCAGCAGGTCCCATTCCTGCACCCAGCAAGAGTAACTGCGAGGGGTTGGTTACGGTGTTCAGGCACCACCAACAGCAAAGGCCCAATTTTTGGCACCTGTATAGTACATGCGATTTCAAATTTGTATGGTATTCTTTCCAGCAGGTCCCGTTCCTGCACCCAGCAAGAGAAACTGCGAGGGCTTGGTTACGGTGTTCAGGCACCACCAACAGCAAAGGCCAAATTTTTGGCACCTGTATAGTACATGCAATTTCAAATTTGTATGGAATTCTTACCAGCAGGTCCCATTTATGCACCCAGCAAGAGTAACTGCGAGGGCTTGGTTATGGTGTTTAGGCACCACCAATAGCAAAGGCCCAATTTTTGGCACCTATATAGTACATGCAATTTCAAATTCGTATGGAATTCTTACCAGCAGGTCCCATTCCTGTACCCAGCAAGAGTAACTGCGAGGGGTTGGTTACGGTGTTCAGGCACCACCAACAGCAAAGGCCCAATTTTTGGCACCTGTATAGTACATGCAATTTCAAATTTGTATGGTATTCTTTCCATCAGGTCCCGTTCCTGCACCCAGCAAGAGTAACTGTGAGGGCTTAGTTACGGTGTTCAGGCACCACCAACAGCAAAGGCCCAACTTTTGGCATCTGTATAATACATGCAATTTCAAATCTGTATGGACTTCTTACCAGCAGGTCCCATTCCTGCTCCCAGCAAGAGTAACTGTGAGGGCTTGGTTACGGTGTTCAGGCACCACCAACAGCAAAGGCCCAATTTTTGGCACCTGTATAGTACATCCAATTTCAGATTTGTATGGAATTCTTACCAGCAGGTCCCATTCCTGCTCCCTGCAAGAGTAACTGTGAGGGGTTTGTTATGGTGTTCAGGCACCACCAACAGCAAAGGCCCAATTTTTGGCACCTGTATAGTACATGCAATTTCAAATCTGTATGGAGTTGTTACCAGCAGGTCCCATTCCTACTCCCAGCAAGAGTAACTGTGAGGGGTTGATTACGGTGTTCAGGCACCACCAACAGCAAAGGCCCAATTTTTGGCACCTGTATAGTACATGCAATTTCAAATTTGTATGGTATTCTTTCCAGCAGGTCCTGTTCCTGCACCCAGCATGAGTAACTGCGAGGGCTTGGTTACGGAGTTCAGGCACCACCAACAGCAAAGGCCCAACTTTTAGCACCTGTATAGTACATGCAATTTCACATTTGTATGGAATTCTAACCAGCAGGTCCCATTCCTGCTGCCTGCAAGAGTAACTGTGAGGGGTTAGTTATGGTGTTCAGGCACCACCAACAGCAAAGGCCCAATTTTTGGCACCTGTATAGTACATGCAATTTCAAATCTGTATGGAGTTCTTACCAGCAGGTCCCATTCCTACTCCCAGCAAGAGTAACTGTGAGGGGTTGATTACGGTGTTCAGGCACCACCAACAGCAAAGGCCCAGTTTTTGGCACCTGTATAGTACATGCAATTTCAAATTTGTATGGAATTCTTACCAGCAGGTCCCATTCCTGCACCCAGCAAGAGTAACTGCGAGGGGTTGGTTACGGTGTTCAGGCACCACCAACAGCAAAGGCCCAATTTTTGGCACCTGTGTAGTACATGCAATATCAAATTTGTATGGAATTCTTACCAGCAGTTCCCATTCCTGCTCCCAGCAAGAGTAACTGTGAGGGGTTGGTTACGTTGTTCAGGCACCACCAACAGCAGAGGCCCAATTTTTGGCACGACAAGTACATGAAAGGCAATCTTAATTATGTTCGTTCCTTGGATGACCAGTGAGACCCTCTTACGATATTGGGGGCACACAATGAAGAGACAAGACGCAGACATACAGTATGGGTTCAAAATGTGTCCAATTTTAATGATAGCGTATGAGGCTTATATGCAAAATAAAACATGGGTGGATTAGGGGTTCTCAACCAATCAGAACATTACATACGATGCCTCCTTCCATGATATCCAGTTAGAGCATGAAAGATACACCACAACCCATCTCTTCATATCATCCTAATATTTTCAAAACTTAGTATATTCAAAGTCTAGCGTGAATCTTCTGTTAAGCATTGCAAACATTAAATATTAACTATCAAAAACAAAACATGCCTATCTGGTATGCCCCGGGCCACAGTCTGGGACCCTATAGCTTCCGGAACAGACCCCCTGGCCTTTTGGAATACTGACCACAATATCCTAATTTCTACTGACTTTATCTTGAATGCTGATTTGGGGTGCAATCGCTCCTGATGAAGTGGAATATTGTCCACGAAACGCGTTGAGCCCAACATGGATGTATCCCTCACTTTTAATTTATTACTTCTATATTTGGACTTTATGTATGCCTACCAACAATGACCTCCTTTTCAATGCATATCCCATCTACTGTGTATGATTCAGCATTTAGGATATTTTTCATTGCTCTATCGATTTAATTGTCATATGTATGTAACTCTCATGTATCATGCATGTTTTGTTTATGTCATAATATGATATGTATTAAATCTTTTTATGTTAAGTTATTGTACCAATTTATCATGCCTACCGACTCCACATACCTCACACAAAGTCCCATTTTCCCCCCCCTTCCTGTTTTACCATACTAGCAATACTGGGTTATCGGCTTTTTTAAGATAAATAATGATATTATTAATATTTTATGGACTATACCCATGTTTACATATTATTATACCCAATATGCCGAATCCATTATACCCTTTTAGTTACCCATTTCTATTCCCCTCCCCCTCAATATACCTGATTAGGGATGGAGGCATTGAGCCCAAGATGGATTTTGCCTCATTCAAAGTCCCAACTGTCTTGTTTATATGTTGGTTTTGTCTTTCTTGTCTTTGTCTTTTGTTTAGTTTTTGATATTACATAGGGATGGAGGTGTGTGGTGGTTTCTGCGGTTGGCTCTCATGCAGACCTTCTGGCCTGCATTATACCACTGTTTGGCAATATTGTTTCCTTTCCTATTGTTTTTTCATGCCATGGGTGATCATTGTTTAGGATATTGAGATGGTCATTGCTTTCATGGACAGTCCCTTTGGGCTGCCGTTTGTTTTTCCGGGAGCTGCAAGACACTTCGGGGGCCTCCCTCCTCCCCTTAGCCCCTGATTGGGTGCGGGGAATCTGGGCGGATCTCCACGCTGTGCCTCGTGCCACGCACTCCGTGCCGCCGCATATGACGTCATTTTTGGCGTCATCGCGTTGACACGTGTATTCCATTCTCGCGCCCAAACAAAAGGGAGGTCATCCCTGCCACTATCCTGGACGGTCTGTCGCCCGGGATGTGGCGGCATTTCCTCCATGCACTGAGCGCCGACTTGACGCTAGGAGCCTCTACTGTGGCTGTTACCGGGTACTTCCCTTTGACATTCCTTTCTTTCACTATTTTTGTTTCTCCTTCCTCACCTTTTATGTTTTACCAGTGGACATCATACGTTTTGTCACGGGTACACTTGGCTTCATCTCCTCTTGGTGATCTGGTCTGCAACTATTCATCCTCTTCACTTACTGGATTTTCCCTTTTATACAATTTATATTCTTTAACCACCTTTCAAGCTCGATCTCCTTTGATCAATCCACTTAGGTATAGATATATCTCCACATTTATTCTACATTTTTGTCACTGTAGCACCAGTGAACACTATATTAACCCTACACTTTTACCCATTTAGAAATCTTTGGAGATCAATACCTGTGACACCACCTACCACTTATCATTTTGGTTACCCTTATCCTGGAATGCCTATCTGGTATGCCCTGGGCCACAGTCTGGGCCCCTACAGCTTCCGGAACAGACCCCCTGGCCTTTTGGAATACTGTCCACAATATCCTCATTTCTACTGACTTTATCTTGAATGCTGATTTGGGGTGCAATCGCTCCTGATGAAGTGGAATATTGTCCACGAAACGCATTGAGCCCAACATGGATGTATCCCTCATTTTTAATTTATTATTTCTATATTTGGACTTTATGTATGCTTACCAACAATGACCTCCTTTTCAATGCATATCCCATCTACTGTGTATGATCCAGCATTTAGGATATTTTTCATTGCTCTATCGATTTAATTGTCATATGTATGTAACTCTCATGTATCATGCATGTTTTGTTTATGTCATAATATGATATGTATTAAATCTTTTTATGCTAAGTTATTGTACCAATTTATCATGCCTACCGACTCCACACACCTCACACAAAGTCCCACTTCCCCCCCCCCCCCCCTTCCCATTTTACCATACTAGCAATACTGGGTTATCGGCTTTTTTAAGATAAATAATGATATTATTAATATTTTATGGACTATACCCATGTTTACATATTATTATACCCAATATGCTGAATCCATTATACCCTTTTAGTTACCCATTTCTATTCCCCTCCCCCTCAATAATTATTAACTAATCATTAGATGTCATTACAAAAATATGTCATGGTGACCCTTATGCAAATAATAACCACTATTTACTTTAGACTTGTGATAGCAGAATGAATATGTGGTTTGATATTTGAGAGAATATGTGAAAATATGTGATTGCAAGAAAATAGTTTAACCCTTTTACTCCAACAATCCCCTCTTAAATCGCAATGTGATTTTCCTCTGAGACCCATAGTTATGTCTCCTGCTGATAAGAAAAATAACAAATCTACATACTGCATAAAGAAAAGAGAGAAAAGGTAGACACGTTAATATCAATGTGCCATCTTACTTGAACCATAAGCAAATTCCTCCAGAAATCACCAAAGCCAGCTAAGCCTTCAAAGGGGTTCCACCCTTCTTCAGCTGTCTTCCTGGCCCTTTCTTGGAGGATAGTGACCTCTTCCCTGTGCTTACTAATTATGTCATAATAATCTGGAACCTCAAAGCTTGTGTTGTACAGCATTCATATCCTTCTGTCTTTTCGTACAAACCTGTCAGGGCTGCACTCATAGATTCTATAGCTAAATTCTGGATCTTAAAGGTTCAAGGAGGTGTTGGTATCCCTCTCCTGTCCCCCCCAGGACCTCCATTATCGGTATTAAGTAAGTCAAATAACACCACCCTTGGGCTTTTAGGGGTATCCAAGGGTAACAGACCTTCCCACAACAGACATAAGTGAGATAGGCTGGGTACCCAGGAGCCTTTTTTGCAGTGCTGGAGTACCCTACAAATGCCAGGAGAGCAATGACTGTTCTTAGAGTAGAGTTCCTATCCTCAAACATGAGATTGAACAAAGTTATATTTAGTTCTGCATCCTTGGTGCTGTATGCAGATGACATATCTGGGCTGAGGGAGAAATTTAACTTTGATTCGCTACACACCCCTCTTCCTTTACCAGATATGTTTCCTAGCCTGAAACGCCAGTCTGGAGAGAGTTTTACTGACTACATGGAAAGATACAGTGTCATTATCATACACAGCTGAGATGTTTGTCAAAAACACTGGAGGGGTTCTGTTAAGGAAGGGGGAGATGTTCAAGGGGGAGGCTATCAAGGGAATCCTAGCAGTACTGGGGTGCAATTTACTACAGATCCAACATTTATCATATCCTGATCTTTATGCTTAAATATACTTAAGCTTAAGCAATATCATTTTCCAATATTAACCGTTTCTACATCATTATAAGCAAATTCTCTTTTTTTCCTGTTGTCGACACTGGACAACCCACAAACGGGGCTGATCATGCCCAAGTTACCTGGGTTGTATATACAGTTAGTAATGATTCACGTGGGCAAGAACACTATCATCACTAAGAGAAGCAGTCCGCAAAGTGTCTTCCCAGAAATATGGGGCAAGAGTAGCAAGGACATCTTCTTCAGAGTCTGAGCCACCTACTTCACTCACTCTTCGAGGTTTTAAAACACCTACTTCACCTCTTTTACCTGTGTCTTGCTTCTCAGGCCTAAGGGGAATCTTCTTCACCCCACTTGCGTGGATCCAAGTGTTAGCTTGTTCTGTCAATACAGCGGTTCGGGTCAATGCAATCACTGTGGTTGGTTGTCCAAAGGGGTACTCTTGTTACTTGTTCTAATTAAGTTGTTTAATGACCACTACATCACCTGGTGCCAGGGAGTGGGTCGGCTCCTGTGAAGGCAAAGAGTGAGAGCCACATTGCCATATATACTGTTTAACTTTTCAATCAGATTTTTACAATACTCCTCCTGCTCTAGATCCCCTCTTTCTATCACTAGGGGTTTCTTAGTCCAGGGAGTAGGGAATAGTCTACCCATTAAGATCTCAAACGGGGAAAGACCAGTGGCCTTGGAGGGAGTCATTCTGATCTCAGCCAGAACGGCAGGCAATTAATTCTTCCACTTATGATAAGTGCCTCCTGTAGCCTTTCTAAGTCTGTCCTTTATGGTCCTTTTCATCCTCTCCACTATCCCTGAACACTAGGGATGGTATGTGATGGGAAACTTCCATTCAATCTGAAGTAGCTTCAACAGGTCCTGACAGACCTTAGATGTGAATGCTGGTCCATTATCAAAATTTATCTGGACCCGGCATCCCCACCTCGGGATCACTTCCTGAGTTAAGAGCTTAACTACAGTTCTAGCATTTTCTTTTGTTGTCACAAAGCACTCTACCCAGTGAGAAAACATGTCCACGATTACAAGTAGGTACTCCTGCCTTTTACCCACCCTGGGCATTTAGGTTTAGGGTTTTAGGTTGAGGTAGGATATTGCAGATGATCATGTGAAGGTTTATTGGGAATGTTAGGATTGTTCCTTATGCATTCAATGCATCGGGCTACAAATGTCTTACAGAGTAAGGGAAGGTGCAATATGTAGAAATCTCTGGGTATCAGTTCTGCTGTGACCTTCCATCCCCTGTGTCCCACTCCATGGTACTGTGAAATGAACAGGGACGCACTTCCCTGCGGAATACCAGGTTTCCCCTCTTTGGAGATGAGCCCTGTATTAGGGTCCAGCTCCAAACCTTGTGAAGCCCAAAAGTCCATGTCCTCTCTGGTTGAAAAGGCTCGAGATCCTGAAGTATCTGGTCCCAGGGTAAGGAAGGGGACACTAAGGGAGGGAGTTGTGCAAGAGCCTGAATAGCACTAGTGGCTGATTTTGCAGCTGCATCTGCTAAGGCATTCCCTTTTACAATTGAATCTGTGGCATGGGTGTGTGCTCTACAATGAATGATAGCTACTCTTGATGGTAAGTGAATAGATGACAACAAGTCATCCACCAAGGATGAGTGAGATACGGCCTTCCCATCTGCTGCTACAAAGCCTCTCCCTTTCCAGATAATTCGGTGGTCATGTACAACTCCATATGCATATTTGGAGCCAGTGTAAATGTTTACTTCTTGTCCCTCAAAAAGTTGGCATGCTCGTGTTAGTGCAATCAGTTCTGCTGCTTGTGCAGACTAAAAAGGGATTGCTTTGGCCTCCAGAACTATATCGGGTAGCTGTACTACAGCATAGTCAGCATGATAAGTGGTATCATTTGGGCGAGAGCAGGAGCCATCCACAAAGACAGCCTGCACCTCCACCATAGGGAAAGAGAGCATGTCTGCCCTTGGGGAGGTATCCTTGTGAATGATCTCAACACAATCATTTGGAGAAGGTAATTCATCACCCTCCCATTTTAATCGCAATATAGCATTCAAGATAGGGGCGGGGTAGAGGTAGCAGAGCTGTATTTGACTCAGGAGGATAACTTCATACTCACTGAGTCGCTGAGCAGACTTGTACTGTGTGTGCAAATTCTTCAATAGGAATATTATCTGATGTGTATCAAACATGCTGGCATTCCTTGGACAGGAACTGGAACTACTCTTTAAAAGAAGGCTATAGGCCTCAGCTTACCTCCATGCTCCTGTGCTAGGACCCCCGCCATGGTTTTACAGTTGTCCCTCGCAAACAAATGGAACATTTTACAATATTCAGGTAGTCCCAAACCAGGAGCTGTTACCATTGCAGTTTTAAGGTACACAAAAGCATTAACCATTTCATCAGACCATTTGACATACTCAGGGCTTTCAGGCAGAGTTGCTTGTCTCAAGATGTTGTCATAGAATAAACAGTCAGGTATCCTTTAACAGTAGTAACCAATCATACCTAAGAAGGTTAGTATGTCCTTCTTTGTTTGTGGGCGGGGCAGACCCGCTTGTGACTGATCCTTCTTTCACCATGAGACAGAGTAAAACCCAAGTATTCAACAGTTTTCTGACACCACTATAATTTCTTACTAGACTCTATGTAGCCTTGGGCCATCCAACACCAGGTCAACTGGCGGCTGCGAAAACTGAAAGCAAGTAGTAGTTGTGTTTGCTCGTCTACTGGGATGGAAAAAAAGGCGTTTGCTAAATCAACAACAGTAAAAAAACTCTGCATCAGCAGGGATTGAGGTGACGAGAGATGGTACATCAGGTACAATTGGGGCAATGGGGATTACCAGATTATTGATGGCCCTCAGGTCTTGTACAAACCTATAGGATCCATCCCTCTTCTTCACAGGGTTGATTGGTGTGTTATAAGGTGATATGATTGGTTTCAATATACCCTTATTCAGAAAATGCTCCACCATAGGGGCTAATCACTCCTCTTTCTCCTTCGATAAAGGGTACTGTTTGTGCTATATGGGGGTTACCCCTGGTTTCAGTCTGGCCTTTTAGGGCGTACACAATATGTGTCCTACATCCAGACTACTGCTAGCCCACACAGGGTGATCAGGTGGAAATATGGACGAGACCTTATCGGAGTAGCAGTATCTAGGAATAAGAGTTCCTTGGTCTGAGGCCAGGAATCACCACCGACAACTCGAGAAGAGGTGATTTAACCACTTAAGCCCCGGAAGATTTTACCCCCTTCCTGACCAGGGCCTATTTTGCGATTCGGCACTGCGTGACTTTAACGGACAATTGCACGGTCATGCGACGCTGTACCTAAACTAATTTGACGTCCTTTTTTTCCCACAAACAGAACTTTATTTTGGTGGTATTTGATAACCTGTGCGATTTTTTGATCATGTGCTATAAACAAAAAAAGAGCCTCAATTTTGCAAAAATAACAATATTTTTCACATTTTTTTTTATATGAAATTCCCCACCAAAAAATTTTAAAATTAATAGAAACACCTCCTTCCCTGTTGAGAGAGATCTCTATTTCCAGCATCCCTATCAAGTCCCTCCCCAACAGAGTCACTGTGGCTTGAGGTGTAGGAACAGTGATCAACGGTCCTGCATAGTAGAACCGTATGATCACTATTCCTACACAGGGGAGAATGACAGGCGGCTTGTTTACATCAGCCGCCTGCCTTTCTCCCTCTCCACCGACGATCGCAAGTGACCGGCGGGCGATCGGGTCTGCCGGTCACACGCCCGGGGGGGTTCGTGACCGCGCGGGAGCGCGCCTCCGGCGGCGTGCGCTCGCTCCCTAGAGCCCTCACAGGCTAGCGACATAGACCTATGTCGCTCTGCCTGTAAGGGGCTGACTGCCGCAGTAAATATACTGTGAGCAGTCGGCAAGCGGTTAATAGAAACACCTCCTTCCCTGTTGAGAGAGATCTCTATTTCCAGCATCCCTATCAAGTCCCTCCCCAACAGAGTCACTGGGCAGGCAGGAATGATTTGGAAAGAATGGTACATGAGTGTTTGGCCTATTACTGTGTCTGTGATTGGGAGTGGCGGTGTTTTGTATGTTCTGGTTAGTATCCCATTTATTCCCATAGAAGAATCAGCATCCTGTCTCTCACCCCTAAATATGTCCCCTGAAATTGTACCTTTTATGGCTTCCGTGTCTAGAATGAATGGCAGACTCTTTCCATCGACCATAAGTTGTACAAGGGGGGCTTCAGAATAATTGTCAGTGAGAAGTGTGAATGCTGGGGTACTACCTTCTGGGCATCCTCATGCCTGGTACTGCTGCTGGTGCCACGGCAGGGGGTAACGCACAGCTGCTTGAGAAGGGGGGCCTTGTGTTTGTCGGGCCTGCTGAAGCTGTGGTTGGTTCATGGTCTTTGGTGCCATTCTTCCGTTGATTCTTGGCCACAGTTGAAACAATGAGTGCGCCTAACTCCCCCCATTCTGACCTCCCTGCCTGGGTTCTGTCCATCTTCCTCTTCCTCCCCCTCCCCATTTCTTACTATTCCTGGCATTATCCTGGGGCCTGGCATGCATTGGGTTGCAGTTTTGCGACCCCTCTTGGTACAGTAGGGCTGTAACCCCCTTTGTGTCAAAACAACCTGCTGCATCCTTCTCCATAACCTTATTAGTAAAGGTTTTCACATCAGAACTTGGCCAGTCTGAAACCATTTGCTTTACCATGAGTCCATACTCATGTTTCAAGCCTATAATAAATGTCTGTATGAACAACTTACCCATTGGTCCTTCTGTAGACAAACCTACTTCTTCCTTCTACACTTTTGTAAACCTTTTAAGAAACTCCACTACTTCCTCCTTACCTTTCTGTTTGCATGCCACAGCCATGAGGAGGGAGGGCCTGTCCCTGAATACCGGTTCATTTCCTTCTTTAATTCCTCCCACATCTTAGTCTGACCCGCTAAGGTGTTGAGTTGATACTCGTGGGCAGGTGTGCCCGGTGGCTGTACAGTGTGTATGGTAGGAACTAGTTCCCACCGCCAGGAGCTTTCTTGCTCGTAGCCCATCAGACCATCAACTAAAAGCTTCATATCTTCCTGAGTGTACTGTCTACCTTTACATGCCCTGTTTAGGAAGTTTATGCAAGCAGTGGTGTTGATTTGGGGTCTCGGCGCCTTTTTAATGATGTCAGTTAACTATCCAAAATCCAAGGGCTTGAGGATCATCTGATCTCCCATAATCAGGTAGGGGTACTGGTTACTCACCTGTAAGCCTTCTCCCTTAGCTGTTCCATCTACTGCCTGTATCTCTTCTGCAGGGCTCCCTGAACGGCTCTTCACCTTAACTGGCTTGGATCTATACTGTTCAAATATTTCCCTGGTTTGTAGCTTAGCTAATCTGGAACCTTCAACACTAGCACTTGACTGTGGTTCACTCACCTGTTCCCTTGTTGCTTCCGCATCCTCCAATAATTTATCAAATGCTGCCTTTGGAATGGTCACTGTTTCTTCACTGCTCATCTCCTCAGATTCCTTCATCACACTTAGCGATGGGGAAGATGTAGGGACCTGGTCCTGGGAGTGGGCCTGTGGGGCTTAGGCTTGGGGTTTCAGAGCTAATGCAGCTATTTGTGTGAGCTCCTCATCTCTGGCCTGTGTGATTACTCGTGGGAGAGCAGGATACAGAGAACAGTATGAAGGTGGGACATTAGGGACACCTGAAGATACTATATGTGGGCGCTTTACCTTTGCCTCTATCGCAGCTAAGCTGAAACTGCGATCTCTCTGTGCCGGTCACAGAATCATCCCCCCACTCAGGTAGTAAGCACATTAGGCATACATTTAACCCCTTTGATCACCCCCAGTATTAACCCATTCCCTGCCAGTGTCATTTATACAGTAACAGTGCATATTATTTAGCACAGATTACTGTATTCGTGTCGCTAGTCCCCGAAAAGTGTAAAAAATGTCAGTTAGGGGGTCCGATCTGTCCGCCGCAATGTCGCAGTCCCGCTAAAAATCTCTGATTGCCGCCATTACTAATAAAAAATAAATAAAAAGTCAAAAAAATCAGTCCCGTAGTTTGTAAACGCTATAACTTTTGCGCAAACCAATGAAAATACGCTTTTTGGGGTTTTTGTTTACCAAAAATATATAGCAGAATACAAATTGGTCTAAACTGATAAAAAAAATAAAATTTTTATATTTTTTATTGGGAATGTTTTATAGCAGAAAGTAAAATATATGGTGTTTTTTTCAAAATTGTTGCTCCTTTTTTATTTTATAGCGCAAAATCTAAAAACCGCAGAGGTGATAAAATACCACCAAAAGAAAGCTCTATTTGTGGGGAAAAAAAAGAACATCAATTGTATTTGGGTACAGCGTTGCACGTCCTCAAAATTTTCCTTTAAAGTTACGCAGTGCCGAATCACAAAAAATGGCCTGGTCATTAAGGGGGTGAAACCGTCCGGGGCTGAAGTGGTTAAAATCAGTAAATCACTGCTCCTTTAAAAACGTTTTTAAAAACTTTTTTTCATTGCTACATGGTCCCCAGGTCAGTACCCGGACCCCCATACACTTTTTTGGGGCAATAACTTGTATTTAAGCCTTCAAAATGAGGCCATTTGATTTTCGAGGTTCGAGTCCCAAAGACTTCAATGGGGTTTGTTTATTCGAACAAACTTTTCCTCTGTTAACGGTGTTCTGGTGCAAACCGAACCGGGGGGTGTTCGGCTCATCATCACTAGTATCTATCCAGTTTCTGATGGTTGAATGTATTGTCTATGGTTCTATAGGTATTTGTCTTCTATGATACAGAGTGTCAGACTTATAGTACAAAATAGAAATACATTTTCCATATTACAGGTCAAGAATTGTGAACTTTGAAGCCTCAAATGACCTCGTCACTAATTCAGTAAAAATCCTTTAGGTTACAAGGACACATTGCTTCATTTGTTGAACTTGTTTAGCCATTATTTACACATCTTTGAAATAAGAAGCTGTCATCTGTCCCCAAAGGAGATTGCATTTGGTAAACTATGAATATAATACTCTGGAGAGAAAAGGCAACTATAATGTTTATCCCAAGTGAGATATCCTGGAAGAGGAAAGCTACAAGACAACAAATCATAGGAGAAAGCAGTTAAATGAGTTACTCAATTACCAGACTTGTGGTTTCAATTCTAGGAAAGTCAAATACTGAGTGCCCTCAAAAGAAAGAAAAGTTTGTTTATCTTTGCTAGTCACCAATGCACGTTAAACAGACATTATTTTAAAAATATTTGAGAATATGATCATAAGTACCTACAACTTCCATAGTCTATCATATACCAAGAGGGGATGTAGAGATTATGGTTATATGGACAATCTTCTATTTGAAAATTACAGTATATCTATTATAGAATTATGTATAATGGTCAGAATATATCCCAAATCATTATTGTATTGTTTACTAACGTTAGAATCCCCGAATAGAAAATATTCTGATTGAAAATGACCCAGATATAGAAAAGTTTACATCTACCAGTTGTCGTGTAGCAACATACGTATAACTATGTATATATCCACATGATTTTTACTGCTACTAAAATGTAAAATACATAGTATCTGGGTAAATCAGTCATCCTAATCAATATATATCATATTAATAATATATCCTTATTAAAAGGCGTTACCAGGTCCAATCCTTACATAGATACATGACGGAAATATCAGATGGCCACGCATGTACCATGAGAATATGGACAGATTCTCATATTGTTTTTAGGATTATTATTAAATGAAGAACTTATCATATCATTTTAATATCCAATATACTGGATGACTAGCAGAGGGGTCGCCCAATGACCTCACCAATTAATGGTTAAGCAATCCCAACCAATGGGGATAAAATTCCTCATTCTGTGTTCGGCTTATTGTAATTTTTTACGGCCCTTTTGTTCAACACAAAATAAAAAAGGAACCCAGATGTGAGATGGGGGATCACTACAAAACTTCAATATACTTCAACACACGCGCTACTACATTGATACTCCATCTTGCTCCATCCCTCATCTGAAACTCTGAAAGACGCCAGACGCAACTCCGCCCTAACCGGCCACCATTTTGGAAAAGGCAGCCATCTTAAGGACTCTGGTAATGACCAATTTAAGCTAGCAGCGATTTTAAAGTGGTAAATATCCATTGCTGTTTATCTGATTATTATTTACTATTGTTTCTTTCCTTCCTCATATGTTTTGAATTTTATACTAAAGGGTAACAAGATTACAGTCCCAGTCATATTAATCATATTCGATTTTTCTCTAAAAACGAATTTTAGTTTTTCTACGTTTTGTTAGTAGTACCAGTTTACCTCAATATTAGCGATTTAGTCTCCCATTTTGCATAGCCTATTCTCACTCCAACTTCAGCGGAGTGACTGTTGGCTGCGCAATTCGCAGACAATTTTGGTCTGATTATATAGAACATTTATCTATGGTTTCTACTATACCTGGGAAAACTTAATCCTGCTTTATTTTACTATTATTATTGAGCTGCATATCACAGTTGCATTGATCGCTTAAGTTTGTATTTTTTGTGAAAATTATCTTTTTGTGTCACCTCAAGTCTAACTATTTATTGTAAATACCTGTCTTGCGAATAAATATATTCCCTACTGTAGTCTGTATTCACTAAGATTGGTATATGCTGTTAAAAAGAAATTAATTGATTAAAAAGAACTCGTTATATTCATTCAGAATAATATTCTCGACCGTGTAACGCACATGACAAGAGGTTTTATCATTTGATAGTTTTTGAGTGTTACTGGTAAGCTTTGTCTGATTTTACGCAGCTGTTAAGCCTTGTCTATTTCTATGTAATACATTCTTGTCGATAGCTAAGCTGTTCATGTTTATTTCTTTATACAATATACAATTTTTCATATTCAGCCTGCTATAGACTGCAACACTGACTGAGTGGAAATTCTCCAACATGGAGGATGAACTGTTCAACAACGGTGGCCATACATTGAAGGATTGAGGTTTGGCTGGTCCCATGCATGGCCAGCTTTACACTAGGAGTCACCAGAGAACTGAGGATGCTCTGTGATGCACTGGAGTCATGGATTTCTACCCTATAAGTGCATCACAATATTTTGTTGAATAAAGAAGTACAGATCCCTGCAACAATAAAAATACACTCTACTTGTCACGTGGTCTCATTTAACCTTATTTGACTTTCTCATTTTACTTATTACTCTTACTGCAGTCCTTGATCTTTATAGGCTTGTATGGTGTATCATGGATACAATATAGGCTTGTATGGTGTATCATGGATACAATATCACTTAAAGGGTGAGTTAACCTTGACAGAAAATCTGTAAGGTACACTTGCAGCGTCCCACTCAGGACATGTGGGAACTGCAAATGTATTACTTCTTTGTCATTGCTGTATTGCATTCATTTTGCATTTGTCATTTGTCAATCCCTGTTCATAGGCTGATCAAGTGTGCTTCATACTTCCCACCACAAGATGGGGATAGCACCACTCTGGGATATCTATCCCAGCTCAGGCTCTATCTGTGGTCAGTTGTGGAGCTCCATGTGAAGGTGAGAGAAGGTCAGTCCAGAGAGGGACAAATTTAAAGTGCTCAAATCAAAGGGTAAAACCGGCCACCAACCGGCAGCAAAGACCTTTGAGAATAAAGGTGAAGGATTTCTTAGCCACCTCACCAATGTCACTGGATTCAAAAGGGACCAGAAACAAGTAAGCATTATACTGAACCACAGCCTGAGTCCAGGATTACTAAAGCCTATTAACAGTGGATCAGCAGAATTCCTCTATTTACCCAGAGACTGTTTTCTAACTGGATGTTTGTACTACAACCAAAACCAGTCACAGTAAAAGTTGTGAGTTGTATCCTACCACTGTCTACCTCATTCTTCAACATTGCTACTACAACTGGTTGTACCACCATTAACGGTACTGGCGTCGCGACAAATACCATCAAGGGACCCAGCCGCCACAAGCACTCCAAACACCCCTGTCATCACGGGCACCTCAACCACCATCTTGGCTGCCGTTTCCCGATCACAGAGCGTGCCCTGGAGGATTTCGTGCTGTCTTCCTCTTCACTGTGCTACCAGCCCAGGGAGGCTTTCTGCTAACCGTGAGTAAACCGATGAACTGTATTATTGCTGTCTCTCATCGGCCCACCGTGCACCTCACGTGTCACTCCTGCGGTTCTGGCTCGTCGCACACTTACACTGGACTCCCTTCCTATCCTACTGGAGTCCTGCGATCCCCCACTGTGAGACATCGGGTCGCCGCTTCACCGATCTGGGGATTTGAAATTGGCTTAATCTCCTATCTGCACCTCTCAGCGTGTATAGATAGGAGGCATTCAACTTGGTTGGCACCGTCACATGAATCAGAACCTGCCTAGCCCATCCTGTCTTTGCTGGAGAAGAGGAGAGAAAGCCAGAAGGATTTCAAAATCCCCAGACCAGTAATGCAACATCTTAGTGTCTCACAGCGGGGGGGGATCACAGGACTTCGATATAGGGGGGGCGGGGGGGTCCAGTGTAGGTTCACCTTAAAGATTTTCTGTAAAGGTGAACTTACACTTAAAACAAGAGAAGTTGAGAATCCTCACACTGTAACATGTGGAAATATTGACTTCAAATACCCATTCAAGTGAAAAGCTAACTCCTGTTTACTTATTTCATCTGTCCATGAATTGAGTATTCAAAGTATACATGAATTTCTTGATTGGACAATTAAAGTGAATATCAACACGATTTATTATTTCTAAACACAAATGTCTAATACCAAATTCAGCCACGGCATTAGCCACCAAAAAAAACCCATAAAACACAAAAACTCCTGTAATATGCTCTTTATTTCTTTTTATTGTATTGTTGTAAGGAAATGTGTTTACATTTGTAAGTAGCCAGGGAAGTGACAATACAATGCACACAATAACCATCTGTTAGACCTTAACCAATACATATACTGTTGGCCAGTGCTGGAAAAAAAGAGTTTAAGACATGAGCTCCTATAACTTGAATGATTGATGTTTTTTTTTTTATCTCAAAGGTTATCGAATATAAAAAATAATTATATGCTGCACCGATATCCAAAATGTTCATCCTGAGTCGCATATCACTCACTCTTCATTTCTTCTGGACCTAATTTCCTGTCTTTTGGTCTTCTCTGGGCACCAGATTGAGTATAATAGGTTTTGTTGGCTTTAGGAACCCTGTGGTGTCAATTTGCAGGGGGATCTGTAACACAAGTGGCAGAATTAACAGAACAGATAAACTAAATTCTAATATTACATGATCTCTTATTTCTTCAACAGGATTTAAAAGGCTGTTATCCATATAGAAATCACTACTCAGTAAGTATCACCATTTCAGAAAAGTGACACCAAGGTGATCTTTTGGCTGCAACTAGGTAAATTATAAATTGCTAATTGTAACTTTACTTTGTGGAATTAAAACACATTTACTTTTAAAATAAATAAAAGTAAATTTCTTACTGGAGTGTCCTTGCAGGTTCGGAAACTGAAGTTCTGTATTAGCAAAGTGATGGCTGACTTCATGTTGACCATAGCAAATCTCATCCCGATGCAGTTGCGGGGCCCAAATCCAAAAGGAAGAAAGGTGTAAGGGTCTTGGGATTCTTTATTCTCCTTACTGAATCTATAAAAAAATAAAGCATTAGTATCTCGTCAATATCTCTCTGTAGCCCTGTAAATATGGTGGGGGCCTTGCATATACAGTAGATACAGCCCCATGTCCTTCAAATCTCAGTGGAATTGACACTACCAAAAATAAAAATCCCTAAATGTAAAACAATCCAACTTCTGAATGATCCACATCACCAGCTGGCTGAACAGAAAAAATTACTGATCTATGGTCTGCTTTACTCTGGTGCTTGGTGACTGGCACAGTACGGGGTGGGAAGAAAGTCCTTAGTGCATTGTAAGCTGTAAGTGGGGACTTGTAGCATACACAGGGCCAACTTCACTCACTCCTTGTAGCCAAATACAGAAGGAAGAAAAAGAAATGTAGTGCTGCTGGGGTGGGGGTTATATTTGGCTTTGAACAGTGAACCTGTTGCTTTGCCTTATAAAGTCAAAATACAGGCTTAGGCTCCATGTACACGGGACGCTGGAAATGGCCGTTTAGGAGCAGTTGGGCGTTTTTTTCAGAAGCCCCTGAACCCATCTACATTTTATCTTATCTGTCCATGTACACCAGGTCGTTTACAGTCATTTGCAGGCAGTTGCGTTCAGGGACTTTTTTTAGAACGCAATTTTTTGCGTTCAAACGTGTGTTTCTCGGCGTTTCAAACGCACAAACGCGTCCGAACGCGATGTCCCGCGTTTAGCGTTCGCGTTTTTCCATTTTAA
This sequence comes from Pelophylax lessonae, assembly GCF_965119305.1. Lineage (NCBI taxonomy): Eukaryota > Metazoa > Chordata > Amphibia > Anura > Ranidae > Pelophylax > Pelophylax lessonae. Next base: position 715,006,857 of record NC_138768.1, read on the forward strand.
AGGGGAATAATTTTTTTGACCTCTAGGAACGGTTCTAAACGCAAACGCCCGCTAACTGTGGGTACAAACGCGACCGAACGGACGTTTCAAACGTCCTAAAAATTCCAGCATTCAAAGGGACTTTTAACAACGTCCCGTGTACATGGAGCCTTACTTTAAAGTTCTGCTGGAATAGCAAAAACAGTTTCTGCCTCAAAAAATAGATATATATATATGTAGACAGAAACTTCCTAGCATGTGTTCTGTCTTAGCATTGGTGATCAAGTCAAGCCATAGACCTCTGAAAATGGAACTAATGTCAATCTTTATTTTTTTTAATTTTTCTTAAGTTAGGGAGGGTTATAACACCTGTCAGCAGGTTGTTCCCTTCACTTCCTGCCTCATAGCCACAGCAGGAAAGGAGAAGTGAGGGAAATCCCTGGGTATCACCAGAATAACCAGAACTAGTGCCTTCAGCCTTCATTGGAAGATTTTCCTTATATTCCTGTTCTAATGTTAACCCACATTTTGGAATTTCCTTTCACTTTCATTCAAGCAGACAGAGTGAATCTCCCAAAATGGAACACAAACAGCAATACAAACCTGATGGGTGTTCTGATCTCTCTCCACTCTGTCCAGAATTAAAAAGTTTTGCCTTTAGTTATATTTTAAAGCCACCATCTCCTTTTTTAGGTTAAGAAGGAAAGTGCCATTTATTCAGCAATGCTTAACCACTTGCCGACCAGCCGCCGTAGTTATAACAGAGCCGACTCCCGCAGGTCAGCTCTGTTAAGTACATTGTTTCATGTAGCAGTTAGTGGGGGCGCACGCACGCGCCGATTGGCTAGAGCGGGTGAAATCGCTCCCATGGAGACAGAACGGCGGTCTGCTGATGTAAACATGGCAGACCACTGTTCTGTCAGTGATGAACACAGGGATCCTGTGTTCCTCCTATTTAGGAACACAGGTTTCTGTGTTCATCCAGTAAATAAAACCCTCACACAGTTAGAAAGCACCCCCTAGGCGTACATTTAACCCTTTGATCGCCCCCTGGTGTTAACCCCCTTCCCTGCCAGTGTCATTAATACAGTAACAGTGCATATTTTTAGCACTGATTACTGTAGTAATGTCACTGGTCCCCCCAAAAGTGTCAGTTAGGTGTCTGATATGTCCGCTGCAATGTTGCAGTCCCGCTAAAAATCACTGATCATCGCCAATACTAGTAAAAAAAATAAAATAAAAATGACATAAATCTTTCCCCTAGTTTGTAGACGCGATAACATTTGCGCAAACCAATCAATATACACTTATTGTGATTTTTTTTAACCAAAAATATGTAGCAGAATACATATTGGTCTAAAATGATGAAAAAAATAAAATTTTTTATTGGGATTGTTTTATAGCAGTAAGTAAAAAATATGTGGTTTTTTTTCAGAATTGTCGCTCTTTTTTTGTTTATAATGCAAAAAAAAAAACGCAGAGGTGATCAAATACCACCAAAAAAACGCTCCATTTGTGGGAAAAAAAGGACATCAATTTTATTTGGGTATAGCATCACACGACCGCGCAATTATCAGTTAAAGTACCGCAGGGCCGTATCGCAAAAAATGGCCTGGTCCTTAAGGGGGTAAAACCTTCCGGTCCTTAAGTGGTTAAAGTGGTTGTAAACCCCATTCATGAAATTTGACCTAAGCACATATATCTGTAGTGTTAACTTATCTCTCTTCAAAGCTCTTAGTACCCTGTCTTTCTGCTGCTCCATTCCTGTGTTATTAGCAGGGTCACTTCTGACAAGTTCCCCGCCACACGAGAAAACATGAGCTGAAAATTAGTGTCAGGGAGGGAGTTTAGGGGTAGATAAGCAGAGAGCTTGTCTATTCAGGCTGCAGCTCTGCAAGTTCCTTCATTCCTCTGCATATGTGGAAGGGGGGAGGGGTGTGCCTTTCCTCCAATCAGCTCTCGCATAGTGTAAACCTAGACTTCACAGTCACTGCTGGAAGAGGAAGAAAGATTTCATGATCTGCACTTTCTAAGGAGTGTAGAAAGGGTAAGACAGTAGATATTCACATAAAACTTATATGTAGGAGGATTTGTTTCAGCTCTGTGCATCATCTGAGGCTGTTCCATTTACTGGGTATAGGAGAGGGTTTACAACCACTTTAAGCCTCAGTTCAAATATATAAGCGATGCGAGAAACACAGCAAAAGCAGTAAAAAGTAGTGGTGTAGATGCGGTGCGTTTTGAGCCATACAAAATGAATGAGCTCAAATCGCACTGAAAATAATGGCATGTGATTTTAACAGGAATGTGGTGTGATTCCTGTCCGAATCACATGCAGTTCCCCACACTGCACCTCTGTGAACCTAGGCTTATAAGGGTAAGCTGAATTTTTTTTATTCTCTCCTGGATAACTACTTTAAAGTGGAGTTCCACCCTATTTTTATACTTACCTCCATCTTCTCGCTCCGGGTCACCTGAAAAAGAAATGGATAATCGCATATTTTTTTTTTTTTTACTTACCTCGTAGCGAAGAAAATATACTTACCTTACTTCCTTCTTCCTCCTTCCTCGGCCGCGGCCCGTCGTCACTTCCTGGCTCTGCAATGATTCCTGGGAGCTGGACGTCATAGCTCCCAGGAATCATTGCGCCTGCACCGGCCCCGACGTCAGTTCCGGGTCGCGCGCGTCATCCCCTTCTAAACAGCTTCTGGGCATGCCCAGAAGCTGTGGAGGGGTGACGCGCGCGACCCGGAAGTGACGTCGGGGCCGGCGCAGAGCATCGTGGGACCACAGAAGGCGGAAGAAGACGCCGAAGAGGACGCGCTGGCTTCAAGCTGCCCACATCTGAGATGGCAGCGCTGGACAAGACGTTTGCAAGGTAAGTATTTCGTCTTGCAGGTAAGTGCAACCCGGGACAGATCAGAGGCTAGCCATTGTGGAATGCACTAGCCCTGACTGTCCCGGGGGTATTAAAAAAAAACAAAACAAATCCAGGGTGGAACTCCGCTTTAAGATTGTTTTCAGGAATCTTAAAACATGCTTTAAAGAAAACCTGTCAGTTCCAGTATGTAGCAAAAGTAAGTAACCTTTCAGGTCGGAACTCCTCTGGTTCAGCCCACAGTGAAGGGTCCCGGTGTAAAACATAAGCTGGGATCACAGTCACAACTCCCTCTGGGATGGTTACTCCGTTGATCTCTGTTGTTTTCTTACAGACTCTTTCAAGTCTCCCAGCTGCAGGGTACAGTCGCAGACATTCATAAATCACCATGTCCAAATATTCCATCTGCATCAGAGCTTCATAAGTGGGAGGAGCCTGTGTACAAAAAAACCTTAATGTACCAGGGCACTTATTCCAACATAATATATTATATATCAGCTTAAAGTGAAACTAAAGAATGCTAATAAAGTCATAGTAGAAACACAGTGGAACTGCATACAAATTTGTTTAACAATTCCTTAAATTACTGTATATAATAATTAAAACATTTTAACTTCCTACATCTGTGCATGTTTGTTCATTGACTTCCATATTAGTGCAGCTGTGCTGGAGTCTCGCATACACATTAAATATTACACAAATGACATATTAAAGAGGAAGTAAATTCTTAGCTTTATTATTTCATTTTTTCCCCCCTCTGCAAAGTAAATGCATAATGTGCTAGTATGCATCGCATACTAGCACATTATGTGATACTTACCTGCAACGAAGCCCACGTTGTCCCTGCTGCCGGCCGCATCCATCTTCACCCGTCTTCCTTCCAGGTCAGCGGACTCCGGCTGTATTACTGGCCAGAGCTGTGTGACATCACTCCAGCGCATGCGCGCAGGAGCCGCCAGTCACGGCACAGGGCTCTGAAGAAACAGCACGGGCGGCGGTTTCTTCAGAGCGCATGCGCCGATGACATCATTGGCTGCATGCATTGTAAATATATCCTAAACAGTGCAAGTTTAGGAGATATTTACAGCACCTATAGGTAAGCCTTAATATAGGCTTACCTATAGGTAGAAGTCATCAAAGTGGGTCTACAACCACTTTAAGCTACATTTCCCAGTGTCCTTTGCGTCTTTTAGACTCTACTTCTAAGCTACACAGTGCTTGCGATTTACTTTTCTTCTGTGAGTGCAAGTGTATTGAAATCCATCCATCTGCTGAGGCTGAAAACATTAGTCTCTCTAAAGCTGCCCACCCACTGATAGTTTTTTTTATTCATTCAGCCCCCAGCATGCAGATGAACACATCTCTGGCAGTGCCTATTGCATTTTGATGGTCGGCCCTGCTGGCTGTTAAAATTCACAAACCACGACTGCATCGGATTGAATGCATTTGCTTTTGCCTGACAATTTTCCACATGGCCCCTGTGATTTTTCATTTAAGGGATGACAGGCAGCAGGCAACCAATAGGGCCGCCTACTGAGCAAAATATGGAATCAGCCCAAATTCATACAGTGTATGGCAAGCTTAAAGCTGGCCAAATATGCCTCTTTTTTTTTTTTTCAATCAGCCAGTGGGCTGATCTAAAAAAAAAAAAAAAAAAAAAAAGGAACAAATTCCTCCATCCACATAAGAGGTGGATAGAGGAATCCTCCATGCTGAGACATTGGATTCTAACAGCAGGACTCTCCGCTGTCAGAATACACTGATCAGCGGCTACAGCCGATCAACACAAGTTTTCCAACATTCCTCTAATCTAGATCTGATGATCAACTTCTGTCAAACGGGGATGGCCGTACATGAATTGCAATGTGTCTGGTCCCTGCTGAACCAGCTTAATTTCGATCAAACTATGGCTAGCTCAAAGCATTTGTTACCCCGACACTTCATATTCCTGATTTATTCCTGCTGTATCATGTACTTGAATGAGAAAGTATCCTATTCTCTTTGTATTGCGTCCTTTGTGTGAAACCCCTGGTGTTCCTGCTAGTCCCTCTGCTTCCCTATTAAAAACTGACCACACTAAGTAGGAGAGCACACCATAGTCAGTTCTCTAGCTATGCTCTCCTCCAATGATCAGACTGGTCCTGACACGCCCCCGCTGCACAGCCATTCACTGGGAAGCTCAGTGCACTGCTGCTTCTCCTCCCACAGCTCCTATGCAGCTTAAAACAGAGGGAATGTGATCACTTATAAAAAAGGGAAAATGGGTATTTATAATGTTTTTTTTTTTTTATATCTATACAAAAATGTTTTGCATTTCATTTTTGCGTATCTAAGTAGCCGTTTACAGAGTTGCTGACAAGTCGTCGTTTAGCAGAGTAATCTGTCCTAAACCACTAAAGGCAAAAATCTACACATAAACATTACAATATGTCTGATCTCTATTCTATATAAGTATATATATATTTTTTTTTTTTCCAAACACAGGATTTAATGCTGTGCCTTTTCTTTGGAAAACACACTTCAGTGTGAAAAGCAAAAAAAATCTTTATGGTTTACCTTGTTAGGTAAATGGGTCTCAATTTCCTCTTGCAGTTTGGTTTGGACATCAGGGTGTGTTGCCAGGAGGTAGGCCATGAACATAAGGGTAGTGCTAGTTGTCTCATAGCCTGCTATGATGAAGATAAGTCCCTGGGCCATTATCTCAGTGTCAGTCAGTGCTATGAAAAAAGAACAGTTTTACCTGGTAATCATAGATACAATATTACATTATAACTTCAATTATAAGCATCATGTGTTCCTCTTATTTAGGAACACAGGTCTCTGTGTTCATGCAGCAAGCCCCCCCCCCCACACAGTTAGAAAGCACCCCTTAGGGACACATTTGACCCTTTGATTGCCCCTGGTATTAACCCCTTCCCTGCCAGTGTCATTATTACAGTAAATGTGCATATTTTTAGCACTGATTACTGTAGTAATGTCACTGTTCCCCCCAAAAGTGTCAAAAATGTCAGTTAGGGGTCTGATCTGTCCGTCGCAATGTCGCAGTCCCGCTAAAAATCGCTGATCGCTGCCAATACTAGTAAAAAAAATAAAAATGACATATTTTTCCCCTAGTTTGTAGACGCGACACCTTTTGCACAAACCAATATATGCTTATTGTGATTTTTTTTTTATCAAAAATATGTAGCAGAATACAGTTTGGCCTAAAATGATGAAAAAATTTGATTTTTACATTTTTTATAATTGGGAATGTTATATAGCAGAAAGTAAAAAAATATGTTTTTTTTTTTCAGAGTTGTTGCTCTTTTTTTGTTTATAGTGCAAAAATTAAAAAACAAAACAAAAAATCGCACAGGTGATCAAATACCACCAAAAGAAAGCTCAAAAAATGGCCTGGTCATTAAGGAGGTAAAACCTTCACGTCCAGAAGTGGTTAAATAGCATTTTTGGTTTGTGATCCTCAGATGCGGTGTACCGTAGTTCCACTTTACGGAACATCAAACAACTGCAATAGTACATTAGGCCAAGAAGCAGATGCTAGTGTTTGTCTCGCTGCAAAAACGCCACTTCATTCCATCTCATGGCTTTTCTTTGCTATTAAAATCCTCTGTGCCCAGGAAACATCTAGAACCTGGATCACTGCAACGACACGCTTTCAACTTTTTATACACGAGTATAGCCATTCATTTTGTTATATCACTTTTTTTTTTTTTTTTGTTCAATGCATTATTGCGGTTGTTTGATGTTCCTCAACTAGATTAGTTGTGACCTTCTATCCAATGAAAATAAATTGCATTGTTGTTGCAGAAAATGTATAATTAACTCCATAGTATTATGCATTCTGTTGTGCTTCTAGTTCTCATAAGCTTAAATAATTTGTTTTACCTTTGTAACCATGATTCTCCTCTTCTAAACTTGACCCTTCTTTGGTCTGAGAATCAACCATGAGTTGCAGAAAATCCACCCGGTCCTAAGTAAAAGAAAACAAGATAATACTGAGCTGATATATTAGATCACATGCACAGAAAAGTTATTTTATGACTTGAAGAATGACTTGAAGAACAGCAATTTAAGGATCACTCAAATATCATAAATGAGACTACTGATTTGAGAATCATTTGTGAAAATATGGACCTCTGTGATGCTGAGAGCAGTAACAGCTGTCAACGGTGTTCAATAATTCATAAAAACATTTTCTCACCCATGGAAAATCTTTCTATGAGTGGGAAGGTAGTCAGAAGGGAGAAGAGGGAAAGATTAAAATACTACACATGTTGGTTGTCATTGAGAAATATAGCTGGTACTGGCACTTGATGACCTGCTGGAGGATGGGGAGATATCTCCTCTCACTAAGTTTTCATAACTGTGCATCGATGGCCAGGGAGGTAGCCATTGAATTTCAGTGGCGGATCAGTCGGGGGGGGGCATCAGACAGACCTGGCCGGGGACCCTCCCCCCCCATCACTCCAGCCTGCACCACCACATCTCCCCCCTGCCGGTTTACTTAACTTGGTCCTCCGGACTGACAGGCGGCAGCGGTGACTTCCCCCTCAGGCTCCTTCATGTCCCTTCTTGGCTGTCGTCTCCTCCCCCATTCTTGGCCAGTAGCATGCCTTCTCCTTTCGGCCAATCGGGAAACAGGTCTCAGGACCCGCTTCCTGATTGGCCGGGAGGAGAATCAGTGTGGCAATAGCGAATATTCATTCACTATTTGTCACACAACTGGGTGGGCTCAGGGAGCAGTGCTCTGCACCCCGAGCCCACCCATTTTTGAAGCGTATTAGAGCCTCTGGCTCTAATCAGGGGCTTTAAAAAAAAAAAAAACCCCATTGGAATCCATGCACCTGGCACCCTGCATGTAGATTAGGGGGCTTGATTGCTGGGAATGGGGGGGGGCAGCGCCCCTGCACCCCCAATGTATGGGCCACCACTGTTGCTTTTGGATATCAGATAAGATATTTACAAACATTTAAAATAAATCCTCCTGTCCTAAAGACATACACTATATTACCAAAAGTACACAAACAAGGTCCATAAAGACATGGATGAGCGTGTTTGGGGTTGAAAAACTTGACTGGCCTACGCAGAGTCCTGACCTCAACCCAATAGAACACCTTTGGGATGAATTAGAGACTGCAAGCCAGGTCTTCTCTCCAACATCAATGCCTGACCTCAAAAATGCCCTTCTAAAAAGAAAAAAAAAAAAATGCCCTTCTAGAAGAACGGTCAATCATTCCCATAGACACACTCCTGAACCTTGTGGACAGCATTCCCAGAAGAGTTGAAGCTGTTATAGCTGCAAAGGGTGGGCCAACTCAATATTGAACCCTACAGACTAAGACTGATTAAAATCTATGTACGTGTAAAGGCAGGTGTCCCGATACATACATACACTATATTACCAAAAGCAACTCCTTTGAGAATTAATATTTTTTATGACCTACAAAAGCCATCAACATCACTTATGTCTCTCACGTACAAATGGTATCCTGCCAAGAAATTTCAAAATTTTCCCATGATAAGACTCTGAGGAGGTCTGCAATAATTGTGTCTAATTTCTTTTGAACATGTACAGATATGCAGGTAGCATATACAAATGGAAGTATTAGCAAAATTAATCATTTTTAAATATTCTGAAAAAATTCACTGTGCAAAAAGAAGATGAATACAAAACTGCATCCTTGTTCTTCTACTATTATTATTTAAAAGAACAATCCAGTCATGCATACAGCCAACTTAATTTGTTTACAGCTTAAAACTGCGCCCTCCTCCCCAGCTAATTACCGCTTGCTGACCGCGCTACAGCCGAATAATGGCTGCAACGCGGTCGTCCAGTTCTGGGAGGGCGCCTTTTGATGTCCTCCCAGAACCACGCCTTCGCCGCCCACTGGCTGCGGTGCGCATCTGGTGCATTTAGTGATCACTGTGTCCTTCGGACACAGCTGATCATAGATCGAAGTAAAGGGCCAATCACAGCTGATCACAATGTAAACACACATGCCGGTTATCAGCATTTCCTTTCTAATGCTGTGGCAGAGAGCCGGTAACTGGCCGGTGTGAAAAGGGACATCTACACTGATAATCAGGGCACTGATCATCAGTGTCCTGATTATCAGTGCAGCCCCAACAGTTGCCATTAGTGCCCATCAGTGCTGCCAATCAGTGCCTGCATATCAGTATAGCTCCATCAGTGCCTCCTCATCAGTGCCCACCAGTGCTGCCTCATCAGTTCTGATCATTGCCCATCAGTGCACCCTATCAATGCTGCCTATTAGTGCCCATCAGTGCAGCCTCATCAGCACACATCAATGAAAGAAAAAAAAATCCTGTTTGCTTAATTTCATAACAGAAACTAGATAAAATGACCTAATTTAAAAGTTTACTTACCGTATGAATACCTTTCTGCCTGTCTTTCTTGATCCTTTTAATGGCATCTTGGAAAAAGTTGAGAACACTTAAAGGCATGAAGCAGAAATTCAGTTTGTTCAATAGAGGTATAAGGAATGGACATAGCACTGCAAGAAAAAAAAAACAGATATAATGAATGGTTAAATGTTCTGCAAAATGGAGCAAATTCCTGCCAATATTTAGGACTGCAGCCTAAGATAACAGATTTTTGTGAAGAGGAGACTGGATAATTTACCTGTAATTAAGAACAATGGATTGAAAAAGGAGAATGTGAAAAGATTTCTGGCATTGGTCACAAATGGATCGTTGGGATTGTTCTGTGAATCCACATTCACACTGAATGATGTACTTAGAACAATGTCCATGGTGTAGCTTCCAAAGATCCTGAGGCAAATAACAAAGCATTAGTAATCTAAATATAGCCCATATATCAACCAGTCTCACTCAAATCCTATACTCCTACAGAATTAGATTGGTTGGTGTTAAAAAAAAAAACTTACATTAGCCCCATATGCATACACCTCTTTCCTATCCATCATTCTAGCCATTAATAACACGACTCAAGTGCAGATGCATAAAACAGATACTAACACCATCCAGTCTAGAATAAAATATTCTATTGACAGTTGTAGTTCAATGTAAACTAATGTTAACTACACATCAGCAGCAAATAAGTACCAAGTCATATTACAAATGTGTGGTCAATTTCCTTTCATCATCGTTAACTTTTCTTTATTATCAATTTCCGATATAACGACGGTTGGATATCTATTCCTTTTTGTAAACCATATTATCTGTTAGGTTGGTATTCAAGTATTCATACACCACATACTTACTCCTTCATGTTTATAAGTTCTTTGCTATCAACCTTCTTCTGGATATTCTTCACTAAAAGGTCTCCATAATTTTTAATTATTGGGAACATCTGTGGAGATGACAAGATTTTATTTTTATTTTTTTAGTTACAATATGATACCAAGAACTAGACTTTCAAATTTCCATTGCATGCAGAAAACAGTGTAAATACAACGGTGGTGCGAATAATAGAATAATTCATTCATACATGCTCAGCACACATTCACTTCATTGCAGCTCAGTATATTACCTAAATGCTTTGTCAGGCAGCTAGTCTACGGATCTATTTGTTTCAATCCACAACTATAGCCCCAAGCACCATGGCGCACTTGCCATGAGTCAAAAATGTTCATTGAAGACCAAATTTCAAACCTTGTGTTACAGGGTTATCAGACCCCTGTCTAACTAATTTCAGGCAGCTAGCTGAAAATATCTGTTCTTTAGAAATTATCTCGACATGCTTTTCTTGGCTCTATTGACAACAGTTTTTATGGTGAAATTAAAGGTTTGTTAACAACTTAAGCCCCGGAAGATTTTACCCCCTTCCTGACCAGACCCCTTTTTTCAACTTGGCACTTCGTGACTTTAACTGACAATTGCACGGTCATGCAATGCTGTACCCAAACTAAATTTATGTCCTTTTTTTCCCACAGAGCTTTCTTTTGGTGGTATTTGATCACCTATTTTTTGCGATATTAATAAAAAAAAAATAGCAAACATTTTGAGAAAAAAAATGACATTTTCAACTTTGTCTTTTAAAAAATATCCAATATACTCAATTTATGTCATATTTTTTGGCCAAAATGTATTTAGCTACATGTCTTTGACACAAAAAATTTCAATGAGCGTATTTTTATTGGTTTGCGCAAAAGTTATAGCGTCTACAAACTATAGTGTAAATAAATTTACGCAGCTTTAATTTCTGACTGCCTATCTCATTTCATGAAGTGCTAAAATGGCAGGGCAGTATAAACCCCCCCCAAACTACCACTTTTTGGAAAGTAGACATCCTATGGAATGTCCTGAGAGACATGTTGAGCTCATTGAATATTTCATTTTTTTGTCACAGGTGTTTGAAAAATGACTACACAAAGTTGTCATTGAAATTATATATTGCTCACACATGCCATGAGTATATGTGTAATTACATCCCAAAATATATTCTGCTGCTTCTCCTGAGTACAGGGATACCACATATGTGAGGCTTTTTGGGAGCCTAGCAGTGTACGGGAGCCCAAAAACAAATCACCACCATCAGAATTTCAAAGGGCATACATTTTTCATTGCATTTCTCACTACCTATAACGGTTTAACGAGGCCCTGAAATGTCAAGATACCACAAAACCCCCCCAAATGACCCCCATTTTGGAAAGTAGACACCCCAAGCTGTTTGCTGAGAGGCATGGTGAGTCCATGGAATATTTTGCCACAAGTTTTGGGAAAATTAATTTTTTTTTTATTTATTTTTCTAACACAACGTTGTCACTAACTGATAAATTGCTCACACATGCCATGGGTATAAGTGGAATGACACCCCAAAATACATTCTACTGCTTCCCCTGAGTACAGGGATACCACATGTGTGAGGCTTTTTGGGAGCCTAGCTGTGTACAGGACCGCGAAAAACCAATCAACACTCTCAAGTTTTCTAATGGCGTAAATTGTGCATGTCACCTCTGCACTACCTGTCACAGTTTCGGAGGCCCTAAAATTCCAAGATAGCACAAAACCCCCCCCAAATGACCCCATTTTGGAAAGTAGACACCCCAAGCTATTTGCTGAGAGGCATGGTGAGTCCATGGAATATTTTATATTTTGCCACAAGTCCCGGGAAATATATATATATATATATATATATATATATATATATATATATATATATATATATTTCTTTTTTTTTTTCTACAAAAAGTTGTCAGTAAATGATATATTGCTCACACATGCCATGGGTATATGTGAAATGACACCTCAAAATACATTCTGGTGCTTCTCCTGAGTACAGGGATACCCCATGTGTGAGACTTTTTTGCAGTCTAGCCGAGTACAGGACCCCAAAAACCAATCCCCACTTTCAGGCTTTCCAAGGGCGTAAATTATTGATTTCACTCCTGACTACCTATCACAGTTTCGGAGGCCATGAAATGCCAAGACAGCACAAACCACCCCCAAATGACCCCTTTTCGGATAGTAGACACCCTAAGCTATTTGCAGAGATGCATGCTGAGTGTTTTGCAGATCTCACTTTTTGTCACAAGTTTTGGAAATTGAAAAAAAAGAGGAAAAAAAATCAGCAATTTACGCCATTAGAAAACCTGAAGATGGGGATTGGATTTCGGGGTCGCGTACACAGCTAGGCTCCCAAAAAGTCTCACACATGTACTCAGGAGAAGCAGCAGAATGTATTATGGGGTGTCATTTCACATATACCCATGGCATGTGTGAGAAATATATCATTTAGTGACAACTTTGTGCAAAAAAAAAAAATTGTCATCTTCCCGAAACTTAGGGCAAAATACTACAATAAGGTGAAAATAATCAGCGCAATCCTCAAATTAAAAGTGATGATCACAAAGCTGCAAGCAATCAGTGCCAAACACAAAACACCCACAATAATCAATAAATAATATTGCTGCGCTAAGTGAATAACTGTTAACCACTATCGCTTAAAATTGTGACAAGTAATATACAAATATGGTGATGATCATGAATTAATATGAATCAAACAAAACCAAGATAATAAATATCCCAATAAAAATAAAGTGACTTAATATTGTTTGTGAAAAAGTCCCAATACACAGTGCAATAAATGTTAACCAATATCGCTTAGAACTGTGACACGTAATATACAAATAAGGTGATGATCATAAATTAATATGAATCAAACAAAGCCAAGATAATAAATATCCCAATAAAAATAAAGTGACTTAATATTGTATGTGAAAAAGTCCCAATACACAGTGCAATCTCAGTGACAGATAAATAAAACAATCTTCATCTGTGCAAAAACGTGCTGCATGCTTTACTCCAGGTGCTCCAGTGACAAATAGTGAGATTAGCAGCTCACCTCAGACAGAGACTCAAATGAGTCAAAATGGGCACAAAGGCTAACATCCACGGTCGCCTGGTGATCCCCTCTGCCTTCACCTCCAACCAATCCCTCAGGTCTCAAGCACGTGGTGGATGACCGGCGTAGTTACGTGCAGGTTCGGAGGTTCCAGGAAGTGTTTGGAAGGCATATGTGAGCTGGCACGGCTTAAGTGCCAAACAATGTAAGTGCAATTCTTATGTATATCAATAAATAGCCCCTTTACAAATACAGAGAGCACTAGATCTCCTTTTGTATGTTTTTCATCCACCACGTGCTTGAGACCTGAGGGATTGGTTGGAGGTGAAGGCAGAGGGGATCACCAGGCGACCATGGATGTTAGCCTTTGTGCCCATTTTGACTCATTTGAGTCTCTGTCTGAGGTGAGCTGCTAATCTCACTATTTGTCACTGGAGCACCTGGAGTGAAGCATGCAGCACGTTTTTGCACAGATGAAGATTGTTTTATTTATCTGTCACTGAGATTGCACTGTGTATTGGGACTTTTTCACATACAATATTAAGTCACTTTATTTTTATTGGGATATTTATTATCTTGGCTTTGTTTGATTCATATTAATTTATGATCATCACCTTATTTGTATATTACGTGTCACAGTTCTAAGCGATATTGGTTAACATTTATTGCACTGTGTATTGGGACTTTTTCACAAACAATATTAAGTCACTTTATTTTTATTGGGATATTTATTATCTTGGTTTTGTTTGATTCATATTAATTTATGATCATCACCATATTTGTATGTTACTTGTCACAATTTTAAACGATAGTGGTTAACAGTTATTCACTTAGCGCAGCAATATTATTTATTGAAAATATAAAATACTCCATGGACTCAATATGTCTCTCAGCAAATAGCTTTGGGTGTCTACTTTTCAAAAAGGGGTCATTTGGGGGGTGTTTGAACTGTCCCGGCATTTTATGCTCAATCTTAGCCACACATCACCCACTCTACTAACCACTTGAAAACCAAGCCTTTTCTGTGACTTTTTGTTTACATGAAAAAATATTTTTTTTACTAGAAAATTACTTTGAACCCCCAAAAATTATATATTTCTTTAAAGCAGAGGCCCTATAGAACAAAATGGTGGATGTTGCAATTTTTTTTGTCACACGGTATTTGCACACAGATTTTCCAAACGCAATTTCTGCGAAAAAAAAAAATATATATTTTTTTAATTTATTGCACAAATACACTATATAATTCCAAATTGTTTGGTATAATTTAAAAGATGGTCTTATGCCGAGTACATAGATACCAAACATGACATGCTTTAAAAATTGCGCACGCCTGTGCAGCGGCAACAAACTACGTACATTTTTAAAAGCCTTTAAAAGTCTTTACAGGTTACCACTTTAGACTCACAGAGGAGGTCTTGCATGCTGCAATTGCGGTTTACATATGACACTAGACCAACGCTTGCGTGCGCCATTGCACGCAAGCACGGGGGGACTGGGGGCTTGATTTTTTTTTATTTTGCTTTTATATGTTATCTTGACACCTTTCCTTTCATTTTTTTTTTTTAATCATTTTTATTGTTATCACAGTGAATTTAAATATCCCCTATGATAGCAATCTGTATTGACAGGTACTCTTTTTTTTAAAAAATTGGGGTCTTTTAGACTCTAGATCTCTCCTCTGACCTTAATGCATCTGACCACACCAAAATTGGTGTGATAAAATTCTTTCCCAATGGCGCTGTTTATTTCTGGCGAAACTGAAGTCATGAAATGCTCGTAGCTTCCAGTATCTTAGGCCATAGAGATGATTGGAGCCATTCTCATCTCCAATTAGCTCTATGGTTAGATAATTGAACCACCGGCTGCACTCTTGGGTTAACTGGTGGGACAGGAGAGCCCGAGAAAAACCACAGAAGGCGGCAGGAGGGGGGGGGGGGTGGTCCCCTCCCACTGCATGTAAAAGCAGTCTAGCGGCCAATTATCCGATAGGATTGCTTTTACAGGTAAGCCGACCGCTGGCTGTAAAAAACGATACCAAGATGATGCCTAAATCTGCAGGCATCATCCTGGTATAACCACTCAAAGTCCAGCAACGTACCAGTACATTGCTGGTCCTTGTTTGGCATATAGTGTAGGTTTTTTTTTTTTTTTTTTTCATGCAGCCTGTGGGCTGAACGAAAAAAAAGAGAACAGAAATCAGCACAGGAATATTGTGTAGTATTACTCATCATTAACCACCCAAACAACCACCCACTGAATTTAATGATGGGTATACATGACAATATTCCACGCATACCTAAATAGTATTTTAACTGCAGTGCTGAAATCAGAAAATCACCACAGCTGCTGCCAGCAAAGGTATCCATATATGCTGTTCGCAAACACTGTTTGTGTCAGAATATATAAAATCAATGTGGCAGCCGACGAGTACCTGCAAGAGAAACAGGTTAACAAAAGAATGAAAAACAAAGTACAGTAAAAGTACAGTAGGAAGAGTAGAAGAACATATAAAATGACTGACACAACAACTGTTTTTGGATTTTTTTATTTTTTTTTTTTACTGTTTTTTTCTCTGAACTGCGATTTTCCAGCTTGGGTCTCTCAAAATGTCGATAGCCATCGAACATCTTTCGAGACCCTGTGTTTATGTGCCCTACACTGTGTCATGCTGTACCCTACACTAAAACTCCACTAGTGTATGGTAGCGCTCGAAACATTCCCCGATGCAGAGACCAGGTTGGTCAGGACATCTGGGACAATAATAGCGGGTGTCACGCCTACATCCACGCCTGCTACAGACACGACATCTTCTTTAGGGGTGTCTTTGGGTAGGGGTACTCGGGAGGAAATGTGGAAAATGTCTCTCATGCAGCCGGCTCACTGCATCTGGAAGGGGAAGTTGGGCAGGCATGCCTCCTGGGTACAGGTAGGCAAGGATGATCACTTCCTGGAATTCCCGGAAGGATCCAGTTTGTCCTGACGCCCTGTATAGGACAAAGGCTTTCAGCATAGCCAATTGGTATAAATAAACAGACACTTTTTTGTACCAGCGTCTGGCTTTACGGGCAACTAAATACGGTGCCAAAAGCTGGTCGTTAAGGTCCACCCCTCCCATATTAAGGTTATATTCGTGGACACAGAGGGGTTTCTCCATAACGCCAATTGCCGTAGGAATTTGGATCGTCGTGTCTGCGTGAAGGGAGGACAGAACATAAACATTCCGTGTATCCCTCCACTTCACTGCAAGCAATTTGTCAGTTTTCAAGCAGGCTGTTGCCCCCCGACTAAGACGGGAATTTACAAGCCGTTGGGGGAAGCCCCGGCGATTAGGTCGCACGGTGCCACATGCGCCAATTTGTAATTCAGAAAGATGACTAAATAGTGGCACGCTTGTGTAGAATTTATCCACGTACAAATAGTACCCCTTTCTGGATAAGGGTGACACCAAGTCCCAAACTATCTTGCCGCTGCTCCCTATGTAGTCTGGGCAGTTGGGGGGTTCCACACAGCTATCTTTTCCCTCATAGACCCGGAAACTAACTGTATAACCTGTGGCCCTGTCACACAGTTTATACAGCTTGACCCCGTACTTGGCACGCTTGCTGGGGAGGTACTGTTTCATAGCAAGGCGGCCAGTAAATTTAATCAGGGACTCGTCAATGCAGACAACTTGTTCGGGGGTAAACAAGGCTGCAAACCGCTGATTGAAGTGGTCTATGAGGGGCCGAATTTTGTGGAGCCGATCATATTCAGGGTCTCCCCGAGGACAACAGATTTCATTGTCGCTGAAATGCATAAATCACAGAATTTGCTCGTATCTCGCCCTGGACTTGGAGGCAGAGTACATGCGCATATGGTGAAGTGGGCTAGTGGACCAATATAGCCGCAATTCACTCTGTTTGGTTATGCCCATGTGGAGGGAAAGGCCCAGAAAGATTTTAAAATCGGGAACCGTTATAGGTTTCCAGCCGAATGGTCTGGCAAGGGGGCGAATTTGGGTTGGCGGCGATAAATTGTTGTGCGTATAAATTTGATTGATCCACAATAGATCTGTAAAGATCTTCCGTGAAAAACAGCTCAAAAAAGTTCAGGGGCGTAAAACCAGCTGTCTCCATGTTGATTCCAGGTTGGGCAGTGAATGGGGGATGTACTGGCGCTGTAGAATCAGTGGGTTGCCAATTGGGATATGCCAGCACATCAGGGAGGGCACTATGGGCTCTACCGGCCTGTCTTCGAATACGCGGTGGCTGCGGGCCACTACTCGTGCTAGCCACCGCACCAGCTTCAACTGCATTTATGGGACTCGCCACGTCACCAAGTGTTACTGCAGTGCTGGTTGTACTAGGTCCAGGGTGTACTAGGCCGCTGGTGCTTGCCAGGTCACCAGAAGGATGAGCGGCCGTAGTACCGACACTCTACTCCATATGAGCACCCTGCGATTCCTGCATCTCAACAACTCCAGAATGGGGTCGGGTACGCCTGGGTCTAACAGGGACCCATCTGTCGTCGGAGCTATCTGTCAGGGAGCCACTGCCGTCATCAGGTTCGTACATATACTGACCCCGATTCTGCCAGTGAGACTTCCCCATCGCTCTCATCTGACACCGTCAGTATACTATAAGCCTCTGCACTACTGTACAAACGTTTGGTCATTTTGGTAACTAAATTTACCTGTACAGTAAAAGCACCTGGTTATCAAGGACTATTTCAAGCGCTACCAAAAAAAACTGCTAATGCTAGCAGGGATCAGGCCTGACTCTGCTAACCCAGCGGTTTTGTGTGTTGTGTTTTTTTGTAAGTGACAGCAATCTATTGATTACTACACTTGCCTGGGTGGGGTGGGCTGAGCAGAGGGTTTAAACGCAGGTGCTGGCAGGAATCAGTGCTGATCGTGCAAACACCGCGTTTTGGGAACCCTAAACTATGGGGACGCTAGTATAGTTCTGATGAGATATTGATCTGTTCAAACACTATACTAGTAATGGAAGTGTATGTGCGTGTGTGTGGTAATCAAGGGGTTATTTCTAACTATGCGCCGGGGATCTGCGCTATTTTAGACTGACACTAACACTAGCTAATGTCACCTGTGTCACTAATAATAGTGATCAGAAAAAAAAACTATACACTATAAAAGTGACACTGTGACAGGGCAATAAAGGGGTTAACTGGGGGTGATCAGGGGGGGATCAGGGGGTTAAATCTTTATTGGGGGTAGGCGGGGACCCTAAACCGCCTTTGGGCTAGAAACTTACTCGCTAGCGCAAACTCAAGTCACAATCACACTAATACAAAATACAGTAAAACACTATATTACGTGTGTATTAATGTGCAATGTGACAGGGGGGGAAGGGGTTAACTGTATGTGATCAGGGGGGGATCAGGGGGTTAAATCTTTATTGGCGGGGGGGGGGGGGGGGGTGGTGGGGACCCTAAACCTCCTTGGGACAGAAACTAACTTGCTAGCGCTAATTCAGGTCACAAACACACTAATACAAAATACAGAAAAACAGTATATTACGTTTGTATTAGTGTGCAAATTGACAGGGGGAAGGGGTTAACTGGGGGTGATCAGGGGGGATCAGGGGGTTAAATCTTTATGGGGGGGTGGCGGGTATTTTAAGTGAAAAAGGGGGGGGCCGCAAGCACTACACCTGTTCACAAATCACACTTATACAGGTAAATAGGAAAATGCTATATGCTGTATACAGTGTGTGTTGTGACAGGGGGTGTAGGGGTTAACTGGGGGGGGGGGGCGATCGGGGGTTAAATGAGCCTAAGTGTTAATATATGTGCTTGGTGCAGTACTTACAGTTAGATGTGCTTTCCTCTCACGCTGGATCCAAAAAGGATCATGGGAGGGGAGAGCACGTTTTTTCTGAGCCTGTGTTTACATTACACAGGCTCAGAATATAAACTGATTGGGCAGAACCGATCTACAGGTCCAGGCCAAAAATGATTGGCCCGGACCTGATGACTGATCGGTTCTGAACCCAATCAAGCCATCGGCGATACTGCGGGAGCGCGCGTGCGCCAGAGCGGTGAGGAGTAGTGACGTACCGGTACGTCACTTTGCCTGGCCGGGGGTGACCACCGCAGCATATGTACTTGCGGCGGTCGGCAAGTGGTTAAGACTTGTGGTTGGGGGGGGGGGGGGTGCATAAAAATTACAGTACATGGCTCAGCCACATTTTTACCACCCCTCTTAAGCTGTAATGGCAGGGGATAAGGGTGTTCACTTAGCGCACTTGCGATGCTTCACTTCAATCCGTGGCAAAAATGATCTGAATGTCACACACGGTGGGTAGCAAGCCTGTGGATCACGACCCATTCAAGCAAATGAGGAAGAGCCATAAATTCCCTGCAACTGTGTGCAATTTACATGGTTGTGGTGCATTTTTTCTGCAATTATGGGGTTAAAACAGTCTCTGAGGAGGCAGTCAAATGGCTCTGAAACGTAAATTGCTAATCTAAACGTGGATTGCTTTTCAGTGAGGCGACAGTTTAGACACAGGTCTAAAGTTCTAAACCTAGCCTAACATAGCCAGTCTCATTATTATAGCTTTGTCACGGGTTGCCTCTGCATTTTGTAGTCGAGAAAGACAATCTCCACCTGCTTACCTGGCAGCAATAGCCCATTGTGACTGGTGAAGAACATCTTTGTGGCACTGCTATTTTTCCTATTGCACTGGTAAAGATTTGGTGGATTAGATCTACATTATGTATACAGGATACAGGACTCACTTGTTTAAGTTTTCCACTGGTGAATGTAGGTGACAGCACAGTTCGTATTCGCTTCCATTGTTCATCTGCAGCAATTGATACCGCAGATTCTAAAGGTCCGTTTAGTCCAAAATTCTAAATTGGGTAGAATGTAGAGGTGAGAAAATATAAATCATATTCTTTTGAGGACAAAAGAAAAGTAAACTTAGTGTGCCGATTTTCCTATTCACACAGGAAGTACTCCACATGCAACTGTCTTCATCTGGCTGCCAGTTGCAACTAAAGCCATCTTTTATTCATTACCAATAGTGAATGCCAATTGTAGTTGCAATATGGGGATCAGTAAAAGAAGAGAAATGCCATACCTGGGTCTGTAGCATTAGATAAACTGTAGCATTAGATAAACTGAACCATTTGCTTATGCTGTTGTGTAGCCTAAATTAGAACTATAGGCAAAACTTTTTCTTGGTGCCTCCATGGCAGCATACCAATGATAGCGCTCCGCCTCTACTCCACCTTCGGGACTAGTGAATAGCATAAAAGAAAGACGCCCCCTACTCCCAGCATTCTCCTTTTTTTCCTCATACCTGTTTCTTGGGTCGCTCAAAGCACTGATAAGACTGGGAACGCCTTCTGTGGATCTTGGGGTATGGCGCAGAGTTCCCTCATAGGAACGCATTCTGCCTGCAGAGGAACAGATTTATGATGTTTTGCCTGCGGGGTTTTGCAGGAGGACCCGCTACCTCTAAAGCCTTTGTGTTCTTTGTTTTTTCTGCCTTTCCCTTTTCCCTTTTATTTAGTTCCTTCTCCTTACTCTTTATTATCCTCCCTATTCTACCTTCCCCCCTCCTCTATAGGTAGGCAAAGGTAAAGATACCCCCCTTATATTTTATGGGTACCTGGTCTCTGGCCATTTGGGTACCGCTATATATATATATATATATATATATATATATATATATATATATATATATATATACACAGTGGGTACGGAAAGTATTCAGACCCCCTTAAATTTTTCACTCTTTGTTATATTGCAGCCATTTGCTAAAATCATTTAAGTTCATTCTTCTTCCTCATGAATGTACACATAGCACCCCATACTGACAGAAAAACACAGAATTGTTGACATTGTTGCAGATTTATTAAAAAAGAAAAACTGAAATATCACATGGTCCTAAGTATTCAGACCCTTTGCTGTGACACTCATATATTTAACTCAGGTGCTTTCCATTTCTTCTGATCATCCTTGAGATGGTTCTACACCTTCATTTGAGTCCAGCTGTGTTTGATTATACTGATTGGACTTGATTAGGAAAGCCACACACCTGTCTATATAAGACCTTCCAGATCACAATGCATGTCAGAGCAAATGAGAATCATGAGGTCAAAGGAACTGCTTGAAGAGCTCAGAGACAGAATTGTGGCAAGGCACAGATCTGGCCAAGGTTACAAAAAGATTTCTGCTGCACTTAAGGTTCCTAAGAGCACAGTGGCCTCCATAATCCTCAAATGGAAGACGTTTGGGACTACCAGAACCCTTCCTAGAGCTGGCCGTCCGGCCAAACTGAGCTATCGGGGGAGAAGAGCCTTGGTGAGAGAGGTAAAGAAGAACCCAAAGATCACTGTGGCTGAGCTCCAGAGATGCAGTCAGGAGATGGGAGAAAGTTGTAGAAAGTCAACCATCACTGCAGCCCTCCACCAGTCGGGGCTTTATAGCAGAGTGGCCCGACGGAAGCCTCTCCTCAGTGTAAGACACATGAAAGCCCGCATGGAGATTGCTAAAAAAAACACATGAAGGACTCCAAGATGGTAAGAAATAAGATTCTCTGGTCTGATGAGACCAAAGTAGAACTTTTTGGCCTTAATTCTAAGCGGTATGTGTGGAGAAAACCAGGCACTGCTCATCACCTGTCCAATACAGTCCCAACAGTGAAGCATGGTGGTGGCAGCATCATGCTGTGGGGGTGTTTTTCAGCTGCAGGGACAGGACGACTGGTTGCAATCGAGGGAAAGATGAATGCGACCAAGTACAGGGATATCCTGGACAAAAACCTTCTCCAGAGTGCTCTGGACCTCAGACTGGGCCGAAGGTTTACCTTCCAACAAGACAATGACCCTAAGCACACAGCTAAAATAACGAAGGAGTGGCTTCACAACAACTCCGTGACTGTTCTTGAATGGCCCAGCCAGAGCCCTGACTTAAACCCAATTGAGCATCTCTGGAGAGACCTAAAAATGGCTGCCCACCAACGTTTACCATCCAACCTGACAGAACTGGAGAGGATCTGCAAGGAGGAATGGCAGAGGATCCCCAAATCCAGGTGTGAAAGACTTGTTGCATCTTTCCCCAAAAGACTCCTGGCTGTATTAGATCAAAATGGGGCTTCTACTAAATACTGAGCAAAGTGTCTGAATACTTAGGACCATATGATATTTCAGTTTTTCTTTTTTAATAAATCTGCAACAATGTCAACAATTCTGTGTTTTTCTGTCAGTATGGGGTGCTATGTGTACATTCATGAGGAAGAAGAATGAACTTAAATGATTTTAGCAAATGGCTGCAATATAACAAAGAGTGAAAAATGTAAGGGGGTCTGAATACTTTCCGTACCCACTGTATATATATATATATATATATATATATATATATATATATATATACACACACACACACACACACACACACACACACACATATACACTGTATATAAATAAAAAGGAAAAAAAGAAGAAAGTGCTTTTTTTTCTTTTTGTTTTCTCAGTTTTCCCATCCTCTTCCTTAAAGACCCCTGCTCCCGCTTCCCCTCTCTTTCTCTCTAATCACCTTTTTGTTCTTACCTGCTTTCTCTTTCTCTGTATCCTTTTTCATCTATTATACTTTTTTTTTTTTAGTCGGTTCCTTCTGTAACGCCCTGCAATGAGCCACTCATCCCGTGGACAAGATCCTCGCAATAGGTATAGGAGCACCTTCTCGTGAGTATGTCTAGGTACTAAAAAGAGTGCATAATTGGCTGACAAACGTACTTTGTTTCAGCCCTACTTATTCTAGAAGATCAGGAAGATCTTCAAGACACCGCGAAAATGACAGCCCGGATCGCAGATCCCGCCGCAAATCTTCAGAAAGATCAAGATCAAGGCATCATCACTTGCCCTCTGCACCTCCTCGCTCCCCCAAAAAGTGTTGGACCTGTGGAGAAATACCCTTGTCACGCAAGCTGGTTTGCAGTTTGCTTCCGCGAGTATGCTTCCAACCGGGAGGCGGAGAATAACCAAGTGGTAGATCTGCTCAAAAAGACAATGAAAGACTCTCTCGCAGAATTGACAACCCTGGTTCCAGCACAGGCAGCCCCTCCTAGGGCATTAGCACAAGACAGAGATCCTGAGGCACCAGGCCCTTCAGGCCTCAACAGTTCTCGGCCTTCCACAGCCCTACCGGCCAGAGGCGATTCCTCGATTCCACTCTCAGGTAAGTCCTCAGATGAGGCAGATCCATCAGGCTTCAGCTATGCCTTGGTGCAACCATTCATCCAGGCAGTGAAAACAGCCAATTCTTGGTAAGACACGGAGGATCCTCCGGGAAGATCCAAAACATACTTCCCCTTCCTCAAAAGGAAGCAGGTTTGCTTCCCACTAATGGGCGAGATCAGAGAGATCATAGAGGAAGAGTGGAAAAAGACCGATAAAAAATTCTCTCTGGGCCGCCTCAATAAACTTTACCCCCTGGCCGAATCGGATGCACAATCTTTAAATACAATGCCGGTAGTTGATGCAGCGGTGGCATGCCTTGCCAAAAATGTGACTCTACCTATGGAGGATTCAACTTCCTTTAGAGATCCTTTAGACCGCCGTATTTTGATTCAGGCGCTGCCTGCAAGCCGGCTATTGCACTCACTTCAGTGTCTAGCGCCATCAGAGTTTGGACAGATAATGTGGAAACAGCCTTGCGCCAGGATGTCCACAGGAAAGACATCATCAAGGCTCTCGAAGAACTTAAGATATCAGCAGACTTTGTCGGAGAGGCCGCAATCGACGCAATCCGCTGCTCGGCAAGATCTATGCTTCACGCAGTGATGGCTAAAAGGGCCCTTTGGCTAAAGTTTTGGACGGCTGACCTATCATCCAAACAAAATTGGTGTAGGATACCCTTTGATGGGAAAAATCTATTTGGAAAAAGATTAGACGAAGCCATCTCCAGAGTCTCAGGAGGGAAGTCCAGTTTACTCCCCCAGGATAGGAAACCCAAGGGTCCTAGCAAAGATCAAGCTAGGGCATCATTGGGAATTCTCCCATCCCCCGCCTCAGGTTTTTCAGAAAACAAGGATTCCAGCTTCTCTGGAAAAGTCTTCGGCACTACTGCAATTTCTGACAGAACTCCAGCTCCAGGGAGCAGTTATTCCAGTCCCATCGGCAAAACGCTCTACAGGCTTTTATTCCCCACTCTTTCTGGTCAGGAAAAAGACAGGAGGATGGAGACCTGTGATAGATCTCAAGAAGCTAAATCGCTACATAACACTCGAGAGCTTAAAAATGGAATCATTAAATACAATTATCCAGGTAATCCAGCCAGGAGACTAGATGATATCACTCGACCTCCAGGATGCCTATCTACATATCCCAATCCTCCCATCCTTCCAGAAGTTCCTGAGGTTTACAGTAGGAGGAATACATCTACAATTCAAAGCCCTTCTGTTCGGCCTCTGCACTTCGCCTCGGGTATTTACCGAGGTCCTGATATCCGTTCTCGCTCCCCTGGGAGAAGGGTTTGAGAGGGTTTCATTATTTGGACGACATCCTTCTCCTTGCAGACAATCCAGTACGGCTCATGTCCCACAGGGAGATTCTTCTTCAGTCCCTGGAAGATTTCGGATGGCTAGTAAACCTCAAAAAAAGAGTCATCCACCCCCAACACAACCAGGGCCGGCCTTTGGGGTGTGCGAGCTGTGCGGCCGCACAGGGCGCCATGGGCAACAAGGGCGCCGTGCGGCCATCACAGCTCGCAGAGGATCAGGCTGAGCTGTGTGAGAGATACACAGGTCGCCTCACTGCAACAATAGGTGATCGAGGCACGGCTGCACAGCGGGAGGTGGGCGGCGACTGCGGTCTGGACAGGGTTAACACAGGCCGCGGCCGCCGCTTACCTCCCGCTGTGCAGCCGTGCCTCGATCACCTATTGCTGCAGTGAGGCGAGCTGTGTATCTCTCACACAGCTCAGCCTCCGATCCTTCCACGGAATCCACGCTGACTTCCTGCCCAGTGCCCACACATCCCCGGGAGTGTGGGCGGGCGGGAGGAGGAGAAGGGGCGGGGCGAGGAGGAGCTGACGATCTCTCCTCTGGCGTCAGTGCAGGGAGGGAGGAGAGATCGTCAGCTCCTCCTCGCCCCGCCCCTTCTCCTCCTCCCGCCCGCCCACACTCCCGGGGATGTGTGGGCGGGAAGTTTAAAGAAAAAAAAAAGCTGCAGACAAAGTAAAGTAAGTGACATCTCTCTCCTTCAAAAAATGTAAGGGGGGGGGTCTGTGATGTAAGGGGGGGCTCTCTGATGTGGGGGGCTATGTGTGGGGGGGGCTCTGTGTGGGGGGGGGGGCTTTTTGTGGGGGGTCTGTGATGTAAGGGGGGGCTTTTTGTGGGGGGGTCTCTGATGTGAGGATGTGAGGGGGCTTTGTGTGTGTGTGTGTAGGGGGGTCTCTGATGTTAGGGGGGCTTTGTGTAAGGGGGTCTCTGATGTGAGGGGGGCTCCGTGGGGAGGGGGGGTCTGATGTAAGGGGGGCTTTGTGTCGGGGGTCTCTGATGTGAGGGGGGCTCTGTGTGGGGGTTCTCTGATGTAAGGGGGGCTTTGTGTCGGGGGTCTCTGATGTGAGGGGGGCTCTGTGTGTGGGGTCTCTGATGTAAGGGGGCTCTGTGTCGGGGGTCTCTGATGTAAGGGGGGCTTTGAGCCGGGGGTCTCTGATGTAAGGGGGGCTTTGGGTCGGGGGTCTCTGATGTAAGGGGGGCTCTGTGTGGGGGGTCTCTGATGTAAGGGGGGCTCTGTGTCGGGGGTCTCTGATGTAAGGGGGGCTCTGTGTGGGGGGGTCTCTGATGTAAGGGGGGCTTTGTGTCGGGGGTCTCTGATGTGAGGGGGGTCTCTGATGTGAGGTGGGCTCTGTGTGGGGGGTCTCTGATGTAAGGGGGGCTTTGTGTCGGGGGTCTCTGATGTGAGGGGGGCTCTGTGTGGGGGGGTCTCTGATGTGAGGGGGGCTCTGTGTGGGGGGTCTCTGATGTAAGGGGGGCTTTGGGTCGGGGGTCTCTGATGTAAGGGGGGTCTCTGATGTGAGGGGGGCTCTGTGTGGGGGGTCTCTGATATAAGGGGGGCTTTGTGTCGGGGGTCTCTGATGTGAGGGGGGCTCTGTGTGGGGGGTCTCTGATGTGAGGGGGGCTTTGGGTCGGGGGTCTCTGATGTGAGGGGGGCTTTGTGTGGGGGGTCTCTGATGTAAGGGGGGCTTTGTGTCGGGGGTCTCTGATGTGAGGGGGGCTTTGTGTGGGGGGGTCTCTGATGTAAGGGGGGCTTTGTGTCTGGGGTCTCTGATGTGAGGGGGGCTTTGTGTTGGGGGTCTCTGATGTAAGGGGGGCTCTGTGTGTGGGGTCTCTGATGTAAGGGGGCTCTGTGTCGGGGGTCTCTGATTTAAGGGGGGCTTTGTGTGGGGGGTCTCTGATGTAAGGGGGGCTCTTATGTAAGGGGGGCTAAGTTATTAGTGATCATAAAAAAGAAAAGTCAAATAAAGTGCAAAAAAGGTGCAAGAAAATTCGCGCGGGGGGGGGGGCGCCACGGGATTAGCTCGCACAGGGCGCCTGATCACCTAAGGCCGGCCCTGAACACAACAGATGGTCTATCTAGGAGCTTTGTTCAATACCCGGCAGGGGACGGTATCCTTACCCCCCGAGAAGAGGGATATTGTCATCCAGAGAATGTTCAAGGTCATCGAGAGTTCTCATCTGATGGCCTCTCAATGCCTGAGCCTAGTGGGTACGATGTCATCCTGCATCCCCATGGTGCCATGGGCCCATTGGCATCAACTATTCTTTCAGACAGGCTTCCTAGCGCAGTGGAACAAGGAACATCTTTGCCAGAGGATCAAAATAACCTCAGTAATGCGCAGGAGCTTACACTGGTGGACAAAGAAGAAGAACCTCGAAAAGCCTCATTATCTAGGCTCGTTCTCCTGGACCATTATTACATCGGACGCAAGCGGACATGGTTGGGGCGCCCATTGCGGAGATACAAGACTCCAAGGAAGGTGGTCTTGTTCAACCAGGGGAACAGTATCCAATGTGCTGGAATTGAGAGCGGCCTTCTTAGCCCTAACATCCTTAACACCACTTCTCCAAGGACACAGAGTTCTTCTCAGGATGGACAACAGAACGGCAGTATCTTGCCTACAGAAACAGGGGGGAACACGCAGCAGATCCCTCCTTTTGGAGGTCGAACCAATAATGCTCTGGGCAGAGAGGAACCTGGTAGATCTGAGAGCGGTTTACCTCCCAGGCAAGTTCAACACGATAGCAGACTCCCTGTCCAGGAATTTTCTGGACAACAATGAGTGGCGTCTCCACCCACACATTTTTCTTCAAATCTCCAACCTCTGGTTTCCCCCACAGCTGGATATGTTCGCTACCCCAGAGAACTCAAGACTTCCCAGGTTCTTCTCTCGTCTCCCCCACCCTCAGGCGGAGGCGGTAGATGCCCTGATGTGCACTTGGAACTTTTCAACGGCCTATGCCTTTCCTCCACGCCCGTTAAGTTTGAAACTCCTCAGGAGGCTCCTCAGAGAATCAGTTCAGATCTTAGCAATTTTTCCATTCTGGCCGAAGAGACCCTGGTTCCCTCTGGCAGTACGGCTCAGTGTGGGATCCCCTGTCAAGATTCCTCCTTTTCCCGATCTGCTCTCTGAGGGGCCTATGCCACCGGAACCCGCAGAAACTGGATCTTCATGTTTGGAGGCAGAGAGGAGGAGCAATCTTTAGGACAGTGTTTCTCAACCTTTTTATAGTCAAGGCACCCTTTAAAAATTAAGGACAATCTCGAGGCACCCTTTAAAAATTATGGACAGTCTCGAGGCACCCTTATTCTAATAGTTTTACATAATTCAGCAATATCCACACGTCCAAGTAGGACACCCACCATTAAAGGTGATTTATTCTTCCAAAGCAAATACACATTTATAAACTGGTTCTGACTAGTATTCCGATGTTTTTCCTCTTCTTCTTGACTTCTTGATGACTTCTTGACTTGGCTTCTTGACACGCCGCCTTGTATACAATTTTTGGACAATTTTTAGGCACTTTTCCAAGGCACACCTGAAGAAACCTCAAGGCACCCTGGTTGAAAAAGGCTGCTTTAGGATGTACTCCCGGAGTAATTTCCACGCTTTTGAGGGCTAAAAAACCCTCTAAAAATTCAATCTATTCCAGGATCTGGAGTAAGTTTCTGACATTCGCGACAGGACAGGATTTCAACCCGATTAGCCCCTCATCCTCCAACTTGCTATCTTTTTTCCAAACAGGATTGGATTTAGGGTTAGGACTAAGTTCTCTGAAGGTACAAGTCGCAGCGATCTCGGCAGCAACCAATATAAGATGGGCGGTAGATCCTTTGGTGGTCACTTTCTTTAAAGGGGTACGAAGGATCTGCCCTTCCGCTAGACACCCTTTTCCTCAGTGGGATCTATCTCTAGTTTTGGAGGTTCTGTCCGGATCCCCCTTTGCCCCTGTGGAGCAGACGACCTTATGGAATGTGACTCTACAAACAGTCTTTCTTGTAGCCATCACCCCTGGAATTTCCGAACTGCATGCCTTAGGGATAGGCGAGGAGCATATTGCCTTTTCCCCTGATAGGGTTGAGCTTCGTCCATTACGAGGCTTCATCCCCAAAGTGTCATCCTCAAGCCATCTTCTCAAACCGTGGGCACTACCAGTTCTGTTGGATCCAGAGTCAAACACCCATCATAATCTGGACATTTCCAGAGTTATTCAGGCCTACTTAGGAGCAACAGAATCTTTCAGATCCTGAGAAAGACTGTTCATCGTTCCCTTTGGAAAGAACAGAGGCAAGGAAGCTACCAGCAGGACTCTGTCATCCTGGATAATCAAGTTAATCCAAAAAGCCTACAAGATGAGTGGCTTGGTTCCTCCTTCTCGAGTGAGGGCTCATTCTACCAGGGCAGTTTCAGCTTCTTGGGTGACAAGGGCTAATGTGTCTTTGGAGACGGTTTGCAGGGCCGCCTCGTGGTCTTCTCAACACACGTTCTTCAGACGCTACCGTATCGACCCTGGGTCACTCACTACCGCTGAGTTTGGAAGAAGAACGATTCAATCAACGATGTCCTTTTCCAATTAAAATTCACTTATTTGGCATTAACCACCCTTGTTATGCTAGTTATTTATCATTGGTTTGCTGCCATGGAGGCACCAGGAAAACTGAAAATTGTATCATACTTACCGTAATTTTCCTTTCCTGGTGCCTATCCATGGCAGCATACGCTCCCTCCCTCGGTATTCTATATTACATGAGAATGCTGGGAGTAGGGGGCGTCTTTCTTTTATGCTATTCACTAGTCCTGAAGGTGGAGTAGAGGCGGAGCTCTATCATTGGTATGCTGCCATGGGTAGGCACCAGTAAAGGAAAATTACGGTAAGTATAATACAATTTTCCGTTTTTTTTTCCATTTTTGGATAGAGCATGGAAGTATTATAACCCGTCAGGTTTTTTTTTTTTTTTTTCGCCATCTGTGTGCCATTGCGGAGATTTACGTTAACTACCAGTCCGATAGCCAAACAGGAAGCAAGAAGAAATCCCTGCAAATCAGGAGAATTCTTTAGGGACCCACAGGTCACCATAACTAGTGTCCCCATGGAAGATTTACCCTCTATTACTTTTCTGGGGACAACCCAAAATTTGGGATTTTCTTTTACTTTCACTTTCAATTAAAATGGTAAACAGGACAAATATAGAGGGCAAATCTCCTTAATGGGGGCACAGATAGCAATACAAAAGTGTTCTAATCTCTCTGCCCTCTATCCAAAACTAAAAAAAAAAGTTAGTATGTAGTTATACTTTAAGCATTTCATAAAGCAATCATGCTAGCCAGGAATAAAGACAAGTAGACAAGGCAAAACAATAGTCAAAATAATACATTTTAGCAGCTAAGTAAAATATTTAAAAATACAGGCGTTTAGAACTATAAGGTCTAGTATTATGGCAGGTAAATTTATAAAAATGGCAAAAATGCAGATTCTTGCTATTTCCTGCAATTTATCTGTCATTATACGTGAAGGAGCGGCTTTATAGCTCCAAAAACATATTTTTTTTAACAATGTAGCTGCCCATGAAAAATAATTACTTCTCTACCTCAGCATTGCAGAAAGATAACGGAAAATTTATATCAAATACTTACCGTAATTTTCCTTTCCTGATGGACTCCATGGCAGCCTACGTGTGGGTTAGTCCCGCCTCCTCCTACCTCATAGGACCCCACTCCCATAAATTTCACTCTGCCCTAGAGACCATGTTCCAGAAAAAAAGCCTCCTCCGGCAGATGGGTGGGGACTCCGGCTGCCATGGAGTCCATCAGGAAAGGAAAATTACGGTAAGTATTTGATATAAATTTTCCGTTTTCCTGACAGACTCCATGGCAGCCTACGTGTGGGAAATAACTAGCCAAACACACCAGGGTGGGCAATCTGCTGTTCAAAAGAAATGTAATTTGCACCATCAACTGATAGTATTCGCAAACCAAAATCAACAGATGATAAAGAAGCTGGCTCGACACAATAATGAGCCATGAAAGTGTGAATTGAGGACCATGAGGCCGCTTTGTATACAACTTCAGGAGCCACATGACGAAACGCAGCCCAAGAAGTCGACATTCCTCTTGTAGAATGCGCTGTCACCGCCTCCGGGGGAGCCAACCCTTTAGCTCTACAAGCCCACTGAATGGACTGGACAATCCAAGATGCGATCGTTCTAGACGAAGCACGCAAGCCTTTATTCTTCCCATAGAACAGGACAAACAAATAATCCAAATGGTGGAAATGAGATGTGGCTTCCAGATATAGTTTCAGAATTTGCCCTACATCCAGTGGATGAGTCGCAGAGTCATAGGATTTGAATGTTGGCAAGACAATTTCCTGATTTTCATGAAAAATAGAGGATACTTTTGGACGCGAATCCAACATGGGAATCAGAACCACCCGATCCGGGAAAAACGTCAAAAAGGGTTCTTTGCATCCCAAAGCTCCTAGCTCAGAGACCCTTTTTGCTGAGGTGACTGCCACCAGGAACGCTACTATAAGAGACAATTCTTTGATGGAGAGTTGAACCAGGTTATCTCTTCTGAGGTCTGCAAAGAAATCCAGAACAAGTATAAGATCCCACTTAGGGAATCTGGGCTTCCTTTGTGGTCTGAGCCTAGAAGCTCCTCTGAAAAATTGCCTCACTAGAGGATGCTTTGCCCAGGATGTTCCTGTGAAAGCCGAGATAGCTGACACTTGAACTCGAAGAGAGCTGACTGATAAAGGCAGATCCAGGCCAGACTGTAGAAAACTCAAAATGTGTTAAACCTTTGGGGTGCCTTGCACATCCATATTTCTGGAGATATGAGAAATGAACTTCTTCCATATCCTTTCGTAGACTCTATTTGTTCCAGCTCTTCTCGCATTCAACAGTGTGGAGATAGCTCAGCTTGGACACCCTAATGCCTCCAGCCTTTCCCTTTCAAAAACCAGGCCATCAGGTGCAGATGGGCCGGGCAAGGGTGTAGCACCGTTCCCTGAGACAGGAGATCCTGTCTGGAAGGTAGTGGAACTGGCTCGCGAAAGCTCAGCTGTAGCAGCATTGGAAACCAGGGCCTGTTCGGCCAATATGGGGCTATCACAAGAGCCTCCACTTCTTCCGACCTGAGTCTCATCAGGAATCGAAGGAGGACTGGAACCGGTGGGAAGGCGTAAGCCTTGTGAAACCTTCATTGCTCTGTTAGGGCATCCACCTTGAAAGCTTGTGGGCATTTGAATCTTGTGTAATACTTCTCCAACTTGAAGTTGCACGGGGAAGCGAACAGATCAACTTCCGGAAGGAACCCTAGGGATTTTAGCCACTGAAACAAATCGGCATGAAGATTCCACTCGTTGTTGTCCATGGAGACTCTTGATAGAAAATCCGCCTGGATGTTCTGTGTCCCTGGTAGATAAACCGCAGTGAGGTTGGATAAGTATTTCTGAGCCCAGACCATTATTGGCTCGACTTCTCTCAATAAAGAGTGACTGCGAGTTCCCCCTTGACGCTTTATATACGACACTGCTGTCGTATTGTCCAGCCTCAGGAGGACAGATGTTCCTACTGTAAGGTGATGAAATGCTTGGAGAGCTTGAAACGCTGCTCGAAGCTCCAGGATGTTTGAAACTTCCCTGTGTAACCGAGGATTCCATTTGCCCTGGGCTATCTCTGATAGGCAGTGAGCGCCCCAACCTGTGTTGCTTGCGTCCGTGGTTATCGTGACCCAGGAGATGGGAATAGATAGAATGGCAATTGAGTAGATTCCTCTTCTGCAACCACCACAGGAGACTGTCCCGCATTACTGGGGAAATCCAAATCAGATGATCCATGTCGCCTGGGCACCATTGGCGAAGAAAACCTGTTTGAAAAGGACGTATCCTCCATTGAGCCCATTTCACCATAGGTGTCGTGGCCACCATAGTACCTATTATTTTGAGGCACTGTGAGACCCGGAGATGAGATGACGACATTGGCCAGCTGTACTCTGTCTCTGATAATCGGGATTTTCTCTAGAGGCAAGGAGATGGTGCCCTTGACTGTATTGAATTGAGCCCCGAGAAAGATAAGTGCTTGTGTGGGCTCCAGATGGCTCTTTTCCAAGTTTAGCAACCAGCCGAACTCGAGAAGAGTCGTCGTGACTAGATCTCTGTGAACCAGGAGTTGCTCTCGATCTTGCGACAGAAGTAGTGAGTCGTCTAAATAATGGTGAAGATGAACTCCCTTGATTCTGATCAGGGCTACCACAGCCAATAAGAGTTTTGAAAATACTCGAGGAGATGTTGTGAGCCCGAATGGGAGACATGTAAACTGAAGATGGTGTTGATCCACAGCAAACCGCAGGTATTTCTGGAACTCTGTTGCTATAGGCACATGGATATATGCATCCTTCAAGTCTATTGACACAAGCCAATCTCCTGGCTGAACCGCCTGGTGGATTGTCAATAGTGTCTCCATTTTGAATTTTTCCTTTTTTATAAAGGAGTTTAGATGTGTGAGGTCTATGACCGGTCTCCAGGAGCCGTTCTTCTTCATTACTAAGAAGAGTGGAGAATAGAGGCCTTGAAACCTTTCTTTGGCTGGTACTGGAACTACTGCGCCTTGAAGCCACAGTGCATCTACGTATGCCGAAAGGATTTGCCTTTTTTCTTCCGACCGTAGAAGAGCTGTGGGAACGAACTTGAGGATAGGTGGACTGCAGAACGACCAAGTGTGGCCTGTGGAGATTGTCCTGATGACCCAAAAAGCTCTTATCGAGGCTGCCCAGACGTGTCGAAACCGGAGAAGGCGAGCACCGACCTGAACCGTCTGGACAGGCCCAACATCAAAAGGACTTAGCCGCTTCCCGGCTACTAGAAGAGGCTCCTTTGGAAGCCTTTTGGTTTGAAGATGGTTTTTTCTCCATGTTTTCTGGAATTCACGACCAGGTCTGTAACTTCCAGCATCCTTCGCTCTATCCGAAGATTGTCTGGACTGTGTCCTTCTCTGACCCAGCAGGCGACGATCCTGCGGGAGGAACCCCGACTTACCGCCCGTGGCCCACGAAATAACGCTCTCCAGCTTGTTCTTGAACAAGGAAGACCCTTCGAATGGAATACGGCACCAAGCCTGCTTGGAGGAAGGATCAGCCAGCCAGGGGCGCAGCCATAGAGCCCGTTTAGCTGTCACTGAAGAGAGCAGGACCCGGGCCACCAGACGAATAATATCTAGGGAAGCCTCCCCCAGAAAAGAAGCCGCCAGTCTGAGCTCATTCACTGCTGAAGCTCTGGCTACTTCTTCTGATATGGACCTTAGATCCGAATCCACCTCTAGTATCCAGGCCTCCATGGCCTTGGATAAAGCCACAATGGCTAGGGCTGGTTTACAAGCCATTCCAGCAGACACATAAATCTTCTTAAGGTCAGTGTCGATTCTTCTTTCCAGCCCATCTTTAAAAGACACTGTGTCTTCGAGTGGAAGAGTAATGTGCCTCGCTAATTTCATGAGGGCTGCGTCCACTAGGGGCGCTGACTCCAGGTGCTTCACATCCTCACTCTTGAATGGGTACATCCTGGAAACTTTGGATACCAGAGAATTTTTCCTCTCTGCACATCCCCACTGATCCGAGATGATTTCGCCCAGCTCACCTAAAAAGGGAAAGTTATGGCGCTCTTTCTTTAGGTGCTTGAAGTACCTTCTTTGTTTAGATGGTGACTCTACTGGCTCCTCCCACTTTAGGGCTCCCTTAACTGCCTTAACCAGGGTAGGGACCAAGGCAAAATCAAAGCCTGTGCCAGGAGTATCCGATTCGTCCTCACTATCGGAGGAGTTGAAGCCGGAAATGCTCTGCTGAGAAGGGCTGGGAGTACTGAGGCTATCCCTAACAGGGATGTCTGCCATACCAGCCGAGGGGGTACAGGTGCGGTCAACCTCCAGGTTTTGTAGCGATTCTTGGACCACCCATCTAACCAGTGATTCCACCTGCTGGTTATCATTCCCCCTTTCTCTAGAGGCATGGGCAAAACATGCATCGCATAGTGATTTGCCATCAGAAACACATGCTGCACAACCCCAGCAAGATCTTCTATCAGGGTGTCTTTGTGCTGATGCAACAGTGGAGCCTTCCCTGTGATGTTTGGTAGAAGACTTGTGGCGACTAGTGCCAGGAGATGTGTGATGACGTTGTGACCTAGTAAGGTCCTTATCTTCGCGTGCTTTCGTTTGTTTATCAGACCTAGGAGGGCTAAGAGAAAGGGAAGAATTACCCATACTGCCCTAAATCCGAACCGTACAGGGATAGGTAAAAAAAAAAAAACTCTTACCTGTAGAGTAAGGGTTGGCCACTGGGGGGCGGTGAAGTATCCATACTGCTCTTAACAGGAAGACTGTAATAAACACAAGTAAGGAAGTCCTGCATACACCAGACTGCACATAGACATCCAGCAGGATTAAGCTTACCACTAGCAGAGACCGATCAAACGCAGGGAAGCCGCCGCATATGCCCGCAGTACAACCCTAATGTGATCCACTGTGACAGCAGTTTAAATCTGCCGCCAGATGATGACGTCACCGCCCCCCCGTGACAGACAGCATCCGTGCGCATGAGCGAGCACGAACAGCCACTCCACTGCGCCGGCACCGCCCCCAGAACCCAGCGGTGACCCGGAAGCTGCGCTGCGACACAGGAAGAGCCGGGGCCGTAAGATGAAACGCACCTGCGTTCCAAAACACTGCAAGACAAAATACAAAAAATGGCTGCCATACGTTACCAAGCACGCTCCAAACCACGGTCAGACCTGGGACACGAAAACCTCCAGCGCATCGATTCGGGGTGTAATAATGGGCCTCCCGCTAGTAGCCAGGATGATTGGCCGTATTCAGCTTGCCCGCCAGTGGCCAGGCTTTATGCTTCTCCAATGCATGGGATTGCACACCCGTGTCCTACCCCGCTAGTAGCTAGGGCGTACTGGACTCTTCAGGAATTCAGCCTAGAATCAATCGTGTAAATCACCAGGAAATAGACCGAAAATCTTCATGAGGTGAGACTTGATATCCATCCAACAGGAGGAGGACAAAAAAGGAACATGGTCTCTAGGGCAGAGTGAAATTTATGGGAGTGGGGTCCTATGAGGTAGGAGGAGGCGGGACTAACCCACACGTAGGCTGCCATGGAGTCTGTCAGGAAACATTCATTTTAGAATTCGCCATGAGGCCTCATGCACACAGAGGTTACAAAATGCTACTGTTCCCAAAACTGAGCGTTTTATCGCAGCCTGTAAAAATCACCTCTATGTAAGCCTTTCGGGTTGATTTACTAAAGACAAATCCACTGTGCACTACAAGTGCAGTCGCTGTAGATCTGAGGGGAAGCTCTGCTGATTTCTATCATCCAATCATGTGCAAGAAAAAAAAAAAAAAAATTCCTTGCATATTGCCTCAGATCTACAGCAACTGCACCTCCAAGTGCACTTGTAGTGCACAGTGGATTTACCTTTAGTAAATAAACCCCGATGTGTCCATGCACACATATAGGCGATTACAGGCCTATTGAACCTGAGGCTAAAAAACACACACACAAACATGCCTAAATGCTAGATGCATACATTTTTATACTGACCAACAGAATGCATTAACACTCAATACTGGATATTTTACGCAGATTTTACTGCATTTTTAAGCAGCTTTTTCCTGCCAGGAGTTCTGGTGTTGAAAGGGGATAAGCGTATGCTCTGTGTGCATGAGGCCTAAAAATTACATTTTTTTTTTTGTTTAAAAACGTTTATTAAAAGGGATTTCATATACAAAGTTGTATAAACATAGAAAATGCGAGTATAAATCTAGAACTTTTATATTAACATGTATCAACATTAGAAAGATATAATTTCACAAAATTAGAGTTAGTTTTTTAAACTTCAGATTTTTTTTTTTTTTTTTAAATAAAATTATATATTAAAATAACAAATCCAAAAGTAATAAAAGAGAACAAGAAAATAAATAACATAATATCGTAATGCCATCACCTCTCGTGCCTCAAAAGGAGGCAAAAGCATCCATCTTTTCAGAACTGGTAACCAATATATATATCAAGAAGTATGGTAGTATGTGCAGAGCTTAACATAGATCTTGAACCAAATAAAATGTTTTCATGTAATTAAAGAGCATTTATACAAATACCATGGTGTCCATTTTTGGTTGAATAGTTTTTTAAAATTAGTGGTGGAGATTTTCCATTGACCTAATTTCTTCAATCCTATTCAATACCTGGGAGATGGGGACTTCTGTGTTTTTCCATTGCATGGCTACCGTCCACATCACTGCAATACACATAGTGTGTATCAGTCTGGTAAGGTGGGAAGAAACATCTGGGATGTTTTGGAATAATAGACATTGTTGTGGCGTAAAAGCTATTTTTTTGTCTATTAATTTCTCTATAAGGGAAAAGATTTCTGACCAAGTGTGGGCAACCTTAGGACAGTCCCAAAACACATGCTTCAGAGTGCCTATTTCACCACAACCCCTGAAACATGTAGGTGGAACCTCTGTGAAAAATGTATTTAGTTGTTCAGGTGTGTAGTACCAGCGAGTGAAGACTTTCATAGCTGTTTCTCGAATGCTTATAGATTTCGTAGATTTACGTAAGTTTTGGGACATCACAGCCCATTCTCCTGTTGAGAATGTCAATTGCAGATCTTTTTCCCAATTGGACATATATTGCAATTTCAATTCTGGGTCTCGTGAAATGAAATTTAAATATAATTTGGAAATTGAGCCCCTCCCCAAAGGGTCCAGCAGGCTTACATGTTCAAACACTCCAAGAGCGTTATTATTATTATGGAATGGCAGGAAGGAGTGAACTGTATATGATACCGTAAAATAAATATAAATCGATACTACTATAAGGGTCCATTCACACTAGCGCGACTTGTCAGGCGACTTGGTCGCCTGACAAGTCGCGGTGGGTCGCTCGCCATTGAATAGTACAGGACCCGTTCTAATAGGAGCGACACAAGTCGTCCTGTACTACTTTGGGGCGACCTGGAGGCGACTTGCATTGACTTCAATTATATGAAGTCTGTGCAAGTCGCGCCGAGGTCGCCCCACCAAGTCGTGTCGCCGCAGTCTGAACGGGGTCTAACAAATAAGGCACATCAGACATTTAGTCTGGAAATAATAAGGCCGTGGCCGTTTATTACTGGTTTAACAATAATAATAAATATATTACCAAATATAAATAACATTAAGAAATCACAACCCAGTCATAAACAACTTGGGTTGTACAATAAACATATCTTGTTTAACAACACCATCCATCAAATACATATCAGACATTGTCCGCCTCTGCAATGCAGAGGTGACCCTACCACGTAATAATTCTGGCCGCGACGAACAAAGGGGAGGGAGGGAGGGGAACACTGGGATGAGATATCCTGGAAGATTGAGCCCTATTGCCTTAGATGCCTGTTTAAATAGTCCCAAAAGCAGGTTCTGGCGGGCTTCTAGGGCGGGAGAAAAAAGCGGGAAGGTACCCCATTCATGTTTAAAAATAGAGGTGATCTAAAACTCCCCAGATACCTAACCTAACTTCCCTAGATACTGAAAAAAGGCGGGATATTTGAGCGGGAAGGGTGGGTAACCAAGGCTAGGAGTCAAAAGGTCAATCACCTCAAGACACAGAGCAAATACAATGCTGATAAATATGGCTGAAGTCTATTCTAAGAACCAAAAAATATAATTGCTTCCCTTCCGCCACCCCATAAGAAAATGGGGGCTAAAAAGCCCCCTTTTCTCACATTCGGGATTTATAAAATGGATAAAACTAGATGTGAGAATAAGTAAAACAGGCTGACAAAGCTGACGCCTTGGCTGAGGGAAACACTATGGAAATATTTTACACTCTGTAGTAAGATTTATATACAGTACAACCACTTACCCTTCTGTTGGTGAAAACACTGTAACATTCCTTTACAAGAATGGCTTTTATGATTACTGGATCCATAACAGCTAGAACTGGCTGTCTACCATCAAAAAACCTGCAGAAAAAAAAATTTAGATAACATTTGAAGATGATCTGTGAGCTCATGTCACATGAACTAGAGAAACTTCAATCCAATAGCCAGCAATTACAGAAAATGTAGATGTCTTTGGCCTACTGTATGCATTAGTGATCAAATTTAACTTATCTAGAACTGTATAAAATTATAATGCAAAGTATGTCTAATAAATAATGAGACTATGATTCCACCTAGTAAACAAAGCAGTCAGAACCGGTTATAACTGCATACATGGTGACCTTGAATGAGTTTGAACCTGCATGATAAGCAACACTCTATGACGTTCAGTTGATTGTGAGTCACCCATTTAGTTTGGTTGTGTTTTCTGTAGTGTGCCAAAAAAATGCTAAGTTTGTTTGGAAAACACCGTCATCACCAAGAATGAAAAAAGCAAGTCAAAATTCAAAGCCATGCTCATTGTGTTTTTCAATATCAAGGGTGTCATTTTGAAAGAATGAGTTTCAGAAGGCACAACAGTTATCCAGCATTATTATAAGGAAGTTTTGATAAAGCTGAGAGAAAGTCAGTTAAAAAAAAAAATGGCTGCAACTATGGGAAAATGGTTTTATTCTTCACCAGGACAATGCGCCTGTTCACACAGCACTTTCTGTAAAGCAGTTTTTGACCGACAAGCTCATTACTACACTTGAACATCCTCCATATTCGCCCAATTTAGCACCATGTGACTTATCTTTTCCCAAAAGTTAAATCGGTGCTTAAAGGGACAAGTTTATGCTGTAAAGAAGAAAACGGCGGATGTGTTGAAATAGCTGACAGAAAATTATTTTCTCCATGCCTTCGACCAGTGGAAAACAAGAATGCAGCAATGTATTAGTGCAAATGGGGAAAGTATTGAAGGGGACAAGCATTAAATTTGTAATATATATATATATAAAAAAGGTGAGTTATTTAAGCAGTTTCGTTATTTAATTAACACACCTCGTATGAATAACTCTAAATGTATGGTTCAAGCAACTAATAGCAGCCAAGAAGACTCAAAACTTTCCTTCCAAGTGTCCCTTAATGGTGAAGATTTAAACCTGAACAGCTACTGTGATTTGTCTGGCATGGGCATTTCTTGAGACACTTTTCAACATCAGATCCTGACACCAAGAAAGCCATTTTGTAGGGTGGGCTGCTAATAATAAAAGTATAGAATGGCAATTATCTTGAATTGTCGATGATACTAAAACATAACCCACAGATTTAGGTCACAAAATGCAGTACTTCAATAACTGCTACACTTTCTCAAGGTCAGTGGGAAGATTGCAGTTATATCATACACTGTAAAAAGTTTGCCTAAAATCCAGAATGTAGAAAAAACAAATAGTACAAATGGAAATAGAACCAATAAATCGTAAAGAACTGTACCACACAATCAGGCCAAGGCCTAACCAGGCTCAAATAGTAGCTGAGACGCAGCATGGATCTCCAACAACTTGACCATCGCACTCAGCCTCAGGAGCAGATAACTGAGACACTACATGGCTCACCGGACAACCGGCCCAACGCACTCAGTCTGTGGTAGGTTCAGAAACCAAGTAACCTTTAAGAAAAAATAAATACATACAATAGTTTAGGGGCACATCTATACATATAACAAAAGGTGTAACGGACATTAATTGTACAAGGCTCAAAACACAATACATGGTCCTGTAGGTCATACTGGGAACGTACCAGCAACAATATCAGCTAATCTACTACTCTGACATTTCAGGACACCATGCATATATAGGTATTGAATTAAAGGCACCTATATGCTGCCACTGATACCAACTGAACACCAACAATACCAATTAATATAGGACACCACAGTTAAACAAAACAAGGCGCTGAAGCACACAATCTATGGGAAGGACCTTCATGAAATACATAAACAAAAGCAGAGAGAAATTGCAAATGTAGAGTACTATTCATACTTCCCTATCGAAACACAATTATCTCCTAGCTTTTGATAACCTAATTGGGATAATCTATGATTCCCACATTTTTTAATCACCTGAATATTTGTATGCATTTGATCTGTGCTTTTAACTGATTACTGATCATTTTGACATGATCGTCAACACCATTATGATATACAGTATTGGACATGATCAACAACAATATTACAGAAACATGTAGGGCCAACATACACAGAGTATGGAGGAATCTGCACTGATGGCTACTGTATTCAGACAGCTACAGCACCCTCAGCTACCTGAATACCCGAACAATGACTGCATTTAATTGGATGAAGTAACTGTTCAGCTGATAACTTCTTCCAATTTTAAAATCAACTTTTGTTAAGCTGGCCACTTGTGGTTTTAAATTTTGCCCTTTCAGTAAGAATTAGCAGAATTTTGAGCCATGTATAGCCAACTTTTTACACAGGGCTTGTTCGCATGTTGATTGCTGTTAAATGAAGACCCAAAAGGCTTCCTATCTGCTAGGAAAGAGGAAAGGGTATGCCTATCGAATTCAGCTATGTGTGAATGTAATTTGATCTGCAGCTACTCAGATCAATGTACAACCCAGGCTAATCAAGCAATTCACCACACACCGGTAAATCACTCTGCAGAATGCGACCTTGAGCTTACCAACTTCTGGCTACAAGGTAAAATATAATAAGATTGCATATTTATTTAATGAGAAAGAAAAAAAAATAAAGGTTTTCATTTTTGGTTCTCGCATGCATATTTAAGTTAGAAAATATAAATGTTAACATTGCATCTATTTTTACTTGTGTCTTGGCCCAAGTCCCAAGTAACATAGCATTTTGTGCATAGTCAAAATGATTGTAAAGTCTCTGTTTTTTTTGCTAAAAATAACAAACATGGTATGTTAAGGGGGGGGGGGGGGGGCTGTGGAACCCATCTTCCCTTGGTGAGGTTGGGAAACCCTTGTTTCAGTCCCCAATGCTCCTCTTATGTGTAAGTCCCCCTGTGTCTATTAGGTGCACAGGTTGACTGAGAAAATGTGTCCATTGTATTCACTGTTGTAGGGGCCGAATAATCCAACTATCCAGGCTAGCTTAGGTTAAGTAACTAGTTAATTAGCGCATGTTAATTATGTTTCTGGTTACAGTTTTTATTGGTAGGGTAATATGATTAGGAGGGGGATGTCCTCCTGTTGGGTATACAGTATATTCTGTGTGAGTTTGTTCAATAAAGTGTTCCAGATCTCATACAAGCTATTTGTTGACTTTATTGAACATAGCATGAAATCATAAAATTACCTTGTAAAGCACTATACAAGTGCATGTGATGAGCAGATCGAATTAAACACAGCGGTCTCGACCGCAATGGATGGCGGTTGACGTCACCGGCCCCTCCCCCTTCGCACGCATTACATCCCACTAGGCGGGACTTCATCAGCTAGAATAGCAGGGTGACAAAACCCTTCCATAG
Organism: Pelophylax lessonae; assembly: GCF_965119305.1. NCBI lineage: Eukaryota > Metazoa > Chordata > Amphibia > Anura > Ranidae > Pelophylax > Pelophylax lessonae. The sequence continues at coordinate 715,048,986 of NC_138768.1, forward strand.
CAGGGTGACCGCTATAGAGAAATGATCATTTCTCTGAAAAGCTTCGTAACTGGAATATGGCTTCTCACCAGCCAAGCATTTTTTATGCTGCAGGGGCTGCCACTGCCAGTGCTTTTTTGAGGACATGTTTGATGTCAGACATGACATCTGAACATGTGTATTGGGGGTATATATAGACATATATGTCTGAATATATACCCCTAGACATATATAGGTGTGATAGTAGCAGAAATAAATGCTTGCGCTAATGAAATCATTTACAGGAATATATTTCTGCTACTATCACACCTATATATGTCTAGGGGTATATATTCAGACATATATGTCTATATATACCCCCTATACACATGTTCAGATGTTTTGCCTACCTCAAAAGAACCCAAAAAAAATGCCAAAAAAACGCTAGCATAAAAAAAAAAAAAAAAAATGCCCAGGTGTGTTTTTGCTGGCATTTTTTGGGGGGTTTTGGAGGCAGGCAAAACATCCGAACATGTGTATAGGGGGTATATATAAACATATATGTCTGAATATATACCCCTAGACATATATAGGTGTGATAGTAGCAGAAATAAATGCTTGCGCTAATGAAATCATTTACAGGAATATATTTCTGCTACTATCACACCTATATATGTCTAGGGGTATATATTCAGACATATATGTCTATATATACCCCCTATACACATGTTCAGATGTTTTGCCTGCCTCAAAAGAACCCAAAAAAATGCCAAAAAAACGCTAGCGTCAAAAAAAAAAAAAAAAAAAAAAATGCCCAGGTGTGTTTTTGCTGGCATTTTTTGGGGGGTTTTGGAGGCAGGCAAAACATCAGAACTTGTGCACAGTACCACTATACACATGTTCAGATGTTTTTCCTGACTGCAAAAAACCCCTGCTATTAAACCGGGAGAGAAGCTAACTACCTGTGTTTAAAGTGTTCTAATACAAACAATCCTTTTTTTTTCTGGTTCTGGACATGCTACAGAGCTGAAACTTCACAGGTACACCTTTTAGACCCCCCAGACACCAAATCACACAAAAAAAGTTCTTAAAAATTGTCATTTTTGATAAAAAAGCCAATTATTGAAAAAAAAAAAAAAAATAAAGATTTTTTGATTTTTACTTTGGATTTCAGATCTGGGGGGTCTAAAAGGTGTACATGTGATGTTTCAGCTCTGTTGGAAGTTCCAGAACCAGGAAAAAAAAAGATTGTTTGTATTAGAACACTTTCTTTCAGGACAGGTAGTTAGTTTCTCTCCCGGTTTAATAGCAGGCATTTTTTGGGGTTCTTTGCAGTCAGGAAAAACATCTGAACTTGTGTATAGTGGTACTGTGCACAAGTTCAGATGTTTTGCCTGCCTCCAAAAACCCCAAAAAAATGCCAGCAAAAACACACCTGGGCATTTTTTTTTTGGACGCTAGCGTTTTTTTGGCATTTTTTTTTGGGTTCTTTGCAGTCAGGAAAAACATCTGAACTTGTATATAGTGGTACTGTGCACAAGTTCTGATGTTTTGCCTGCCTCCAAAAACTCCCAAAAAATGCCAGCAAAAACACACCTGGGCATTTTTTTTTTTGACGCTAGCGTTTTTGTTGGCATTTTTTTGGGTTCTTTTGAGGAAGGCAAAACATCTGAACTTGTCTATAGTGGTGTATATACACACATACATATATTTATATACACACCTAGACATATATAGGTGTGATAGTAGCAGAAATATATGCTTGCGCTAATGAAATCATTTACACTAATATATTTCTGCTACTATCACACCTATATATGTCTAGGTGTGTATAAACATATAAGTATGTGTGTATATATACCACTATAGACAAGTTCAGATGTTTTGCCTGCCTCAAAAGAACCCAAAAAAATGCCAAAAAAAACGCTAGCGTCAAAAAACAAATGCCCAGGTGTGTTTTTGCTGCCATTTTTTGGGGGTTTTTGGGGACAGGCAAAACATCTGAACTTGTGCACAGTGCCACTATACACAAGTTCAGATGTTTTTCCTGACTGCAAAGAACCCCAAAAAATGCCTGCTATTAAACCGGGAGAGAAACTAACTACCTGTCCTGAAAGAAAGTGTTCTAATACAAACAATCTTTTTTTTTCTGGTTCTGGACATGCTACAGAGCTGGAACTTCACATGTACACCTTTTAGACCCCCCAGATCTGAAATCCAAAGTAAAAATCAAAAAATCTCTTTCTTTTTTTTTTTAATTTTTTCAAAAATGACAATTTTTAAGAACTTTTTTTGGTGTCTGGGGGGGTCTAAAAGGTGTACCTGTGAAGTTTCAGCTCTGTAGCATGTCCAGAACCAGAAAAAAAGATCATATAGGTGTTAAAGTTAAAGGAGGGTCCCGTCCCACATCCCTGTTCTACTGAAAAATTATCTTTTTTTTTTTTCATGGTTCTGGACATGCTACAGAGCTGAAACTTCACATGCACACCTTTTAGACCCCCCAGATACTAAATCCAAAGTCAAAATCAAAAAATCTCTTTCTTTTTTTTTTTTTAATTTTTTCAATAATTGGCTTTTTTATCAAAAATGACAATTTTTAAGAACTTTTTTTGTGTGATTAATAGTTAATGGGGCATGACCCAGAATCCTGGGCACTTTTTAGGGGCGTTTATTGGGTTTTAGGGCTTAAAAATTGTGTTTTTTGATTACCGAAGTTCGGGTCCCATTGATTTCAATGGGGTTCTGAAATCCGGGCCGAACTTTCGGGAAGTTCGGATGTTCTGGCCGAACCGAACTTTTCAAAAGTTCGATCATCCTTAGTGTTTACATCTCCTCTTGGATGGGCTGCAGCTGCACCATGTTTCAGTATGCATTCTAGTGGCAATTGTGGAAGAGAACGCTGTAAGTGTCTACATTCAAGGGAATAATGCATTATGCTGAACAGGTGAAGTGGATAGAGCTCTCATGGGGGCCATCTTTGGTTTGGGCAAGTATTCCCCCAGTGGCCATCCTGGATTTGGGCAAGACTATCTGGAAGCCATCTTGGAAGTGGGCAAGGTGAGAAGTTTGCCAGGAGTGGAAGGCAGGCAGAAGAGTTGAGGAACATGAGGTTAAAGACCCAGCGGCTTCCAGATAGGGCGCTCACATGATAGGACTGCATGCCAGCACGCCCAAAGCCGCAAACCCTACATCAAGGGTCATTTCCTGCTACCTAGAGAAAAGATATGTCCATACTCATGTCTCAGTGTGGCATTATTATTATACCTGACTAAAGTTTAGTGTTCCAGCTGCCCTGCACTATGAGCTCACTTTATAACAAAGATCCACATGGTTCCTATAGGTAAAGGTCATCAGACTAGGTAGGTATTTTGCTGCTAAAAGAGTGCATTCAGGTGCTAACTGACCTCTCTCTTGGTTTAGGAGTCCAGGTTGTCCCACTGACAGGAATATACATGAGAGGAGCACCATAAATCCAGTTCAAGGTACAGAACATCCTCTTCCATACTGCAAACGTTAACACTATGGCCAAAAAAGTGCATCAGGAACGCCTTAAAAAGGCAGACAGAAGCTTCAGCCCATACTGCTTAGCCACAAGGAATTGCTGTGAATCCTGGGTGAAGCTGCCTTTACAAAATAATGTGTCAAGATTGCCTTAAAGAGGGTGACAGAAGGTCTTCCACCCCACTTTTCATAGCCGCAAAGGATTGCTATGAGCCTGGTTTAAATTGCCTTTTCAAAATAGAGTGTGTCAATATTGCCTTAAAGGGGGAGACAGAAGCTCTCCTGCCCACTATTCCCAGCTGCAAAGGATTGCTGTGGGCCTGTGTGAAGTTACCACATCCAAGTTATTGACAATACCTCAAGCGTCATTCCAATACTGTTCCTACCAACTGCATAAAGCCTCCATCAGCAGAGAGCAGGCCAACTGCTGGAAAGGAAGAACAGAGAGGATAAGCTAGTACTTTATGTTCAGCCTAAGACTTTGCCCCTGCTGGCCAATTCTCTTAAGGTAGGTAAGTTTACCATGAGTGGAGAAGAACCAAAGGAGCCAGGTAAGAAACCAGAGCAGGCTCTAGATAAGAAAGTTGCTACATATTTTTTTTTGGTTGAAAATGTAATCTTTATTTGCATAAAAGATATACAAAAAACAATACTTTGTCGGGGTACATTCTCCCCTGTACTGCGACACAGCGCATAAATACACTACATTACATTTCCGATCATACAAATAAATACATTCAGATACATTCATTCTGTGGTATGATGCCTGATGTGTTGTGCGGAGTAAGGATACCCCGTGCCATCACATCATGCATGACGCCGCAATACCCCTAAAACTAAAGAACGTTGTCTATACGTTGCATCAATCAATCAAACAATATTGCATTTCAAAAAAGCAACAGGTGTGATGGGGGTTGGGAAAGTGGGGTAAGTGGAGGGGAATGAAATCACAAGCCTGAAGCTTTATTGAATGGACAAAGACACACAAGGGAGAGTGGGGGAAGGGGAAATCTTCAGACCTCCTCTTCCTCCATGAGATCGATCAGGTTATAGTCTCTGAGCAGACTGTGAACCAGTCTGCGACAGTCCTGAATAGACATCCTCTCCCACTGCTGGATAAGGCGCTTTCTGGCGCACCATAAAGCATCCTTAAAGCAACACAACACCCACCAGGTGTTGTCAATGTCTTCCTGTGAAAAAGTACCGTGGAGAAAAGAAAGTTGCTATATCATTCCCTCAGTCATAAGAAGTAGCCCGCAGGGCCTTCCAGAGACAGGTTCTCTTTTGAGACAGTACAGGAGAGATGCGACTGATGTTGAGCACTTGTCATTACTAGTGGAAGAAGGCTAGAGTACAGATTGCAAGATCTTTTTCTCATTCTAATTTTTCTCCATTTGTGGCCTCTGCAGATACTCTGAATGTTTTCTGGGTCAAGGTGCTTCTGCCTTAATTGTGGTGGCAAACAGTTCACTATCCAAGAGCCCATGGTAGCATTATCTGGTATGCATCTTGAAGTTTTAGGGGCTGGGTTCAGATGCAAGATTTCAAGAGAAAAATACAAAATTTGCATTGCCTCCCTTCGCCTGGAACACTTTCTGACTTGGTGGGCATCTAAGATAATTAATGTTCCCATCTGGGGGTGGGCTCGGGTGTGTTCAGGGTCCTGGTCCCGGCCCTCCCAGTCCTGCTGGCGCCGCTGGTCATGGGTGGTTGGGCATTTCCCAGTCTGCAGCTGCGCGGGGTAGGGGGGTGTCTCTCTGCCTGTGGTTGGCCATGTGTGGTTTTGTATTCCAGGTGGGGTCGGGTGGGTGGGTTGAGCCCATCTCTATGCCCATCCTTTAAGCAATTTTTGTGCATTGTTTTTGGACCCATGCACTACTATTCTGGGATCCTGCCCCTTGTCTATTGATCAGCACCTCATGTATTAGGATTCCAGACCCAGTACTAGTGTATTCTCATAAAGAGATCCTTAGATGGGGAATAATTGATGCAGGCTCTATCGAGCAACCTGACATGGTCCTCCAGATATTCCAGTCATTTTGATAGATTCATACACACTCTAGTCTCAGATTCAAGCTGTCTGTACCAGGAGCGATCTGGATCTCCACTTTTGTATGAGAGGCCTAGAACTGAGGGTAGCCTCATGTGAGGCAATTTCTTTGGCCTGGTTTCACCCCAGGCTTTTACAGGCCTCTGTTCGTTGAGGGACAAGTTGACTCAGCCTTTGGTCAGGTGATTTCCTTATTGCTGAGGCTCAGGGGTCTGGCTCTCATGCAAGGAATTCTTCTCTTCCTTTTTTAAGAAATCTCCATGGAAAGACACCTCAGACAGTGGATCATTCTGGGGTACAGACCTAGACACCCTTAATATCAAGGGGCTTGGTTGTCTTTGGTGTCTTGTTTTCCAAGGTAACATCTAGAAGTTCTGGGCTGTTTTATATCATCTGGATCCAAGAAGACATTGCCATAAAGGTGGTGTACTTCAATTTTCAGGTGCATCCAGAGTTTTGCAGTAAGAAGCTAGATTGGTATCCTTGGCAAAACGTCAGGCTCCAGCCTTGTCCGGCATGAGCATTCCAGGTATACACCTTGGCAGGCAGAAGTGCCTAAACCTGTGAGACTGATTTCTACCTCTGGAGCTATTCCTGGAGATATGTTCCAGATAGGGAAACTTCAGAGGTTGACTACCGGGCCCATGAAGTCAAACTAAAGGCTAGGCGGTTTTGACGCAGGTGCAGTAGTCCTCTGGTAGGATGCTCCTGTGACTTTCAGTACTTTCTTCCCTCGTTTGTCTTGCATGTTCGAAATGGAAAGCATTCCGGTGTTCCAGTCTGATTCAGGCAGATGTTGGTATGCCAACCTAAAAGCAGTGCCAGACAGTTGCTCCAAGGGATCTATTGGATCAGGATCATCTGTTCACAAGGAATGGGTTTTGCCATCCAGCTTCAAACTGACTTTGACAGCTTGATAATTGAAGCTCAAATTTTGAGACCGGGCATCATGGAGTCTAAGAATCCCTTGATGCTAAGCAGGGAGGTCTACTTCTTCATGTTAAATCTATTGCTGGACATGTGGTGATTGCTTATTTTGGTGTAAGCCTCAAAAAAGTTTATTTGCTGGACAAGTCCTCTCCTGCAGCTGGGCCTAGGTGAGCATTTGACTCTTAATATTGCTGCCCATTTGACTTTGTGGGATCTTAAGTAGTTCACTTGTAGCCTTCACTTGGAGAAGTGACTGTTCAAGACTGGTGACCTTGTCTGGCATTGAACCTTTAATGGGTTTAACACAACACAAGGCTGTTGGAACCCAGTTCTCCTTCTTGCTCTGGTTAGTTTCTATCTGTCCCCTCAAACCTGACATTCTTTTTTAGTTCTTTGATCCGCACCCAGTTCACCCAAAAGGAAGTTTCTGTATTTTGCTTAGATGTGGTCATGTTGGAAAGTTTCTCTCAGCCTTTACTTTCGTTTTGCATTTCAAGATGGATCCTGTACTGATGCTCCATTTTCTAGCTCCATCATGTCAAGTTGACTCAGCAGACCATCAACCAACTCCATGGTCTAGAGTTCAGATTCCATGCTGTCCTGACAAGATGCACTCTACTAAATCTATGCGTGCATCCTGAGTTTTTGGCTCTAGACTACAGTTTCTCAGTTTAGCAAGGCTACCACGTAGGCTTCTATCCTCATTTTCCCTGTGTTCTACCATGGGCTTAGGGTGATTGTAGATTGATTAATGCACTTGCTGCGGGAGCATTTGGGTGCTGTCCATTGTCCTTTTTCCATCTGCACTGTAATTTTTGGGGCAGACTTTGGGGGCATGTGATCTTGAGGGGGTGCGCTCCGGGAGCCTGTACTGGGGATTTGCATGTTGATGCAGATGGGGAGGGTATCAGGGATGATGCTCAATTGTTTTTCTAGCAGACAGACATTTGCCTTTATCCAAATCCAGCTTCTGGTATAAGAAATATTAAGGAAGCTCTTCAAGCTGCTGGAAGTTCACAGCCTTGCTGTTGTCATGGCATCAATAGCCTGTGGGCATATGTTTGCTTATCCCGTAGTGAGATTGCTTTGTCCGACTTGGGTGAAGTACTCCTTCAATACATCCAGATCAATGATGGCACACTTGCAAATAGTCATTAGCTAGCCAAAGTAGCTATACCTAGCTCCTTAGAAACCAACAATGGTAGAAGGCTCCAGCACACAATCACCTTGCGGTTTCTTAAGTTACTTCTATGGTCCCGCTGTATGGCCGGGTTGTAACCACCGAAGGTATTTGCTGTATGCTCCTCCAGCAGCATCTGAACATCATGGGCACTACTCATCACTACTGATAGCCAAGGCTAAGTAGTCCTCACTACACCTGTCTTTGGCAGGAAGCCAGTAGCTTACTCACTTTCTTATGATGGAAATTTGCTGAAGTTTCCCATCCTGATAGCTTGTTATTGATCTATCACACGTATGCTGCCATGGAAGCACCAGGAAAACAGAATTGTATCATACTTACTGTAATTTTATTTTCCTGATGCATATCCACGGCAGCATACCGAACCCACCCAGTTCAGTCCTACCGATGTACAGGGAATGGGCTGTTGTGTGGTTGTTAACTTTTTATAGCTATGCACTAGTCCCGTTAGCAGAAGTAGGCAGGGCACCAGGAAAAGAAAATTATGGTAAGCATGATACAATTTTCTGTTTTTCTTTCAGTAGCGACATAGTTAACAGCTTTATCCCCGGTATCCAGCACACAGTGATTTTTCAATGAGGTTGAACTTTTGTGCGATAGCAAACATAGTCACATACACATATACATATACACAGTATGTAACCTGAAACTACAAAGTGCTTCAAGTCCTCCATCTATCTAAATTCCATCAAGGACCACACAATCCCAGATATCCCTTTGTTAAACAATCACCACAGCTTAGCATTGTGTCAGGGTTGGACTTCTAGCAGCTCCAGGCTGCTCAGCTGTCAATTACCAGCCACACGTTGTTTCCACAGTCACTCATTAGAACAGCCTACAGCCAGCCCAGTTTTGCTTTTTAACCAGTTGCCGACCCCCCCCCCCCCCCACCGCAGATATACTGCGGCAGGGTGGCTCGGCTGCGCAAAATCACGTATATCTTCGTGGCCTGGTGATTAAGGGGGTAAAACCTTCCCGGAGCTGAAGTAGTTAAACTGCCGTGCTCATTCCCTCCGTGCCTTCACCTGGTCAACATCTCCAGTGTGTCTCTGCTGTGTTCTGTAATGACTTTGCCTGGCTGACGTTTCTTCTGGTTCCTGATCTTTGGCTTCGAACATTGACTCCTGGCTTTCTAATTCTGGCTTGTCTGATTACCTGTTTTGGGTTCTTAACCCTGGCTTCTGTTCTTGACTACGTTCCTGATCTGTATTATTTTTACTTTTACATTAAAGGTGTGACTTTAACTGCATTTTCTGTCTCTGCCTGGTTCATGGTCCCTGACATATTGTAGTTTCATATTGTGCCCCTATTTCTTGCCACAAATAGCATTGTATGAATAAAAACACAAATCTTCACATTAAAATGATGATGCTTATGTACTATGCACAATTTTCTCTTTCTCTGATCGGCTACAGAATGCTCAAAGCTTGATGTGGGATTGGCACACTAGTAGGCCTTGTATTGAGTAATAATAAAAAAATCTAATTTTTGTGGATATCTGAGGATATGTGAAAATTAAAACTGCTCCTCATAGTATGTAAACTAGACTCCGACCAAAGTGCCTTTAGGAACTACAGTTTCAGGCTGAAACCTAGTATTGAAGCTAAACCCTGCAAAATAATGTAAATCTATAAATCTATAAATGTATCTCAAACATCTCCATGTCATCAAGTTTAGTTATAATTACTATTCTGCATCTCATAGTGGGTCAGCCAGGTCACTAAACCCAATTGCTTACTATGATCGGCTTTAGCCAGCTGTATCTGCCTCATAGACACTTGTAGCCCTCTAGAAGATCGAGTAAGCAAATTTAGACTGGGATTCAAAAAAATTTACGTGATGTGTTTTCTCTATTGTAGATAGAAGCAAAGCACTACACTCTCAAAGACCAGTGAGGGACATAACCATTGCTCAGCTGTTTCTGCAAGGTAATGTATTCGGGTAACACAATAAAGAAAACTTACCCCCATATTTTGCCATATTTTTTAAAACATTCCATGTCAAATTCAGCAATACCCTGGAAAAGAGAAGTTCACAAAAGTGAGTGCAAAATATATGGTTTGAAGTACTGCAATCAAAAGTTAGAATCTATATTTTTTGTGAATACAAGTAAATGCTGAACTCTGGTCAGATTTAAAAAACACAATATGCAGATTTGTAATTAATATCTTTAAAAATGCTAATAGGAAGAGAAAAGCAGAGAGATGAGCTCATTGCTGTGCTACTTCACCTTTCACTGTCCATTAACAGATGGGGAAGGGTCCAGGATAGCCCAAGTTCAGAAAGCGTTGGGTTGAATGATGCTGGCCATCAGACTAAGAACATTGAAGGCCAGGATCACACTGATGTGGCGCAGGATTTTCAGCAATTCCTGTGCATTTCCCACACCACATGACAAACCCACTCTGTTCATGCGAACTGCTGTGGGTGTCAATGTTCAAGTGGATCTTCACTGCATCTGAGCACCACAAACCAAAAAAATGCTATATAATTCATTTTTATTATTCAAAGCAAACTCCCCCATCCATCTATGTCTCTGTGGTTTATTTTGCTGAGAAATCGCTTTGAAAATTACCCCCTAGCATTTCCGGCCGTGGCCATCTTGAGTATGGGCACACGATTCAGGTAGAATTTACTTCCTGCCCTTAGCATATAAGAGAAAACCCCTCCTCCTCCCCTCGACTCCTGAAGACTCCTGGGATGTACGACATCATTTGCCTAGGCAAGAAACAACGAAGGCAAATAACTGAAGAAATGTAAAAAAAAGTTTTAAACAAGCAAATATCTTATACTTTGCTATCTTTTTACTAATACTAGCAGCATGAGGATTAAAAATAATCAATGTTGATTGGGAGACTGAAGTTCCACTTTAAGTTAACGACATGCACCTTTTTCGTGTGGGTGCGGTGCGGAGCCATACTAAATGAATGGGCTTAAATCGCACTGCAAAGAATCACATGTGATTTCCTGTCCGAATGACATGCCGTTCCCCACACTGCATCATTGTGAACGGGAACTAAGAGCAGGGGTGTGCATTTGCCCACATGTGATGCTGAGTCCATTGTTTGATTGACCTGATATTCATTAAATTCAATGAAAGAAGTGAGCCAGGGACATTAAGGCTGGGGAAGAAAGGCCAAGATGATGCTGGGCATTCTCCAGCCAGGAACGAAAGCGGGCTCTATCTGACTTGCTGTAGCTTTTATTACAAACTTTGAAGTTCTTACAGTGTACGGTAGTCAGAGCAAGCTATTTCAGTACTGAAGAAGAGCCTACACAACTGTGAAAGACTGAAGGTAAGGCTGGAGTTCAGCTTTGCAGTATAACTAAATACAAAACATTTTTTTTTAAATTCTGGATAGAGTGAAGAGGCATTAGAATAACTGTTCCTATTGTTTATTGTCTGTGCCCCCATTAGCAGTGCCCATTTAACCTGTTTACTGTTATCACGAAAGTGAAAGAAAATTTCACCAGAAAAGGAATAGAGTGGAAATCTTCCAATGGGGACACTAGTTCTGGTAACAACCAGGGATTCCCTCACTTTGGGGGGGGGGGGGGGATGTCCTCTCACTTCCTGTTTTAACTATGGGACAGGAAGTCAAGAGAAAGCTTCTTAATGGGACAGATGGCAAAAAAAAAACAAAAACAAAAACCTGACAGGGCTTTTACCCTCCCTTACTATATCCAAAATAAACAAAAGTTTGGCCTTTTGTTTTCCTTTAACCGCCTGCCGACCGCCGCAAGTACATATACTGCGGCGGTCAGCCTTGGCCAGGCAAAGTGACGTATGGGTACGTCACTAGCCTGTGAGCCAATAGCGGGCGGGCGCGTGCCCCCGGAGGCGCGCTCCCGCCCCGGCTCGTTCCCTAACAGGTCCGCGCGTGTGACCGGCGGACCCGATGTCCGCCGGTCACTCGCAATCGTCCACCGTGAAGGGAGAAAGGCAGGCGGCTAATGTAAACAAAGCCGCCTGTCATTCTTCCCTGTGTAAAAGCAGAGATCTAACGGTCCTCTAACGGTCTCTGCTGTTACATGTAAAGCCACATCCAATCACAGTTAGAAACACGTCCCTAGGGACACACTTAACCTCTTCCCTGCCAGTGTCATTTTTACAGTAACAGTGCATATGTATAGCACTGATTACTGTAGTAATGTCACTGTAAAGTAAAGTGTCAAAAATGTCAGTCAAGGGTCCCATCTGTCAGCCGCAATGTCGCAGTCCCGCAAAAAAAAAAAAAAAAGCAGATCGCCGCCATTACTCGTTAAAAAAAAAAAAAAAACAACAAAAATCTTTCCCTTAGTTAGTAAACGCAATAACTTTTGTGCAAACCAATCAAAATACGCTTATTGTGATTTTTTTTACCAAAACATTTGTAGCAGAAAACAAATTGGCCAAAAATGTTTAAAAATTTTGAATTTTACATTTTTTTGGGGAATTTCATATAAAAAAATTTGAAAAATATTGTTATTTTTGCAAAATTGTCGCACTTTTTTTGTTAATAGGGCATGATCAAAAAAATCACACAGGTGATCAAATACCACCAAAAGAAAGCTCTATTTGTGGGGAAAAAAGGACGTCAAATTCGTTTAGGTACAGCGTCACACTACCGCGCAATTGTCTGTTAAAGTCACGCAGTGCTGAATCGCAAAATAGGGCCTGGTCAGGAAGGGGGTAAAATCTTCCGGGGCTTAAGTGGTTAAGGTTATTTTGGGTTTCCAGTGTCAATGAGAATTGCATTAAGAACAGATGTTTTTAAAATACTGACATTGCTTTCTAGAGTAAATTTGTAAGTATTTTCACAGAAATTGGCAGTAATATTTTAATCTCTTACTTCCTGAACATCTGGCATCCACTAAGGAAATGTCAAAACTTCCAATCCTGCATACATGTAACGCAGACAAACTGGTTTCATTCAACTCTTGAATACAGTCAGTGCCTACACATAAAACGAAAGTCTTCTACAAAGTTTGTATGTGTATAAAATTATGTTTAGACTTGCAGTTGGGGGGGGGGGGGGGGTAGAGTCACATTTTTACAGCCCCCTAGCTGAGGTTGCACACATGTAGTGGCCGCGATGCTTCGCAACAGGGATATGGGAGGGCACAGTAGTATGTGGATAAGTGGGGGGGACATGTAAACGGGTAGGTGTACTCAGTACGTCTTGCTCATTTCCATGGAGGTGGTATCAAGGGGCGATGAGTACCGGCACTATGTACCCCTTACTTATTCACATTGGTGGGCAGTATTGGGGTTCAATGAATAGGGGTACCACTATATACCATTTCCTGATTCCCAGAGGAGACACAGTATTGGGGTCCCATGAGTAGGGGGTACTATGAACTTCTACTCTGTTCATATTCACACTGCGGGGACAGTATTTAGATCCTGTGAAAAGAGGTACCATGTACCCCTTATTCATTAAGGGGGGACAGTATTAGGGTTCCATTAATAGGGGTACTATGTACCCTTTACTCATTTACATTGGGGGCGGTATTGGGTTTTTCTTAAAATCGATTAAATGTTTTGCTTTTTACTAAAAAAAAAATTATCATCCCATTCAAGTGAATGGGGCCACGCTGCAACCGCAGTGATGTGGCGTCTATGGGGTTTAAACAAAGAGTGGGGGGAGTGACATTTTGCCCCCTCGCCACCTGTCGAATGTCTCTGAAATGTGATCCGACTGCAGATTTCAGAGTTGTGACAGTGACAACTGCTAATGCAAACGTAGCCTCAGGCTGTTGCTAAAGTGATTGGACCTTAGCCTTGTTCTCTAAGCACAATCTGTTCCTATTCCAACTATTGTATTCTTGAAGTATGTAACCTGGGAAACTATTTACTCTGCTATGTTTGGTCTCATATATTTTAAGTTATTCCTTGCTAATCTCCCTGATTAGTATGTTTGATTTGCATGCTTCCTGTTCTATTCATAAAAGGTGTATGATTTATTTTCTCATTTTACTGTGAAGGTTTTAGTTTATCCAGGTCAGAAAAGTCAAAAGCACCAACCTTGATCTGATTCTGGCCAATAGCCATTGAACCCAACTGCTTATTTCTGAAAAACCGGTGAACACATATTTTAGTTTATTGTTCAACTATGACTATGCCATTTGTGGGCTGGCCAAAATATTACATTACATTTATATCTGATCAGGTAGGTTCCTTTCATTTAATAGTGGTTGGTAAATCTAAGACTAGCCATACACACTAAAGCAGGCCATAGTTAGATCTTTTTTTCGATCAGCCAGAGAGCTAAACAAAAAAAGCTGAACTGATTCCTCCAGCCACACATTCAAGGCTATTGTATTCTGACAGTGGGGACTCTTCCTCTGTCAGAATACATTGACCAGCACTGCAGCTGCTGATCGAATGAAAATTTTCCAACATCCCAATCGACAAAAGCAAATTGTTAAGATCAACTTCTGTCAGCCAGGATTGGCCATAGATAGATCGGTATTGATCTGGTTCCTTCTCAACTGACTGAATTCCAATCCATCTTTGGCCAGCCTTAGATTAAAAAATAAACAGATTCCTCAATCCACGTTGAACAGTATACATGGAGTAATCTGTATTGCTGGCTATTGTATTCCGACAGCCTCAGCATCCGAGGCTGTTTGAATACCCAGACAGTGACCGCTTCTGGATTCAGTCACTGTTCTGCTGATGATTTTCCACCCAGCTCAGTCATTTTTTTAATTGACTTTTTGTTGTGGTACTTACAGGGCTCAAATTTCAATAGGTTTAAATCCTCCAAAATTCAAGCCATGTATAGATAACATAAAGGAGATTACACAATCAAATGGTAATGTGTGTGGAGCTTAAAACGATGTATGCATGTTTTCCATAAAGTATCACTTCTCTTTTTCACCATATAAAAGTATTACTTCATAATAAATTGAAAAAAAATTGTGAAAATGTGTCGAATATACACTATATTACCAAAAGTATTGGGACACCTGCCTTTACACAGGCATGAACTCTAATGGCATTGCAGTCTTAGTCCGTAGGGTTTAATATTGAGTTGGCCCATCCTTTGCAGCTATAACAGCTTCAACTCGTCTGGGAAGGCTGTCCACAAGGTTTAGGAGTGTGTCTATGGAAATGTTTGACCATTGTTCCAGAAGCGCATATGTGAGGTCAGGCACTGATATTGGACAAGAAGGCCTGGCTCACAGTCTTCACTCTAATTCATCCCAAGGGTGTTTTATCCGGTCAGGACTATGTGCATGCCAGTCAAGTTCCTCCACCCAAAGGCGCTCATCTATGTCTTTGCGCCCCAGTGAACAAGGCAAGGTCCATAGTCATGTTGGAACAGGAAGGGGCCATCCCCAAACTGTTCCCACAAAATTGGGAGCATGAAATTGTCCAAAATGTCTTTGTATGCTGATGCCTTAAAAATTCCCTTTACTGGAACTAAGGGGCCAAGCCCGACCCCACACTATAATCCCCCCTCCACCAAATGATTTGGACCAGTGCACAAAGCAAGGTCCATAAAGACATGGAGTATCGAGTTTGGGGTGGAGGAACTTGACAGGCCTGCACAGAGTCCTGACCTCAACCCGATAGAACACCTTTGGGATGAATTCCAGTGGAGACTGTGAGCCAGTCCTTCTCTTCCAACATCAGTGCCTGACCTCACAAATGCGCTTCTGGAAGAATGGTCAAAAATTACCATAGACACACTCCTAAACCTTGTGGACAGCCTTTCTAGAAGACTTGAAGCTGTTATAGATGCAAAACGTGGGCCAACTCAATAAACCCTACAGACTAGTACGTGTAAAGGCAGATAATCCAATACTTTTGAAAATATATTGTATACCAATGCAGTAAATAGGTCATTAAATCTCCTGCTACACATGCTCATAAAATCATAAAAAGTAATCATTGTGCACAGGGTGTGTGTAGCCCACCCAGTCTCTCCGCCCTGCTAGTGAGACATTCACCCAACAGCACCCCCCCCCCCCCAGATACCATATTTGTTGGCTGTGATTAATGAAAGCTGCCATTACAGTATACTTGGAGAAGAAGTGGGCAGCTCCAGCTGTCAAAAAAGCAGCCTTAATAAGTGTTTATAAATAACACTGCTCCAGACTTTGATTATACATAGATACAAAGCAACATATTTTTACATTTGTATCATTCTGTTCATTCATCTGCAGATCAAAGAGATGAATTTAGATTCACAGATAATATCAGTTTAGGCAACCTGACCAGTAAAATAATTATTTAATAAAATGACCCTCTGTTTTACCCCTTATTAACCCTGTAGTTTAATCAGGCCTTCCAAATTGGAAATCATTAGTAAGCACTAGTGGAGGAATGAAACAAAATCGATTTTCCCTCAATCCCCATTGTGTCTTTCATGCGGTGCTTTTATATCTTCAATAAAGACGGATGATTTTCCGGGGTGCAGCGGTCCAGATTCTTCTGATTTTTCACTATACACACACAGCTAGATGAGCTGAGCTAATGCTTCCGAACATGTGAAAGGTGTGAACAATTGTGATAGCAGACCCACCAAATAACAGAGGCATATATTTTAGAAAACAATTGTGTTCTATGTGCCCTCCCAGATAGCACGCAATTGTGCTGCAACTTTGAAAAGTACTTGCTAAGCTATTGCTAGACTTGACGGGCTTCACAAGTTTGTTGCACAATTGCAGAAAGTCCACATTGCATAACTCCAGATTAACTTTCTTTGCAAACATTCTGCAAGTCTGCTGCCAGTTCTGGTTTAGTTGTTGTGCAATAGTCATCCCACCACAGGGGTCACTGTGACTTGCAGAGCTCTTGCTGTAGATGCATCACTGCAACTTTGCTCTTGTTAGAGACTTGTCACGCAAATTTTCTACAAATTGGAAAAGCGTAAACTAGAACTTGTGCTTTAACCACTTGCCGATCGCTTACTTTATATATACGGTTGCAGAGTGGCTCCTACAGGCAAAACCAAGTATCGGTACGTTGGTCGCCTGGTGGCAGCTGGGGGGGGGGGAGCGTGCACCGCTGCGGCGCTCCTGCCCCCGAACGTTAGTGGGGAAGCCGATGCGTGTGTCAGGCGGCTCCGATTGCCGTCTGACACCCGCAATCGCTCCCCGCTGAGAGAGAAGAACAGTCAACTGTTGTAAACACAGCTGACCGTTCTTCTCCCTGGAATGATCACAGAGCTCATGTGATCCTTCTATATAGGATCACATGTCTCTATGGTCATCTCAGAAGCCACGCCCCCCCCAAGGTTAGAATCACTCCCCTAGGGTCACATTTAACCCCTTGATCACCTATACTGTTAACCCCTTCCCTGCCAGTGTCATTATTACAGTAACAGTGCATATTTTTATCACTGATTATTGTAGTAATGTCACTGGTACCCCCAAAAGTGTCAAAAATGTCAGTTAGGGGTCCGATCTGTCCGCCGCAATGTCGCAGCAGACCCGCAAAAAAAAAAAAAAAACGCAGATCGCCGCCATTACTAGTAAAAAAAAAAAAAAGACAACAATGACATAAATATCTTTCCCGTAGTTAGTAGCTGCGATAACTTTTGTGCAAACCAATCAAAATACGCTTATTGTGATTTTTTTTACCAAAAATATGTAGCAGAAAACAAATTGGCCTAAAATGTTAAAAAATTTTGATTTTTACAATTTTTTTTTTTTTAGAATGTCATAGTAGAATGTGAAAAATATTTTTCCAAAATTGTCGCTCTTTTTTTGTTTATAGCGCAAAAAATAAAAATCGCACAGGTGATCAAATACCAAAGGAAAGCTCTATTTGTGGGAAAAAAGGACATCAATTTTATTTTGGTACAGTGTCGCACGACCGCGCAATTGTATGTTAAAGTAACGCAGTGCCTAATTGCAAAATATGGCCTGGTCATTAAGGGGGCAAATCCTTCCAGTCTTTAGTGTTTATGTGCTCTGCAACTGTACAACTTGCCAATGAAAATGTGCAGAAAGGTTACAAGACTTACAATTAAACACTGCCACACATTTGTGGCAAGTTATCGTTGTGATCTGGGCTTGCAATGACTGCGTTTATCCAGTGCAGAAAAATCCCAGACACCACAAATATGTAAGCAAGCCCTTTGGTTTTAGAGATAATTCTAAATCTGGTTAACATAAAACTTTGCCATAAACAGATTAAGATTAAATACTTACATTTTTGTTTTCAAGAAAAGTCCCAATAAATGGCAGGGGTTTTGGACCTGGTATTCCATGCTTTTTGAAAATTCTGTAAGGATAAATCCCATAGCTGAAAAAAAAAAAAAAAACATGAGAAAAGTCAGGCGTCAATGGGGAAAGAAAAATAGAAATCCTCCCAAAACAGCAAAAAAAGAAAAAACAGACAGAAGTTCAGTATAAAGTGATACTAAACAATACTCTTTCTGCAGATTTATTTCATTCACATCCACTGCTTAATGGCCCTTTAATTTATATTTCATGTATTTGTTTCTTATTGTGTTTTCTCTGCCTCCTTGTAATGTCTTCTGTGAGCTCAAGTGGATGTTAGTTGCGGTCATGTGCATTCCTCTATGCACACTACAAATCCCATCGTATCTAGTCCATCTCAGGAGCAATCTTCCTACATACAGCGGGATCATAGGAAACAAATTTAGCCATCCTCTATCTAAAAGGAAGCCTGTTCCAAGCAGCAAAAGAAAAAAAAATGATTTTGGAGATTTGGAGGGGGCTTTTTGAGTTAAAGTGGTTCTAAGACTTCTGAGCTCACCTTATTGGGCATTCAGGATAATGAACAGAGGCCTAGGTATACCAAACTATTCATTTCCTTCCTATTATATTACGCTAAGAAAGAAATTCTTTGTAAGTGGGCCTCTCCCCCTCCCCCATCTCTAGCCTCATGGGAGTTTGCAATTGACGCGGTGTTACCAGGGCCGGATTAAGAGCATCATGGGCTTGGTGCTGAGGATTTTGAAGGGCCTTAAGGGCCGTGCCTTGGCATGCACCCAGAGGAGGAAGGGTGCAGCCATGCATGCCTAATTCAACATGGGATGCTGTCTCTGAAGCCCATAAACACATCCATGCATTGGCAACTGTCCCTCCTTGTCCGGCGTTCGCGCTGTGTGGGGAGGTTCTGAGGGAGCTGCCTGGGGAAGCGAGCATAGAAGCCAGACTTCTGTGTTTACAAGTGACAGAAGAGCGGTAACAGTGAATATGGCCAACCCGGGGCCTATATTAAGGTAGGGGCCTGGAGCTGCAGCTCCAATAGCCCCTATGTTAATCTGGCCCTGGGTGTTACCTATGTATAAGCTGACCTATATCAGCAGGAACTGTCCTAAGAAATATGAAAAGTTCTGGCAGCCATGGCTGTTATGAGTGTTAACTGTGTATTTTCTGTAGGTGATCTGTACTATTATTACATGTTGGAGATTATCTTTTGCTACTCATGTCAGTCTGACATTCCTTTGCATGTACACCACGCATCTTCTGTATGGTGGCATTTTGTTATTAGGTTGATATGTTTTGTCATGTTTTTCCTTTGCTATAATTGTACCACAAATCTGTTAAATAACTAATCCTGGTTTAAAAAAGAAAGAGGTTCTAAAAAGCCTCAAGGTTTTTTACCTTAATGCATTCTATGTATTAGGGTAAAAAACCTTCTCTCCTGCAGGATCCCCCTGCCCAGTGGCGGCCCGTGCATAGGGGGCGCCAGGGCGCCGCCCCCCTACCCCTAAAAAAAAAAAAAAGAAAAAAAAACAAAAAACGAACAAATAAAGTTGTTCAAAAAAAAAAAAATTGGGTTCGCCGGCCTGAACCCAAGGAAATGGTGGCTGGGGGGGGGGGGGGGTTACGTCCCAGAAGAGGCGCCGATTGGCTGCCTTCTGGGGGAGTAGGGGGGTATCCTGGGCGCAAGTCTTTGCGGTTGGACACCCCCACTTTCTGATATCCTGGCTGTGATTGGTCCAGTCTACAGCCTGGACCAATCATCATCCAGGATATCGCTGACATCGCAATGGGGGCGGTGCCGGTGCGTGCGTCAGTCACTCACCGTCACCGCCGCTCAGAGAAGAGGAGAGGCTGCCCGCCGGTTCCCGCCGCCGAAACGACGAGGGAGAAGGACCCGCCGCAGAAGAGGAGGAAGAAGCTGAGCCGCGCCGCCGCCAGGTAAGTTTGAAGGGAGCATGCACGCTGGCACTCTGCAATCATTGGGGGACAATGCTGGCGCTCTGCAATCATTGGGGGACAATGCTGGCTCTCTGCAATCATTGGGGGACAATGCTGGCGCTCTGCAATCATTGGGGGACAATGCTGGCGCTCTGCAATCATTGGGGGACAATTCTGGCGCTCTGCAATCATTGGGGGACAATGCTGGCGCTCTGCAATCATTGGGGGACAATGCTGGCACTCTGCAATCATTGGGGGACAATGCTGGCACTCTGCAATCATTGGGGGACAATGCTGGCACTCTGCAATCATTGGGGGACAATGCTGGCACTCTGCAATCATTGGGGGACAATGCTGGCACTCTGCAATCATTGGGGGACAATGCTGGCACTCTGCAATCATTGGGGGACAATGCTGTGGCACTCTGCAATCATTGGGGGACAAAGCTGTGGCGCTCTGCAATCATTGGGGGACAATGCTGTGGCGCTCTGCAATCATTGGGGGACAATGCTGGCGCTCTGCAATCATTGGGGGACAATGCTGTGGCGCTCTGCAATCATTGGGGGACAATGCTGTGGCGCTCTGCAATCATTGGGGGACAATGCTGTGGCGCTCTGCAATCATTGGGGGACAAAGCTGTGGCGCTCTGCAATCATTGGGGGACAATGCTGTGGCGCTCTGCAATCATTGGGGGACAATGCTGTGGCGCTCTGCAATCATTGGGGGACAATGCTGTGGCGCTCTGCAATCATTGGGGGACAATGCTGTGGCACTTTGCAATCATTGGGGGACAATGCTGTGGCGCTCTGCAATCATTGGGGGACAATGCTGTGGCGCTCTGCAATCATTGGGGGACAATGCTGTGGCGCTCTGCAGTGATTGGGGACAATGCTGTGGCGCTCTGCAGTGATTGGGGACAATGCTGTGGCGCTCTGCATTGAAAGGGGCTCGCACGCTGAACTCTGCATTGATGGGGGCACGGAACAGTTGCATTGAAGGGGGCACGCACGCTGAACTCTGCACAGTGTTTATTGCATTGAAGGGGGCACAGCACAGTTGCATTGAAGGGGGCATGCACGCTGAACTCTGCATTGTGGGGGCACAGCACAGTGTTCATTGCATTGAAGGGGGCACAGCACAGTTGCATTGAAGGGGGCATGCACGCTGAACTCTGCATTGTTGGGGCACAGCACAGAGTTCATTGCATTGAAGGGGGCACAGTGTTTATTGCATTGAAGGGGGCACAGCACAGTGTTTATTGCATTGAAGGGGGCACAGCACAGTGTTCATTGCATTGTGGGGGCACAGCACAGTGTTTATTGCATTGAAGGGGGCACAGCACTGTGTTTATTGCATTGAAGGGGGCACAGCACAGTGTTTATTGCATTGAAGGGGGCACAGCACAGTGTTGCATTGAAGGGGGCATGCACGCTGAACTCTGCATTGTTGGGGCACAGCACAGTGTTCATTGCATTGAAGGGGGCATAGCACAGTGTTTATGCTGTGGCGCTCTGCATTGAAAGGGGCTCGCACGCTGAACTCTGCATTGATGGGGGCACGGAACAGTTGCATTGAAGGGGGCACGCACGCTGAACTCTGCACAGTGTTTATTGCATTGAAGGGGGCACAGCACAGTTGCATTGAAGGGGGCATGCACGCTGAACTCTGCATTGTTGGGGCACAGCACAGAGTTCATTGCATTGAAGGGGGCACAGTGTTTATTGCATTGAAGGGGGCACAGCACAGTGTTTATTGCATTGAAGGGGGCACAGCACAGTGTTCATTGCATTGTGGGGGCACAGCACAGTGTTTATTGCATTGAAGGGGGCACAGCACAGTGTTTATTGCATTGAAGGGGGCACAGCACAGTGTTTATTGCATTGAAGGGGGCACAGCACAGTGTTGCATTGAAGGGGGCATGCACGCTGAACTCTGCATTGTTGGGGCACAGCAGTGTTCATTGCATTGAAGGGGGCATAGCACAGTGTTTATTGCATTGAAGGGGGCACAGCACAGTGTTTATTGCATTGAAGGGGGCACAGCACAGCACAGTGTTTATTGCATTGAAGGGGGCACAGCACATTGTTCATTGCATTGAAGGGGGCACAGCACAGTTGCATTGAAGGGGGCATGCACGCTGAACTCTGCATTGTGGGGGCACAGCACAGTGTTTATTGCATTAAAGGGGGCATAGCACAGTGTTTATTGCATTGAAGGGGGCACAGCACAATGTTCATTGCATTGAAGGGGGCATGCACGCTGAACTCTGCATTGAAGGGGGCATGTACACTGGTCTCTGCATTGAAAGGGGGCATGTACGCTGGTCACTGCATTGAAAGGGGGCATATACCATCTCCTGTACCATGACCTGTGACATGCCTATACCATATCTGTGCCATGCCTATACCATCACCTGTGCCATGCCTGTACCATCACCTTTGCCATGCCTATACCATCACCTGTGCCATGCCTGTACCATCACCTATGCCATGCCTATACCATCACCTGTGCCATGCCTGTACCATGACTTCAAAGTCACGCAATTTTTTACTGCGTTTTTTGACGCGAAGCAATACCTATTACATTTTTCTTTTTGCGCCCCCCCAAAAATTTTGAGCACCAGCCGCCACTGCCCCTGCCCCCCTTACTCTTACCTAAACCCAATTCGATCCAGTGACGTGCACGAGAGCAGCGTCTCCTACCACTGTCTCCCTCCTTATTGGGCACATTGATAGCAGCAGGAGCCATTGGCTGTCAATCAACTCCAAAGGTGAGGGAGTTGAGGAAACAGGAAATTATAGAAGCTATACAAGTTGTTATAGAAGCTGTACACTCACTACTTTACATTGTAGCAAAGTGTAATTTCTTATTTACAAAAATGTGAGTGGTGTACTCACTTGTGAGATACAGTGTGTGTATATGTATATGTATATATGTATGTGTGTGTGTGTGTGTATATACAGTATGTGTGTGTGCCTCTGTGAACAGGCAGCAGCTTCAGCTGCCCACAGTTAAAATGGCTGCAGCCAGACTTAGTAGAGGGAGATTTCTGCAGCATATTTGGAAAGTACAGAATCACAATACTGTGTATGGATAAAATAATATGCAAAGTGATTGGAGGGAAGCTTCAGAATGGCAAAGAAGTTTTTATTACAAATTATGAGAGCAGTCTGCAGTTCCTCTACAAATGAGCCTACAGCTAACATGGAATTTCTATTTAGGTCTATCTCCATAGAATATACCGTATCTACTAAGATTTCAGGTTATTTTCTCAGACTATGGATATGTGCGTCTTCCACCCTAGTGTGCTGCTAATTTCCATCTATTCCTCTAAACAGACATTACAAGATAATCAAAGGACGGCACCTGCACTGCTTCCTATTATTAAGGTTGAGATTTCTCTTGTGAATTGGCACAGTAACAACAATAAGAATAGAATATTATTTTATGGATTGCCTCTCCCTTCCCTTTGTACATATTGACTCTATCCCTCTCTGCAAATAACTTCTTGCCAACCAACTGCCGTACTTAGATTGGCTCTGTCCCATGAAATGACATACCTGCACGTAGGGCTGGGCGATTTTGCCTAAAAAAAAATAGAAAAATTTGAGTTTCGATTCGATTTTCGATTTTTTTTTTCCAAGTGCAGTTAAAAAATAACTGCAGAGTCTGGAGGGAGGACTGAGGAGAAGAAGCGCTGTATGTGTGTATGTGCGGGCGGTGCATCTGTACAGGGGCTGTGCTGTGATAGGTACAGTCCAGAGAACGAGTCCACAGTAACCGGCCACCTTTTTTAGTTTGACTTTTAAACTTTTTTTTTTTTCAAACTCGAGTTTTTTCTACAATACTTTTTTCTGCCTTGTGCAGCCACCGAACTCCCCAGTAACGGACCACCGCCGCGCCTGGATGTGACGTCAGCTGCGGGGCGGGCGGTGCGTCTGTACAGGCCGGAGGCTGCGGCGCGCTGTGATAGGTACAGTCTCCCCGGCCTGGATGTGACGTCAGCTGCGGGGCGGGCGGTGCATCTGTACAGGCCGGAGGCTGCGGCGCGCTGTGATAGGTACAGTCTCCCCGGCCTGGATGTGACGTCAGCTGCGGGGCGGGCGGTGCGTCTGTACAGGCCGGGGCTGCGGCGCGCTGTGATAGGTACAGTCTCCCCGGCCTGGATGTGACGTCAGCTGCGGGGCGGGCGGTGCGTCTGTACAGGCCGGGGCTGCGGCGCGCTGTGATAGGTACAGTCTCCCCGGCCTGGATGTGACGTCAGCTGCGGGGCGGGCGGTGCGTCTGTACAGGCCGGGGCTGCGGCACGCTGTGATAGGTACAGTCTCCCCGGCCTGGATGTGACGTCAGCTGCGGGGCGGGCGGTGCGTCTGTACAGGCCGAGGCTGCGGCGCGCTGTGATAAGTACAGTCTCCCCGGCCTGGATGTGACGTCAGCTGCGGGGCGGGCGGTGCGTCTGTACAGGCCGGGGCTGCGGCGCGCTGTGATAGGTACAGTCTCCCCGGCCTGGATGTGACGTCAGCTGCGGGGCGGGCGGTGCGTCTGTACAGGCCGGGGCTGCGGCGCGCTGTGATAGGTACAGTCTCCCCGGCCTGGATGTGACGTCAGCTGCGGGGCGGGCGGTGCGTCTGTACAGGCCGGGGCTGCGGCGCGCTGTGATAGGTACAGTCTCCCCGGCCTGGATGTGACGTCAGCTGCGGGAGCGGGCGGTGTGTCTGTACAGGCCGGTGTTGTAAAATTTTGTCGGACCCGTGAAAAAAAAAATCGGACCTCGTCACTTCCGGTGACAGAGCATCACAAAACAGCTGATAGGAGTCGTCCGTGCGCATGCGCAGAAGACATTTTTCGAGGTTTGGAAAAATTATAACAGAGAGCGGACAGCTGATTGAGAGGAGGCGGGGCTGAGGTGCGACGGAGGACACCGCCGCGTCATCGAGACATTAGGGACGGAGGCACATATGCAGAGCTGGCGGAGGAGGCGGGATGGAGGTGCGGCCGTGTAATAAATGCAGGGCTTAAGCGACTCCTTCTGTTTTATTATCTTTAGTACTTATCGTATTATTTATCCTTAGGATTTCATTACATTTAGTATTTCCTATTTTGTATTATATAAATACTAAATGTTATGAAATCCTAAGGATAAATAATACGATAATTGCTAAAGATAATAAAACAAGGAGTCGCTAAAGTCCTGCATTTATTACACGGCCGCACCTCCGTCCCTCCTCCTCTATTCAGCTCTGCAGATGACGCGGCGGTGTCTTCCGTCCAACCTCAGCCCCGCCTCCTCTCATTCAACTGCCCGCTATGTGTTATAAGTTTACCAAACCAAGATAATGTCTTGTGCGCATGCGCACTTGAGACTCCCATCACCGGAAGCGCGCTGTGATAGGTAAAGTCTCCCCGGCCTGGATGTGACGTCAGCTGCCGGGAGAGGACGCGGGCGGTGCGTCTGTACAGGCCAGGGGCTGTGATAGGATAGGCACCTATCCTATCACAGCCCCTGGCCTGTACAGACGCACCGCCCGCTTCCTCTCCCGGCAGCTGACGTCACATCCAGGCCGGGGAGACTTTATCTATTACAGCGCGCCGCAGCCCCGGCCTGTACAGACGCACCGCCCGCCCCGCAGGTCCGTTACTGGGGAGTTCGGTGGCTGCACAAGGAAAAAAATATTGTAAAAAAAACTCGAGTTTAAAAAAAAAAATCGTTTCCAACTAAAAAAAATCGATAAATCGATTAAATCGATTTATCGCCCAGCCCTACCTGCACGTAGTTTCGTGGGACAGCTAGTGGGGACACACGCCGACTGGCCACAGGGGGAGCCAATCAGCGTGTCCCGCAGCTGCGATGTCCGCCGGGCACCCGCGATCGCTCCCCGTGGAGACAGAACGGCGGTCTGCCTATATAAACACGGCAGATGGCTGTTCTGTCAGTAATGAACACAGGGATCCTATGTACCTCCTATTTAGGAATATAGGTCATTGTGTTCATCCAGCAAGCCCATCCCCCACACAGTTAGAAAGCACCTCCTAGGGACACATTTAACCCTTTGATCGCCCCTGGTGTTAACCCCTTCCCTGCCAGTGCCATTAGTACAGTAACAGTGCCTATTTTTAGCACTGATTACTGTAGTAATGTCACTGGTCCCCCCCCCCAAAAGTGTAATAAAATGTCAATTAGGTGTCCGATCTGTCCCCTGCAATCTCGCAGTCCCCCTAAAATTCGCTGATCACCGCCATTAATAGTAAATAAATAAAATAAAAATGACATAAATCTTTCCCCTAGGTTGTAGACGCGATAACTTTTGTGCAAAAAATCAATATTCACTTATTGGGATTTTTTTCTACCAGACATATGTTGCGGAATACAAATTGGCCTAAAATTATGAAAAAAATGGGATTTAAAATGTTTTATTTATTGGGAATGTTGTATAGCAGAAAGTAAAAAATATTGTTTGTTTTTTCCAGAATTGTCGCTCTTTTTTTGTTACAAGCGCAAAAAAAAAAACAAAAAAACAAAAAAAAACGTACAGGTGATCAAATACCACCAAAAGCAAGCTCTATTTGTGGGAAAAAAGGACATTACGTTTTTTTGGGTATAGCGTCGCACAACCGCCCTACTGTCAGTTAAAGTAACGCAGTGCTGTATCGCAAAAAATGGCCTGGTCAATAAGGGGATAAAACCTTCCAGTCCAGAATTGGTTTAACACTAATTTTGTTGACATAAAATTTTGTTATATAAGACAATGCTGTCCTTCAAGGTCATCACCGATATTCAGTGACAAACTTTATGCAGCGCGATTCCCTTTGCAAAAGAAAGACAAGGTCAGAGCAGTAAGCCTGTGTTCACTATTGAGTTTGAGTGTTTACAGGTTTTTATCTCCTGCCTGTGGAAGCAGATTCATTTTATCTTATGTGTCCATGCACATTAGGGCTTTTAGAGGCATATTTCAAGAGGAGATGGAAAAATCCATCAAAAGTGCGTTTGAGAGGAGTTTTCAGGCAGAAAAAATGCAAAAAGCTCAAAAACGTGCACATTTAGGAGCATTAGACGTTTCCAAGTGTGCATTGATTATAATGAGCAGAGGGGAATATTTTGGAGAAAAACGCTTATAAAAGTAAATTCCCATAAACTCTCCTGCAATACGAACTACTTTGAGCATTTTTTATGCTGCTTTCCCCGGCGTTTTTTTCTGCTCCTAGTGCGAATGGACCCCAAAGCATTTTTTTGTGCATTTAAAGCGGAATTCCACCCAAAAGTGGTAGATGTGCTTATCTGTCTCCTCCCCCCTTCTGGTGCCACATTTGGCACCTTTTGGGGGGGGGGGGAGAAGGTACATTTTTTTGACAGGTACTCGTCCAGATCTCGCCGCGGTGAGGTCCATCAGAAGTTCGACCCCCTCCTCCTTCCCTCCTGCCGGGCCAGTCAGGGCCACATTTGGCACCTTTCGGGGGGGGGAACGGGTACCTCTTTTTGACAGGTACTCATCCCCACTTCCATCAGACCTCGCCACGCTGAGGTCCGTCAGAAGTTTGGCCCCCCCTCCTCCTTCCTGCCTGCCAGGCCATTCAGAAAGTACAGTGCTCTTCATGCATGTGCAGTAGGGAATCAGCTGTGAAGCCACAAGGCCTCACTGCCGGTTTCCCTTACAGGTTATGGTGGTGGCAGCACACGAGAACCGATGGGAACATCGGCTGGGGTGCCGACATCGCTGGATTCCTGGACAGGTAAGTGTTCGAATA
This sequence comes from Pelophylax lessonae, assembly GCF_965119305.1. Lineage (NCBI taxonomy): Eukaryota > Metazoa > Chordata > Amphibia > Anura > Ranidae > Pelophylax > Pelophylax lessonae. The sequence goes on from NC_138768.1 coordinate 715,076,483, forward strand.
TTAAAAGTCAGCAGCTACAGTATGTGTGGCTGCTGACTTTTCATTTTTCCGTGGGGGGGTGGAACTCTGCTTTAAATTGAGCATTTTTAGGCTTAATCATTTTTTATTTAGCCAATGGAAACCTAATTACTAGGAGGAGGAGATGGTTGTTAGGTTCTCTTTTTCTGGCATTTTTCAGGGCCTTAAATTAAAGTCTATAAAGACAAAAACAGGCGATCATGCCCCTAAGGGACCATGCACACTGGCTTAAAAATGGCTGCTTCTACAAGAGTTTTGCGTGTTGCCTGTAGAAGCAGCTCAATGTTATCCTATGTGTCCAGGCACATTAGGACAATTAGAGGCATATTTTAACCACTTGCCTTCTGAGCACTTTTACTTCCTTCCTGCCCAGGCCAATTTTCAGCTTTCAGCGCTATCACACTTTGAATGACAATTGCACGGTCATGCAACACTGTACTCAGATTAAATTTTGATAATTTTTTTAAACTAATAGTTTTTTTTTTTTTTTTTTGTGGTATTTAATCACTGCTGTTTTTTTTTTTTTTTTTTACTAAATAAAAAAAAAAGCCCAGAAAAAAAACTAAAATGTTTTTCATAGTTTATTATAAAATTATGCAAACAAGTAATTTTTCTCCTTCACTGTTGTGCACTGATGAAGCAGCATTGATGAGGCACTGATGGCCACTGATAGACTCTGATGAAGCAGCACTGGTGGGCACTGATGAAGAGGCACTGATGAGGTTGCACTGATAGGTGGCACTAAAGGGCACTGAGAGGCGGCACTGATAGCCACTAGTAGGCAGCACTTATGGGCACTGGTAGGCGTAACTGATAGGTGACATTGATGAGGAGGCACTGGTGGGCACTGTTGGGGCAGCACTGGTGGGCACTGTTGGGGCAGCACTGGTAATCAGGGCACTGATAATCAGTCCCCTTATCAGTGTAGATGTTACTTTCACACAAGCCGGATATCGTCTATCTTCCCCCCTCCTCACGCTGTCAGCATGAGGAAAGGAATGCCCATCTTGATCAGCTGATTGGCTCTTTACCCCAATCTGTGATCAGCTGTGTCCAGGGGAGCAGCTGCGTGGGGTGGGCACGATCACGGGGGGACATCATATGACGCACTTGCAGAACTGGCCAGCCACACTGTAGCTATAATTCAGCTTTAGTGCAGTCTGCAAGTTGTTAAGCTCATCGTTTAGGCAGGAAAACCGCTAAACTCGCCTAAACTATGTACAAAAACGCTCTATATGAGCGTTTTTTTTTCTGCCAAGGGAACTGCCATTTTTTTTTTAGCCCAGTGTGCATGGAGACAAAAAGTTCCTCAACTTTTTCTGAGCGTTTAGCAACAACATATTGCTCAGAATTGAAAGCACTTCTTCTGGAGTTGAGCATTGAAGTGCATTTAGGATCGCTCAGTGTGGGTAGGGTTAAATGCTAACAATATTCATTATACTAATCCCATAATCAGAGCTGACAGTCCTATTTATATGGGGCTGTGGCACTATTTTTTTTTTTTTTTTAGAAGGATGCTGTTTATATATGCAAGTGTCACTATGAGTGCCGGTTCACACTGATCCGACTTGGTCGCCTGACAAGTAGCTTCCAATGCTGTGCAATGGAACCGTTCTAATCAGAGCGACTCAAGTCGCTCCGACTTAGAATAAGGTTCCTGCACTATTTTTTTGCAAAGTCGGAGCGACTTGCATTGACTTCCATTATGAGAAGTCGTTGCAAGCTGCGCCGAAGTCGCGGTGCACGGGAGACTTCATAAGTCACCCGAAGTCGGGGCGACTTTGAGTCGGATCAGTGTGAAGGGACACTGAACCTCATGTATAACATTTGTTCTAAAAAAATAAATAAAAAAACTCTCATTGCCTGTATCAACCAGACAACTTTCAAGTGTCATTATGTAGTCAGTGTTTAAAAGGCAACAAGAATACATTACTTCCATATACAGGCTCTATGTCATGCTTTTGATTTGGGGAAAAGGTAAAAAAAAATGTAATAACAAAAACAATGCCTTTTGAGCAGCTATGCACACTGCAGCTCAAAAAAAAATGCTGCTTTTATTTCAGCTTGAAGAAGCTTGTACTTTTTTGGGCTCTTTTGCACGTTTTTTGAGCTTCTTTGAGCTTCTCTGAGCTCCTTTGAGCATAAGCATTTTTTTTTTCACAAACCCGCCCCTCAGTTAATGTGTCTAATTTTGTTTGTGTGTTTTTGAGCTTCTTTGAGCTTTTTCATGCTCAGCCACGTTTTTTTTGTGCGTTTTTGGGCACTTAGGCATCTTTTCTGCTTGAAAGCTTCTCTCAAAAGCGCTTGTTTGGTGGGGTTTTTTTTCTGCCTGTAAGAGCATATGCCTGTAAACTCCTGAAAATGCCATAGTGTACATGGACACATTAGCTAACATGGAGTGGAGTTTCCAGGCAGAAAAAAATTGAGCTCAAAGCCTGTAGGAGCAGCTTCTTTGAGCTTCTTTTAGCTGCAGTCTGCATGAGCCTTAAAACAATTTTAAATGAGTGCACAGCGAAAAATTATACAAAGTCTATATAAATAAAATAAGCACACATTTGCAGAGAGTATGTAAAAGTAATCGGTTAGTTAGGAAACAATGAATATACTCACAAAGCGAGAAGTGCCAGCAAAAGGATTAGCAGAATCCATGTTTCTTTGGAGAACTCTGGGAGGAAATACATGTTTTTATCTTCCTTAGATGCTGGACCTTCCCTTGTATATACTAGATCTTTCCCTTCTTCTTCCTCTTCTTCTTCTTCTGCACTTCTGACTGTGTGCACTATGGCAGCTGCTGATATAGTGTTTCCTGTACAGTGGTGACGTCACATTATAGGAGGAGATCAGTGACAAAGGCCAGAGGCCCAGCGTATGGGTGCGTCCGGAGAAAGCACATATTAATGTTTTACTGAGCTTGGAGGAGGGAGTAAATATAAGAAGGAAGGAATATTACAGAGTATCAAATGTTCAGCTTCAGCTACATATCGTACTTTACTATTTTTTGTAATGTAATGTTACTGATCCCAGATGGGTGATCATACTCATTGTTCTTAAGGCTCCGTTCACATACTGGCGTCCCGAATCACGGGGCAATTATCTTGCATAGAATGTATTAGGATAAAAAAACCTTCTGACTTTAGAACCACTTTAAGGACATTTGTTTATTGAATCGCCACAGCCTGGTTCCCTACCCAGGAATTATTCGTGTGTTGTAAATACGGTTTCAACGTTTGCACTACAATTGTTGTTTTTCACACATTGTCAATCTGGAAAGATGTTTAACCACTTCTGGACCAGAAGGTTTTACCCCCTTATTGCTTTAACGCACAATTGCACGGTCGTGCGACGCTGTACCCAAATACAATTGATGTCCTTTTCCCCCACAAATAGAGTTTTCTTTTGGTGGTATTTGATCACCTCTGCGATTTTTAATTTTTGCGCTATAAACAAAAAAGTGCGACAATTCTGAAAAAAAAAAAAAAAACATTTTTTACTTTCTGTTGTAAAACTTTCCCAATTAAAAAGAAAATGTAATGTTTTCATCATTTTAGACCAATATGTATTCTGCTACATATTTTTGGTAAAAAAAAAAAAAATCCCAATAAGTGCATATTGATTGGTTTGCACAAAAGTTATTGCATCTACAAACTAGGTGGAAAAAAAAAACGATGTCATTTTTATTTATTTTCTTACTAGTAATGGCGGTGGTCAGCGATTTTTAGCGGGACTGCAAACTGACACCAAACTGACCAAACGGACACCAAACTGACATTTTTGACACTTTTGGGGGGGACCAGTGACATTACTACAGTAATCAGTGCTAAAAATATGCACTGTTACTGTACTAATGGCACTGGCAGGGAAGGGGTTAACGCCAGGGGCGATCAAAGGGTAAATGTGTTCCTAGGGGAGGGGCTTTCTAACTGTGTGGGGGATGGGCTTGCTGAATGAACACAGAAACCTGTGTTCCTAAATAAGAGGAACACAGTATCCCTGTGTTCATTACTGACATTACAGCGGTCTGCCTTGTTTACAAGGGCAGACCGCCGTTCTATCTCCATGGGGAGCAATCGTGGGTGACTGGCAAACATCGCAGCCGCCGGACCCACTGATTGGCTCCTACTGTAGCCAACCGGCACGTGCGTGCCCTCGCTAGCGGTCATGCGAAACGACATACAGGTACGTCGTTTCGCAGGACAGAGCCGACCGGCCGCAGTATAAGTATAGCGGCTGGTCGACAAGTGGTTAATAGATTTGGATGGACCTAATTAACAAATTAAGTGGAATTAAAGGGTAATACTCCCCTTTCCAATGGTCCCTCGAGGCCCCTTCAGGCCTCTTAATTGGTCACGTGGGAAGACATCAGTCCTGCGCATGCACAGGAGGCTGTCATCCCTGCACTCAGAGATTGGCCAAGCGCAGTAAACTGACCTGCGCATGCGCAGCTCAGTTCGCAGCACCCAAGAAAACAGCGAGTAGGCAGATAGGGGCATTTTATTGCAGAAGAGACATTGCATGTCTTTTCAGCAATAATAGCCTTACTGCTCCCTTTGTTACAGCTGAACTTCAGTTCCGCTTTAAAGATGGACTCCACTGAACACTTTAACCACTTCAGCTCCGGAAGGTTCTACCCCCTAATGGCCAGGCCATTTTTTGCGATACGGCACTGCGTTGCTTTAACCGACAATTGCAACGCGACGCTGTACCCAAATAAAATCTTTTTTTCCCCACAAATAGTCTTCTTTTGGTGGTATTTGATCTCTGCAGTTTTTTATGTGCAATAAAGAAAAAAAAGAACCACAATTTTGAAAAAAAAACAAAAAAACAAAAAAACATTTTTTTTTTACTTTCTGCTATAAAACATTCCCAATAAAAAAATTGAAATCTAAATTTTTTTTTAATCAATTTAGGCCAATATGTATTCTGCTACATATTTTTGGTAGAAAAAAATCCTAATAAGTGTATATTGATTGGTTTGCGCAAAAGTTATAGCGTCTACAAACTATGGGATACATTTATGGACTTTTAATTTTTTTATTGTTTTTAATGTCATTGGATTGCGACATTGCGGCAGACAAATCTGACACGGGCTAAGTGACACTTTTTGGGGACCAGTGACACCAATTCAGTGATCAGTGCTAAAAAAAAAAAAAAAAAATGCACTGTTACTGTATAAATGACACTGGCAAGGAAGGGGTTAACACTGGGGGTGATCAAGGAGCTGACTGCTCCTAGGGAATGATTTCTAACTGTACTGGGGCTGGATGCGCTAAAGGAAAAGTGAGATCTGTGTTTTAGCCTAGCTGAAACACAATATCTCCTTCTGCCTCTGTGACAGAACAGCGGTCTGCCTTGTTTACATAGGCAGACCGCAGTTGTCATTCCACGGAAAACAGTCGGCAGGTCCCGCTGATTGGCTCTCGCAGGGTCCAATCACAGTGGGAGCACTGCTTCGGCGGCGAAAATGTAGCAAGGTTTCCAGGCTTGTGGCCTGAGGTGGGTCTGCCATTGTTACCGTTTACCTCTCCAGCCCATGTGAGCTGCGACCCTGGGTGTGAGAACTGAGACATTGACAACTCCGGCATCTTTATTTGGTTGTTTTATTGTAGTTTTAGGGGATGGGAGAAGGGAATGAGTGGGATACTCCTTTGGCTCGACTATGTACAATTCTGGGACTTTTGTAGCAAAAATGCCCATTAGGGTTGTCTTGACGCCAGCCGACGCTAGCCAACGCTTACTAACGCTTTGAACACACTGTATCTCTGAAAGCTGTGCTGAAACCCCGACTTAAGTCTAGCAAATTCAGGACTGTAGAACCTTGAACATCTGACACTGCTTGCACTGCAAAGTCACTGACTACTCTCTTCAGCCTTGTCCTGGCTTGAGGTAGCTTGCTGTGTATTCCTGGATGGTTGCAACTCTCAACTGATGCACTCACACTGTGCATTAACTCTTCAGGGCCCAACTGCAGGCGCCCCCCAGGGCCGGTGCTAGACTATTTTACGCCCTAGGCAAGACCAGCTACTTGCGCCCCCCCACCAGAAAATAAATAAAAAGGGAAGGGGTTAAAAACTTCTCTAGGTCGTACCCAGTGACCCTGATCTGATGGTACCTCCATGTTATGCTATCGTACCCAGTAACCCCCATATTCCTCCATGTCACACCTGGGGACACTGATGTCCCTCTATGTCACACCCAGGGACCCTGATGTTTTTCCATGTCACATTCTGGGACCCCAATATTCCTCCATGTCTTGCTGTCATACACACTCACCCCGATGTTCCTCCATCTGGCATCCAGGGACCCCCGTTTTCCTCCATGTCATGCTGTCATACCCAGTGACCCCAATGTTCCTATATGTCACCCCAGGGGCCCCTGATGTTCCTCCATGTCATACCCGGAGAGACCCTGATGTTTTTCCAAGTCACGCCTGGGGACCCTGATGTTCCTCCATGTCACACCTGGGGACCTCAATCCCCCATGGCACACCCAGGGACCCCAATTCCTCATGGCACACCTGGTGACCCCAAAAGCCTGTTACACCCGGTGACCCCTATCCCCCATGGCACACCTGATGACCCCAATTCCCTTTCACACCAGGGATCCTCTATGTAACACCCAGGGACACGGATCCCCTGTTCTGGGGACACTCACTGGGCAGAATGAAGAGAGTGGCCCGCACTCTCCCCCTTCTTCTCTGTGATTCCTTTTCCCAGGACACTCCTATTCTGGACCACAGTGCTCACCACAGCTCCAACCGGCTCCTGGTGGAGGAAGAAGCAGCAGTCAGAGAGCTCCGCACATCCTTCATCACCAACCTCCTCAGACCATTCCGGTACCTCGCCAGCCGTCGCTTCTGCTCCAGTAAAGGTGTCGCCCTCCAGTGCCGAGCTCCGGCTCAGGTTCAGCTCTCCTCCGCTCCATGCTTAATACCGACCCAGGGAAATGACGGCTGCCCACGAGCTCAGTGCAGAGAATCCCTCCCTGCCCGGGGTTTAGGCCGCTCAGCTCCAGCTGAAGAGGATCGTTATGCAGGCAGCACTCTGGTGGGCTCCCTTCCTGCCTTCTGGGGCCCCCCTAAAGCCAAGGCTTGATAGTTCCGCCACTGCCCCAGACAACTGGCATCTTCCTCTGTCCCTTCTTCCTCCCCCACTGCCGCCTCTCCCCTCAGCTCACATGGGTCATTAATAAAGGAGAGAGAGTGCCGACTCCTGGCTGCGCCCCTAGGTGGCAATGCGCCCTAGGCGGCTGCCTAGTTTGCCTAGTGGAAGCACTGGCCCTGGCGCCCCCCTTTACCACTTCAGGGTCCTCTGACTAGGTACCCCCTTTACAGCTAGCTGACACTTGGATCCTAGAACCTTTTCCGGAGTGGTCCCCACTGACTCTAGGCAGACCCCCAGGGGCAATCTTCAGTACTCACGACCTGTGTAGGCTTTCCTGGGACTGGACCCCTCTCTCTCTCTCCGCTGGTTCTCGGCACACCGGATCCCCTCAGCTCAACTCAGCACTCTCTGGATTCTCAGGCAGCACTCGAGACATCCGCTTCCTCAGACAGGAGGAGAGACAGCCGTCCTCTCCCTCCTGGGACTCGGCTTCCCGCCAAAGACAATGAGTCATGCTCTCCCTCAAACTTATACCCACTCCCAGAATCCTTTGCGGCAGAATCTGCCTTCTGGGGTAGTTACAAGCCTGAATGTATCCCTGATTGGGTTTCCTCCACTGCCCTATGAGAAGCCTCTCACAGAGCCAGTGGGGAGACTCCCCCTTCAGCAGACACACCTGGAAACCATGACACCCTACCAAAAAGAAATCATGACCCTGCTGTTAGGCAGACAAGGCCCAGTATACATTTACCTAGCACCTACCTGCAGGGTGCTACACAGTTATAGCAACAGAACAGTTTTTTCCTTTTGGGATCAAGATTTTACATGAATTTAAAAAAGCAGGTTATTGTAAGCACCACTTTCAGTAGTTTCTCAACCCTACTACTGCGACTTTTGCTGGATAGCTTTGTCTTTTAAAGGAAGTTGAAAAATAAGAGACTTACTGGCCAGATCACTAGGTGAGAATAAGGGGAAAAAGTGCATTTCTCGCACCACACTCAAATGCACTCCCTTTACGATCTGCAGCGGGTGGCAATACAATGTTAATGGCTTCCCAGATGCAGATGACAGACACATTGCGCTTGCGCGCACCAGATCGCATGCTACCACCGTACAGAAGTGCATGCACTACTTTTTGTGTATTCCGCATATATACATATATAAAATGTTTTTTTTTTTGGGTTTAACCACTTGCCAACCGTGCACTCATTTTGCTGCTACTGTGTGGGTATATACATGCGATTCTGCATTTCTGGGATGGAGGCACACGCGCCCGCCTGTGCTGTCGCTGGCGAACATTGTTTCCCACCAGCAGTACCAGCCAGCATTACCAACCAGCAGTACCAGCCAGCAGTGAGTACTACCCACAGCAGTACCCGCCAGCAATACCCACCAGCACAATATCAGCCAGCAGTGAGTACTACCCACAGCAGGACCAGCCAGCAGTTCCCACAGCAGTACCAGTCAGCAGTAACGCAAGGAGTACCCACCAGCAGTACCAGCCAGCTATACCCACCAGCAGTTCCAGCCTGCTGTACCAGCCTGCTGTACCCACCAGCAGTACCAGCCAGCATCTCCGACCAGCAGTACCAGCCAGCATTTCCGACCAGCAGTACCAGACATCAGTAGCAGCCAGTAGTAACCACCAGCAGTACCAGCCTGCAATAAAGCATAATTGTAGGTATCCCAATATGTGCAGTGTTTCTGACTCCTATCACCATGATCACTTCAAATCACTGAAGTGCTCATTGTGGTTAGAGTGTTCCTTGAATATCTCTCAGAGATATCTCTCAGAGTAAACCTCTGTATACTGGTTCCATTTCATTTGATCATCCTCTAGTTGTGTTAAATTGGTGGGGGGAGGGCGCCGAGTGCCACCTCCCTGAAATTCGTTTTTGCAGGTTGGGATGATGTCTGTATTAGGCACACATTTAACCCTTTGATTGCCCCAGATGTTACCCCCTTCCCAGCCAGTGTCATTTGTACAGTGTAGCATTAGAACTGATCATTGTATTGGGTGTCACTGCTGATGTCAGTGGCAGTTAGCCAAATCTCACAGTGTCACCCGTGTCAGATTGTCTGCTGATCACTGCCATTATTAGCATAAAAAAAAATTCCAGTATATATCTCGTAGTTTGTAGACCCTATAACTTTCACACAAACCAATCAATATACACTTATTGGGATTTTTGTTTTACCAAAGATGTAGCAGAATACATTTTGGCCTAAATTTATGAAGAAATGTAATTAACATATTTTTATTGGATATGTTTTATAATAGAGGGTAAAAAAAAAATATTTATTTATATATATATATATATATATATATATATATATATATATATATATATATATATATATATATATATATATATATATATATATATATATATATATATATATATATATATATATATATATTTTTAAATGTATGCTCTTTTTTCATTTATAGTGCAAAAATAAAAAACCCAGTAGTGATTAAATACCACCAAAATGGATTTTTGTAAAATCTTACCGTAAAATCCTTTTCTCTTAAGCTCATTGACAGACACAGTCCTCTTGATTAATATCAAATCGGGTTATACTGCCCTCTACAGGAGTAGGACACTAGGCAGAAGGAAAACGTTCTGGCCACACCTTAGGGCAGTCCCAGAGGGTATATCCTCTCTCTCCCTGCTACAGGATGTCAGTTATGTCACAAAGCAGTGTCAGAGAATTTAACCCAACCCAACTCAAAAGTAGAGGGGCGGGTACTGCGTCTGTCAATGAGCTTAAGAGAAAAGGATTTTACGGTAAGATTTTACAAAAATCCATTTTTCTCTGTCGCTCATTGACAGACGCAGTCCTCTTGATTAATATCAAATCGGGACGTCCCAAAGCAGTGCCACAAATGAGGGGTGGGATAACAAATCAAAATTTAAATCCAGAAGGCCCAACCGGTGCCGACTAGAAGTCTTAAAGGCTCATCAAACCAAAGGATGAGACTCAACTGAAAATCCAACAGAAAAAAACCCTCGAGGTAGACCAACGGTCTCCTCAAATTGCGGCCTGTAGAACCTTGCGGCCAAAAGAGGCATCCGCCAATGCCAACACATCAACTTTATAAAATTTTGTAAAGGTATGAACCAACAACCAGGTAGCCGCCTTGCAAACCTGGACCACTGACGCCTGATGGCGGAAGGCCCAGGAAGCACTAAGCGCCCGAGTGGAGTGCGCCTTAACAGGGAACGGAGGATTCCGACCCTTAATAGAATAAGCCTGTACCACCGTCTGTCTGATCCATCTGGAGATAGTCGCGGCAGATGCAGGCAACCCCTTTTTGGGACCATCCGTGATCACAAAAAGTGAATCCATTTTACGAAACGAGTCCGTAGTTTTCAGGTATACCCTGATTGCCCGAACCACGTCCAAGGAATGTAACGCAAACTCCCGAGGATGACTGGGCTTAGGACATAGGGAAGGCAATACAATGTCCTCATTCAGATGAAACTCTGAAACCACCTTAGGAAGGAAGGATGGATTCGGACGAAGAACCACCTTATCCCTATGAACCACCAGATATGGGGAACGACAGGATAATGCGGCCAGTTCTGACACCCTGCGTGCAGAAGTGATAGCCACCAAGAAGGCCACCTTCTGGGATAAAGTAAGCAAGGGAATCTCCCTAATATCATCAAAGGGAGGTTTCTGAAGAACCGACAACACCAAATTAAGATCCCAGGGCGGTAAGGGTGCGCACACTGGCGGAGCCAGGTGTCGCACCCCCTGGATGAAATTCCGCACCAAGTAATGAGTAGCCAAAGGTTTCTGAAAGAAGATTGCTAACGCTGAAACCTGACCCTTGATAGTGCTCAAGGACAGTTTCTGCTCAACCCCCTGTTGCAGAAAGGCCAAGATTCGGGTCACCAAATAGGTACGTGGAGGAAATCCAAGAGATTCACCCCACGCAATATAAGACTTCCATGTGCGATAATAGACTTTGCTGGAAGTCGCCTCCCTTGCTTCAATTAGAGTAGGAATAACTGAAGCTGACAATCCCTTGTCCTTCAGCACCTGGGTCTCAATGGCCAGGCCGTTAAAGCCAGCGATTGTAAAGCAAGATGGAAGATCGGTCCGTGAGACAGCAGATCCTCCTTGAGAGGAAATCTCCAAGGAGCGTCCGCGACCCGCCTCACCAAGTCGGCGTACCAGGCTCGACGAGGTCAGTCCGGAGTTACTAGGATAACTGGAATTCCCTCCACCTCTATCCTGCGAAGAAGTTTCGGCAGTAACTTGAGAGGATGGAAGGCATACCGTAGCGGATACTGCCCCCACGGGGCGACCAGCGCGTCTGCTGCGTCCGCTAGAGGATCACGGGCGCGAGCTGCAAACCTCCGCACCTTCCTGTTGAGCCGAGATGCCAACAGATCCACATCCGGGGTGCCCCAATGAAGGCACAACTGGTGAAATACCTCTGGATGAAGAGACCATCCCCCTTGATCCAGAATCTGACGGCTGAGATAATCTGCCTGGCAATTTTCCACCCCCGGAGTGAATATCGCGGAGGGAGTCGGAACAAACCGTTCCGCCCAATGAAGAATTCTGGCCACTTCTATGGCCGCCAGGGCACTCTTGGTGCCCCCTTGGTGATTGACATAAGCCACCGCCGTGGCATTGTCCGACTGGATCCGAACCGGGCTGCCCTGGAGCTGCTCGGTCCAGTAAATCAGACAAAGTCTGATCGCTCTCAGTTCCAACACATTTATCGAAAACCTGGATTCTATCGGAAGGAGTGACTTCCCCTGGCTGAGCATTGGAGACCGAAGCCACCAGACCAGAGACTCCCTGGTCCGCTCGCTCAACCAGATCCGATTGTCCAGGGAATAGGGATTCCGATTCCATTAGAAAAGAATCTCCTTTAGGAGAATTCAGGTATGAGACTGGGCATACGGTACTGCCTCTAAGAAGGCCACCATCAATCCCTGGATCCTCATGCAAGTCCTGGAGGGAACTGGGAATGATCTTTGGGAAAAGTGAAGAAAACGTTCTGCTCAAGGAACGGGAACTACCGCTCCCTGTAGCATCAAGTCCATTACTGCCCCCCGCAAAGCTTTTAAGCAATTCGGGGATAGTCGAATGTTGGAAGGGAAGAATCGCACAGGTAGAAGTGATCGAAACTCGATCTTGTATCCCGACCGTATGACCTCGTGAACCCCTTTGTCCGGGATTCTGGAAAGCCATGGATCCGGAAACCGGTGAAGACGTCCCCCCACCCCAGAGATGGGTGGGGGCGCACCTTCAGGCTGTATTGGTTTTATCTTAAGGTTTAGCCGAGCCGGACTTTTGTTTACCCGACCAGCGCCCTTTGAAACCCCCTGAAGGGGCTTTGGAGCCCTTATCGCTCGCCCCAGCGGAACGAACAAACTTTTTATGAGCGGAAAAGGAAGGTCCTCGTCTGTTACGAGGTCCTTTACCCTTAGCAGTCTGTGGCAAAAAAGTGCTCTTGCCCCCAGTGAGATCCTTTATAATCTCATCCAAGGTGGCCCCAAACAGGCGATCCCCTTGAAAAGGGAGATTAGCCAAAGCCTTTTTGGAACCTTGATCCGCCGACCAGCACTTTAACCACAACACGCGTCTGAGGACCACTGCTGACACCGATGCATGCCCTAACAAGGGAGTGGCGTCCAGGGCGGCGTCACAGACGAACTGTAGTCCTTGTATAATCTGCTCCATCAAATCGGATGCTGCCAGGGGGATACTTCTCCCCTTTAAGTCACGGCGTAACAATTTGGCCCATTCTGTCAATGTTTGTGAAACTAAACCAATGGCAACCACTGGCCTAAAGGTTGACCCTATCAGGGAAAAAATGGAGCGGGATTCCGGTTCTACTTTTCGATCCACCGGATCCCTAAAGGACGGAGCGTCCTCCAACGGGATAACAGTGGCTTAATTTAGTCTGGAAATCGATGAGTCCACCACTGGTGGTACCGTCCATCTTTTAAGGAGGGATTCCTCAAACGGATAGCGCCTAGTAATGCGTTTGAAAATATCAAGGGTTAGTTTCGGACGACCCGGAACTGACGTCGGGGCCGGTGCAGGCGCAATGATTCCTGGGAGCTATGACGTTCAGCTCCCAGGAATCATTGCAGAGCCAGGAAGTGACGACGGGCCGCGGCCGAGGAAGGAGGAAGAAGGAAGTAAGGTAAGTATTTTTTCTTCGCTACGAGGTAAGTAAAAAAAAAAAAAATATGCGATTATCCATTTCTTTTTCAGGTGACCCGGAGCGAGAAGATGGAGGTAAGTATAAAAATAGGGTGGAACTCCACTTTAAGGTTTCCCGGACAGACACAACTAGTGCGTCCACCAACGCTTCTTCTTGTGCTATGGCGGAGGCAGAAACGTCCTCCTCACTGTCTGAGGAGACCGTACCTGAGACAGCAGCCCCAGAAGAGGGACCTGCAGCTGCAGTGACCAGCTGTGACCAGCTCAGAATCCGTATCTGAAGTGTCAGATGAAATAGGGGTAGGCAGGGGTCGCTTTCTTGACCCCCGTCCCTGACAGGCCACCTCCACCCGGGATACCAAAGACTGCTGATAATGCAATCAATCACAAGTGGGGTACTGGAGGGTCCTACGGCCACCTCGAGGGGATCAGGTGGGGATACATGAGTGGCAGGGTCCATGACTATACCAGACACTTGCCAGCAAACAAAAAATAATTGCAAAGAAAAAAACTTTTTTTTTTTTTTTTTTGTAATCCCCCAGCGCAACAGCGCCCCTCAGTGTTACCTGCTTTGGACCCCACAGAGAGAGAGACCCCAAGGCTCACCACCTGATGCACAGAAGTTTCTATCAACCTGCTCCCAGCACTGTCTGTTACAGGCAGGAAGTCTTTGGCTCGTTTTCCCGGGTAAAGGAGGCGGCTCCGCCCCTTTACTCGCCTTCCGGCGCCTCCCATCTACTCCTCGAGGTGTTTGATCATCTCCAAAATGGCCGCCCCCATGCTGGAGACACGAGGCTACGCCAAGATGGCGGCCCCGCGCGACCTGCGGGAAAATGGCGGCGGCCTGTGGAAAGATGGCAGCGGCCTGTGGAAAGATAGCAGCGGCCTGCGGAAGGTAGTCGTAGGCCTGTGCAGCCTGCGGGAGGTGTACGGCCTGTGGGAGGATGGCGGCCTGCGGATGGCGGTAGTCCAGGCACAGGCATCGGCCTGTATTGCACCTTATGTATCAGGTAAGATGCTATCACCCTCTTACATGGCCATCCTAACAGTAATGCCAGCCACTGACTTCAGTCATGGTCCCTTACAGTGCCCCTCATACAGTGACTCCGATTGTCAGCTCCCAAACCAAGCCTTCTGGTTCCTATTCACTAAATCACCCTCAAGAGGGGGATCTGTGACACCTGTTATAGGATAGAGGGGGGATCCAGGATTATAAAGGTCCGGTCATCCCAGGGAGGGGCCCGCGTCCACCCACAAACCCAACAGGGGGAGAGGGGGAACCTTTTACTCACCATACCGGAACAGGCGGGCGCCAACTCCTGACAGAACCCCTCTCCACCGAGGTGGGGGGGGGCTGTCGACCAATACGGACGCTGTGACTCAGTTTCCAACTGGTCGTCGGCGTCCAGGCGAGACGTTTAACTCGCAGGGTCAGTCTCCGTCCAGTGGGACTATGTCGCGGCCGTCCCAGCGCAGAGCTAGGGCCTGCACGCGCTCGTAGGCTGACTGGGGTGACCACTGGATCTCAACATCCAGCCCGTCGCCCAGTTTTAACATACTTGCTTGAAGATCTCACAGGAACAACTGGAGAAAAAAGCTGCCTAAAAAAAAATTCTCTAAAAAAAAATCTTGCCAGGACCAAAGATCCCAGCAAGGAACTTAGGTCCTTACTCCTAACTAGACAGAAAAAAACTGACATCCTGTAGCAGGGAGAGAGAGGATATACCCTCTGGGACTGCCCCTAAGGTGTGGCCAGAACGTTTTCCTTCTGCCTAGTGTCCTACTCCTGTAGAGGGCAGTATAACCCGATTTGATATTAATCAAGAGGACTGCGTCTGTCAATGAGCGACAGAGAAAGAAAGCTTTATTTGTGGTGAAATAATTATATAAAATTTTGCTTGTTTAAAGAATTGCATGACTGCAAAATCGCCAGTTAAAGTAGGACAGCGTTGAATAGCATAAAAAAATGGCTTGATCATGAAGGGGTTAAAATATGCCAGAGCTGAAGTGGTTAATACTGCTTTAACTACCTCCCACCCGGGCCATAGTACATATACGGCTGGGGGGGGAGTCTCGTCCTTCTGAATGGACGTTCCGGAACGTCCTTCAGAAGGAGAGAGATCGCGCCGCCGCGGGCACGCGCAGCGGCGCGATCTCGATGTGCCTGTGTCCCTCGGACACAGAGCCACATCATTCGGCAGGAGGGCCCTGTGATTGGCCCTCCTGATCACATGACGGCTGTGTCCAATCACAGCCGTCATGTAATGTAAATAGAGCCGTTGTAACGGCTTCGATCTCTTCTCCTCCTGACAGATCCTGTCAGTGAGGAGAAGAGCAGAGGATCGGTGCTGCTGCGGGGGTGATCAGTGAGTATTTCTAATTACTCAGTGATCACAGGGGGGGTCTGTGCTGGTAATCAGAACATTGATTACCAGTGCAGCCCTGGGGGGGGGGGGGGGGGAGGGGTGCCACTAAGCCACCAGGGATGCCTACCCATGACCACCAGGGATGCCCACTATGGCCACCAGGGATGGCAAGCAGGGCTCAGAGAGCCCCCCAGTGCCCTCCCTATCAGTGTTGCCCAACAATGCCATCTATCAGTGCTGCCCACCAGTGCCGTTATTGCCATCTATCAGTGCCGTCCACCAGTGCCCATTATTGCCCACCAGTGCTGCCTATCAGTGCCCCCCATCAGTGCCGATCAGTGCCACCCATCAGTGCCGATCAGTGCCGATCATTGCCACCCAACAGTGCCACCTATCAGTGCCCATCAGTGCCGCCAATCAGTGCCCATCAGCGCTGCCTATCAGTGCCCACCAATGCTGCATATCAGTGCTATCTATCAGTGCCACATATCAGTGCCCATCAGTGCTGCATATCAGTGCTACCTATCAGTGCCCATCAGTGCTGCATATCAGTGCTACCTATCAGTGCCCATCAGTGCTGCATATCAGTGCCACCCCATCAGTGTCTCCTCATCAGTGTCTCCTCATCAGTGTCTCCTCATCAGTGCCGATCAGTGCCACCCATCAGTGCCGATCAGTGCCGATCATTGCCGCCCAACAGTGCCACCTATCAGTGCCCATCAGTGCCGCCAATCAGTGCCCATCAGCGCTGCCTATCAGTGCCCACCAATGCTGCATATCAGTGCTATCTATCAGTGCCACATATCAGTGCCCATCAGTGCTGCATATCAGTGCTACCTATCAGTGCCCATCAGTGCTGCATATCAGTGCTACCTATCAGTGCCCATCAGTGCTGCATATCAGTGCCACCCCATCAGTGTCTCCTCATCAGTGTCTCCTCATCAGTGTCTCCTCATCAGTGTCTCCTCATCAGTGTCTCCTCATCAGTGCAGGAAAAAACATATCTATTTACAAAATTTTATAACCTAAACAAAAAAAACTTCTTTTTTTTTTTTTCAAACTTTTCAGTCTTTTTTTATTTGTGCACCAAAAAAGAAAAAACCTGACGGTGATCAAATACCACCAAAAGAAAGCTCTATTTGTGGGGAAAAAATGACACAAATTTGGTTTAGGTACAGCGTTGCATGACCGCGCAATTGTCATTCAAATTGCAACAGCGCTAAAAACTGAAAATTGGTCTGGGAAGGAAGGGGGTTTAAGTGCCCTGTATTGAGGTGGTTAAAGAGGAACTCCAAAAGGGCATGGGGAAAATTACAAATACCGTAGCTGCTGACTTAAGATACTTACCAGCCAATAAATCTCAGTTCCTGTTCCTTCATACCACCATTTTTATTTAAAAATGACTCACAGCCGGTCCCATGCTGCACAGCTCCTGCAGCCTCCTGGGATGTGTGAGGTCATGCCCTGGTACTTCCTATTAGGGATAGACCGATTATCGGCAAGGCCGATATATCGGGGGCTGATATGCACTTTCCCCGATATATCGGTATCGGGCCCGGAACTGGCCGATATTTTTGTGACGTCATTCTGCCTTCTTAGGCCGCCTCCCTCGCCTTGGACAGCCTCGTCTGGAGTCGGGACTAGTCCCGCTGGAGTGTATTACAGCCATACACCCGCCCACAGCAGCCCGGTGCCAGCCAGCCACCCACATCCACAGGCTCTTTACCAGCCAGCCACAGGCGCTGTACCTGCCAGCCACCCACAGGCCCTGTACCTGCCAGCCAGCCACCCACCCACAGGCACTGTACCTGCCAGCCAGCCACAGGCACTGTACCTGCCACCCACCCACAGGCACTGTACCTGCCAGCCACCCACCCACAGGCACTGTACCAGCCAGCCACCCACCCACAGGCACTGTACCAGCCAGCCACTCACCCACAGGCACTGTACCAGCCAGCCACCCACAGGCATACCTCCCAACAGTCCCGGATTCCGCTGGACCATCCCGCAAATTCTAAGTAAGTCCCGGGGTCCCGCGGATCTGGGCAGGAGTTCCGGAACCCAGTGCCGGAACAAGTTCCAACACTGGGTTCCACTCAGTAGTAGTATACTCAGTGGTTGTGTGTGCCCTCACACACAGCACCAAGCGAGGATTACTACCTGCAAAGTTTTCTCTCTGCCCCCCTGCCCCTTTCCTCAGTGCAGACATTAGTTGCTAGGACAGCCGGCGTCCTTGCAACTGATGACACAATGTTCAGGGCGTCCAAGCTGTGCCCCCTGCCTTCCTCTTCCACTCGGCTCCCGCTTTGTACCTATCAACACGTCCGTGGCTCTGCCTCTGGTAAGAATTTCTTTAGCTCCCTGTAGCTTCTGTCTGTGTATTATGGGAGCGCCAGGCACCCAGGGCATGATTTTCCCCACGTTTGCTGGTGGGTGCTCTGGGTCCTGGCACCACAACCGCCTCCTCCTCTACGCCCTGCTACAGCCCTGACAGTCGGAGTTAAGTGGCACTGTACTGTCACTCCTCTATTCACTGATCGCCGGTCTGATTTTCCTTTCCTTCTCTCTATACAATAACCTGAAGCCAGGCTGTATCCCTTCTCTTCTATGTTCACTGATGATCAGTGAGAGGGGATACAGCCTGGCTTCAGGTTATTGTATAGAGAGAAGTAAAGGAAAATCAGACTGGCAATCAGTGAATAGAGAAGTGACTGAGAGATACAGGCTCCTGGTCAGTGTATAGGGAGAAGAAGAGATTCAGACTGCTGTGGTGAAAAGAGAAGAGAGGTGCACTGCAGACTTCTGACCAGTGAATGATGGAAAGGAAAGGAGATTCAGACCGCTGACTAGTGAACAAAGAAAAGAGGAGATACAGGCTTTTGGTCAGTGTATGGAGTGAAGAAGAGGAGATTCAGACTACAGAGTGCCGGTTCACACATATGCAATGTCAGACATCGCATGTGATTCGCACTGCACAGCTGTGCAAATCACATGCGATGTCTGTGTGATGCGAATTCAGCCATCCAGATTGTATGACTAAATTTGCATCGCATTCAGACCAAAGCCGCACAAGACCCTTTTTTTGGTCCGCACCAGAATTGGATTGCATGGGTGTTCACACCTATGCGATCCAATTCCTATACGAACATACAGTTCGCACTACGATATGCAAACTAATCTGGGGATGTCCTTAACTTTGTATTGACACTTCCAGCAGTTTGCATATGGCAGTGTGAACTGCCTGCGAGTCCCCGCATCGCACCAATGTGAACTGGCACTTAATCTCTTCTTCAGTCCATACACTAACCAAAAGCTTGTATTCCCTCTTTTCTATGTTCACTAGTCAGCAATAGGGTTGAGCGAACACGGACTATTATTTGTGTTCGTACCGAATAATTGGATTTTTGTTACCCGAACACGGACCCGAAAACTTTACTGTATATTCTGGTAAAAATCCGTGTTCGGTCGTTTCATTTCCGGGTTTTGTATGCATTGGCGCGCTTTTCATGGCGGGCTTTCAACAGCCAATCAACAAGCGTTTAACTGGTGTGCCTTAAGCCATCCCAGCCATGCCTACAAATGTAGGAGTAGCTGTGATTGGCCATCTGAAGCATGTGACCAAGTCTTTAAGTTCGAGACCGAGCGCCGCTGCGTCATTCTGCTGTGTAGTTCAGGGACAGAGCACACATCATACGTGCTGGCTGCTGATTAGGGACAGACAGGCAAAACTCATTTGTGTACGCATAGAATTGAGGGACAGGTCGGAGTGTGTTAGGCAGGGCGAGTTGTAGGGCATTTTAGAGAGAGGCTGCTGATTTTTAGGGTCAGTTTTCTACAATCGATTTTGCAGTGACCGGTCTTATCAATCCTTTTAGGGAGAGGCTGCTGATTGTTAGGGTCAGACAGTGTGTTCTACAATCGATATTGCTGTGTGGGGTGGGGTTTGCAGTGACCGATCTTATCAATCCTTTTAGGGAGAGGCTGCTGATTTTTAGGGTCAGACAGTGTGTTCTACAATCGATATTGCTGTGTGGGGGGGGGTTTGCAGTGACCGATCTTATCAATCCTTTTAGGGAGAGGCTGCTGATTTTTAGGGTCAGACAGTGTGTTCTACAATCGATATTGCTGTGTGGGGGGGGGTTTGCAGTGACCGATCTTATCAATCCTTTTAGGGAGAGGCTGCTGATTTTTAGGGTCAGACAGTGTGTTCTACAATCGATATTGCTGTGTGGGGGGGGGGGTTGCAGTGACCGATCTTATCAATCCTTTTAGGGAGAGGCTGGAGATAGGCAGGTGTCAGTGGTCCACATTGATTTTGCTGTGTGTGGGGTGCAGTGAACACAATCTTTTTTGCCCACTGAGGAGGAGGGAGAAAAGTCTTTTTCCATCAGTCACTGTGTGCAGCGTTTTTCCTTCAGCTGTGCTGTGCTGACTCTGATCATACACTGCTGTGTTCAGTGTTCACATGTGCTATTATTGAGTGGTTTCAAAAATCATACACTTTTTTCTATTCTACTATTCAATATACAGCCTTGGGTTAAAAAAATTAAATTGTGGCCTGCAGCAGAGCTGAATGATATAAGACACTGCTGTTCACATGTGCTATTGATAAATCACACCAATTTTATATCATATTTTCTATCCCGCTATTCAATAAAAACCTTTGGGTATAAACAATTAAATTGCGGGATAGTCTGTGTTGGTATGTGTGAGATACACCTTTCCAATTTTTGGGGTTCATCTCATACTTCTGAAGATTTGAGGGTGCTGCCTGTTCCAAACTCCTCCTACTCCTCATCCTGCCTTTTAGGGGTACAAAAAATAGTAATTGGGGCCTAGTGTGGTTCTGTACGTGTGAGATGCATACACTTTTTTTGATCATATTTTCTATTCCGCTATTCAATAAAAACCTTTGGGTATAAACAATTAAATTGCGGGATAGTCTGTGTTGGTACGTGTAAGATACACCTTTCCAATTTATGAGGTTCATCTCATACTTCTGAAGATTTGAGGGTGCTGCCTGTTCCGTACTCCTCCTACTCCTCATCCTGCCTTTAGGGGTACAAAAAATAGTAATTGGGGCCTAGTGTGGTTCTGTACGTGTGAGATACATACACTTTTTTTGATAATATTTTCTATTCCGCTATTCAATAAAAAACCTTTGGGTAAAAACAATTAAATTGCGGGATAGTCTGTGTCGGTACGTGTGAGATACATACACCTTTTGATATCATATTTTCTATTCCGCTATTTAATCAAAACCTTTGGGTATAAACAATTAAATTGCGGGATAGTCTGTGACGGTACGTGTGAGATACACCTTTCCAATTTTTGGGGCGCATCTCATACTGCCGAGGATTTGAGGGTGCTTCAGTCTGCCTCCTGCCTGTTCCAAACTCCTCCTACTCCTCATCCTGCCTTTAGGGTACAAAAAATTGTAATCGGGGCCTAGTTTGTGTTTGTACTTGTGAGATACACCGTTTTGTAAAATTTGTCCTTTTCCGCTATTCAATATACACCCTTTTGGAGTGTAAAAAATTAAATTACGGCATAGTCTGTATCGGTACGTGTGAGATACACCTTTTCAATTGGTTTGGCGCATCTCCTTCCACCGCCAAGGATTGCAGGGCGCTTCAGTTTGCCTCCTGTTCCCAACTCCTCCTAC
The DNA here is from genome assembly GCF_965119305.1 of Pelophylax lessonae. Taxonomy (NCBI): domain Eukaryota; kingdom Metazoa; phylum Chordata; class Amphibia; order Anura; family Ranidae; genus Pelophylax; species Pelophylax lessonae. The sequence continues at coordinate 715,097,833 of NC_138768.1, forward strand.
TCCTCTTCCTCATCCTGCCTTTAGGGTACAAAAAATTGTAATCGGGGCCTAGTCTGTGTTTGTACGTGTGAGATACACCATTTTTTATCCTATTCCGCTATTCAATATACACCCTTTTGGGGTAAAAACATTAAATTGCGGCATAGTTTGCATATTTGACTGTGAGATACACCCGTGCGATACTGTTGTTGTTTTGTTCCGCTATTCAATAAACACCTTTCTAGGGCAAGATCTTAAATTACAGAAATATGAGGAGACCGTCAAATAGGGGCCGTGGCCTGGGTCGTGGTGCTGCTGGTAGAGCTCCTGTTGCAAGGAGAAGACGTGGTCGATCTGTGCCAGCTACACGCACAAGTGAAACATTTTCCTCAAGTGTTAGTAGGCGACAGAACCTGCATCAGTATTTGGTAGGGCATCATACGCCTATACGCCTCTAGAAGTGATGATGCCAGAACACGTAGAGGCGATAGTAGATTGGTTTGCTGCTGACAGTGCCTCCAGTTCCTTCACATTGTCTCCCACCCAGTCTACTGCAGAAAGGTCAGAGTTGGCACCTGCAGCCGATGTCCAACCGTCTTTCACCTCACCCCCTTGCAAATCAGGCAAGCAGTCTGAGCCCCAAGCCATACAGCAGTCTCTTCTTTTTGATGACTGTCAGCAGGGTTTCCCAGGGCCATCCACCTAGCCCTGCCCCAGAAGTGGAAGAGATTGAGTGCAGCGATGCCCAACCACTTATTTCTCAAGAGGAGTACATGCAAGGACCATCGTCTCCGATGATGACGAAACGCAGGTGCCAACTGCTGCAGCGCTCAGCATTGTGGAGACCGACAAGGAGGGCAGGGGTGAAGACTGGGTGGAAGATGATGTGGAGGACGATGAGGTCCTCGACCCCACATGGAATGAAGGTCATGCAGGTGACCTGAGTAGTTTGGAGGAAGAGGCAGTGGTCGCACAGAGCCAACAGCACAGCAGAAGAGTGTAAGATTCTGGTACCTTTGGTACCCTTATTGCCCATTTTTCATTGCATATTGCGTCCCACCTTTTCAGTTAGGTGGAACGCATATACCTTTAAGCCGCATGACATCATCACTGAGCGCCGCTCTGAGCGGCTATTTCAATCGCCGGCTTTCTCTCACAGGTTGTTCGTTCAAACCGCATGCTTAACAGTCTTGTCTTATGCTGCCGGAGCCTCCAGCTATTCTCTTTACCTGGAACAGACCGGAACCTCGCTACTGATCCCGTATCTCGCTACCGGATCACTCCCTTACTACCGGACCCTTCTACTTACTAACCTCACTAGTGATAAGTACCCCACAGGGGATTCCTTCATAACAAACTTACACTATCTACTTCTGCACATTAAGGACTGTTACTATCCATGCATTACTAATCCTATCATCTACACTGTTACATAGATTGCTAGCTCTTGAGTCTACTACCATCTATCCTTGCACTGGGTTAGTCTCTCCTGTATATGTCATCTGCTGTCCTTACCACCTGTTACTATACATGATTACTAACCTATCTGCATTCTACCTATTACCATCTACCACTCTCCTGAACATTACTATCAAGTGCTTATCATTGCTATCACTGCTCACGCCTGTCCCTTCAGCACATCACCTCTATACTGTCATATACATCCTATCACTCCAGGAACATCTTATAGAGTGTATGTGTATTTGTATGCTGAAGCAGGAGGGTCCACAGTGATGAGTCTGGAGAGTTGGATCTGGTAATTCAACACATCTCTACATGACTACTGAGTGGAGATTCTGCAGCTGCAAATCCAGCTCACTATAACAAAAACGCAGGAGCGTTACAGATTGAACGAACCTAAAAAATGGATTCAGCAGAATTACCCACTCAAGTGATACAATTAACACAAAAAGTAAATGCATTAATACTTGCTCTTACTGAAGTAAAAGATGAAAATCAGACTCTGAGACAGCAGATAGCCCGTCTTTCACAGCGTACTGCTGCTCAACCCCCTGAACCTAAAATAAACCCTCCTCTAGTGTTTACAGGTGATCGGAAAAAATTTTGTGAATTCAAAAACGCATGTCAATTGCTTTTTTTGCTAAAACCTCGTACTTACCCTACTGATCAAATTAAAGTCTGTACCACTATTTCATATTTGACGGGTGATCCACGGGCCTGGGCAGACTCTCTCTTTGAGAAAGATGATCCTCTTCTCAACTCCTATCCTTTATTCCTAGCGGAACTCGCTAGCTTATATGAAGACCCCAATAGGCAGAGTACTGCTGATATCCAATTAAGGGCTTTAAAACAAGGAAGGAGACCTGTTGAAGACTTTGTAGCAGAGTTCAAAAGATGGACCCTTGATTCAGGGTGGAAGGATACATCTCTGCGAACTCAGTTCAGACTTGGGTTGTCAGAAGCCGTTAAAGACGAGCTCGCCCGAGCGGATTTACCTGGCACTTTGGATGCCTTAATACAACTCAGTATCAACATTGACAGGCGGTTACGAGAAAGAAAGGCTGAGAAGATGGGAATGCCATCGTCCAGTCCGTCTCGGGAATCGGCCGTTGACCCTACTCCTATGGAGGTAGGAACCATACGCCCACCTTTATCGACTACTGAACGAGCCAGGAGAAGATCCAGAAATCTCTGCATGTACTGCGCCTCCCCGGATCATTTGATAAGCGTCTGTCCCCTTGTCCGCAAAAAAGAGGGTGAGTGTTCACATGTCTTGCTACGGGGATTAACGACTTCCTTTTCTAATCCCTATCTCTTTATTCATTTGACATTACAGTGGGACCAAACTAGGATCACCACCAAGGCTATGATCGACACAGGATCTTGTGGGAACTATATCGATACACGTTTTGTTACTTTAAATAAAATACCTATTATTTCAAAACCTAAACCTGTCTCTGTTAGTTTCATTAACGTTATTCCGTTATCTTCTGGTCCAATCAGACAGAAGCACTCTTTGTCACTGCTAATGAGTCCCATATGGAGACCACCACTTTTGATGTACTACCTTCACCACATTTTCCCATTATTTTGGGACTCCCCTGGTTACACATACATCAACCAACCATAGATTGGAAAACACGGACTCTAACCTTCCCTTCTCACTATTGCGAGATCACGTGTAACCTCCCATCTTATGGAAAGATCCTGTCTGTGGTGTCAGATGAGATTACACCACTATGCTACCAGGATCTGACCAAAGTCTTCCTTGAGAAAAATGCTCAAGTGTTGCCTCCCCATAGGGACTATGATTGTTCTATCGATCTACTCCCTAATAGCAAATTGCCTTTCGGTCATGTTTATCCTCTTTCACAGGATGAGCTTTCTCATCTCAAGGAATACTTGGATGAGAATTTGGCGAAAGGGTTCATCAGACCCTCTACTTCTTCCACAGCTGCAGGACTTTTCTTTGTCCGCAATAAGGATTCAAGTCTTAGGCCTATTATTGACTATAGGCAATTAAATACCATTACGATAAAGGATCGCTATCCTTTACCGCTCATCCCTGAACTCATTGAACAAGTGCGTGGGGCTACCTACTTTTCTAAATTGGACCTAAAAGGGGCATACAACCTAATCCGAATCCGTGACGGAGATGAGTGGAAGACAGCATTCAGAACCAGATACGGATTATTCGAATATCTTGTGATGCCTTTCGGGTTGTGTAATGCTCCCGCAGCTTTCCAACGATTCATAAATGACATCTTCAGAGACTTACTTGATGTCTGTGTCGTGGTATATCTGGACAATATACTTATCTATTCTCGATCTTTGTCTGAACATATAAAACATGTAAGACTTGTGTTATCCAGATTACTCGCACACAATCTATACGTGAAATTAAAAAAATGCCTATTTCATAAAGAAGAAATATTATTCCTAGGATACATCATATCTAAAACCGGAATCAAAATGGATATGAGCAAGATATCGTGTATTCTGGATTGGCTTATACCAACAACTCGTAAGGCATTACAGCGATTCCTCGGATTTTCAAACTTCTATAGGAAGTTCATTAAGAACTTCTCTGCTATTGTGAGACCTCTCACACAACTTACAAGTATAAAGAAACCATTCAAATTGTCAGAAGAAGCAAATGGAGCTTTCCGCTTGTTAAAATCAAGCTTTACTTCTGCTCCCATACTATGCCATCCAGACCCATCCCTCCAATATATCCTGGAGGTAGATGCGTCAAACATGGCAGTAGGAGCAGTTCTCTCCCAACGACCAACAAATACTTCACCACTCCACCCAGTTGCTTTCTTCTCTAAATCACTAAGCAGCCCAGAGGTGAATTACCCAGTGGGTGAAAAAGAGTTGCTTGCCATAAAACTGGCACTAGAGAATTGGCGACATCTACTTGAAGGTACCCGATTACCAATGCTCATATATACAGATCATAAAAATCTTCAATACCTTCAGACTAACAAAACTCTTTCCCCACCGGCAGGTACGATGGTCATTATTCTTCCTAAGATTCAACTTCCTAGTGACCTACACGCCTGCAGACGAAAAATAAAAACGCGGATGCGCTATCACGATTAACCGAAGATAACTGCGCCGAAATCCCTTCTATTCCTATAATACCCTATGAACGTATTATTGGTGTTGTTCGTTCCCTGAAGGAAGAGATTTTGCACAGTATAGGACTGGATTCACCTCCACCACAACTAAGTACTGATGCAGAAGGCTTCCTCTACTACAACGACAAACTCTACATACCCCCTACTATGCGCACCAAGATCTTGGAATTGTCACATGATGTGCCTATGGCAGGAAATATGGGTATGACTAAAACCCTTAATTTGCTTACCAGGCAGTTTTGGTGGCCTGATATGAAGACGTCTGTACAAAAATTTGTTTCTTCATGTGACATCTGTGCAAGGTCCAAAATTGACACTACAAAACCATCTGTTCTACTTTGCAGTCTACCAATACCCCAGGTTCCATGGGAAGTTGTGTCCTTAGACTTTATACTAGAACTACCACCTTCCAAAGGATTTAATACCATTCTAGTGTCAGTGGACCATCTGACAAAGATGGCACATTTCATTTCTATTCGCAGACTACCTTCATCTAAGCAAACAGCGGAATTACTAATAAAACATGTGTTCAAGTTACACGGAATTCCAAAGACTCTTTTATCCGACCGTGGTTCACAGTTCATCTCCAAGTTTTGGCAAGCTCTATGTCATATACTACGGATTGAGCGAAAGCTCACTTCTCCTTACCACCCTCAAACCAACGGACAGACTGAAAGAGCCAACCAGTGCATTGAACAATATCTACGTTGCTACACCTCATACCTACAGGATGAATGGGTGGACCTCCTCCCTCTGGCGGAATTTGCTTATAACAACGCAACCCACAGCACTACCAAGCAAAGTCCGTTCTATTAAACTATGGGTTTCATCCCACACTTCTTCCACCACGCATCCTACCATCAAGTAACCCAGTAGCCTCGGATTATCTTACCCAAATAAAAGACTCTCTGGGTTTACTTAATACCACCATCTCACACGCTCATAGTCAACAAAAAAGGTACTACGACCTTCGTAGGAAACCCTCTCCTCAATATGCTATTGGGGACCTTGTTTGGCTATCGACGAAAAATTTAAGGTTAAAGATCCCTAGCAAAAAGCTTGGACCTTTATTTCTGGGACCCTTCCCAATTAAGAAACTCATTGGAAAAGCTGCAGTGCAACTCACTTTACCGGCAGATCTCAGAATACATCCCATCTTTCATGTGTCGCTACTGAAACCACATGTTCCTAACCAAGGAATAAGGCCTACCATCTTGCCTCCACCTCCAGTACAAGTTGAAGGCGTAGAAGAATTTGAGATTAGGGAGATTTTGGATTCTCGTATCCACAGAGGAAAACTCCGATATCTCATAAGATGGAAGAACTATGGACCCCAAGACGACACCTGGTTGGATACTTCTGATGTTCACGCACCCAGGCTTATACAAAGGTTTCACTCTAAATACCCAGAGAAACCAGTGCTATAGGCCTTCTGGAGCCGGCCTTAAGGGGGGGGTACTGTAAGATTCTGGTACCTTTGGTACCCTTATTGCCCATTTTTCATTGCATATTGCGTCCCACCTTTTCAGTTAGGTGGAACGCATATACCTTTAAGCCGCATGACATCATCACTGAGCACCGCTCTGAGCGGCTATTTCAATCGCCGGCTTTCTCTCACAGGTTGTTTGTTCAAACCGCATGCTTAACAGCCTTGTCTTATGCTGCCGGAGCCTCCAGCTATTCTCTTTACCTGGAACAGACCGGAACCTCGCTACTGATCCCGTATCTCGCTACCGGATCACTCCCTTACTACCAGACCCTTCTACTTACTAACCTCACTAGTGATAAGTACCCCACAGGGGATTCCTTCATAACAAACTTACATTATCTACTTCTGCACATTAAGGACTGTTACTATCTATGCATTACTAATCCTATCATCTACACTGTTACATAGATTGCTAGCTCTTGAGTCTACTACCATCTATCCTTGCACTGGGTTAGTCTCTCCTGTATATGTCATCTGCTGTCCTTACCACCTGTTACTATACATGATTACTAACCTATCTGCATTCTACCTATTACCATCTACCACTCTCCTGAATACTACTATCAAGTGCTTATCATTGCTATCACTGTTCACGCCTGTCCCTTCAGCACATCACCTCTATACTGTCATATACATCCTATCACTCCAGGAACATCTTATAGAGTGTATGTGTATTTGTATGCTGAAGCAGGCGGGTCCACAGTGATGAGTCTGGAGAGTTGGATCTGGTAATTCAACACATCTCTACATGACTACTGAGTGGAGATTCTGCAGCTGCAAATCCAGCTCACTATAACAAAAACGCCACCACTACTTTTCCAGGCAAGCCATCCCTTCCCTGCACAACCAAGTGGGGGAAAAAATCAGGTGTGCGCTGCGCAATGCCATCTGTGGCAAAGTCCACCTAACTACCGATACGTGGACCAGTAAGCACGGTCAGGGGCGTTATATCTCCCTAACGGCACACTGGGTAAATGCAGTGGCGGATGGGCCTGAGGCGGATAGCAATTTGGCGCATGTCCTTCCACCACCGAGGATTGCAGGGCGCTTCAGTTTGCCTCCTGTTCCTAACTCCTCCTACTCCGCTTCCTCATCCTCTACGGCCTCCTCATCCGGACAGCGTAACACCTTCACCACCAACTTCAGCACGGCCAGGGGTAAACAACAGCAGGCAGTTTTAAAACTTGCCTGTTTGGGGGAAAAAACACACACCACGCAGGAGTTGTGGAGGAGCATGGAACAGCAGACAAATGAGTGGTTGCTGCCAGCGAGCCTCAAGCCTGGCCTGGTGGTGTGCGATAACGGGCGAAATCTCATAGCAGCTCTGGGCCTAGCCGGTTTGACGCACATCCCTTGCCTGGCGCATGTGCTGAATTTGATAGTGCAGAGGTTCCTTAAAAACTACCCCGATATGTCAGAGCTGCTGCAGAAAGTGCGGGCCGTCTGTGCGCACTTTCGGCGTTCTCACCCTGCTGCTGCTCGCCTGTCAGCGCTGCAGCGTAACTTCGGCCTTCCCGCTCACCGCCTCATATGTGACGTGCCCACAAGGTGGAACTCCACCTTGCACATGCTGGAAAGACTGTGCGAGCAGCAGCAGGCCATAGCGGAGTTTCAGCTGCAGCACGCACGCGTGAGTCGCTCTGCGGAACAGCACCACTTCACCACCAATAACTGGGCCTCCATGCGAGACCTGTGTGCCTTTTTGCGCTGTTTTGAGTACTCCACCAACATGACCAGTGCCGATGACGCCGTTCTCAGCTTAACTATCCCACTTCTATGCCTCCTTCAAAAAACAATTCGGGCGATGATGGAAGAGGATGTGGCACAGGATGAGGAGGAGGAGGAGGAGGAGGATGAAGAGGTAACATTTCCAAGGCTTTCAGGGCAGTCATTCACAAGGGGCTCCGAGGGTGGGTTCCTTCACACACGTGCCAGGGACACAATTGTCCAGCAGGGGCACAGTTCTGGAGGATGAGGAGGAGGAGCTGGAGGAGGAGATAGAACCATGTTCACAGCAGGGTGGCACCCAAGCCAGCTCATGGCCATCACTGGTGCGTGGCTGGGGGGATACAGAGGACACGGACGATACACCTCCCACAGAGGACAGCCTTTCGTTGCCTCTGGGCAGCCTGGCACACATGAGCGATTACATGCTGCAGTGTCTCCACAATGACCGCCGAGTTGCCCACATTCTAAATTGTGCTGATTACTGGGTGGCCACGCTGCTGGATCCCCGTTACAAGGACAACGTACCGTCCTTAATTCACTCACTGGAGCGCGATCACAAGATGCGCGAGTACAAGCGCACGCTGGTAGACGCGATGCTGCTGGCATTCCCACCTGACAGCGGGGCCACAGTGGAAGCACAAGGCAGAGGAGGAGGAGGAGGTAGAGGTCGCCAACGCAGCCAGGGCACCGCCAGCACCTCAGAAGGCAGGGTTAGCATGGCCAAAATGTGGAAAAGCTTTGTCAGCACGCCACAACAAACAGCAGCACCAGCAGCTCATATGGAACGTCTTAGCAGGAGGCAGCATTTTACCAACATGGTGGAGCAGTATGTGTGCACACGCCTACATGTAGTGAATGACGGGTCTGCCCCCTTCAACTTCTGGGTCTCCAAATTGGGCACATGGCCTGAGCTTGCCCTTTACGCCTTGGAGGTGCTGGCGTGCCCTGCAGCCAGTGTATTATCTGAACGGTATTTAGCACGGCTGGGGGCGTTATCACAGACAAGCGCAGCCGCCTGTCCAGAGACAAAATGGACAAGCTCACGTTCATTAAAATGAACCAGGCATGGATCCCACTGGACTTTTCCGTACCTTGTGCAGAATAGCGATGGATACCGACCTTACCCAGCCATTGTTCTATTTTTGCTCTTTCTCACTCTTTTGGGGTGTACCCTCATTTAAAATTTCTGAAAAGAAGCAGTGTTCGGTTACTTCGTCCTCCTCAGGGCCAGATTAACGTAGGGGCTATTGGAGCTGCAGCTCCAGGCCCCTACCTTTATATAGGCCCCGGGTTGGCCATTTTCACTCTTACCGCTCTTCTGTCACTTGTAAACACAGAAGTCTGGCTTCTATGCTCGCTTCCCCAGGCAGCTCCCTCAGAACCTCCCCACACAGCACGAAGGCCGGACAAGGAGGGACAGTTGCCAATGCATGGATGTGTTTATGGGCTTCAGAGACAGCATCCCATGTTGAATTAGGCATGCATGGCTGCACCCTTCCTCCTCTGGGTGCATGCCAAGGCACAGCCCTTAAGGCCCTTCAAAATCCTCAGCACCAAGCCCATGATGCTCTTAATCCGGCCCTGGTCCTCCTCCACCGCCGCTTCCACCTACACCGCCCATAGGTGTGCGCAGCCTATTGCATTTGGGTGTGCACCCCAAAGTTTAAATACACATGCATGTGTTTGCCTACATGTACATGGCCCCGATACATTACTCTCCCTGCTGGCAAAGAGAAATAGAGCAGAGCAGGTCCGAGGGAGATCTTTCCCATCTCCTCACTGGCAAACAGAGCGATAATGCTATGTGCCCTAGGTGATTAGGGTGTGCCCAGGTACACCCGGCACACCCTGTGCACACGCCTATGGCACCGCCACATCCACCACCACCTCAACCTCCCTCCTACTCCATATGGGCCTTGTCCTTCAGAGATGAAGAACATTGTTTTATTTTTCTGGTTTTTTTTTTTTGTTGTTTTAAGTTATTTCCCTATCCACATTTGTTTGCAGAGCACTCGCCATGGTCTTAACTACGTTTTGCTGCCGTTTGCAGCACTCTAGCCCTTTCCATTGGTGTTTTAGAGCCATTTTAGTGCCTGAAAGTTCGGGTCCCCATTGACTTCAATGGGGTTCGGTGTCCGGGAAAAGTTCGACACGGACCCGGACTTTTTTTTAAAGTTCGGCCGAACCCGCCGAACACGGACATCTAGGTGTCCGCTCAACTCTAGTCAGCAATCTGAATTTAAGCAAAATATAAAATGACATATATGCTGCAGTATGTCACTTGCCTTGATTTTCCAGTGTATTTTATAGTGTTTTACGCATATATGAGCATTTTAGAAGCATATTTCAAGCATTTTACGTGTATTCAAGCGTTTAAGTGTATTCAAATTTCACACAGGCAATTTTTTGTAAAATTCTCCCTTAAGCGGGAGTGGCAGGGGGTGTGTCCTATGCCTACATAATTTTGCTAATAGGTGTCCCTCATTTCCATCTCAAAAAGTTGGGAGGTATGCCCACAGGCCCTGTACCAGCAAGCCACCCACAGCCCCTGTGCCAGCCACCCACCACAGGGTGCCAGCCAGCCACCCACAGGCCCTGTACCAGCCAGCCACAGGCACTGTAACAGCCAGCCACCCACAGGCCCTGTAGCAGCCCGCCACCCACAGCCTCTCTGCCAGCCAGCCACCACAGGGTGCCAGCCAGCCACCCACCCATCACAGGGTGCCAGACAGCCACCCACCCACAGACAGGGTGCCAGACAGCCAGTCACCCACAGGCCCTGTACCAGCCAGCCACAGGCACTGTAACAGCCAGCCCGCCCGCCACAGGCCCTGTAGCAGCCAGCCACCCACAGGCCCTGTAGCAGCCTCTGTGCCAGCCACCCACCACAGGGTGCCAGCCAGCCACCCACCACAGGGTGTCAGCCAGCCACAGACAGGGTGTCAGCCAGCCAGCCACCCACAGACAGGGTGCCAGACAGCCAGCCACCGACAGACAGGGTGCCAGACAGCCAGCCACCCACAGACAGGGTGCCAGACAGCCAGCCACCCACAGGCACTGTACCAGCCAGCCACAGGCACTGTAACAGCCAGCCACCCACAGGCCCTGTAGCAGCCAGCCACCCACAGCCTCTGTGCCAGCCAGCCACCCACCACAGGGTGCCAGCCAGCCACCACAGGGTGCCAGCCAGCCAGCCACCACAGGGTGCCAGCTAGCCAGCCAGCCACCACAGGGTGCCAGCTAGCCAGCCAGCCACCAGGGGCGTACCTAGAACATTTGGCACTCAGGCGGATCCTATATCTGGCACCCCCCCCTGGCGTGCAGGCGACGAACCGCACATTGACGTTTCATGTGAAGTGCCTCTACGCACTGCAGCCCGGAACCCAAAAGAATCCTCCTCCATCTGCTCCCCCCGGCGACCAGGCACCTCCTCCTCTGCAAAAACTGCGCCGATTGACCTGAGGCGCCAGACAGAAATACATGTAACTGGCAGTGGTACGCTTATTGTGTGCTACTTCCAGTGGTGTCACTAGGGCTGGTGTCACCTGGTGCAGTAAACCATGGTGTCACTCCCCCCCAAAAAAATTATTTTCCTGTTTTCTGAAACCGCGCCAAAGATGCAGCATGCGGGACTTTTGGTGCGCTTTCAGAAAATACAGAAAAAAAAACGCACAACCTAAAAAATCTATAGGACTGCAGTAATAACTGCATTACACAGCCCCCGTACCCCTTTACATTACACAGCCCTCCCTATTGGAACCCTTTACATTACACAGCCCCCCCCCCCATTGGAACCCTTTACATTACACAGCCCCCATCCCCCCATGGAACCCTTTACATTACACAGCTTCCATCCCCCCATGGAATCCTTTACATTACGCAGCTCTGGCCCCCCCATGGAACCCTTTACATTACACAGCCCCCACCCCCCCATGGAACCCTTTATGTTACACAGCCTCACCCCCCCATAGAACCTTTTACATTATATAGCCCCCGCCCCCCAATAGAACCCCTTACATTACACAGCCTCCACCCACCATAGAACCCTTCACATTACACAGCTCCACCCCCTATAGAACCCTTTACATTATACAGCCCCTGCCCCCCCCCCCATAGAACCCTTTACATTACACAGCCCCCCCAATAGAACCCCTTTACAATACAAAGCCCCCGCCAATAGAACACCTTTACAATACAAAGCCCCCGCCAATAGAACCCATTTACAATACAAAGCCCCCGCCAATAGAACCCCTTTACAATACAAAGCCCCCGCCAATAGAACCCATTTACAATACAAACCCCCCCCAATAGAACCCTTTTACAATACACCCCCCAATAGAACCCCTTTACAATACAAACCCCTCCCTCAATAGAACCCTTTTACAATACACCCCCCCCAATAGAACCCCTTTACAATACAACCCCCCCCCCAATAGAACCCCTTTACAATACAAACCCCCCCCCCAATAGAACCCCTTCACAATACAGACCCCCCCCAATAGAACCCCTTCACAATACAAACCCCCCCCCCATATAACCCTTTTACAATACACCCCCCCAATAGAACCCCTTTACAATACACCCCCCCCAATAGAACCCCTTTACAATACAAACCCCCCCCCCCAATAGAACCCTTTTACAATACACCCCCCCAATAGAACCCCTTTACAATACACCCCCCCCCCCAATAGAACCCCTTTACAATACAACCCCCCCATAGAACCCCTCTACTATACAAACCCCCCCCAATAGAACACCTTTACAATACAACCCCCCCAATAGAACCCCTTTACAATACAAACCCCCCCCAATAGAACCCTTTTACCATACACCCCCCCCCAATAGAACCCCTTTACAATACACCCCCCCAATAGAACTCCTTTACAATACAACCCCCCCCCCCAATAGAACCCCTTTACAATACAAAGCCCCCCCGAATAGAACCCCTTCACAATACAACCCCCCCCCCCCAATAGAACCCCTTTACAATACAAAGCCCCCACCCAAATAGAACCCCTTTACAATACAAAGCCCCCCCCCCAATAGAACCCCTTTACAATACAAACCCCCCCCCCCCCCCCAATAGAACCACTTTACAATACAAACCCCCAATAGAACCCCTTTACAATACAAACCTCCTCCCAATAGAACCCTTTCACAATACAACCCCCCCTCCCAATAGAACCCTTTTACAATACAACCCCCCCCCCCCCCAATAGAACCCTTTAACAATACAACCCCCCCCAATAGAACCCCTTTACAAAACAAAGCCACCCCCCCCCCCCAATAGAACCCCTTTACAATACAAAGCCCCCCCAATAGAACCCCTTTACAATACAAGTGTCCCTCCTCCTCCTACCTTATTAGGAGGAGAGCAGAGGAGAAGGAACTGTTTAAAGCAGAGAATGGAAGAGAGAGACTCACGAGCTCTGAATACACAGTGGTCAGGGGAACTGCCGGAGTTAACTGTGCTAGTTAATAAGCAGGTGATTGGTTGCTAGGCGGTCTTAGCAACTAATCGCCTTCTCATTAACTAGCACAGTTAACTCCGGCAGCGCCCGCTGTGTATTCAGGGCTTGTGAGTGATGGTGAGTCTCTCTCTCCCATTCTCTGCTTTAAACATCTTGTTCCTCCTCCTCCGCACTCCTGTGTCAGGAGGCAGTCCGGCAGCCGGCCCCGGGTGTCACCCTGGTGCTCCCTGACACCCCCTAATGTGTGGCACCCGGGGCGGACCGCCCCCCTGTTGCAAGCCAGCCATTAAGCATTAACCACTTAAGCCCCGGAGGATTTGGTTGCTCAAAGACCAGAGCCTATTTTGCGATTCGGCACTGCATTACTTTCACGGACAATTGCGCGGTCGTGCGACGCTGTACCTAAATTGACATCCTTTTTTTTCCCCACAAACAGAGCTTTCTTTTGGTGGTATTTGATCACCTGTGTGATTTTTACTTTTTGCGCTATAAACAAAAAAGGAGCGACAATTTTTAAAAAATAACAATATTTTTCACATTTTTTTAAATGAAATTCTCAAAAAAAAAAAAAGTAAAAATCTAAATTTTTTTACCATTCAGGCCAATTTGTTTTCTGCTACATATTTTTGGTAAAAAAAAAATCGCAATAAGCGGATTTTGATTGGTTTGCGCAAAAGTTATTGCGTTTACTAACTACGAGAAAGATTTGTCATTTTTATTGTTTTTTTTAACTAGTAATGGTGGCGATCTGCGATTTTTTTTTTTTTTTTTTTGCGGGACTGCGACATTGCGGCAGACAGATCGGGCCCCTGACTGACATTTTTGACACTTTTGGGGGTACCAGTGACATTACTACAGTAATCAGTGCTATAAATATGCACTGTTACTGTAAAAATGACACTGGCATAGCGCGAAACATGTAGTCATGGCAGCCATATAGCTTGTGGTCCACCCTGGTTCCTGCAAGTGGCACCTGTCCGGCTGATGTCACCGCTACGGAACTACAGCAGAGTCCTTTCATCCTTGTGTCGGCTGGTTTCCGGCTTTGTGTGCACACACTGCTCAGCGGTCCCGGGAGACTGACCTCCTCACAATCGTGTTGCTTGCTGCCAGGCGCCCTTGTCAGGGACAGGAAGTGAAAGGAAATTGCCTTAATGGTGCACGGACAGCAAATAATCTGGCAGGGGTTTAACCACTTGTTGACAGCATAACGACGTTATATGGCGGGGAAGTGTTTCTCCTGTGTCAGATCATGTACCTAGTACGTGCCGTCAGTGCACCACTTCTGCTGTAATTAGTCACTGCAGACGCCGTCGCCGAACAGCGCGTGCCGGCTAATGGATGTCGGCGAGGAGAGCAACAGAACAGATCTTTGCTTATGTAAACAAGGCGGAGCTCTGTCCTGTGTGCAGGGATGTGCTGGATTTTGTAGTAAAAGCACTACATAGCACTACATAGTAAACACAAAAACACTGGTTAAGCCCCGTACACACGTACCGATCGTCGGCCGAACGATCGGCCGTCTTTTGTCCAGGGCTGTCGTGTCTGTTGAAAACTGCAAAAGACTGCACACAAATTTTGTCAGCCAACAACAGCCGACTGCAGAAGTGATGTCATGTGATGGTTAACTTTCCTTGTCTTTTTTCTTTCCTGAGCATGCCCAGTCTTGCAAATCTGCTGTCTGTTGGCTGAAATCTGTACTGACTGACGCACAATCGGCCGTTCTGTTGTCGGCGTACAAAAATTTTAATGCATGCAGGACAGATTCTGTTCGGCCGAAAATGCGCTGTCGGCTGTCGGAAGCATCATACTAACAAGCCTACAATCGGCCGATCGGTCAGCGGCCGAATATTTGCGGCCGACGATCGATACGTGTGTACGGGGCTTTAGGGACACATTTAACCCTTTGATCGCCCTAGATACTTAACCTCTTCCCAGCCAATGTCATTAGTACAGTGACAGTGTATATTTTTAGCACTGATCACTGTATTAGTGTCGCTGGTTCCCACAAAGTGTCAGTTAGTGTCAGATTGTCCACCGCAATATTGCATTCCCGCTATAAGTCACTGATCGCCGCCATTACTAGTATAAAAAATTCCAGTATTTATACCATAGTTTATAGACACTAAAACTTTTTTTTTTATAGCGCAAAAAATAAAAAACCCAATGGTGCAGAGTTACCTAAGCCATGCTACATGCTAAAACGGAAGCAATTTTGTTGGATAAACTTACCCCCTATGAATAGCTCTGGGGGCCCTGGATCGACCATTGCCTGCCGCCAGGCCTCGACGATAGCCTTTCTACTCACTTGATTCAGCGTCCTCATTACTGGCCCTCTTTTCCCACCTGGGCCCCAAGGGGGTTCGAGGCTCCCTCCGGGCACATGCTATTACCTCCCCCCCCATGACCCTCTCCAACTTACCCTGATTTCTTCCCAACCCCGCCAACCCAGCCCCCCCCCCCCCACCCGGCATACCTAATCTAGAGATATTTCTTTGTTTTGGCTGAGACCCCTTCTGTTTGGGGGTCCATCCATACATAGTGACCTAGGCCACACCTACGTTTAGAGCGTTCCCTCAATGCCTCTCAGACGGGGCACTGGGACGACCCCCTATACGTATCACATTGTTACCTGTTACTTGATTGTTATATGCTGCAGATCTGTATTTCAATGTGACTTGTTTTATCAAGGCATGTACCTAATCTTTCAACCGCATGTTACTGTACCGTATTTCTTTTGCCTTTAATAAAAAACGTTTAAAAAGAAAAAACCCAATGGTGATCAAATACCACCAAAATAGAGCTCTATTTGTGAGGAAATAAGGACATACATTTTATTTATGTATAGCTTTGCACAACTGTGCAATTGTCAATTAAAGTAACGCAGTGCCATATAGCAAAAAATGGCCTGGTTATAAAAGGACATAAATCTTCTGAAGATCAAGTGGTTTCCTACTGTATCCAAATCTAAAAAAAAGTTTTGGTTGCACGTACAATTTAAAATTAAGTGTAAACTACAATGTTGTTGGAGGTCTGCTGGGAAAAACAGGTGAGTAAAGCTCCGTACACACGTACCGATTGTCGGCCGTAAATATTCGGCCGACGACCGATCGGCGATTGTAGGCTTGTTAGTATGATGCTTCCGACAGCCGACAGCGCATTTTCGGCCGAACAGAATCTGTCGTGCAGGCATTAAAATTTTTGTTGGCCAACACCAGAACGGCCGATTGTTCGCCAGTCAGTACAGATTTCGGCCGACAGACAGCAGATTAATTTAGCAAGACTGGGCATGCACAGAAAAGAAAAAAGACAATGAAAGTTAACCATCACATGACATCACTTCTGCAGTCGGATGTTGTTGGCCGACAAAATTCGTGTGCAGTCTTTTGCAGTTTTCAACAGACACGACAGCCCTGGACAAAAGACGGCCGATCGTTCGGCCGACGATCAGTACGTGTGTACGGGGCTTTAGGCTCCTAACTCACACTGTTTGGGAAAGCATGAATTAAGTAAATACTTTTCTTCAGACCCTTTTGAACAGGTAGACATTTGCAAAACTAGAACATACCTTTCCAGGGTGAGAAATGTTCATAAAAATTATTCCCCTTTAAATCCTATATACTTGTTCTCATCAATATTTGCGGTGCGATTTGAAAAATCTTGCGTTTAGCACCTTTGGTGCAGTGTTTAATAAGCGCAGCAAACATGCACCTTCCATTGAAATCAGCTGGCACTTGCCAGTATCCTAACGAGTCAGCAGCAGGGATGAGTCATTGGTTGTTGGATTCCGGTCTGACAGCAGAACGTAAAAAACTTGTCGGTGAAAATAGAAAAATAAAATTGGGGTCCCCCCTTCACACCATGCCCTTGTTGAGTCACTGGTTGTTAGGATGCCAGCTAGTGCTGGCTCCTAACAACCATTGCCCAGTGGTGAAAACGCAAGCAAAATCACATCTAAAACACATATCCGTTGCGTAAAATATTAACACAAAGCATTGAAAAAGCATTAAAACACAATATGCATGTTTTTAAAATGGTTCTAAAGGCAGGTTTTTTTTTGTTTTTTTTTTATCAATGCATTCTATGCATTAAGTTAAAAAACATTCTGTGTGCAGCAGCCACTCTAATACTTACCTGAGGTCCATCTAGATCCAGTGATGTGCTCGAGAGACTTAGCTGTCTGGGACTCCCCTCCTCATTGGCTGAGACAGCAGTGCGGCGTTTTTGGCTTCCGCTGCTGTCAATCAAAGTGAGTAAGCCAATGAGGAAAGAAAGGACGGAGGAGGCGGGGCCGAGCTGCGGCTTCGTGTCTGAATGGCTCGGGTGACCCCATAGTAAGGGCAGGGGCCAGGAGCACCAAAGAGGGACCCGAGAAGAGGATCTGAGCTGCTCTGCGTACAACCAACTGCACAGAGAAGGTAAGTATAGCATGTTTGTTATTTTTATCGAATATAAAATGAGACTTTACAATCACTTTAACTGCACCAGCGTGAAAGACAGGCCCGAAGCAAAAAAATAAAAATAAAAAATAAGCGCAGGGCCGCATGATAGGGTTGACAGGAAGGGGTTAACTATTTGGGATCATGTAGAGGTCAGTTACTGGGATTGGTCAGTATAGGGTAGGAGGGGCTATATGCAGAGTAACACAGGGGGGGCTTATGTTTCATTGCAGCAGTGCCTCGTGGAACGTGAAGGAAGAAGAATCCCCTGCCCTCCCACCCTGGGGTGTGTCCAACGGTTGTTTTATGCAAAAAAAAAAAAACAAAAGGGAAACTGAAGTGATTTCTGCTTTGGCGGTTGGGGTCTTTGGAGGCGTTAAACAGTTTTTTGGTAAAGTGCATAGGGTGACCCATCTAAGGTATGGAGCCCTCTAGTGTATCTCGGTTAATAGTGGATTAACGGGGAAGTGGTAAAAAGGAGGTATCAGTGGTGAAGTGTGTTTGTCCCCGAGGTGGTGTTGCGCGGCTGGGGACCGTTTGAGTGTTGGCGCTGATACACAGTTTTAATTGGGTTTTTTGGTGCCTCCCAAGACCAGCCACCTTTATGTGGTACTGGATTATTTATGGTTTCTGTTGCAAGAAAATTTTATTTGGTTATTTGTTAATTTTTTGTCATGCCTGTCGGCCAGCTTCCTGCATGGGGGACTTGGACGCACTTTATGGCCAGCTCCGGGAGGCTGCTGCTTCCCGGGGCACGTCATGGCTGCAGGCACAGGTCTCCTGTTTGCTCCTCTGCAGGGGCGGACCAGCATTCCTCACGTGCTCTGAGGTCCTGGCCTCCAGAGCGTTACAGCCCCACAGTGTCTCCCCGAGCTGAGCGACTGTCCGGGAGCCCATTAGTGGACCCCCCAGGCTCGCCGACACAGCACTCTCCTGCTGCTGTCGGCGAGTGCCCTGGGAGGAATCCCCGTCTGCGGCGGAGCTCTTCCAGGCGGGGCCACGCCCACACCACGCCCCCAGGCCCCACCTGCTCATCGCGAGGCTCCAGGATGTGCGGCTGCCTCTGACAAGGAGATACGGTCTGTCAGGGCAGCCCGGCGGGGGAGAGCACAATCAACTGGCACGGTCAGTCGGAAGGAGCAGCTGGCAGCTCCACTCCGCGCATGCTCAGTGCGGCGGTATCCCCAGTGGCCAGTGGCAGGCAGGTCAGCGTGGGGAGACCCAGCAGGAAGAGGCCCAGGAGAGCAGAGGGCGGCTCGCGGTCATCTCAGCGGCAAGGGGGGGATGGCAATCAGCCTGGCCCCTCTGTGCCTTCCAGCTCCCTTCAGGACGGTGGGGAAGACAGGTCGGATGCCAGGTTGGAAGGGGAGCTGTCCAGCTCTGAAGATGGGGAGCTCCAGGACCATCGCCGGCGGTGGATTCGGGAACTGCACCTGAGGGGTTTTGTGCTGGTCAGCCTGGTGAGCCATTTACATTTACTAGTGCTTCTTTACAGTCTGCTTTAACTGCTTTGAATGAGTTGTTAGAGTTGGGGCCTAGCTGGGGGGGGGTCAAGGGGGTTTGGGGGTTTGCCTTGCAGGTCTGGGGTGTATCCCGCTCCCCACATAGCGGATCCAGGGTCCGCTGTGTCTGGTGCGGCTGTGGGCCTACAGGAATTTCTGGCTGGTTTACGATCGTTGGCCCAGCGCTTTGATGTGGGTGTGGTTGCCAGCGAGGCGCCTGTGGCGGCATGGAGGCCTGGGTCGGCTACTAGCTCAGTGGCTAGCGACGCAGTTTCCTCATCTGCGGAGAGCCAGGTGTTGTTGCCGGGGGCACCGTCACCTGTGCCGACCACGGGGGACAAGGCTGCGGATCCCAAGGGTGCAGGTAAGGTGGCAGACAATATCTGTCTCGCGGATTCCGAAATGTGTGAGGTGTATGTGTGCTTTGAGGGCCCCTTGGGGGCGCATCTCAAGCTGGAAGTTCAGGAAAATATTTGGAAGGATGAGTATGTAGAAATATTTACTTTGCTACCTTTAGAGAAATTTAACTTAGACAGTTTGAAGCCGGAGGGATCCAAGAAGGTAGACAAGGAGCGGCGGCGGTTCCGGCTGATTCCACGCATTTTTGGTAATTGGCTGCAAGCCTTTGCCATTTTTGCAAGTGTGGTAGGGGAAAAACATCCGGAGCATTGTTTGTTTTGCTATCTCGATGCTATCGGTGAGGCCCACCGGGTTTACGGTGGAGTTGCATGGCTTCGTTATGACGAGCAATTCCGTCAATGTAAGGCTGTCTGACCCTCCTTGCGCTGGGATCACAAGTACATCAGCTTGTCGATGCGTCTTATGACGTCGGCCCGGGCTTCATCGTCCTTTTTTCCGAGCGGGTGCGGCAGTCCAAATACCCCCGGGCAGCCGGCCGCTAAGCGCCGGGGTTTCTGTTGGCAATTTAATGAAGATTCGAGTCCGCGTGTCGCTTCAAGCACGAGTGCTCAGGATGTGGGGGCGCTCATCCCCTCTCCCCTCTCACGTTGTTTTAAGCAGGGCAGGGCCCGTTTCAGAGACGCTCCTAATAAGAGGGACGACGGCGGTAAGGGTGGAAAGGATGCGCCCTTTTCTAAGTAAGTATCCGGATCGGGTGGCCGCTCGATTTTTGGAGTCTGGGTTTTCGGTCGGTTTTATCATTCCGTACTCTCTTGGCCGTATCCCCCCAATGGCGGACAACTTGCGTTCTACGAAGGTGAATCCTGGGGTGGTGTCGGAAAAACTGGCTAAAGAGGTTGCGTTGGGACGCATGGCTGGGCCTTTCTCTCACCCCCCCCCCCCCCCCGGCCGATTTGGTGGTCTCTCCATTGGGATTGGTGCCTAAAAAGGAACCGCATAAGTTTCATCTTATTCATCACCTATCCTTTCCCAAGGGTGGTTTGGTTAACGATGGGATTGATCCGGGTGCCTGTGCAGTGTCTTACACTTCGTTCGACGCTGCCATTTTTTGGGTACGACATTATGGTAAGGGGGCTCTCCTTGCTAAAACAGACATTGAGGCCACTTTTCGGTTGCTACACGTCCATCCGCAAAGTTTTCACCTCTTGGGTTGCAGGTGGTTGGATTCCTTTTATGTTGACCGCTGTTTGCCCATGGGTTGCTCGATCTCGTTTGCATTTTTTGAAACGTTTAGCTCCTTTGTGTAATGGGTGGTACGTGAGGTGTCGGGGGTAAATTCAGTTATCCATTATTTGCACGACTTTCTGTGCATTGGCCCTCCTTCATCCAACTTGTGCGGAATACTGCTGGCCACGATACAACTTGTGGCGGAGCGTTTCAGTATTCCATTGGCTGCGGACAAGACTGAGGGCCTGACGGCGACACTTAGTTTTTTGGGGATAGTTATTGATTCTGTGGCCATGGAATGTCACTTGCCTGAGGATAAACTGCTCGACCTTAAAGCGAAAGTTTGCTTGTATGTTGGTAAGCGAAAAGTGCAACTTCTGCGGTTGCAATCCCTCATCCGCAAGCTCGCCTTTACGTGCCGCTATTATGCCAATGGGATACGTATTTAGCCGCTGCTTGTCGGCTGCTACCGCTGGGGTTGCCTCACCTCATCACTTTATTACCCTGACTGCAGATCTTAAGGAAGATTTGAGGGTCTGGTACGTTTTCTTGGAATCCTATCACAGTCGTTCCCTTTGGCAACAAGGCCCAGTCAGCAATTGGGATTTTGAATTATACACTGATGCTGCGGGTTCCACTGGCTATGGCACATTCCTCGGAGGCCTGTGGAGTGCAGAGCATTGGCCGGCTAAGTGGCTGGAGCCAGGGTTCTTGAGGAAATCTGGTCCTTTTGGAACTCTTTCCGGTGATTGTTGCGGTAGATCTGTAGGGGGCAGACTTCAGCAATAAAAAAGTGCGTTTGAACTGTGACAACATGGGGGTGGTGCAGGTTATTAATCGACTTTCTGGTTCTTCCCCGCAGGTTATTTGGTTGTTGCGTCACCTTGTCTTATGTTGCTTACAGTTGAATGTTTTCTTGTATGCTGTACATTTGCCAGGGGAGACTAACACATTGGTGGATTCTTTGTCTCTTCTTTGTTTCAGCTGGACAGGTTCCGGGAGTTGGCACCGGCTGCGGAGCAACACAGAGAGCCTTGTCCGCCGGAGCTGTGTCAAATTGCATTGGGGTTGCTGCTGGTTTGGTCAGACGATCAATGAGGCCACGTGGTCGGCCTATTTCAAGGTTTGGCAGGAATGGCGGGACTTTTTAACACAAGTGGGTGGGGGTCTGGTGAGTATGGACTCTTGCTCTCTCTTGTTGTATTTTATCTGTTTGAATTTTGAACATGGGGTGTTGACATCGGCCATCAACCCTGAGTTGGCAGGTTTGGCATTCTTGTTCAAACTGTTGGCAGTTCGGGATTTTACTAAGGACTTTGTTGTTAGGCAAGCCTTAAGGGGTTATAGGTGAGGTTCCCGATGGCCGGACGGCCGCCGTCCGGTCTCTTATGGTTTGCTGCAGGAGCTCTTAGGTCAGGTGAGTTGCACATGCTCCTCGGCGTATAAGTCGCTTTTGTTCACGACAGCCTTTGTTTTGGTGTTTTATGGGGCGTTCCGGAGAGTTGGTTAGCCCTTCGAGGGGGGTTCAAGGGGGTCTGCTGGCCAGGAAGGTAAGTTGTTCCTATTCTTCAGTGGTGATATTCCTTGGGCTTTCCAAAACCGATCAAGCGGGCACAGGTACGTATGTGCGCCTGTATCGGGTGCGTGGTTCCCCACTTTGCCCTGTGTCAGTTGTGGAGGGCTTTCGCCGGTCTCGCCCACTGCTGGAGGGCTCCTTCCTTATGCATCAGGATGGATCGGCTCTAAGTTCCAGTTTGTATCCGTATTCTGGCAATGTCTGTCCGCTTTGGGTTATGAGGCCAGCAGTTACTCTTCACAATCCTTCCGCATCGGGACGGCTACGGAAGCCGCCAGGTGGGGTTTGGATGAATCTATTTTTAAGCGTATAGGCAGGTGGGAATCTAATCGTTTTAAGTTATACGTGCGTCCTCACTTGATTTAAGCCATGTACTGGGTTATTGGTCTTGTTAATGTGGGGGTTGTGCTTTGGTATTGTTTGTTTCTGTCATGTTTCTTTGCTGTCTTTTCGTTACAGACGGAGCTGCATGCCTCGTGTGGATTTTGGGGCATTCTTTTGTGTTCTGGGGGGGCTAAGGTCCGGCCCAATGGGCAGCAATTCGGTTTCCCCAGGGCAGAGGCCACACTTAGGTGGATAGGTGTGCCGGGTTTGCGCTGGTGCAGGGTCCTGCTGGAAGTGCATCGCTTCGTCCGGCTTGACAGGGTACCGGGTATCTTGGTGCTGCACGTGGGGGGGTAACGACCTGGGGATTCGGTCCATGAGTCACCTCATCCGGGATATAAAATTTGATTTTCTTAGGCTGCACACCACCTTCCCAGATATGATCGTGCTTTGTTCAGAAATCGTCGGCCGCACTTCTTGCCATTTTGCAAGGTCGGTTGCGAAGCTGAACAAGGCACGCATTAAGGTTAACACGGCTGTTAGCCGGCTCGTAATCCGCAATGGGGGTTTGGTTGTTAGGCATCTGGATCTGGAGGCAGATACCTGGCGGTATCTACAAAGCGATGTAGGGCATCTGAATGCAGTGGGGACAGACTTGTGATTTCTTGGCATTCAAGATGGTATCCAAAGAGCTCTGGGATTGTGGAGGGGCTCACAGATGTAAGACTTTACACCTGTGCGCTGTGGCGATTGGGGTCTTTGGAGGCGTTAAACAGTTTTTTGGTAAAGTGCATAGGGTGACCCATCTAAGTTATGGAGCCCTCTAGTGCAGCCCTCAAAAATTCCACTCGCCTGCTTGCATTTTGCGAGTGGATCGATGAACAGGGCGAGTAAGAACAGGGCTGTACTGTAGGGATAATATGCAGCTCCTCCGTTCAGCCTGCCCCTCCTGTCACAAGGCTGTGTGTGTGTGTGTGTTTCATAGCCCATTGAGCAGCTCCCCCCCTCCAGGAATGGGAGAGGCTGCATCTCCCGCCCCCCTCTCTCTCTCTCCCTGTGCCTGCCCACACACTCAGTGCAGCCGTGCCTGTGTGAAGGAGATGTGTGGGCGGGAAAGTTTCATTAGCAGCCAGCAGCTACATGGTGAACATCTCTGACTGAGTGAGTAAGATGAGCACTGTGACCGGACTTACTCCTCCCTACCCTGTCACCCCCCCCCCAGTGGTGGCCGGTTCATAGGAGGCGCAGGGGCGACGCCCCCCCAATCTGTGCCAAAGAAAAATAAATAAATAAAAAATAAAAAAATTAACATTTGCAGCTCACTAGGGGCGCTGGGCCTACTACGGTCTATGGGGGGGTTGCACCCCACGTGGCGGCCTTCTGGGGGTCATCGGGGCGCAGAGCAATGCGCCCTGACACTCCCCACTTTAGTGTTGTCCTGGCTGTGAGTGGTCCAGACTCCAGCCTGGACCAATCATACAGGAGGACATCCAGGGTGACGTGACGTGTGGGGGCGGTGCATGCGTCAGTTACTCACCGTCCCAGCGTCACGTTATCACCTTCCCGCCCGCCGTCAGACCAGAGAGGAGGAGCAGCAGGCTGGCGCATGATCGAGGAGGAACTGGAAGAAGAGGTCGTCTTGTCTCAGTAGTCCCGTCAGCAGCAGCACGCCAGACACGGCACCAGTGTGAGTCGCTCCAGTCGTCATGATGGAGAGCCAGCCCAGGAGGTAAGTGAAGTGATGCCTCAGGGGGGGGCCCACACTGTTTTGAAGGGGGCACGCACGCTGGTCTCTGCATTGATGAGGGCAGGCAAACTGGTCACTGCATTGATGGGGGCACGGCAAGCTGGTCACTGCATTGATGGGGGCATGCAAGCTGGTCACTGCATTGATGGGGGCACGGCACGCTGGTCACTGCATTGAATGGGGGCATGCTGTGGTAACTTTGCATTGATGGGGGCATGCTGTGGTAACTCTGCATTGAATGGGGGCATGCTGTGGTAACTCTGCATTGAATGGGGGCATGCTGTGGTAACTCTGCATTGAATGGGGGCACGCTGTGGTAACTCTGCATTGAATGGGGGCACGCTGTAGTAACTCTGCATTGAATGGGGGCACGCTGTAGTAACTCTGCATTGAATGGGGGCACGCTGTAGTAACTCTGCATTGATGGGGGCACGCTGTAGTAACTCTGCATTGATGGTGGCATGCTGTGGTAACTCTGCATTGAAAGGGGACACACTATACTTTGATTACTGAAGGCCCCTTTCACACTTTTGTGACCTCAAAGTCATGCAATTTTTTGCAGCGTTTTTTGCTGCAAAGCAATGCCTATTAGATTTTTCCTGTTTGCGCCCCCCCAAAAACTTTGAGCACCAGCCGCCACTGCCCCCCCCCTCTGTCATCACCCCCCTCTGCCCCTGTCATCACCCCCCTCTGCCCCTGTCATCACCCCCCTCTGCCCCTGTCATCACCCCCCTCTGCCCCTGCCATCTTCCCCCCCTCTGTCCCTGTCACCTCCCCCGCTCTGTCCCTGTCACCCCCCCTCCACCTCCCACCCTCTGTCCCTGTCACCACCCCCCCCTCTGTCCCTGTCACCACCCCCCCCCCTCTGTCCCTGTCACCCCTCTGTCCCTGTCATCTTCCCCCCTCTGTCCCTGTCACCCCCCCCTACACATCCCCCCCTCTGTCCCTGTCACCTCCCCCCCTCTGTACCTGTCATCCCCCTGTCCCTGTCACCTCCTGCCTCTCCCTGTCATCTTCCCCCCTCTGTCCCTGTCATCTTCCCCCCTCTGTCCCTGTCATCTTCCCCCCTCTGTCCCTGTCATCTTCCCCCCTCTGTCCCTGTCATCTTCCCCCCTCTGTCCCTGTCATCTTCCCCCCTGTCCCTGTCACCCCCTCTCACTCTCCCTGTCACCCTCTCTCTTTCTCTCTGTGTCACCCCTTCCTTCTCTCTCTCCCTGTCACCCCATCTCTATCTCTGTAGATTTTAAATTCATCAAAAAACTCTAGGTCTTTCTGACTAAAATTTCAGTAGCGCAGGGATGGTGGTAACCTCTTACCATTCATACAATAGGTTCAATTGAATCACTGCGGGTGCTGATGTACCACAATGAAAATATAATAAACCAAACAATTATAAATCTAAACTTCACAGACAACCCATATGAAAGAAAAATATATTTCCAATATATTTAGGTGAAAAATATTTTAGAAATATATTGAATATGGCCAAAATTGTAGCATTTCAAATATATTTCCAATATATTTGGGGAAAATAAAAAATGTTTTTTTTAAAAATATATTTAAAATATATTTTTCTTCCATGTGGGAAGTAAATGCATAAGATGAATGCATAAATAAAATAAAATAAAATCAATAAGAGTCCATCAAAAGTCCATTAAACTTGAAATACATGGATGCGGAGGAAACTGTTTATCCATAAAGGGTCACTAGTGTAGGGCGTCCACATCGTTTACTAGCAACAAGGGAGAGGAGCACCGAGTGACTGATCTACCCAGTGTGGAACCATAGGCGGTTACCGGTGTCTACTGAGGGTGTCTACTGAGCCCCATTCTTGGAGTTTTATATGTTTCTTTCATGTGCAAAGCAATCTGCCAAAAGTGAGTGTGATATTTGAAGTTTTATGAATACATTTTATGTTTGAAATGGTATCACGCTATTGGAGGCTTTCTGTTTTTGTCATCCATATACATTGGTTGAGAGGAGTTGTCGGCAGTATATCAGGGGATCTGGATCGGAGGAACCATTATTGTATCACATGCTATATGTGCCTGTTCCGGCACATTGCTGGTGGCAAGCAAGGGTGTTCCCTATAAACCTACACTAGTGACCCTTTATGGATGAACAGTTTCCTCCTGCTCCATGTACTTCAAGTTTAATGGACTTTTGATGGACTCTTATTGATTCTATTTTATTTTATTTATGCATTCATCTTATGCATTTACTTGTCTGTGAAGTTTAGATTTACAGTATAATTGTTTGGTTTATTATATTTGCATTGTGGTACATCAGCACCCGTAGTGATTCAACTGAACCTATTGTATGAATGGCAAGAGGTTACCACCATCCCTGCTCTACTAAAATTTTAGTCAGAAAGACCT
This sequence comes from Pelophylax lessonae, assembly GCF_965119305.1. Taxonomy (NCBI): domain Eukaryota; kingdom Metazoa; phylum Chordata; class Amphibia; order Anura; family Ranidae; genus Pelophylax; species Pelophylax lessonae. The sequence continues at coordinate 715,124,657 of NC_138768.1, forward strand.
AGAGTTTTTTGATGAATTTCAATTCTACATATTAACTATTAAGTAGCAGCATTTGTGATATTGATTTATCTATATATTTTTTCTTTGACCTTTAAGCGCAGAGGATCACACAACAGTCTATAATTTATAGTCTATTTATAGTGGTATTTCTACACCATCTCTATCTCTCTCTCTCTCTCTGTCACCCCCCTCTCTCCCTCCGCGCCACCCCCCTCTCTCCCTCCGTGTAACACCCCCCTCTCTCCCTCCGTGTCAACCCCCTTTCTCCCTCCTTGTCACCCCCCCTTTCTCCCTCCGTGTCACCCCCCCTCTCTCCCTGTGTCACCCCCTCTCTCTCTCTCCGTGTCACCCCCCTCTCTCTCTCTCCGTGTCACCCCCCTCTCTCCCTGTGTCACCCCCTCTCTCCCTGTGTCACCCCCTCTCTCTGTGCCCCCCCTTTCTCTCCATGTCACCCCCCTCTCTCCCTCTCTCTGTGTCACCCCCCTCTCTCCGTGTCATCTCCCTCTCCCTCTCTCCGTGTCATCTCCCTTCTCTCCGTGTCAGCCCCCTCTCTCTCCCCGTCACCCCCTTTGCCTCTCTCAGTGTCAGCCCCCTCTCTCTCCCTGTCACCCCCTCTCTCTGTTAACCCCCCCCCCCCCTTGTCTCTCTCTGTCAAACCCCCTCTCTCTCTCGGTTGTTGTTAATATTTCTTTTTGTAACTTAATTCTGAATAAAATATTGAACAGTGTCATTTTATGAGATATTTTATGAGGGCGTGTTTAGGGGCGGAGCAGGGTAGGGTTTGGGTGGGGCAACAAGTGGCGAGTAACTCTTAAGGCCTGGCTAGTAGCTCAGGACTTGAAATTGTGAGGCCTGCTCTAGTGTTTCCCGGTTAATAGTGGATTAACGGGGAAGTGGTAACAAGGAGGTATCAGCGGTGAAGTGTGTTTGTCCCCAAGCCGGTGTTGCACGGCTGGGGACCGTTTGAGTATTGATGCTGATACCCAATTTTAATTGTTTTTTTTGTGCCTCCCAAGACCAGCAACCTTTATGTGGTACTGGATTATTTATGTTTTCTGTTGTAAGAAAATGTAATTTGGTTATTTGTTAATAAAAAAGACTACTAGGCCAAAATATTTCTCCATCCTGGTGTCACTGGTATTTTTTCAGAGTCAGATATAATGGGCAGGGTGGGTATTTTTAATATTAATTGTATGCCTCTGTTATACCCTAATCAAGACAGGCCCGAAGCAAAAAAATAGAAATAAACGCAGGGCCGCTTGATAGGGTTGACAGGGACACTGATAGGAAGGGGTTAACTATTTGGGATCATGTAGAGGTCAGTTACTGGGATTGGTCAGTATAGGGTAGGAGGGGCTATATGCAGGGTAACACAGGGGGGCTTATGTTTCATTGCAGCAGTGCCTCGTGGAACATGAATGAAGAAGAATCCCCCGCCCTCCCGCCCTGGGGTGTGTCCGACGGTTGTTTTATGCAAAAAGAAAAAAACAAAAAATAAAACAAAAGGGAAACTGAAGTGATTTCTGCTTTGGCGGTTGGGGTCTTTGGAGGCGTTAAACAGTTTTTTGGTAAAGTGCATAGGGTGACCCATCTAAGGTATGGAGCCGTCTAGTGTATCCCCGTTAATAGTGGATTAACGGGGGAAGTGGTTACAAGGAGATATCGGTGGTGAAGTGTGTTTGTCCCCGAGCCGGTGTTGCGCGGCTGGGGACCGTTTGAGTATTGACGCTGATACACAGTTTTAATTGAGTTTTTTGGTGCCTCCCAAGACCAGCAACCTTTATGTGGTACTGGATTATTTATGGTTTCTGTTGTAAGAAAATGTTATTTGTTAATAAAATGGCCTACTAGGCCAAAATTTTTCTCCAGCCTGGTGTCACTAGTATTTATTCATAATCAGATATGGGCAGGGTGGGTAATTTTAATATTGAGTGTATGCCTCTGTTTTACCCTAATCAAGGGCCTTTTCTGTGCAGTATACAACAGATTGCATAATAGTAGTGAGACTGTGTGCAAGTAATGAATTGTCCATCAGTACATAATGATAAAGCAACTTCACACATTCATGAAAAAATGCTAAAATAGGATTCAGGGTCATGGCTGTTTTTGGAATGGTTTTATGTTGCAGGTTGTTTCAGAGAGCAACTGAGACTTTTTGAAGCCTATTTATCTGTACAGCTTTCCCTTTGATGACGCTAGGTCAAAGTCTCACTTTGGAACTGCTGTAAAACAATTAGAAATAAACTGTAATTACCCAGCCATAAATACAATTTATTGAAGGAGTATAGTCTGTTCACTTAGCAAGTGTATGTTTACTTTGCAGATTGATTATTAGTAAATTATTAAAAGGGTAACCACTTTGGTGGGGGAAAAAATAGCAAATAAAGAAAAAATAATATAGTGTATACAATTGTGACACAAGTTATATTGTGACTGAATCTTTTTAAAAATGATCTTTCCTTTGCAATCTGCAGCCACTGTAATTTTTTAAAAATGCAATACAACATGGTGCCCTGGAACTGTTTTGTACACAGAATGTGTACTGACCACACCCAAGAAACATAATTTCCTGGTTGTGTGATTGTCTCACCGATTTTCCCAGAAGTCTTACAGATACAAGTCATATTTCAGGCATCCCCTGGAACGATGGTGATTTTGGTGAGATACTCCCAATACGAAATTATGTCTAAAGGGATGCAGGCCCAGCAGATTTCGTCATTAGTGCTCTGCAGCTGCACAGCTGATTGATAAATATGAAACCACTCCCATTAGACCTACTCAGCACAAGGGAACAGAGGAAAAAACAGGGATTTCTTCAGAATGACAAAAGGTAGGAATCTGAAACAAAGATTGTTACAGTCATTGCAATGCATAGAGAACACCCAGAGGGGAATGTTTTTTTCTCAACAAAAGTGGAGTTACGCTTTAAACCTGTGTTCACTTTAGGCTGCTTTCACACTGCTCCATTGAAAAAACATGGTAAAAAACGGAAATGCCTTTTTTCTGCATTTCCAGTGCATTTTGCACCTGAGAAAAAAAGGACATGTGGCTTGAAAAATGCAACCGCGGATGTGTTGTTGCAGTGTTTTTGATGAGTTTACCTTGCAATTCAATGGAGAGGTGCGTTTTTGGTACTGCACCAAACATACACCAAAAAATGCAAAACACAACTGACCAGCGACTGGCAAAAACGGAAGAAAAACAAATCAATGTGAAAGGGGCTTTAGATACCCAATAATGTGTGTTTAAAATTAAATAAAAAAATGAATTTTTTCTAGGGAGTTATATATTTAAAGTGGAAATAAATTCTCCAAAAAAAAACAAAAAACACTGACAAGCATTGTGAACACTGAGAGTGTAGGTGTGGTGCAGTGTGGTCGAGCATCTGTTGAATGGGGACAGAATCCGACCTGGACGTCTAGTGCCCAATCTGGAAAGTGTTTTAACACTTTCCCTTCTCATTAGGAACCTCTCCCTAACGCAAATATTGTCCCTGACAGACAAATTACCTGTCCCTAGTCTGCCAACTCACAAAATGCACACCAAGTCTGGGAGTCAGGGCCTTAAAATAAGCTCTGCCTCACACATGATGGTTGCTAGAGTCACATGGGGCGGCAGCAGCTAATTGATTTGCTTCCCCAGTGAAACCATAGAAGAACCATGTTCCCTCAGGCTTCCTCTCCAGCTGCAGTGCTGCTACAGAATAACGTCACCTGCAGGGGAGAAAGTAGACAGCACCTGCCTACACAAGCAGAGAGTGGTCTGTCCTATTAGATTGCATTCAGCATGGATCCCATCACCGAGATTGGTTAGTAAAATACTCCTGTTGATTTTGTTGATGAGGGTGAGAAGGCGGAGACAACGGGAAGAAAAGCAAACCAGTCATCGATAAAGAATACAGTCTTTGTTGTCGCAGCATCTTTCTTCAGAATCCTTTGCAAGTATGTATGAGGAGCTTTGAAAATATGCTGACCGATTTCTACATTTTATGAGGATGTCCATCGGTACCTTTGATGAGCTTCTTGAACATCTGCGACCAAGGACTGGATTCTCGCATGGACACCAAACTGAGAATGAGTATGTGAGCTGAAGAACATCTTGTCACACTCAGGTATGTTATTCTAAACATGACAAAAATTCTCTGTATAAATATATATAATTTTTTTCAAGTATTTTTTACATAGGGAAATTTATCTTTTTTTTCCCTAAACCAAATAAGCGAAAAAACATCACCTCTCAAAGGATAAATGCATCCACATAGTCCCATTAATATGCAAAATATGGAACACTCAGGTTTTTTCAGCTGGAATGCTATGTCACTGCAGCCCTCTTTGGACTGGGGATCTCAACTAGCAACTGTAAAGACAACAAACCACCTAGTACATTACCAAAAGCTTTTACTAAACTGAAATGCAAATAACAATTGAATACTCACAAAATTCATAAGATACGGGCAGTAAATGACGCCAAAGACCAGTGGTAATGGAGTGTCACTAAATCATAGCTCTGAAGAAGGGGGTGTGTCCTCTGAAACCTATATCTTATCCTTTTTGTGAGTATTTAACTGACATTTGTCTTTCAGTTTAATAAAAGCTTTTAGTAATGCACTAAGCATTTGCGCCCTCCTGTGTGTTCTTTTTACAGGAAATATCAGTCCATTCCTTTTTGCCAGAGTGTTAGGTGTATTCTTGGACTCTTTTTAGCCCCACGTCCAATCACTGTCCAAATCTTGCCATTTCAATCTCCATAACATTTCCAAAATATGTCCGTTCCTAACCAATGATACCACAAAGCTTCTAATTCACTTCTTAGTTATCTCTCGCTTTGACTATTGTAACTTCCTCTTTATTGGCATAACTTTACACAGCAGTGTTAATTTTGGCATCAAATTTCGATTTTGTTTTAGTTATAGACTTTTGATTAAAATACCATTTAAGTTTTAGTCCCATTTTAGTCATCTGCCATTGTTTTAGTTTTAGTCGTATTTTAGTCGACCAAAATCTCCAATACATTTTAGCCATATAAAATCATTTTAGACAACTAAAATTGAATGTGTTTAGTTAAATTGTAATGCAATTCTATAGAATTTCCAAACTCATTATATACTCCTGGATTAAAAAAATCCAATATCATGTTATTATTTATGGTATTAAGGTTTGAACATACTCACAGATACAGATATGGCCACACTGGGGAGGCCTGTAATGCTGCACAGTGTTCTGGACAGTGGTCTGAGGAGGCCTGTAATGCACAGAGTAACACTAGAGCGGTACTAGACCTACTGATTACCAACAATACAGACCTGCTCACGGATATAGAAATACGGGGCAACTTAGGAAACAGTGACCATAGGTCAATTCGTTTCAGTATTAATCATAGTAATAGGAAACACAAAGGTAATATAAGGACACTGAATTTAAAAAGAGCCAATTTCACAAAACTGCGCTCGCTGCTAGAAAATATCAAATGGGATAGAACCCTGGGAACAAAGAACATGGAGGAAAAATGGGAGTGCTTCAAGAGCAAACTAAACAAAGGGATTGGCCAGTGCATTTCAAAGGGTAATGAATTTAAAAGAGCAAAACTAAACCCTGGGTGGCTAAACTCCAACATAAAAATGCATATTAACCACTTAAGCCCCGGAGGATTTGGCTGCTCAAAGACCAGGCCCTATTTTGCGATTCGGCACTGCGTGATTTTAACGGACAATTGCGCAGTCGTGTGATGCTGAACCCAAATTAAATTGGCGTCCTTTTTTTCCCCACAAACAGAGCTTTCTTTTGGTGGTATTTGATCACCTGTGCGATTTTTTATTTTATGCGCTATAAACAAAAAAAGAGCGACAATGCTAAAAAAAAAACAATATTTTTCACTTCTATATAACATTCCCAATAAAAAAAAAATCTAATTTTTTAGGATCATTTGTATTCTGCTACATATTTTTGGTAAAAAAACCCTAATAAGTGTAAATTGATTGGTTTGCGCAAAAGCTTTTGCGTCTACAATATGAAATTCTCAAAAAAAAAAATGTAAAAATCAAAATTTTTTAACATTTCAGACCAGTTTGTTTTCTGCTACATATTTTTGGTAAATAAAAATCGCAATAAGCATATTTTGATTGGTTTGCGCAAAAGTTATTGCGTTTACTAACTACGGGAAAGATTTATGTCATTTTTATTGTTTGTTTCTTTTTTTTTTTTACTAGTAATGGCGGCGATCTGCGATTTTTTTTGCAGGACTGCGACATTGCAGCAGACAGATCGGACCCCTGACTGACATTTTTGACACTTTTGGGAGTACCAGTGACAATACTACAGTAATCAGTGCTATAAATATGCACTGTTACCGTAAAAATGACACTGGCAGGGAAGGGGTTAACTTTATTGGTGATCAGTGGGTTAAATGTATCCCTAGGGGCGTGATTCTAACTGTGGGGGCGTGGCTTGTGATGTAACCACAGAGACATATGATCCTACATAGCAGGATCGCATAACCTCTGTGCTTACATCAGGGAGAATGACAGACGGCTGTGTTTACATCAGCCGTCTGTCCTTCTCCCTCACCTGTTGAAGATCGAGAGCCGCCGGACACACGCGCGGGGAAGGCAGGGAATGAGAGCGTGGGCGGGAACGAGAGCAGGGGCGGGAACGAGAGCAGGGGCGGGAACGAGAGCAGGGGCGGGAGCGCGCCTGGGTCTACGTCGCTTTGCCCAGGAGCGGCTGACTGCCGCAGTAAATAGTCGTGCAGTGGTCGGCAAGTGGTTAATACTAAAGAAAAGGCCTTCAAAAAATACAAGGCTGAGGGGTCATTAGCAGCATTCAAGCATTACAAAGAGTGTAATAAGAAATGTAAAGGCGAAATCAAGGTGGCTAAAATAGAACACGAGAGACATGTAGCGGAAGAGAGTAAAGAAAAACCCCAAGAAATTCTTTAAGTATATGAATAGTAAGAAAGCGATGCCAGAACACATTGGCCCCATAAAAGACGACAAAGGAAATCTGGCCACACAGAGGACAGAGAGAAGGCGAAAGTGTTAAATAATTTCTTCTCTTCAGTCTTACCAAAAGAATTGGGGGGCTAATCTAACCCAGCTTGTAAGGCCAAACTAAATAATACATCTCAGGAAGTACTCCCATGGCTAACAGAGGATAGACTTAGAACTAAACTAGAGAAACTTAACATAAATAAATCACCGAGACCAGATGGCTTGCACACGCGGGTTCTTAAAGAGCTCAGCCACGTGATAGCCAGACCATTATTCTTGATCTTTAAGGATAGTCTACAGACGGGTATGGTGCCAGCTGATTGGAAAAAAGCCAACATGGTACCAATATTTAAAAAAGGGCAGAGATATATCCCGGGTAACTATAGGCCGGTCAGCCTAACATCAGTAGTCTGCAAGATTTTGGAGGGGATGTTAAGGGACCACATACAAGACTTTAGTAATGAAAATGGTATTATTAGTAGTATTCAGCATGGATTCATGAAAAATCGTTCTTGCCAAACCAATCTATTAACCTTCTATGATGAAGTGAGCTGCCACCTAGATAAAGGTAAGCCTGTGGATGTGGTGTATCTGGACTTTGCAAAGGCCTTTGACACCGTTCCCCACAAACGCTTACTGTACAAACTAAGTAAGGTAGGTATGGACCATGAGGTGAGTACCTGGATAGAGAACTAGCTCCAGGGGAGAGTCCAGAGGGTGGTGATTAATGGGGAGTACTCGAATTGGGCGGGTGTGGAAAGTGGGGTCCCCCAAAGTTCTGTCCTGGGGCCAATCCTGTTTAATTTATTCATAAATGATTTAGAGGAGGGAATATCTAGTACAATCTCAGTATTTGCGGATGATACTAAACTAAGCATGCCAATATCTTCTATGCAGGATGTGGAAACCTTTCAAGCGGACCTGAACAAAATAATGGGGTGAGCAACTACATGGCAGATGAGGTTTAATGTTGAAAAATGTAAAGTAATGCACTTGGGTGCCAGAAACCAGAAAGCAAGCTACTCACTAGGGGGGGAACCTCTGGGTGAATCTAAGATGGAAAAGGACCTGGGAGTACTAGTGGACAACAGGCTTGACAGTGGCATGCAATGCCAAGCCGCTGCAAGCAAAGCCAACAAAATACTGGGATGTATAAAAAAGGGGATTCACTCCAGAAATAAAGGAATTATTCTCCCACTCTACAAGACTCTGGTCCGGCCACATCTGGAGTATGTTGTCCAGTTCTGGGCACCGGTCCTCAGAAAGGATGTGCTGGAACTGGAGAGAGTCCAGAAAAGGGCAACAAAATGAATTAGGGGAATGGAGGACATCAGCTATGAGGAAAGACTACAAGCACTGAACTTATTCTCTCTGGAGAAGAGACGCTTGAGGGGGGATATGATATCAATGTACAAATACTGTACTGGTGATGACCCTAGCATAAGGAACAAACTTTTCAGAGAAAGGAAATACAATAAGACACGAGGCCACTCACTAAAACTAGAGGAAAAGCGGTTTAACCTTAAAATGCGTAAGGGGTTCTTCACTGTCAGAGCAGTAAGGATGTGGAATTCTCTTCCACAAGCAGTAGTATCAGCAGGAAGCATCGATAGTTTCAAAAAACTATTAGATGGGCACCTTAAAGACCACAACATACAGGGGTATTCAATGTACGGTTAACAGAAAACACACACACACACATCATAGATTGAACTGGATGAACTGATGTCTTTTTTCAGCCTCACAAACTATTTAACTATGTAACTATGTAACCTAGTCTCAAAATACCAACCAAACCGTTCTCTCCACTCTTCCCAAAACCTCCTCCTCTCTAGCTTACTCATCACTTCTCTGGAGCCTCTCCCATCCTCTGGTACTCCTTACCCCAATCAGTTTGACTATCTCTTACTCTATCCACCTTTAGGCGATGCCTAAAAACTCTTCTCTTTAGAGAAGCCTATCCTGCATCTAACTAATAAACGTAACAAATAAACTGTCTTTACATTCTCCATCAGCTCATCCCCCACAGTTATTACATTTTGTATCACTTGACCCTCTCTCTTAGGCCTCTTTCACACGGCCGCTCCGTATGTCCGTATATCACCCCCTCCGTTTGCAGGTGATATACGGACATAATACATGTCAATGGGATTGCGGATGTCAGCGGATGACCGAAAAGGATGGAACGGAACAGAACCCTATTTTTCTTGTTAAAAAACGGAATGGATGCAAAATCGGATGTCAGCGGTGTCATCCGCTGACATCAGCAATCCCCATAGACATACATTATTTCCGTATATCATGCGCAAACAGATGGGATGATATGCGGACATACGGAGCGGATGACACAAGTGTCATCCGTGTCCGTAAAAAAAAAAAAAAAAAAAAAAAGTGGCGGAGCGGAAGAAAAAATCGGAGTGAAAGAGGCCTTAGATTGTAAGATTATATTAAGCAGATTTATCTTGACAGAACTGATCATGGGATCATTTTTTAACCCTTTCATCCCCCTCCTCTCTTGTACGTTTATTCTCCATCCTCCCACTGTATGTGTCCTGTACATTAACCACTTTACCACCGGAGGATTTTGCTGTCTTACGTCCAGGCCACTTTTTGCGATTCGGCGCTGTGCGACTTTAACTGACAATTGCGCGGTCGTGCGACGCCGTACCCAAACAAAATTTACATCCTTTTTTTCCCACAAACAGAGCTTTCTTTTGGTGGTATTTGATCACCTGTGCAATTTTTACTTTTTGCGCTATAAACAAAAAAAGAGCGTTTTTTTTTGAAAAAATAACAATATTTTTAACATTTTTTTTATATGAAATTCCCCCCCAAAAAAATGTAAAAATCAAATTTTTTAAAAATTTTTGGCCAATTTGTTTTCTGCTACATATGTTTGGTAAAAAAAAAAAATCACGATAAGCGTATTTTGATTGGTTTGCGCAAAAGTTATTGCGTTTACTAACTAAGAAAGATTTCTGTCATTTTTGGTGTTTTTTTTTTTAACGAGTAATGGCGGCGATCTGCGATTTTTTTTTTTTGCGGGACTGCGACATTGTGGCGGACAGATCGGACCCTTGACTGACATTTTTGACACTTTTGGGGGTACCAGTGACATTACTGCAGTAATCAGTGTTATATATATGCACTGTTACTGTAAAAATGACACTGGCAGTGAAGGGGTTAATTTTATTGGAGTGGGAGGTTAATGTATGCCTGGTGCTTACTGACGTGTGGGGGGGGGGAGGTGACTGAGTGATAGAAGGACAGATCGGATGTTCAGCTATGCTGAACACTCCGATCTGTCAGTCCCTGTCACTTAGGAGATCCGCCCGCTCTGTTTACACAAGCGGGCGGATCTCCTCACTCGATTCCCCGACGATCGGGGCAGAGCAGCGGCGATCGCCGCCGCTCCTCCCCTGGCCCGACTCCCGCTGTGAATGAAAACAGCGGGAGCGCGCCTCCTACAGGGGGAGGAGTCCAGCGACGTAGGTCTACGTCGCTGGACGGGAACGAGCCACTGTGCCGCAGTAGCAGCACAGTGGCTGGGGGTAAAGTGGTTAACCTGATCACCTCCTTTTCCCTTCATTTATGAATGAACTGTACATTATTGTAGTGCTGTATATAGTCCACCATTACCAAGCTCCATGTTTTAACCATTTATTTTTCTAGCATGCTTTTTCATTTTAAAAAAAGTGTCTACGTTCAAAAGGGGGTCATTTTGGAGGTGTACGTACTCTCCTGGCATTTTTATTTGATCTGTTTTTTAACAAAGTAGGAGAAACTGTTTTTTTTTTTTTTGTTTGGATTTTTTGTTTTAAAATAAACAATGGTTATTAGATATCACCAAAAGTAAGTTCTGCCTCATTAAAAAAATATTTAAAATACATTTGGGTACAGCATTCCATGCCTGCATAGTTGTCAGTCAAAATACCACATCACTGAAAATGTAATAATAATGGTAATAAAGAGGTATTTCAGGCTGGTACTGAGGTGGTTAACCTGGATTGAACTCCAGCAACTTGTTTTGACATGCCTCTGCAGTGAGTCAGCCCAGTTATGAAACTTTTACTGGTTTGCGCAAGACAGATCTTTTACTAATAGTATTTCATCTTATGTTTTATTGCTTTGATTATATGTTATCAACAGTGTAATTGGGTTGAATATTCCAGTTACACAGCTTTATCAATTTTCTAAAGCCAACTTTAATGGTACAAGGGAGTAATGAAGTCAGCTGTTGTATTGGAAGAGTTTAGCAAAGCTTGTGTTGGAGCTCTTCAAACTCCATTCATAACTGTTTTTTTTTTTAGAATATTCCCTATAGGTTTGTCTATAGATTGGGGTTATAGGTTTTATTTGTTGGGGAGGGCTTGGTTGTGCTGGAAGGTCCCATTATACTGTAGTAAGTCCTTACACAATGTATGTCTTTATTAAACTACAGTATCTCACAAAAGTGACTACACCCCTCACATTTTTGGTAAATATTTTATTCTATCTTTTCATGTGACAATGCAGAATAAATGACACTTTGCTACAATGTAAAGTAGTGAGTGTACAGCTTGTATAACAGTGTAAATTTGCTGTCCCCTCAAAATAACTCAACACACAGCCATTAATGTGTAAACCGCTGGCAACAAAAGTGAGTACACCCCTATATGAAAAAGTCCAAATTGGGCCCATTTAGCCATTTTCCCTCCCCGGTGTCATGTGACTCGTTAGTGTTACAAGGTCTCAGGTTGAAATGGGGAGCAGGTGTGTTAAATTTGGTGTTATCGCTCTCACTCTCTCTCATACTGGTCACTGGAAGTTCAACATGGCACCTGATGGCAAAAAACTCTCTGAGGATCTGAAAAAAAGCATTGTTACTCTACATAAAGATGGCCTAGGCTATAAGAAGATTACCAAGACACTGAAACTGAGCTGCAGCACAGTGGCTAAGACCATACAGCTGTTTAACAGGACAGGTTCCACTCAGAACAGGCCTCCCCATGGTTGACCAAAGAAGTTGAGTGCACGTTCTCAGTGTCATATCCAGAGGTTGTCTTTGGGAAATAGACATGAGTGCTGCCAGCATTGATGCAGAGGTTAAATGGGTGTGGGGGGTCAGCCTGTCAGTGCTCAGACCATACACCACACACTGCATCAAATTGGTCTACATGGCTGTCGTCCCAGAAGGAAGTCTCTTCTAAAGATAATGCACAAGAAAGCCTGCAAACAGTTTGCTGAAGACAAGTAGACTAAGGACATGGATTACTGGAACCATGTCCTGTGGTCTGATGAGACCTAGATAAACTTATTTGGTTCAGATGGTGTCAAGCATGTGTGGCAGCATCCAGGTGAGAAGTACAAAGACAAGTGTGTCTTGCCTACAGTCAGACATGCTGGTGGGAGTGTCATGGTCTGGGGCTACATGAGTGCTGCCGGCAATGAGCAGCTACAGTTCATTGAGGGAACCATGAATGCCAACATGTACTGTGACATACTGAAGCATAGCATGATCCCCTCCCTTCGGAGCCTGGGCCGCAGGGCAGTATTACAACATTATAATGACCCCAAACACACCTCCAAGACGACCACTGCCTTGAGCAAGGTCTCTAACATCCACCAACTCCGTGATGTCGTCATGGAGGAGTGGAAGAGAACTCCAGTGGCAACCTGTGAAGCTCTGGTGAACTCTATGCCCAAGAGGGCTAATACAGTGCTGGAAAATAATGGTGGCCACACAAAATTTTGATACTTTGGGTCGAATTTGGAAATTTTCACTTAGTGGTGTACTCACTTTTGTTGCCAGCGGTTTAGACATTAATGGCTGTGTGTTGAGTTATTTTGAGGGGACAGCAAATTTACACTGTTATACAAGCTGTACACTCACTACTTTATATAGTAGCAAAGTGAAATTTCTTCAGTGTTGTCACATGAAAAGATATAATAAAATATTTATAAAAAATGTAAGGGATGTACTCACTTTTGTGAGATACTGTATATCTAAAGTCAAGGATTGGAACCGCTGTCAGGTTTTATTGCTATCCAGGGTGCCATTAGGTCATGTTCACACTTGACACGCTACCACATTGCGTCTTTGGTGCTTTTTTTAACGTGTTTTTGGAGAACCACCATTCATTTGAAAGGGCCTCTCTCTGCGCCAATCACGTGCTACAGAAGTTTATGTTGAGTTGCCCGTCAAGATGCTTAGAGCGTGATCCGACTTGTGATGCGACTTCCATTCAAATCAATGGGCTCCCATAGGGAACCATTGATTTTCACATAAAATTTAAAAAAAACGCATAACGTGGCTTAACGCTGTTTAAGAAACCTTAAGCAATGCTATTCAGCCTTTAGCAGCGTCAGACGTTTTTACAGCTCTGACGCTGACCCTCAGAACGCGCAGGCCCTGGGTTTTCTTTGAAGCTTAAAAACGCCTATGCCACTTGGAGCTTCTAAGAGCCTGTGTGTACATGAGGCCATAGAATAACATGGAGGGGCATTTTTAAGCTGCAAAAATGTCTGATGCTCCTAACAGCAGCTGCAAAAAAGGCCCTGTGTGCATGGGGCCTAAACGTCAAGAGAGCAAACAATCAACAACCAGATTATGTGATATTTATCGGTTTTGGGTACAAATACAGTACCGACGGATGGACTCACAATCAGTACCAGTGCAGAAATTAAGCTCCAAACCATGGAGTCGGGCAAGGAATTTATAGGGAGTAGAAAGGAGTGGATGGGAAGGTCCCGAATAGCAGAGATACAGCATGAGGTATAAACAGAGGGGACAACCAAGACGGGTGTAAAGCAGGACATGAAAGGAGGAACACAAGAAGAGGAGGGAACAGTGGCAGAGAGAAGGGGACATGTGAAAGGAAGAGCAGAGAGACAAGGCAATACCCGGGCCCCCCAGACCCACACCCCCACCACCCCCGCCCCTCAGCCAGAGCCGGGGAGCTCCCGTAAATATGCGTCAGTGCAGGTGAAATAGTCCCATGGTCCCCACATGTCCTGAAAAGCACTTTCCCGATTGTAAAAAGCAGCCGACAAGTCCTCCATGTCCCTGAGCTCTTTAACTGCTTTAGCAGCATTCAGGAGTTGGATAGTCAAGGATGCTTTGTATTTTTTAGTAGGGCATCGGGTGAGGTGCAGCAGACAAGCCGCAGGGTCATCTGCCTTGTTGACATGGACGGGAGACATACAGGGAGGGCCTGTATCAGGTACAGGATTCTAGGTAGAGTGGGTGTGTGTGAGTGAGTAGGTAGGGCGCTGCATCTACCGAACCACGTCAAGGTAAGGGAATGCCAATGCGCCAGGTCGGCTTTAATTTGCACAAGAAGAGGAGTAAGGTTTGCCTCATAGAGAGTTGCAGGATCAGGTGTAATGTTCATGCCAAGGTACCGGATGGAGTCTGTAGCCCAATGGAAGGAGTCAACCGCCCACAACCCTTCTGTCGTGGCACCATCGATGGCGATGGGCATGGCATAAGACTTCATAAAATGAATGCGAAAGAAGGACAAGTTACTGTAACGCTGAAGGGCTCGTATCAAGGCAGGGAGGGAGATCTGGGGGTCGTTAAGAAAGAAGATCAGGTCATCGGCGAATGCCGCAACCTTATGGGTTCCAGAAGGTTTTCGGAAGCCTGTGACCTCTGACTCCCCCCGAATAGTGCAGAGGAACGGTTCCAGGGTAAGACTGAATATCAGGGGCGAGAGGGGGCAACCCTGGTGAGTTCCATTGGTGATCTCAAAAAAGTCGGAGCGGGTGTCGTTGACCTTGACTGCCACCGAGGGCCAGGAGTAGAGGCAGAGGATCAAGGACAACATGGAGGGCCCTAGCCCAATGTGTGCCAGAACAGCCCGGATAAACTGCCAGTTAATCCTATCAAATGCCTTCTCCGCATCCGTAGATAGCAGGAGAAGGGGAGACCTGGAAGATCTGGCTGCATGGATTAAATTGAGGACCCGGATGGTGCTGTCACGTGGCTCCCTGAGAGGGACAAAACCCGCCTGGTCATTGTGAATCAAAGACAGGATATGCTGTTGGAGTCCATTGGCTAAAATTCTAGCGAATAGTTTAAGATCTGCAGTTAGGAGCGCAATGGGGCAGTAGTTACTACACTGGGACAGGTCTTTACCCTCCTTAGGAATCAAGGAAATATCTGCCCTCAACAAGTCAACTGGCATGGGTTGGCCGTCCTTGACTACATTGAGGGCAGTGAGCAAGTGAGGGGAGAGAATGTCATTATAGGTCTTATAGTAAGATGGGGTAAACCATCCAGCCCCGGGGCCTTCCTAGGTTTGGATTGTGCCAAGATCAGGTAAAGTTCCTCAACCACGATGGGGGGCCTCCAGTTCCCCCGCCACCTTGGATGACAACGACGGCATGCCCAACGCCGAGATATGAGTGGATAGAGGCCATAGTCGGGCAAATAGTCGCCACGGCTGTTCCCCTCCCCATACCATAGAGTCCCTGAAAAAAGGTACAAAATTCTGCAGCCATGTCTCTCGTAGTAGGCAGTTTCTCCCCCCAGCCGACGTGATGGATGAAATAAAGGTGCTAGTGCGAGAGCCCCTCAAAGCCCGGGCCAGTACGAAATTGAGGTCTCCCCCAAAAATGAGCAGCCCCTCATTCCAAGAGGATCGGGAGCAGGTCCCGCAAGAATTGTGCATGACTAGAGTTGGGAAAATAAATGTTGGCGAGGGTAACTTGGACATCAATGATCTGCCCCTTAAGAAGGAGAAACCGACCCTGCTTATCCGATCGCACCACACCCAAGGCCCAGGAACCTTGGGACCAAGGAACACCTCAAGGTACACACGGCAATGAAGAAGACATGTGTAGGGGAGAGCAACCAAACATACACAAATAGAGCATCCGTACAGAGTGGCAATAAGGTTACCCCCCAGCTGACCCCGCCAAGGCCCCCAGAGGGGGCACAGGGGTTTCCGGTCTCCCCATCCCACTCGCCACGGCCACCACGCATCCAAACTTTAGAGCCAGTGAACAGCAAGCACATCCTACACCCCACCAGGACGCAGGGGCTGGCAGGTGTAGCGGTGTTCGCGATGCCCTACGACCGAGCGGGGGGGGGGGGTGAGAGACAAAGAGAGGGATCTCCCCCAGACCAAGGGGGGACAGCCCCGACATCCATAAGCTACTGCAGTAAATAAGTAAAGAGGGCCGAGCCCAGCAAGTAGCTCAATGGGAGCCAACAGAACCTAAGGCCACCACACGCGCCAGGAGAGTTATGAGAATACCAAAAATACCCAGAAAAACAGCTGGCAGGGCAGTCCATCCCGCCACTCCAAGGCTAAAAAAGGGGGGGAGGGAAGGGGGAAAGGGGGAAGGAGGGGGAGAAGGGGGGGTTAGGAAGAGAGGGGGAGGACGGGGGTAGGGGGGGGCAAGGCGGGGAAGGGGGGAAAGGGAAAGGGTCAGCCCTGGAGTGACAGAAGGAGGACCATGAACAGCAAAATTGCTCAGAGGTATAAATAGCATTATAGATAGAGATTATGCAATTGGGCGATATATTAAATCAGGTGCAAAGTAAACAGATCGTGAAAGGTAAAAAAGGCAACGTGAGAGTCCAAATGGCAGCAGCTACAAAAATCAGTAGATGGGTAAAGCATAAAAATAAAGGCACATTAGGAGGGCTACCCCCAGTAGAAATGCCCATCACTGGACCATGGGGTTCAGTCCTCAGTCCTCCGGTACAGCTGGGGTGCGTCGTCGAGGTTCCCTGCTGGCAGGTCTGGAACGTGGTCTCCTTCTGGGTCTCCGCGGGCCTGTGGAAGGGACAGCAAATGCCTCAGGGCAGAGAAGAAAGTTAAGGCAGTCAGGGACAGACACAGCAGGGTGGTACAGAATGGAAAACAGGGTCAGCAGTTGATACGGTGAATGGAGATAAAAGTCAGAACCTTGCTTTTTAACAATAAGGTGGAAGGGGTGACCCCACTGGTATGTAGCCTCAGCTGAGCGTATAACTTCCAGCAAGGGACCCAGCATCCCCCTCATCCCCTTGGTGTGGCAGAAGACATCCGGGTATACATGAATAGGGGCCCCATCAAAGTCCGTGGGACATTTCGTCCACGCCTGGCGGAGAATTTCCATAATGGTGAAAAAGTGGACCCTGCAAAGGACATCACATGGCGGGGGAGCCAAGCCAGGGTCCTGCTGGGCCCTCGCAGGCATGCGGGTACCCTGGACCCTGTGAACACGGCCCAATTCCAAGGCCTCTGTGGGTGGTTTATCCAGAAGTTGATTTAGAATAGCAACTACTGTGGAGCGAAGGTCAGAGCCCACTGTAGCCTCAGGGATCCCCTTAAGCCACAGATTATTGCGCCTGCTGCGATTTTCACTGTCATCAAGTCTCAGTTGAACATCAATAAAGTGCTGCCGCATGGCTTGTTGATCTAATTCCAAAGCCGACAGCCTGGCCTCTGTGGAATTGGAAGATTCCTCCAAGTCTGCCACCCTCTCCTCCACAGAATCCAACTATGTGCGGATGTCCTGCAGCTCCTTAGAGAGAGTATTAACAATGGAAGCTGCCATTTCCTGCATGTCCTGCTTAGTTAGCAGATCTGCAAGCATCCCCCTGATAATACCTTCAGTCTGTGCAGCCAGGGCATCTGAGGGTCCCGGGGGAGAATCCGGCCCGGGGAGATCGGGGTAAACAATCGGGGAGTCTGCCCTGCCATCGAGGGACTGATCACCACCCAGTGGAATAGACTGCGTGGACAGTACCCCTTTGGCCCGCTGAGCTGCAGCACTGGAGCAGGGCGGCGCCATCTTGGATTGCTGGGCCGGGTGAGTAGAGGCTGCTGGCGGAAAAAATAGTGAGAGATGTTGTGGCTCCTGGCCTCCCCTGGTGTCAGCGGGTGCTCCGGTCACCGGGCATGTGAAGATAAGCTGATCGGTAAGCTGTAGGAGGTGAACCCAGTCCCGGCCTGTGCAGAGCTCCACGAGGTGCATCCTCACTCCGCCATTGCTAAGCCACGCCCCCCACCAA
Organism: Pelophylax lessonae; assembly: GCF_965119305.1. NCBI lineage: Eukaryota > Metazoa > Chordata > Amphibia > Anura > Ranidae > Pelophylax > Pelophylax lessonae. Next base: position 715,142,632 of record NC_138768.1, read on the forward strand.
TCAGCTTCTAACTTCAGCTTGCTCAAATAAAGTGTTTGTTACCCCAACATTTCATATTCCTGATATGTGCCTGCTGTAATGTGTACTTGTATGAGAAAGTATCCATTTCTCTTTGTATCGCTTTCTTTGTGCGAAATCCCTGGTGTTCCTGTCAGTCCCTCTGCTATACTATAAAAAAAACTGACCATACTAAGCAGGAGAACACATCATGGTCAGTTCTCTAGCTGTGCTGAGAACTTAGCCTGCTCCAATGATCAGACTTGTCCTGACACGCCCCTGCTGCACAGCCATTCACTGGGAGGCTCAGTGAGCTGTTGCTTCTCCTCCCCCCAGCTCTTATGAAGCTGAGAACAGAGGGAATGCGATCACTTGTAAAAAAGGGGAAAAAAGAGATTGATAATGTTTTTTAATATCTATGTACAAATGTTTTGCCTTTTAATTCTATTTTAACCCCTTCACGCCGACAGAATGCAAATATGCGGCCTCGGCTTCAATGGGGTTGATGCCTGCAGTTAGAGGTATCGTTGTTTAAAGCCGACAGTTTTTCTTGTAATGATAACCGATGCAGCTGAGCAGCCGCTCGATTGTCATTACAAGGAGCGGGAGGGGAGGTCCCCCCCTCCCGCCAACTTCTGTGGCTCGTCCCACCGGGAGACCCGAGCCCCCAGCCGGCACGTCTGCTGGCTGGTTGAAGACCCGGCCAAAGCCGCATTTGGCTCTGATCAGGTCTCCGATGTAAAAACCCGGAAGCGATGTCAGTACTAGAGCCTTAAAGGAGCCAGATTTTTTTAAAAATGACAGCATTTAAAACAGCCAAACTTGGCGTTTTGAATGCTTTTAAGTGCAGAAAAGGGGTTTGGGATCTTTTAGACCCCAGATCCCTCCATAAAGAACACCTGTCACCTGTCACTGCCTATTACTGTCACAAGGGATGTTTACATTCCTTGTGACAGCAATAAATTGATCAATATTTTTTTTTTTTAATGGACAGTGTAAAAATAAAAAAAGTATTAATATAAATATAAAATATTAATTTTAAAAAAAATGTAAAGAGCCCCTCCCCTCCTTGTTTGTCTGCAGAAGTGAACACATACGCAAATCGTGCCCGCATATATGTAAATGGAGTTTAAAACCACACATGTGAGGTATCGTTAGGCAAGACATCCTGTGTAACTCTAAATTGGTAACTGTTAAAAGTTTTTAGAATGTCACCTATGAAGATTTTTATGTACCGTTGTTTGTCGCTATTCCATGAGTGTGTGCAATTTTAAAGCATGACATGTTAGGTATCTATTTACTCATCTTTCACATTATAAAAAAAAAAAAAATGTTTAATTCATGAAAGTGTATTTATTCCCAAAAAATTGCATTTGAAAGACTGCTGCGCAAATACAGTGTGACATAAAATATTGCAACGCTTGCCATTTTATTCTCTAGGGTCTCTGCCAAAAAAAATATATGCAATTTTTGGGGGTTTACAAGTAATTTTCTAGCAAAAAATACTGATTTAACTTGTAAGCAACATATGTCAGAAAAAGGCTTAGGCTCCAAGGGGATAAACGGAATGGATTGTTTTACAAGGTGATCATTTACAATCACTTTAAGCTTTAATAAATAATAAAGCATACAAGCTGATTGGTTACTTTGCACCAGATTTTGCACTCTCCACTTTTAATAAATCAACCCCAATGTGTCCACTGTAGAGAGCAGCTGGTGTGAAGCTGTAGCTTTTACCTTATAAAATGCAGGGGAAGAAAAATCCTCTATGGTCTCCATTACAAAATCAGGTTCCTCAGTACTTTCCTCCACAATATCCTCAAGTAAGGGAGGTTTCCGACTCTGATTAGTGAACAGGGTCGGGGCAATGAAGCATTTTTGGCTCCTTGAAGTCAAAGGTTCTAGATATGCTGAAAGTTTTCCAAAGAATTCAGACATGGTGGCAGAGAAATATGCTCTTGTCAAACAGGCCACAAGGTGTGTGAGGGGAGTGGTATCATAAGCTTGTAGGGGAAGATAGGCAGATGACACATCCTCCATGCTCCCCAACTCGTTGGGCACCAAGCACAGGTCACATGAGAGGCCTACCCCGGTGTGGGTTCTTCTGGGCTACGCTAGGCACTTTGGAAAGGGTCACTGCCTTGCACATGGGGTACCTTTACTTAAACCGATGAAGACAGATGAAGTCTGAACTTTAATAAACTTTCTCAATGTAACATACTTCACCACTTGTGCATTTAGGAGGGACACGCAGAGTCAATCCCTTTCCACCTGTCCAGTGTGGCACCGCTACCTCACTCCCAGTAACGGTAAGGAGTCCACAGTGCACCTAGCGCTGAATCCATGTGTGCACTTCACTTTTTCTCTTCTGTACCTGTGTACAGGATGAGGGCCCTGGCAGTGCAAATCTGCTCCCGATGCTATGGGAGTCAGATTGCTGCACAAGGATTTCCTGGCAATATCTTCCTCGCTGCAAGAGGCTACCTTGCCTGCCACATGTCTCACTCTTCATTGTATTCCATTCCATTGTATTACCTCTTGTGCCATTATCCTCATTCCCCAATGTGTGGAGTGACCCGAGCTGTGAACTATATGTGCAAGTTACTTGCATTACACCCCTTTAATAACTTCAGACCGGGCAAGGACAACGTTTCAAAAACTTTACTTGAATAACAGACCGGTCCAAACATAAAACCCAGGAACATAAATAACTATATCCTTCCCAACAGGGGCAGCATTACCTTTACCTCCTACAAACTTCTTTGCATCTGTGACCATTGCAAAGTGAGAGGATCCCCAGTGGGGTACTCACAGTTATGGAGTGCAGAATGGATGGGGTTGTGCATGTTCAAATAAAGGAACTGCTATATTCCAGGTGATGACTGTGTCTGTGTATAGGGGGCGGGGCTATTAATCATTCTCCCATCCCCTATTCATAGATGCTGTGATGGAGGAAGGTTTCTCCAACAAGAAGAAGAATCAGCACAAGAGGCACATCATACTAACTGTAAGCTAGAGTATCTCACAAAAGTGAGTACACCCCTCACATTTTTGTAAATATTTCATTATATCTTTTCATGTGACAACACTGAAGAAATGACAATTTGCTACAATGTAAAGTAGTAAGTGTACAGCTTGTATAACAGTGTAAATGTGCTGTCCCCTAAAAATAACTCAACACACAGCCATTAATGTCTAAACCGCTGGCAACAAAAGTGAGTACACTCCTAAGTGAAAATGTCCAAATTGGGCCCAAAGTGTCAATATTTTGTGTGGCCACCATTATTTTCCAGCATTGCCTTGAACCTCTTGGGTATGGAGTTCACCAGAGCTTCACAGGTTGCCACTGGAGTCCTCATCCATTCCATGATGACATCACGTTGCTGGTGGATGTTAGAGACCTTGCGCTCCTCCACCTTCCATTTGAGGATGCCCCACAGATGTTCAATAGGTTTTAGGTCTGGTGACATGCTTGGCCAGTCCATCACCTATATCCTCAGCTTCTTTAGCAAGGCAGTAATTGTCTTGGAGGTGTGTTTTGGGGTCATTCTCATGTTGGAATACTGCCTGCGTCCCTGTCTCTGAAGGGAGAGGATCATGCTCTGCTTCAGTATGTCACAGTACATGTTGGCATTCATGATTCTCTCAATGAACTGTAGCTCCCCAGCACTCATGCAGCCCCAGACCATGACACTCCCACCACCATGCTTGACTGTAGGCAAGACACACTTGTCTTTGTACTCCTCACCTGGTTGCCGGCACACATGCTTGACATCATCTGAACCAAATAAGTTTATCTTGGTCTCATCAGACCACAGGACATGGTTCCAGTAAACCATGTCCTTAGTCTGCTTGTCTTCAGCAAACGGTTTGCAGGCTTTCCTGTGCATCATCTTTAGAAGAGGCTTTCTTCTGGGAGGACAGCCATGCAGATCAATTTGATGCAGTGTGCAGCGTATGGTCTGAGCACTGACTGGCTGCCCCCCCACCCTTCAACCTCTGCAGCCATGCTGGCAGCACTCATACCTCTATTTCCCAAAGACACCCTCTGAATATGACGCTGAGCACATGCACTCAATTTCTTTGGTCGACCATGGCGAAGCCTATTCTGAGTGGGAACCTGTCCTGTTAAACCGCTATATGGTCTTGGCCACCATGCTGCAGCTCAGTTTCAGGGTCTTGGCAATCTTCTTATAGCCTAGACCATCTTTATGTAGAGCAACAATTTTTTTTTTTTTCAGATCCTCAGAGAGTTCTTTGCCATGACGCGTCATGTTGAACTTCCAGTGACCAGTATGAGAGAGTGAGAGCGATAACTCCAAATTTAACACACCGGCTCCCCATTCACACCTGGGGCGTTGTAACACAAAAGAGTCACATGACACGGGGAGGGAAAATGGCTAATTGGGCCCAATTTGGACATTTTCACTTGGGGGTGTACTCACTTTTGTTGAGAGCGGTTTAGACATTAATGGCTGTGTGTTGAGTTTTTTTTGAGGGGACAGCACATTTACACTGTTATACAAGCTGTGCACGTACTACTTTACATTGTAGCAAAGGGCAATTTCTTCAGTGTTGTCACATGAAAAGGTAAAATAAAATATTTACCAAAAATGATTTTAGGTAAGCTTAGGCTTTAATCAACCAGAGTGTATTTCTTAGCTTACTAGAGTAGAGAGAAAATGAAAACTGAAAGCAGTTCTATGGTCACAGCACACACTTTCATTTTATACCATCAGCTTTGTAATAGCAATAGGAACAATAGTTCTTTATGGCAATCCAGTATACGTTTGCTTGAAAAATCTCCTTTTATGTTGGGACTTTTGTTTGTCTGCTGGCCATCTCTTTCCACAACTTTTTGGATTCCCAGAATGCTTTGCAGCTTCTCTTCTGCTGTTTACTTTATGTTTCTAAGGACTACATATCCCATGGTACATTGTACCTGCAAGCAGCGATTCCTATACTGATTCCATCTGCTTAAAGTAAAATTATAGGCAAACATTTTTTTCCATTTGGATAGAAGGGAGGGTTATAACCCGTCAGTTCTTTTTTTCACCTTCTGTGACCCATTGCGGAGATTTTCCTTCACTTCCTGACCTATAGCCACAGTGGTGCTCTAGGCTGATTGCTGCAGTTCCAGTTTCCGCCAGCAGGTATCTCCCAGAGGACAGCAGGCCCTATTAAAGCGGAGTTCCGGGCACAAAAACAAACTTTTTTTTTTGTGCCCATCCGCTTGGTCTCCCTCACCTGAAAAGGAATTGGATAGTTAGGCATTTTTTTTTTTCACTCACCTTGTAATTGGAGATTGAATATACTCACCTATTCTCTACTTCCTCCCTTGATGCCGCGGCTCAGACGTCACTTCCTGTCTTGCGATGATTCCTGGGAGCTGAACGTCATCGCTCCCAGGAATCAATGCGACAGCACCGGTCCCGCTCGTCACTTCCGGGGCGACGCCGCATTCCCCGCTAAACAGCTTCTGGGCATGCCCAGAAGCTGTGGAGGAATGCGGCGCCGCACCAGAAGTGACGAGAGGGGCCGGTGCAGGCGCATTCTGGGACAAGAAGACGCGGAAGAGGACGCCGAAGAGGATCGCGCTGGCTTCAGCTGCCCACAACAGAGATGGCAACGCTGTGGAAGAAATTTTATAAGTGAGTATTTCTTCTAAAAGGTAAGTGCGAACCGGGACAGATCAGAGGCTAGCCATTGTGGAATGTACTAGCCCTGACTGTCCCGGGGGTATGTTTGTTGAAAAATGGTTTCTGTGCCCGGAACTCCGCTTTAATCAGTTCCAAATGATCTCAGCTGCTAGCAGGATATAATGCTGCTCCCATTAGCACATGGTGCGCCAGTGTTTTGATTGCCCTCCTTGCTGTCAGAGCTTTATGCCTGTTTACCCTGTTCCTGAGCTAGCCTAGCATCCTGTACCCTGCTGCTTACTCCTGATTAGAGTTGAGCGGACACCTGGATGTCCGTGTTCGGCGGGTTCGGCCGAACTTAAAAAAAAAGTCCGGGTCCGTGTCCCGGACTTTTGCCGAACTTTTCCCGGACACCGAACCCCATTGAAGTCAATGGGGACCCGAACTTTCAGGCACTAAAATGGCTCTAAAACACCAATTGAAAGGGCTAGAGTGCTGCAAATGGCGGCAAAACGTAGTTAAGAGCATGGAAAGTGCTCTGCAAACAAATGTGGATAGGGAAATAACTTAAAACAACAAAAAAAAAACAGAAAAATAAAACAATGTTCTTCATCTCTGAAGGACGAGGCCCATATGAAGTAGGAGAGAGGTTGAGGTTGTGGTGGATGTGGCGGTGTCATAGGCGTGCGCACAGGGTGTGCTGGGTGTACCTGGGCACACCCTAATCACCTAGGGCACATAGCGTTATCGCTCTGTTTGCCAGTGAGGAGATGGGAAAGATCTCCCTCGGACCTGCTCTGCTCTATTTCTCTTTGCCAGCAGGGAGAGTAATGTATTGGGGCCATGTACATGTAGGCAAATACATGCATGTGTATTTAAACGTTGGGGTGCACACCCTAATGCAATAGGCTGCGCACACCTATGGGCGGTGTAGGTGGAAGCGGCGGTGGAGAGGGACCAGGGCCGGATTAAGATCATCATGGGCTTGGTGCTGAGGATTTTGAAGGGCCTTAAGGGCCGTGCCTTGGCATGCACCCAGAGGAGGAAGGGTGCAGCCATGCATGCCTAATTCAACTTGGGATGCTGTCTCTGAAGCCCATAAACACATCCATGCATCAGCAACTGTCCCTCCTTGTCCGGCCTTCGTGCTGTGTGGGGAGGTTCTGAGGGAGCTGCCTGGGGAAGCGAGCATAGAAGCCAGACTTCTGTGTTTACAAGTGACAGAAGAGCGGTAACAGTGAATATGGCCAACCCGGGGCCTATATTAAGGTAGGGGCCTGGAGCTGCAGCTCCAATAGCCCCTATGTTAATCTGGCCCTGAGGAGGATGAGGTAGCCAACACTGCTTTTTTTCAGAAATTTTAAATGGAGGGTACCAAAAGAGTGAGAAAGAGCAAAAATAGATCAATTCCTGGGTAAGGTCGGTATCCATCGCTATTCTGCACAAGGTACGGAAAAGTCCCGTGGGATCCATGCCTGGTTCATTTTAATGAACGTGAGCTTGTCCACATTGTCTCTGGACAGGCGGCTGCGCTTGTCTGTGATAACGCCCCCAGCTGTGCTAAATACCCGTTCAGATAATACACTGGCTGCAGGGCACGCCAGCACCTCCAAGGCGTAAAGGGCAAGCTCAGGCCATGTGCCCAATTTGGAGACCCAGAAGTTGAAGGGGGCAGACCCGTCATTCACTACATGTAGGCATGTGCACACATACTGCTCCACCATGTTGGTGAAATGCTGCCTCCTGCTAAGACGTTCCATATGAGCTGCTGGTGCTGCTGTTTGTTGTGGCGTGCTGACAAAGCTTTTCCACATTTCGGCCATGCTAACCCTGCCTTCTGAGGTGCTGGCGGTGCCCTGGTTGCGTTGGCGACCTCTTCCTCCTCCTCCTCTGCCTTGTGCTTCCACTGTAGCCCCGCTGTCAGGTGGGAATGCCAGCAGCATCGCGTCTACCAGCGTGCGCTTGTACTCGCGCATCTTGCGATCGCGCTCCAGTGAGTGAATTAAGGATGGTACGTTGTCCTTGTAACGGGGATCCAGCAGCGTGGCCACCCAGTAATCAGCACAAGTCAGAATGTGGGCAACTCGGCGGTCGTTGTGGAGACACTGCAGCATGTAATCGCTCGTGTGCCAGGCTGCCCAGAGGCAACGAAAGGCTGTCCTCTGTGGGAGGTGTATCGTCTGTGTCCTCTGTATCCCCCCAGCCACGCACCAGTGATGGCCATGAGCTGGCCTGGGTGCCACCCTGCTGTGAACATGGTTCCATCTCCTCCTCCAGCTCCTCCTCCTCCTCATCCTCCAGAACTGTGCCCCTGCTGGACAATTGTGTCCCTGGCGTTTGTGTGTGCAGGAACCCACCCTCAGAGCCCCTTGTGAATGACTGCCCTGAAAGCCTTGGAAATGTTACCTCTTCATCCTCCTCCTCCTCCTCATCCTGTGCCACATCCTCTTCCATCATCGCCCGAATTGTTTTTTGAAGGAGGCATAGAAGTGGGATAGGTAAGCTGAGAACGGCGTCATCGGCACTGGCCATGTTGGTGGAGTACTCAAAACAGCGCAACAAGGCACACAGGTCTCGCATGGAGGCCCAGTTATTGGTGGTGAAGTGGTGCTGTTCCGCAGAGCGACTCACGCGTGCGTGCTGCAGCTGAAACTCCACTATGGCCTGCTGCTGCTCGCACAGTCTTTCCAGCATGTGCAAGGTGGAGTTCCACCTTGTGGGCACGTCACATATGAGGCGGTGAGCGGGAAGGCCGAAGTTACGCTGCAGCGCTGACAGGCGAGCAGCAGCAGGGTGAGAACGCCAAAAGTGCGCACAGACGGCCCGCACTTTCTGCAGCAGCTCTGACATATCGAGGTAGTTTTTAAGGAACCTCTGCACCACCAAATTCAGCACATGCGCCAGGCAAGGGATGTGCGTCAAACCGGCTAGGCCCAGAGCTGCTATGAGATTTCGCCCGTTATCGCACACCACCAGGCCGGGCTTGAGGCTCGCTGGCAGCAACCACTCATTTGTCTGCTGTTCCATGCTCCTCCACAACTCCTGCGCGGTGTGTGGTTTTTTCCCCCAAACAGACAAGTTTTAAAACTGCCTGCTGTCGTTTACCCCTGGCCGTGCTGAAGTTGGTGGTGAAGGTGTTACGCTGTCCGGATGAGGAGGCGGTAGAGGATAAGGAAGCGGAGTAGGAGGAGTTAAGAACAGGAGGCAAACTGAAGCGCCCTGCAATCCTCGGTGGTGGAAGGACATGCGCCAAATTGCTATCCGCCTCAGGCCCATCCGCCACTGCATTTACCCAGTGTGCCGTTAGGGAGATATAACGCCCCTGACCGTGCTTACTGGTCCACGTATCGGTAGTTAGGTGGACCTTGCCACAGATGGCGTTGCGCAGTGCACACCTGATTTTTTCCCCCACTTGGTTGTGCAGGGAAGGGATGGCTTGCCTGGAAAAGTAGTGGCGGCTGGGCACGACGTACTGTGGGACAGCCACCGACATAAGGTTTTTAAAACTGTGCGTCTCTACCAGACGGAATGACAGCATTTCAAAGGCCAAGAATTTTGAAATGCTGGCATTCAGGGCCAGGGATCGCGGGTGGGTAGGGGGGTACTTCCTCTTCCTCTCAAGTGTTTGGGAGATGGAAAGCTGAACGCTTCCACGGTACATTGTGGAAATGGTTGGTGACCCAGGTGGTGGTGTTGCTGACAGATCGTCTGTTTGCGGGGTGGCAGGTGCCGGTATCACTACAGATGTGGCTGGAGCGACCGAGACTGCAGCAGAAGAGGAAGCAGGATGAGCCTGAGACGTTTCTTGGTTTTGAAGGTGTCTACTCCACTGCAGCTCGTGCTTTGCACTTAGATGCCTGATCATGCAGGTTGTGCTCAGGTTGAGAAGGTTTATGCCTCGCTTCAGGCTCTGATTGCACAGGGTGCAAACCACTCGTGTCCTGTCATCAGCACATTTTCTAAAGAACTTCCACGCTAGAGAACTCCTTTGAGCTGGCTTTGGTGCGCTCGTTCCCTTGCTGCGTTGGGCAGTAGCAGGGGTAGTGTCTAGGGCACGGCCGCTCCGCTTCTGCACCCTGCTCCCTCTTCTGCTGTGCTGGTGGCTCTGTGCGACCACCGCCTCTTCCTCCAAACTACTCAGGTCACCTGCATGACCTTCATTCCATGTGGGGTCGAGGACCTCATCGTCCTCCACATCATCTTCCACCCAGTCTTCACCCCTGCCCTCCTTGTCGGTCTCCACAATTCTGAATGCCGCAGCAGTTGGCACCTGCGTTTCGTCATCATCGGAGACGTGCTGCGATGGTCCTTGCATGTACTCATCTTGAGAAATAAGTGGTTGGGCATCGCTGCACTCAATCTCTTCCACTTCTGGGGCAGGGCTAGGTGGATGGCCCTGGGAAACCCTGCTGACAGAGTCCTCAAAAAGAAGAAGAGACTGCTGTATGGCTTGGGGCTCAGACTGCTTGCCTGATTTGCAAGGGGGTGAGGTGAAAGACGGTTGGACATCGGCTGCAGGTGCCAACTCTGACCTTTCTGCAGTAGACTGGGTGGGAGACAATGTGAAGGAACTGGAGGCACTGTCAGCAGCAAACCAATCTACTATCGCCTCTACGTGTTCTGGCATCACCACTTCTAGAGGCGTATGATGCCCTACCAAATACTGATGCAGGTTCTGTCGCTGTAATGTTCCGGTACCTCTGGTACCATTGTCTCCATATTTCTCCTCTCCTAATCGCGTCCCATCTTGTGTAACAAAGGACGCATATACCTTTAAGACCGGATGACATCATTGCCGAGCGCCGCTATGAGCGGCTATTTCAATCGCCGGTTTGCTCTCACTCATCGCTCGTTCAAACCCACATGTTCATCGCACCTACGCCTGAGAAGTCGGAGCTGCTGACATACCTCCCTTGCTGAACTGAAGCCGGAAACCTCGCTGGTGATCCGTATCTCGCTACGGGATCACCCCTCTCCAATGGACACTGTTATTCCTAAACCTATCTAAGTGATAAGTACCCCGCAGGGGATTCTTGCTAACCAATCTCCTACTGTCATCTACTGCAATTACCAAGACTATCTGTATCTATCTATTCACTATCATCTGCATAGACTGTTAGCTCTTGGGACTACCTTCAACTATCCTTGCACTAGGTTACTCTGTCTAAGTATACTCCATCTGTGTCCTCTTACCATCTGCACTATACTTGACATCAGAACCTATCTGCTTTACCATCACCTGCAACTCCTAATACTACTTCTAGTGCTCACCATACAATAGCCTGTCTCTCATCTATATATCCTCATATACTCTATCCCTCCATTAAACATCTATTAATATATATATAGTATATAACAGGCTGTACACGGTGATGAAGTCCTGAGAGTTGGATATGTTGTTCAACAGATTCTCTACAAGGCTACTGAGTGTAATAATTCTACAGCTGTAAATCCATCCACTAACAAAAACGCATGAACGTTACAGATTGAACGAGCCTTTTAAAAAAAATATGGATTCAGCAGAATTATCCACTCATGTACTACAATTAAAACAGCAAGTAGATGCATTGATCCTTGCGCTTACAGAGGTAAAAAATGACAATCAAACCTTGAGACAGCAGCTTGGCCGTCTCACACAGCCTCCTGCTGCTCAGCCCCGTGAGCCTAAGATAAACCCTCCTATAGTGTTTTCTGGTGATCGGAGCAAATTCCGTGAATTTAAAAACGCATGTCAATTGTTTTTTTTTGTTAAAACCTCTAACCTACACCACTGACCAAATTAAGGTTTGTACCATCATCTCCTATTTAACGGGTGAACCCCGGGCCTGGGCAGATGCCCTCTTTGAAAAGGATGATCCACTCCTTAATTCTTATCCCTTATTTCTAGCACAACTTGCTACTTTATATGAAGACCCCAACAAGCAGAGTACCACTGACACCCAATTACGGGCCTTAAAACAAGGAAGGAGACCTGTTGAAGATTTCGTGGCGAATTTTAAAAGATGGTCCCCTGATTCAGGGTGGAACGACACATCTTTGCGAACGCAGTTTAGACTCGGCCTATCTGAGGCCGTTAAAGACGAGCTCTCCCGAGCGGATTTACCTGGCACTCTAGAGGGACTGATCCAGACCAGTATCAATATTGACAGACGACTACGAGAAAGAAAGGCTGAGAAGATGGGCTCACCATTTTCCAGTCCTTCTCGGATGTTGCCTGCTGACCCTACTCCTATGGAAGTAGGAATGATACGTCCACCTCTGACCCTTTCTGAACGTGCCAGGAGGAAAACCGAACATCTTTGCATGTACTGCGCATCCCCGAATCATTTGGTAAACGACTGTCCTCTTGTCCGCAGAAAAGAGGGTGAGTGTTCAAATGTCTTGCTAGGGGGACTCACAACTTCCTTTTCTAATCCTTATCTTTTTGTTCAATTAACATTGCAGTGGGACCAAACTAGGATCACCACCAAGGCTATGATTGACACAGGATCTTGTGGAAACTACATTGACATTTGTTTTGTCTCCCTTAATAAAATACCTATTGTTTCAAAACCCAAACCTGTCTCCGTTAGTTTTATTAACGGTACCCCTTTATCCTCTGGTCCTATCACCAGTCAGACACAGGCACTTCTTGTAACTGCTGACGAGTCTCATGTGGAGACCACCACCTTTGATGTATTAACTTCACCACATTTTCCAATCATTTTGGGACTTCCCTGGTTACACATACATCAACCAATCATCGATTGGAAAACAAGAACGTTAGCCTTCTCTTCTCACTATTGTGAGACGACGTGTAACCTCCCCACACATGATAGGATCCTGTCTGTACTGCCGGATGACATTATTCCTAAGTGTTATCAAGATTTATCGGAGGTTTTCCTTGAGAAAAACGCTCAAATGCTACCTCCCCATAGGGACTATGATTGTTGTATCGATCTGCTCCCTAATAGCAAGTTGCCTTACGGACATGTATATCCTCTCTCACAGGATGAACTCTCTCACCTTAAGGAGTATCTGGATGAGAACTTGGCAAAAGGATTCATCCGACCTTCTACTTCCTCCACTGCTGCTGGGCTCTTCTTCGTCCGCAATAAGGACTCTAGCCTTAGGCCTATCATTGATTTCAGACAATTAAATGCCATCACAATAAAGGATCGTTATCCTTTACCTCTTATTCCTGAACTTATCGAACAGGTGCGTGGGGCTTCTTTCTTTTCAAAATTGGACCTAAAAGGGGCATACAATTTAATTCGAATCCGTAAAGGGGATGAATGGAAGATGGCATTCAGAACCAGATACGGACTGTTTGAGTACCTTGTAATGCCATTTGGGCTATGTAATGCTCCCGCAGCCTTCCAACGGTTTATAAATGAGATATTCCGAGACTTGCTTGATGTTTGTGTGGTAGTATATTTGGACGATATACTTATCTATTCTCATTCCTTACCTGAGCACATAAAACATGTGAGACTTGTGTTGTCAAGACTACTTGCACATAACTTATATGTTAAATCAAAGAAATGTTTGTTTCATAAAGAGGAAGTACTATTCCTAGGATATATTATATCTAAAAGTGGAATCAAAATGGACATGAGCAAAATATCCTGCATTCTGGATTGGCCTGTGCCAACCACTCGCAAAGCATTACAAAGGTTCCTAGGATTCTCTAATTACTACAGGAAATTCATTAAAAACTTCTCTGCGATTGTGAAACCTCTCACACAACTTACAAGCACGAAGAAACCATTTAATTGGACAAAAGAAGCAAATGGAGCATTCTCTCTGCTGAAATCAAGCTTTACTACTGCCCCCATACTATGCCATCCAGACCCATCCCTTCAATACATCTTGGAGGTAGATGCGTCTAATATGGCAGTAGGAGCAGTTCTCTCACAACGACCAACAAACACCTCACCTCTTCACCCAGTTGCTTTCTTTTCAAAGTCATTAAGTAGCCCCGAGGTGAACTACCCAGTAGGTGAGAAGGAGTTATTAGCCATAAAACTGGCATTAGAGAATTGGCGACATCTACTTGAGGGCACTCAATTGCCAATTCTGATATATACTGATCACAAAAACCTTCAATACCTTCAGACTAATAGAACTCTTTCCCACCGGCAGGTACGGTGGTCGTTATTCTTTCTGAGATTTAATTTTTTAGTAACTTACACCCCCGCAGACAAAAATAAAAAAGCGGATGCACTCTCACGACTAGCCGAGAAAGATTGCACTGAGGTTCCCTCAGTTCCTATAATACCACTTGAGCGTATTATCGGAGTCGTTCGCTCCCTGAAGGAGGAGATTTTGCACAGCATAGGGTTGGATTCACCTCCACCACAACTAACTACTGACGCAGAAGGCTTCCTCTACTACAACGATAAATTATACATACCCCCTACTATGCGAACCAAGATCTTAGAATTGTCGCATGATGTACCTATGGCAGGACATATGGGTATGACTAAAACTCTCAATCTACTCACTAGGCAATTTTGGTGGCCAGACATGAAGACAACCGTAAAAAAGTTCGTTTCATCTTGTGATATCTGTGCAAGGTCTAAAATTGACAACACGAAACCATCAGGGTTACTTTGTAGTTTACCGATACCCCAGGTTCCGTGGGAAGTGGTATCCTTAGACTTCATAGTGGAACTACCACCTTCCAAAGGATTCAACACCATCTTGGTGTCAGTGGACCATCTGACCAAGATGGCACATTTCACTCCCATCCGAAAACTACCTTCATCCAAACAAACAGCGGAATTACTTGTGAAACATGTCTTTAAGTTACATGGTATTCCAAAAACACTGCTGTCTGACCGTGGTTCACAATTCATCTCAAAGTTTTGGCTAGCTCTATGTCAGATACTGCGAATAGAGCGTAACCTTACCTCTCCCTACCACCCTCAGACCAACGGACAGACAGAGAGAGTTAACCAGTGCATTGAACAGTACCTGCGTTGCTATACTTCGTATCTACAGGACGATTGGGAAGATCTCCTCCCGCTGGCGGAATTCGCCTATAACAACGCTACTCATAGCACTACTAAGCAAAGTCCGTTTTACCTGAATTATGGGTTTCATCCCACACTCTTTCCTCCACGCATCTTGCCATCAAGTAATCCAGTGGCATCTGATTATCTTGCCCAGATAAAGGATTCTCTGGGATTACTCAACAATACCATATCTCATGCTCATAGCCAACAAAAAAAGTACTACGACCTCCGTAGGAAACCCTCTCCCCAATATGCCATTGGGGATCTTGTTTGGCTTTCTACAAAAAATCTGAGACTAAAAATCCCTAGTAAAAAACTTGGACCTCTATTTCTGGGACCTTTTCCAATAGAGAAGCTTATTGGAAAAGCTGCAGTACAACTCACATTGCCAGTAGACCTTAAGATACATCCTGTCTTCCATGTGTCTCTACTGAAGCCCCATGTTCCTAACCAAGGAATAAGGCCTACTATCTCACCTCCACCTCCTGTACAAGTGGAAGGTGGAGAAGAATTTGAGATAAAAGAAATTTTGGATTCCCGTTTCAATAGAAGAAGACTCCAGTATCTTGTGCGATGGAAGAATTATGGGCCCCAAGATGACACCTGGCTGGATACCTCCGATATACATGCCCCTAGACTGATTCGCAATTTCCACTCGAAATATCCGGAAAAAACAGTTCTAGAGGCCTTCCGGAGCCGGCCTTAAGGGGGGGGGGGGGGTACTGTAATGTTCCGGTACCTCTGGTACCCTTGTCTCCATATTTCTCCTCTCCTAATTGCGTCCCATCTTGTGTAACAAAGGACGCATATACCTTTAAGACCGGATGACATCATTGCCGAGCGCCGCTATGAGCGGCTATTTCAATCGCCGGTTTGCTCTCACTCATCGCTCGTTCAAACCCACATGTTCATCGCACCTACGCCTGAGAAGTCGGAGCTGCTGACATACCTCCCTTGCTGAACTGAAGCCGGAAACCTCGCTGGTGATCCGTATCTCGCTACGGGATCACCCCTCTCCAATGGACACTGTTATTCCTAAACCTATCTAAGTGATAAGTACCCCGCAGAGGGTTCTTGCTAACCAATCTCCTACTGTCATCTACTGCAATTACCAAGACTATCTGTATCTATCTATTCACTATCATCTGCATAGACTGTTAGCTCTTGGGACTACCTTCAACTATCCTTGCACTAGGTTACTCTGTCTAAGTATACTCCATCTGTGTCCTCTTACCATCTGCACTATACTTGACATCAGAACCTATCTGCTTTACCATCACCTGCAACTCCTAATACTACTTCTAGTGCTCACCATACAATAGCCTGTCTCTCATCTATATATCCTCATATACTCTATCCCTCCAATATACATGCCCCTAGACTGATTCGCAATTTCCACTCGAAATATCCGGAAAAACCAGTTCTAGAGGCCTTCCGGAGCCGGCCTTAAGGGGGGGGGTACTGTAATGTTCCGGTACCTCTGGTACCCTTGTCTCCATATTTCTCCTCTCCTAATTGCGTCCCATCTTGTGTAACAAAGGAAGCATATACCTTTAAGACCGGATGACATCATTGCCGAGCGCCGCTATGAGCGGCTATTTCAATCGCCGGTTTGCTCTCACTCATCGCTCGTACATGTACCGATACAGACTATCCCGCAATTTAATTTTTTACACTCAAACAGGGTGTATATTGAATAGCGGAATAGGACAAATTTTACAAAACGGTGTATCTCACACGTACAAACACAAACTAGGCCCTGATTACAATTTTTTGTACCCTAAAGGCAGGATGAGGAGGAGGAGTTCGGAACAGGCAGGAGGCAGACTGAAGCACCCTCAAATCCTCGGCAGTATGAGATGCGCCCCAAAAATTGGAAAGGTGTATCTCACACGTACCGACACAGACTATCCCGCAATTTAATTGTTTTTACCCAAAGGTGTAGATTGAATAGCGGAATAGAAAATATGATATCAAAAGGTGTATGTATCTCACACGTACCGACACAGACTATCCCGCAATTTAATTGTTTATACCCAAAGGTTTTGATTAAATAGCGGAATAGAAAATATTATCAAAAAAAGTGTATGTATCTCACACGTACAGAACCAGACTAGGCTCCAATTACTATTTTTTTTACCCCCATGGGCAGGATGAGGAGTAGGAGGAGTTCGGAACAGGCAGCACCCTCAAATCTTCAGAAGTATGAGATGCGCCCCAAAAATTGGAAAGGTGTATCTCACACGTACCGACACAGACTATCCCGCAATTTAATTGTTTATACCCAAAGGTTTTGATTAAATAGCGGAATAGAAAATATTATCAAAAAAAGTGTATGTATCTCACACGTACAAAACCAGGCTAGGCCCCAATTACTATTTTTTGTACCCCCAAAGGCAGGATGAGGAGCTCGGAACAGGCAGCACCCTCAAATCTTCAGAAGTATGAGATGCACCCCAAAAATTGGAAAGGTGTATCTCACACGTACCGACACAGACTATCCCGCAATTTAATTGTTTTTACCCAAAGGTGTAGATTGAATAGCGGAATAGAAAATATTATCAAAAAAAGTGTATGTATCTCACACGTACAGAACCACACTAGGCCCCAATTACTATTTTTTGTACCCCTAAAGGCAGGATGAGGAGTAGGAGGAGTAGGAGGAGTACGGAACAGGCAGCACCCTCAAATCTTCAGAAGTAGAAGATGAACCCCAAAAATTGGAAAGGTGTATCTCACACGTACCAACACAGACTATCCCGCAATTTAATTGTTTATATCCAAAGGTTTTTATTGAATAGCGGAATAGTAAATATTATCAAAAAAAGTGTATGTATCTCACACGTACAGAACCACACTAGGCCCCAATTACTATTTTTTGTACCCCTAAAGGCACGATGAGGAGTAGGAGGAGTACGGAACAGGCAGCACCCTCAAATCTTCAGAAGTATGAGATGAACCCCAAAAATTGGAAAGGTGTATCTCACACGTACCAACACAGACTATCCCGCAATTTAATTGTTTATACCCAAAGGTTTTTATTGAATAGCGGAATAGAAAATATTATCAAAAAAAGTGTATGTATCTCACACGTACAGAACCACACAAGGCCCCAATTACTATTTTTTGTACCCCTAAAGGCACGATGAGGAGTAGGAGGAGTACGAAACAAGCAGCACCCTCAAATCTTCAGAAGTATGAGATGAACCCCAAAAATTGGAAAGGTGTATCTCACACGTACCAACACAGACTATCCCGCAATTTAATTGTTTATACCCAAAGGTTTTTATTGAATAGAGGAATAGAAAATATGATATAAAATTGGTGTGATTTATCAATAGCACATGTGAGCAGCAGTGTCTTATATCATTCAGCTCTGCTGCAGGCTATGGAGGGAAAAAAAAAAAAAAAATCCCCTTTTAAGTGTAATTTTTAACTAGATTAGTACAGACTATGCCACAATTTAATTTTTTTTAACCCAAGGCTGTATATTGAATAGTGGAATAGAAAAAAGTGTATGATTTTTGAAACCACTCAATAATAGCACATGTGAACACACACAGCAGTGTATTATCACAGTCAGCACAGCAGCACTGAAGGAAAAACGCTGCACACAGTGACTGATAGAAAAAAAGACTTTTCTCCCTCCTCCTCAGTGGGCAAAAAAAGATTGTTTTCACTGCACCCCACACACAGCAAAATCGATGTGGACCAGCTCTGCTGCAGGCTATGGAGGGAAAAAAAAAATTCCCCTTTTTAAATTTTTAACTAGATTAGTACAGACTATGCCACAATTTAATTTTTTTAACCCAAGGGTGTATATTGAATAGTGGAATAGAAAAAAGTGTATGATTTTTGAAATCTCTCAATAATAGCACATGTGAACACTGAACACAGCAGTGTATGATCACAGTCAGCACAGCACAGCACAGCACTGAAGGGAAAACGCTGCACACAGTGACTGATAGAAAAAGACTTTTCTCCCTCCTCCTCAGTGGGCAAAAAAGATTGTGTTAACTGCACCCCACACACAGCAAAATCGATGTGGACCACTGACACCTGCCTATCTTACTAACAGGATTGATAAGATCGGTCACTGCAAACCCCCCCCCCCCACACAGCAATATCGGTTGTAGAACACTGACCCTAAAAATCAGCTGCCTCGCCCTAAAATGCCCTACAACTCGCCCTGCCTAACACACTCCAACCTGTCCCTCAATTCTGAAAGAAGAGGGGAGAAGCGCTCTAAGTGCAGACAATTTATTGCAGATAACAAGGCAAGTGATATACACTCACTAGACATGAAGACTGAAAAGCTGTATGTGTCAAAGCAATCCTGCAGCCATCCTCTGGAGGGTGTCCTCTGGTCACAGGAAGCCGTATGCAGTACTGTCACTGGCGGTGGGAGGGAAGAAAGCCGGCTGTCTCCCACAACATCAGCGGTGAGCGGTCAAGCGGCTCGGATCTGCGGTTCCGTGTTGCGAGTGATGGATGGAGGCACTCTCACCCACAGGGATGGTGGGATCTGTCCGATGAGTTACGGCATGCACGACGCGTTTCTGAGCATGCCCGGGTCCTCTGCACCCGGCGCGCTCTTTCATCAGGTGCTAGAGTGCCGTAGTCTCTGTGGGGCTTTATGTAGTGCTGAACAAGAGGATAATTAGGCACAGCTGAAGTAAGGGGATGGCAACCGCCCACAGCACTGAGCAATAACCTAACCAATCAAACATTTTTGTAGCAATGGGAGAGATTAAAAACAACTTAGAAGTGGAGTGTGATCGGTCGGCTGCCCTTAAATACACATGTATGTGGGCTAGACAACCGCTTATCACAGTGATAGCAAACAATTAGGCAATACAAAACATATAATAAATGTAAAATAGGGGTAAGCCTGGGTTCATCAAGGCTTATGAAGAACATGTAAAAACGTTCCAGGTTTAAAATGATACAATTATAAAAATAAAAAAGTTAATAAAAAGCATCTTTAAAAGGTATATTTTAAGAGCTAATGCATAATACCTATACAGGCTGTGGTATGGAGAAACATATAAGCAAATGAAACAATAAAAGGAGGAAGGGGGAGGGGGGGGGAGTAAAAAAGCCTTATATATTGGATAAAAAAATGGAGGATGGATATAACCCATATATAGGTGTACATATGTATATCCTAATAATTATATTTTCTGTATAAAGGATTTTTATATGGATTACCAACTATGGTACCACATGTATGATATATAGGGGAATAAGCCTTCTGATTTCTCAGTAGGTAAACCTTATAAAGTTTGTATAAAAGATTTATATACCAGAACCAGGGCCAAAGTGTATATATTAAAAAATCATCTGATATGATGTGATGAAAAAATAATAAATAAAGACCAACAGAAAACCCTGATAATAATTATAAGATAGTGTGCACGTCTAATTCTTCATTTAACCCTCGAGGAGCGAGAACATCTAACGTATAGATCCAGAAAGTCTCTCGCATACATAATTTGGAAAATCGTTCTCCCTCCGGCAAGTCTTTGGGAATCGATTCGATAACCCAAATTTTTAGTCCCTCGGTGGATTTTCCGTGGACTTCTGAAAAATGTCGAGGGACACTATGAAGGTCACATCCACCTTCAATAAGACGGCGATGTTTGCCGAATCGTTGTCTGACTGGTCTGATGGTTCGACCTACATAGAGCAACTGGCAGGGACATATCAGACAATACACCACATAGTCTGTGGAACAGTTGAAAAAATTGTCCAAGACATAGGTTTTGTCATTATGTGTAAAGTTCTTTTGGCCATGTTGCACAAAACTACACATTTTGCATAACTTTTTACGGCAGGCATACATGCCTTTCAGGGGGATCATCCATGACGGATGATTAGTGGCCTTAAAGAACATCAAGGCCACTAATCATCCGTCATGGATGATCCCCCTGAAAGGCATGTATGCCTGCCGTAAAAAGTTATGCAAAATGTGTAGTTTTGTGCAACATGGCCAAAAGAACTTTACACATAATGACAAAACCTATGTCTTGGACAATTTTTTCAACTGTTCCACAGACTATGTGGTGTATTGTCTGATATGTCCCTGCCAGTTGCTCTATGTAGGTCGAACCATCAGACCAGTCAGACAACGATTCGGCAAACATCGCCGTCTTATTGAAGGTGGATGTGACCTTCATAGTGTCCCTCGACATTTTTCAGAAGTCCACGGAAAATCCACCGAGGGACTAAAAATTTGGGTTATCGAATCGATTCCCAAAGACTTGCCGGAGGGAGAACGATTTTCCAAATTATGTATGCGAGAGACTTTCTGGATCTATACGTTAGATGTTCTCGCTCCTCGAGGGTTAAATGAAGAATTAGACGTGCACACTATCTTATAATTATTATCAGGGTTTTCTGTTGGTCTTTATTTATTATTTTTTCATCACATCATATCAGATGATTTTTTAATATATACACTTTGGCCCTGGTTCTGGTATATAAATCTTTTATACAAACTTTATAAGGTTTACCTACTGAGAAATCAGAAGGCTTATTCCCCTATATATCATACATGTGGTACCATAGTTGGTAATCCATATAAAAATCCTTTATACAGAAAATATAATTATTAGGATATACATATGTACACCTATATATGGGTTATATCCATCCTCCATTTTTTTATCCAATATATAAGGCTTTTTTACTCCCCCCCCCTCCCCCTTCCTCCTTTTATTGTTTCATTTGCTTATATGTTTCTCCATACCACAGCCTGTATAGGTATTATGCATTAGCTCTTAAAATATACCTTTTAAAGATGCTTTTTATTAACTTTTTTATTTTTATAATTGTATCATTTTAAACCTGGAACGTTTTTACATGTTCTTCATAAGCCTTGATGAACCCAGGCTTACCCCTATTTTACATTTATTATATGTTTTGTATTGCCTAATTGTTTGCTATCACTGTGATAAGCGGTTGTCTAGCCCACATACATGTGTATTTAAGGGCAGCCGACCGATCACACTCCACTTCTAAGTTGTTTTTAATCTCTCCCATTGCTACAAAAATGTTTGATTGGTTAGGTTATTGCTCAGTGCTGTGGGCGGTTGCCATCCCCTTACTTCAGCTGTGCCTAATTATCCTCTTGTTCAGCACTACATAAAGCCCCACAGAGACTACGGCACTCTAGCACCTGATGAAAGAGCGCGCCGGGTGCAGAGGACCCGGGCATGCTCAGAAACGCGTCGTGCATGCCGTAACTCATCGGACAGATCCCACCATCCCTGTGGGTGAGAGTGCCTCCATCCATCACTCGCAACACGGAACCGCAGATCCGAGCCGCTTGACCGCTCACCGCTGATGTTGTGGGAGACAGCCGGCTTTCTTCCCTCCCACCGCCAGTGACAGTACTGCATACGGCTTCCTGTGACCAGAGGACACCCTCCAGAGGATGGCTGCAGGATTGCTTTGACACATACAGCTTTTCAGTCTTCATGTCTAGTGAGTGTATATCACCTGCCTTGTTATCTGCAATAAATTGTCTGCACTTAGAGCGCTTCTCCCCTCTTCTTTTTGTCTATACAGATTCTTCCTCCTCATCTGTGGAAGAGCAGCTCAGTGCCCACGGACTTTATCCCTTTTAGGATCATCATCAACCTATTTATGGTATCCCATTGTCCCCTATTGTATGGTACCATTTTATGCCTATGTCTATTTGCAGCTACAACCTTTTTTATTGCCTGTTTTTTTTTGTTTTTTTTTTTCCCCTTCCCTCCCCTCCCCCCACCTCCCTGGATTCAGCTGCTTATTAGTTCTGTTCATCCACCCTTCATATGCTGGAGGTCTTCGTAGCGCTCTGTGTTTTGTTTTTTATGTCCCTCAATTCTATCCGGACACAAATGGTTTTTGCCTGTCTGTCCCTAATCAGCAGCCAGCACGTATGATGTGTGCTCTGTCCCTGAACTAACACAACAGAATGACGCAGCGGCGCTCCGTCTCGAACTTATAAAGACTTGGTCACATGCTTCAGATGGCCAATCACAGCTACTAATACATTTGTAGGCATGGCTGGGATGGCTTAAGGCACACCAGTTAAACGCTTGTTGATTGGCTGTTGAAAGCCCGCCATGAAAAGCGCGCCAATGCATACAAAACCCGGAAATAAAATGACCGAACACGGATTTTTACCCGAATATACAGTAAAGTTTTCAGGTCCGTGTTCGGGTAACAAAAATCCAATTATTCGGTACGAACACGAATAATACAGTCCGTGTTCGCTCAACCCTACTCCTGATACTTATTCCTGTACCCTCTCTTCATATCCTCTCCCTTGCATCCCTAGTGCTCCCTGTTACCTGTGTCCCTCATTTTGTATATATTTTGTATATACAGTACTTAGTTGTTAGGTCTCTGTTAGGTTAATTAGGTATTTCATTACAGAGGTTTTTTTTCATGTTTACGGTTTGCTGGTGTGTGATTGCGTTTTTTTTCACTGTAAATAAATCTTCCTTTAAGCATTTCTGGACCGGAAGGATTTGCCCCCCCCCCCCCTTAATGACCAGGCCATTTTTTGCGATTTGGCACGTCGTGCGAGGCTGTACCTAAATAAATTTGATGTCCTTTTTTTCCCACAAATAGAGCTTTTGGTGGTATTTGATCACCTATGCGATTTTTATTTTTTTTCACTATAAACAAAAAAAGAGCGACAATTCTGAAAAAAACCCAATCTTTTTCACATTCTGCTATATAACATTTCCCCCCCCAAAAAATTCAAAAATCAAAATTTTTTAACATTTTAGGCCAATTTGTTTTCTGCTACATATTTTTGGTAAAAAAAAAAAAAATCGCAATAAGCGTATTTTGATAAGTTTGCGCAAAAGTTATCGTGTCTACTAATTATGGGAAAGATTTATGTCATTTTTATTGTTTTTTTTTTTAATTGCAATGGGGGCGATCTGTGATTTTTAGCGGGATTTTTAGCGACATTGCGGTGGACAGATCTGACCCCTAACTGGCATTTCTGACACTTATGGGGGTGACCAGTGACATTACTACAATAATCAGTGCTAAAAATATGCACTGTTACTGGAATATTAACATTGGCAGGGAAGGGGTTAACACAGTGGGTGACAAGGGGTTAAATGTAAGCCTAGGGGAGTGATTCTAACTGTGGGGGGGGCGTGGCTTGTGAAATGATCATAGAGACCTGTGATCCTATATAGAAGGATCACAGGCGCTCTGTGATCCTTCCAGAGAGAAGAACGTTCAGCTGTGTTTACAACAGCTGACCGTACTTCCATCTCAGCGGGGAGCGATCGCGGATTGGCTGGTGGTAATTGGAGCCGCCAGCCCCGTGCATCGAAGTCTCCCCTGCCGAGTGGGGGCAAGAGCGCGTTGTCGGCAGCGAGCGCTCGCCCCCTAGCTGCAGGTGCGCGACCGACGTATACCTACGTCGGTTCGCCCAGGAGGGGCTGCCTGCCGCAGTAAAACTATATTGTCAAAAGTATCGGGACACCTGCCTTTACACGCACATGAACTTTCATGGCATCTGGGCATATTTGCAGGGAATTAAAAGCTAAGAGCACACAAGTGTAAACTTTGCGTACTCTAATGCCTCGTACACAGGCAACGATTATCGGCCGTCTTTTGTCCAGTGGTGTTTTGTTGGTTGGAATGTGCCTAGACTGCACATGAATTTTCTCGGCCAACAAAAACCAACTTCAGAAGTGATGTCATGTGCTGGTTTACTTTCCGTGTGTTTTTTCTACTCTGAGCATGCCCAGTCTTGCTCATCAGAGTTTTGTCTGCCGAAATCTGTACTGACTGACGGAAAATCGGACGTTCTGTTGACGGCCAACAAAAATTTTATAGCATGCACACCAGAAAAGTCGGAGTCGGTTGTCGGAAGCATCATACTAACAAGCCGAAAATCGGCCGATCGGACGTTGGCCGAAAATTCACGGCCAACTATCGATGCGTGTGTACGAGGCATAAGTGGCTGAAATATACAATATATTGTCAAAAGTATTGGGGCGCCTGCCTTTACACGCGCATGAACTGTAATGGCATGCTAGTCTTAGTCTGTAGGGTTATAAAAAAGAGAGAACAGAGCAGTGCCACCTGAGTGTAGTATAAAAACAATCCTTTATTGTCATAAAAGGTAACGCACTCACATGAGTGATAGGCAAGCAGGCTTTACAGCAAGTCATCCGATCCGCTGCTGGGGAGGCAGGAGAGGTGTTGACAGCCCTGGGTCCTAGCTGTGTCAGTGGCTTCTGGCACTTCCTGGTGTCCTGTCCGCATCACAGCTTCTCCCTCATCACATCCGGCGGAAGCGGGGCGGTTATTTTAACTAAGAATTGCGCAGTCATGCAACGCTGTACCCAAATAAAATCGATGTCCTTTTTTCCCACAGATAGAGCTTGCTTTTGATCACCTCTGCGATTTTCAATTTTTTGCGCTATAAACAAAAAATGTGACAATTCTGAAAAAAAAAAAAAAATTGTTTTACATTCTCCTATATACGTGTTGCACCCTCCTAGGTAGGTGCTAGGAAAACGCATCTATTTTCTCCTGCTTATCAGGGGAGCCTGATCTGTTAGGTTGCCTGTTGCATGTTTCCAGGTGTGATTCACTGGGTCTGAGGGAGTGTCCCCACTGCATCCAATGAGGGAGCTTATTGGACAGTGGAGGAAACCCAGCCAGTCACACATCAGGTTTTATGGCAGTCCCAGTGGGAGGGCATTCCTGCAATGCATCCTGGGATTGGCCATAAATAGGGAGGGGACATGTGACAGGGCGTCCCCTCCCAGGGGGAGGCTGACAGCTGTCTCTCCTCCTGAAGAGTGTGAGGAAGGTGGTCTTAGGCAGTCGGCCTAGTGAACCAGGTGTGGAGCTGAGCTGCAGAAGATCCAGATGAGCTGACAGTGGAGCTGCTGGCAGAGTCTCGTGGGAAAAACAGTGTCCGTGAGTACCAGGAGATTAGCCTAAGGGTCTGCCCAGGAAGGGGGACCACTCCAGTAAAGTCAGGGGATCAAGGAGCTAGCTCACACAGAGAGTGTTACAGTAAAGGGGGTGCCATGTAGAAAACCCTGAAGAGTAGGAACAAAAGGGGTGCCAGGAAGGGCCCTGAAGAGTGTTCTGCAGTACAGTACAGCTTATTTAAAGCAGTTCATTAATTACTTCTTCACCGTTAGTGACAAGGTGAAGCAGCGGCCTTGCCGCACTCAGCAATATCTAGTCGTCCCAGCAAACTGTGCATAGTTTATTCAAATTGGAGTATCCCACTCATTCCCTTCTCCTATCCAAGTTCTCAATAAAACCATAAAAACCAAAACCCCTAGACTGTTTCCTGACTGAGCCAAAGCACTTTGAAAATGCTGAACTGTCATGTCGTTGCTAAGGGTAACCCAGGGGAACCTGTAACCAGCAGCTCCCAAGGGAGTAGTGCTATATAACATTGAATAAAAAAAAAATTAAATTTTTTTATTCATCATTTTAGACCAATTTGTATTCTGCTACATGTTTTTGGTAAAAAAAAAAAACCCAGTAAGGGTATATTGATTAGTTTTGGCAAAAGTTCTCGCATCTACAAACTAGGGGAAAGATTTATGTCAATTTTATTTTTTTCGTTTTTTTTTACTAGTAATGGCGGCGATCAGCGATCTTTAGCGGGACTGCGACATTGCGGTGGACAGATCAGACACCTAACTGACATTTTTGACACTTTTGGGGGACCAGTGACATTACTACAGTAATCAGTGCTAAAATATGCACTGTTACTGTACTAATGACACTGGCAGGGAAGGGGTTAACACCAGGGGCAATCTAAGGGTTAAATGTGTCCCTAGGGGGTGCTTTCTAACTGTGGGGGGATGGGCTTGCTAGATGAACATAGAGACCTGTGTTCCTAAATAAGAGGAACACAGGATACCTGTGTTCATTACTGACAGAACAGTGGTCTGCTGTGTTTACAATGGCGAACCACCATTCTGTTTCCATGGGGAGCGATCACGGGTACCGGCAGCAATCGCGGCCGCCGGACGCACTGATTGGCTCCCCCTGAGGCCAATGGGCGCGGGCCCCCACTAGTGGTCTCGCAAAGCACGTACAGGTACGTCGTTTCACAGGACAGAGCTGACCTGCCGCTGTAAAACTACGGTGGCTGGTCGGTAAGCGGAGGCTAGAAATGATTGAAGTATAATTAAGAAATTAATATATGTTTTTTTTTATTTTATATGATTTTATATTTTGATGATAAATACACTTTAAAGAGTAAGTCCACCCTGACACTACATTCCCTGCATCTACTGACATCCATGCCCTGTCCTGCCCTATCTAGACCTGTAAATAAGAAATCGGTATACATACCATTTTTAAAGCCGATCCGGTCTCCAGTGGCGGAAGCTCTGCAGAGGACACGGCCGACAACGGCTGTGAAATAAATGGGGAGTGACGTCACCCAAAGACTTACTATGGGGCTTCCGGTGTCTGATGTGTCCTCTGCATCCACCTCCACAGTGAAGCCGCAGCTGACAGCTCAGTGTGGGATCTGGGCGGGTCGGCTTCAAAAAGGTATGTTTGCTGATTTCTTCTCTGTAGGGCTAGATAGGTTAGTGTTAGATTGTGGATGTCTGTAGATCCAGGGTGGACTTAAACTTTAAGTTTAGGTTCACAATGATGCGGTGTGGGGACAGGAATCGCACCACATTCCTGTTCAAAACACATGCAATTCTTTGCAGTGCGATTTGAGCCCATTTATTTTGTATGACTCAAATCACACCGCCCCCTGCACGAACAAAGGTGCATGCATGGCAATACACTAGCAGATTCTGTGTTTTGCGACCTGTTTTTGGGGTGTCATTCATTTTACATTAAACACCCGCAGTGGTTCGCATGAACGGAGTGTGATTGTGATGCGGTGTGGGAAACGTACTGGAATTGCTGCAGATCCTGCACCGCATGGAAGCATATTTTTTGTGGATATTATTTTAGGAAAGAATGCCATTAAAGAGGTTGTAAACTCGTTTAAAATTTTTTTCTTTTTTTACAACCTGCAAGAGAAAGACATAATGAGCTAATATGCATCGCATACTAGCTCATTATGAAATACTTACCTTAGAACGAGCCCCCGCCGTGCCGCTCACTCACCTGTATGACGAGCGACATGTTCAGTCGCCCGTCTTCCGGGATCGCGGCATCCGGCCATCTGATTGGCCGGAGCCGCGGTGACGTCACTCCCGCGCACGCGCGCGGGAGCCGACGGTCACGGCACAGGGCTCTGAAGAAACGGCACGATCAGCCGTTCCTTCAGAGCGCATGCGCCAGTGACGTCACTGGCTGCATTAAAGGTAAATATCTCCTAAACCGTACATGTTTAGGAGATATTTACAGTACCTATAGGTAAGCCTTATCATAGGCTTACCTATAGGTACAACTTCCTGAGGAGGGTTTACTTCCTCTTTAAAGTGTGTAGCACTACTCCCATGGGAGCTGCTGAAATGACTTGTAAATTCGTATTACTTTAAGTGCTCGGCTCAGTCAGTAAACAGTCCAGGGGATTTGTTTTTTTGTTGTTTTTATTTTATGATGGGATGTGAGAAGGGATGAGTGGGATACTCCAACTTTAGCAAACTATGCACAAACTTGAGGACTTCTATCCATGTTGAATGCGGCAAGGCCGCTGCTTCACCCTGCCACTGAAGTGAAGTACTTGAAAGGGGAACTACTTGATAGAATACTCTTCAGGGTCTTCTTGGCACCCCCTTTACTCACTGACTGTGTGCGCTGACCTTTTGCCCACTGACCTCAATGGAGTGGTCCCCCCTTCCTGGGCAGACCCCTTGGCAAGCCCCCTGGTACTCACAGACACTGTTTTTCCCAGGTAGCTTTGCCTGCAGCTCCA
Source organism: Pelophylax lessonae (assembly GCF_965119305.1). NCBI lineage: Eukaryota > Metazoa > Chordata > Amphibia > Anura > Ranidae > Pelophylax > Pelophylax lessonae. The sequence continues at coordinate 715,171,158 of NC_138768.1, forward strand.
CTGTCAGCTTCTCCAGGACCTTCAAGGTGCAGCTCCACACCTGGCTCACTAGGCTGACTGCCTGTGACCACTTTCACCCTCCTCCTGGAACTCTGCTTCCCGCCAAGACGCCCTGTCACATGTTCCCCCTGGCTTTTATGATCAATCCCAGGATGCACTGCAGTTGTGCCCTCTCGCTGGGACTGTCACAAAAGCCTGTGTGTCACTGGCTGGGTTTCCTCCACTGTCCAACAGGCTCCCCTTTTGGATACAGTGGGGACAGTCCCTCAGACCAAGCGACTCACACGTGGACACATGCAACAGGCAAAACTAACAATCCTGCTCCCTGATAAGCAGCAGAGCAAACAATGCTTTTATTCTAGCACCTATCTAGGAGGGTGCTACAAGTGAAAGGCCAGTCAAAACCTAACTCAGCTTAAATTTATTTCTCTTATGTCCTCTGACAGTCGCCGCCCACTCATACAGTCTTCACCAATGGGTATTGACCTCTTATCCACAGGAGCAAGCTAGGCATAAGTTTTAATATATTTTTTATTGAATTCTATACGAATTATACAAACATGAAATAGAAAAGAAAAAAAGGGGAGTCTCCCCAGATTATATACAGTTAGGCAATCCCTGCTCGTCATAACTAGAACCAATGCAGAAAACATACGGTGTAATTTACCTACAAAAATCAATATTTCTGGGATTGTTAAATATTTTAGTCCAGTTGTTTAAGTGGGGGCTCTCCAATAAAAATAAAGAGAGGAAGGAAAGGAAAGAAAAGAGAAAAAAAAAAAGAAAAAGGGGGGGTCCCTTGGTGTTTCACCAGTCTTGACGTTCTAGCCTGGAGAGGCCTCAGCCATATATGAAGCGTATATGTTAGTGTGGGTAAATGTTAACCAACATGACCAAATCTTACGTGCCAAAGATGCCTGACCACGAAGATCCAATGTCATGTCTTCCAGATAATAGATACGGTCAACTGCCCGCAACCATTGAGGTATCGAGGGAACTGTAGACTGTTTCCAATATTTTGGGATTAATGCTTTGGCTGCATTTAAAAGGTGAGGGGTAATAGACTTTCGATACTGGGCCGGAGGTAGTTTAGTGTCATGGAATAAGACAGACAACGGATCCCTAGCAATAGGTAAACCCTGAATTTCTTCAATTAAAGATAATACGCTAGTCCAGAAGGGTCGAATTGCTGGGCAGAACCACCATATATGTGCGTGCGTAGCTCTAAGCCCACAGCCTCTCCAACAGGCAGCCGAGAGAGATGGTGTCATCCTCTGTAGCTTAACGGGGGAGTAGTGCCATCTAGTGAGAAACTTATAATTGGCTTCTGCTGTCCGCGCCGATGTTCCTGAACTATGAGACAATTGAAGAATAACCTCCTCCTGTGTCGGCAAAAAAGTGCACTTAAAATCTAGTTGCCACTGTTTCAAAAAGTGTGGGGTGGAGTTGGGGCCTAGTGCGTCCAATGACTTATAAAACTTTGATAATAAACCTTTACCTGATTCAGGGCGTGCTAGAATTTGTTCAATCGGGTTCAGGGAATGTATGTTGCGTAAGGGGTGAGGTAGTTTTTTCACAAATTGCTGAAGTTGGTGGTATTTCCAACAATCCATAAATGTCTTTGGTGAGGCCTGGCATATTTTAGATAATGGGAGTATTCCTTCCATCCCCGTTATATGATGCAACAGCGTGGCGTTGGCCTGTGGTAGCCACTGGGAGAAAGAGTGATCTTTATGACCAGGCGGGAAAAGGCTATGGCCTAAAATCGGCATAAGCGGTGAGTTATATGGAATTTTATAGAGCCTATGAAGCCGATCCCAGACGCGGAAAACCGAACTGGTTAAAGGCGAAATAGTGTCAGCAAAATTTCTAGTCTCTGGCGGTATCCAAAGTTGAGTATATAATGATGTATTTGCCAGCTTCTGCTCCAGCTGAACCCAGAGCTTTTCCTCTGTATGAAATTTCCAGTCGGCTATCCGAACCAGGGAGACGGCATTCAGATATCTCCCAAAGTCCGGCACCGCCAACCCCCCCCCCCGGCTTTTGTCCCGCGATAGTAGCGAGAGCGCAAGCCGAGGCTGTGAGCGACGCCACACATAGGCTCTAACCAGAGAGTTTAAGGTCCTCACCAAGTTGACGGGTATGTTAAACGGGAGCATTTGAAACATGAAGAGCACCCTGGGCAGCACATTCATCTTGACAACATTCACCCTCCCTATCCAAGAGGTGGCTAAATGATGCCAATTCGCAAAGTTAGCTCTAATTGTGTTAAGTAAAGGAATATAATTTGCTCGTGCTAGATCCTCCACCTGGGCAGTAATATGTACCCCTAAGTATTTAAAAGAATAGGGTTGCCATATAAAGGGAAATGCTGGGCTGATGTCATTTGCCATTGCCGGGGTAATTGTAACGTTTAGGATTTCCAACTTCGTTAAATTGATTTTGAAGTTAGACAGAGCACTATATCTATCAAATTCAGAAAGAAGATTAGGCAGGGATATCATGGGTTGTTGTACATAAAAAAGAACATCGTCTGCTTAAGCCGCGTATTTGTGTGACATAGACCCGACCGTGATACCGTGAATCAAGGGGTTTGCTTAAATTCTAGCCAGAAAAGGTTCCAAAGATAAAACAAAAAGTATAGGGGAGAGTGGGCAGCCCTGTCTGGTCCCATTAGAGAGCTTAATTGATTCGCTAAGGATACCATTAACCTTAATCTGAGCAGTAGGGGATTTATATAACGCATTAATCAAACGACACAGGCGGGGGCCTAGACCAAACGCCTGTAGTGTCGCCATCAGGAACTCCCAGTCCACCCTGTCGAACGCTTTTTCAGCATCCGTGGAAAGCAGCAGGGTGGGCTGGGAGTGCCGGCGAACAAAAGATAAAAGTGAAATTGTGCGTGACACATTGTCCCTCACCTCACGACCAGGAATGAAACCCGTTTGACTGTTAGCGATACTAGCGGGTAAAAAGGGGAGCAATCTGTTGGCGATTACCTTGGCATATAGTTTAACATCGACATTTAACAAAGAAATGGGACGATAACTAGAACATAAAGAGGGGTCTTTACCCTCTTTCGGGATTAATGTAACATATGCATGCAAAGTCTCCGGGCGCAAAGAAGAGTCTACCAGAATAGAATTAGCATAGGAGGCCAAGTGAGGGAGCAAGGTTTCGGTGTATTGTTTATAGTAAAAGGCCGAGAGGCCGTCAGGGCCCGGGGCCTTCCCCATTGGGGTAGAGATTAAAGCAGTTCGGAGTTCTTCCACCGAAATTTCATCCTCCAGAGAATTAACTTTCTCTGGTGGGATAGAAGGGAGATTGGCACTAGCAAGATATTCTGACATCAATGATCTACGCTTTTCTGGATCCGAGATAGCTTTCGGAACAGAATAGAGATTTAAATAGAATTTGTGAAATTCGGCCGCGATGGGGGTGGAGTCATGCGCCAAAGAGTCATCATGTCGCTTGATTTTAGGAATATAAGAGGCTACTTTTTGTTGTTGCAAGGACCGTGCCAGGTGTCGGCCAGGTTTATCACCCCATTCGTATATCCTTTGGGACACCTTGCGGTATATGGCCTTGTTTTGTGCATGAAATAGGGCCTTAAGCTCCTCCCATTTTTTAGTCAGTAACTGTAAGGTAGAGATAGCAAGGGAGGCCTTATGAGAGCGTTCGAAAACCTGTATTTCAGCAACAAGAGTTCTTTGAGATGATACGCGCGCTTTCTTCTTCCTTGCTCCTAATTCTATTAGTTTACCTCTAATATAGGCCTTATGGGCCTCCCAGCGAACAGCAGTATTGACCTCCGGCAAGGAATTGTCCACAAAAAAATTATCTAGTTCTTTACCTATATTTTGTTTGTCCAGGGGGCTCAGAATTAGGGAATCATTTAACTTCCATGTGGATTTTTTTATAAAGGAGAGAAGGAATCTTCAAGGTCAAACAAATAGGGGAATGATCCGAAATAGAAGATGAAGCAATAGTGACAGAGTCAACTAGTTCGAGGTGGAAGTGGTCCACCAAGAAATAGTCAAGTCTTGAATAAGAGTTATGTGTTTTGGAAAAATACGAGTAATCCCTATCTGAAGGGTGGAAAACACGCCAAGCATCTATTAATTGAAATTCATGCAATTGTGTACGCAAATAGTTTAACCGTTTATATGAGATATAAGACTTACCCGAGGAGGTATCCAGCAAGGGGTCCATAGTGACGTTGAAATCGCCTGCCACCACTGATATTCCGTCAGCAAATTCATGGAACCTGCGCAGGGTGGTCGTTAAATAAGACACTTGATCTTGATTAGGAGCATAAACATTTGCAAAAGAAACAACAGTGCCGCCCAGGGTGCCCTTCAGGAACAAATAACGCCCAAATTTATCAGCTACCATTTGTATGAGTTTAAAGGGTGAGCCTTTACGGAACCCTATGGCGACTCCCTTGGAGTTACGATGTTTTCCGAAAGGCTATAGTACCAAGTAGGGTACGTGGGGGTGGTCAATTTAAGATTTGAGGTGTGAGTGATATGGGTCTCCTGCAGGAACACTACTTCTCCTTTCAGCGCATTCAGTTCCCTATATAGACAATGCAGTTTAGCTGGAGTATGAAGCCCCCTTACATTATAGGATAGATATGTCACTTTCGACATTGAGATCTAAACCGGATATATACTAATATCCACACATAGACTGGTGTACACCAAGGGGGGGAAAGGAACAATAGGAGAGAGAGGAGAAAAAAAAAAGGGAATAGAAGGAAAAAGGTTGTCGCCATCGCGACAGTATGTTGGTGAGGAACACTCACCAAAGAGCGGAAAAACGGCGATCCCTCAGCTGCGGTCCCACCTGGAGACCCGCTACCTGGCGGGAAACGCAGGTGAGGGAAAGCCGAGCCCCGCTCAAAAATTGGGGAGGGGTGAGCAGCGAGAGGAGGGTCAAGGCAAAACCAATCAGAGATAAAAACCCTGAAAAATCCGGGGCCCTCCGCGGGACTTCGCCAGGTGGCTGAAAGATTTATCAAATTATCACTTTTTCTCTCTCTGTATCTTCAAAATAGCCCAAAAAAAAAAAAAAAAAACCGCTATGGTTGACCTCTGTTCGTCTAAACCGAAACATAAGGGGCCAAAAAATGATGACCATAGGGCCTTAACCACTTGCCGACCGCCGCACGACTATCTACGTCGGCGGTCAGCCCCTCACAGGCAAACTAACGTAGGGCTACGTTGCTTGCTTGTGAGGGTCTAGGGAGCGAGCGCGCGCCCCCGGAGGCGCGCTCCCGCTCCCGCGTGGTCACGGACCCCCCCGCGCGTGTGACCAGCGGACCCGATGTCCGCCGGTCACTCGGCGATCGGCGGGGGAGAGGGAGAATGTCAGGCAGCTTGTGTAAACAAGCTGCCTGTCATTCTCCTCGCTGCAAAGACACAGATCACATGGATCTACTATGTAGATCCGTTGATCAGTGTCCTTACAGCTGAAGCCACAGCCAATCACAGTAGAAAGCACGCCCCTAGGGACACACACAGCCCCTCCCTCCCAAATAAAGTTAACCCCTTCACTACCAGTGTATTTTTACAGTAACAGTGCATATATATAGCACTGATTACTGTAGAAATGTCACTGGTAACCCCAAAAGTGTCAAAAATGTCAGTCAAGGGTCCGATCTGTCCGCCGCAATGTCGCAGTACCGCAAAAAAAATCGCAGATCGCCGCCATTACGCGTTAAAAAAAAAAACAACAAAAATGACAAAAATCTTTCCCTTTGTTAGTAAACGCGATAACTTTTGCGCAAACCAATCAAAATACGCTTTTTGCGATTTTTTTTACCAAACATAGGTAGCATAAAACAAATTGGCCGAAAATGTTAAAAAATTTTGATTTTTACATTTTTTTTGGGGGGAATTTCATATAAAAAAATGTGAAAAATATTGTTATTTTTGCAAAATTGACGCTCTTTTTTTGTTTATAGCGCGTGATCAAAAAATCGCACAGGTGATCAAATACCACCAAAAGAAAGCTCTGTTTGTGGGAAAAAAAGGACGCCAAATTCGTTTAGGTACAGCGTCGCACGACCGCGCAATTGTCCGTTAAAGTCACGCAGTGCCGAATCGCAAAATACCCCCTGGTCGGAATGGGGGTAAAATCTTCCGGGGCTTAAGTGGTTAAAGGACCAGTCCAACCTATCAGTCAGTCAATCAGTTCCAAGAAAAAAAAAAAAGGCTAGGCATAAGACTTGTTAAAACAAAGAAATTAAAAAAAAAAAAAAAAAGGCTAGGCATAAGACTTGTTAAAACAAAGAAATTTACATAGACACACCTGTAGGGGGCTGTCCCTTTGGTCCAATACCCCCCTGCTATCAGCCTTCCCAACTCAGTTTGTCTTCTGCCTAGTTAGAAGTAAGATAGGCTTCCCTGTGCTGGGGCTACATGTCTCAGCCTTTCTTCTGTTTTATTATTTTTATTTGCTGCAAAAGTGTTTACTTTGCACTACTAGCTTTTTATTTGTCTGCACTTAGTTAGTCCGATCTTCGGAAGACTACAGTGTTGCGAAGCTGGGAATCGGACTGGTCGTCCTGGTACTCCAGGACAGAGGATCTTATGGAATTCCAGCCCACCATCGAGCGTTTAGCGGGCTATCAGTGCGCCCTGGCCAAGCAAACAACCTGCCCCTATCCTCAGGGGCACCAGCCTGCGAGGTGGCTACCTCACCGGGATGCCTCAACATGCGGTGTTTGGATCGTGCAACGTCTGGGGTGGGGGGTTCCCGTGCTATTGGGGCGCCCACGCCATATGGAGCGGTAAGTAACTTCTGTGTGGGGCCTCTGTTTGGGGATGACAGTCTGCTGATGTCTGTGCTCTCCCCTCATGTCTGGGGCTCGCATTCCCCCCGGTCCCTGCGGGGGCCTCTTGGCACATGTATCGCCGTGGGGGGGCCTGTGGGGGTCCCTATCGCTGTCCACTTGTCAGTGTGTTTGGGGGTGCAGACATGGTGGTGCGGACCGCTGTGGTGCAAAAAACTGCGGGTCCGCCATTTTGGGTGTGGGCAGCTGCTCTGGCTTCACTGTGGGCACTTTCTGCAGCTCTCTATGTAGTGTTTTTTGGCGCCTTCGGGCGCCATCTTGTGTGTGGCAAGGTGTTCTTCACTGCACATGTTCGGCAGCCATTTTCCCGGAGCCTCCAATTCAGATGCATTGGCAACCATTTTCTCTTAGTCAGCTTCCTGTTCAGCCTCTTGCGGATGACATCACTTCCCTTCCTGTATGCAGAGATCGTTTCCAGCAGCGTTGTAACACTTCTGGGGGTTCTTTTTGCTGGTTTTGGGGAATATTCTTCTGTTTTCAGTGCTTTTCCCATCTCGGGGGGGGTACCTTGGTGTAATCCTTATTGCAGTGCATTGCGGTGGGTCGCTGCGATCGGGTCTTAAAGGGCCAGCGGCAGCGTTTTTTCTCATGGAGTTCCCGGACTGCAAATTCCCCCCAGCTTTTGTGAGTGATTCAGGTACTCCTGAATCTTCACTTTCCCTTGCTGCTGCACTTGCGACTTTAGCGTCTAAGGTGGATTTGTTGATGTCAGAGCGGGATTCTAGGAAACAATTGTTGTAGAATTTTCCCTCAGGTACAAAATACCTGTTACCTGTTAGTCAGTGATACCAAATCAGACAATATATAGCTATATATATAATGAGATCAGACAAGACTCAAGATGGCTGAATCATAGTGACCTGATTTATTACAGCGTTGCTGGAGTTTAAATATACTCCAAAATGGGTTTGTCATTACAATCTGACGTGCAAGAAATGGGTTGTCATTAACATCTTTTGTCCAAAGTTAACAACTAATTATAGTAAGCATTATGTCAATCTATATCGTGATTCTCTTGTCATCAGGGAATTTTCGGTGATGAACCTCAATAAAAGTTTCCAAGGGACTTTTATTAGAAGTTATTCTAGGTTTTGTCCAGACAGGGTTCCTTTTATGACAGATACGGGAATATTTGATGCGGTCGGAATATCTCAGCTTATATATATTTTTAGCTTTTGCGAGCTCAGTGACACATGTAAAGAAATCAAAGACAAAATGAGATTAATTAACTTGAAAGACATTTTTTTTAAGATAACCATTTTAAATGCCAGTCAAGGCATCCTGAATATCCAGCAAGGTATCCTGTAAAGGCCAATAAGGTCAAGGTATGCCACGTCATCTTCCCCCTCTTGAGAATTTATTGATCAGGCTAACTACCTATTCCGCTTATCAGATTCCTCCAAGGAATCTGATTACGCTTGGGACACTGGCCCAGAGGGCAAACCTCAGTGGGGGGTGTCCGAGTCTTGGTAAGGTTCTGAGGCGGAGATTACTTCATAAATGGGGGGTTGAGGTGACAGATGTCTCATTACAGTATACTCAGCATCATCAATCCCTTCTTATTTCAGTACAGAGTTGAAATAGGTTGTCTCCTTGGCCTTGGTAACCTTATCAACCAAACACATAATTATTTTAATTCAACAGATAACTAGAGATCATAATTATCATAAACATCAATATAAATACATCACTTTCATCATTTTAGGAGATGAGGCAAAACCTCCAAAGGACTGTGTTCATTAGGATGGGTGGACACCATTGGAAGTAAAGAGGCTATAGTACATGTTCCTGTGACACACTGAGAAAGTAAACTATGGGCCTTATTGCCACAGACATAATAGATTCCCAACCCTGAATGTGACCACCCTGGGGTGAAGATGGGTATTAATAACTTTTCTGCATAATACCCCAGTTTCTGTCTGAACAACAGAAACCTGAGGGCTTCTCCTAGGTGAGAAATGTCCATATTGTCATTTAATATGGCTTATATTTTATGTTTAACAGTTTCCTTTCTGTAATGCATGCAAGCTTCATTTCATGGGCTGTTCACAGTCAGCTGTGGGCAGGATATGTTTATCAGTGCTTGTGAACAGTCCACCCTCCCTACATTAGTTTTTTTCCATAGAACACTATACACACTGTAGGATTCTTGAAACCTGCAACTTTTGGGGGAATTAACATGTCCTTTCGTGCACTGGTAATGTTTCTATAGGATTTTGAAAACTTTGTCTGATTTGGATCCTCTAATGGGCCTTTGGTTGTCTGTCACTTTTATCGTCCTGCCCCTTCATTATACCCAACATTCCCATATATATCAAAAATTAAAAGAAAATCATTGTACCACCTTTTTGAAATGACTGGCGTGAATCCATGTATCCCTTCTACCTTGAGGGATGTTGGTGTAACCAATTGCACTCTTAGTAGCCTTACTTTATGACTTAGTATCCTCATTTGGATCTGGTAGGAATGAAAACACACTATTATGCATTTTTGTCAAATGCTTTTGAAGCGCTGCAACACATCTAGTGAGATCTGAGTGTGTAGCTTGCAATTGCTGTGGTAAATAGAGACCTGCTTCAGGTACCCACACCTCTCTTGGGAGTGTTCCTGACAAAGGAAAAAACGTAAAACAATCTACCTATTTCTGCTATTATTTTACTCAACTTGTTGTTGTTTTTTTTTTTTTTTCATACAACCTTTTGTACCTTTCCGCTACTCTGTGAGTGATATGGAGTGTGAAAGGCTTTCTCAATATTTAGTGCGGATAAGACCTCTTGTAGAACCTTTCCTTTAAAATTAGTGCCCCTGTCACTTTCTATAGTTTCTGGAATTCCATACCTGCACATTACCTCAGATAAAAACCTTTTTCCTGTGGTTTGTACTTTACCCCTAGAGACTGGCCAGGCCTTAGGCCATCCTGAAAAATGTCTATACAAACCAAAGCATGTGCATAGGGACCAGACTGTGGGAAATCAATGTAATCTATTTGAATTCCTGGAAAGGATAGTCTGACTTAGGCGGTGCTTTTATGGGGTGCTTACAGCTCTACCAACATTGTACCTAGCACAGGTAAGACAAGAAGCAGTATATTTTGCAGCTACTCCAGGAAAACCTGGTGCTAACCAGTGTTGCATTACCAAGGTGGTCATTAGAGTCTTTGAGATATGACACGATCCGTGAGCTGCGGCTGCCACCCTCGGGTATAGGGCCTGAGATCAGACAGAAATGCTCCTCCATCCTCCAGCAACCAGTTACATCCTGTGTTGCACCTTTCTTCCGCCACTTCTCACGCTCCTGTGAGGGGGCTTTTTCTGCAATGATATCAAGATTGCCATACTTACAGGAGTTGGTTGCTTTCCTACGAGTGTCAGTACCCGGATAGGGACCTGTTCCAGTGCAGCCTTCTTCGCTGCTCTGTCGGCCCTTGCGTTTCCTGCAGCTTCTTCTGTGTCCTCTCTTGCATGTGCCTTGGTTTTTTTAATAAATGGCCACCTTGGTGGAACACTGGAAGACTAAGAACAGTCTCTATTATATCTGCATGCTTTATTGGCTTACCGAGAGAACTTGGGCTGAGGTCAAAAAGTTACAAGCTTTCAAAAATATGACCAAAATCATGTCAATGTGAATGTTAACTCTTTAAAATTCACAGGCCTTTGCCAAAACCATCAGCTGCTTGTGCTTAGAACTTTAGATTTAATGCCTCTGCATTCCTTTTGTTTATTTATTGCTGTTACTACTGCATACCCAGTTACAGGCTTACCCTCCTCTGTTTATAAACATGATCCATCTACATAAAGGGTCTCATCAGGGCTTTAGAGAGGAACCTTTTTTTGCAGGGCTCAACGATTCAGATACTGCCATCATCAGCTCAAAACAGTCATGGGGGGTATTTAACAAACATTTTTTTTTTTCCTCCCCCTCTAGTGCCTGCTCCTGTACTGGAAGTAAACTGGCTTAAGTACATTGCACCTGTTTTATCCAGCAGCTTTTTGCAGGCTGCGGCCCGCACCTTTTATCACTGGGTCAAGCTGGCAAGAGACATATGCTACATACTGGATTAATGGGCACTTCATCTGAAACTGAACACTGAAATTTTAACTCAACACAAATATTACTTTTTTTTTTTTTTTTTTTTTAAATGACTTCCCTTTTCCTTTGAAGCCAGGCAGGAAACTACTCCCACCCCTGCTACTGTTATTCCTACTGTAAACCTCTCGGACGCTTCTGATGGAACATGCGGACACAGGTTAGCTGAATACCTTATTTACTGTCTATCTTCTGGGGGAGAGGGGGTGGTTGCAATTCTTTGCTCTAATGTCCTGTCTTTACACTATTTGTAGTAGGTCACTTTTTATACACCCATAATGACAGGAAGTAATGTACTTTTATCTTTCAAACAAATATCCTCTAAAACTTTGTCCCGAATTTCAAAAATCTGATCAGAGGTTCCCCTTTGGTTACGGAGGATGCCCCTTAAATACCATAATTAATGAAAAGTTAATCTATTTTAAAACTTTTGGCTCAGTGCCAATAGGGTTCAATGGTCATGTTAATTGCAGTAACCCTTAATGTCTAAACAAAGATTCCTGGTTTAAAAGGCAACCTATTATTTTTTCATCTTAGTTTAATTTAATACAAAATAACCCCAAAAAAATATCATATGTCGTTCATTTATCATATAAAGAAACAATCTTTTTTTTTCTTTCTCCGAGCTCACGGAGAAGGAACCTCTTCGGCTACTTCCTCTTTTTATATTAAAGACACAGCCTGCTTCTGTCTTAAAAGAAACCACAACAGGCTTATGAATTAAAGGGCAACGATCATCCTTACTTTCTTCTTATGAATACAAGATTTGCTGTGTTTTCTCATGAAACAATTCAACACACCCCAACTCATTTACAATATATCAATACTCATTCAACTTCATACTCTCCTGCTTCCATATTTCTGCAACTGATTTTAAGTTTATTCTTGCCAAATCTGTTTCATACACTTTACAAAAATCTGCCATATCCTATCTTATCTTATCCTACAACTAGGATTATTAGCTGTCCAACTACAGAACACTTTAATTGGCTGTGTAGCCCAAAAACTATGCTCCCAGGGTATTTAATCTTTGAGTGCAAACTCCCTGGTCTGCCCCATTTATCTGGTAACCCTTTTACCCATACACTCTAAGGCCATGGTCCTAATGAACTTTCCTGGTCGGTATCTACGGAAACCCAGTTTCCCATTTCACTGTTATCCAAAAAATAGAATAACTACCTATAACTTCCAAGTTCTCTGTGACCTGGACTTCGGCCCTCACACAGCCGATAACCTCTAACTTCCAAGTACTCTGACCTGGACTTTGGCCCTCACACAGCCGATAACCTCTAACTTCCAAGTACTCTGACCTGGACTTCGGCCCTCACACAGCCGATAACTTCTAACTTCCAAGTTCCCTGACCTGGACTTCGGCCCTCACACAGCCGATAACTTCTAACTTCCAAGTTCCTTGACCTGGACTTCGGCCCTCACACAGCCGATAACTTCTAACTTCCAAGTTCCCTGACCTGGACTTCGGCCCTCACACAGCCGATAACTTCTAACTTCCAAGTTCCCTGACCTGGACTTCGGCCCTCACACAACCGATAACTTCTAACTTCCAAGTACTCTGACCTGGACTTCGGCCCTCACACAGCCGATAACCTCTAACTTCCAAGTACTCTGACCTGGACTTCGGCCCTCACACAGCCGATAACTTCTAACTTCCAAGTACTCTGACCTGGACTTAAAAACAGCCTATTACCATATGCATATGTTTACATATATACCAGAACATAAGAATAGAAACCTTTAGATGTATATGAAATGTCAGGCTAAACAGTCATATACATTCAATGCTTGCTACGTCTCAAATGGACACTCCGAAATGAGACCGCTTTACCAGAACACAACTGGGGGTCACGTTCCTACGTGTCCAAGACACCCACAGTGGTGAGGGTTGACCCAACCTCACCTTTCGCAACAAATGTTAGTAGCAATATATACACCGACTAAGGGTTTAGGTTCTTTAAGAGGGTATTACGTCAAAAATAAAACAGAGTTACCTGGACGCCATTGGATGGACTGAAAAACATTGTAAGCAGACAATGGGCTTACCTGGCCAGATATTTTCAGTGTATCCAATGCAGTCCAGATGTCTCACTTGGTCCGCAGCTACTCCTGGCTGGCTCGCCAAATTGTTGTGGAATTTTCCCTCAGGTACAAAATACCTGTTACCTGTTAGTCAGTGATACCAAATCAGACAATATATAGCTATATATATAATGAGATCAGACAAGACTCAAGATGGCTGAATCATAGTGACCTGATTTATTACAGCATTGCTGGAGTTTAAATATACTCCAAAATGGGTTTGTCATTAACATCTTTTGTCCAATCAAAGTTAACAACTAATTATAGTAAGCATTACGTCAATCTATATCGTGATTCTCTTGTCATCAGGGAATTTTCGGTGATGAAGCTCAATAAAAGTTTCCAAGGGACTTTTATTAGAAGTTATTCTAGGTTTTGTCCAGACAGAGTTCCTCTTATGACAGATACGGGAATATTTGATGCGGTCAGGAATATCTCAGCTTATATATATTTTTAGCTTTTGCGAGCTCAGTGACACATGTAAAGAAATCAAAGACAAAATAAGATTAATTAACTTGAAAGACATTTTGTTTAAGATAACCATTTTAAATGCCAGTCAAGGCATCCTGCATATCCAGCAAGGTATCCTGAAAAGGCGAATAAGGTCAAGGTATGCCACGTCACGAGCTAGGGCTTCATTGTTCTCCGATGATATGGTTGCCCTGGACAGTTTATCCCCTGAGGGGTCTCAGTCCTTGCATTCTGATATGGAGGTGGAGGGGGAGGAGGAGGATGATCCTTCTCCCGAAGTGGCAAAAGAACGCGCTGCTGTGTCTGCGCTTATTGCTTCTGTTAAAGAGACACTACGTTTAGAGGATGAGCCTAACCCACCGTGTAAGCAGTCTTCCTTTGGGACTCGCAGAACCCGAAAAGTGGCACAGGTGTTTCCTTGTCCCGTTGAGTTTCACAAAACAGTGAACGAACAATGGCGTAATTTAAAACGTCCTTTTGTGGTACCCAAACGGTTTCAGTTCCGTTACCCTTTCGCGTCTCCTACGGATTCGCGATGAACCGTGTCCCCTAAAGTGGATCACACGGTGACCAGGTTAAACAAGGCCCATCTCATGCCCTCGGAGGATTCTCCGGTGTTCAGGGACCCTACGGATAGGCGGGTGGAATCTCTTACTCGCCACGCGTATGTGGTGGCGGGTTCCTTACTGAAGCCCATCTTCGCCTCGGTTATGGTCTCTCAGGCTGTGGCTGATTGGGCACAGGTGCTCAAACGCACTCTGGAGGCGGATTCCACCCCTCCAGCTACTGTGGAAATGGAGGAGCAAATGCGTCTGGCGGTTTTGTACCTGTGTGACGCGGCCTTGGATGAGGCTCCTCTAGCAGCACGGCTGTCTGGCGTCACGGTGCTGCTCCGTCGTTTGATGTGGCTGAAGAGCTGGTCGGCTGACCAGTCTTCCAGGAAGATGGTGTCTAACATCTAGAGCTGCACGATTAATCGTATGAAAATCGCGATCTCGATTCACCCCCCCTAACGATCTAAACCTGACATATGCTCGATTCTTTGCATAGCTGCATAGCAGAGAGAACAGCTGTGGAAAAAAAAAAAAAAAAAGCCTCCCGGCAAACGCCTATCAGCATCATTCTCCCAGTAACTATAAACAAAATGATTACATTATATCTTTTCCTTCCCTCTGCCAGGGAGAAAGGAAGTTTAACCTCTTAAAGACTAGACCTTTTTCTGATACTTGTTGTATGCAAGTTAAAATCCTTTTTTTTGCTAGAAAAGTACTTAGAACCCCAAAAAATTTTATATATTTTTTAGCAGAGACCCTACAGAATAAAATGGCGATTGTTGTAATATTTTATGTCACACTGTATTTGCGCAGCAGTCTTTCAAATGCAATTAATAGACTTTAATGAATAAAAAAAAAACTTAACAGTAAAGTTATCCCAATTTTTTTTTGTTACACAGAGAATCGTGTAACAATCGTGATCTTTATTCCAAGCTAAAAAATCGTGATTCTCATTTTGGCCAGAATCGTGCAGCTCTACTAACATCCCTTATGTGGGGATTCGTCTTTTTGGGGAATCCCTGGACGAGTTGGTTAAGGGGGTCACTGGGGGTAAGAGCCCTCTGCTGCCCCAGAATCCCAAGGGTAAGTCCTTCCGCGGTAAGCGGGGGCCTTCCTTTAAACCAAATCAGGGCTGAAGGGACCCCCTCACCCGTTACAGGGGTGGAGGGACGTCTGCACGGTTTCCTAGAACCTTGGCTGCTCCAGATTCCGGACAGGTGGGTTCAGGAAATCATTAGATCGGGATACAAGATCGAATTCCTTTCGTGGCCAGCGGACAGATTCTTTCCCTCAAATCTTCATTTGGTCCTAGATCGGTTGCACGATCTACATCGGGCGGTTCAGGATCTCCTCGCCCAAGGGGTGGTCGTCCCGGTGCCTCATCGGGACAGGTTTCGGGGTTTTTACTCAAATCTGTTCACTGTGCCCAGGAAGGAGGGCAAGGTACGTCCAATTCTGGACTTGAAAGCTCTGAACTGCTTTGTTGCGGGTTCAGAAGATCCACATGGAATCCCTCCGTTCGATGGTGGCCTCCTTAATTCCGGGAGATTTCCTGGCTTCCATCGACCTCAAGGATGCGTATTTACACATCCCCATATTCGAGGGTCATCGGAGGTACCTCTGATTTGCTATCGCGGAGGAACATTATCAATTTGTGGTGTTACCTTTCGGTCTCGCTTCGGCTCCAAGGGTGCTTACCAAAGTGCTGGCTCCTGTTCTGGCCCTGTTATAGGCACAGGGGATTGCGATTTTGGGATTTTCTCCCGGAGGACAAGCTCCGGACTCTGCAGGAAGAGATCAGGTCCCTCAGGGACAAGGATTCCTCGTCACTCTGGGCCTGCATGCGGTCCCTGGGGTTGATGGTGTCAGCCTTCGAGGCAATTTAATTTGCACAGTTCCACACACAATCTCTTCAAGCAGAGATCCTGGCCAGATGGGACAGGCATCCTCAGTCCTTGGAAATGCCAGCCTGTCGGGCTGGGGTGGCGTTCTGGGCATTCTGTCTGCCCAGGGCACTTGGTCGGAGGAGGAATCCTCCCTGTCGGGTGTCGGAGTTGGCGGCCCTGTCTTGCCGCTCCCCTTACCTGGTGGTTCATAGGGATAAGGTGGTTTCTGATTTTCCCCTTAATGAGGATATTGTTTTGCCTTCGCTGTGTGCGAATCCTAAGCATCCTGAGGAGTTTGCCTTACATTCCTTGGATGTTGTCCGGGCGATCAGGGTTTACCTGTCATCCACTGAATCCTTTCGGAAGTCAGATTCTCTTTTTGTCCTTCCTGAGGGACCTCTGAAGGGTATGGCTGCGTCTGCGGCAACCATTTCAAGATGGATCAGACAGATGATTGTGCAGGCCTATTCGATTAAGGAACGGGTACCTCCCTTCCCTGTCAAGGCGCACTCTACCAGGGCGGTGATCGCGTCATGGGCCTTCCGGCATCAGGCTTCGATGGTCCAGGTGTGCAAGGCTGCGACTTGGTCGTCCGTGCACACCTTCTCAAAATTTTACAAACTTGATGTTCTGGCATCAGCAGATGCCTCCTTTGGCCGCAAAGTTCTGTGTGCGGCAGTACCTTGAGGGGGCCCTGGCTTTGCTGGTCCCTGACTGTTGGGGTTGTGTTTTCCCTTGTTCATTTGCTTTCCTGGGTTGTTGCACCAGTTGAGCTTTTTTGTTACCCAGAGGGTTTGCCTTTCTGTTCAGATAAGGTTCCTTTCTCTGACCTGGGTGCTGCGTTGCCTTTGTGATGATTGCGCTTCCCACCCCTCATGTCTACACTGCTTTGGGACATCCCATTGGTGAAGACTGTATGAATGGGCGGCGACTGTCAGAGGACATAAGAGAAAACTGAATTTTTGATAAATCCTACCGTAAAATTCCTTTCTCTGAGTCCTCTGACAGTCGCCGCCCCCGCCCCTCTTTTGGGGTTTTATGGACTCTAACTGCTTGCTACCAAACTGAGTTGGGAAGGCTGATAGCTGGGGTGTATTGGACCAAAGGGACAGCCCCCTACAGGTGTGTCTATGTAAATTGCTTTGTTTTAACAAGTCTTATACCTAGCTTGCTCCTGTGGATAAGAGGTCAAAACCCATTGGTGAAGACTGTATGAGTGGGCGGCGACTGTCAGAGGACTCAGAGAAAGGAATTTTACAGTAAGATTTTACAAAAATTCAGTTTTCCATCCCCATTCTAAAGCTGTTCGTTTTGTCTTTTGCATGCTAGTCTCGAATTGAGAAGAGGTTACTAAAGTTACGAAAATTCTCGTATGACAGAATACAACTTCATTAGTGATGTCATGTATTGTATTGTGTAGCACTGACCCCTAGGGAGCTGCTGAGATTGGATTCCCCTAGGTTACCCATAGCCTGCTAAACTTATCACTTTAAGTCTCAGTCAATGAACAGTCCAGGGGATTTTTTTTGTGTGTTTTATTTGGAACTGGGATGGGAGAAGGGATGAGTGGGATACTCCAACTTAGGAACTATGCACAATTCTGAGGACAACTAGCTGCAGTGTGTGCGGCAAGGCCGCTGCTTTACCTTGCCACTGAAGTGAAGATAAAGAAAGTGAACTCTGATTTAAGTTACTCTTCAAGGTCTAACTTGGCACCCCCTTTCTTACTTGCTGTGTGTGCTAGCTCCTGTCCACTGACTCTCACTGGAGTAATCCCCTTCCTGGGCAGACCCCTGGCAAACTCCCTGGTATTCACGGACACTGTTTTTCCTCAGGTTGCTCTGCCACTTGCTCCACAGTCAGTGTCCTCTGGACCTCCTGGCTCAGCACCACACTTCTGGTCCACTACGCCGACTGCCTGTGACCACTTTCCACACTGACAGGAGGAGAGACAGCTGTCACCCTCCTCTTGGGACCTGGCTTCCTGCCCAAAGACACCCTGTCACATGTGCCCTTGGCTTACATAACTTATCCCAGGATGCACTACGGCCTGTGCCAACCCTCTGGGACAGTTACAAAGCCTATGTGTCACCGGCTGGGTTTCCTCCACTGTCCAACAGGCTCCCCTATTGGATATAGTGGGGACACTCCCTCAGACCAAGTGAATCACACGTGGACACATGTAACAGGCCTAACTACTCTCCTGATAAGCAGGCAGAGTAAACACTATGCTTTTCCTAGCACCTATCTAAGAGGGTGCTACATCCACCCCCCACCAAAAATGAGCCATGTCCCCATTGGCTCTGGGGCAGAGAGGGGGGGCTGAGAGAGAGGAAGGAGGTGAGTAAGAGAGAGAGGGGATCTAAGAGAAAAAGGGGGGCTGAGAGAGGGAGGAGGCGAGTAAGAGAGAGTAGGGGACTGAGAGGCAGGGGGTAAGAAGGAGAGAGGAGGGCTGAGAGAGTGAGAGGGGGGCTGAGAGAGAGAGAGAGAGAGAGAGAGAGAGAGAGAGAAAGGGACAGAGAGAGGGGGTTGAGATGCCGGAGGGTAAGAAAGAGAGAGGAGGGCTGAGAGAGAGAGGGGGGCTGGAAGAGAGAGGAGTGGCTGAGAGAGAGAGGGATGCTGAGAGAAAGAGTAGGGCTGACAGAGAGAGGAGGGTGAGGGGGGAGATGAAAGAGAGACCCTTAGCCCTGTCCCTATCTGCAGTCCCTCTTCTGCCCCCGTAGCCTAGTCTGTGTCTGCAGGTATGTCTGTGTTTCATGCCAGTACCTTCAAAGCCAGTCTCCTTGATCTGGGGGTGCTTTGCTCCTTTCAGTGGCTCCCTGGCAGCCTGCGTCTCCAGCCCATCCTTGTCCTCATTGCTGATGTTGGAGCAGAGAGGAGGTTGAAAGAGACAGAGTGTAGGCTTTGGCAGGTGCCGGGATGCTGCACCTATTCGGGGGTCAAGGAGGCTGTGAAGCTTTTCTTCCTCTTGGGCTCCCAGGCCCAGTGTTCACCTTCCACGCGACCTCCATCTACAGGGCTGCCCACTTGCTCCCTGGAGATAGATGCCTGCACCCAAAGGACGCTGCAGTGCCATGCTCCCGCTGCCACGGAATCTGATATGACATCAAGGGCAGCACACTTGGGACGGCGCACCTCTAAATTTTGCACCCAGGGCCAAATGTGCAGAAGGCGGGTCTTAGATCCCCCTCCCACACATGAAAGCCAGCAAGGTCCTGCAGCTGCATATACAGAATGTGGTGGTGTGTCCCTTCTTCTTGCCTGGCATCCTGGTTCCTGGGTGACCAGCGATTTGCGAGGCGCATGTGCAAACTGGGACCTTTGGTTCAGTGGTGGCCTAGGTTGCCATGGAGCGGCTTGGTGGGCGGGGGAATGGTGAACTTCTTTCCACTCCTCCAGCATACATCGGCTGTGGCCGGCCCTGCATCCCACACATCCACCCACCGCCGGCCCTGCAATCCGCACATCCACCCACGGCCGGCCCTGCAATCCGCACATCCACCTGCGGCCGGCCCTGCTGCATGTCACAGCCGACTCTTCCTAAAACATGCAGCCTCGGCCCACCGGGCAAGTGCCCGGTGTGCCCTATGGCCAGTCCGGGCCTGTTTGTTAGTATTGCCCCTTTGTCTTTAGGGGGCAGGTGAATAGGTGGAGACCAGCTAATAGGCCATGCTGTCTCCCTAAAGGGGATATGGCTTTGGTATGCTAAGACAGGCTATATATGTTTAATTTTCTTTCTTTCAACCAGTGTGTTGAATGAAAGATTATGAAGAATAGTTTCTCCCATCTACACATTCGAGGTGGATGGGTAATCCCTCCCACAGAGCTATTGTATTCTGACAGAGGGGAGATTTCCCTGCCATCATAATACACTCATCAATACCACCAGCTAATCGAGCAAAACTTTTCAAAATGGCTGGTTGCGCAGAAGCCGATCGACAAATCGACTTCTGCACAACCATCTGTTTTGCTTGGGTCTATCTAGCAAGGTTGCTTTGTGGTATATTCAAGGAAGCTCAGACCTCTGCAGTGTATAAATGTGCTTTTACTATACAAAACATGCTGTACATACAAAACTATTACAATATTAGGAACATAATACAAGACTAGCAGATATAACAATGCCCAACAAATGAACAGCCTATGGTCTGTAAACAGCAAAAATAAGCTTAAAGTTACTTAACTTATTAGGAACAGTGTGTTAGTGATCTCAGATGACAACGAGGACTCAGGTTCTTAAGCAGTTGCTGGAGAATCAGGTAAAAGCATCTTGGTTGCAGGGGTCTCTGGTGTTCAATACATCATGGAGTCCTCCTTGTCTCATTTGCCTGACAACCTTTTATACATAAGGTTTGTTTACCTTAACTCCGGAACAACAGAAAAAAACAGCTTACCTTAACGACAAGCTATTTCCTATTAGAGAGGTGTTCTCAAATTCTACCTCAAGGTGGCACTCTGGTCTTTTTTTTACCAGGTTACTTGTTTACTGTATCTATAGAGACAATAGGCTGTTTAAATTGTCAACTGAATACAACAATGGTATCTAAGTTCCCATTGTATCCAACAGCATTTGTTTGACAAGTATCAAACACAACCTGATTTTGTGGGTCTATGAACATGTAATGTTATGTCTGATTAATATAATAAAAAATCATATTGTTTATTAAACGCAACACATTCCGCCCTTGATTTTTTATTTTTTTTTTTCTCTCAGACTCAACACAGAAAATCACTTCATTACTAACAAAACTCATACTAAACAATAATTTGCCTTGAATACAACCCCATCTTATATTTCTGTAACTGAGAAGGTGTTTCAGTCTTTGGCTAAAAGTTCATTAGTAAAGTCCAATCTAACGTTCTTTAGAAACAAGTTCAGGCTTGTAATACATGAAAGGCTTTGCTCTCCACAGCTCTTGCAGTCTTCCATCATTCTGTCCATCATGTAACCACTTTCTCTGGTCTTCCTATGGATCAAATCGGAGACAGCCTATGGAGTGGAAAACAAAGCAGATTATCTGCTCCTTCTAATAATACATATACATTAGACCCCGGCCCTTCAGCTACAATCTCTCCTATAATAATATATACTGATATTTCCTAGAAGATCACTGCTGTTTATTTTGGAAAGTTTGATATTATAGAGCCTTACCTTCCACTCTTGCTGAGAAGTATCCACTAACCAATCAGAGTCCCAGCCACTGTCCTGAAGCTCATCTGCCAAATGCAAATATAACTTCAAACCTTCCTGCCAGATTCCCTCTCATTCCTAGATAGGCTTCAGCTTCAGATACATCACTCTTGGTTTCTATGTCATGGGAAGCAGTAACCTGGTACCTGTTGAACCCTGTTCTTTCAGGAACCTTGTGTAAATACTGAACTCTGCACTCCAGCTGTAGAAACTGCACCCCAGCCCCAACCATCCTTTCATATGGTGTGCTTTTGGCTAGTGGCCTAGAATTTAACAACATGACTGCCTGTGTGAGGACCAGATCCCATCCCCTTAGTGTACGTGTGGGTGTAAATTTGCGTATCTGGTCCTTCAATAGCCCATTGTATCTTTCAATCAAACCCGCTGCCTGGGGATGGCATGGGATGTGGCACAGCTAGTACACTCCAGAATCTTTGGCCCATTGCTGTACTGTTGATCCGGTGAAGTGTGAGCCGTTATCACTTTGGACTTGTTTGGGACAGCCATAAGCAACAACAATTTTCTGTAGCAGTTGAAGCGTTGTGGCTTGATCTGCATGTTTGCAAGGATGAACAAACAAAAGTCCTGAATAGGTGTCCACTGCAGTGCAACAATACCTCAGTCCATTGTTTCCCTGGGGCAGGGGACCGATGAAGTCAATCTGCCAAATCTCTGCAGTCCTCTCGCCCCTCTTAATTGACCCAGGGGAGTACTTTTGTAATGGCCATTGTTGCACTTCTCCACACACTGTACAGTTAACTATTACAGTCCTTATCATGTCCATTGATATAGGCAATCCTCTGTGCTGTGCCCATTCATATGTTGCTTTCTGCCCCAAATGTCCAGATTTCTTGTGGGCCCAGTTGGCCAAGTTCTTTAAGACAGGATCAATTGGCACAACTGCATTCACTTTGGCAATTTCATCTGCCACTCTGTTATAGTTCTCAAAGTCTGGGACCAGGGGCACATGCGCATCAACATGCCCCACTTTTATGGTGCGGGAGTGAGCTTCCTTCCAGATGTAGTCCCATACTTCCTTGTCTCCCCACACCACCTTTCCATGAATCAACCATTCATTGGACTTCCACGTGAGCATCCAAGTTGTCAGTCCTTTAAAGACCGCCCAGCTGTCAGTGTAGATAGTGACATGGGAAGAAAGATCCTCTTGAAGAGTCATCACTACAGCTTTCAACTCTGCATACTGACTGGACCCTCCAATTCCTGTCTCCTTCAGGACTGTGTCTGTACTCGGGTTGTAGGCTGCTGCTGTCCATTTACGCCCAGGCGAGGTGACTATGACTGAACCATCAGTGAACCATGCTGACTCCTTCATCTTATCTGACAGAGACTCAAAGGGTGGAGCCTCTTGAATAGGGGATGACTGCAGCACAGGCATTTCTTCTTCTGTATGGGTGCTGGTAAAAGTGACAAGCCCAGCCAACTGTTTTGAAATGTCTCTGACATCCCCAGCTTCAATACCCCCTCTTTCTTGAAGGTACCACTTGCATTTCATCAGTGCTTGGTTCTGGGCTACAGCTGCCCTAGTGGTCAGTCCATTATCTCTCACCCATCCTGCTATTGGTAATGCAGTATGGATGGTGACTGTGTTCTTTCCTGTAATGGTCTCTACATGTTGAAGTACTGTGTAGGCCCTAAACAGGAACTTTTCTAGGGGCGTGTATCTCTTCTGTGCCCCTGTCAGTTGCTTGGACCAAAATCCAATGGGCATTGCTCTCAGTCCCTTCTTTTCATTTGGCTGCCGCAGACTCCAAGATATTGTACCATCCTGCTCAACTACATCCAGCTGAAATGGTACTTCTTGTCTCACGAGTCCCAATCCTTGATGCTGCAAAATGGCTTCTTTAGCAGCCAGGAATGCGGTCCGCTGCTCTGAACCCCATGTGAACTTGTTACATTGTATATAGGCCTCAGAATAAGTCCAAGATGTGGGATGAACGATCTCCAGAATCCCACAACTCCAATGAACTTCTGTGCCTCCTTTTTGGTAGTAGGTGGCAACAATGCCTGGATAGTTTGCACAATTATCTCTGGAATTTTCCTCTGTGGCCCAGTCCACATCATTCCCAGGAATATTACCTCTGTGGCAGGTCCTTGGACTTTGTCTCTGTTGATAGCCCACCCTCTGTTCTCCATGTGCTGTATCAGCAGGTGCAGTGCTTCAGTTACATCTTCCTTTGTTCCAGAGATCATGATATAATCAATGTAGTGAAACACAGCGACTTTCAGATTCAGGGTGCTTAAATCTCGTGCAATCAGTCCATGACAAATCATTGGAGAATGAAGGTAGCCTTGAGGAAGGACAGTAAAAGTGTACTGGCGGCCATCCCACACAAAGGAAAACTGGTCCTGACACTCTGGGTCTATCAAAATCGAGAAGAAAGAATTAGCCAGGTCTATCACATCATGATATTCTCCTGCCTCTTTAGCAATTTTCTCAATAATTGAGATCATATCAGGTACAGCTGACTTTAATGGAGGTACCACTTTGTTTAGACCTCTGTAATCCACAGTCATTCTATATGTCCCATCAGGTTTCTTTATTGGGAACACCGGAGACGAGAATGGACTTATAGCAGGTCTAAGGATCCCTACTCTTAACAGTTCTTGAATAGTCTCCCCAATTTCTTTGTGGCCTCCAGGAAGTCTGTACTGCTTGAGACAGACTGGCTTCTCTGGTGGAGGAATAAAGACAGGGGTCCATTTTGCATGACCTCTGACCACAGCCTTCACTGCCCTAACCAGATACATTTTATCAGGATACCCGAATGTGAATGTACCTTGTTCAGTCTGAATAGACTGACCTTGAAGTACATCCATCCCAAGAATATTTTCAGGTAACTCTGATACAAAAACATTTGTCCAAAATCCTGGTCCCTTGCCAATAGCCAATTTCACCCGTGTCCTAACTGCTGGTGTGGTTTGCCCTCCCAAACCTTCTACATATATCACTTCTCCTTTGTGATGGGAAGGATTTCCTTGCAAAAGTGTAACTTCAGCTCTAGTATCCACTAAAGCCATGACATGTGTAGGAGAAGACGACTTCCCCCACCATACAGTGACAGGTGCATATGGGTGTCGGTCTCCTGCTGTCACTGTCCTTACTGCTAGCACAGAAGACCCACCTTCCCTTCATAAAGAATAAGGAACCTCCCAATCCCCTTTTCTGATTCTCTCTAACTCCTCCCCAGGATAAAGGGATTTGGGTTTGGGTTCATGTGCAGTTTTGGGAATGGGTTTGGGGCTAATAGGAGGAGTCTGTTCTGTTTTCTCTAAATCTAGGCTGATGTTATCTTCACTAGGAGTAGTGTTTCTAACACTGACAGTTTTCCCCACTAAATGTTTCCACATATTCAACATTTCTGCAGTAGATATCTCATCTATCTCATCTTTAGGTACTCCTGCCTTTAATAGGTCAACCCATATTTGTTTCCTAGAGATAACTAGCCTGGTTTTCTCTTCACCTCCTGTCTTCTCTCCCACATTCCTTTTCTTCTCTTTAAAAGTTCATATCAGCCTGTTCTCCGCCTGTCTTGACCTTATCTACTGCTCTTTTAGTTTCCTCTAGCTCCCCCAACTGGCTTAAAAGGGTTGTTGCTTCATGAATAATGCTGTTTAGACCCAGGCCTCCCAGCAAAGACAATAAAGGAGCCCTGAGTTTAAGTGGTGCAGACTTCATTAGCTTAGAGCGCAGAGCAGACGTGAAGGGTTACATATCTGGACCCATCCATTCTGGAAATGCA
Source organism: Pelophylax lessonae (assembly GCF_965119305.1). Taxonomy (NCBI): domain Eukaryota; kingdom Metazoa; phylum Chordata; class Amphibia; order Anura; family Ranidae; genus Pelophylax; species Pelophylax lessonae. The sequence continues at coordinate 715,196,060 of NC_138768.1, forward strand.
TTTACTCCGGTTATACAACCCATCTCACGTAACCTGGAAATACCCTCTCCTATTGTTCTCCACGAGTAGGTATTTTCCAGGTCACTAGGATTAATGTATACTCGGACTATACCATCTCTCACAAGGTCTAAGAGTGAAAAATTCACACTAAACTCTCTGGCTTTTCGCATGGCCTGACACAATTGTGGATCATGAGTTAACACTCCCAAAGCCACTGCTTCCTTGCCTGACAAAACAACACCGTCCGCCCCTTCATCCCACAAACGTAAGAGCCAACTCAATAGGGGACCTCTGTTTGTATTGTTTTGCCAGCTCATGGAGTTCAGTTTATGTAAACTCCCTTACTTCTTCAAATTCAACATCTCTGAGTTTGCGATATCGCACCTCCCCATCTGCCATATTCTCTCTATCATGTTGCCTTTTCCTATGCTCAGTAATGAGAGGTCTGGCACACTTTTTCTTTCCCATTGGATGATCATTATCAGAAACATCAAACTCTATCTCCTCACTATCATTGGAGGAGAGCGCATCCTCACAATCCCAGCTTTGGGATGTGACAATGGCACATACCCTGGCTTTACTGACATATTTACTGCCCTTCCTTTTCCTTAAGGCATTAATTGAATTGGTGAGGGCTGCACACCGATCTTGCAAATCATCAGCCCGACTAGCAGTTGAACGCACATACTCTGGTCTTTTAATACCTTAACTTCTGCCTCTGCCTTCTCCCTTCTCTTTGATTCCGTATAGAGAGCATGAAGAAAGTACCAACCCACTGTGGACACTGTCCTCTTCTCTGCTTTACCAAAATCCAACAATTTAAGGCTAAACTCTACAAAATGATCTGAGACTTTATCACCCCAAGTCTTATTCAAGGGAGAAGCATACTTTGCAAATACTTTAGCAAGAGGCTCCCACTCATTGTCTCTGGCCCAGATAGGTAAGCTGCACACTAACTTTTGAACACCAGAAACCTCTGCAGCCTTGCGTTTCCTAAACAGCTTACGCAGCATTGTTTCTTAGCACAAACTACACAATACACCACAGAAAAAACAGTTCTGCTTCAGTTGAATATATAGCGCAATCCTGGCAAAAGCCCCCAATTGTTTTGCTTGTGTCTATCTAGCAAGGTTATAATCAAGGAAGCTAAGACCTCTAAGTTGTATAAATGTGCTTTTACTATACAAAACATGCTGTACATACAAAACTATTACAATATTAGGAACATAATACAAGACTGGCAGATATAACAATGCCTAACAAATGAACAGCCTATGGTCTGTAAACAGCAGAAATACGCTTAAAGTTACTTAACTTATTAGGAACAGTGTGTTTGTGATCTCCAATGACAACGAGGACTCAGATTCTTAAGCAGTTGCTGGAGAATCAGGTGGTTGCAGGGGTCTCTGGTGTTCAATGCATCATGGAGTCCTCCTTGTCTCATTTGCCTGACAACCTTTTATATATAAGGTTTGTTTACCTTAACTACCGAACAACAGAAAAAAACAGCTTACCTTATTGACAAGCTATTTCCTATTAGAGAGGTGTTCTCAAATTCTACCTCAAGGTGACACTCTGGTCTTTTTTTACCAGGTTACTTGTTTACTGTATCTATAGAGACAATAGGCTGTTTAAACTGTCAACTGAATACAACAATGGTATCTAAGTTCCCATTGTATCCAACAGCATTTGTTTGACAAGTATCAAACACAACCTGATTTTGTGTGTCTATGAACATGTAATGTTATGTCTGATTAATATAACAAAAATAATATTGTTTATCAAACGCAACACACCATCCTACCCATAGATGGATAAAAATTTGAATGATCCTTGCTGAACAGGCTGAATTTGGATCCATCTATGGCCAGCTTAAAGGCCCGTACACACGTACCGATCGTCGGCATACAAACGTCGGTGGACGAAGGATCTGCCGATTGTACGCGTGTTAGTATGGTGCCTCCGACAGATGTCTGCGCACAATCCGCGGACAAAAGTCTTTCTTGCAAACATGAAAATATTTGTATGCCGACACCAGAACGGACGATTGTTCGCCTGTCAGTACACAATTCTGCCGACACACAGCTACAAATCCCAACACGCATGATCAAACCAAATGAGTTCCCGGAAGAATTTTCTCTAGTAAACTCAACATTTTATTCAGAAAGAACTTTCGGCTCGCGGAAGTCCAAGAAATAGGTGAAATGCGGAGCACATGCTCATCTTGATAAATGTGAGAAGAAGGAAGATGCTGCTCATAATGCCATACTTTTCTAATAAAAAGGCATGTGTTCTGTTATGATGAAGATAATGTTTGTCTATTCTATCTGTTCTATCAAATTTTAGAATTAAATAATTTGAACTCTTCACCATTATTTTTGTATTTTCACACCAAAGATCTAACTATTGATATGACCCTTTATTCTTGTATGAATTAATGTCTAAAACATATTTTTCAGGTTATGCACAATATTAAACATGTTAACAAATTCAGATAGGCCATTTTTTATTTTCAATTTTCTTTATTTTTTGGATCTCAGCAAAAAAAAAACAAAGCAAACATCAATACTTTCCGTATAACTAAACATAAAAAAGGTCCATTTGGACAAAATTAAACTAGAAACTGGCAAACAGGGGTAAAATAAATAATAGGGGGTTACAAAAATTAAAGTTGCTGGTAACTGAAATCAGGTTGCCATGAGGGCAGGTTTGGATCCTGCTGGCCATATTGCCACTGGCCATGTGGCATTTGGCGAGGTGGTGGGTGTTGTGGAGGTGGAGGTGGAGGGCACGGGTGCTCCTGGCATGCATGGCTGTGCTCATTAAGTATGCCGTTTTCAGCCTTTTGCAGCACATCAAGAATAATTTTTCTGGCATACTGACACTGCCTGAGGTCCACCTTATCTAAAATTTTTGCCGTCATGTTGCCGAAGGACTCATTGGCCTCCGGTTTCCGACGTAGGGCTATGGTGGCCTCCTGGATAAACTCGTCGGTGATGTCATCCACGTGCTTCCTCTTTTGCCTCCGTTTGGCAGGAGGAGGTGGTGGTGGAAAGAGTTCCGCAGGCTCCTCAGGCTCCGCAGGCTCCCCAGGCTCCTGGCTGCAACCTGGCTCCTCCTCAGTGACACTTCCCTGTTGATGAAATGAACAATTGATTAGAATGTTATAGTGTATATAAAAATGCATGTTTGTTATATTATTGTGAACAAATAGCAGACTTTACATACAGTGGCATATCTAGGGTCTCCAGTGCCCTTGTTGAGGAGCTGTATTTGGCAACAACCCCCCCCCCCCCAAGATCAATGTAAAACTGTAACCCACCCCCCCAAAAAAAAATTAAAGGGCATTAAAAGTTTCTAATTTGCCCCTTGTTTGCCCAGTGTAGAGCTCTCTAGTGGGCAATCATTGTCTCAGGTGTGAAAAAGAAAGAGAGGGTTGAGAGCTAGAGAGAGGGAGAGAAAGAGGGGGTGTGAGAGAGAGAGGAGGGGGTTGCAGAGAGAGAGGGGCCTGAACTTGCAGAGGACTTGATGTAGGGCATTGAGGGTGAAGCAGTGCAGGGAAACATGAATAAGGAAGCCACCTGCCTTGCTGACCCAGAGTGAGAGACCAGAGACATGGAAGCAAGGATGGATGGATCATTTGCAGGAGCTGTTAGTTTTGTATTAAAAAAGGTTGAGCCAGAGGAATGCTGAGGCTACAGCAGTGTTTGTTAGGACCAGAGGTGTGCTGGGGATGCAGCAGTGTTTGTAAGACCAGAGGTGTGCTGGGGATGCAGTGAGAGGCAGTCTCAGTCTCCTGGTCTTTTGGCTCAGCTGCTCTCAATGTTTTACACCTGCATGAAGCAGCTCTCAATGTTTTACACCTGCATGAATCCGCCTGCAAACTGGGGGTTCTGGGGTGTGCAGGCTGAGTGGATTGTTAAAATAAAGAATAAAACAATGCCAATGTTTTTGTGACCCACCCCCCTTGGCCTGCGCCCCTGGCGGTTGCCTGTCATGCCAACCCCTTGCTATGCCCGTTTACCTAAAGGGTCAATTATGGTTTAGCTTATAATTTTGTTACATGATTACATTTTAGCAGACAATATATTGTGAAATGCCATACCTGAGTAAAACTCTCCTCCAGGAAATCCTCATCCTGGCTTGGATCTACCGACACTGAGCCCTCTGCCGAAGTAGAAGGCAGTGTTGAAATTGACGGCCTGGATTCCATGGTGTCTGCCAGGAACCGCATGTTATCAAAGTACCACAGCCGTGGTACATATACATTCCGTGCCCCTGCTCCAGACTGGGTGGACTCCTCTATTTTTTTTAACTCCCGCCTGTAGGCAGTGCGAATACTGTTTATTTTTTTGCGGATATACTCAAAATTTGCCCCAGGACAGACGGGCTTGTAGAAGGCCACCAAATGTTCCATGGCCTGTTTTCTGAGTTTTCTATTTTTATAATCTGCGGACTTGACTTGCCACAAACAGGGCAGTTGCCTGAATTCATCAATGAAACTGATGAGAAAGTTGTGGGTGGTGAAATTGTCCACCATATTGCAGGACAGTATATGCCTGCAAGACACAAAACAACACAAAACATATTAAAAGAGCATGTATTTTGGCACATAATAAAGATATTCCTAATAAAAGCTGTATAGGGCCCAAAACACACACTTTCTATTAAAAGAGTCGTACCTTTGTTTGTGGGGAAAAGTCGTGATTCGCCGCTCGATCGTGCTCCAACTCTCGATATGTCCGCTAGCGAATCGTCGGCCGAACGATCTGGCGTCCTTTAAATACAGCGCAGGCGTCAACTCCTCCTCCAGTGGCGGGCTTGTGCAGGGGTGTGTACGTGCCGAAGATCAGGCCTACATGCGACACTCACACCTGAGGCAGTGGAATAATCATTGTTTAATTACGAACCATGTCTCAACAATCTGGGAGCTCAATTAGTGGGGGCCGAAGTGATTGGGCCACCCGAAAATCAAGGGCTACACCCATGTGAAAGCCAGAAATGGTGGAGATGGTCTCCATTTTAGAAAAAATGGATTACGATGGAAAGTTGGCAAATTACGATCGGCCCAATGCCAGGAAAGATGGCATCATGGACAAGGTGGTGGCCTGTTTGGTCAAAAAATTCGGTGTCGAGCGATCGAAAGATCAGATTCGGAAACGGTGGTCTGACCTCAAACACCGTGAGCAGGATCAGCTTTCCCAAATCCATCGGATTTTGAAAAAAAGTAAGTTTTATTTTTTCTTTATTTTTTTAATCATGCAATATGTTTTTTATAATTTTGTGTATGTTGTATTAACATGTCTAGATTATAATGTCTATGTAAAAAGTTAGATTACTCATTTTAGTTGTCATGTCGTGATTTGATCGATCTATTGTTGATGTTTTAGTATATGACATTAAAAGTCAGGAAGCCATAGTTAAAAATATATGTATTGTGTTGCAACGAACGTTCTTTCCTGCACGAATCTTCTCAGCAAACATTCCTATTAATCACAGATTATTATTCAAACCTTTAAATAGGAGAAAAACGTAAACTCCGTGCCAAACTATGGGAAAGGAGGAGGAGAGGTCTGGCAGCTCCATCGGCAGTTGCCGAACAAGATGAGGACATGGGCACAGAAGGTGGCACAGATTCCACTAAAGGTAATTGGTTCCTATGCACTGTCAAACATTAATGTACCATATTTTTCGTAGATAACCATGTACATGTCTTCATATTTGTTACTAAAAGAGCTATCAAGCAGGGCACCATGTCCTAACAAATGTACCTCTTGTGACTTTTATGATATGGCCAATGTTTTGTATTATGTAGATGAAGACATTATTCCGGAAATAATCCTGGTGGAGCCAACAAGTGATGAGACACCAGAGCAACAAGAAGGTTGGTAGTCACAGATTTTTGTGTAGTGGGATCATAGAAATATGTGTATTTGCAATGATTGTTTAACCTTATATTCTTGTATTCCCTTACAAATTTACATTGCAGATGTTGCATCATGCCAGGATGTGGCATCCCCAGCCAGGTCAGAAGCCCGATCTCCTGGCAACTTGCCAAGCAGCATGGAAGCCAGTTCCGAAACTGTGGAGGAACCAGGACCAAGTGTCCAAGAGCCAATTGTGTGCCCACGTAGGTTTTTGCAGAATGATTTTTATCAGTGTTATTTTTAGCCTCCAATTTACAACACTAGTTCCCTATGGGAGCCTCTTTATTTGAATGGAAGTCGCACCGTAAGTCGGATCAGGATGCTCTGACTTGCGGGGCCACTTGCGTTGTGAAGATTTTTGAGGGGGAACTACACCAAAAAATTGAACAACCCACCGTGGGTGTCCCCCCAAGTTCACAACCAGGCCTTTTGTGTGTGGTATTGAGTTTGAGGGTATGCCCACAACAAAAAGACAGCGTGGGTTACCCCCAAAACCCCTACCAGACCCTTATACAAGCATGCAGCTTGTCAGGCCAGGAAAGAGAACGAGCAAGCGGACCAAACACCCCCTGGACCACAGCAGGACACATGCCCTCAACATGGGGGGGTTTTGTTGCTTTGGGCCAGGGGGCCTCTGCACCGCACACCCAAAAGCACCTTACTCCCATGTAGAGGAGGACAAGAGCCTCATCCCCACAACCCTGTCTGGTGGTTTTGGGGGGTCATGCGGCCAGGGGGTTCCTAGGACTTTGGAAGCAACCTTTAACAAAGGGTGGCCCCCAGATCCCAGACCCCAATCACTATGTGAATGGGTATGGGGTACATAGTACCCCTACACATTAACCACATAAATGGAAGTGTATGTGAATAACGACAGGAGACGTTTATGAAATGTTCTTAAAGATCTTCATCCGGTCTTCTCCACTCTGCTCTTTGGATCTTCTCCTCTCCAGTCTTCTGCTGTCCAATCTTCTGCTCTTATGTTGTCTGCTCTTTTGCCCTAGGCTCTTCTTCTTCCTCCTGTCCTCCTCCAATGCTGTTGCCGTGCATTCTGCCCGTCTCTGGTCTCTGCATCTTAATATATATACATTACAACCATGCCCTCACAATGACGTCATCATGCGTTCACACCCCTAATGAATATATAGTAAGCTCAGGAGACCGGCAGAATCATCAGCAACAGCATCGGAGGAGGACAGGAGGAAGAAGAAGAGCCTAGGGCAAAAGAGCATAAGAACAGGGTAGGTATTAACTCGAGAGGAATTTAAGATTACCTGGACACCAAATGTTTCTCTATTATTATGACCTCATGTAGGTGATTCACATTGACTCATTTTTTTTTATTTTTTACAGACCATGTTTTACATAGTTGCACATTAGCCAAATTGACCCGTGAGGCTCTCCAATGCTGCGCAGACCTGGAACAAATAAAGGAGACTGCAACGGCATTACAAATCAAAATGCGCAATTTTGTGGACATGATTGGCAAATTTTAAGCCACAATTTTACTAGGTTTTTAATGTTTGTATTGGGATGTTCCTGATGTTACAAATTTTTTATAATGTTTTAGGGCATTTTAATTACACTCAGATGTTAAAGAGTGTACCCAAGTTTGGGAAAAGCACTTTACAACACCCTAACCCTAACCCTAACCCTAACCCTAACCCTAACCCTGTGAATGTTTGATACTAAAACGTTTTTACATTCAACAATGTGTGTTCAATTCTTTATTAGACTTTCGTTGGGGGGTCGAGGTCTAAAGCTGTGTAAAGAAGCACTAAATGTATGATGGCTGTCCTATTCCCATATTTACATGTTAATGAAAGCATTTTGGACACTGCCATATGCGAGTTGCTGGAGGTGTCAATGAAATGTTAAAGATACCCCCAGTTTTAACGCATATCACAGTGCGATCTGACATTTCACACAGGATCGGATCACACAAGTTTGAACGATTGTGCGATCCTATCCTGATGCGGCTGAATAAATGCATCATGTGCGACTTTTGTGCGAGTGCAGTGCGAATTGAGCCATACAAACTGTATAGCTGATTTTCGCATGAACATCTGATCGCATGTAATAAAGGAGCAGTGCGCTACGATATTACATGCCATCAGATGTGCAGTGTGAATTGAGACATACACTTTGTATGGCTACATTCGCACTGAACACGCATACAAGTCGCACATGACCCTTTATTTCTGATGTATCTGGATTGGATCGCACAGTGCTTAACACTTGTGGAATACAATCCTGTGCAAAAAGTAAGTGGCGGGTCACCCTTATGCAATGCTGGAAGGCTGCAAAGTCGCAGACTTCCCGCATCGCATAAGTGTGACTCAACACTCAAGGTACTAGCAGTCCTAGGATTCAATATGGCATTGATATTGCCAGTAGCAATCAGTGTAGGGAGATCAGTGTAATCTATAGTGTATTGCTTGTTCGTTGCTCTAGTTCACTTTCCATTACCTATATATATAACACTTTGAGATGAACAATGATCAAGTTTCACATAACACTGACATATCCTAACATTGGTGGGCAGTGAGAAGGATGTCATAAATGAACACAACATAACAGGTGTAGGTACTTTGTTAATACCCTAATGTATTATATGAAATATATAGTATGGGCAACTTCTGGACAATGAACACCAATGTAAGGTGACATTAGATGAACCTTGGGTGTGACCTAGTTCTCAATGTGACAGGGTTTGTGTACATTTTGTGGGGTGCAGAAGGCCCTTGTATTTACACCACTGGCTAAAAAATAACACATGGCCATCATCACTTTGGATCAGCTGGTGAGAGACTACAGTCAAGAAACACACTGATGAATGTATTAACCCTTCCAAAGTCACACATATATAACACATGATTAACCCAAATAATTGTGTTTGGCATATGTGCCCAAATGATTATAATCCACAATACAGAATCATTGCAATTTTTGTTTAATGTGTTGAAAAATAATATATCTCTGACATTTATCTTGTGTGTCCAATCTTTAACAAGATTAATGGGTGTGTGACAGTGATTGCTGCCAGGACACAGCTCCTCTCCCCACGAAATAGTCCAGATATTCCTGGCGGATCTGACGGGCCCTGTGTGATGCCAATGCTGACCGTCCAACTTCCATTGACGTCATGGACTCCACTTGGTTAGAAGGTTGGGCCTCTCCACTTGTACCTGGCATAGCAGGGTCAGTATCCAGTTGCTGCAATACATAATTTTGTGCATTCCTGCGTAGGAAGTTGTGCAAAATGCAGCAACACAAGACCACATTATCCACTTTGTACAGTGCCAGGTTTATGGACGTCAGGAATATCCGGAACCGGTTGGCCATTATCCCGAAGGCATTCTCCACAACTCTGCGAGCTCTGGACAACCGGTAGTTGTAAATACTTTGGTCTGGGGTGAGGTTCCTCTGAGGGTAGGGCTTCATGAGATGCTCCCCAAGCGCAAAAGCCTCATCTGCGATAAACACAAAGCTCATACCCTCAACAGTTTGCTCCCTGGATGGCAGGTTCAGAGTGCCGTTCTTTAGACGACGAGCGAACTCCGTCTGATCAATAACTCCCCCATCCGAATTGCGGCCATTTTTGCCAATATCCAAAAAAATAAACTCATAGTTTGCATTAACTATGGCTAGCATGACTATACTAAAAAAACCTTTATAATTATAAAAAAATGTGCCCGAATTCGGAGGGGGGACAATGCGGACGTGCTTCCCATCAATAGCACCCCCACAATTGGGAAAATTCCACTTCTCCAGAAATTGATCAGAAATCTCCAGCCATTGCTCTGCGTTTGAAGGAAACTGTGGGGAAAAAATAAAAAAAAAAAAATTAGTGCTTGAGCACATCACATTATTAATTACACACACAGTTGTCTGTTAAATGCTTATGCAACTTGCTAAAAAAATATACAACAGGAAGGCAAAGGTTTGGATATGGGGATGTAACATCTACATACATTTATTTTCAACCTCCTATTGTTCTTATATTGTAAAGGGCCATACACACTAGAAGATTCTCTGAAGACTTTTTCGTGCAGATTTACCTTTTCTATGTAGTGCAAGGGCCTACCAGATTGCATAGGATTTGAAAGTGTTTGTTGGACCTTATATTATTTGGTTTTGGTAAATCGGAAGGATAAATTGTTCTGACAATCTTCTAGTGTGTATGGCCCATTATACTCACCAGCTAGAGCTGAGATTTACAAACTACGGCCATCCAGCTGTTGCAGAACTACACATCCCATGAGGCCTTGTAATTCTCTGACATTCACAGACATGACTAGGCATGATGGAAATTGAAGTTCGTGAACAACTGGTGGGCCATAGTTTGAAGACCTCTGAACTTGAGCTTTGGTATATGCTGACTTTGAGATTTAGCATGTGGGTGGGGGATGGGTAAGTAAAACTGGGCATTTATACACCAATAAGGGCTTGTGGTCAGTGAAGGTTTTAACATCATTACATAAACATACAGAATCATAGGTGGGAATGGATGGACTGATGTATTTTAGATAAATCATTAACTAGGTACTAAAACATTGGCCAAGGAATAATTGTTTGAGGGAAAGCAATAAAATTAGATAAATTCGACATACTGTTAACAGGCAATGCGTTTAGGGACACATAGGAGAGAATGGTGGGGTGGTTAGTGGGTAATTTTACAAATGGTTAAAGATAATCTACATCTTTACTACTATGTGCATGCGGACAGAGGGTAGTTTACAAATAATGGCCTGTGTCAATTGCTGTACATCCAAAAACATCATAATTCAGGTGAAACTAGTAATACATGTAATGTAATGTAAAAAATCAAACATACCTTGATATAGTCCTTCTGCAAGACCTTGATGATGGCAGAGCAGGTCTCAGGGATGATGACTCCAAGAGCTTGGGGGGAGATGCCTGTGGTGAACTTCAGATCCTGCAGGCTTCTCCCTGTTGCAAGATACCTCAACGTCGCAATTAACCTTTGCTCAGGAGTAATTGCAAGCCGCATACAAGTATCCTGCTTCAGAATATAGGGGGACACCAGGGCAAGAAGACGGTAAAAGATGGGATCCGTCATCCTCAAATAATTCCTGAAGTCATCAGGATTATTTTCCTGGAGCTCCCTCAGCAAGGACATATGAGAAAATTGATCACGGTTAAGCAACCAATTTTTCGTCCAGGAGGTCCGCTTCTTCTTCCTATTGCTCGTACGTCGTCTCAGAGCCAAAACTCCAACACTAACGACAGCAACGGACGAATTCACGGTCGCCATAATAAATTCTCGAACGATGTCTCGGAAAATAGCGAAATGTCGTCAACCAAACAAATGCTACCGAAATCAGCGCGAGATGCCCAGAAGGGTCACGGCCAAACACTCACTTCCTCTTTTGTAGCGGCGAACGTGCGTGGAACGTAGTGACGTCATTTTCTGTCGGAAGACAAATGTCCTGGGCAAGTTTTGAGCACTTTTCAACAGACAAACAACAAACACACCAGCCGCGAACATTTGTAGGACGTTCCGTCGGCCGACGATCGGTACGTGTGTACGGGGCTTTAGCTGGCTGACAGTTTATCCAAATGTCCATGTGTGATGTCAGGAGACAGAGTTTGAATCATAAGTTCACCTTTTTTTTTTCTAAATTCCAGCTCTCCTATGTACCAATATAGCATTAATATACCTCTTTAGCAGAAATAAAAAAGCTTTCTATTTATCCTACACAGCAATTACCTCTGTGTCCAGTTTGTTCTAAAACTTCTCCATTACTTCCTAGACAGACCTTGGGACGTAAAAAACTGACATGAAGGAGTTCATTAGCTGACTTGATTAGCACACACCCTGCATCTGCCTTTCCCTTCCAGAATATCACTCCCACCCACCTCCTCAGCTGCATGGTTTTCCTATGCAATCAATCAGTGATCACTGTTCTCACTAAATACATCTTCCATAGATTGTTCATTAGGCCGAGTTTGCAGGAGCTGAGCGATTAAATAACAGCCTTTGTGGATAGCTGTAATATTGAAAACAGGTGAAGTGTGTCCTGGGTTCTGTAAAGCTCACCATACACTATACCATCCGTAAGATCTCCTTACTTTTCTTACTTTTACTATCAACTATGTAATGCAAGGGCCTACCTGATAGGATACAGAGTGATTGGATAGAATGTGAGTCCTCCTATTATAAAGTTTTGGTAAATTTAAAGGTATTGTACAGAGATTGTAACGCATAAGCAATTACACATTTTGCCACATAAAAAAAAGAGTTACAAACACAGTAAAATGCACAGTAAAAAACATGCAACCAGCATCACACTAAAATGCCCCATGAGCTACTTTGCCACGTGTAGGACAGCCCATTGAAATCAATGTGCTACCCTATGCGTGTCATGGGAAAAACTAGACAAAAAAGGTGTACTATGTGTGAATGAGGCTTGAAACTGAAACTGGTTTGTTTACACAAGACTAATAAGGCTCCATTCACATCTGTGCATTTTCAAATGCATGACAAACAGAACAGAAAATGCATGCTTTGGCTTGCAATTTCAGAAACACGCTGCAAACCCATTAAAAGGCATGGTAAAAAACACACCATGCTCCACTCTAAAGAAAAAAAGTTCTCGAGTTTCATTGGGGCAATTATTATGCGTAGGACAGCCCATTCAAGTGAATAGGCTGCCTTATGTGTGACAAGCAAAAATGCCCCAAAAAAAATGCATGCAGGAATGTGAAAGGGGCCTGACAGCTGAGTGTCTCCATGTACTTCCTCCTATGTACTTGTATAAAGCTGGCCATACACCATACAATCTGATTGTACAATCTCTGTACAATTTCCTTTGGATTTACCAGAACTATAGAAAAGGGGGAGACACCTGAACAACCCATTCAAATTGTATCAAATCAGACAGGCCGCTGCACTACGCAGGCACTAGACTTCCTGTCTCCATATAGGAGGGGGTGATTTTAACTGGATAGAAAAATTGAGTTGTTATAACATCAAAGGGGGCTGGAGTTCCATCCAATTACTTTCATGAGAAAGTTGGGATTGTGTAGTTTGGATTAGTCAGAGATTCCTCAATGATATCAAATGGAAGGAACTAGGATAAAAATGCGAGAGAGAGAGAGAGAGAGAGAGAGAGAGAGAGAGAGAGAGACCTGACTGACAGAACCTCAGGAAGAAACTTAGAAGACCCCAGGGAAAGACATCTAGGGAGGCTCTTGAGGGGGCCTGAGAGATCTGCTATTGTTAATCCACTGACAGTGGTAATATTGTATAAGCTAGTTGGTTAATATCTATCCAGTTTCTGATGGTTGAACGTATTGTCTATAGTTCTAAAGGGATTTGTCTTCTATGATGCAGAGGTTTTATCATTTGATAGTTTTGATTGTTACTGTTAAGCTTTGTCTGTGATTTTACGCAGCTGTTAAGCTTTGTCTATTTCTATGTAATACTTTCTTGTCGATAGCTAAGCTTTTCATTTTTATTTATTTAAACAATATACTATTTTTCATCTACAGCCTGCTATAGCCTGCAACGCTGACTGAGAGGAAATTCTCCAACATGGAGGATGAACTGTTTAACCACGGTGGCCATACATTGAAGGTTTGGCTGGTCCCATGCATGGCCAGCTTTACCCTAGAAGTCACTAGAGGACTGAGGATGCTCTGTGATGCACTGAAGTCATGGATTTCTACCCTTTAAGTGAATCACAATATTTTCTTGAATGAAGAAGTACAGATCCCTGCAACATTAAAAATACTCTACTTGTCACATGGTCTCATTTACCCTTATTTGACTTTCTCATTTTACTTATTACTCTTGCTGCAGTCCTTGATCTCTATTGGCTTGTATGGTGTATCATGGATACAACATCATTTAAAGGTGTGAGTTCAGTGGGGGCGTGGTTTGCCAGCAAGATGGCTGGCTGCATGTGATCGAAGCTCTGCAGGCCTCCACTCGAGCTCCATGCGGTGCACCTTGATACCCACCTTGATCCGGACCTCCATGCGAGTATTGCGACAGCTTGCGATACATACCGGACAATATAATTAAGGAGACAAGTAAGGAACGTCCCGCTACGGCAACAGAACGTTTGAAGGAGTTTGTGCGGACCGAGAAGCAGGAAGTAGGTCGGAGCCTTCCAAACACACGGAGTGGAGGAAGCAATACACAGAGCAACAAGCCGGCGGAGAAACCAGCAAAACTCTCACTTGAACAGGTACATTCTCAACTTATGGCTGCTATAACTGCAAGTAATACTATGTTGACTTGTTAAAATGGAGGAAATTAGAATGGATATTGGTTTAATACACCATGATCTGCAGGCTGTGAGAGAGCGGATGGCAGAGGCTGAAAAAAGGATATCCTCATTAGAGGATAATTACACTCCAGTGCCAAATCGTATATTGGCAGCTGAAAAGCAAGTAACATACCTTAATCAAAAAGTTGATGACTTAGAAAACAGATTAAGATGCAATAATATCAGATTTGTGGGCTTACCGGAGAGGGCTGAGGGGAAGAATCCTGGAAAATTTGTGGAGACATGGATTAAAACCCTATTTCCTGATACTACTTTCTCCACAGCATTTGCAGTAGAAAGAGCCCATAGAATTCCTGCAAAACTACCAGCCCCTGGAGCCCCTGCAAGACCTTTACTTGCACGATTTTTGAATTGTAAAGATCTGGATCTTATACTACGGAAAGCAAGACAAAAGGGCACCATTCAATATGAAAACGCACAAGTGTTTTTTTTCCCTGATTTTTCAATAGATCTACAAAAATTGAGAGCTACCTTTTTTGAGCTACCTTTTTTAAAAAAAAATTAAGAGAACGACACATTAGCTACTCCATGGCATACCCTGCGAGGATGAGGGTGGAGGAAGATGGGAAAATATATTTCTTTAATACTCCGGAGAGTGTACAAGAATGGCTTTGTTCGAAAGGAACTATAAAGTGAACGGAAAGAAGAATCTTGCTAGTTTCCTTTGTTTTTCCTTGTAATGAAAACTTTTTCTTTTTTCCTGGTGAAGGATACAAGAAAAAAGAAAAAAAAAGAAGCATGTGGAAGACGGAATGACGAGGCGGGGGGAGTGAAGGGACTGGGAGTCAAGGAACTATGGGTTTTTTTTTTTGTTTATATTTTATTTATTTTTTTGTGCGGTTTTTTTTTTTTGTGCGTTTTTTTTTTTGTTTTTGTTTTTTGGGGTTCCTCTTCCCCTCCCTCCCTCCCTCTTCCCGCACCTGGTAATTCTTTGAGGCTTTTTTTTTTTTTTTTTTTTGATGGCTTAGCAAAATTCCTTTTTCATTTCTTAGAGGAAAACATGACATTTTTCTGAGAGTAAGGTGGGAGCTTGAGTGGAGGTCGCAGCTATATTGTCCTTGCATGCAAATGATTTTATGCTCGGACAATGTCCCATTGGTTTTTTTTTTGGAGTAAGACCTATTGGTCAAAATTTTGCTATATGTGCATGATGATTTTTCTTTTTAAAAAAAAATATTTTTTTTTGGTAATTTTGTTTGTGACTTTTTTTTTTCTTTTTCTCTTTTTTTTCTTTTTCATATTTTTTCTTGTTACTTTTGAAGATCGCTGTGTCCTGGTGTGCCCAACTGACCTCAATAATTATATTGGTATAAAATATAAGAAGTACATTGCTATGGGGTATTGTCATGATAAATGTCATAGATAGACGGTTAGATATATGGGATCCCTTTTGGGAAGTGAACCTACAGCTATATATAGAAAAAAACCTCTAAGATGACTACAAAATGTGGGTTCCTATCATGGAATGTTAGGGGTCTAGGGACCCCCCAGAAGAGATCCCAGGTAATTACAAATATATTACAAACTAAAGTACAAATGATATGCCTGCAAGAGACACATATGATCCCAGATACAACAAACCAATTGTGTAAACCCTGGATCCAATGGTCAATACACTCGAGCTATTCAACATATGCAAGGGGGTTTCATTGCTTGTCCATAGGTCGGTGCCATGGAAGTGCTTTCAAAAAAAGGTAGACCCTGAAGGGCAATATGTATTTGTACGAGCCCAAGTGTATGATATACCATTTGTTATTTTAGGTATATATAATCCACCACCTGCTACATTAAGTGTAATTAAAGAAGCTATGCTATTTGCAAGTTTATACCCAGAGGCATTAGTGCTATGCCTGGGAGACTTTAATCTTCCGCTGGTGGACAGGCATGGACCCCCCCTAAAAAGAACTTGAAAACCACTTATGTTTCATGAGTTAGGGGAAGAATTTGGATGGAGAGATTTGTGGCGAATGCTTAATCCCCAGACCAGGGCTTTTTCTTGGGCCATCCCAGGAAGGGGATGTCTGTCAAGAATAGATCTGGCGCTGGGAAATGATAAAATTATTTCTAGGGTTGTCTCTGTTGAATATTTGATTAGAGGAGTGTCTGATCACTCACCACTCCTGGTAAATATAGCAATAGGAATTGAGGGAATGAAGCAAAACTGGAAATTTCAGCCATATTGGTTATCACAGATTGGAACGCACGATCGTATACCTGAACAATTGCAGATATTTTTAGAAATACATGGATCCCAAAGAGATTTGATCTTTTGGGATACCTTGAAAGCATATCTACGGGGGGCACTTAGATCAACAATATCATATATTAAAAGAGCCACCAGGCAGGAAACGGAAGATCTAGAAGAGCAATGTAGAGATACAGAAGCTGCGTTTTTGAAAACACCAACTGAAATAAATAGGGAAAAATGGGAAATGACAGTAAGAAAATATACTACACATATAGCAGCAATAGCTAAATACAAACAATTTGAATATCAACAGAAGTACTTTGAACAAGGGAATACTTCAAGTCGTCTTTTAGCACATATGGCTAAGCAACAAAGTACAAGTTTAGTTATAACGAATATACAGCGCCCTGACGGGGAATGCGTAAGGGATGTGGCTGGTATTATGTCATGCTTTCACTCGTTTTATACTGATATGTATGCCACCTCTCTTACGTATAATGCAGATGAAATTTCAACTTATCTGAGTGAAATACACTTTCCAGCCTTAACGACCGAGCAGGTTAAATCATTAGAGGAAAATCCAAGCGAGGAAGAAGAAAAGCAATAACAAGTCTAGCAATAGGAAAGGCTTCAGGACCAGACGGACTTCCGTTAGAAGTATATAGTAAATACGTGGATATTCTTGCCCCAGTGCTAGTTCAAGTATTTGATGCAGCTTTCAGAGTAAAAAGACTTCCTGAATCCATGTATTTAGCTACAGTAGTACTAATTCCAAAACCAGATAAAAATGTAACAGATTGTGCTTCATACCGACCCATATCATTATTAAATACAGACTACAAAATTCTTGCAAAAATTTTGGCCCATAGATTAAACAATGTAATACTTAATATTATACATCCAGATCAAACTGGATTTATGCCAGGAAAATCCACATCTATAAATCTTCGAAGAACACAACTTATAGCTCAGCTTAGAGATCAACTACCAGACTCAAGTGTCTTGGCCTCTTTTGATACAGCAAAGGCTTTTGATTCTATTGAATGGCCCTTTTTGCAGGCAGTGCTTGGGGCATTTGGATTTGGGGAGAAATTCTGTACTTGGGTGGAAATAATGTATCTAAATCCAACTTCTCAGCTGTTGGTAAATGGCTTTTTAACCAAGGCCATACAATTATATAGAGGCACCCGGCAGGGATGCCCTCTATCACCACTCTTATTTTCAGTAGCTATTGAATCTTTGGCACTTCGACTTCGGCAAACCCCTTCTGTACGGGGCATTACATTGGCAGAAAGGATAGATATAGTGGGATTATATGCTGATGATCTTGTTTTATATTTAAATGATGCACATGGATCATTGGAAGCAGCTATGCATATAATAGAACTATTTGGTTCTTATTCAGGCCTTAAAATTAATTGGCAAAAATCCTCTCTTATGCCATTGCAACCACAACTACTCACACTAAGCAAGGATTCAAGTTTATTAAAGGTAGTGTCCTCTTTCAAATACCTGGGAATAAATATTACAAGATTACCACAAGCAGCTTTACAGGCTAACCTTAATCCACTCATGACAACAATTAAAACTAAATTAGCTACTTGGGCTAAATTACCACTTTCAGTTTCAGGGAGAATAAATGTAATCAAGATGGTCCTATTACCGAAATGTTTATACATTTTTTCACATATGTCGGTTATAGTCCCTAAAACTATTTAAAAAAAAAAATAGATGCCCTATTTACCACATTTATTTGGGGAAAGGGTAGAAATAGAATAAAGTTAACCACACTTCAGAGAGCTAAAACAGAAGCAGGTATGGCACTTCCTAATATATACAGATACTATCTCGCTGGACAACTTAAACATCTCACAGGATGGATAGTACCAGTAACACTACAGATGGTAGAATCACACCTGGCTCATGTTTTACAAATCGATAATTTACTTACAGCCCTAGAAGCACCTTTGAATAAATTAAAATATAAGCAAATATCAATGTTAACATTAGCTCGTACAATATGGAGAGAGGCAAAACGTATAGAGGGAAACACACAAATAAACATGGATCTCCCACTATGGCGAAACCCAATGTTTAATCAACTGATACAATTGGTAGAGTATCAGTTCTGGGAACAAAAAGGGATATCAGTCCTTGCAGACATATATGAAATAACACATATGTACTCTTTTTCAGATATACAAATGAAATATGATATACCACATACCTCATTATATAGATACCTACAGTTGCGACATGCGCAATTTGGAGTTTTGGGACCTGGGATCTCTAGATATCCAATGATTGGTATCCTAAGGTCCCAGGGCCCTAAAGGATTAATCTCTAAAATATATGCACATTTAACCAGGGTTAATTCAGGAATGAATCCCTTGGCAATAAGAACAAAATGGCAGCAAATAATTCCCAATTTAACTGACGAATATTGGAAAGAAGCCTGTTCATCCCATTTATATGTATCGCCAGCAGCAAACAATAGGTTAATACAATTATATATGCTACATCAATCATATCTCTCTCCAAGTAGGGATGATCGAACTTTTCAAAAGTTCGGTTCGGCCAGAACATCCGAACTTCCCGAAAGTTCTGGCCGGATTTCAGAACCCCATTGAAATCAATGGGACCCGAACTTCGGTAATCAAAAAACACCATTTTGAAGCCCTAAAACCCAATAAATGCCCCTAAAAAGTGCCTAGGGTTCTGGGTCATACCCCAGGGACTATTAATCACACAAAAAAAGTTCTTAAAAAGTGTCATTTTTGATAGAGAGCCAATTATTGAAAAAAAAAAAAAAAAAAAAAAAAATTCTTTGGATTTAGTATCTGGGGGGTCGAAAAAGTGTACCTGTGAAGTTTCAGCTCTGTAGCATGTGCAGAACCATAAAAAAAAAAGGTCGTTTGTATTTTGTCACTTATTGGACAGGTTAGTGGCTTCTCGCTTTTCACACCTTGCCGGTATATTAGCAAGCGTTTTTTTGTGCATTTTTTGGGGTCTTTTCAGGCAGGCAAAATATCTGAACTTGTGTATATGGGTATATATACCACTATACACAAGTTCAGATGTTTTGCCTGCCTCCAAAGAACCCAAAAAAATGCACAAAAAAAAACGCCTGCTACTAAACCGGCAAGGTGTGAAAAGCGAGAAGCCACTAACCTGTTCTATAACTGACCTAATACAAACAATCTATTTTTTTTATGGTTCTGGACATGCTACAGAGCTGAAACTTCACAGGTTTTAAACCCCCCAGACACAAAATCACACAAAAAAAAAGTTCTTAAAAATTTTCATTTTTGATAGAGAGCCAATTATAGAAAAAAAAAAAAAATTCTTTGGATTTAGTATCTGGGGGGGTCTAAAAAGTGTACCTGTGAAGTTTCAGCTCTGTAGCATGTCCAGAACCATAAAAAAAAAAAGATTGTTTGTATTTTGCCACTTATGGAACAGGTTAGTGGCTTCTCGCTTTTCACACCTTGCCGGTTTAGTAGCAAGCGTTTTTTTGGGCATTTTTTGGGTTCTTTGGAGGCAGGAAAAACATCTGAACTTGTGTATAGTGGTATATATACCACTATACACAAGTTCAGATGTTTTGCCTGCCTCCAAAGAACCCCAAAAAATGCCAAAAAAAACACTAGCGTCAAAAAAAAAAACGCCCAGGTGTGTTGTTGCAGGCATTTTTTTGGGGTTTTTGGAGGCAGGCAAAACATCTGAACTTGTGTATAGTGGTATATACACACACATACTTATATGTATTTTACACTTAGACATATATAGGTGTTATAGGAGCGTAACCATATTAGTGTAAATGATTTCATTAGCGCAAGCATATATTTCTGCTACTATCACACATATATATGTCTAGGTGTGTATATACATATAAGTATGTGTGTATATATACCACTATACACAAGTTCAAATGTTTTGCCTGCCTCCAAAGAACCCCAAAAAATGCCCCAAAAAACGCTAGCGTCAAAAAAAAAAAATGCCCAGGTGTGTTGTTGCAGGCATTTTTTTGGGTTCTTTGGAGGCAGGCAAAACATCTGAACTTGTGTATAATGGTATATATACACACATACTTATATGTATATACACACCTAGACATATATAGGTGTGAAAGGAGCAGAAAAAACTACTTGCGCTAATGAAATAATTAACACCAATATAGTTACGCTCCTATCACATCTATATATGTCTAAGTGTGAAATACATATAAGTATGTGTGTATATATACCACTATACACAAGTTCAGATGTTTTGCCTGCCTCCAAAAACCCCCAAAAAATGCCTGCAACAACACACCTGGGCGTTTTTTTTTGACGCTAGCGTTTTTTGGGCATTTTTTGGGGTTCTTTGGAGGCAGGCAAAACATCTGAACTTGTGTATAGTGGTATATATATGCTTGCTACTAAACCGGCAAGGTGTGAAAAGCGAGAGGCCACTAACCTGTTCTATAAGTGACAAAATACAAACAATCTTTTTTTTTTTTTTATGGTTCTGGACATGCTACAGAGCTGAAACTTCACAGGTACACTTTTTAGACCCCCCAGATACTAAATTTTTTTTATTTTTTTCAATAATTGGCTCTCTATCAAAAATTACAATTTTTAAGAACTTTTTTTGTGTGATTTTGTGTCTGGTGGGTCTAAAAGGTATACCTGTGAAGTTTCAGCTCTGTAGCATGTCCAGAACCATAAAAAAGAAAAGATTGTTTGTATTAGGTCAGTTAGAGAAAACAGGTTAGTGGCTTCTCGCTTTTCACACCTTGCCGGTTTAGTAGCAGGCGTTTTTTTGGGCATTTTTTGGGGTTCTTTGGAGGCAGGCAAAACATCTGAACTTGTGTATAGTGGTATATATACCACTATACACAAGTTCAGATGTTTTGCCTGCCTCCAAAGAACCCCAAAAAATGCCCAAAAAAACGCTAGCGTAAAAAAACAACAACGCCCAAGTGTGTTGTTGCAGGCATTTTTTGGGGGTTTTTGGAGGCAGGCAAAACATCTGAACTTGTGTATAGTGGTATATATACACACATACTTATATGTATTTCACACTTAGACATATATAGGTGTGATAGGAGCGTAACTATATTGGTGTTAATTATTTCATTAGCGCAAGTAGTTTTTTCTGCTCCTTTCACACCTATATATGTCTAGGTGTATATATACATACATGGGTGTGTATATATACCCCCTATACACATGTTCAGATGTCATGCCTGACTCCAAACATGTGCTCAAAAGATCCCTATGGACGCCTTCAGCCAAAAAGAATGCTGACGGGGGCGAAGCAATATTACTGCAGCCAAAGTGACACAAGAGAAACTAGCTTTTCTCTATAGTGGTCACCCTGATATGGAAGGGTTTTGTCACTCTGCCATAGCAGTCACTGTCAGTTAACCCTACACTACACTACAGTCCCCTTACACTTAACACTTTCCCTATAGAAACGGAATAAATTAAAGCTAACTAAAGTGTAAAAGAGCACCCTAACTACACTAGATATCCCTTTCCTAACACTAAAAATTGCTAAATGACACTTTGTAACACTTTGTAACAGAAGTAACAGAACAGCATTCCACTCTCTTCCATGTCCCGTATAAGAATGCTAGGAATTTGGCAGGGGCTATCTTATATACTGGGGGGCGTATTCACTAATGATTGGTCTATGGACCCCCTAGTCACTCCAATCACATTCCTAGCATTCTCCTGCCCCCTCAATTGGCTTTTGCTAATGGTTCTGGTCCAATCATGGGCTTTTAAAGCCCATTTCCTGTCCCATTGCATTTTGGTCGATTCTGGTTGCCGAATTCCGAACTTTTTGGGCAAAAAGTTCTAAATTCGGCCGAACCTCGAACAGCCAATGTTCGACCATCCCTATCTCCAAGTAGACTTTATGCAATGCAAAGCATTGCATCTCCTAAATGCTTGAGATGCAGTGCTAAGCGGGCAGACTTTATACATATTATGTGGTTTTGTCCAGTGATATCAAGATTCTGGCAGGAAATAATTCAAATATTATCCTCTGTCCTGAATATGCCTGTACCTTTGACCCCAGAAACCTGTTTGCTGGGTATATTAGATGAAATAACATGGTCTAGATATCACAAGATAATGCTTAGAGAAACGCTGTTTATGGCAAGGAAAACAATCACAGTTAAGTGGATTCAAATGAAGCCCCCTGCTGTTAAGAACTGGATAAGAGCGGTAAATCAGATTTTACCATTTGAAAAAGTATTGTATATGCATAGAGGATGCTCAACGAAATATAATAAAATTTGGGATAATTGGTGTCAATCAACATTAACCAATGGTTGAATATAAGGAGATAACCAAGAGGATATAGAGGGATGCACATAGTATGATGAGGAAATAAATCTATGAATGCAATGGAGTAAGGGGTTGGGGCACACCAGGACAACGGCGATCAATTAAGCTAAATGGATATACCTTGGCATAAAGAGATTATGAATACTAAGTAAACAGATAATTATTTGGATATTGTATAATTTTTTTATTTTATATTGTTTTGTCCCTTTGTTGAAAGGACGTTTGGAATGTTCTTTTTTATGCACATATTGAAATAAAAAGAATTAAAAAAAAAAAAAAAAAAGGTGTGAGTTCACCTTTACAGAAAATCTGTAAGGTGCACTTTCACTGGACCCCGTCCCTATCCCCTGGGTCCTGCAATACTGGAGTCCCGCAATCCCCCACTGTGAGACATCGGGGTCGCCGCTTCACCTCTTAGTGTGTAGGGATAGGAGGCATTCAACTTGGTCAGTGCCGCCACATGGACGGCATTGTTGAATCAGAACCCCTACTAGCCCATCCTGTCAGCGCCGGAGAAGAGGAGAGAAATCCAGGAGGATTTTGAATTTTGGATTTTGGGGAGAAGGTCCAGTGTAGGTTCACCTTAAAGATTTTCTGTAAAGGTGAACTTACACTTAAAACAAGAGAAGTTGAGAATCTTCGCACTGTAACTTGTGGAAATATTGACTTCAAATACCCAATCAAGTGAAAAGCTAACTCCTGTTTACTTATTTCATCTGTCCATGAATTGAGTATTCAAAATATACATGAATTTCTTGATTGGAAAATTAAAGTGAATATCAACATCATTTATTATTTATAAACACAAATGTCTAATACCAAATTTAGCCACGGCATTAGCCACCAAGAAAGCCCCACAACACTCAAACTCCTGTAATATGCTCTTTATTTCTTTTTATTGTATTGGTGTAGGGAAATGTGTTTACATTTGTAAGTAGCCAGGGAAGTGACAATACAATGCACACAATAACCATCTGTTAGACCTTAATCAATACATATACTGTTGGCCAGTGCTGGAAAAAAAAGAGTTAAGGAAATGAGCTCCTATAACTTTAATATCTCAATATTTTATCTAAGATAAAAAAAAGTATTATATGCTGTGCTGATTTTCAAAATGTTCATTCTGAGTCACGTCACTCATTCTTCATTTCTTCTGGACCTAATTTCCTGTCTTTGGGTCTTCTCTGGGCACCAGATTGAGTATAATAGGTTTTGTTGGCTTTATAAACCCTATGGTGTCGATTTGCAGGGGGATCTGTAATACAAATGGCAGAATTAACAGAACAAATAAACTAAATTCTAATATTACATGATCTCTTATTTCTTCTACAGAATTTAAAAGGCTGTTATCCATATAGAAATCACTATTCAGTAAGTATCCCCATTTCAGAAAAGTGACACCAATCGCTAATGGTAATTTTATTTTGTACAATTAAAACACATTTACTTTTAAAATAAATAAAAGTGATTTCTTACTGGAGTGTCCTTGCAAGTTCGGAAACTGAAGTTCTGTATTAGCAAAGTGATGGCTGACTTCATGTTGACCATAGCAAATCTCATCCCGATGCAGTTGCGGGGCCCAAATCCAAAAGGAAGAAAGGTGTAAGGGTCTTGGGCTTCTTTATTCTCCTTACTGAATCTATAAAAAACAAAGCATTAGTATCTCATCAATATGTCTCTGTGGCCCTGTAAATATGGTGGGGGCCTTGCATATACAGTAGATACAGCCCCATGTCCTTCAAATCTCAGTAGATTTGATACTACCAAAAATAAAAATCCCTAAATGTAAAAAAATCCAACTTCCGAATGATCCACATCACCAGCTGGCTGAACAAAAAAATGACTCATCTATGGTCTGCTTTACTCTGGTGCTTGGTGACTGGCACAGTACGGGGTGGGAAGAAAGTCCTTAGTGCATTGTAAGCTGTAAGTGGGGACTTGTAGCATACACAGGGCCAACTTCACTCACTCCTTGTAGACAAATACAGAGGTAAGAAAAAGGAATGTAGTGCTGCTGGTGTGGGGGTTAGATTTGGCTTTGAACAGTGAACCTGTTGCTTTGCCTTCTATAGTCAAAGTACAGGCTTACTTGAACAAAGTTCTGCTTGAATAGCAAAAACTGTTTCTGCCTCAAAAAATAGATATTTTAGTAGACAGACACTTCCTAGCATGTGGCCTCTCTTAGCATTGGTGATCAAGTCAAGTCATAGACCTCTGAAAATTGAACTAATGTCAATTTTGTCAGTTAGGGAGGGTTAGGGTTAGGGAGGGTTATAACACCTGTCAGCTTTATTTTGCAATCTGAGTTCCTTTGGGGGGGGGGGGGGTTGTTCCTTCAGTGTCTTTATTGGAAGATTTTCCTCATATTCCTGTTCTGATGTTAACCCAAATTTTGGAATCTCCTCAAACGAAACACAAACAACAATGCAAACATAATGGGTGTTCTAATCTCTCTCCCCTCTGTCCAGAACAAAAAAAGTGTTTGCCTTTAGTTATATTTTAAAGCCACCATCTCCTTCTGTAGGTTAAGAAGGAAAGTGCCATATATTCAGCAATGCTTAACCACTTGACCGACCAGCTGCCATAGTTATACTGCCGCAGGTCGGCTCTGTCACTTATGTTGCTTCATGTAGCAGTTATTGGGAGCTCGCGCACGCGAGAGGGGGAGCCAATCAGTGGGTCCGGCG
Source organism: Pelophylax lessonae (assembly GCF_965119305.1). Classification (NCBI taxonomy): domain Eukaryota; kingdom Metazoa; phylum Chordata; class Amphibia; order Anura; family Ranidae; genus Pelophylax; species Pelophylax lessonae. The sequence goes on from NC_138768.1 coordinate 715,221,524, forward strand.
GACACGATGTCCGCCGGGCACGCCCGATCACTCCCCATGGAGACAGAACGGTGGTCTGCTGATGTAAACATGGCAGACCACTGTTCTGTCAGTGATGAACACAGGGATCCTGTGTTCCTCCTATTTAGAAACATAGGTCTCTGTGTTCATCCAGTGAATAAAACCCCCACACAGTTAGAAAGCATCCCCTAGGCACACATTTAACCCTTTGATCGCCCCTTGTGTTAACCCCTTCCCTGCCAGTGTCATTAGTACAGTAATATTTTTAGCACTGATTACTGTAGTAATGTCACTGGTCCCCCCCAAAAGTGTCAGTTAAGTGTCCGATCTGCTTGCAGTCCCGCTAAAAATCGCTGACCGCTGCCATTACTAGTAAAAAAATAAATACATAAAAATGATTTAATCCAATCGATATACACTTATTCGGATTTTTTTTACCAAACATATGTAGCAGAATACATATGGCCTAAAATGATGAAAAAATGTGATATTTTAAATTTTTTTTATTGGGATTGTTTTATAGCAGAAAGTAAAAAATATTGTCTTTTTTTCAGAATTGTTGCTTTTTTTTTTGTTTATAGTGCAAAAAATAAAATTACAGAGGTAATCAAATACCACCAAAAAAAAGCTCTACTTGTGGGAAAAAAGGACATCAATTTTATTTGGGTACAACGTCGCAAGACTGCGCAATTGTCAGTTAAAGTAACGCAGTGCCATATCACAAAAAATTACCTGGTCATTAAGGGGGTAAAACCTTCCGGTCCGTAAGTGGTTAAAGTGCTTGTAAACCCCATTCATTAAATTTGACCTAAGCACATATATCTGTAGTGTTTACTCATCTCTCTTCAAAGCTCTTAGTGCCCTGCCTTTCTGCTGCTCCATTCCTGTGTTATTAGCAGGGTCATTTCTGACAAGTTCTCCACCGCACGAGATAACATGAGCTGAAAATTTGTGTCAGGGAGGGAGTTTAGGGGTAGATAAGCAGAGAGCTTGTCTATTAAGACTGCAGCTCTGCAAGTTTCTTCATTCTATGCCTATGTGGAAGGGGGGAGGGGTGTGCCTTTCCTCCAATCAGTTCTCACATAGTGTAAACCTAGACTTCACAGTCACTGCTGGAAGAGGAAGAAAGATTTCACGATCTGCACTTTCTAAGGAGTGTAGAAAGGGTAAGACAGCAGATATTCATGTAAACTTATGAAGGAGGATTTGTTTCAGCTGTGTGTATCATCTGAGGCTGTTCACTTCACTGGGTATAGGTGAGGGTTTACAACCACTTTAAGCCTCAGTTCAAATTTATAAGAGATGCGAGAAACACAGCAAAAGCAGTAAAAAGTAGTGGTGTAGATGTGGTGCGTTTTGAGCCATACAAAATGATTGAGCTCAAATCGCACTGAAAATAATGGCATGTGATTTTAACAGGAATGTGGTGTGATTCCTGTCCGAATCACATGCGGTTCCCCCACACTGCACCTCTGTGAACCTAGGCTTATAAGAATAAGATTAAATTATTTTATTCTCTCCTGGATAACTACTTTAATATTGTTTTTAGGAATCTGAAAACATGCTTTAAAGAAAACCGGTCAGTTCCATTATATGTAGCAAAAGTAAGTAACCTTTCAGGTCGGAACTCCTCTGGTTCAGCCCACAGTGAAGGGTCCCGGTGTAAAACATAAGTTGGGATCACAGTCACAACTCCCTCTGGGATGGTTACTCCGTTGATCTCTGTTGTTTTCTTACAGACTCTTTCAAGTCTCCCAGCTGCAGGGTACAGTCGCAGACTTTCATAAATCACCATGTCCAAATATTCCATCTGCTTTAGAGCTTCATAAGTGGGAGGAGCCTGTGTACAAAAAAACCTTCTTAATGTGCCAGGACACTTATTCCAACATAGTATTAGTTATACAGTATATCAGCTTAAAGTGAAACTAAAGAATGCTAATAAAGTCATAATGGAAACACAGTGGAACTGCATACAAATTTGTTTAACAATTCCTTAAATAACTGTATATAATAATTAAAACATTTTAACTTCCTACCTCTCTGCATGTTTGTTCATTGACTTCCATATTAGTGCAGCTGCGCTGGAGTCTCGCATACACATTAAATATTACACAAATGACATATTAAGCTACATTTCCCAGTGTCCTTTGCGCCTTTTAGACTCTACTTTTATAGGGGAGCTACACAGTGCTTGTGATTTACTTTTCTTCTGTCAGTGCAAGTGTATTGAAATCCATCCATCTGCTGAGGCTGAAAACATTAGTCTCTCTAAAGCTGCCCACCCACTGATAGTTTTTTATTCATTAAGCCCCCAGCCTGCAGATTGACAAATCCCCAGTGGGCTGATCTAAAAAAAAAAGGAAAAAATTCCTCCATCCACATAAAAGGTGAATAGAGGCAGGACTCTTCTGCTGTCAGAATACACTGAGTTTTCCAACATTCCTCTAATCTAGATCTGATGATCAACTTCTGTCAAACGGGGATGGCCGTACATGAATCGCAATGTGGCTGGTCCCTGCTGAACCAGCCTAATTTCGATCAAACTATGGCTAGCTCAAAGCATTCATTACCCCAACACTTCATATTCCTGATTTGTGCCTGCTGTATCATGTACTTGTATGAGCAAGCATCCTGTTCTCTTTGTATTGCTTCCTTTGTGTGAAACCCCTGGTGTTCCTGCTAGTCCCTCTGCTTCCCTATTAAAAACTGACCACACTAAGTAGGAGAGCACACCATAGTCAGGTCTCTAGCTATGCTGGGAACTCAGCCTGCTCTCCTCCAATGATCAGACTTGTCTTGACACGCCCCTGCTGTACAGCCATTCACTGGGAAGCTCAGTGCACTGCTGCTCCTCCCATAGCTCCTATGCAGCTGAGAACAGAAGGAATGCAATCACTTATAAAAAAGGGAAAATGGGTATTTATAATTTTTTTATATATCTATACAAAAATATTTTGCGTATCATTATAATTTTAAACTGAATGTGTAGTTTTATAAAGTGAACATTTACAATCACTTTAATTCTCTATGTAGATATTTGTCCTAAACCACTAAAGGCAAAAATCTGCACATAAATATTACAATATGTCTGATCTCTATTCTATATAAGTATATATATATATATTTTTTTTTTTCCCAGACACAGGATGTAATGCTGTGCCTTTTCTTTGGAAAACACACTTTAGTGTATTTTGAAAATAGAAACGCAAAGAAAAGTCTTTATGGTTTACCTTGTTAGGTAAATGGGTCTCAATTTCCTCTTGCAGTTTGGTTTGGACATCAGGGTGTGTTGCCAGGAGGTAGGCCATGAACATAAGGGTAGTGCTAGTTGTCTCATAGCCTGCCATGATGAAGATAAGTCCTTGGGCCATTATCTCAGTGTCATTCAGTGCTATGAAAAAAGAACAGTTTTACCTGGTAATCATCGATGCAATATTACATTATAACTTCAAATATAAGGAGGGCTAGACATTTTTCAGCTTACATGTAGATGAAAAGGAAGTGGAAGGGAAATTGTGAAAATTGTCCATCTGATACCTGCGTAGATCTGCTTCTGCAGACCTGCAGCACAGCTTGTTCTGAAACCCCCTTGTACCTGCAACCTAACTAAATACAGAGTTTGTATTCAAACCCATACTGCAAAGCAGCTTTTACTGCTGCCATTAACTGTATGAATAAATTACTCTTTTAAGAAATGTTTACCTACTGGCTTGTATAATCTTAGAGTACCTTAAAAGTAGGTATAGACCAATTATCGGCAAGGCCAATATGCACTTTTTACCTGGCCGATATTGCCAATATTTTTGTGACGTCATTCTGCCTTCTTAGGCCGCCTCCCTCACCTTGGACAGCCTCGTCTGGAGTCGGAACTAGTCTCGTGGGAGTGTATTACAGCCATACACCCACCCACAGCAGCCCGGTGCCAGTCAGCCACCCACATCCACAGGCCCTGTACCAGCCAGCCACAGGCACTGTATCAGCAAGCCAGCCAGCCCCCCACATCCACAGGCCCTGTTCCAGCCAGCCACAGGCACTGTACCAGCGAGCCAGCCAGCCACCCAAAGGCCCTGTACCAGCCAGCCACCCACAGGCCCTGTACCAGCCAGCCAGCCACAGGCACTGTACCAGCCAGCCACCCACAGGCCCTGTACCAGCCACCCACAGCACCTGTTGCATAAAGTCTACACTTAGAGACGCCTCTGTCTGTCTTGGTTTTATCCACCACAGGGTGCCAGATAGCCAGCCACCCACAGTCCCTGTACCAGCCAGCGACCAACACTGTACCAGCCAGCCACCCACAGCCCCTGTGCCAGCCAGCCACTAAAGGGTGCCAGCCAGCCAACCACCCACCACAGGGTGCCAGCCAGCCACCCACCACAGGGTGCCAGCAAGCCAGCCACCCACCACAGGGTGTCAGCCTGCCAGCCATCCACCACAGGGTGTCAGCCTGCCAGCCATTAAGCATTAAACAAATATTAACTTGTTCAGTACCAGATTTGTGTCAAAAATTGTCTTCATTTTTCAAAACTTTAAAATGTACAAAATATCGGCCAATACAGATACGTTGTGACCAAAATATCGGTATCGATATCGTCCCTGAAAAAAACATATCGGTCTATCCCTACTTAAAAGTCTCCATGAATTATTTAAAGCCTATCTCCTGCTAAAACAATAATCCTCCCTTACAGTGGAGCTGCACCCACACAGCAAGAAATAAAAGCTTGTTTATGGGCTCTGTATTGTATTTGATGACATCAGCGGACCTGCAGACATTGGTGCATGAGGGAGAAGAGGCTGCAGGCATTGGATTTACAGCTTGGAGAAAAAGTGCTTTTTGCAGTACCCTAGACATATGTTAGGTAGACTAAAACCAAGCTCCGATCCTCAACTCACAGCAGTACTGTACCTTATCCTGCCAACAAACCTGATCCATCAAATTGTCCTGTCTGATATCCACATTTTGGTCAATTAATGGGTACCCAGTAAGCTGCAGGAATCTATCATATATGTCAGGGGCCTCCAACTGCAGCCCATGGGCTGGAAGTAATGCCCAGGGTAGCAGTAAGGAAATAACAACTGGCTAGAAGGTATTCACAAGTACACTAGTTTAAGCGGAACTTCACTATAACCCACCCTTACTCTATCCAAAATGAAAAAAAAAGTTCTCCCTATAGTTCTAATTTGAATAGTATTTTCAGTTTGTGATGCTCAGATGCGGTGTACTGTAGTTCCACTTCAAGGAGCATCAAACAACTGCAATAGTGCTTTAAGCCAGGAAGCGGATGCTAGAGTTTGTCTCGCTGCAAAAACGCCACTTCATTCCATCTCATGGCTGTTCTTTGCTATTAAAATCCTCTGTGCCAGGAAACATCTAGAACCTGAATCACTGCAAACACACATGCTTTCATCTTTTTATACACCAGTATAGCCATTAATTTTGTTATATCACATTTTTTTTTTTTTTTTTCATTTAATGCATAATTGCGGTTGTTTGATGTTCCTCAACTAGATTAGTTGTGACCTTCTATCCAATGAAAACTGCATTGCTGTTGCAGAAAATGTATAATTAACTCCATAGTAATATGCAGTCTATGGTGCTTCTAGTTCTCAAAAGCTTAAATAATTAGTTTTACCTTTGTAACCATGATTCTCCTCTTCTAAAGTTGTCCCTTCTTTGGTCTGAGAATCAATCAGGAGTTGTAGAAAATCCACCCGATCCTAAGTAAAAGAAAACAAGATAATACTGAGCTGATATATTATATCACATGCACAGAAAAGTTATTTTATGACTTGAAGAACAGCAATTTAAGGATCACTTATCATACATGAGGCTACTGGTTTGAGAATCATTTGTAAAAATATGGACCTCTGTGATGCTGAGAGCAGTAACAGCTGTCAATGGTGTTCATTAATTCAAACAGATATTTTCTCACCCATGGAAAATCTTTCTATGATTGGGAGGGTAGTCAGATGGGAGAAGAGGGAAAGATTAAAATACTACACATGTTGGTTGTCATTGAGAAATATAGCTGGTACTGGCACTTGATGACCTGCTGGAGGATGGGGAGATATCTCCTCTCACTAAGTTTTTCATAACTGTACATCGATGGCCAGGGAGGTAGCCATTGCTTTTGGATATCAGTTAAGATATTATCAAACATTTAAAATAAAACCTCCCGTTCTAAATACATACACTATATTACCAAAAGTGCACAAACAAGGTCCATAAAGACATGGATGAGCGCATTTGGGGTGGAGGAACTTGACTGGCCTGCACAGAGTCCTGACCTCAACCCGATAGATGAGCTTTGGGATGAATTAGTGCGGAGACTGAGAGCCAGGCTTTCTCTCTAATATCAGTGCCTGACCTCAAAAATGCCATTCTCGAAGAATGGTCAAACATTCCCATAGACACACTCCTAAACCTTGTGGACAGCCTTCCCAGAAGAGTTGAAGCTGTTATAGCCGCAAAGGGTGGGCCAACTCAATATTGAACCCTACAGAATAAGACTGGGATGCTATTAAAATCTATGTACGTGTAAAGGCAGGCGTCCCAATACTTTTGGTAATATAGTGTATGTATGTAACTCCTTTGAGAATTAATTTTTTATGACCTACAAAAGCCATCAACATCACTTATGTCTCTCACGTACAAATGGGGTTCTGCCAAGAAATGTCAAGATTTTCCCATAAGACTCTTGAGAAGGTCTGCAATAGCTGTGTCTAATTTCTTTTGAACATGTACAGATATGCAGGCAGCATATACTAATGGAGGTATTAGCAACATTAATCATTTTTAAATATTCAGAAAAAATTCACTGTGCAAACAGAAGATGAATACAAAACTGCATCCTTGTTCTTCTACTATTATTATTTAAAAGAACAATCCAGTCATGCATACAGCCAACTTAATTTGTTCACAGCTTAAAACTGCCCCATCCTCCCCAGCTAATTAACCACTTGCTGACCACGCTACAGCCGAATAATGGCTACAGCGCAGTCATCCAGTTCTGGGAGGGTGTCTATTGATGTCCTCCCAGAACCACGCCTTCGCCTCCCACTGGCTGTGGCGCGCATCTGGCGCATTTTGTGATAACTGTGTCCTTCGGACACAGCTGATCATAGATTGGAGTAAAGGGCCAATCACAGTGGTCCTCTACCAATCACAGCTGATCACAATGTAAACGTACTTGCCGGTTATCAGCATTTCCTCTCCTCGTGCTGTGACAGCGAGCCGGTAACCGGCCAATGTGAAAGGAGAAATCTACACTGATAATCAGGGCACAGATCATCAGTGTCCTGATGATCAGTGCAGCCCCAACAGTGGCCATCAGTGATGCCAATCAGTGCCTGCATACCAGTACAGCTCCATCAGTGACTCCTCATCGGTGCCCATCAGTGCCACCTCATCAGTTCTGATTAGTGCAGCCTATCAGTACCCATCAGTGCACCCTATCAATGCTGCCTATTTGTGTCCATCAGTGCAGCCTCATCAGCGCACATCAATGAAAGGAAAACATTTCCTGTTTGCTAAATTTTATAATAGAAACTAGATAAAACTACTTAATTTTAAAGTTTACTTACCGAACGAATACCTTTCTGCCTGTCTTTTTTGATACTTTTAATGGCATCTTGGAAAAAGTTGAGAACGCTTATAGGAAGGAAGCAGAAATTCAGTTTGTTCAATAGAGGTATAAGGAATGGGCATAGCACTGCAAGAAAAAACAGATATAATAAATGGTTAGTTCTGCAAAATGGACCAAATTCCTGCTAATATTTTGGATTGCAGCCTAAGATAACACATTTTTGTGAAGAGGAGACTGGATAATTTACCTGTAGTTAAGAACAATGGATTGAAAAAGGAGAATGAGAAAAGCTTTTTGGCATTGGTCACAAATGGATCGTTGGGATTGTTCTGTGAATCCACATTCACACTGAATGATGTACTTAGAACAATGTCCATGGTGTAGCTTCCAAAGATGCTGAGGCAAATAACAAAGCATTAGTAATCTAAAAATAGCCCATATATCAACCAGTATCACTCAAATCCTATACTCCTACAGAATTAGATTGGTTTGTGTTAAAAAATAAATAAATCTTACATTAGCCCCATATGCATACACCTCTTTCCTATCAATCAATCTAGCCATTAATAACACGACTCAAGTGCAGATGCATAAAACAGATACTAACACCATCCAGTCTAGATTAAAATATTCTATTGACAGATTGTAGTTCAATGTAAACTGATGTTAACTACACATCAGCAGCAAATAAGTACCAAGTCATATTACAAATTAGTGTGGTCGATTTCCTTTCATCATCATTAACTTTTCTTTGTTATCAATTTTCTGATATAATGTTTAATGGGTGGATATCTATTCCTTTTTGTAAACAATATTATCTGTTAGGTTGGTATTCAAGTATTCATACACCACATACTTACTCCTTCATGTTTATAAGTTCTTTGCTATCAACTTTCTTCTGGATATTCTTCACTAAAAGTTCTCCATAATTTTTAATTATTGGGAACATCTGTGGAGATGACAAGATTTTATTTATTTATTTTTTTAGCTACAATATGATACCAAGAACTAGACTTTCAAATTTCCATTGCATGCAGAAAACAGTGTAAATACAACGGTGGTGCGAATAATAGAATAATTCATTCATACATGCTCAGCACACATTCACTTCATTACAGCTCAGTATATTGCCTAAATGCTTTGTCAGGCAGCTAGTCTACTGATCTATTTGTTTCAATCCACAACTATAGCCCCAAGCACCATGGCGCACTTGCCATGAATCAAAAATGTTCATTGAAGACCAAATTTCAAACCTTGTGTTACAGGGTTATCAGACCCCTATCTAACTAATTTCAGGCAGCTAGCTGAAAATATCTGTTCTTTAGAAATGATCTCGACATGCTTTTCTTGGTTCTATTGACAACAGTTTTTATGGTGAAATTAAAGGTTTGTTAAGACTTGTGGTTGAGGGCTGCATAAAAAATATAGTAAATGGCTCAGCCAAATTTTTCCACCCCTCTTAAGCTGTAATGGCAGCGGATAAGGGTGTTCACATAGCGCAGTTCCCTTCAACTGGTGGCAAAAATGATTTGACATATCACACTCGGTGGGTAGCAAGCCTGTGGAAAAGGACCCATTCAAGCAAATGAGGAAGAGCCATAAACTCCCTGCAACTGTGTGCAATTCACATGGTTGCGGCGCATTTGTGCCGCAATTATGGGGTTAAAACAGTCTCTGAGGAGGCAGTCAAATGGCTCTGAAATGTGGATTGTTAATCCGAATGTGGATTGCTTTTCAGAGAGGCGACAGTTTAGACAGTTTTGTAGTCAGGAAAGACAATCTCCACCTGCTTACCTGGCAGCAATAGGCCATTGTGACTGATGAAGAACATATTTGTGGCACTGCTATTTTTCCTATTGCACTGGTAAAGATGTGGTGGATTATATCTACATTATGTATACAGGATACAGGACTCACTTGTTTAAGTTTTCCACTGGTGAATGTAGGTGACAGCACAGTTCGTATTCGCTTCCATTGTTCATCTTTAGCAGTTGATACCGCATATTCTAAAGGTCCGTTTAATCCAAAATTCTAAATTGGGTAGAATGTAGAGGTGAGAAAATATAAATCATATCCTTTTGAGGACAAAAGAAAAGTAAACTTAGTGTGCCAATTTTCCTATTCACAAAGGAAGGACTCCACATGCAACTGTCTTCATCTGGCTGCCAGTTGCAGCTAAAGCCATCTTTTATTCATTACCAATAGTGAATGCCAATTGCAGTTGTAATGTGGGGATCAGTAAAAGAAGAGAAATGCCATACCTGGGTCTGTAGCATTAGATAAACTGGATAATTTGCTTATGCTGTTGTGTAGCTTAAATTAGAACTATAGGCAAAACCTTTTTTTTTTTTTCATTTTGGATAGAGCATGAAAGGGTCATAACCCCATGTCAGATTTTTTTCGCCATCTGTGTCCCATTGCGGAGATTTACCTTTACTTCCTGTCCCACGACCAATAGGAAGTAAGAGGAAATCCCTGCAAATTAGGGGAATTATTTGGGTTTGAGTTAGTGTCCCCCAATGGAAGATTTTGCCTCTATTACTTTTCTGGGGACAACCCAAAATTTGGGTTTTTCTTTTCCTTTCACTTTCAATTAAAATGGTAAACAGAACAAATAGAGAGGGCAAATTTCCTTAATGGGGGGGGGGGGGGGCACAGATAGCAATACAATTTTACAATTAAGAAGCAAAAAATCAGCGCTCCACTCTTTAAGATGAACCACTTTGACTGTATCCACAGGAAAAAAGAAACTGGATAATTCTAAAAAAACTAAACAATGCATAAAAGGTGGGATGATCCAGAATAAATATAAATAAAAACAGAGTCGGGGATAGTGTAAATCTAAAACCTTCCAACCTCAATTATTTAAAATATTCCGAGATGTCTAAAAGCACATAGGTGATGTGGGCGGTGATAAAGGAAATAGATCCAAATAAAATTCTACGGGTAGTCAATCAAAAATTGATAATAGATAAAATGAAATTAATATACAGTAAATATCATATTAATTGGTGAAATGTGCAAGAGATGTGCAAAAAATCAAGTGATAAACCATCAATACAATGAATAGAAACAGAAATGAATAATTGGTGTCAATCTAGACATACACTTGTGAATAAATGAGGTAGATATAAAAAGTGCAGTAGTGCTACATAAAGTGTAGAAATGTCCATACAGTCCTTCCAAATATATTTAAGGTGATTAAAGTGCAAAGTGCCCGGGAAATTCAATAAAAATTCAGGTGAATAAAACAGCGTGATCAAACTTCCAATCACAGCCAGGTGATTGTGCGCAGGTGAGCAAGCAATCCGGCATTAGGTGAAATGGCCGCTCACCTCCATAACACTCAAATCGAGCGTTTTATGATGCAATCTTAGCTCTTCTCGGGCCTTTTAATCTTCAGAAATAGACTCGATTTATCTCCAATGGCTACAGCTTACTCTTTCCAGAAAAAATCAACTGGTCCCGACTTGGGTATATCTCAATCTCCCTCGGTGCCTCTATCAAGTGCTCCCCTTTGAAAAAGCTACGTGTGTTGTAGTGCAGCGCGTCAGAAACAAGCCGTGTTGACGTCACTTCCGGTCTCCGCCTGAGACCGGAAGCATCGGAACTCACCGCATCGGCGGCTGCTTTCGCTGTTTAACTACTGCTTTCTAGTAAGTGACCTGTATCTGTTACTTAATAAACATATACCCTGATATGCTACACCATGAGAGTTTTCCTTGTTTGAGCACTTGATAGAGGCACCGAGGGAGATTGAGATATACCCAAGTCGGGACCAGTTGATTTTTTCTGGAAAGAGTAAGCTGTAGCCATTGGAGATAAATCGAGTCTATTTCTGAAGATTAAAAGGCCCGAGAAGAGCTAAGATTGCATCATAAAACGCTCGACTTGAGTGTTATGGAGGTGAGCGGCCATTTCACCTAATGCCGGATTGCTTGCTCACCTGCGCACATCTACCTGGCTGTGATTGGAAGTTTGATCACGCTGTTTTATTCACCTGAATTTTTATTGAATTTCCCGGGCACTTTGCACTTTAATCACCTTAAATATATTTGGAAGGACTGTATGGACATTTCTACACTTTATGTAGCACTACTGCACTTTTTATATCTACCTCATTTATTCACAAGTGTATGTCTAGATTGACACCGATTATTCATTGCTGTTTCTAATCATTGTATTGATGGTTTATCACTTCATTTTTTGCACATCTCTTGCACATTTCACTAATTAATCTGATATTTACTGTATATTAATTTCATTTTATCTATTATCAATTTTTGATTGACTACACGTAGAATTTTATTTGGATCTATTTCCTTTATCACCGCCCACATCACCTATGTGCTTTTAGACATCTCGGAAGATTTTAAATAATTGAGGTTGGAAGGTTTTAGATTTACACTATCCCCGACTCTGTTTTTATTTATATTTATTCTGGATCATCCCACCTTTTATGCATTGTTTAGTTTTTTTAGAATTATCCAGTTTCTTTTTTCGTGTGGATACAGTCAGAGTGGTTCATCTTAAAGAGTGGAGCGCTGATTTTTTGCTTCTTAATTGTAAAATTGTATTGCTATCTGTGCCCCCCCATAAGGAAATTTGCCCTCTCTATTTGTTCTGTTTACCATTTTAATTGACAGGGAAAGGAAAAGAAAAAATTTTTGGATTTTTTGCTTCTTAATATTACTGGGATATGTGGTGACACTACCAAATCGGCTGCTTTCTCTGTGGTGTTCCACGATTGTTTTGTATTTATTTACGCATTCAGATCCAGGGTGTCGTTTACCTTATTTTAGCGCACAAGTTTGCTATTTTAAACTAATACAATTTTACAAGTGTTCTATTCTCTATGCACTCTATTCAACACTAAACTTCCCTTTAGTTATACTTTAAGCATTTCAGAAAGCAACCATGCTAGCCAGGAATAAAGACAGAGGTAGACAAGGCAAAAGAATGGTCAAAATGATACATTTTAGCAGCTTACTAAAATACTAAAAAATACAGGCTTTTAGAACTATAAGGTCTAGTATTATGGCAGGTAAAATTATAAAAATGGCAAAAATGCAGATTCTGCAATTTTCTGCATTTTATCTGTCATATTACCTGAAGGAGAGGCTTTATAGCTCCAAAAACTTCTTTTTTTTATCAATGTAGTTGCTTATGAAAAAGAATTACTTCTCTATCTCAGCATTGCAGAAAGATACATTGATTTTAGAATTCGCCATGAGGCCTCATGCACACAAAGGTTACAAAATGCTACTGTTCCCAAAAATTAGCGTTTTATCGCAGCCTGTAAAAATCACCTCTATGTAAGCCTTTCGGGTTGATTTACTAAAGACAAATCCACTGTGCACTTGCAGTGTAAATAAACCCTGATGTGTCTATGCACACATATGGGCGTTTACAGGCCTATTGAACAGGAGTATTGAGGCTAAAAAAAAAAAAACACAAACGCGCCTAAATGCTAGATTCATACATTTTTATACTGACCAACAGAATGCATTAACACTCAATACTGGATGCATGTGCAATAAGCAAATTTTACTGCATTTTTAAGCAGCTTTTTCCTGCCAGGGGTTCTGGCATTGAGAGGGGATAATTGCATGCTCTGTGTGCATGAGGCCCTAAAATGTCATTTCAAATTAATATTTTTCAGGATTTATAAAATTGATAAAAATAGATGTGAGAATAAGTAAAACAGGCTGAAAAAGCTGTCGCCTTGGCTGAGGGAAACACTATGGAAATATTTTACAATCTGTAGTAAGATTTATGTACAGTACAATCACTTACCCTTCTGTTGGTGAAAACACTGTAACATTCCTTTACAAGAATGGCTTTTATGATTGCTGGATCCATAACAGCTAGAACTGGCTGTCTACCATCAAAAAACCTGCAGAAAAAAAAAACATTGATAAAATTTGAAGATGATCTGTGAGCTCATGTCACATGAACTAGAGAAACCTCAATTCGATAGCCAGCAATTACAGAAAATGTAGACTGTCTTTGGCCTACTGTATGCATTAGTGATCAGATTTAACTTACCTAGAACTGTATAAAATTATAATACGAAGTAGGTCTAATAAATAATGAGACTGTGATTCCACCTAGTAAACAAAGCAGTCAAATCCGATTATAACTGCATATGTGGTGACCTTGAACATGTTTGAACCTGCATGATAAGCAGCAACACTCTATGACATTCAGTTGATTGTGAGTCGCCATATAGTTTGGTTGTGTTTTCTGTGGTGTGCTGAAACAAAATGCTAAGTTTGCTTGGAAAACACCGTCATCACCAAGAATGGTAAGAGGGCACAAGTATAGGTGGCACATGGGACAGGGGATGTAATTAAAAAAAAAAAAAATTGTGTCAGAATTTTATTTAATTTTAGGACACTGGCCCTTTAAATGAAATAAGGTAGCCCCTCACAGTTTTGGCGGGCTTTACAGCAGCGCACGCCCCTCTAGAACTTTCTGACCCAAGGCTTTATATAGGGGGTCCCTGAGGTAAGCCCCTCAGTTGGGAAGTGACTGCCTGGCGAGCTCCCCTACCCCCCCCCCACCCGTCGCTGGCACTTTATGTGGTAGAGTCACCCTTGAATCAAGGGGGGACTTTGGTGGTTTTAAATATGTTTTTATTTTCGCTCGAGTTCTGGGACTGAGCGATACAGATGTATGTTTTATAATTTTTTTGTATTTGAAATTTATTTGATAGAATTTTGAATAAATAATTATTTAATTTATTTATAACCAATAAAGTGCCGCGGCCATTTACTTATACCAAAATATTAATTGGTGTTGGTTTTTATTTATAGTATTAGTTTAGTTGTATTATAAAATGCATCCTCCTGTCCCATGAAAAAAGCAAGTCAAAATTCAAATCCATGCTCATTGTGTTTTTCGATATCAAGGGTGTCATTTTGAAAGAATGAGTTCCAGAAGGCACAACAGTTATCCAGCATTATTATAAGGAAGTTTTGATAAAGCTGAGAGAAAGAGTCAGAAAAAAAAAAATGGCTGCAACTGTGGGAAAATGGTTTCATTCTTCACCAGGACAATGCGCCTGTTCACACAGCACTTTCTGTAAAGCAGTTTTTCACCGACAAGCTCATTACTACACTTGAACATCCTCCATATTTGCCCAATTTAGCACCATGTGACTTTTATCTTTTCCCAAAAGTTAATTCAGTGCTTAAAGGGACAAGTTTTGAGTCAGTTGATGCTGTAAAGAAGAAAACTGCGGATGTGTTGAAACAGCTGACAGAAAATTATTTTCTCCATGCCTTCGACCAGTGGAAAACAAGAATGCAGCAATGTATTAGTGCAAATGGGGAAAGTATTTAAGGGGACAAGCATCACATTTGTAATATATATATAAATAAAGGTGAGTTATTTAATCAGTCTCGTTATTTAATAGACACCCCTCGTATGAATAACTCAAAATTTATTGTTCAAGCAGCTAATAGCAGCCAAGAAGACTCAAAACTTTCTTTCCAAGTGTCCCTTAATGGTGAAGATTTAAACCTGAGCAGCTACTGTGATTTGTCTGGCATGGGCATTTCTTGAGACACTTTTCAAAATCAGATCCTGACACCAAGGAAGCCATTTTGTAGGCTGGACTGCATGATTTAGCTCACAAAATGCAGTACTTCCGCAACTACTACACTTTCTCAAGGTCAGTGGGAAGATTGCAGTTATATTATACACTGCAAACAGTTTGCCTAAAATCCAGAATGTAGAAAAAATAAATATAATACAAATGGAAATAGAACCAATAAATTGTGAAGAACTGTACCACACAATCAGGCCGAGGCCTAACCAGGCTCAAATAGTAGCTGAGACGCAGCATGGATCTCCGACAACTAGACCATCGCACTCAGCCTCAGGAGCAGATAACTGAGACACTACATGGCTCACCGGACAACCGGCCCAACGCACTCAGTCTGTGGTAGGTTCAGAAACCCAGTAACCTTTAAGAAAAAATAAATACATACAATAGTTTAGGGGCACATCTATATACATAACAAAAGGTGTAATGGACATTAATTGTACAAGGCTCAAAACACAATAAATGGTCCTGTAGGTCATACTGGGAACGTACCAGCAACAATATCAGCTAATCTACTACTCTGACATTTCAGGACACCATGCACATATAGGTATTGAATTAAAGGCACCTATATGATGCCACTGATGCCAACTGAACACCAACACTACCAATTAATATAGGACACCACAGTTAACCACTTCTGGACCGGAAGTATTTCCCCCTTAATGACCAGGCCATTTTTTGCGATTCGGCACTGCGTTATTTTAACTGTACCCAAATAAATAAATTGATGTCCTTTTTTCTCCACAAATAGAGCTTTCTTTTGGTGGTATTTGATCACCTCTGCGATATTTATTTTTTGCACTATAAACAAAAAAAGAGCGACAATGCTAAAAAAAAAAAAAAAAAAAAAAACAATATTTTTCACTTTCTTCTATTTAACATTCCCAATAAAAAAAATCTAAAAATCTAATTTTTTCATCTTTTTAGGATAATTTGTATTATGCTACATATTTTTGGTAAAAAAAATCCCTATAAGTGTATATTGATTGGTTTGCGCAAAAGCTTTGGCGTCTACAAACTAGGGGAAAGATTTATGTAATTTGTATTCATTTATTTAGTTTTTTACTAGTAATGGCAGCGATCAGCGATTTTAGTGGGACTACGACATTGTGGCGGACAGTTTGGACACCTAACTGACATTTTTTACACTTTTGGCGGGGCCAGTGACATTAGTACAGTAATCAGTGCTAAAAATATGCACTGTTACTGTACTAATGACACTGGCAGGTTAGAAGTTTAAAACAGGGGCGATCAAAGGGTTAAATGTGTCACTAGGGGGTGCTTGCTAACTGTGCGGGGGATGGGCTTATGGAATAAACACAGGGACCCGTGTTCTTAAATAGGAGGAACATAGGAGCCCTGTGTTCATTGCTGACAGAACAGTGGTCTGCCATGTTTGCAACGGCAGACCGTCGTTCTGTCTCCACGGGGAGCGATCACGAGTGTCCGGCGGTAATCGCGGCTGCCGGCCCAGCAGATCAGCTTCCCCTGTGGCGAATGGGTGCATGCGTGTCCGACTCGCTGTCCCACAAAGCGACGTACATGCATGTCGTTTCGCAAGACAGAGCCGATCTGCCGCAGTATATGTACTGCTGGCGGTCGACAAGTGGTAAACAAAACAAAACACTGTGGTTGAGGCACACAATCTATGGGAAGGACCTTCATGAAATACCTAAACAACAGCAAAGAGAAATTGCAAATGTATAATACTATTCATACTTCCCTATCGAAACACAATTATCTCCTAGCTTTTGATGACCTAATTGGGATAATCTATGATTCCTACGTTTTTGAATCACCTGAATATTTGTATGCATTTGATCTGTGCTTTTAACTGATTACTGATAATTTTGCCATGATCAACAACAACATTATGATATATTGGACATGATCGACAACAATATTACAGAAACATGTAGGTCTAACATACACAGCGAGTATGGAGGAATCTGCACTGATGGCTACTGTATTCAGACAGCTACAGCAACCACAGCTACCTGAATACCCGAACAGTGACTGTAACTAGTTGGATGAAGTCACTGTTCAGCCGATAGCTTCTTCAAATTTAAAAATTTAACCTTTGTTAAGCTGGCCACTCATGGTTCAATTTTTGCCCTTTCACTAAGAATCAGCAGAATTTTGAGCCATGTATAGCCAACTTTTTACACAGGGCTTGTTCACATGTTGATTGCTGTTAAATGAAGACCCAAAAGGCTTCCTATCTGCTAGGAAAGAGGAAAGAGTATGCCTATCGTATTCAGCTATGTGTGAATGTAATTCGATCTGCAGCTACTCAGATCAATGTACAACACAGGCTAATCAAGCAATTCACCACACACCAGTAAATCACTCTGCAGAATGCGACCTTGAGCAGACCAACTTCTGGCTACGGTAAAATATTATAAGATTGCATATTTATCTAATAAGAAAGAAAAAAATAAAATGTTATTTATTTTCAGTTCTTGCATGCATATTCAAGTTAAGAGAATATAGAGAAAATGGGGTTTTTTATAACCCTACATTTTCTTTATGGGATGGGAGCAGGGGTTAATGATTTATATAAGAAGATTTTATTAGGTCTGGGCTCAGTTAAATAGGCCTACTTCTTGTGTAGTGTATGACAGGCTGAACTTTTGACCCGAGCTATATCAGCTTTGAACTTCCCGCCCAGGAGTGGTAGGTCTCCGGGCAGATTTCAAGTTTAACATGGTTTTCCCGCTCATGGGAGCACTGTTTCCAGGCAGATCAGCGCGTGCAGCCCGGCTCCCGCCTGAATTTTCCCGCTTCTGGGGGCTAACCAGCCCCAGCCAGTTGTAATTCAGGGCTATTTAAGGGTGACTGCGGGGCTCCGAGTCACTTCGTTACCTCAGGAGCTTCAGGAGCAGTTCTCTCCCCCCCCCACCCCCCCCAAAAAAAAAAAAAAAAAACTTAGTTTGTCGCGGCCAGTTATAAATTATTTGACTTGTTGCTATCGCCTTAGCTAAAGTGCTTCGGTGGATGAAATTGTTTTTATGATAATGGTCTAGTGTGTTGTTGGAAAATGTTGATTGTAAAAAAAATTAAAAAAAAAAGGTATTTGGAAATAAAATTATTTTTGATGTTATTTATTGTCAGCCCGAGCCGTGGTGGCTGGGCTGGTTCTGGACGTTTTTAAAGTGGATTTTAAACAAAGTATAAAGTATGTTTTATTATATTCGTTTTAAAAGTCAATAATAAAAAACAGCCGCGGCCTTTGTCCAAACCGTTTTCTTGTCTGGTGTTATTTTAATTTATTTATAAACATTTAAAGTTTGTTAGGTTTATTTATCTGGGTTAACAAAAAAGGGACATCCTGCTTCCCATTCCCATATAAGCGTTAACATTGAATCCAAATTTACTCGTGTCTTGGCCCAAGTTACATAGCATTTTGTACATTGCGAAAGTGATTGTAAAGTCTCTTTTTTTTTTTTGGTAAAAATAACAAACATGGTATGTGACGGGAGTCACTTTGGGGGGGCTGTGGAACCCATCTTCCCTTGGAGAGGTTGGGAAACCCTCGTTTCAGCTCCCCATGCTCCTCTTATGTGTAAGTCACCCTGTGTCTATTAGGGGCACAGGGTGACTGAGAAAATGATGTACAGCTACTTAGACACTGAGAATGTGGTTTGGATTACTTCAAATGGGACATTGTATGAGCTTTCCCATATAGCCTGTTGTAGACCATTGCCATGGTGTCTGTAATTCCTGATTAATCAAAGCATTGCTTAGATGTGGATGCCATGATTAATTGATAATTGGAACACCTATTTTCTCTTTTAGCAAACCCTTGTGGGATGTGTTTGTACTTGTAATAATGTGTCTTTTGTTTTCACTGTTGTAGGGGGTCGAATAGTCTAGTCATCCAGGCTGGTTTAAGTGATTAGTTAATTAGCACATGTTAATTATGTTTCTGGTTACAGTTTGTATTGTTAGGGTAATATGATTAGGAGGGAGATGTCCTCCTGTGGGGTATACAGTATATTCTGTGTGAGTTTGTTCAATAATCTCATACAAGCTATTTGTCGGCTAGCCTTGTATTTTATGCGGCTATAATATCTGATATTTATGTTCAAGACTGGAGGAAGCGGTATACTGACTGAACCACTCAAGCACAGTGTGGGTTGGTTCTGTCACATGGTATTTTTTCCTGCTCTGAGGAGCCAGATCCTCCTCTGCTCCGGTCCCTCTTCGGCGCTTCTGGTCCCTCTCTTCTATCGAGTGCCCGCACAGCAAGTAGCTTTGCTATTCAGACACGGACTTGCGTCTAGGCCCTGCCCCACTCTCTAGCAGCCAAGACACTCCTGCAACATCACTGGATCGAGATTGAGCTCAGGTAAGTATTAGGGGGGCTGAGGGGGGCTGCTAGACACAGAAGGCCTATCCTAATGTGCTTCTGCCTTTACAACCACTATAAAGTATAACTAAAGTCAAAACTGTTTTTTTTAGTTTTGGATAGAGTGGAGGTGGATTCGTTTTTATTGCTGTCTGTGCCCCCGTTACGGAGATTCACCCTCTCTATTTGTCCTCTTTACCATTATCACTGAAAGTGAAAGTAAAAGAAAATCTCAAATTTTGGGTTGTCCCCAGGAAAGTAATAGAGAGGAAATCTTCCAATGCGAACATTAGTTCTGGTGTCCAGGGGGCCCCCAAGGAATCGTCTTAATTTGCAAGAATTTCCTCTCACTTCCTATTTGGCTAAGGGGGACAGGAAGTGAAGGGAAATCCCTGCAATGGGACATATGGTGAAAAAAACTCTATCCAAAATGAAAAAAAAATGTTGCCTGTAGTTCTACTTTAAGAATTGTTCCTGGTGCCTCCATGGCAGCATATGCATAACAGTAGCCCAGCCTACTTCTGCTCACAGGACCAGTGCATAGCTATAAAAAGTTAACACCCACACAACAGCCCATTCCCTTTTTTGTCCTCACGGAACTCACAGCCAGTGTGAAGAGAAGAAACCCTTACCTGCCACCTTTGGTGGTTTTCCGCACAGTTTAAGCCTCTCCTGTAGCGCAGTCCCTGACCTTGGGGCTCTAAAAAGGTAGGGAACCCCTTCTGTGGATCTTTTGGGGTGAAAAATGGGGTGCTAACTAGCCCAACATATAGCATTGCAGCCAGGGCTATGTTCTTCAGAAGAGCTGTCCATGTCTGGAGCCTGCCTCCCAGAAGCGAGTGGATCAATTGAACTGTGACACCGCATTTCCAAGATAAGTATGTTTTCTAATTTTTGGAAATTTATCTGTGAATGGTCTCATAAGTTGTGTGTTGCACCTCCTCTTGGATAAGCTGCACCTGCACTATGTTCCAGTATGCATTCTAGTGGCAATTGTGGAAGAGAAAGCTAAGTGTCTACTTTCAAGGGAATGATGCATTATGCTAAATAGGTGAAGTGGATAGAGCTCACATGGGGACCATCTTTGGTTTGGGCAAGTATTCCCCCAGTGGCCGTCTTGGAGTTGGGCAAGACTAGCTGGAAGCCATCTTGGAAGTGGGCAAGGTGAGAAGTTCGTCAGAAGTGGGAGGCAGGCAGAAGAGTTGAAGAAAATGGGGTTAAAGATCCAGCGGCTTCCAGATAGGGCGCTCACATGATAGGACTGCATACCAGCACGCCCATAGCCGCAAACCCTACATCAAGGGCCATTTCCTGCTGCCTAGCGAAAAGATATGTCCATACTCATGTCTCAGTGTGGCATTATTATTATACCTGACTAAATATCAGTGTTTCAGCTGCCCTGCACTATGAGCTCACTGCATAACAAAGATCCGCACAGTTCCTATAGGTAAGGGTTATCAGACCAGGTAGGTATTTTGCTGCTAAATGAGTGCATTCAGGTGCTAACTGACCTTTCTCTTGGCTAAGGAGCCCAGGTTGTCCCACTAACAGGATTATGCATCAGAGGAGCACCAGAAATCCAGTTCAAGGTAGAAAAAATCCTCTTCCATACTGCACACGCTAACACTATGGCCTAAAGAGCGCGTCAGGACTGCCTTAAAAAAGCAGACAGAAGCTTCGGCCCATTCTGCTTAGCCGCAAGGAATTGCTGTGAATCCTGGGTGAAGCTGCATTTGCAAAATAAATAATGTGTTAAGATTGCCTTAAAGTGGAGTTCCGCCCCCTCTCCAAAAATTAAAAGTCAGCAGCTACACATACTGTAGCTGCTGACTTTTAATATTAAGGACACTTACCTGTCCTGGAGTCCAGCAATGTCAGCACCGCAGCCGATGTTTGCATCAGGTGTCGGGTGCTCCTGCCGCCATTGCTGGTCAGGGAACCGTCCGGCAGTAAAGCCTTGCGGCTTCACGGGCAGGTCCCTACTGCACATGAGTGATCTGGTCTGGTCCCTGTGGATAGCCTGTCAGCTTCAAATCCTCTATTTTGACTCATCCATCCATATCCTGGAAGGGAACTGCTTTATCTGACCCATAGGTGACTCTTGGGTCAGATAGGAAGGTGAGAGGCTTGATTGATTATTGGTGGTGGTTATAGAAGCACCTGATTGTTCACCACGGAGGTGTTTGAAACTACAGGAAATCTTCTGGATCCTGTGGATTTAATTATCACTGGGACTTTTTGCACAGATGCACTTTATTTGCAATATCTAAATATTTTTTATTGGATGCCTTTTCCACATGAATTTATGACCTTTGTTAATTTTGGTATATTTATTCAAATGACTTTTTTGCTATTTAATCACAGAGGAGAGTGTAGTGTTATATCTGGCGCAGCACTATTTTTTGATTATTGATTTGGGTTGTGGAGTGAAAACACAGTGAATGAGAGCTGCCGGAGTTTTCCTATTTATTTATTTCACTTTATTTAACTTAATTTTTTATTATTTTGTATACAGAAGTTGCACTGATAGTTTCTTTATTTCTAGCTTATTCACCGTATTCAGGGTCCTGGTCCCGGCCCACCCGCGCGGTCCTGCCAGCGTCGCTGGTCGTGGGCAGTTGGGCACTTCCCAATCTGCAGCTGCCCGGACAGGGGGGGGGGGGTCTCGCTGCCTGTGGTTGGCCGTGTGTGGTTTGGGCTTCCTGGTGAGGTCAGGTGGGTGGTTTGGGGCTGCGGTCCTAGGCGCGCCTGGGCCCATCTCTATTCCCATCCCTTAAGAAATTTCTGTGCCTTGTTTTTCGACCAATGCACTACCATTCTGGGATCCTACCCCTTGTCTATTGTTCAGCACCTCATGTATTAGGATGCTGGACCCAGTACTAGCCTCATTGTCTTCCTGAAATATTCTCATAGAGAGATCCTTAGATGGGGAATAATTGATGCAGGCTCTATTGAGCAACCTGACAGGGTCCTCCAGATATTCCAGTAATTTTGATAGGTTCATACACACTCTAGTCTCAGATTCAAGCTTTCTGTGCCAGGAGTGGATCTCCACTTTTGTATGAGGGTAGCCTCATGTGTCGCAATTCATTTGGCCTGGTTTCATCCCAGGCTTTTACAGGACTCTATTCTTTGAGGGGCAAGTAGACTCAGCATTTGGTCAGGTGATTTCCCTATTGCTGAGGCTCAGGGGTCTGACTCTCATGCAAGGAAGTCTTCTCTTCCTTTTTTAATCAATCCCCATGGAAAGACACCTCAGACAGTGGATCATTCTGGGGAAGAGACCTAGACACCCTTGATATCAAGGGGCTTGGTTGTCTTTGGTGTCTTGTTTACCAAGGTAACATCCAGAAGTTCTGGGCTGTTTTATATAATCTGGACAATGCCATGAAGGTGGCGTACTTCAATTTTCAGGTGGATCCAGAGTTTTGCAGTAGCAAAAGGCTAGATTGGTATGCTTGGTAAAACGTCAGGCTCCAGCCTTGTCCAGCATGAGCATTCCAGGTATATATTGTGGCAAGCAGACATCATTTGAAAGCAGTGCCTAAACCTGTGAGATTGATTTCTACCCCTGGAGCTATTCCTGGAGGTATGTCCCAGGTAGGGAAACTTCAGAGGTTTACTATCGAGCACCTGAGGTCAAACTAAAGGCTATAGTTTTGGCTCAGGTGCAATGGTCCTTTGATAGGATGCTCCTGTAACTTTAATGAATTTCTTCCCTTGTTTGTCTTGCATGTTCGAAATTGAAAACATTCTGGTGTTTCAGGTTGATCCAGGCAGATGTGGTATGCCAACCTAAAAGCAGTGCCAGACAGTTGCTCCAAGGGATCTACTGGATCAGGATTATCTGTTCCCAAGGAATGTGTTTTGCCATCCAGCTTCAAAGCTGACTTTGACAGCTTGATAATTGAAGCTCAAATCTTGAGACCGGGCATCACGGAGTCTAGGAATCCCTTGAAAAAGTTTCTTCGCTGGATAAGTCCTCTCCTGCAGCTGGGCCTAGGTGAGCATTTGGCTCTTAATATTGCTGCCCATGTGACTTTGTGGGATCTTAAGCAGTTCACTTGTAGCCTTCACTTGGAGAGGTGATTGTTCAAGACTGGTGACCTTGTCTGGCATGGAATCTTTCACAGGATTAAAATAAGACAAGGTTATTGGAACCCAGTTCTCCATCTTGCTCTGGTTAGTTTCTATCTGTCTCCTCAAACATGAAACTCTTATTTAGTTCTTTGATCTGCATCCAGTTCACCCAAAGGAAGTTTCTGTCCCTTGGTTGGATGTGGTCGTGTTGGAAACTTTATCTCTCAGCCTTTACTTTCCTCTTGTATTTCAAGATGGATTCTGTACTGATGCTCCATTTTCTAGCTCCATCATGTCAAGTTGACTCAGCAGACCATCAACCAACTCCATGGTCTAGAGTTCAGGTTCCATCCTGTCCTGACAAGATGCACTCTACTAAATCTATGCGTGCATCCTGAGTTTTTGGCTGCAGACTACAGTTTCTCAGATCGGCAAGGCTACCGCCTAGGCTTCTATCCTCACTTTCCCTGTGTTCTCCCAGGGGCTTGGGGTGATTGTAGCCGGATTATCACACTTGCTGCGGGAGCATTTGGGTGCTGTTTGTTGTCCTTTTTCCATCTGCGTTGAAATTTTTGGGGCAGGCTTTGGGGGCATGTCCCCTTGAGGGGGTGCACTCCAGGGGCCTGTTCTGGTGATTTGCATGTTGATGCAGATGGGGAGGGTATCAGGGATGGTGCTCAATTGTTTTTCTACCAGGCAGACATTCGCCCTTATCCGAAGCCAGCTTCTGGTATAAAAAATATTGAGGAAACTCTTCAAGCTGCAGGAAGTTCACAGCCTTGCTGTTGTCATGGCATCAAGAGCCTGTGGGCGTTTGTTTGCCTATCCCGAAGTGAGATTGCTTTGTCCGTCTTGGGTGAAGTACTCCTTCAATACATCCAGATCAATGATGGCACACTTGCAAATAGTCATTAGCTAGCCAAAGTAGCTATACCTAGCTCCTTAGAAACTAACAATGGTAGAAGGCTCTAGCACACAATCACCTTGCGGTTCCTAAAGTTCATTCTAAGGTCCCGCTGTATGGCTGGGCTGCAAACACGGAAAGTATTTGCTTTACGTTCCTCCAGCAGCATCTGAACATCATAGGCACTACTCACTACTCAGCACTACTGATGGGCTAAGTAGTCCTCACTACACCTGTCTTTTGCAGGAAGCCTGTAGCTTACCCACTTTCTTATGATGGAATTTTGCTGAAGTTTCCCACCCTGATAGCTAGTTATTGATCTATCACACGTATGCTGCCATGGAGGCACCAGGAAAACAGAAAATTGTGCCTATCTATGGAAGCATACCAAACCCACCCAGTTTGGTCCTAGCAATGTAATGGGCTGTTGTGTGGGTGTTAACTTTTTATAGCTATGCACTGGTCTTGTGGGCGGAAATAGGCAGGGCTACTATCAGACGTATGCTGCCATGGATAGGCATCAGGAAAAGAAAATTACAGTAAGTATGATACAATTCTCAGTTTTTTTATCAGTAGCGACATAGTTAACAATTTTATCCCCAGTATCCAGCACACAGTGATTTTTCAACGAGGTTAAACTTTTATGCGATAGCAAACATAGTCAGAAACACTTTCAAAACAATCAGGTGATATATACAGTATCTAACCTGAAACTACAAAGCGCTTCAAGTCCTCTATCTATCTCAATTCCATCAATGACCACACAATCCCAGATATCCCTTTGTTAAACTATCACCACAGCTTAGCATTGTGTCAGGGCTGGACAGGGCTGGACTTCTAGCAGCTCTCTTCTCAGTGCGCAAGGCTGCTCAGCTGTCAGTTAATTACCAGCCACTCACAGTTTCCATAGTGACTCCCCTGGTTAGCCTGTATCATTAGACCAGCCTACAGCCAGCCCCTTTTTGCTTTTAAAAACTGCTGTGCTCATTCCTTGCCTTCACCTGGTCAACATCTAAAGTGTGTCTCTGCTGTGTTCCTGTAATGGCTTTGCCTGGCTGACATTTCTTCTGGTTCCTGATTTTTGGCTTCTTACAAGGCTGACTCCTGGCTTTCTGATTACGGCTTTTTCTGTCTCTGCCTGGTTCATGGTCCCTGACACATTGTTGTTTCATATTGTGCCCATATTTCTTGCCACAAATTAGCATTGTGTGAATAAAAACACAAATTTTCACATTAAAATGATGATGCTTATGTACTATGCACAATTTTCTTTCTCTGACTGGCTACAGAATGCTCAAAGCTAGTAGGCTTTGTAATGAATAAATGAATGAATGAATAATTGGCACACTAGTAGGCCTTGTAATGAATAATAATAAAAAAAAATCAAGTTTTGTGGATACCTGAGGATATGTAAAAATTAAAGCTGCTTTCCTCATAGTGTGTAAACTAGATCCCTGCTTTTGACCCATCAGTGTTACATCTCCAATGTGCCTTCAGCAGGAACTACACTTTCAGGTTGAAACCTAGTATTGAAGGTAAACCCTGCAAATAATGACCTACACTTAATGATCAGAATGCTGGAAAATCTCAACATAAAAAAAAAAAAGAATAAAAAAAAATTGTCTGTACATCCATAAATGTATCTCAAACATCTCCATGTCACCAAGTCTAGTTATTATCACTATTATGCATCTCATAGTGGTCAGCCAGGACACTAAACCCAATTGCTTACTATGATCGGCCTTAGCCAGTTGCATCTGCCTCATAGACGTTAAGTTGTCATCTGATCCAGGAGATCGTCATCTAATATCTGTAGACACTTGTAGCCTTCTATAGGATCCAGTAAGCAAATTTAGACTGGGATTCAAAAAATGTACATGATGTGTTCTCTCTTTTGTGGATAGAAGCAAAGCACTAGTTACATATAGTTACATAGTGAGGTTGAAAAAAGACATCAGTCCATCCAGTTCAACCTATGATGTGTGTGTTTGTTTGCTGTTAACCGTACATTGTATACCCCTGTACGTTGTGGTCTTTAAGGTTCACATCTAATAGTTTTTTGAAACTATCGATGCTCCCTGCTGATACGACTGTTTGCGGAAGAGAATTCCACATCTTACTGCTTACTGCTCTGACAGTGAAGAACCCCCTACGTACTTTAAGGTTAAACCGCCTTTCCTCTAGTTTTAGTGAGTGGCCACGTGTCTTATTGTATTCCCTTTCTCTGAATAGTTTGTTCCTTATGCTAGGGTCACCAGTACAGTATTTGTACATTGATATTATATCCCCCCTCAATCGTCTCTTCTCCAGAGAGAATAAGTTCAGTGCTTGTAGTCTTTCCTCATAGCTGATGTCCTCCATTCCCCTAATTATTTTTGTTGCCCTTCTCTGTAGTCTTTCCAGTTCCAGCACATCCTTCCTGAGGACCGTTGCCCAGAACTGGACAGCATACTCCAGGTGTGGCCGAACCAGAGTCTTGTAGAGAGGGAGAATAATCTCTTTATTTCTGGAGTGAATCCCCTTTTTTATACATCCCAGTATTCTGTTGGCTTTGCTTGCTGCGGCCTGGCATTGCATGCCACTGCCAAGCCTGTTGTCTACCAGTACCCCCAGGTCCTTTTCCATCCTAGACTCACCCAGAGGTTCCCCCCCTAGTGAGTAGCTTTCTTTCTGGTTTCTGGCACCCAAGTGCATTACTTTACATTTTTCAACATTAAACCTCATCTGCCATGTAGTTGCCCACCCTAATAATTTGTTCAGGTCCGCTTGTAAGGTTTCCACATCCTGCATAGAAGATATTGGCATGCTTAGTTTAGTATCATCCGCAAATACTGAGATTCTACTTGATATACCCTCCTCTAGATCATTTATGAATTAATTAAACAGGATTGGCCCCAGGACAGAACCCTGAGGGACCCCACTTTCCACACCCACCCAATCCGAGTACTCCCCATTAATCACCACCCTTTGCACTCTCCCCTGGAGCCAGTTCTCCATCCAGGTACTCACCTTATGGTCCATACCTACCTTCCTTAGTTTGAACAGTAAGCATTTGTGGGGAACGGTGTCGAAGGCCTTTGCAAAGTCCAGATACACCACATCCACAGGCTTACCTTTATCTAGGTGGCAGCTCACTTCATCATAGAAGGTTAATAGATTGGTTTGGCAAGAACGATTTTTCATGAATCCATGCTGATTACTACTAATAATACCATTTTCATTACTAAAGTCTTGTATGTGGTCCCTTAACATCCCTTCCAAAATCATGCAGACTATTGATGTTAGGCTGACCGGCCTATAGTTACCCCGGGATATATCTCGGCCCTTTTTTAAATATTGGTACCACGTTGGCTTTTTTCCAATCAGCTGGCACCATACCCGTCTGTAAACTATCCTTAAAGATCAAGAATAATGGTCTGCCAATCACCTGGCTGAGCTCTTTAAGAACCCTCGGGTGCAAGCCATCTGGTCCCGGTGATTTATTTATGTTAAGTTTCTCTAGTTTAGTTCTAAGTCTATCTTCTGTTAGCCATGGCGATACTTCCTGATGTGTGTTGTTTAGTTTGGCCTTACAAGCTGGGTTAATGTAGCCCCCCAATTCTTTTGTGAAGACTGAAGAGAAGAAATTATTTAACACTACCGCCTTTTCCCTGTCCTCTGTGGCCGAATCTCCCTTATCGTCTTTTATGGGGCCAATGTGTTTTGGCCTCGCTTTCTTACTGTTTATATACTTAAAGAATTTTGTGGAGTTCTTTTTACTCTCTTCCGCTATAGGTCTCTCATGTTCTATTTTAGCCGCCTTGATTTCTTCTTTACATTTCTTATTACACTCTTTGTAATGCTTGAATGCTGCCAATGACCCCTCAGTCTTGTATTTTTTGAAGGCCTTTTCTTTAGCA
This sequence comes from Pelophylax lessonae, assembly GCF_965119305.1. Classification (NCBI taxonomy): domain Eukaryota; kingdom Metazoa; phylum Chordata; class Amphibia; order Anura; family Ranidae; genus Pelophylax; species Pelophylax lessonae. The sequence continues at coordinate 715,249,959 of NC_138768.1, forward strand.
TTAATATGCATTTTTATGTTGGAGTTTAGCTACCCAGGGTTTAGTTTTGCTCTTTTAAATTTATTTCCCTTTGGAATGCACTGGTCAATCTCTTTGTTAAGTATGTTCTTGAAGCACTCCCATTTTTCCTCCATGTTCTTTGCTCGCAGGGTTCTATTCCATTTGATATTTTCTAGCAGAGAGCGCAGTTTTGGGAAATTGGTTCTTTTGAAATTCAGTGTCCTTATATTACCCTTGTGTTTCCTATTACTGTAATTAATACTGAAACGAATTGACCTATGGTCACTGTTTCCTAAGTTGCCCCGTATTTCTATATCCGTGAGCAGGTCTGTATTGTTGGTAATCAGTAGGTCAAATACCGCATTGTTTCTTGTCGGTGCGTTCACCATCTGACCCATGAAATTGTCCTGCAAAACATTTAGGAACTGCCGAGCCTTGGCTGAATGCGCGGTTCCTTCTGCCCAGTCTATCTGTAAAAGGAGGTCTGCCTCCCCCTCCTCCCTCAGGTTGGGGGGCCTATAGCATACGCCCAATATTACCTTCCCCACAGTGCCTTCCCTTTGAAGTTCTACCCATAGGGATTCTGACTCGTCCATAGCTTATTATTAATATCATCCCTCATATTTACGTGTACACTGTTCTTAATATACAGACATACCCCTCCCCCTTTTTTACCTTCTCTATCTCTGCGATAAAAGGAATACCCCTGAATGGTCGCCATCCAGTCATGAGAGCTGTCGAACCAAGTCTCAGTTATTCCCACAAAATCGAAATCCTCCTCAAACATCAGCAGCTCCAGCTCTCCCATCTTGTTGGCCAGGCTTCTGGCATTGGTATACAAACCTCGTAATTTTGGGCGTTTACATATATCCTCATTTGATGTTTTTAGGCTGCTCTTGTGATTTTTCCCCATACCCACCCTGGGTTTAGGAGCTCCGAACACCCTACCGCTAATGTCCCCATTTGTGCTCTCTGAATCTTGCTTTCCACTGGCTAATTCTACATCTGTACCCTCCCCCCCATCACCTAGTTTAAAAGCCCCTCTAACTTTTTGGCCATCTTCTCACCCAGTATGGCTGCACCCTCCCCATTTAGGTGCAATCCGTCCCTACCATAGAGCCGGTGGCCGACTGTCCAGGAACCCAAAACCCTCCTTACTACACCAGCTCCTCAGCCACTTGTTAACTTCCCTAATCTCCCGCTGCCTCTCTGGTGTGGCTCGAGGTACAGGTAGTACTTCTGAAAATACTACCTTGGAGGTCCTACTCCTCAACTTAGCGCCTAAGTCCCTGAAATCGTTTTGGGACTCTCCATCTTACTCTGCCTATGTCATTGGTACCCACGTGTACCATGACAGCTGGGTCTTCCCCAGCCCCACCCAATAATCTGTCCACCCAATCCGCGATGTGCCGAACCCGAGCGCCTGGTAAACAACAGACTGTTCGGCGCTCACGGTCTTTGTGACAGATTGCACTGTCTGTCCTTCTAATGATTGAGTCCCCTACCACCAGCACCTGTCTTTCCTTTCCCTTTCTCCCGGCCTGTTCTTTCCCTGGCAGCTAGGGGCGTCGCTCTGCTCCAGCAATGCTGGTCCCTGACTGGTTTCCCCAACATCATGCAACGGGGCGTATCTATTGGGGTGTTCCAGCCCAGGACCGGCCTCCTTGCCTTGTCTCCTTCTACCCCTCCTAACTGTCACTACACTCTCAAAGACCAATGAGGGACATAACCATTGCTCAGCTGTTTCTGCAAGGTAATGTATTTGGGTAACAATAAAGAAAACTTACCCCCATATTTTGCCATATTTTTTAAAACATTCCATGTCAAATTCAGCAAGACCCTGGAAAAGAGAAGTTCACAAAAAGTGAGTGCAAAATATATAGTTTGAAGTACTGTAATCATAAGTTAGAATCTATATTTTACGTATAAACAAGTTAATGCTGCACTTTAGTCCGATATAAAAAAACACATTATGCAGTTTTCTAAATATTAATATCTTAAAAATTTTATTTTTTTAATGGAAGTACTTTAATTTGATCGGTTTCAGCCTATTGCAGCCCCTGTAAAGTAGGGCTGGAGTGTAAGAGGAAGAAGCAGCACAGAGAGACAAGAAGCATGCTAATAAGAAGAGGAAAGCAGAGAGATGAGCTCATTGCTATGCTACTTCTCCTTTCACTGTCCAATAACAGATGGGGAAGGGTCCAGGATAGCCTGGGTTTAGAAAGAATTGGGTTGAATGATGCTGGCCATCAGACTGAGAACATTGAAATCCAGGATCACACTGGTGTGGTGCAGGATTTTCAGCAATTCCTGTGCATTTCCCACACCACATGACAAACCCACTCTGTTCATGCGAACCGCTGTGAGTGTCAATGTTCAAGTGGATCTTCACTGCATCTGAGCACCACAAACCAAAAATGCTATTTAATTCATTTTTATCATTCAAAGCAAACTCTCCCATCCATCCATGTCTCTGTGGTTTATTTTGCTGGGAAATCGCATTGAAAATCATCCCCTAGCATTTCTGGCAGTGGCCGTCTTGAGTAAGGGCACATGATTCATGTAGCATTTACTTCCTGCCATTAGCTCAAGTATGCATTCAAGAGAGTGTGCTTAGCTGAGAAAACCCCTCCTCCTCCACTCCCCTCCTGAACACTCCTGGGATGTATGACATCATTTGCCTAGGCAAAAGACCAGGAAGTAACTGAAGAAATGTAAAAAAGTGAAGTGAAGTTCCACTTTAAGTTAACGACACCCCAAAAATTGTTCGCAAAACGCAGTGCAATTGGCTGAATTGGATCACATGGGTGTGAACACCCATGTAAATTTGTTTCCAATGCGGCAAAAAAAAAGGTGCATGCACATTTTTCATGTGGGTGCGGTGAGATTTGAGCCGTACAAAATGAATGGGCTCAAATCGCACTGCAAAGAATCACATGTGATTTCCTGTCCGAATCACATGTGGTTCCCTGCACTGCATCATTGTGAACGGGAACTAAGGGCAGGGGTGTTTCTTTGCCCACGTTTGATGCTGAGTCCATTGTTTGATTGACCTGGAATTCATTAAGTTCATGAAAGAAGTGAGCCAGGGACATTAAGGCTGGGGAAGAAAGGGCTGAATGATGCTAGGCATTCTCCAGCCAGGAACGAATGCAGGCTCTATCTGACTTGCTGTAGCTTTTATTAGAAAATGTGTAGTTTTTACAGTGTACGGTAGTCGGAGCAAGCTATTTCGGTACTGAAGAAGAGCCTACAGAACTGTGAAAGACTGAAGGTAAGGCTGGAGTTCAGCTTTGCAGTATAACTAAATACAAAACATTTTTTTTTTTAAATTCTGGAAAGAGTGAAGAGGCATTAGAATAACTGTTCCTATTGTTTATTGTCTGTGCCCCCATTAGGAGTGCTCATTTGTCCTGTTTACTGTTATCACGAAAGTGAAAGAAAATGTCACCAGAAAAGGAATAAAGGGGAAATCTTTCAATGGGGACACTAGTTCTGGTAATAACCAGGGATTCCCTCACTTTGGGGGGATGTCCTCTCATTTCCAGTTTTAACTATAGGACAGAAAGTCAAGAGAAAGCTTCTCAATGGGACCTTGCTTTGTTCACTGGCGCGCAGTCATGTTGGAACAGGAAGGGGCTATCCCCAAACTGTTCCCACAAAGTTGGGAGCATGAAATTGTCCAAAATGTCTAGATATGCTGACGCCTTAAAAATTCCCTTTACTAGGGTGCATGGCTTGGACATGGCCGAGTAAGGACGTTTACTGATGGAGCTCCCGTTCCCCGGCCACCCTAGCCTGCTCTTTCGCATTCTTTCTCGGCTGCCATGAGCGTTCAAAAACGGAGAAAGACCAGAGGAACATCTAAGGTGCCTTCTACAGCAACTATCAGCAAATTCTTCCCGGACTCCCTAGGGTCTTCCCCAAGGACTCCACTGCCGAGTCCACCTAGCGCGCTGGGGCCTACTGGTCAGCAACCTCCCACGCTGATGGCGGCCTCGCAGTATACCATGGTCGACCCGTTGGCTGGAAGGTCGGCCTCCCTAGATCCAGCGGGACAGTTGTCTGCCTCTCAAGGCTCCTTTATACACTCCACAGCTGAGAATCCGGACTTTAAAACCCTGCTAAGGGTGCTGCCTCCCAAGGCGGACCTGGAGGTAATGGTGGCCCAGCTGGCAGAGCAACACCACTGGGACTTTCAGCAAATTCGTACTGAGATCTCACACCTGGACGAACGTCTGTCCAGAGGGGAGTCTGCGGTGGGTGCCTTGCAACTCCGGGTGTCCCAACTGGAACAGGGTCAGGTGGCACATCAAGACCAACTGGCAGAAGCACAGCTCCACATGGAGGACCTGGACAACTTGCGGCTCCGGGGCATACCAGAGGAAACAGGTGCGGAAAACCTTTCTGAGATGGGGAGTGCGATCCTTCATCAGCTGATGGATCCTGACCCTCAGACAAACCTGGAGTTTGATAGAATTCACAGGGCGCTGGGGCCCAAGCGACAGATCCAGTTCGCCCTCAGGACGTGATCTGCTGCCTGCATTGGTACGCCCAGAAGGAGAGGGTACTTTGGGAAGCTTGGTTCAAGGGACCGATTGATTTTGATGGGGCAGAAATCTCAGTTTATCCAGATATATCCAGGGCCACCCTGCAACGCAGAGCCATGCTGAAGCTTCTTCTGGTGAAGCTTAGGCGGCCGGAGATCACATTACATTGGGGATTTCCCCTGTAGCTGACCATCCCCAGAGGAGGCTCGTCTTTTCTCCTGAGGCGCCATGCTGACTTGCCGGACCTGTTCCGATTCCTGTAAATAGAGCCAATCCCATTGCCGGATTGGCTGAGCAGAATCCCGAGCCGTGACTCCCGTCCAGGGTCCCGTGGCCTCCGGCCGGGCCTGCAGCATTATCCACCAAGGGGAAGAAGGATGACCAGAGTCCAGGCAATGGAGATCCCATCGGAATCCTGAAAAGCCTAAAAACTGAACTGTGAGTACTGCAACTTGACTTTTTGGATTGTACTGACCCGGCTTGCGGCGCATGGCTGCAGCCCTGTGTCCCTATTGGGGACTGTCCTCCTCGGGGGCCTTGCTGCCCACAACTGTGGTGATGGATGATGCTCCATCACCCGACCTTTCGAACCTCTCTTTGATTGAGCCAGAGGACGGTCGGGTTGGGAGGCTGAGCTGGATGTACTGCCAAGGATCTCTTTTGTTGTTGTTTCCTGTGGATGGGGGCTTGGGGGCTCTGGGTTGGCTTCCCGGTTCCCCGTGAGACTGCCCCTGAATAATGGATCGTGGTGGGGGATTTCTTATTCCAGACTTGACCCACCTTAATAGACCAGGAATGGATGTTGTGTGGTGGGGTGTAGGTCTACAGAGGGCCTTTAATTGATGTTTATTATTTGAAATTATTGTGGTATGCAGAGCCTGTGGCTTTGGCTTCGGTCCTGGGGCATGGTAACTGTGGCTCTGATCCTTCATCCAGGTGGGATGTAAGGAACTTGTTTCCTCCTCCTTTTCCGCCTTCCCTCCCCTTCCTGTTCCCTTGCCCTCCCCCTCCCCCTCCCCTCCCTCTCTTCTTCCCCCTCCCCCCGCCCCTCCCCCTCCTTTCCTTTTTTTCCCCACTCTTGTTCCCCCATCCTTCTCATGCATGCTTTCCAGCAAGCCCCATACCCGTATTTCATTGCAGTCCTGTTGGAGCCAGTTCCCTCTGTGCCACACTCCTCTGCCAAGCTGCGGTGGGATAGCGTTGTCAATGAGGTCAATGGTAATGTGCTCACAGTTCTTTAGACATATATATACTGTTATAGAGGCTTGTTTGTAACTTTTATACAAGATGGTTTAACTGTCCACTCCCCCCCTTTTAATTTTGTTGTGTGGGGTAGGTGCTCCTCTGCTGGATATTTGGGAGATAACGTTTAGAGTTACGTTTAGATTGATAGTGTATTTAATGCGCTCTGGCCTCCCCGGTATTTGCAACTGAGAATTGGGGGACGTTTTCCCTTTTTCTCGGTGGGGAGTTCATCTCTTTCTCCATGGGTTTTAAGGATTTTTTTTTTTTTTTGTTTTGCTCAAGGCTCTAAGAAGCCTATACATGTAGCTTATACTAAATTGGGAAATGGCCGGGGTCAAGCACCTCTGACTCATACCGTGCCCTTCCTCGTTCCCATCTTGGGTAACATCTGTCCATCCACTCCGTTCCACTTCCGTCGTGAGGGGCGGAGCGGACTGGCTCTCTGGGTGTTTCGAGATTAGTTCTCACCTATGTCACAGGCATATAGGTATACCCGATTTGGGGTATATGTATATGTAAACTGCTCTTTTTCGCTCTTTCCTCAGTTTCCTCACTTTTTTTCTTCTTTCCTTCTTGTTTTCTCTCTACTCTTCTCTACCCCCCTTTGGTTTTCTCTGTGCCTTTCTTCTCTTCCTATAGGTTCCAATATTGTCACACTGGTTAACCTCTACCTACTGAATTCGAATCAGATTGATTTCCTAGAACTAATCATGACCAAATTGAGAGACTTTGCGGAAGGCGCAGTGATTCTGGGAGGGGATATTAATTTTTCCATAGACCTCACCCTGGATGCCTCGAGCGGTGCATCTCATATCTCCTATGCGACCCTGAAATGGCTTAAGAAAAATTTCCAAGCATTCCAACTAATGGATGTTTGGAGGATACTCAATCTGAACAGGAGGGACTACAGCTTCTACTCTCCGCCTCATGACTCTTACACTCGAATCGATTTATTTATGCTTCCACAGTCACTTCTGTCCAGGGTTCTTTCAGCATCCATTGGATCTATCACTTAGTCAGATCACGCTCCAGTTCTAATGGATCTGGATTTACGGCCACCAATACAGAAACAATGGAGATGGAAGCTAAACGATTCCTTGATCCAAGATCAGATGTATCGGCAGAAATCTCGAGGGAGCTTCGCCAATTCTTTACCTCCAACATAACTCCAGACAGCCCACCTTTGATGGTATGGGAAGCCCAGAAGAGGTACATTAGGGGAGTGTTGATCAAACTAGGTTCTCATCTTAAAAAGGAGAGAACAAAACAGGTGGCAGAGCTGTTGGATAGAATCTGAATTATTGAAGCCACCCATTAGAAATCTCTGGCCAGAAGAACTCACTGCCCTCAGAGATGAATTGCGCTCATTGGCTTTGACCAGAGCCAAAGCTACCCTGGCTTAGTGCAAGCACACTTTTTATGATCACAGTGATAAATGTGGGAAAATTCTTGCGTGACCTCTTAAGAACCAACAGGCCCAGACATTCATACCCAAGATACTTTCTGTCAACCAGAATAAAGTTCACGCGACTGAAGAGATAGCGGAGGTCTTTCAGAAATATTACACATTGCTCTAAAATCTTCCACAATAGAACTCACAAGTTGAGGACCCAGATAAATGGATTGCCATCCAGGCATTTATACAACAATCGGGCCTGCTGTGCCTCTCGGAGGAGGAGTTGGCGCCTCTAGAAGAGCCTCTCAAGTCGACAGAGCTAGCGACGGCTATAGCTAATTCAAGGACAGGCAAGGCCCCCGGGACCAGATGGTTACTCCTTGCTATACTACAAAACTTACTACAGCTATACTACAAAAACCAGTTTCCGACCACCTGCTGCCTTTTTTACTGCGGCAGGGTGGCTCGTACAGGCAAAGCGACGTAGGTCTATGCGATGGTCTGATTCAGTTCAGAAGCGATCAGTCATCAGGTCCAGGCCAATGATTTTTGGCCTGGGCCTGGCGATTGGTTCTGACCAATCCCAGACCGAACTGTGCCTACATTTTATAAACACAGGCACAGGAAATGGTGTTCTCTTCCCTCCTGGAGTCCTTTTTGATTCCAGCGTGAGAGAAGAGAACATCTAACTGTGAGTACACCAACAGCACACATACACACACCTAGCTAGGCCCCCCCGATCACCCCCCAGTTAACCCCTACACCCCCTGTCACAGTGCACACTATATACAGTATATAGTGGTTTTTCTATTTCTGTAATAGTGTGCCTTGCGACAGTTAGTTTCTGTCCCAAATAGGTTTAGGATACCCGCCACCCCCTCAATAAAGATTTAACCCCCTGATCACCCCCAGTTAACCCCTTCATTGCCCTGTCACAATGTCACTTTTATAGTGTACAGTTTTTTTTTCTGATCACTATTATTAGTGTCACAGGTGACATTAGTCAGCGTTAACGCTAGTTAGCGTCAGTCTAGGGCAGCGCAGATCCCCGCCGCATAGTTAGAAATATAATTGAACTCTTTAAATACCAGTAACACACACATACACACACATGCACACACTAAACACCTCCATTACTAGTATAGTATTTGAATGGATCAATATCTTTGATCTGATCAGAACTACTGTATACTAGTGTCCCCAATAGTTTAGGGTTCCCAAAATGCAGCGTTAGCAGGATCGCCACGATACCTGCCAGCACCTGCGTTTAGCCCCTCTGCCCAGCCCACCCCACCCCACCCAGGCAAGTGCAGTAATCAATAGATTACTGTCACTTCCAAAAACACATCACACAAAACCGCAGCGTTAGCTGTGATCTCTGAGGCCTGATCTCTGTTAGCACTAGCAGTTTTTTTTTAGCGTTTCAAATAGCCCTCGACAACCAGGTGCTTTTTTACCTGTGAGTCACACTAGGTACCGATAAATTTAGTGACTAAAATGTCCAAACGGAGGTACACTAATGAAGAGGCCTACAGGATACTGTCAGATGAGAGCAATGGGGAAGCCTCACTGGCAGAAGCAGGAACCTGTAGAGAGCAGTGGCTCCCTGACAGATAGCTCCGACGATGGAGGGGTCCCGGTTAAGGTCAGGCGTCTCTGACCCCGTCCTGGAGTTGCTGAGGTGCAGAGATCGCAGGGTGCTCGTATGCAGCAGAGTGTTGGTACTAGTGCCGCTCAAACTTCTGGTGAACTGGTAAGCACCAGCAGCCTAGTACACCCTGGTCATAGTGAAACCAGCACTGCAGTAACACTTGGTGACGTGGCGAGTCCGTGAAGTGCAGTTCAAGCTGGTGCGGTGGCTAGCACTAGTAGTGGCCCACAACCACCAAGAATTCAAACACAGGCCCGTCAAGCCCATAGTGTCCTCCCTGATGCGCTGGCATATCCTAATTGGCAGCCCACAGATTCTACAGCGCCCGTACTTCCCCCATTCACTGCTTAACCCAGAATTCAGGTGGAAACAATTTTACTTCCCTTGACTTTTATGAGCGGTTTTTCACGGAAGATCTTTACAAATCTATTGTGGACCAAAGCAATTTATATGCTGGTCAATTCATCACCGCACATCCAAATTCGTTTCATGCCAGAGAATTTGGCTGGAAACCTATAACAGTTTCTGAGTTTAAAACGTTTCTGGGCCTATCCCTCAACATGGGCATAACTAAAAGGAGTGAATTGCGGTCATATTGGTCCACTAACCCAATCCTCCATATGCGCGTGTTTTTTGCATGCATGGCCAGGGGGAGATACAAGCAAATTCTGCGGTTCATGCATTTCAGTGACAATGAACTCTGTCATCCTTGGGGAGACCCTGGATATGACCGGCACCACAAAATTCAGCCCCTCACAAACCACTTCAATCAGCGGTTTGCAGCCTTGTTTACCCCCAAACAAGTTGTCTGCGTTCCTGCGAGTCCCTGATTAAGTTTTCTGGCTGCCTTGCTTTCAAGCAGTTTATCCCCAGCAAGCGTGCCAGATACGGGGTCAAGCTGTATAAGCTCTGTGACAGAGCCACAGGCTATACAGTTCGTTTTCATGTTTACGAGGGTAAAGATAGCACTGTGGAGCCCCCCAAATGACCAGACTGCATAGGGAGCAGCGGCAAGATTGTGTGGGACTTGGTGTCACCCTTATTCAGAATTGGCACATGTGGTACCGTGCGACCTAATCGCTGGGGCTTCCCCCAACGGCTTGTAGATTCTCGTCTAGTCGGGGGGAGAGAGCCTGCTTGAAAACTGACAAATTGCTTGCAGTGAAGTGGAGGGATACACGGAATGTTTTCGTTCTGTCCTCCCTTCACACAGAGACGACGTTCCAAATTCCTACGGCAGCTGGTGTTTTGGAGAAGCCCCTCTGTGTCCACGACTACAACCTTAATATGGGGGGGGGGAAAGGACCTCAACGACCAGCTTTTGTCGCCATACTTAGTTGCCCATAAAGCCAGGCGCTGGTACAAAAAAGTGTCTGTTTATTTATTCCAATTGGCTTTGCTGAACGCTTTTGTGCTATACAAAGCATCAGGACGAAGTGGATCCTTCCTAAAATTCCAGGTTGAGATCATCAGTGCCTACCTGTTCCAGGAGGTGCTCCTGCCCAACTTCCCCTACTAGATGCAGTGAGCCGGCTGCATGAGAGGCATTTTCCTTATGCCATCCCGAGTACCCCTACCCAAACATACCACCAAAGACGATGTCGTGTCTGTAGCAAGCACGGATTTAGGCATGACACCCGCACTTATTGTCCCACCTGTCCTGGCCAACCTGGTCTCTGCATCGGGGAATGTTTTGAACGCTACCACACACTAGTGGAGTATTAGCATAGGGTACAGCACGGCACAGTCTAGGGCACACTTACACAGTGTCTCGAAAGATGTTCGATGGCTATCGTAATTTTGAGAGACCCTAAGCTAGAACGTTTTACAGTTGAAGAAATAAAAAGTGTAAAAAAAAAAAAAGTGTAAAAAAAAGTTGAAAAAAAGAAAAAAAAAAAGCATAAAATAAAAAAGCCAAAAATAGTTGTCGTTTGAGTTATTTTTCTGTTCTTACTCTGCTCTTCTACTTCTACTCTTTCTACTTTTACTGTACTTTATTGTTACTGTTTTTCATTTGTAACCATTTTTTACTTTTCAGGTACCAATGTAATGTTTTATTTTTACTGTTCTATCTATCCAGTTTGCCTTGCAGGTACACCAATCAGCTGCCACACTGATTTATATATATTCTGACACAAACGGCATTTTGCGCTCAGCATATATGGAAATCTATGATGGCAGCGTTGTAGGAGGTGATTTCACCACCGCAGTTAAAAAAAAACAGGCATACATGGCTTTCATCATGTATGCCCATCATTAGAGAAATGGGTGGATGTTTTGGGCGGTCTAATGATGGGTATACTACACATTTTCTGGCAGATATTTCTTCATCCACATTGATCGATGTGGATGAAGGAATCTGTAAGGTTTTCTTTTTTTTGTTCAGCCCACAGACTGCATAAAAAAAAAAACCCTACAATATATGCCAAACAAGGACCAGCAATGTACTGGTGGTATGTTGCTGGACTTTGGGTGGTTATACCAGGATGATGCCTGCAGATTCAGGCATCATCTTGGTAATGTTTTTTACAGCCAGTGGTCGGCTAACACCCCCCCTCCCACCGCCATCCATGGTTTTTCTCTGCCTCTCCTGTCCCACCGAGAAACCAGAGAGTGCAGCCCGTGGTTCAATTATCTAACCATAGAGCTGATTGAAGACGAGAATGGCTCCAATCATCTCTATGGCCTAAGATACCGGAAGCTACGAGCATTTCATCACTTCGGTTTCGCAAGAAATAAACAGCGCCATTGGGAAATTGGGAAAGCATCTTATCACACCAATCTTGGTGTGGTCAGATGCTTTAAGGGCAGAGGAGAGATCTAGAGTCTAAAAGACCCCAATTTTTTTTAAAAAAAGAGTACCTGTCACTACAGATTGCTATTATATGGGATATTTAAATTCACTGTGATAATAATAAAAATAATAAAAAAAAAAAATGAAAGGGAAGGTGTCAAGAAAAAGAAAAAAACATAATAAAAAAAAAAATATTCAAGCACCCCTGTCCCCACGTGCTTGCGCACAAATGCTCACTCAAGCGTCTAGTGTCATATGTAAACAGCAATAGCAGCATGCATGTGAAGTATCGCCATGAACGCCAGGTCGAGGGCAGTAATTCTTGCAGGAGACCTCCTCTGTAAGTCCAAAGTGGTAACCCGTAAAGACTTTTAAAGGCTTTTATAAAATGTACGTAGTTTGTTGCCGCTGCACGGGCATGTGCAATTTTAAAGCATGTCATGTTTGGTATCTATGTACTCTGCATAAGATCATCCTTTAAATTTTACCAAACAATTAGGAATTATATAGTGTATTTTTGCAAAAATTGTGGTTGGAAAATCTGTGCGCAAATACCGTGTGACGAAAAAAGTTGCAACATCCACCATTTTGTTCTGTAGGGTCGCTGCTTTAAAAAAATATATAATGTATGGGGGTTCAAAGTAATTTTTAAGTAAAAAAAATATGTTTTTTCATGTAAACAAAAAGTCACAGAAAAGGCTTGGTCTTCAAGTGGTTAGAAAAGTGAGTGATGCATGGCTAAGATTTAGCATAAAATGCCAGGACAGTTCAATGTAACACCCCCCAAATGACCCCTTTTTGGAAAGTAGACACCCAAAGCTATTTGCTGAGAGGCATGCTGAGTCCATGGAGTATTTTATATTTTGCCATAAGTTTCGGGAAAATTACAATTTGTTTGTTTTTTTTGTTTTGTTTTTATTTACACTAAATTATATATTGCTCATGCATGACATTGGTATATGTGAAATTACACCCCAAAATACATTCTGCTGCTTCTCCTGAGTACAGGGATACCACATGTGTGAGACTTTTTGGGAGCTTAGCTGTGTACAGGACCCCGAAAACCAATCATCGCCTTCAGGTTTTCTAATGGCTTAAATTGCTTATTTTATTTCCTCACTACCTGTCACAGTTTCGGCGGCCTGAAATTTCAAGATAGCACTAAACCCCCCCAAATGACAGCATTTTGCAAAGTAGACAATCCAAGATATTTGCTGAGAGGCATGGTGAGTCAATGAAATATTTTATATTTTGCCACAAGTTTCGGGAAAATTATAAGTTTTTTTTTTCTACACAAAGTTGTCACTAAATGATATATTGCTCACACATGCCATGGGTATATGTGAAATGACAAAAAAATGACAAAAAAATGTAATATTCAATGGGCTCAACATGCCTCTCAGGACATTCCTTAGGATGTCTACTTTCCAATAAGTGGTAATTTGGGGGCGGGGTTTGTACTGCCCTGCCATTTTAGCACTTCAAGAAATGAGATAGGCAGTCAGAAAGTAAAAGCTGCATAAATTCCAGTATTTACACCATAGATTGTAGACGCTATAACTTTTGCGCAAACCAAAAAAAGACATGTAGCTAAATACATTTTGGCCAAAATATATGACAAAAATTTAGTATATTGGATATTTTTTAAAAGACAAAGTAGAAAATGTAATTTTTTCTCAAAATGTTCCCATTTTTTTATTAATATCGCAAAAAATAAAAAGCGCAGAGGGGATCAAATACCACCATAAGAAAGCTCTGTTTGTGGGAAAAAAGGACATAAATTTTGTTTGGGTACAGCATTGCATGACCGCGCAATTGTCAGTTAAAGTCACACAGTGCCAAGTTGAAAAAAGTGGCCTGGTCATTAAGGGGGCAAATCCTTCCAGTCTTAAAGTGGTTATGTGCTCTGCAACTGTACAACTTGCCAGTGAAAATGTGCAGCAAGGTTACAAGACTTACAATTAAACACTGACACACATTTGTGGCAAGTTATCCTTGCGATCTGGGCTTGCAATGACTGCGTTTATCCAGTGCAGAAAAACCCCAGTCACCACAAATATGTAAGCAAGCCCTTTGGTTTTAGAGATATTTCTAAATCTGGTTAACATAAAACTTTGCCAAAAAAAGATTAAGATTAAATACTTACATTTTTGTTTTCAAGAAAAGTCCCAATAAATGGCAGGGGTTTAGGACCTGGTATTCCATGATTTTTGAAAATTCTGTAAGGCCAAATCCCATAGCTGGAAAAAAAAAAAACAGCGGATGACAGATGTGAGTAAATATGAAAAGTCAGGCGTCAATGGGTAAAGAAATAGTTAGAAATTGTCCCAAAACAGCAAAAACAAGACAGAAGTTCAGTTTAAAGTGATACCAAACATTACCCCTTTTCTATAGATATAATTAATACACATCCACTGCTTAATGGCCCTTTAATTTATATTTCATGTATTTGTTTCTTATTGTGTTTTCTCTGACTCCTTGTAATGTCTTCTGTGAGCTCAAGAACCTCTCCTTTTCCCCCTCAGTTTGTTTATAATGCACAGTGGATGTTAGTTGTGGTCATGTGCATTCCTCTATGCACACTACAAATCCCATAGTCTATAATCCATAGTATCTAGTCCATCTCAGGAGCAATCAAGAGGGATCATAGGGAACTAATTTAGCCATCCAAAAAAAAAAAAAAAAAGGATTTTGGACATTTGGAGGGGGCTTTTTGAGTTAAAGTGGTTCTAAGACTTCTGAGCTCACCTTATTGGGCATTCAGGATAATGAACAGAGGCACGCTAAGTAAGAAATTCTTTTGTAGTTGGTGCCTCTCCCCCTCCCCCATCTCTAGCCTCATGGGAGTCTGCAATTGACGCAGTGTTACCTATGTATAAGCTGACCTATATCAGCAGGGCCAGATTAACGTAGGGGCTATTGGAGCTGCAGCTCCAGGCCCCTACCTTTTATATAGGCCCTGGGTTGGCCATATTCACTGTTACCGCTCTTCTGTCACTTGTAAACACAGAAGTCTGGCTTCTATGCTCGCTTCCCCAGGCAGCACCTTCAGAACCTCCCCACACAGCGCGAAGACCGGACAAGGAGGGACAGTTGCCGATGCATGGATGTGTTTATGGGCTTCAGAGACCGCATCCCATGTTGAATTAGGCATGCATGGCTGCACCCTTCCTCCTCTGGGTGCATGCCAAGGCACGGCCCTTAAGGCCCTTCAAAATCCTCAGCACCAAGCCCATGATGCTCTTAATCCGGCCCTGTATATCAGCAGGAACTGTCCTAAGAAATATGCAAAGATCTGGCAGCCATGGCTGTTATGAGTGTTACCTGTCTATTTTCTGACATTCCTTTGCATATACACCACGCATCCTATGTATGGTGGCATTTTGTTATTAGGTTGATATGTTTTGTCATGTCTTTCCTTTGCTAAAACTGTACCACAAAATTGTTCAATAAAAGCAATCCTGGTTTAAAAAAGAAAGTGGTTCTAAAGCCTCAAGGTTTTTTACCTTGATGCATTCTATGTATTAGGGTAAAAAACCTACTCTGCTGATGGATCCCCCTGCCCCCCTTACTCTTACCTAAACCCAATCTGATCCAGTGACGTGCATGAGAACAGCGTCTCCTGCCACTGTCTCCCTTCTTATTGGGCACATTGATAGCAGCGGGAGCCATTGGCTCCTGCTCCTGTCAATCAACTCCAGAGATGAGGGTGTAGGGGGGCGGGGCCGAATCCTGCTGTCTATGTAAATGAATGCAGCAGCAGGGCTCGGGAGCAAGCGCGCACGAGTGCTTCCCGTTTGGCACTAGACAAAGAGGAGCTAGGAGCGCCGGTGGGAGACCCAAGAAGAGGATGTTCGGGCCACTCTGCGTAATTCCATTGCACAGAGCAAATAAGTATAGAGATGTTTGTTTTTCTTCTTCTTTTTTTAGTTTTTTATTACAATCGCTTTAGGGATACATCCTCAGAGTTTTATATTTTTAAACCAGAGATTAGTGTCACTTTAACCCTTCCCCACTCTATCCAAAACTACAACAAAGATTTTGTCTGAGGTTGGATTTTAAGGCTCTGTTCACTTCACACCATGGCGTTCCATGTCATGGGCAGAGGTGCCGTGATTCTACCCATGATCCTGAGTCGCCGCAAAACGCGAGAGGCGTGTTTCAATGGTGCCCCAATTGCTGTAAAATCATGCAAACAGAATCATGGGATGCCTGTCACCCAAAAGAAGGTTCGGAAATTCTTTTGGACGACAGGCGTCTGGCGATTCTGTTTGCTCAATCTTACAGCAATTCGTCGGGCGAAAATTGCGTCAAAATCACCCCACGATTGGGGTGCCATTGAAAGTACCAGGAATCGCAAACGCGTCTCGCATTTTGCGGCGATTTGGGTTCTTGGGCCAGGTTAAAAAATAAGCAATACCAACAGATTGCTGCCACGGGGAATGGCACTACTTTTCATTTGGTCCAGATTTTACAAAAGCGGACCTTCCGTAATTTTTTCATCTTTCCATCTATTAAATTCTCTGTCCTTGTTGTTTTAACTTTGGATAGTAAAACATTTTTTTTTCTTCTGCCAGTAAATACCTAATACAGTCCACTTCCTCTTCCTTGTCTGGTAAAAAGCCTAGGTTAATGACATCATGCCCAGCTCTCTCTTACTCTCGTGAGAGTTTGCCAGCAAGGGAGGAGGGGTGAGTCATAGGAGAGCCACTGAGAGCTGCAAAGCTGGAGGGGGCTGGATGAGGGTGGAAATATCAGGAGACTGCAGAGATTCATGAGGAGAAATGTGCTGGCAAGCAGTGGTGTGAGTGTGTCTGTCTGTATGTACATTTTTGTAAATATTTTATTATATCTTTTCATGTGACAGCACTGAAGAAATGACACTTTGCTACAATGTAAAGTAGTAAGTGTACAGCTTGTATAACAGTGAAAATTTGCTGTCCCCTCAAAATAACTCAACACAGCCATTAGTGTCTAAACCGCTGGAAACACTAGTGAGTACACCCCTAAGTGAAAATGTCCAAATTGGACCCAATTAGCCATTTTCACTCCCCGGTGTCATGACTCATTAGTGTTACAAGGTCTCAGGTGTGAATGGTGAGCAGGTGTGTTAAAATTGGTGTTATCGCTCTCACTCTCTCATGCTGGTCACTGGAAGTTCAACATGGCATTTTATGGCAAAGAACTCTCTGAGGATCTGAAAAAAGGAATTGTTGCTCTACATAAAGATGGCCTATGCTATAAGATTAACAAGACATTTAAACTGAGCTGCAGCACAGTAGCCAAGACCATACAGCGGTTTAACAGGACAAGTTTCACTGAGAACATGGTCAATCAAAGAAGTTGAGTGCACGTGCTCAGCGTCATATCCAAAGGTTGTCTTTGGGAAATAGACGTATAAGTGCTGCCAGCATTGCTGCAGAGGTTGAAGGGGTGGGGGGTTCAGCCTGTCAGTGCTCAGATCATACGCTGCACACTGCATCAAATTGGTCTGCATGGCTGTCGTCCTGGAAGGAAGCCTCTTCTAAAGATAATGCACAAGAAAGCCCGCAAACAGTTTGCTGAAGACAAGCAGACTAAGGACATGGGTTACTGGAACCATGTCCTATGGTCTGATGAGACCAAGATAAACTTATTTGGTTCAGATGGTGTCAAGCATGTATGGCAGCAACCAGGTGAGGATTACAAAGACAAGTGTGTCTTGCCTACAGTCAAGCATGGTGGTGGAAGTGTCATGGTCTGGGGCTGCATGAGTGCTGCCGGCACTGAGGAGCTACAGTTCATTGAGGGAACCATGACTGCCAACATGTACTGTGACATACTGAAGCAGAGCATGATTGCCTCCCTTCGGAGACTGGGCCACAGGGCGGTATTCCAACATAACAACCCTAAACACACCTCCAAGATGACCACTGCCTTGCTAAATAAACTGAGGGTAAAGGTGATGGACTGGCCAAGCATGTCTCCAGACCTAAACCCTATTGAGTCTCTGTGGGGCATCCTCAAATGGAAGGTGGTGGAGCACAAGGTCTCTAACATCCACCAGCTCCGTGATTTCATCATGGAGGAGTGGAAGAGGTCTCCAGTGGCAACCTGTGAAGCTCTGGTGAACTCCATGCCCGAGAGGGTTAAGGCAGTGCTGGAAAATAATGGTAGCCACACAAATATTGAAACATTGGGCCCAATTTGGAGTTTTCACTTAGGGGTGTACTCACTTTTGTTGCCAGTGGTTTAGACATTAATGGTGTGTTGAGTTATTTTGAGGGAACAGCAAATTTACACTGTTATACAAGCTGTACATTTACTACTTTACATTGTAGCAGGGAGTGTGCTCACTTTTGTGAGATACTGTATGTGTATATATAGGTATGTGTGTGTATATACAGTATGTGTGTGTGTGTCTGTGTGCCTCTGTGAACAGGCAGCAGCTTCAGCTGCCCACAGTTAAAATGGCTGCAGCCAGACTTAGTAGAGGCAGCATATTTGGCAAGTACAGAATCACAATACTGTGTATGGATAAAATAATATGCAAAGTGGTTGGAGGGAAGCTTCAGAATGGCAAAGATGTTTTTATTACAAATTATGAGAGCAGACTGCAGTTCCTCTACAAATGAGCCTACAGCTAACATGGAATTTCTATTTAGGTCTATCTCCATAGAATATACCGTATCTACTAAGATTTCAGGTTATTTTCTCAGACTACGGATATGTGCGTCTTTGGTACTCGTGTGCTGCTAATTTCCATGTATTCCCTCTAAACAGATATTACAAGTTCATTATAAGATGGTACCTTCACTTCTTCCTATTTTTAAGGTTGGGATTTCTCTTGTGAATTGGCATGACCAGGGTAGTTCAGATCCCACCTGTTTAGCCATATTACCTGGATCAGTACCCAACACCTCCCCCCCCCCCCCCATTTACCTTTAAATTACAACACTAACTCAGCATTGGGATTAAACGGCCTTTTATTAAACAAAGCCATAAATAACAGAAAAACATAAAACAGTCAAACCAATCCAGATCAAAGAATGGTTGCGGATCCCTGACGATACCATCTCCCACAACTTTGAAGTCTGTGGTACCCTTAAGTTAGGTTCTGTCCCCAGCCGCCAAAACACCGCCTTGAGAACTACCCTAACTGACTACAGACCCCTACCACCTTACACTACTCGGTCGGTCTAGACTGGACCAGACCAACCATAGGACTCCATACCTGAGTAGGGTCCCACCATTTTTTCGCTCGACACCATATTTTGGACCCTCGTCAAGGACCCCAACTGCCAATGTCCAAGCTCCTTAGCAGAACAACAGAAAACGGTATCACCAGGGCAGGTGGGATGGACGTTTCTTCTATGATCTCCAGTCTGCAAGTGAAGCCCCTTCACTCCTCCCCTCCAACTACTCTCTCTCCTGCTCCTCCCCATCGCCTTGTCTGCTCTGCCAATAAGGTAAAAGTCCTGACCTCTCAGATCCCAACAATTAATTTAACCCCTGTCATGTATGCCCTATGCTTTTATAATTTCCTTCAAGCTCCGGCATGTCTCACTAACAACGATAAGAATAGAATACATTTTATGGATTGTCTGTCCCTTCCCTGTGTACATATTGACTCTGTCCCTCTCTGTAATTAACCTTTTGCCAACCAGCCGCTGTACTTATACTGCAGCAGGTCGGCTCTGTCCCACGCATTGACGTACCTGTGCGTCGTTTTCAGGGGACAGCTAGTGGGGGCACGCGCCGACTGTCCATAGGGGGAGTCAATCAGCGGGTCTGGCGGCCGCGATGTCCGCTGGGCACCCGTGATCGCTCCCCGTGGAGACAGAATGGCAGTCTATCGTTGTAAACACAGCAGATGGCTGTTCTGTCAGTAATAAACACAGGTATCCTGTGTTCCTCCTATTTAGGAACACAGGTCTCTGTGTTCATCCCATCCCCCACACAGTTAGGAAGCACACCCTAGGGACACATTTAAAGTGGTTGTAAATCCCCCTCTGTACGTTGTACCTATAGGTAAGCCTATAATAAGGAGCGGGGAAGCCGATGCAGTGGGCAGACGGCTCCGATTGCCACCTGACACCCGCGATTGTTCCCCGCTGAGAGAAACACAGCTGACTGTTCTTCTCCCTGGAATGATCACAGAGCCCATGTGATCCTTCTATATAGGATCACATGTCTCCATGGTCATTTCAGAAGCCATGCCCCCCCCCACAGTTAGAATCACTCCCCTAGGCTCACATTTAACCCCTTGATCCCCCATAATGTTAACCCCTTCCCTGCCACTGTCATTATTACAGTAACAGTACATATTTTTAGCACTGATTACTGTAGTAATATCACTGGTACCCCCAAAAGTGTCAAAAATGGCAGTTATGGGCCCGATCTGTCCACCGCAATGTCTCAGTCCCGCAAAAAAATGCAATTTTTTTTTTGAGAATGTCATATAGCAGGATGTGAAAAATATTGTTTTATTTCTAAAATTGTCACTATTTTTTTGTTTATAGCGCAAAAAAAAAAAATTGCACAGGTGATCAAATACCACCAAAATAAAGCTATATTTGCGGGGAAAAAAGGACATCAATTTTTTTTGGGTACAACCGTGCAATTGTCCATTAAAAGAACGCAGTGCCGAATCACAAATTAGGGCCTGGTCAGGAAGGGGGCAAATCCTTACGGTCTTAAAGTGGTTAAGGGGGTAAAACCTTCCAGTTCAGAAGTGGTTTAACAATAATTTTGTTGACATAAAATTTTGTTATATAAGACAATGCTGTCCATTAAGGTCATCACCGATATTCAGTGACAAACTTTATACAGCGTGATTCCCTTTGCAAAAGAAAGACAAGGTCAGAGCAGTAAGCCTGTGTTCACTATTGAGTGTGAGTGTGTTTATCTCACTTTTAAGAGTCCATGCACACTGGGCTTAAAAAACATTTCTTTTACAGGAGTTTTTTAAGTTTTTTTTCTCTTTTTTTCTCCTGCCTGTGGAAGCAGCTTAATTTTATTCTATGTGGCCATGCACATTAGGGCTTTTAGAGGCATATTTTAAGAGGAAATTTTATAGGCAGAACAAAAATCCATCAAAAGTGCATTTTTGAGAGGAGTTTTCAGGCAGAAAAAATGCAAAAAGCTCATAAATGTGCACGTTTAGGAGTATTGGATGTTTTCAAGTGTGCATTGATTATAGTGAAAAATGAGCAGAGGGGAATGTTTTGGAGAAAAACGTTTATAAATGTAAATGCCCATAAACTCTCCTGCAATACGAGCTACTTTGAGCATTTTTCTGCTGCTTTTACCGGCGTTTTTTTCTGCTCCTAGTGTGAATGGAACCCAAATCATTGTTTTGTGCATTTAAAGCGGAGTTCCACCCAAAAGTGGAAGCTCTGCTTATCTGTCTCCTCCCCCCTTCTGGTGCCACATTTGGCACCTTTCGGGGGGAGGAGAGAGCAGGTACCTTTTTTGACAGGTACTCGTCCCCACTTCCGCCAGACCTCGCCACGGTGAGATCCATCAGAAGTTCGACCCCCCCCCCCTCCTTCCCTCCTGCTGAGCCAGTCAGTGCCATATTTGGCACCTTTCATAGGGGGAGGGGGGAGCAGGTACCTCTTTTTGACAGGTACTCGTCCCCACTTCCGCCAGACCTCGCCACGCTGAGGTCCATCAGACGTTTGGCCCCCCTCCTCCTTCCCGCCTGCCGGCCATTCAGTGCCACATTTGGCACTGTTCATGGGGGGGGGGGGGGGAGCAGGTACCTCTTTTTGACAGGTACCTCTCCCCACTTCCATCAGACCTCGCCAAGCTGAGGTCCGTCAAAAGTTCGCCCCCCTCCTCCTTCCCTCCTGCCAGGGCATTCAGTGCCACATTTGGCACCTTTCATGGGGGATGGGGGAGCAGGTACCTCTTTTGACAGGTACCTCTCTCCACTTCCATCAGACCTCGCCAAGCTGAGGGTCCGTCAGAAGTTCGGCCCCCCTCCTCCTTCCTGCCTGCTGGCCATTCAGTGACACATTTGCCACCTTTCATGGGGGGGGGCAGGTACCTCCTTTTGACAGGTACCTCTCCCCACTTCCATCAGACCTCGCCACGCTGAGGTCCTTCAGAAGTTCGGCCCCCCCTCCTCATTCCCGCCTGCCGGGCCATTCAAGAAGTACAGTGCTCTTAATGCATGTGCAGTAGGGAATCAGCTGTGAAGCCACAAGGCTTCCCTGCCAGTTTCCCTTACAGGATATGGTGGTGGCAGCACTCGAGAGCTGATGGAAACATTAGCTGGGGTGCCGACATGGCTGGATCCCTGGACAGGCAAGCGTTCTAATATTAAAAGTCAGCAGCTACAGTACAGTATGTGTGGCTGCTGACTTTTAATTTTTCCGTGGGGGGGGGGGGGGGCGGAACTCTGCTTTAAATTGAGCATTTTTACACTTGAACATTTTTTATTTAGCCAACGGAAATCTATTTATTAGAAGGAGGAGATGGTTGTTAGGTCCTCTTTTTCTGGCATTTTTCAGGGGCTCAAATTAAAGTCTCTATAGAGGCCAAAACAGGCGATCATACCCCTAAGGGACCATGCACACTGGCTTAAAAATGGCTGCTTCTACAAGAGTTTTGCATGTTGCCTGTAGAAGCAGCTCAATGTTATCTTATGTGTCCAGGCACATTAGGATAAGAGGCATATTTTAACCACTTGCCTTCTGAGCACTTTTACTCCCTTGCGCGGTCATGCAACACTGTACTCATATTACATTTTGATAATTTCTTTTTTAAACAAATAGAGCTTTCCTTTGGTGGTATTTAATCACTACTGTTTTTTTTTTTTTTTTTTTTTGCTTTTGCTAAATAAATTTAAAAAAGGCCAGAAAAAAAACCCAAAACGTTTTTCATAGTTTGCTATAAAATTTTGCAAACAAGTAATTTTTCTCCTTCACTGATGTGCGCTGATGAGGTTGCACTGGTGGGCACTGATGAAGTTGCACTGATGAGGCAGCACTGATGATGAGGCGCTGATGGGCACTGATAGACTCTAATGAAGCGGCACTGGTGGGCACTGATGAGGGGGCACTGATGAGGTTTCACTGATAGGTGGCACTGAAGGGCACTTAGAGGCGGTACTGAGGGGCACTGAGAGGAGGCACTGATTGGCACTGGTAGGCGTCACTGATAGGTGACATTGATGAGGAGGCACTGATTGGCAGCACTAATTTTCTGCCAAGGGAATTGCCCTTTTTTTTAGCCCAGTGTGCATGGAGACAAAAAGTTCCTCTACTTTTTCTGAGCGTTTAGCAACAACACATTGCTCAGATGTGAACGCATACGATAGAATAACATGGAATTCTGGTGTTGAGCATTGAAGTGCATTTAGGATCGCTCAGTGTGGGTAGGGGGTAAATGCTAACAATATTCAATATACTAATCCCTCAATCAGAGCTGACAGTCCTGTTTATACTGGGCTGTGGCACTATTGATTTTTTTTTTTTTCGAAGGATGCTTTGTTTATATATGCAAGTGTCACTATTAGAGCCCATTCACATACAGGCGACCCGACTTCCCGGGCCGACCTGTGAAGTCGCGGTGCAACGCTAGCACCGCGACCTCGGAGCGGCATGCACGGACTTCATATCATTGAAGTCAATGCAGGTCGCTCCAGGTTGCCCCAAAGTAGCTCAGGACCCTTTTTCTAAGTCGGAGCGACTTGTGTCGCTCCTATTAGAACGGGTCCTGTGCTAATCTATGGCAGGCGACCCACGGCGACTTGTCAGGCGAGCAGGTCGCCTGACAAGTCGCCCCAGTGTGAACCGGATCTGAACCTCGTGTATAACATTTGTTCTAATATAAAAATAAAATTCTCATTGCCTTTATCAACCAGACAACTTTCAAGTGTCATTATGTAGTCAGTGTTTAAAAGGCAACAAGAATAAATTACTTCCATACACGGGCTCTATGTCATGCTTTTGATTTGGGAAAAAGGTCAAAATTGAATGTAAAAACAATGCCTTTTGAGCAGCTATGCACACTGCAGCTCAAAAAATAAAATAATTATTTTATTTCAGCTTAAAGAAGCTTGTACTCATTTGGGCTCTTTTATACATTTTTATTGAGCTTCTTTAAGCTCCTTTGAGCTTCTTTGAGCATAAGCATTTTTTTTTTCACAAACCCTCCCTTTAGTTAACTTTTCCTAATTTTTTTGTGTGTTTTTGAGCTTCTTTGAGCTTTTTCATGGTTTTTCATGCTCTTCCATATTTTTGTGCATTTTTGGGCACTTAAGCGTCTTTTCTGCTCGAAAGCTCCTCTCAAAAACGCTAGTTTGTTAGGGGGGGGGGGGGGGGGGGGTTCTGCCTGTAAGAGCATATGCCTGTAAACTCCTGAAAAAGCCATAGTGTGCATGGACACATTGCCTAACATGGAGGGGAGTTTCCAGGCAGAAAAAATAGCTCAAAAAAGCTCAAAGCCTGTAGGAGCAGCTTCTTTTAGCTTCTTTTGCTCTGCAGTGTGCATGAGCCATAAAACAGTCATCGTTTTAAGTACACAGCAAAAAAGAATTATACAAAGACTATATAAATAAAATAAGCACACATTTGCAGAGAGTAATCGGTTAGTTAGGAAACAATGATATACTCACAAAGTGAGAAGTGCCAGCAAAAGGATTAGCAGAATCCATGTTTCTTTGGAGAACTCTGGGAGGAAATACATGTTTTTATCTTCCTTATTTGCTGGACCTTCCCTTGTATATTCTCGATGTTTCCCTTCTTCTTCTTCTTCTGCACTTCTGACTGTGTGCACTATGGCAGCTGCTGATATACTGTTTCCTGTACAGTGGTGACGTCATTCTATAGGTGGAGATCAGTGACAAAGGCCAGAGGCCCAACGTATGGGTGCATTAATGTTTTACTGAGAACACTTAGCTTGGAGGAGGGAGTAAAGATAAGAAGGAGGGAATATTACAGAGTATCAAATGTTCAGCTTAGTGAGTCCCTGGAGTGTGTGTTATACATACTGTACTTTATTATTTTTTGTAATGTAACGTTACTGATCCCAGATGGGTGATCATTCTCATTGTTCTTAACCACTTCCATACTGGGCACTTTCACCCCCTTCCTGCCCAGACCAATTTTCAGCTTTCAGCGCTCTCACATTTTGAATAATAATTACTCAGTCATGCAACGCTGTACCCAATCAAATTTTTTATCATTTTTTTCACACAAATAGAGCTTTCTTTTAGTGGTATTTAATCACCACTGGGTTTTTTATTTCTTTGTGATATAAGTGAAAAAATAGTGAAAATGTTGAAAAAAAAAACCATTTTGATTTATTTTCGATTAAAAATTTTTGCAAATAAGTCATTTTTTTCATAACGTTGGACCAAAATTTATACTGCTACATATCTTTGGTAAAAATAACCCAAATTAGTGGATATTATTTAGTCTACAAGCTATAATGCCAATCATTGAAAATTGATCACACCTGATTGCCTGATTTCTTGAGGCCCTGAAATTCAGGGCAGTACAAATACCCCCCAAATGACCCCTTTTTGGAAAGTAGACAGTCCAGGGTATTTAGTAAGAGGCAAGGTGTGTTTTTTGAAGTTGTAATTTTTTACCACAATTCTTGGGAAAATAAAGATTTTTTTTTTTTTTTACACAAAATTGTCATAATAACAAGTTATTTCTCCCACAAAGTATATGCATACTTGCAATTACACCCCAAAATACATTCTGCTACTCCTCCTGAGTATAGCGATACTACATGTGTGAGACTTTTACACAGCCTGGCCACATGCAGAGGCCCAACATGCAAGGAGCACCGTCAGGTGTTCTACGAGCATAAATTTCATATCTAATTTCATTACAACCTATCACACTTTTAAAGGCCCCGGTCAAATCCTTTGAGAATGTCCTGTGGAATGGAATACATCAGGATCGTGCCTGTTTAGCCAGACTTGCATTTGTTTCTGCCTTTACCATTGGAAATTTTGTGAGTGTTATTCCCCTTTTTTAATAAACTTTTTATTTGGGTTTTACACTATGTCTGTTTCCTTTGGTTTATTTCCACATGGGTCTGGATTTCTGTGAGTGATCCCTTCTACCTACCCTGCTGGATATACACCTGGGAGACATCCGTGGTTGCAGATCGTTTAAGGAATCCTATACCATCCTAACAGCCTTTTTGCCCCTCATGCTATATGGTATTCAGGGTCAACAGCATGTGGTGAGCGCAATTTTATTTGGTGTTGGTGATGGGATATCAGTATCAAGATTCACCTCTCTGTTTTGGATTACTCCACTTGCACTTACATTGTGAATTCTACATGGACTTTTTTGATTGCATTCAGTTACAGATTTTCACATTTACTGATCACATATGTCATTTTATTTGTTTGTATTGAGAACTGTTGCAGTTCCTTACCCATTAGCGCTGCACTTTTATTTCCTGTTGCAACAACCTTTTTGTCAGTTGTTTGTGTCAGCAGCTTATACACTTGATTGGTTAGCGCAGTTTATGCACCCCTTTTATCCACTTTGTTGACACCTGTGACTGGCTGTCATTGGACACAGCCGGTCACTTTGTATAGAGCCAATTTCATTGGCTCTTTTCCCAGATCGGGGATAGACTGTGTCAGAGTGACACTCTCCATCCCTGATTGCAGCTCTGCATACCTCTAGGGGCGTGCACGATTGGCGTGCACAGGAACAGTGCATGTGGCCGGCTGTGATTGGACACAGCCAGTCACATGGTAAAGAGCCATTTTTATTGGGTCTTTACACTGATTGGGGATGGGCTGTGTCCCGAGGGACACGCCTCATCCCCGATCACCGCGCTGCGCGCCCCCGGGGGGCGCGGGAGAACGGTGAGAACGGACGGATGTCATATGATGTTAACCCGGAGGAAGGAGACATTCCTGCCAGTGTCATTTTACAATGCGCCGGTAGGGAAGAGGTTAAGGCTCTGTTTACATATTGGCATCCCGAATCACGGGGCAATTATCTTGCATAGAATGTATTAAGATAAAAAAAACCTTCTGACTTTAGAACCACTTTATGGCCATTTGTTTATTGAATCACCACAGCCTGGTTCCCTACCCAGGAATTATTCATAGGTTGTAAATACTGGTTCAACTTTTGCACTACAATATATTTGTTTTTCACACATTGTCAATCTGGAAGGATGTTTAACCACTTCTGGACCGGAAGGTTTTACCCCCTAATGAACAGGCCATACGACACTGCATTATTTTAAATGACAATTGCACGGTCGTGTGATGCTGTACCCAAATAAAATTGATGTCCTTTTTTTCCCACAAATAGAGCTTTCTTTTGGTGGTATTTAATCACCTCTGCGATTTTTATTTTTTGCGCTATAAACAAAAAAGTGCAACAATTCTAAAAAAAAAAAAAAAAAACAATATTTTCTACTTTCTGCTATAAAACCTTCCCAATAAAAAAAAAATTAAAAAATCTAAATTTTTCATCATTTTTGCCCAATATGTATTCTGCTACATATTTCTGGTTATCTCGTCTACAAACTAGGGAAAATATTTATTTATTTTCTATTTATTTAGTTATTTTTTCTTACTAGTAATGGCGCGATCAGCGATTTTTAGTGGGAATGAGACATTGCAGCAGACGGATCGGACACCTAACTGATATTTTTGACACTTTTGGGTGGACCAGTGACATTACTACAGAAATCATTGCTAAAGATATGCACTGGTACTGTACTAATGATACTGGCAGGGAATCGGTTAACACCAGGGGCGATCAAAGGGTTAAATGTGTCCCTAGGGGGTGGTTTCTAACTGTGTGGGGGATGGGATTGCTGAATGAACACAGAGACCTGTGTTCCTTAATAAGAGGAACACAGGATTCCTGTGTTTGCAACGGCAGACTGCCGTTCTGTCTCCACAGGGAGCGATCGCGGGTACCCGGTGGACATTGTGGAAGAACAGTGGTCTGCCTTGTTTACATAGGCAGACCACAGTTCTGTCATTCCACAAAATGGTAAGAGGGACCCACTGATTGGCTCCCTCAGTGTCCAATCACAGTGGAAGCAGTACTTCGGTGGCGCGTGCGCGCCACCAAAAACCCACGCACGAAATCACGTACATGTTCGTGATTTTGCGCAGCTGGGCTGCCCTGGTGCAGTATATATGCGGTGGGCGGTCCAGAAGTGGTTAAGCAGTTATAGCAACAGAACAGTTTTTTTCCTTGTGGGATCAAGATTTTACATGAATTTTAAAAAGCTAATTATTTTAAGCACCCCTTTCAGTGTTTTTTCTCAACCATATTACTGCTACTTTTGCTGGATAGCTTTGTCTGTTAAAGGAAGTTGAAAAATAACAGACTTACTGGCCAGATTACTAGGTGAGAAGAAGGGGAAAAAGTCTAAGGTTCGGCTCACTCTAAAACACGGTGCGGAAAGGCATGTTCCGGCGCATTTCTCGCACCTTTACGATTTGCAGAGCGTGCCAATACAATGTTAATGGCTTCCCAGACACAGATGACAAACACAGTGCGCTTGTAGGCACCAGATCGCATGCTACCACAGTACTGAATACAGAAGTGCATGCACTACTTTTTGTGTATTCCGATAAGATTTGCAGCCTATTCAAATGAATGGGCTGCAAAATCACACTGCAGGGGAATGCACAGGAATCACACAGGAACGCAGACCTCAATTCTCTTGTGAACCAGCCCTCAAACAAGAAAACAAATGCAGCCCTGCATTTAAAGATTGGTAAGCTGCAATATATTACATTTTTATTTTTGGGTTTAACCACTTGCCGACCGTGCACTCATTTTGCTGCTACTGTGCGGGTCATGTGGGTGTATACACGTGAGTCTTCATTTCTGGGTAGGAGGCACGCGTGCCCGCCTGTGCTGTCACTGGCTTCAGCACATGACAATCAGCAGTTCCCGGCCAATGATTTATGGCTGGGACTCGCCGATCGTCGGAGCGAGTGACAGGAGGGAGCTTTGTATATGTAAACAACACAAAACTCTCTTCCGACAGCGGCAATGTGCCTGTTTTTGTGTTTCCCTGCAAAGCTTAGCTTTGCTTTGCTTAGTAATATCAGCACACATTGCACATTATGAACATTGTTAGCAGACATCCCAAGTCTCCCATGAGGTGAGGGAGTCTACCGCATGCGGCCTGCGGCTCCCTGACACCCGCAAATGCTGCGTGATATCTTGGCTGTCAGCTGAGCTGTCAGATCGGAGCTGATGCTTCCTGTATAGTTCCGGCTCCATCCTGACACTGTGAGTCACAGGTTGAGTGATATCAAATGCACTCAGCCTGTGAGGGGACTCAGTCTCACTTAGTACCAGCCAGCATTTCCCACCAGCAGTACCAGCCAGCAGTACCCACAAGCAGTACCCACCAGCAGTACCTGCCAGCGTTTCCAACCAGCAGTACCAGCCAGCGTTTCCAACCAGCAGTACCAGCCAGCTGTACCCACTATCAGTACCAGCCAGCAATACCCACCATAGTACCCACAGCAGTACCAGCCAGCAGTACCCACAGCAGTTCCAGCCAGCATTTCCCACCAGCAGTACCAGCCAGAAGTAGCCACAGCAGTACCAGACAACACAGTACCAGCCAGCAGTGAGTACTACCCACAGCAGTACCAGCCAGCAGTGCTAGCCAGCATTTCCCACCCGCATTACCAGCCAGCAGTACTGCAAGCAGTACCCATCAGCAGTACCAGCCAGCTGTACCCACCAGCAGCACCAGCCAGCAGTACAAGCCAGCTGTACCAGCCAGATGTACCCATAGCAGTACCAGCCAGCAGTACCCACTGCAGTACCAGCCAGCAGTACCCACAGCAGTACCAGCCAGCACAGTATCAGCCAGCAGTGAGTACTACCCACAGCAGTACCAGTCAGCAGTACCAGTCAGCAGTACCCACCAGCAGTAACAGCCAGCAGTACCCGCCAGCTGTGCCCACCAGCAGTACCAACCAGCAGTACCAGCCAGCTGTACCCACCAGCAGTACCATCCTCTAGTTGTGTTAAATTGGTGGGGGGAGGGGGGGCACAGAGTGCCACCTACATGAAATGAGTTTTTGCAGGTTGGGATGTCTGTGTTAGGCACACATTTAACCCTTTTATTGTCCCAGATGTTACCCCCTTCCCAGCCAGTGTCATTAGTACAGTGTAACATTAGCACTGATCATTGTATTGTTGTCACTGCTGATGTCAGTGGCAGTTAGCCAAATCTCACAGCGTCAGTTAGTGTCAGATTGTCTGCTGATTACTGCCATTACTAGTATAAAAAAAAAAATTCCAGTATATATCTTATAGTTTGTAGACCCTATAAATTTCACACAAACCAATCAATATACACTTATTGGGATTGTTTTTTTTTTACCAAAGATGTAGCAGAATACATTTTGGCCTAAATTTATGAAAAATTTTAATTTTAACATTTTTTTTATTGGATATGTTTTATAACAGAAGTAAAAAATATATATATATATATATATATATATATATATATATATATATATATTTTTTTTTTTTTTTTTTAATGTATGTTTTTTTTTCATTTATAGTGCAAAAAATAAAAAATCCAGTAGTGATTAAATACCACTAAAAGAAAGCTTTATTTGTGGGGGGAAAATTATATAAATTGTGCTTGTTTAAAGCATTGCATGACTGCAAGATCACCAGTTAAAGTGGGGCAGTGCTGAATAGCATAAAAATGGCTTGATCATGACGAGGGTAAAATATTCCAGAGCTGAAGTGGTTAATACCACTAAATAATATATTGCTCACATATGCCAGTGGTATATGTGAAATGACACCCCAAAATACATTCTGCTGCTTCTCCTGAGCACAGGGATACCACATGTGTGAGACTTTTTGGAAGCCTAGCTGTGTACGGAACCCCAAAAATCAATCACCACCTTCAGGTTTGCTAATGGCGTAAATTGCTTATTTTACTTCCTCACTACCTATCACAGTTTCAGGGCCCTGAAATTTCAAGATAAAACAAAACTCCCCCAAATGACCCCATTTTGCAAAGTAGACACTTCAAGCTATTTGCTGAGAGGCATGTTGAGTCCATGGAATATTTTATATTTTGCCACAAGTTTCGGGAAAATTAATTTTTTCCTTTTTTTTTACACACAGTTGTAAAAGTGCTTTCTGAATCTCATTTCAATCTCATTTCTTGAAGTGCTAAAATGGCAGGGCAGTACAAACCCCACCCCCAAATTACCACTTATTGGAAAGTAAACATCCTAAGGAATGTTCTGAGAGGCATGTTGAGCCCATTGAAAAAAAAATATATTTTTTTTTACACAAAGTTGTCTTCAAAATGATATATTGCTAACGTATGCCATGGGTATATGTGGAATGACACCCCAAAATACATTCTGCTGCTTCTCCTGAGTAGGAGGATACCCCATGTGTGAGACTTTTTGGCAGTCTAGTCACGTACAGGACCCCGAAAACCAATCACTGCCTTCAGGCTTTCTAAGGGCATAAATTGTTGATTTCACTCCTCACTACCTATCACAGTTTTGGAGGCCATGAAATGCCAAGATAGCACAACCCCCCCCCCCCATGACCCCTTTTCGAAAAGTAGACACCCCAAGCTATTTGGTAAGATGCATGCGGAGTATTTTGCAGCTCTCATTTAATTTGGAAAATTAAGGAAAATGCATTTTTCTTTCTCTTTTTTCAATTTTCAAAACTTTGTGACAAGAAGTGAGATCTGCAAAACACTCAACATGCCTCTCAGCAAATAGGTTAGGGTGTCTACGGGGCTCATTCCGGGGGGGGGGGAGGTTGTGCTGTGTTGGCATTTCATAGCCTCCAAAACTGTCATAGGTAGTGAGGCGTGAAATCAACTATTTAAGCCCTTGGAAAGTCTGAAGGTGGTGATTGTTTTTTGGGGTCCTGTATGCGGCTAGGCTGCCAAAAAGTCTCACACGTGGGGTATCCCCATACTCAGGAGAAGTAGCAGAATGTATTTTGGGGTGTCATTTCATGTAAACTCATGGCATGTGTGAGCAATATATAATTTAGTGACAACTTTGTGTAAAAAAAAAATGAATAAAATTTTCCCGAAACTTGTGGCAAAATATAAAATATTCCACGGACTTACCATGCCTCTCAGCAAATAGCTTGGAGTGTCTATTTTACAAAATGAGGTCATTTGGGGGGATTTTGTGCTATCTTGAAATTTCAGGGCCTCCGAAACTGTGATAGGTGGTGAGGAAGTAAAATGTGCAATTTACACCCTTAGAAAGCTTGAAGGTGGTGAATGGATTTTGGGGTCCCGTACACAGCTAGGCTCCCAAAATGTCTCACACCTGTGGTATCCCTGTACTCAGGAGAAGCAGCAGAATGTATTTTGGGGTGTAATCACACATATACCCATGGCATGCGTGAACAATATATCATTTCAATGACAACTTTGTGTAAAAAAAAAATGTTTTTTTTAGTCATTTTTCAAACACCTGTGACAAAAAAGTTAAATATTCAATGGGCTCTACATGCCTCTCAAAATTTCCCTAGGATGTCTACTTTCCAAAAAGGGGAAATTTGGAGGGGTTTTGTACTGCCCTGCCATTTTAGCACTTCAAGAACTGAGATAGGCAGTCAGAAAGTAAAAACTGTGTAAATTCCAGTATATAGACCATAGTTTGAAAACACTATCACTTTTGCGCAAACCAATGAAAATACGCTTACTGAGATGTTTTTTGTCAAAGACATGTAGCTAAATACATTTTTGCCTAAATATATGAAAAAAACTAGGTACATTGGATATTTTTTATAAGAAAAAGTAGAAAATGTCATTTTTTTCAAACTTTTCGCTCTTTTATTAATAATATCACAAAAAATAATAAATAAAGTGCAGAGGTGATCAGATACCACCAAAAGAAAGCTCTATTTGTGGAAAAAAAAGGACGTAAATTTCGTTTGGGACCAGCATTGCATGACCGCTCAACTGTCAGTTAATTTCAAGCAGAGCCAAATTGAAAAAATGGCCTGGTCATTAAGGGGGCGAATCCTTCCGGTCCAGAAGTGGTTAAACCCTATTAGGATAATGTAAAGGATAGTGGTGTTCTTAATGTGCATAAAACATTTAGGGTTAGCTCTTCTAATCCTATAGATAGCAATGTGAGGACACAAAAGCATGACACATTTCAAGGGTTTTAAATGTTCTTCAGTACATGCATTTTGTATGATTAACCTTTAATATTTCCTAGATATGGATGTGAGTCATGGCACAATATATGTATAGTTCAATGCAAACATTAACCTTATCTGAGTTCTAAGGTTACTATAACCTGAAAACATTCTGATATTGTAGGTGTCACTATGACTTGGCATTTTTTGCATTTATCCATGGAGTCAGCCTGAGCTCACACTATTGCAATGCAGGAACCAGCTTGCGCGATTCCAGTGCGGGTTCCCGCATCACATCTCCCTTGCAGGCAGTTCCCACTGCTCTCTGCAAACCGCTGCAGGTGTCAATACAAAGTTAATGACACCCCCAGATCGGTTCACAGATCGCAGTGCGAACTGGGAATTCAGACAGGAATCAGATCGCATGGGTGTTACTATGTAGGTGTGTGTGGCCGTAATCATCTCTCATACGCCTGAATGTTCTGATCCTTGAGATGTACGTCTAAGAGTCTTTTGAAAGCACCATACTTCCCGCAGAAACCACCTCTTGTGGTAGAGAATTCCACAATCTTGTAGCCCTAACAGTAAAGAACCCCCTGTGTTGTCTGAGGTTAAAACGCTTCTCCTCTAATTGCATTGTATCCCTCGAGTCCTCATGCAATCCTTTCGACTGAATAGCTTTTTTCTATGCTGAGATCACCATTGAGATATTTATAAATTGCTATCATGTCCCCCCTCAGGCGTCTCTTCTCCAGGGAGAATAAATCAAGCGATTGCAGACGCTCTTCATAATCAAGGTCCTCCAATCCCCTAATTAGTTTAGTTGCCCTTCTCTGGACTCTCTCCAACTCCAACACATCCCTCTTGAGGACTGGCGACCAGAACTGGACAGAATACTCCAGATGCGGTCAGACCAGAGTTTTATAAAGTGGTAGCATTATAGTTTTATCTCTGGAATACATCCCTTTCTTTATGCATGATAATATTCTGCCGGCTTTGGCAGCTGCCGCTTGACATTGCATGCTATTGCTTAGTCTATCCTCTACCAAGACTCCCAGATCCTTCTCCATTTTTGATTCCCCCAAAGGTTCCCCCCCTAAAGTGTATTGTGCTTTTATGTTTTTAGTCCCCAAGTGCAAAACCTTACACTTCTCCACATTAAACCTCATTTGACATGTCGTTGCCCACTCTGTTATTTTGTCCAGGTCATTCTGTAGGATATCTGCTTCATGCTGTGCAGTTATTGCCCTTCCCAATTTTGTGTCATCTGCAAAAACTGATATAGAACTACTGATCTCATCCTCAATGCTGTTTATGAATAAATTGAACAGTGTTGGTCACAGGACTGAGCCTTGGGGGACCCCACTTACCACCTCAGACCAATCTGAGTATGCGCTATTTATTACCACCCTTTGGGCACGCCCTTTTAGCCAGTTCCATATCCAAGAGCAAACCTTGCGGTTGATGCCTGCAGACCTTATTTTATAAATTAAGTGCTTGTGGGGAACTGTATGAAACGCCTTAGCGAAATCCAGGTACACCACATTCACTGGTCTCCCCCTATCTAGCTCACAGCTCACCTCCTCGTAGAATGTTAAGAGATTGGTTTGACAAGAACGCCCATTTGTAAACCCGTGCTGATTCCTGCTGATGATGTTGTTGTCTTTAGCATCAATGTTAGACTGACAGACCCATATTTCCCGGGACATGCCTCTGCCCTTTTTTGAATATTGGTATCACGTTAGCTTTCCTCCAATCCCCTGGTACATTTCCTGTCATAATACTGTCAGCAAAGATCAGGAACAGTGGTCTAGATATAGTCTTACTAAGTTCTTTGAGTACTCTCGGATGTACGCCATCCGGGCCTGGTGATTTATTTGTGTTAATTTTATCAAGCATTTCCCTGATTTCACCCTCTGTTAGCCATAGCGGCAAGTCCTGTGTATTACTACTAACCATACAGTCATGGTCAGTGTACCCCTCCCTTTCCTGTGTAAAGACTGAGGAAAAAAAAGCATTCAGCACGGTTGCTTTTTTCAGTGTCCTCTGTAACCATCCTCCCATCATTGTTAATTATGAGTGCAATATGCTCTGCCCTAGTTTTTTTGCTGTTGATATATTTAAAGAATTTCTTTGGGTTCTTTTTACTATCCTCCGCTATTTGTCTCTCAAAGTTGATTTTAGCCATTTTGATTTCGTATTTACTTTTCTTATTTGCCTCCTTGTATTGCTCGAAAGCCGATACTGTGCCCTCTGATTTATATTTCTTGAAGGCCATTTTTTTACCCCTAATAAGTTTTTTAATATTACAGTTTAGCCAGCCAGGTTTGGCTTTGTCTCTTCTAACTTTATTTCCTTTATTTTCATTTTCAAAATTTATTTTCATTCCCATTTTTCCTCCGTGGTCAGTGTTCCCAGGGTTTGGTCCCAGTTTACCCTTTCCATCATTGAGCACAATTTGGGAAAGTTTGCCCTTCTGAAGTTTAGGGTTCTTCTGTTCCCCTCTTGCCTTGTTATATTGTTATTTACGCTAAATGTGATCCTCCTGTGATCGCTAGAGCCCAGGTTGTCCTGGACTCCTACCTCCGAGATTAGGTCTGGGTCATTAGTGATCAATAGATCCAGCACTGCATTTTCTCTAGTAGGAGAATCCACCAACTGAGACATGTAGTTGTCCTGTAAGGTTTCCATGAAGAGATGGGCCTTCTGTGAGTGTGTAGTCCCCTCTTCCCAATCAATGTCGGGATAATTGAAGTCCCCCAATATGATGACTGATCCCAGTTTTGCCACTTTACCCAACAGTGATATAAATTCCAGCTCTACCTCCTCCCTTTGGTTGGGTGGCCTATAGCAAACCCCCACAATTACTTTTCCCTTTACTTCTTCCCTATGGAGTTCTACCCACACGGATTCTTACTCCATACTCATCCCTTCCATAATATCACTCCTCTCTATCACCCTTACATTATTCTTGACATAGAGACATACCCCTCCCCCTCTTTTTCCTACCATGTACACCGAATACCCTTGGATATTGGCCAGCCAGTCATGTGAGGGGTCGAACCAAGTTTCCGTTATTCCCACAAGGTCTATGTCCTCCCCATGTACTAACATTTCCAACTCATCCATTTTATTAGCTAGGCTCCTTGCATTTGCATATACCCCTCTTAGTTTTGTGGAAGTTGATAGTGAATGGTGATTATTTTTATTCCTGTTTGGTCTGAGGTTTTCCAGCACAGACCCCCCAATTGACGTTATGGAACTACTGTCACTGCTGACTCTAATACTGCCTTCTGTCCTTTGCTCCCTACTGACTGACTCTACTTCTGAACCCTCCCCCGTCTCCTAGTTTAAAAGCCCCTCCAACTTGGTGGCCATCTTTCTCCCCAAAAGAGCTGTACCATCCCCATTAAGGTGCAGCCCATCCTTACTAAAGAGCCGGCAGCCGACTGAGAAGTAAGCCCAGTTCCCCAGGAACCCGAACCCCTCCTTCCTACACCAGTTCCTCAGCCACTTTTTCAGTTCCCTAATCTCCTTTTGCCTCTCTGGTGTGGCTCGAGGTACAGGCAGTATTTCAGAGAAAACCACCTTGGAGGTCCTATTCCTCAATCTATTCCCTAAGTCCCTGAAATAGTTCTTTAGGATCCTCCACCTTCCTCTTACTTGGTCATTAGTGCCCATATGCACCATGACCGCTGGGTCATCTCCAGCCCCGCCCAATAATCTGTCTACCCGATCCACGATGTGCCGAACTCGAGCACCCGGTAAACAACATACTGTCCGGCTACCGCAATCGTTTCAACAGATTGCCCTCTCTGTCCTCTTGATAATTGAGTCCCCCACTACCACAACCTGTCTAACCTTTCCTAAATCTCGGCCCCCCCTCCTTTCTGGAGCCGCCACTCCCCTGGCAGCTGGGGGGAGGGCGCCTGTTCCAGCACTGCCACCCCTGAGCTGATATCCCCATCAACATGCAACTTGGCAAATTTGTTAGGGTGTATCAACTCAGAACTGGCCCCCCTGGTACTCTTCCCTCTACCCTTCCTAACGGTCACCCAACTGCCTACCTCTGATGCCTGCGTCTCCTCTACTCCTCCCTCCTTTATGCTGGCCCCTGCCAGCGCCTGATGGGTAATGTCCAAGCTCCTTTCCAGGTTGTTGATGCTACGCAGTGTTGCCACTTTGTTCTCCAGATCCAGGATCTGGGCTTCCAGAGAAACAAGTCGCACACATATTGCACAGCAGTATTCGCCCTCGATTGGTTCATCAAGGAACGCATACATGCAGCAAGAAGTGCACTGAGTGGCATCCCCAATCCTGTCGGACATTATTACCCTCTACTCTTATGGGGATAATTAGTAACGACCTGCTATTCCTAACCTACTCTATCTCTATCTCCCCTGGTACTAACCTTAAGGTACTCACCAGTCGCTAAGATACTCACCAGTCGCTAAGATACTCACCAGTCCTCCCAGGTACTCAGTCGCAGAGCACGGTCAGGCACAGTCAGTCGCAGAGCACAGTCAGTCGCAGTCAGTCGCAGAGCACAGTCAGTCGCAGAGCACAGTCAGTCACAGTCCGTCGCAGAGCACAGTCCGTCGCAGAGCAGAGTCAGTCGCAGAGCACAGTCAGTCAGTCGCAGTCAGTCGCAGAGCACGGTCAGTCGCAGAGCACGTCAGTCGCAGACAGTTGCAGAGCACAGTCAGTCGCAGAGCACAGTCAGTCGCAGAGCACGGTCAGTCGTAGTCAGTCGCCGAGCACAGCCAGTCGCAGTCAGTCGCAGAGCACAGTCAGTCACAAATCACAGTCAGTTGCAGAGCACAGTCAGTCGCAGAGCACAGTCAGTCACAGAGCACGGTCAGTCACAGTCAGTCGCTGAGCACGGTCAGTCGCTGAGCACGGTCAGTCGCAGGTCATAGTCGGTCACAGTCAGTCGCAGAGCACGGTCAGTCACAGAGTACGGTCAGTCGCAGTCAGTCGCTGAGCATGGTCGGTCGCTAAGCACGGTCAGTCCCAGGTCACAGTCAGTCGCAGGTCACAGTCAGTTGCAGGTCGCAGGTCACAGTCAGTCACAGGTCAGTCAGTCACAGGCCAGTCTAAGGTATTTTTCCCGGTTGCTAAGGTACTACTCCCAGTACCAAGGTACTTGCAGGTATCAAGGTACTAGGTACTGTCAAAACTACTGCTTGTCTGCCCTGGTCTGTCCTCGTCTGATGTAAGATCCTGCAGCCTCCCCCTGTCAGTCTCTCTACACGCTGTCTGTGCTTGTCTGTGTGATCCCCCTCACTCAGCCAAACATCTGATTCAGCACACTCACCTTTCTGCTGTCTCCTGTCCTGTCAGTCAGTCACCGCACGCCTCCAGTACTGTTCCCGCTGCCTGGTGTCTGTCACATTGCGCCGGCAGTCCCCCTTCAGTCACTGGCTCCTGCCTGCGTCTCCCTCAGCTGTTCCCCCGAATGTCTGCTCCCCTGCACAGCACGGCAATCATGGCTCCTCTCCATGTGGTGCTCTCCTCTGCCTCTAGTGGCCACCGGAAGCATAATGGATCAGGTGGTATAGGCCAGCTCGGGGTTCCCCTTTACAGTAATATTATATAGTTTTCTGAGAGATCCATATACAGTGCCTTGCGAAAGTATTCAGCCCCCTTGAACTTTGCGACCTTTTGCCACATTTCATTCTTCAAACATAAAGATATAAAACTGTAATTTTTTTGTGAAGAATCAACAACAAGTGGGACACAATCATGAAGTGGAACAAAATTTATTGGATATTTCAAACTTTGTTAACAAATAAAAAACTGAAAAATTGGGCGTGCAAAATTATTCAGCCCCTTTACTTTCAGTGCAGCAAACTCTCTCCAGAAGTTCAGTGAGGATCTCTGAATGATCCAATGTTGACCTAAATGACTAATGATGATAAATAGAATCCACCTGTGTGTAATCAAATCTCAGTATAAATGCACCTGCACTATGATAGTCTCAGAGGTCCGTTTAAAGCGCAGAGAGCATCATGAAGAACAAGGAACACACCAGGCAGGTCCGAGATACTGTTGTGGAGAAGTTTAAAGCCGGATTTGGATACAAAAAGATTTCCCAAGCTTTAAACATCCCAAGGAGCACTGTGCAAGTGATAATATTGAAACGGAAGGAGTATCAGACCACTGCAAATCTACGAAAACCTGGCCTTCCCTCTAAACTTTCAGCTCATACAAGGAGAAGACTGATCAGAGATGCAGCCAAGAGGCCCATGATCACTCTGGATGAACTGCAGAGATCTACAGCTGAGGTGGGAGACTCTGTCCATAGGACAACAATCAGTCGTATACTGCACAAATCTGGCCTTTATGGAAGAGTGGCAAGAAGAAAGCCATTTCTTAAAGATATCCATAAAAAGTGTTGTTTAAAGTTTACCACAAGCCACCTGGGAGACACACCAAACAAGTGGAAGAAGGTGCTCTGGTCAGATGAAACCAAAATCAAACTTTTTGGCAACAATGCAAAACGTTATGTTTAGCGTAAAAGCAACACAGCTCATCACCCTGAACACACCATCCCCACTGTCAAACATGGTGGTGGCAGGATCATGGTTTGGGCCTGCTTTTCTTCAGCAGGGACAGGGAAGATGGTTAAAATTGATGGGAAGATGGATGGAGCCAAATACAGGACCATTCTGGAAGAAAACCTGATGGAGTCTGCAAAAGACCTGAGACTGGGACGGAGATTTGTCTTCCAACAAGACAATGATCCAAAACAGAAAGCAAAATCTACAATGGAATGGTTCACAAATAAACATATCCAGGTGTTAGAATGGCCAAGTCAAAGTTCAGACCTGAATCCAATCGAGAATCTGTGTAAAGAACTGAAAACTGCTGTTCACAAACGCTCTCCATCCAACCTCACTGAGCTCGAGCTGTTTTTCAAGGAGGAATGGGCAAACATTTCAGTCTCTCGATGTGCAAAATTGATAGAGACATACCCCAAGCGACTTACAGCTGTAATCGCAGCAAAAGGTGGAGCTACAAAGTATTAACTTAAGGGGGCTGAATAATTTTGCACGCCCAATTTTTCAGTTTTTTATTTGTTAAAAAAGTTTGAAATATCCAATAAATTTCGTTCCACTTCATGATTGTGTCCCACTTGTTGTTGATTCTTCACAAAAAATTACAGTTTTATATCTTTATGTTTGAAGCCTGAAATGTTGCAAAAGGTCGCAAAGTTCAAGGGGGTCGAATACTTTCGCAAGGTGCTGTACATATTTCAAGAGACTGTGTTTATTGGTGTCATTTTGTGCTATTAAAACTTGTTTCTCACTATATTTTTGTTGTTGGTTCCACTAAACCCTGGCTGTTTATCCAAGGTCTAATTGACTAATTCATATTTGCAAGTTCTTCTTTTGAGTAAAGTTAAAACTTATTCATATTGTGTCAGTGTGTTACTTAGGTATTTACAACATGTCTGAAACTAGAGTGTCAGGAGGGCTGGACGGTTCACAGGGTCAATGCAGCACAGAAGAACATACAATTACCAGCAACCCTCAAGGGGGTAGTGCTACAGAGGGATGGGTGATTTTCTTTTTTTTTTATTACTCTTGAAATTTACTTATGTATTTATAAATTTATATTAAAACTCAAACTTTAAATAAATTAACAACCCTACAATAAAAGTCCAATGTGTTTGCCCATCACTAGTGCAAAATGTTTTATTAATTGACCTACATGGTGGAAATAGTAAAAACATTACAACCAAATAAAAATAAGTGAAATAAATTGACAGAAAAAAATAAACCAAAGATTAAGGGAAAGTCCCGTGTATTTGTTTGTCCCAAGTGCCAGTGAATACATTCAAAATAGTACAATAGTACAAGTGCACAAAGAAAGGTCCATAAAGATATGGATTAGCGAGGTTGAGGTGGAGGAACTTGAGTGGCCTGCACAGAGCCCTGACCTCAACCTGATAGAACACCTTTGGGATGAATTAGAGCAGAGACAGCGAGCCAGGCCTTCTCGTCCAACATCAGTGCTTGACCTCACAAATTCGCTTCTGGAAGAATGGTCAAACATTCCTATAGACACACTAAACCTTGTGGACAACCTTCCCAGAAAAGTTGAAGTTGTTATAGCTGAAAAGAGTGAGCCAACTCAATATTGAATCCTACAGACTTAAGCCTCGTACACACGATCAGATTATCGAGCGATCTGTCGTCCGTTTTTTTTTTGCATGGTAGTCTCATGTCAAAAGTGAAGAGGTTACTTTCATACGAAAATTCCTGTACGACAGAATTCTACTTCAGAAGTGATGCCATGTGTTGAATTGTTTTGTATGTGTTCTTTCTTTGCTGAGCATGCCTAGTCTTGCTCTTACATTTTTTTTCAGACGAAAACTGTACTAATTAAATGAAAATTGGACATTGTGTTGACGTACGCTAACAATTTTATAGCCTGCACATCCAGTTTTTGTCGTCCGAAAATTCCTAATCGGCTGTTGAAAGCACTACACTAACAATCAGAAAATCGGCAGAAATTTCCCTTCCGATTTTCATATCGTGTGTACGGGCCTTAAGACTGGGATGCCATTAAAGTTCATGTGCGTGTAAAGGCAGGTGTCCCAATATTTTTGACAATATAGTATGTATACAACAGGGTCACCTTCAAAAAGTCTTAATTTGTGTTAAGTGTCTTTAATCGTTATGCCTTGTATGTAGGTGCTTGCTTTCAAGGCATTGGCCAAGTTATCCTTGGCTAGGATGCATAACGATGGAAAAAGGAGGAATTTAAAATGGACACTGGGCTGGAGAGAAGGGCATTACCCTGATCCTGTAGGGGCAGAGTATGGGGCCTGTACGTGCATAGGCAGGCATCAAAATACTTTTGACAATATAGTGTATGTATCAAACCTCAAAATTTCCCTCAATATTAAAATAATTAGAAGAGTTTGGACACTTGAGTAATTTCCAAATTAGTACCACAAAGTCTCAATGGCTAGACGTCTCTATGCCACCTCAAAGCCATGGGGTTTATTTACTAAAACTGGAGAGTGCAAAATCTGGTGCATATAAACCAATCAGCTTCCAGTTTTTTTTTTGTCAAAGTGTAATTGAGCAAGCTGAAGTTAGAAGCTGATTGGTTACAATGAACAGCTGCACCAGATTTTGCATTCTCCAGTATTAGTAAATCAACCCTCATGACTTTTTGAACGCTGCATGGGTATCCCACTTGATTAAATACCTGGGTGTGCACATTTCTTCACACATAGATAAAATGTATGAGCTTAATTATCTACCTCTAATAAACTATACTCATTGTAGGCTACGTTCTTGGACCACAAAGAAATATTCTTGACTAGGGAGGATATCCCTCTAAAAAAAAAAAAAAAAAAAAAAAAAAAGACGACATCCTGCCGTGTTAAGTAGAGCTCTATTTAACTATCTCAGAACAAGGTTCAGCTTATCTACGCCATGATTTTTTGGTCTAACAAATCTAGAGGGTGGAGCGAGTCTACCATATCTTGAACTTTATCACACTGTGGCAGTCTTAATGCAGAACTTCACTCTCTCAAATCATCATTGACTATTTTTAATCCTATGCTGCTAGCATTAGTAAATAGATAGGAAAGGGGGAAGCCTGGAGATAAATGCATAGCGTTAGGTGGAAGGCTGGACATGACTGGGTTTGCAGGGCAGGTTGAGACCCAGTGGGGGTTAATTATTTAAGTTAAAAGTCCAGGTTGGTGATTGGATTTTAGGAAGGTGGGGCAGAGTGGGGCAGGGTGTGGCAAGGTGAAGTCAGTGGGGGGGGGGAATTTAGGGTGGTGCCAGGGGTCTGATTCAGTTGCAGCCAGGACAGCAAGGGAAA
This sequence comes from Pelophylax lessonae, assembly GCF_965119305.1. Lineage (NCBI taxonomy): Eukaryota > Metazoa > Chordata > Amphibia > Anura > Ranidae > Pelophylax > Pelophylax lessonae. The sequence goes on from NC_138768.1 coordinate 715,292,572, forward strand.
AACTTCTACTTTTACAGTTGTCCTTTTTGCAGAACTTTCCTTTTTTCTTGGACTATGGCGGATTTGGATTCCATGCTAGCCCAAATTCACAGCGCAGCCATGGTTCATGGCCCGCAGTGGCTGCAGTCCCAAATGACTGCTTTGCTACAGGGGTCCGGGCAGGTACCAGCCTCACCTGTTCCAACACGGACACGGCCTAGGTGGTCAAGGCCTCCTGAGCGCCTCAGCCCTGAAGTGACCCCTAGGGTCCCCTGCCGCATTGGGAGCCCCCCTAGGGACCCTTCAACTTCTGCCGCCAGTAAGAAGCCACCTGCTGGCGCTGCGGGGGGTTGGGAGGAATCCTCGCTATCGGCGGGGCCCTGGCAAAACGGAGCGCGGTCCCCTCATGTGCCATTGCCCCCTCACCTGTGGTTCCGGACGTGGCGACTGGCTCCCCGGGTCCATCCAGCAGGAGCGCGGTCCAGCGTGGGAGTGGAGTGCGGGGTCCGGGCGCAGGCCTATCCCCAGGTGCGGCCGTGACCTTCCCAGGACGAAGCCGAGGTGCCAGGAGATCCCCCTGTGTCCCTTCTGCTGATCCGGACCGGTTTGCGGCGCCCGCCGCTGTCCCATTGCGGCGGGGTGTTCGGCGGGAAGAAGAGGAGGCGGAGACCAGCAGCGGTGCTCGAGAAGAGGCGCCCAGCGATGATGTTACCATTGCGTCCCGGCTACGGAGGCTCTCTTGGACCAAGCAGATTGACGGCTCACGGTGATGACGTCATCACCCAGCGCTTCGACGACGGTGGCTCTCCAGGTCCAAGCCGAGTGTCCTATCCGGCTGAAGACGGCGAGCGTTTTGAGGGGGAACTTTCGGTGACGGATGAGGAAGAGCAGGTCGACATGGATGCAGCTCCGCAGATGGGACACGGACACACGGCTGAGCGGAGGGCTTCCCCGGGTCAGCTTGGTAAGTCAGTTTCCTTTTGTCCCTCTCCTCCTCTATTTCCTTTTTCTTCTATGCCAGGCTGTTCCTATACTAATGTGGGTGGGCCTGCAGCCCTTTCTTCTTCTGGGATGTCAGGTTTGCTTTCTGTCACTGCTCCCTCTGCCCTGTCTCCGGTGTCTGGTTCGTCCAATGTTCCTATAGGGGGGCCCTCTCTGAATGTGCCTGGGGTGTTGGTCCAGGGTAGCGGTGGGGGGGCGCCTGTGTTGGGGGGACTGAGTACACCTTCAGTCCCGGAAGGGGGGCTCGTGGGCGTGTCGGTACTGCACACACTCCTGTCAGGTTTTAAGGAATTGTTGTCTAGGTGCGAGCCGGTGCATGCTTGGGCTGCGTCAGCTGGGGGGGGTTGCAGCCCCCGCTGGGCTTCATTCTGGATCCCAGGCCCCAGCAGTGTCGGCAAAAATGACTGAGGTGAGTGCGGTCGCGTCCACGCCTTCGCCGGAGGTGCCGCCGACTACAAAAGGGGTTTCTGGGACCACTGAAGGTGATAAGGAATTAGTGCACCTGGCCGATTCGGCAAAATGCGAAGTGCATGTTTGCTTCGAGGGCCCATTAGGAGCTCACTTGAAGACGGAAGTAAGAGACAAAATATGGTGAGGTGAGTATGTGGAAATATTTTCGCTACTGTCTTTGGAAAAGTTTAATTTGGACAGGGTCAAGCCGGATGAATCCAAGAAGGAAGAGGAAGAAAAGCGCCGTTACCGTTTGATTCCGCGCACATTTAGTAACTGGTTGCAGGCGTTTAGCATTCTGGCCAGTGTCATTGGCGAGAAGCAGACGGATCAGTGTTCCCCTCTCTTTTGCTATTTGGATTCTATTGGGGAAGCGTATCGGGTTTATGGGGGAACAGCGTGGCTGCGCTATGACGAGCAATTCCGTCCGGCCTTCTTTACGCTGGGATCATAAGGACATAAGTCTGTGGATGCGCCTGATGACCCAGGCGAAGGCTACTAATCACCCCTTTCAGGGTGGGGTCGGAGGGGCTGCCTCCTCACCCTCTCCGGCCGCAAAGCGCAAAGGTCTCTGTTGGCAGTTCAACTAAGGCACTTGCAAATTCGGGGCTTCCTGTCGCTTCAAGCACGAGTGTTCAAACTGCGGCGGAACTCATCCATCTTCCCGATGCTTCAAACAAGGGGGGGCCAAGAACACTGACGCTGGAAAAAGGACAGACGCCAGTGAGGGTGGAAAGGTTGGCCAGGTTCCTAAGTAGATATCCAAATAGGGAAGCCGCCGAACTCTTGTTATCTGGTTTTTCGCAGGGTTTTCGAATTCCCTGCACTTTGTCCGTGGTTCCTCTCCCTGGGGGGAATTTGAGTTCCGCCAAATTACATTCTTCTGTAGTTTCTGCGAAACTTCGGAAGGAGGTTCAGTTGGGCAGGATGGCGGGCCCCTTTTCATCTCCACCATTGCAAAATTTGGTGGTGTCCCCTCTGGGAGTGGTTCCGAAAAAGGAACCTAATAAGTTTAGGCTGATTCACCACCTTTCTTATCCTCAAGGGGGGTCGGTGAATGATGCAATTGCGGAGGATTTGTGTTCAGTTTCTTATGTGTCTTTTTTGATAAAGCAGTGGCCTGGGTTCGTCGCTTGGGTCGGGTGCTCTCATGGCGAAAACAGACATTGAGGCTGCTTTCAGATTGTTGCCGGTTCACCCGGACAGTTTACACCTCTTAGGTTGTGTGTGGCAAGGGGAATTTTTATGTGGACCGGTGTCTTCCCATGGGTTGTGCCATTTCTTGTTCTCTGTTTGAAACGTTTAGTTCTTTCCTGGAATGGGTTGTTAAGGATGTCTCCGGTCTTTTTTCCATTATACATTATTTGGATGACTTCCTGGTCATAGGCCCTCCCGGTGAGGTGACGTGCGTGACGCTTCTGGCTACGGTCCAACAGTTATTTGATTACTTTGGGGTGCCTTTGGCACCCGACAAGACTGAGGGTCCATGTACGGAACTGCGCTTTCTGGGCATCGTCATTGATACAATGGCAATGGAATGCCTGCTTCCCATTGACAAATTGTTGGACCTTCGTGGGAACATTGCGGGGGCCTTGGCTGCTAAGAAAATTCAGCTGCGTGCCATGCAATCTCTGCTCGGTAAACTGAATTTTTCCTGCCGCATTATGCCCATGGGACGGGTGTTTTGCAGGCGGTTTGCAGCTGCCACGGCTGGTGCCAGGGCACCGCATCACTACATTCGGTTATCTAAGGATCATCGTGATGATTTACAGGTCTGGGAGCGGTTTTTGAGTTCATTCAATGGCCGTTCTGTTTGGTTGGAGGCTCCTGTGTCCAATTATGACCTGGAACTGTATACCGATGCGGCTGGCTCCGGTGGTTTTGCTGCTTATTTTAAGGGCCAATGGAGTGCTGGCGAATGGCCAGCCTCCTGGCAGAGTTCCGACTTCATTCATAATCTGGTGTTGTTGGAGTTATTTCCCATCGTGTTGGCTGTTGAACTGTGGGGTCAGGAGTTCCGGAATAAAAGAGTTTGTTTTAATTGTGATAATTTGGGGGTGGTGCAGTCGATCAATAGCATTAACGCCTCTTCCCGCCGGTTATTAGATTGCTTTGTCATCCGGTTTTAAGATGTTTAATGCTTAACTCCTTTTTCTATGCTGTACATGTGCCGGGTGTTGACAATTCGGTCGCTGACGCTCTTTCTCGATTCCAGTGGGACAGGTTTCGGCAGTTGGCACCGGATGCGGAGCAGAACGGAATGCCTTGTCCCGGGTATCTGTGGAACATCGTCTTGCCGCCGTGACGAGCTTGATCCGAGCGTCAGTTTGTTCCTCTACTTGGAAGGCCTATGAACGGGTTTGGTCGACATGTAATCAGTTGGTAAGTGAGGTGGGGGGTTGTTCGGGCGACGAGGATCGGCTGCACCTGCTTCTCTATTTCGTTGGGCTGAACTTTGAACAGAAGGTGTCGGTATCTTTGCTGAACCGCAAAATGTTCAGCTGTTCTATTTCCAGTTATCGGGTGTTGTTGATGCTACGAAGCACTTCCTCATTATGAAAGCTTTGCAGGGTTACAGGAAAGGCAGTCGATCGGTCGATCACAGGCGTCCGGTCTCATTTGACATGTTGTCCCAACTGTTGGACTGCTTGCCGGCCATTTGTTCTTCTGCTCATGAGGTGGACCTCTTCCGGACCGCCTTTATTTTAGCATTCTTCGATGCTCTCCGTGTCGGAGAATTGGTGAGTAATTCCAGGCGGGGAGATGGTGGATTGCAGTTTGCCGACGTAAGTTTACATCCAGACAAGGTCCTCCTCTGGATTCGCAGGTCAAAAACGGACCAGCTGGGCCGAGGGGCATGTGTGGAATTGGGAATGATACCACGGTCCCCTGTGTGCCCCGTATCTGCGGTGCGGCGTTGGCTGCAGGTGCGCTCCGCTCACCCTGGTCCTCTGTTGTCACATGCTGACGGCTCGGTCCTCTCACGTTATCAATTCATTGCCGTCTTCCGTAAGTGCTTGCAGGCGGCAGGTTTTTCAGTGACTAATTACTCATCCCATTCATTCCGCATAGGAGCTGCTACGGAGGCGGCTCGTTGGGGCCTTAGTGACCAGGCCCTACGGAGGATTGGACGCTGGGAGTCCCAGCGTTTTCGCTTGTATGTTCGACCGCATCTGTTGTACGGCGGTGGACACTAGCTACGTTTTCCTAGTCCAGAGGGGTCTGGGGGTGGTCCTCCGTTAGTATTTGTTGATTGTGGTCTCGGTGTATTTCGTTCTCTATGTGGGTGTCTTGCTTAACTGGGATGTATGTTGGAATGTATTCCTTTTTGTGTTTTACAGGGTCCTCCGATGCCTTGGTCTGGATATTAGGACACTCATACGCTGTGTGGGGTGCTAGGAGGGCGTCTGTGAGACCTGAAGGTCGCCAATTGGGTTTCGACAGGGCCGAGGCAATAGTTAGGTGGATTGGTGTATCGGGCATGCTGTGGTCTCGGGTTCTTCCCGAGGTGCATCGCTGTTCGCGTTTAGAACGGCCGCCTGACGTCCTCCTTTTACATGCTGGGGGCAATGATTTGGGCCTCCGTTCATCCAGGGAACTAATTAAGGACATAAAGCTCGATTTTCTACGATTACGTATGCTGTTTCCACAGACTGTTGTCGTGTGGTCAGACATTGTCGCCAGGACCTGTTGGCGCCTGGCTCGGTCTGTAGTCAGTTTGAACAAGGCCAGGATTAAAGTCAACAAGGCGGTGGCCAAGTTCATTGTACGGAATGGGGGGTTGGCGGTTCGCCATTTGGAGCTAGAACAGGACCCGGCCCTTTATCTGCGGGGGGATGGGGTTCACTTGAACGCCGTGGGCATTGACCTGTGGACCTTAGGCTTTGCAGGAGGGTATTCACAGGGCTCTGCGGGTTTGGAGGGCTACACGGCCATAAGGGGTCATGCCCGTGTGCTGTGGCTGGGGTCTTTAGGGTCTTGGAGGGCTGTGACTAGTTTAAAAGGTAATATGGAGGGGTAGGGCCCATCTTAGGTATGGGTGTACCTACCCTGGCAACGTCAGTTGGCTGTATGGAAGGCATCCCAATGGGAATAGTCCTCGAGCTGGTGTGGTGGCGGCTGAGGGCCTGGAGGTCTATTGGGATCAGAGATACTGCCAGGGGTAAGTCAAGTGGCCTTCCAAGACCCTAAAATGGTCATTACATTTAATGTTTTTTTTATGTATTGCTTTGTTTTAACGAATAATGGTATTTTGTTTGGTTGGTTGTAATAAATATGGCTGCTATGGCCTTTTAAAATCCAAGACGGTAGTGGTGTCTTCTTCTTAATGTATAAAAGGGGTGTGGTTGGTTTGGTGTTTTATAAGGTAAGGCAGCCGCAGGATCTGCGATACTTCAGTCAAGGGGGAGGCCTGGAGATAAATGCATAGCGTAAGGCTGGCCATACACTATACAATTTTCTTATTCAATTTCCTTTAGATTTACCTTAAACTATGTAGTGCAAGGGCCTGCCTGACTGCATACAAATTGAAAGTGTTTAGGTTTGACCCTATATTACATGGTTTTGGTAAATCTAAAGGAAAGTTGAACAAGAAAATTGTATAGTGTATGGCCAGCCTTAGGCAGAAGGCTGGACATGACTGGGTTTGCAGGGCAGGTTGCGACCCAGTGGGGGTTAATTATTTAAGTTAAAAGTCCAGGTTGGTGATTGGATTTTAGGAAGGTGGGGCAGGGTGTGGCAAGGTGGAGTCAGTGCGGGGAAATTTAGGGTGGTGCCAGGGGTCTGATTCAGTTGCAGCCAGGACAGCAAGGGAAAAACTTCTCCCTCCCGCCCGCCCCTTTAAAGGTACACTGTAAACTAAAAAATAAAAAAATAAAAAAACGAGTGCTGAAGAAGCGCTTAATTGAAAATTATAAAAATAAAATAAATAAAATAATATAATAAACACCAAAAAAAAAAAAAAAGAATAAAGAAATATATCTTAATTGCACATGTTGCTATTTTGTGAACTGTATTTGCTTGTTCTTCATTGTCATAGCAGTGGCTGGGGTCTTTAGGGTCTTGGAGGGCTGTGACTAGTTTAAAAGGTAATATGGAGGGGTAGGGCCCATCTTAGGTATGGGTGTACCTACCCTGGCAACGTCAGTTGGCTGTATGGAAGGTATCCCAATGGGAATAGTCCTCGAGCTGGTGTGGTGGCGGCTGAGGGCCTGGAGGTCTATTGGGATCAGAGATACAGCCAGGGGTAAGTCAAGTGGCCTTCCAAGACCCTAAAATGGTCATTACATTTAATGTTTTTTTATGTATTGGTTTGTTTTAATGAATAATGGTATTTTGTTTGGTTGGTTGTAATAAATATGGCTGCCATGGCCTTTTAAAATCCAAGACGGTAGTGGTGTCTTCTTCTTAATGTATAAAAGGGGTGCCGTTGGTTTGGTGTTTTATAAGGTAAGGCAGCCGCAGGATCTGCGATACCTCAGTCAAGGGGGAGGCCTGGAGATAAATGCATAGCGTTAGGCGGAAGGCTGGACATGACTGGGTTTGCAGGGCAGGTTGCGACCCAGTGGGGGTTAATTATTTAAGTTAAAAGTCCAGGTTGGTGATTGGATTTTAGGAAGGTGGGGCAGGGTGGGGCAGGGTGTGGCAAGGTGGAGTCAGTGCGGGGAAATTTAGGGTGGTGCCAGGGGTCTGATTCAGTTGCAGCCAGGACAGCAAGGGAAAAACTTCTCCCTCCCGCCCGCCCCTTTAAAGGTACACTGTAAACTAAAAAAAAAAAAAAAAACGAGTGCTGAAGAAGCGCTTAATTGAAAATTATAAAAAAAATAAAATAATATAATAAAAACCAAAAAAAAAAAAAAAAAAAGAATAAAGAAATATATCTTAATTGCACATGTTGCTATTTTGTGAACTGTATTTGCTTGTTCTTCATTGTCATAGCAGTGGCTGGGGTCTTTAGGGTCTTGGAGGGCTGTGACTAGTTTAAAAGGTAATATGGAGGGGTAGGGCCCATCTTAGGTATGGGTGTACCTACCCTGGCAACGTCAGTTGGCTGTATGGAAGGTATCCCAATGGGAATAGTCCTCGAGCTGGTGTGGTGGCGGCTGAGGGCCTGGAGGTCTATTGGGATCAGAGATACAGCCAGGGGTAAGTCAAGTGGCCTTCCAAGACCCTAAAATGGTCATTACATTTAATGTTTTTTTTATGTATTGCTTTGTTTTAATGAATAATGGTATTTTGTTTGGTTGGTTGTAATAAATATGGCTGCTATGGCCTTTTAAAATCCAAGACGGTAGTGGTGTCTTCTTCTTAATGTATAAGGGGGGTGTGGTTGGTTTGGTGTTTTAAAAGGTAAGGCAGCCGCAGGATCTGCGATACCTCAGTCAAGTATATCATATTTACTTGTTTTAAACATTTTTTTACATTTCTTCAGCTTCAGTTACTTACTCATTTCCAGGCCTAGGCAAATGATGTCATACATCCCAGGAGTCTTCAGGAGAGGAAGAGGGGAGGAGGGGTTTTCTCAGCTAAGCACACCCTCCTGTCTGCATGCTTGAGCTATGGGCAGATGGATTCCAGGAAGTAAATTCTACATGAATCATCGGCCCTTACTCAAAATGGCCACGGCCTGAAATGCTAGGGGGGGGGGTTCAAAGTGTTTTTTCAGCAAAATAAAACACGGAGACATTAATGGGTGGGTGAGTTTACTTTGAATATTGAAATTAATTAAATCGTTTTTTTTGGTTTGTGGTGCTCAGATGCAGTGTAGTTCCACTTTAAGTCAGATCACCGACTGGTTCTTCTATGCCTACACTAAACATTGCGTGACCATACATCGCCATACACCTTCTATCTCCTATACCCCTAACCTCTCCCCCAGGGCTCGACTAACACATCCCCAAACTACACAAAACCATAAAAATATATATACACACATACATTCATGAGCACTGCTGCAATCAGGGAGAGGGGGCTCCACCTGTCAAAACAGAAAACAGCGTCAGGCGAGGACAGCACAGACTTCTAGTGTAGTAAGGTATTCAAAAGCTTTATTAAGCACACAATAAATATGCTCACAATAATAAAGATAAAACACGCATATAGTCTAAGGGAGCAAGGTCACTCTATCACACAGTAGTCCAATGAAGGATGGGTGGATGACCGGCCATAACGTCCAGACCACTGGATTGACTTCTCTAGTTCAACCAGACTTCAGTTCTTTCTCTGATTTCTATAAGTTGTTCTTGTCCTTAATTATGGAAATAATGAGCTGTCTCCCAGATGGGTACCCTCCCTTCCCCACAGTTTTCTTTTTGCTTCTTCCTCTCTTCCCACATCCTCAGTCTTTTTCTGTGTATTCTTTTCATTCCCTAGCTATTTAAAAATGATGGAGACGATTGGTGCTTCACCTCAAGCATTTTGCATTTTGTAAATTGATAAAAATAAACAATCAAAATATATATATTTTGAAAGCATTCTTACTGTACAGGAATTCTGCACAGTACCGTAATTATATACATATTACGATATATAATATATATATACAAGGGGTTTTCAAAAGGTTTTAGAAGTTTTATATTTTCGTTGGAAACGATGAGGGTGGGAGGAGTAGAATTTGGCCGTGTCTGAGAGTATCATGTGACTAATGTGTCTGGCAAGCCAGCTGACCTTACAGTTTAGTATAAATTGTCATGCTTTGGTGAAGATGGTTGCAAAATGTATACAAAAAGTGTGGAAACTTTTTGAAGAACCCTTGTGCATGTTTACATATTATGTAAATGCAATGTAAATTGAATTTTTAGAAATCTCAAACCTGTAAAAGAGTCACAGTTGACTCTTTCACTCTAATACACTAACAATTTACCGTATGTAAAATGTTTCTTTCTTCTGTGTGCGTCACAATGTAGCCTCAAAAGGGGAATAAAACTATTCTAAAGTAAAATGCATAAAATTAGAATATCATCAAAAAGTTAATTTAGTTCAGTAATTCAATTCAAAAAGTGAAACTCAAATATTTATATAGATGTGTTACACAAGAGTGATATATTTCAAGCAATTCTTTCTTTTAGTAGAGTTGGGGGATACTGCGCTTCTGGGAAGTATTGGTGGCGAATTATGAAATAAATATTTAAGTGACAAAAAATATGTGGAAAAATATGTGGAAAAGTGATTAAATGTATAAACTAGGGTCCCTTATAGGTAGGGGCACAATAAAACAATGTTTGTTTATAAAAGGTGCTACAATAAATATTTTACATAAATAAGATAAAGGAAATAGTGCTCTCATGTCCAAATAAAACCATCAGGTGTAAAGTGCATTAATGTGCTCCATAAATTTCAATAAATTATAACTTATAAATAATCAGGTGACAAGTAAAGTGCAGTGCATTAGACAAATAAATTGTGCATAAAATAACTCAGTCCTTTATAAAGTGTCACAGGTGACTAAACAAATTCTTTCAGGTGAAAAAAATGAACTTGTGTGTCCAGGTCCCTCCACCTAAACACCGTGTAGAAAATATGGGGTGCTTCTTCTCTCTTGCATACCCCTCTGGGTGTGCTAATCGCTCACCTCTATATCTCAGAACATGCGCCTTATTCAAATTTCCGGAGCTCCTCTCCACTCCTGCTCTGATTCTCAGTGGATAGTGGTATTCAGATAGCCTAGGATGGATCAGCCTTCTATATTTTCTCAATGGCCAGCGGATCTCAAAATCAAAAGGGCTCACAATAGTGCAATATTGCCGTAAACAATCAACTTTATTTCAATATTGGATTAAAAACACTCACATTTGTAGTACAAACAATGCGCCTTAGGTTGAGTAAGGGGAGATCGCGGTCCTCACTTCCACGTACGTCACTTCCGGTATAGCGTCCCTACGCGTTACGCCACTTCCGTTCACGTGGCTAAATATTTATTTCATAATTCGCCACCAATACTTCCCAGAAGCGCAGTATCCCCCAACTCTACTACTAGTTTTTACTGCCTGGTTTTCAGTACTGATACATGCAGCATTTGGGAAGGGTCTATTTTTTTGGAAAATTCTTTTTATTGAAGTTTTCACACAAACAAAACATACAAAAACAATAGACCAGCTCACCCCAACATGGGGGAGCCACACAAACAGCAACATCAAAACGGTAAAGTTCCCCCCCCCCCCACCCTGGCAACCAAACCCCCAAACACAGCCGGATTCCCTCCAAAAAAGCAGGATAATGGGACCCGGAACGACTGAGCCCCGGTGTACCAGTGCCCAGCCGTCCCCGCTCCCAGCCCACACATAAAGGAAGCATCAGACAGTTAGGTGAACATTATCATAATAAATTACAAACGCTATCTACCGTACCGTAACAGGAGACTCCACCCATGCCCTCCACACTTTCTCAAATTTCTTGGGGCACCCCCGGGACAAATATGTTTCCTTATAAAGGGGCAACACGGCATTCACCAGACCCTTCCAGTACAGCAGGGAAGGCGGGGTCACCTTCTTCCAATGTAACAATATGGCCTTCTTGGCATAAAATAGCAATATAGTTAAAAGGGTTCTATGTGCCACCGAGGGAACCACCTCCTCCACCAAACCCAGCAGACAAACACTTGGAGTCAGCGGGACCGCAGTCATCAGCACCTCCCCTAAGCAGGTGGTAACTTCCGACCAGTAGCGCTGAATCAGCGGGCAATCCCAGAAAATATGGGACGCATCCGCCGGAGAGGCAGAGCATCGCCAGCATTCAGCGGAGGACGTGGGGTAAATTTTAGCTAGTCTAGCAGGAGTGTAGTATATCCTGTGGAGAAACTTGAACTGAATAAGTTTGTCTCTAGCAGCAACGAGGTGTTTGAATGGGTCAACCCACATGTCATCCCAGTCCTCCCCCTGAAGTTCAGGAATTTCAGCAGTCCAACGCTCCCTACACTTCACAATACTTGGTGGAGTCAGTCTGAATAAATCCTTGTAAACTGAAGATAGGGTTTTGGTAAGGTCAGGATTAGTTAGCATTAATTCCAGGTCAGATGGTACCGGTTCAATTTTGGCGTCAGAAAATTGGCATTGAAAGGCGTGACGCAGCTGTAGGTATCTGAAAAAATGAGTTGAGGGTAAGTCATGTCTTGTACGTAGGTTGTCAAATGATAGCAATTCTCCCTCTGTCGTTATGTCCCCTAACGTCTTCACCCCCACAGTAGCCCACACCATAGGGTCAGGTAAGCGGTAAAAATGAGGGAGCTTTGGATTCATCCAAAGAGGGGTAGACGGGGAAAGGCCAACATAGCTGGGGCAGGCCAGTCGTACAGTCTGGCTCCACGCCCTAATGGTAGCCTTCATTGACGCTGTCAACGGGAGGTCGGAACCCACCCCCCTGTGGAGAGCCAGACGGAGACTTTCATAGGAACCCAGGTGCGCCGCCTCTAGGACCGTAGCCGAGTCCTCCTCATCCGCCCGTAGCCATCGCCTCGCAAAAACCATTTGCCCAGCCAGATAATATTTCCGCCAATCAGGGAGAGCCAGACCCCCGCTACCCCAAGGCTCCTGGAGGGCCCGAAGGCCAATCCCGGGAACCCCGGGGGACCAGAGGAAGGAGCTGATAATACTGTCTAATCTGCTAAAAAACGTCTTTGGAACCCACAGTGGGGAGTGGCGCAAGAAATATAGAACCACAGGGAGAAACTTCATTTTAAGGAGGGCTATTCTTCCCAATAGGGAAAGTGGAATCTTCCTCCACACCTGCACCAGGCGCTGAAGCCTAGGCAGGAGGGGGAGGAGATTCAGGTGATAATAGTCCTTCGGATGCCTAGTTACCCGGACCCCAAGGTAGGTAAATGTGTCAACCCAACCCGGGAAGGGGCCATCTCCTACTAGTGCACCAGGCACTCCTGTGACAGACAACATCGAGGACTTTCCCCAATTCACCCGGAGTCCCGAATACTTGCCAAATTCATCCAAGATCCGTAAGACAGCCTGTAAGGAAGGACCAGGATCATTAAGGAAAAGAAGCATGTCATCAGCGTATAACGCCACACACTCCTTTATGGAGCCTACTCTGACCGCCTCAAAGCCCTGCGAGGAGCGCAATGCAATGGCAACCGGTTCGATGGTAAGCGCAAAAAGGAAGGGCGATAGGGGGCAACCTTGACGGGTCCCCCTACCCACCCTAAAATACACCGAGGTCAACAGACCTAAGCGAATGGCCGTACGAGGAGAAGAATATAGCAGTTTCACCCAGGTCCGGAAATTGGGGCCAAAACCCATGAGCGACAGGACCGTGTGCATATAGGTCCAGTCGACAGAGTCGAAGGCCTTTTCTATATCAATAGAGACCACTACGCGTTGCGAGGAGGCGGCCACCGGGAGTTGGAGGTGCGTAAACAGACGCCGAATATTGGTATCTACCGATTTCCCCGGCATGAAACCCGTCTGGTCAGGGTCAACTAAGGTATGTATGACTTTCGCCAGACGATTCGCAAGGACCTTGGTTAGGACCTTCAGGTCCGCGTTCAGCAGGGCTATGGGCCTGTATGAGGAACAGTCCTCAGGGTCTTTCCCCGGTTTTGCCAGGAGCACCATATATGCATCCATCATGGACGGCGGGAGAGCCCCCCCCTCCAGGCAGTGTTGAAACAGGGCACTCAGGCGCGGGGCCAACTGCTCCGAGAACTCCTTATAGAAGTCCGCAGGGAACCCATCCGGGCCCGGAGCCTTCTGCGGCGGGAAGGAGGCAATGGCCCCTTCCACCTCTAGGGGAGTGATCGGAGCGTCTAGCAAGGCACTATCTTCATCAGTCAGGGTAGGTAGAGCCAGGCCACGGAGAGTAGTCTCCATGACAGTATCGTCATAGTCGTGGACAGGGGCATATAAGGACTCAAAGTAATTCCTGAACTCCTCCAAAATATCCCGCGGATCAGTGAGCATTTCCCCCCTAGAACTCTTAATGCGTGGGATGTTAACAGGGGCCCTCTGATCCTCTACCAACCTAGCCAAGAATTTGCCATTTTTATCCCCTTGTGCAAAGGCAGCAGCCCTGAAACGGGAAGCCTCAGTATGGGCCAGATCAGACAGGTGGAGTGAGAGGAGACGCCTCGCCTCCAATAAGGAGGTATAAGTGGACTCGGATGGCGAAGCAGCATGATCCCGCGCCCTCTCCCTCTCCACCTCCTGCATAGACCGGAGCTCCCCATTATGATCTTTCCTGGCAGTTTTAATAGCGGAGATGCACTCCCCCCTGGCCACCGCCTTGAAGGCCTCCCAAACCACCGAAGGCTCGGCAGAGTCTACATTGCTCGCCCAGTACATCTGGACCGCCTGTACCAGGTGGGAGGTGACCTGATCCTGTTGAAGCCAGCCCGGAGACAGTCTCCAACCCCGCTCTCCAGCCCCCAACCGGAGGTGCACTGTCAAGAGAAGCGGGTTATGATCAGACACCCCCCCAGCCAAGTAATCAGCAGCAGTCACGAGGGACTGGAAACGAGCACTACCAAAAGCCAGGTCTATCCTGGCCGCCGAGCGGTGCGCAGTGGACAGGTGAGAGTACTCCCTACCATCCGGATGCTTCCAACGCCATATCTCAACCAGGCCCTGAGCAGCCGCCCAGGCAACCAGATCCACCGAGGCCTGTCGGGTGGGGTTGGAAGTATCCAATGCCCCATCCAAAATCGCATTAAAATCACCCATAAATAACATAGGCAGGGAGGCATGAGCCGAGAGCTTAGCAGGCAGGTCATACAGCATCTGAACATTAAAGGGAGGAGGTACATAAACAGCAACCAAAATAAATTTGAACGAATACAATTCCATTACCACAGCCACATATCGTCCCCCCTGGTCTGAGATCACCTGGTGGACGGAACATGGAATAGATTTACTGATAAGCACCGATACACCTCTGGCATACGTGGAGTATGTGGCATGAAACGCCTTTTGAATCCACGGTTTCTTCAAAGTGAGCACCAGATTACCATCCAGGTGAGTCTCTTGCAGGAGGAGGACATGCGGCTTCGCCTGTTTCAAACATTGAAATACACTGGCCCGTTTATATTTATTGTTCAGACCTCTCACATTCCATGAGAGGAAGCGTACTGCATCAGCCATGGGCATCAATAAAAAATGTCAGCAGGGATGCAGAAAAAGAAATGTTCCACCAAAAATAGCGTAGTGAGCTGAGAGCAGGTAGCAGCAAAAGGATCCAAGACCACTGAGGCTGAAACGTTAGAGGGTCAAGTTGCCAACAAAACAATCCCAATGCCCTTATACCGGCAACAACAAAAAAAAAACAAAAACTAGTAACCATCCAGCCGGTATGAGGCTTAAGCCCAGAACTCCCCAACATCTGGAACTGTGGACGAGTGTCAAATGCGATCAAAGTCCGGCAGTCTCTTAGGTGATGACAATAGAAAAGACTCCAGAGGAGCCCCCGGAACCAACAGGGCAGCCAAGGGGCATTGCAGGAAACAGAAGGGGAAGGGTATCGCACCAGAGAGATGGCACAGGCCCACTATGCGGCCAGTATAGAACCACATGCACGATCCAGGAGGGGGAATAAACAGGCAGAGGAAGCGGCACTTCAGCGCAGACCATCCAGCCAGTCAGAAACCTCCTGCGGCGTTTCATAAAATTTAACTGCGCCATTGTATTGGATCCTGAGCCGACTGGGATACATCATGCTGTACTTAATCTCCTTATCCCTGAGTCGTTTGCGCACCTCCGTGAACGAACGACGTTTCCTCTGGGTTTCCGCAGAGAAGTCAGGGAAAAGCATAATCCGGGTATTTTCAAAGTGCAAATCCTGGTGTTTCCTGGCCTCCGATAGCAGCATGTCCCGATCCCTATAATTCAGGAACTTAACCAGAAAAGGCCTCGGCGGAGCTCCAGGCGGTCGGGCACCCATCGGAACCCGGTGGGCTCGCTCAACCACATAGGTAGGCGGGAGATCCGAAAGGGACAGGAGCTGTTTAAAGAACTGTTCAGCAAAGATGGCCGGCCTAGTCCCCTCTGCCCCTTCAGGGAGTCCCACCACCCGGACATTATTGCGGCGCTGGCGGTCCTCTGCGTCATCAGCTCTATGTTGCAGGGATTTGACCAGGTGCTGTAGGTCCGCCAACTGTGAGGCATGGGAGTGGGTACTATCTTCCACCTCGGAAATGCGCTCCTCCGCTGTAGTAATGCGGCCCCTCATTTTGTCCAGGTCATGCCTGATTAATGTGCACTCGGAGGCAAGGTGGTCTATCTTGACCATGAGCGCCGCCTTGCTACTGTCAATTGCAGCCAGGATGGGGGCCGTGATGGCTCGTTGGTCCTGCTCCTGCAGCGGTGTAGAGGGCAAGGGGACAGGTACCTGTACAGCCGGAGAAGAAATCGCTCCCTGCTGCGCCGCATCCATGTTCGCGCCCGCTCCAGAAGCACGCTGAGGGACGGATGACAAATCCAAGATGGCGGAGGCGGAGCCTCGGCCCGGGCCGCGAGTGGAGCGAGTCTGCCTCTGACCGGATTGTTGCCCGCGCTGCGGTTTCGAAGCCGAAGTGGGCATCCCCGAAGTGCAGCTGGACTTCCCCACGATAGATGACCCGCAGGTAGGCAGGAGGATAGCCCCAAACAGGGTAATTAGCAGGATACTGCGGGAGCTCCTCAGAAGCACGACTTGCCTCGATCACATCCGGCCACGCCCCTCGGGAAGGGTCTATTTTTAATACACCTTTCCGTAGATAGCGCGTGACTTATTTGATAACATATAATTCTTTCTTTTAATTTTGATCATGGCTTACAGCTAGTGAAAACCCAATATTCAGTACCTCAGAAAATTCGAATACATTGCTGGCTTACTGAAAAGTATGCCCATATATAGTATAGTATGCACTCAGTACTTGGTTGGGGCTCCTTTTGCATGAATTTCTGCATCAGTTCGTCGTGGCATGGAAACGATCAGCCTGTGGCACTGCTGAGGTGTTATGGAAGCCCAGGTTTCTTTGATAGCGGCCTTCAGCTCGTCTGCATTGTTGGGTCTGGTGTCTCTCATCTCCCTCTTGACAATACCCCACAGATTCTCTGTGAGGTTTAGGTCAGGTGAGTTTGCTGGCCAATCAAGCACAGTGATACCATGATCATTAAACCAGGTATTGGTTCTTTTGGCAGTGTGGGCAGGTGCCAAGTCCTGCAGGAAAATTAAATCAGCATCTCCATAAAGCTGGTCAGTAGAGGAAAGCATGAAGTGCTCTGGAATTTCCTGGTAGAGGGCTACTCTGACTTTGGACTTGATAAAACACAGTGGACCAACACCAGCAGATGACATGGCTCCCCAAATCATCATGGACTGTGAAAAATGTTGCATTTCATTTAGAAATCAGGGTCCCAGAGTCTGGAGGAAGAGTGGAGAGGCACAGAATCCAAGTTGCATAAGATCCAGTGTGAAGTTTCCACAGTCACTGGTGACAGGGAGTATAAGGATTAGTGAATTTTATTTGGTTCAGGTACAAGTCATAGAGCGGATAAGAGTGTCTCGTAGAGGTGGGGATGCTTTCCGTCTTCTATGTAAAAGAGACGTTTTCTGGATATTCAAGCGTCAAACTAGGCTACCCAGGGGGTTAAATTATGAATGGGATGTCACGCATTATTATGAGTAGCGATGTGATTGCCCTTTATATATTCATTTTCTATAGTGCTCACCAATATGTACTACTTACTGGGATTGGGACAATGTGGGCTATGTGAGACTTTGAGTGAGACACCGGCAGGTATGCCCAGCGTCTCCATCCCTGTATCGGAAAAAAATATTTGAAAAGGAATAAAAGAGGTGCATGGAAGCCAGCCAGCCCCCAGTCTGATCTACTTACCCTCCAGTCTGCCACCAACCAAGTAGACCTGTCTCAATATAAATAAAGAACAGGGGTTTAGTTGACACGCATTTGCAAACGCATGTGGAAGCTGCAGAGCCACGACACGGCACCCTGTTTTATCTGCAGTCCCTAACACTTTTAAATTTGAGTGTCTCCACTCTGGGAGCACATGGCTGCTAATGGGTGGATAGGAGGCAGGTGGGAGGGAGCAGCCCAAACCTCCCCCAACCCACCTCTATCCACGACTGGTATAGTATCTCAATGCTCTAATAGCAATGTTCTTAAGATGGTACAAACTGAAAACGACCAGCTGAGAAGCATACTGGGATTGTGTTTCCTTTATTAGTCCCTCCCAATTGGGTGTATGGATATATCTATATTTTTTGATGGGGTTTTTTGTTTTTGTATACAGGGGGGTTGCTCATGTATGGGTGCTCCCAGGGGGTTTATTGTTAGTCCTGTTTGTTCCTGGTTGTCCATGGTATTATCAAGAGTTCGCTTGCGGCCAATACTTTTCTTGCACTAGTATAAGGATTAGGATGGGGATTTTTGCAGGCATGGTGGCTAGAGTAGGAAGGGGAAAGTGCCGGAAAAGTACTGAGATCCAAAGGGAATCAAGTTGGAATAGAAATGTGTACAGACATGGTGTTGATAGGGAGGGAGTATGAAGGGAAGAATGGGGAATGCAGGAATCTCAGGGTGCTCGTATGGAGCAGAGTGTGGTTACTAGTGCCGGTCATCCTTCCGGCGACCTGGCAAGCGCCAGCGGCCTAGTACACCCTGGACCTAGCACAACCAGCACTGCAGTATTACTTGGTGACGTGGCGAGTCCCATAAGTGCAGTTGAAGCTGGTGCGGTGGCAAGCACGAGTAGTGGCCCGCAGCCACCGCGTATTCGAAGACAGGTCCGTAGAGCCCATAGTGCCCTCCCTGATGTGCTGGCATATCCCAATTGGCAACCCACTGATTCTACAGTGCCAGTACTTCCCCCATTCACTGCCCAACCTGGAATCCACGTGGAGACAGCTGGTTTTACGCCCCTGAACTTTTTTGTGCTGTTCTTCACGGAAGATCTTTACAGATCTATTGTGGATCAATCAAATTTATATGCACAACAATTCATCGCCACCAACCCAAATTCGCCCCATGCCAGACCATTCAGCTGGAAACCTATAACAGTTTCCGATTTTAAAATCTTTCTGGGCCTTTCCCTCCACATGGGCATAACTAAACAGAGTGAATTGCGGCTATATTGGTCCACTAGCCCAGTTCGCCATATGTGCATGTACTCTGCCTCAATGTCCAGGGCGAGATATGCGCAAATTCTGCGATTTATGCATTTCAGCGACAATGAAATCTGTCTTCCTCGGGGAAACCCTGAATATGATCGGCTCCACAAAATTCAGCCCCTCACAGACCACTTCAATCAGCGGTTTGCAGCCTTGTTTACCCCCTAACAAGTTGTCTGCGTTGACGAGTCCCTGATTAAATTTACTGGCCGCCTTGCTATGAAACAGTACCTCCCCAGCAAGCGTGCCAAGTACGGAGTCAAGCTGTATAAACTGTGTGACAGGGCCACAGGTTATACAGTTAGTTTCCGGGTCTATGAGGGAAAAGATAGCTGTGTGGAGCCCCCCAACTGCCCAGACTACATAGGGAGCAGTGGCAAGATT
Source organism: Pelophylax lessonae (assembly GCF_965119305.1). NCBI lineage: Eukaryota > Metazoa > Chordata > Amphibia > Anura > Ranidae > Pelophylax > Pelophylax lessonae. The sequence goes on from NC_138768.1 coordinate 715,311,493, forward strand.
GTTTGGGACTTGGTGTCACCCTTATCTGGAAAGGGGTACCATTTGTACGTGGACAACTTTTACACAAGGGTGCCACTATTTAGTCATCTTTCTGAATTACAAATTGGCGCATGTAGCACCGTGCGACCTAATCGCCGGGGCTTCCCCCAATGGCTTGTAAATTCCCGTCTTAGTCGGGGGGCGAGAGCCTGCTTGAAAACGGACAAATTGCTTGCAGTGAAGTGGAGGGATACACGGGATGTTTATGTTCTGTCCTCCCTTCACGCAGACACGACGATCCAAATTCCTACGGCAACTGGCGTTATGGAGAAACCCCTGTGTCCACGAATATAACCTTAATATGGGAGGGGTGGACCTTAACGACCAGCTTTTGGCGCCGTATTTAGTTGCCCGTAAAGCCAGACGCTGGTACAAAAAAGTGTCTGTTTACCAATTGGCTATGCTGAACGCCTTTGTCCTATACAGGGCGTCAGGACGAACTGGATCCTTCCGGGAATTCCAGGAAGCGATCATCCTTGCCTACCTGTACCCAGGATGCATGCCTGCCCAACTTCCCCTTCCAGATGCAGTGAGCCGGCTGCATGAGAGACATTTTCCATATGTCCTCCCGAGTACCCCTACCCAAAGACGACCCCAAAGAAGATGTCGTGTCTGTAGCAGGCGCGGATGTAGGCGTGACACCCGCTATTATTGTCCCAAATGTCCTGACCAACCTGGTCTCTGCATCGGGGAATGTTTCGAGCGCTACCATACACTAGTGGAGTTTTAGTGTAGGGTACAGCACGACACAGTGTAGGGCACACAAACACAGGGTCTCGAAAGATTTTGGATGCCTATCGACATTTTGAGAGACCCAAGCTGGAAAATCGCAGTCGCAAATCGAGAAACAACAGTTAGAAAGGAAAATAAAAGGATCCAAAAACAGTTGTTGTGTCAGTAATTTTATATGTTCTTCTACTCTTCCTACTGTACTTTCACTGTACTTTGTTTGTTTTTCATTCTTTTGTGACCTGTTTCTCTTGCAGGTACTCATCGGCTGCCACGGCATTGATTTTATATATTCTGACACAAACAGCGTTTGCGCTCAGCATATATGGATACCTTTGCTGGCAGCAGCTGTGGTGATTTTCTGATTTCAGCACTGCAGTTAAAATCTTATTTTGGTATACATGGAATAGTGTCGTGTATACCCATCATTAAATTAAGTGGGTGGATGTTTGGGCGGTTAATGGTGGGTAATACTACACATTATTCCTGTGCTGATTTCTGATAGGTTCTCTTTTTTTTCATTCAGCCCACAGGCTGCATGAAAAAAAAAAAACCTACACTATATGCCAAACAAGGACCAGCAATGTACTGGTACGTTGCTGGACTTTGAGTTGTTATACCAGTATGATGACTGCAGATTTAGGCATCATCTTGGTATTGTTTTTTACAGCCAGCGGTCAGCTTACATGTAAAAGCAATCCTAGCAGGTAATTGGCCGCTAGACTGCTTTTACATGCAGTGGGAGGGGACTCCCCCCCCCACCGCCGCCTTCTGCAGCCTTCCATGGTTTTTCTCAGGCTCTCCTGTCCCACCGGTTAACCCGAGAGTGCAGCCGGTGGTTCAATTATCTAACCATAGAGCTAATTGGAGATGAGAATGGCTCCAATCATCTCTATGGCCTAAGATACCGGAAGCTACAAGCATTTCATGACTTCTGTTTCGCCAGAAATAAACAGGGCCATTGGGAAATTGGGAAAGTATTTTATCACACCAATTTTGGTGTGGTCAGATGCGTTAAGGTCAGAGGAGAGATCTAGAGTCTAAAAGACCCCAATTTTTTTTAAAAATAGTACCTGTCACTACAGATTGCTATCATAGGGGATATTTAAATTCACTGTGATAACAATAAAAATGATTAAAAAAAAAAAAATTAAAGGAAAGGTGTCAAAATAACATAAAAAAGCAAAAAAAATAAAAGAATCAAGCCCCCCCCCTGTCCCCCCGTGCTTGCGCGCAAGCGTTGGTCTAGTGTCATATGTAAACCGCAATTGCAGCATGCATGTGAGGTATCGCCGCAAACGCCAGGTCGAGTTCAGTAATTCTTGCAGTAGACCTACTCTGTAAGTCTAAAGTGGTAACCTGTAAAGACTTTTAAAGACTTTTAAAAATGTACGTAATTTATTGCCGCTGCACAGGCGTGCGCAATTTTTAAAGCATGTCATGTTTGGTATCTATGTACTCGGCATAAGATCATCTTTAAAATTTTACCAAACAAATTAGAATTATATAGTGTATTTGTGCAATAAATTTTAAAAAAAAATTATTTTTTTCGCAGAAATTGCGTTTGGAAAATCTGTGCGCGAATACCGTGTGACAAAAAAATTTGCATCATCCACCATTTTATTTTATAGGGCCTCTGCTTTAAAGAAATATAGAATGTTTGGGGGTTCAAAGTAATTTTCTAGTAAAAAAATATATATATTTTTTCATGTAAACAAAAAGTCACAGAAAAGGCTTGGTTTTCAAGTGGTTAGAAGAGTGGGTGATGTGTGGATAAGATTGAGCATAAAATGCCGGGACCGTTCAAACACCCCCCAAATTACCCCTTTTTGAAAAGTAGACACCCAAAGCTATTTGCTGAGAGGCATGGTGAGTCCATGGAATATTTTATATTTTGCCACAAGTGTCGGGAAAATTAATATTTCTTTTTTTTTTTGTTGTTTTTTTTACACAAAGTTGTCACTAAATGATATATTGCTCACACATGCCTTGGGTATATGTGAAATGACACCCCAAAATACATTCTGCTGCTTCTCCTGAGTACAGGGATACCACATGTGTGAGACTTTTTGGGAGCCTAGCTGTGTACGCGACCCCTAAAACCAATCCCCATCTTCAGGTTTTCTAATGGCGTAAATTGCTGATTTTACCACTGCGCTACCTGTCACAGTTTCAGAGGCCCTGAAATTTCAAGATAGCACAAACCCCCCCCCCCCAAATGACCCCATTTTGCAAAGTAGACACTCCAAGCTATTGGCTGAGAAGCATGGCGAGTCCATGGAATAGTTTATATTTTGACATAAGTTTCAGGAAAATTATTTATTTATTTTTTTTATGTTTTTTTACACAAAGTTGTCAGTAAATGATATAATGCTCACACATGCCATGGGTATATGTGAAATGACACCCATAAATACATTCTGCTGCTTCTCCTGAGTACAGGGATACCCCATGTGTGAGACTTTTTGGCAGTCTAGCCACGTACAGGACCCGGAAAACCAATCCGCACCTTCTGGCTTTCTAAGGGCGTAAATTGTTGATCTCACTCCTTACTACCTATCACACTTTTGAAGTCCATGAAATGCCAAGATGGCACAACCCCCCCCCCCCCCCCCAAATAACCCCATTTTGCAAAGTAGACACTCCAATCTATTTGCTGAGAGGCATGGTGAGTATTTTGCAGCTCTCATTTTTTTGGAAAATGAAGAAAAAACAGGAAAATGCATTTTTTCCTCTTTTTTCAATTCCCAAAACTTTGTGACAAAAAATTAGATCTGCAAAACACTCAACATGCCTCTCTGCAAATAGCTTAGGGTGTCTACTTTCCAAAAAGTAGTCATTTGGGGGGGTTTGTGCTGTCTTGGCATTTCATGGCCTCCGAAACTGTGATAGGTAGTCAGGAGTGAAATCAACAATTTACGCCCTTGGAAAGCCTGAAAGTGGGGATTGGTTTTCGGGGTCCTGTACTCGGCTAGACTGCAAAAAAGTCTCACACATGGGGTATCCCTGTACTCAGGAGAAGCAGCAGAATGTATTTTGGGGTGTAATTTCACATATACCCATGGCATGTGTGAGCAATATATCATTTACTGACAACTTTGTGTAAAAAAAAAAAATATATATATATATATATATATTTCCCGGAACTTGTGGCAAACTATAAAATATTCCATGGACTCACCATGCCTCTCAGCAAATAGCTTGGGGTGTCTACTTTACAAAATGGGGTCATTTGAGGGGGTTTTGTGCTATCTTGGAATTTTAGGGCCTCTGAAACTGTGACAGGTAGTGCAGAGGTGACATGCACAATTTACGCCATTAGAAAACCTGAGAGTGTTGATTGGTTTTCGCGGTCCTGTACACAGCTAGGCTCCCAAAAAGTCTCACACATGGGGTATCCCTGTACTCAGGGGAAGCAGTAGAATGTATTTTGGGGTGTCATTCCACATATACCCATGGCATGTGTGAGAAATATATCATTTACTGACAACTTTGTGTAAAAAAAAATAAATAAATATATATATATATATATATTATATATTTCCCGGAATTTGTGGCAAAATATAAAATATTCCATGGACTCACCATGCCTCTCAGCAAATATCTTGGGGTGTCTACTTTTCCAAAATGGGGTCATTTGGGGGGCTTTTTGAAATGACCCCATTTTGACCCCAGGGCCTCCGAAACTGTGATGGGTAGTGAGGAGTAAAATCAAAAATTTACGCCATTAGAAAACCTGAAGATGGTGATTGATTTTTGGGGTCCCGTACACAGCTAGGCACCAAAAAAGTCTCACACATGGGGCATCCCCATACTCAAGAGAAGCGGCAGAATGTATTTTTGGGTGCCATTCCACATATACCTATGTCGTGTGTGAGAAATTTATCTTTTAGTGACAACGTTGTGTAAAATAAAAAAAATAAAATGTAATTTTCCCAAAACTTGTGGCAAAACATAAAATATTCCATGGACTCAGCATGCCTCTCAGCAAACAGCTTGGGTGTCTACTTTCCAAAATGGGGTAATTTGGGGGGGTTTTGTGGTATCTTGACATTTCAGGGCCTCCTAAACCGTTATAGGTAGTGAGAAAATGCAATGAAAAATGTACGCCCTTTAAAATTCTGATGGTGGTGATTTGTTTTCGGGCTCCTGTACACTCCTAGGCTCCCAAAAAGTCTCATATATGTGGTATCCCTGTACTCAGGAGAAGCAGCAAAATATATTTTGGGGTGTAATTACACATATACCCATGGCATGTGTGAGCAATATATAATTTCAATGACAACTTTGTGTAAAAAAAAAAAAACAAAATGTCTTTTTTAGTCATTTTTCAAACACCTGTGACAAAAAAAATGAAATATTCAATGAGCTCAACATGCCTCTCAGAACATTCCTTAGGATGTCTACTTTCCAAAAAGTGGTAGTTTGGGGGGGGGGGGGTTGTACTGCCATGCCATTTTAGCACTTCATGAAATGAGATAGGCAGTCAGAAATTAAAGCTGCGTAAATTTCAGTATTTACACCATAGTTTGTAGACGCTATAACTTTTGCGCAAACCAATAAAAATACGCTCATTTAATTTTTTTTGTCAAAGACATGTAGCTAAATATATTTTGGCAAAAAAAATGACATAAATTGAGTATATTGGATATTTTTAAAAGACAAAGTTGAAAATGTAATTTTTTCGCAAAATCTTCGCTATTTTTTTATTAATATTGCAAAAAATAAAAAGCGCAGAGGTGATCAAATACCACCAAAAGAAAGCTCTATTTGTGGGAAAAAAAGGACGTACATTTCGTTTGGGTACAGCATTGCATGACCGCGCAATTGTCAGTTAAAATCATGAAGTGCCAAGTTGAAAAAAGGGGTCTGGTCAGGAAGGGGGTAAAATCTTCCAGGCCTTAAGTGGTTAAGTACCATTACATAAACACGCAATAGTAGTCTAAAGCCCCGTACACACGTACCGATCGTCGGCCGAGCGATCGGCCGTCTTTTTTATCCAGGGCTGTCGTGTCTGTTGAAAACTGCAAAAGACTGCACACGAATTTTGTCGGCCAACAACAGCCGACTGCAGAAGTGATGTCATGTGATGGTTAACTTTCCTTGTCTTTTTTTCTTTTCTGAGCATGCCCAGTCTTGCAAATCTGCTGTCTGTCGGCCGAAATCTGTACTGACTGGCGAACAATCGGCCGTTCTGGTATTGGCCAACAAAAATTTTAATGCCTGCACAACAGATTCTGTTCGGCCGAAAATGCACTGTCGGCTGTCGGAAGCATCATACTAACAAGCCTACAATCGGCCGATCGTTCGGCGGCTGAATATTTACGGCCGACAATCGGTACATGTGTACGGGGCTTTAGTTGTGTATGTGTATGCTCTACAACAAAGGAGATTGGGGACATGTCTTATCTTGCTTACCTGGAATGAGTCACCTATTTAATGAGTCACCTAGTTAAAGGAGTTGTAAAGTTCAGGATTTTTATCTTAATGCATTCTATGCATTAAGATAAAAAACCTTCTGTGTGTAGCAGCTCCCCTCAGCCCCCCTAATACTTGCCTGAACCCGATCTCTGTCCAGCAAATTCCACGAGTCCCTCGACCGTCTGAAACTCTCCCTCCAAAACAAACCCTCGATGTTATCAGTATATACTGAAAGGAGGAAATATATTAAAACACCCGTGGAGAACTAGTAAAGGTGCCATCCAGGTGCATAATATAAAACTTTAAATACTGAACCTTTCAAAACGAACTGTAAATATATCATGCAGTATATGCAGGATACAACATAAAATTTAAAATTTAAAAATGTTTAATAATGCTAGTTTAAAAACCCTGGTAATAAAACCGATCACTATATGGGTTAAGAACATTTCAATGTGCTAAATCCTGATAAGTAAAAAAGTGAGAGACATCTGTCCGAAGATGATGTGTCTCCAAATAGACAACATAAACATGTAATAGTAAACCATTAAAGTACAAATAAAGATATAAAATAATTACATGTATACTGTGAAGGTGAAAAAGGGGAGGAGCCTAGATCCATAGAACATGCATCCAAAAGTATATAAAATCACCAGTAAAATAATAAAAAATATATAATCATTTTGTGAAGGTGAATGGGGGAGGAGCCTAGATACATAAACCATGTATCTAACAGCATATCGAATCACAAAAGTATGAAGAGGACAATATATGGCCGCAGGAGGTAAAGGGCAGATAAATATGTCATAATAAAGGGTAAAACTGAATGGATGTCAGCTAACTCCTCCCGAAGCTCTAAATAATCATCAGAGCCAACCAGTAAAGGTCAATTAAGGTGAACCTAGTAAAAGCTATGTATAACCATAGATGTATGTAAAAAAATGGAGGTCATGGACAGCAGATAATACTCTCAATAAAATTAGGAGATGGTGGAGCCAAATATCACAAGCTATCAGAAACCAATAAAAACATCAAAAGACACGATGAAAGACCCGATAAATCAAGATAGACCTAATAAAAGCCAGATAAACTTAATAAAAGCCAAGTATCACCATAAATATATCAGAATGACGAAGCGATGAACAGCAGGTTTTAGTCTCAATAATTTGGAAGGGGGTGGAGCCAAATATAAATCGCAGAACATATATCGGAATGCAAAGCGATGAAAGGCAGGTTATAATCTCAATAAAATAGGAAGGGGGTGGAGCCAAATATAAATCGCAGAAACAAGCTATCAAAAACCAGTAAAAACTCTAAAAAGCATATTAAAAGGACCCAACCAATGAAAATATATATAGAAAATATTAATAATCAGAGATAAAACAGTTTAAGTCAAATTCTATGTTCAATCCTGATGACGTCAGTGTCTGTAACTCAAATATCCAACGGGATTCTGCCTGACTTAATGTTTTCACTTTATTACTTCCTCTCCAATGGGGTTTATATTTTTCAATCCCCCAAAATTGGAGGGATGAGGGGTCTTTGTGATGCACTTCGGCATAGTGTTTAGACACACTATGTTTAGGGTATCCTTTTTGGATGTTTTGAACATGCTCACGTAATCTCTTCCAAAGTGGTCTTTTAGTCCTGCCCACATATTGAATGTGGCACGGACATTCTAAAACATACAACTCCCTCTGTTTTACATGTTATGAATTCATTTAATTTATAGCTTCTTCCTGTTTTTGCTGATAAAAAATCTTCTCTCTTCTTTTTATTAAAATTGGTCCTTTTACATGAATAAAAATGTTTACACGGATAAAAACCTTTTAGTTGAAAGCAACTGACTTCATTTTTCTTGGGTGGATCTATAATGTTTTTAGCAATCCTATTTCTCAATATTGGTGCTTTTCTATATGTGAAATTATAGTAAAAATTCCGCCAGAATCTTGTCTGCTAAAAGAATTTTGCAATATTTCTTTATTATCATTTCCACTTTTTTATGTTGTATAATATAATTTAAAATCAAAGCGGAATTTTGATAAGGAGAATCATGTTCTTCCTTTGTGTCTTTCAACAACAATAATTCTCTGTTATTTTACCTACTTCTTTTATTTTTTCATCAATGAATGAATCTTCGTATCCTTTTTCCAAGAAATTATTTTTTAAGATTTCAGCTTGTTCTTGATAGTCATTCATATCTGAGCAGTTACGCCGAATCCTCATTAGTTGACCCTTTGGGATATTAATCAACCAGGGTCTATAGTGGCAACTGCTCATTGGTAGGTAACTATTCTTATCAACTGGCTTGAAGAAAGTCTTCATTTTTAAAGATTCACCATCTCGCCAAATTTCTAAATCCAGAAATGTAATACATTTTTCACTCAGATTCCAAGATAAAGCTATATTTTTATCATTATGTGACAATATTTCTATATAATCCAACAGAGTTTCTTTGCTCCCAGCCCATAGAATTATGATGTCATCAATAAATCTTTTGTACATCAATAATTGTTCTGGTTTATTCTTATAAATACTTTCTTCTTCCCATTTAGCCATATATAAATTGGCAACGCTGGGCGCATATTTCGTGCCCATAGCTACACCTTGTAGTTGCTTGTAGTACTCAGATTTAAACCAAAAATAATTATGTTCAAGGCTGTATCTCAGGCATTTCAATAAAAACCTCCTTTGTTTTGATTTCACATTACTTCATAGTATATGATGGCTAGAGGTACAGTAGGCGTTCACAGTATACAGAAGTTGGTGGCGGGCTGTATAGGCTGCACACATGAGCTCACATGGGTTGAACTGACAGTAAAGAACATAGTATATGTGGCAGGAAGATGGTGCCGTGAGGAGGTTCGCTGAGGAGCTCCGTGCTCTCTGCAACGGCGTCTGCCCGTAATTAGCGGTTGTCCGGTATATCCCTCCCCGGAAACCTCGCGAGACCAGCGGCTCACCTCGGAGCTCACACACCGCCTCTTAGCGCGGGGACATCCGAAGCCGGACGGCGTGCAACTCCGCAAGCGGGGGTACGAGTGGCGGCGGAGATACACTACTGAAGCCACGAGGGTACCCCCGCGCTAGATCGGATCTTGACTCCGTGACTAGAGCGGCGAGCGGAGGTGGTGGGAGCCTCACAGAGGATTGAGAGTCTCCTAACCTCCAGCATGCCGAAGGAGCCTCTAGCTGTAGAGGAATGAATGGTGGTGGATTTCCCTCAGAGGCGTAAGTAGAGGAGGATACCTGAACAGTGCTCGTGACTAGGGATGATCGAACGGTTCGGGTCGACCATCGGTTCGACCCGAACATTGGATGTTCGATATTCGGCCGAATACCGAACTTTTTGCGGCAAAAGTTCGGTATTCGGCCACCAGAACCGCCCAAAATGCACTGGGACAGGAACTGGGCTTTAAAAGCCCGTGATTGGCCCAGAAACGTCTGCAAAAGCCAATGAGGGGGCAGGAGTCTCCTAGGAACGTGATTGGAGTGACTACGGGGACCAGAGGCCAATCAGGAGTGAATACGCCCCACACTATATAAGATGGCCCCGCCTAACCCCTAGCACAGTTATCCAGAGCCTGTTGAAGAGAGTTGAAGCAGTTCTGTCTGACTCCTGCTTGCTACACTACATTTCCTATATATCGAGTGGTTCTAAAGCTCCATATAGCAGAATTGTATTTAGCTTACAGCCAGTGTAGTTAGATACAGCGATTGTGCTGGTTCTTAGAGTTACAAAAAAAAAAAAAAAAAAACTTAAGGGACAGTGTCAGTCTTCTGCTGTATGGAGCTTTCTATTTAGTGGAAAGGGATATCTAGTGTAGTTAGGGAACTTTGTACTACATTAGTTAGATTTGAAAATTTAGTTTCTGTAGGGAAAGTGTGAGGGTTCTGTTTAGTGAGCACGTGGCACAGTGCTGCTCTATCACAGCAGGTATACGTGCTTGCTAGGCAGCAAAATACAGTGACAACTTAACGCCTGTTGTTCAAAGCGTTAGGTGCACTGTACAAAAGCCTTTGCAACTGTGCGTGACACGCAACTGCTGTGCTGTATCCAGCGACAACTGTGGGTCGCATAGCAGTGTGCGTTTTTCACCGCACACAGTTGCCAACGCATCAGTGACAACCTAACGCCTGTTGTTCAAAGCGTTAGGTCCACTGTGCAAAAGGCTTTGCTACTGTGCGTGACACATCTGCTGTGCTGTATCCAGCGACAACTGTGGGTCGCATAGCAGTGTGCGTTTTTCACCGCACACAGTTGCCAACGCATCAGTGACAACTTAACGCCTGTTGTTCAAAGCGTTAGGTCCACTGTGCAAAAGGCTTTGCTACTGTGCGTGACACATCTGCTGTGCTGTATCCAGCGACAACTGTGGGTCGCATAGCAGTGTGCGTTTTTCACCGCACACAGTTGCCAACGCATCAGTGACAACCTAACGCCTGTTGTTCAAAGCGTTAGGTCCACTGTGCAAAAGGCTTTGCTACTGTGCGTGACACATCTGCTGTGCTGTATCCAGCGACAACTGTGGGTCGCATAGCAGTGTGCGTTTTTCACCGCACACAGTTGCCAACGCATCAGTGACAACTTAACGCCTGTTGTTCAAAGCGTTAGGTGCACTGTACAAAAGCCTTTGCAACTGTGCGTGACACGCAACTGCTGTGCTGTATCCAGCGACAACTGTGGGTCGCATAGCAGTGTGCGTTTTTCACCGCACACAGTTGCCAACGCATCAGTGACAACCTAACGCCTGTTGTTCAAAGCGTTAGGTCCACTGTGCAAAAGGCTTTGCTACTGTGCGTGACACATCTGCTGTGCTGTATCCAGCGACAACTGTGGGTCGCATAGCAGTGTGCGTTTTTCACCGCACACAGTTACCAACGCATCAGTGAGAAATATGCCTGGTAGACCAAGAAAAGGCATACGTGGCCCTGCTGCGGAAAGGGGCACAGCTTCTAAGGTGTCTAGAGGCAGGGGTGGACGTGGTGGTCAGTCCTCAGCCAGGCCACCATTTGGATTGTTCTCCGGCAGTGGCCAAGCTATACGTCCACAGTATGTACAGGAGGTGGTGGACTATATGAACAAACCCTCATCATCGGCATCATCTGCAACTACAGTGACCCAGGCAGAGAAAAGTGGTCAGTCTTCTGCAGTTGTCAGAACAAATACAGATGAGTCCATGTCCACCTCATGTCCTCCCTTAGACCCAATTTCAGACATGGCAGAGGAGTCAGCTGAGCTGTTTGACCACAGTGTCGGCCATCTACTCCAGCCTGATGCTCAGTCCTTTATGGAGTCTGATGTTGGGTCTGAGTTTGAGGAGGAGGCAGAGCAAACAAGAGGGGAGAGCAGACGGCCCGCTCCATCTAAGGCCGCACCTGTTGTCTCCCAGGCCAGGCCTGATGCTCAGTCTTTGATAGAATCAGATGTTGGGTCTGAGGTTGAGGAGGAGGCAGAGCAAACAAGAGGGGAGAGCAGACGGCCCGCTCCATCTAAGGCCGCACCTGTTGTCTCCCAGGCCAGGCCTGATGCTCAGTCTTTGATGGAGTCAGATGTTGGGTCTGAGGTTGAGGAGGAGGCAGAGCAAGCAAGAGGGGAGAGCAGACGGCCTACTCCATCTAAGGCCGCACCTGTTGTCTCCCGGGCCACTATACACACCTCATCTTGCTGGGCCTTTTTTGAGACATCCCATGCAGATAAAACAGTTGCGATCTGCAAGATTTGTAAGAAGGGTATAAAACGTGGCAAAAATGTCAACCACCTGGGTACAAGCTGCCTAAACAGGCATTTGACAACCCACCACTCGGCCCGTTGGCAGGAGCATTTAAAGAACCCACAAAAGGGCCAAAGATTGGTCAGTCGGCCTCCTAGTTCTCCTCGCGCTCCTCCTCATGCTCCATCTGCTCCACCTGCTCCACCTGCACATCAGTCTGTTCCTGGCCCTGCTATAGTCACTCGTCACCTGTTGGCAGCCTCCACTGGCAGGGATGATGATATAGCAGGCAGTGTCGCATCTACCTCCAGCACACCACCAGCTGTATCATCTAGACGCCAAATTTCGATTCCACACATGCTGGAACGAAAAAAAATGTATACTCCCCGCCACCCACATGCCCAGCGTCTAAACAGTAGTTTGGCTAAACTACTGGCTCTGCAACTATTACCATTTAACCTGGTAGAGTCTGCTCCCTTCCGTGACTTCGCAAAATGTGCAGTTCCACAGTGGCAGGTGCCAAGTCGGCATTACTTTTCCCGTAAGGCCCTGCCATCCCTATACCAACATGTGGAAGGCAATGTAGTGTCGTCCCTGGCCAAGTCAGTCAGCCGTAAGATACACTTGACGGCTGACACTTGGTCAAGCAAACATGGGCAGGGACGGTACATTTCTGTCACTGCTCACTGGGTGACACTGCTTGCCAGTGGAAGGGATTGTAGCCAGGGCTCGGTGCTGCAGCCAGTGTTGCCCCCACGTCTGCAAACAGCTTCTGGTGTCGCTGATCCGGGTAGATCGATCACTTCTACCCCCTCCTGCTCCTCCTCCTCTACCTCCTCCATGCCCTCCTCTGCAGAATGGTCCTTTGAATATGATGAGATACCACGTAAACGTTCAAAGGGCTATTCTATGTCTCAGGCCAAAAGGTGTCACGCAGTGCTGCAGCTTGTGTGTCTAGGGGACAGGCAGCACACTGCCCCTCAGATTCTTGGGGCTCTGCAGGCACAGGCCCAGAGGTGGTTGACACCACGCCAGCTGCAGCCAGGGATGGTGGTTACTGATAATGGGTCAAACCTCCTGGCCGCCCTTCGTCAGGGAAAGTTAACCCATGTGCCATGCCTGGCGCATGTCCTGAATCTCGTGGTACAGCGGTTTTTGAACTCGTACCCAGGAATGCAGGATGTGCTAAGGATGGCAAGAAGGGTGTGCAGTCACTTCAGGCGGTCGTACAGTGCCACTGCACGTTTGGCCGAAGTGCAGCGCGAGTTTCACCTGCCGGTACACCGCCTCATCTGTGACATGCCCACCCGCTGGAACTCCACCTTGGCTATGCTGCAGCGCCTGTACACGCAGCAGAGGGCCCTCAATGAATACCTATGCGAGTACGGCACCAGCACTGGCTCTGCGCGCCTGGGCTTCTTTTCACCACGGCAGTGGCTTTTGATTAAGGATGCATGCGCTGTCCTCTCGCCATTTGAGGAGGCCACAAGGATGGTCAGCCGGGACAGCGCATGCATCAGTGACACCGGTACTGTTTTTGTTGGAGCACACTCTGCGTGGCATTATGGACAGGGCACTGGAGGCAGAGCAGCAGGAGGAAGAGGAGGACTTCCTTGCCTCTCAAGGCCCCCTTTATCCTGAGAATCCTGACCCCATTATGCCTAGCTCCCAGAGGCCCGAGCAGGATCCAGGGGTGGAAGAGGAGGAGGAGGACGATTCTGCGGGAACTTTTGCAGGGTTTGAGGAGGAGGAGGAGGAAGACATGCGGCAATCTGCAAGGCCTAGTTTGACTCCCTCGGGACACTTTGGAGTAGTACGTGGCTGGGAGGAGGAGGAGCCCGTTGAAGATAATGTCGTTATGAGTGACCCCGAGGAGTCAGCTTCTCAGGCCTTCGCTAATTTGCGACGCATGGGAAACATCATGCTCCAGAGCCTGCGAAAGGACCCCAGAATCAAGGCCATTAAAGAGACTAACCACTATTGGTTGGCCACCCTACTTGACCCCCGGTACAAGTGTAAAGTCTCGGAGCTTTTCCCATCCACCCATAGAGTCCACAGGATCAAATCCCTTGAGGACAGTCTCAAGAGGAATCTGGTGAACATGTTCCCCGACTCCCGTAGGGTGCAGGGGCGGGGACAACCTACCATGGATTCTACTGGTGGTCACGAGAGGAGCGTTGGAGAAGGCGTGCGGTTGACGGATGCCTTTCGGTCTTTTTTTAGTCCTCACCGCCCAGGCCTCTCAGCTGCCACATCGCATCGACACCGTCTGCATCACATGGTGGACGATTACGTGAGGGCACAAAGTGACACAGAGGGCTTTTCATGTGACGAATCCGATCCACTGGCATACTGGGTCTTAAGATTAGACCACTGGCCAGAACTGGCCCAGTATGCCATGGAGTTGTTGGCCTGCCCTGCTTCCAGTGTCCTATCGGAACGGGCATTCAGCGCAGCAGGAGGATTCGTCACAGACCATCGAACTAGACTCTCCACCGACTCAGTCGACCGTTTGACATTCATTAAGATGAATCAGTCGTGGATATCAAGCTTTGATGCACCTGATGCAGACCTTGTAGACTAGGCTATCGTTGTGATGTGGCAGTTGAGCCTCAGTTTAAGCCTGGACCATGGTGCCACCCTCAAACCCTCCTCTCATTCTCTTTACGTTCACAGAACCTCATTTTGGTTATGACAAAAACGACAATGTTTGCGCACCTGTTCCACAGGTGCACACCTTTACAATTTTTGGGCCTCCTTCAACACCAGCTCTTTGGGGTTAAGGTGGGGAGGCTATGCTAAAACAAAAACGACAATGTTTGCGCACCTGTTCCACAGGTGCACACCTTTACAATTTTTGGGCCTCCTTCAACACCAGCTCTTTGGGGTTAAGGTGGGGAGGCTATACTAAAACAAAAACGACAATGTTTGCGCACCTGTTCCACAGGTGCACACCTTTACAATTTTTGGGCCTCCTTCAACACCAGCTCTTTGGGGTTAAGGTGGGGAGGCTATGCTAAAACAAAAACGACAATGTTTGCGCACCTGTTCCACAGGTGCACACCTTTACAATTTTTGGGCCTCCTTCAACACCAGCTCTTTGGGGTTAAGGTGGGGAGGCTATGCTAAAACAAAAACGACAATGTTTGCGCACCTGTTCCACAGGTGCACACCTTTACAATTTTTGGGCCTCCTTCAACACCAGCTCTTTGGGGTTAAGGTGGGGAGGCTATGCTAAAACAAAAACGACAATGTTTGCGCACCTGTTCCACAGGTGCACACCTTTACAATTTTTGGGCCTCCTTCAACACCAGCTCTTTGGGGTTAAGGTGGGGAGGCTATGCTAAAACAAAAACGACAATGTTTGCGCACCTGTTCCACAGGTGCACACCTTTACAATTTTTGGGCCTCCTTCAACACCAGCTCTTTGGGGTTAAGGTGGGGAGGCTATGCTAAAACAAAAACTACAATGTTTGCGCACCTGTTCCACAGGTGCACACCTTTACAATTTTTGGGCCTCCTTCAACGCCAGCTCTTTGGGGTTAAGGTGGGGAGGCTATGCTAAAACAAAAACTACAATGTTTGCGCACCTGTTCCACAGGTGCACACCTTTACAATTTTTGGGCCTCCTTCAACACCAGCTCTTTGGGGTTAAGGTGGGGAGGCTATGCTAAACAAAAACTACCATGTTTGCGAACCTGTTCCACAGGTGCACACCTTTACAATTTTTGGGCCTCCTTCAAAGCCAGCTCTTTGGGGTTATGGTGGGGAGGCTCCGCCAACACCAAAACTACCATGTTTGCGCACCTGTTCCACAGGTGCACACCTTCATAATTTTTATGCCTTCTTCAACACCAGCTCTTTGGGCTTACAGTGGTATGGCTCCGCCAACACCCAAACAACAATTTTTGCGCACCTGTCACACAGATGCATATCATTGTAATTTTTTTCCTTACAAAGGCAATTATTGCTTTCATTACCAGCACTTTCATAGGGATATGGTGTCAAGGCATCGTCCGCACCACCAAATGCCCAATTTTTAAGCATCCTTTACTTCTATTCAAAGTCAAGAGACAACAGTATTCATCCAAAACATCTCTAATCTTGTTCACTCTGCACTACATTGTGGCCCCTACCCCTAACCCTCAATGTATCCGTGCATATATGTTTGTTTCTTGTGAGATTTCAAGTTAAAGTGCACCAAACACCATTTTACATGAAATAAAGTGCAATTACATATATCTTTGGACTTCTTGAAACATTTGGTAATAAAAGCCCCATTGTGGAAATACACCCGTTAATTATATGCACATTTAAAGAGACAGCACCTTTTTCCAAAAAAACCTCTAATCTTGTTCCCAGTGCACTGCATTATGTCCCCATCATACACATTGGCTGAGCCGTTGATTAGGAGCAAAAGAAAGGTGCGGTTAAGCAAAAAAGTCATTTTTGAAGGTTTGGTATGCTGTAATTCTGGTTCTGGACATGCTACAGAGCTGAAACTTCACAGGTACACCTTTTAGACCCCCCAGACACTAAATCCAAAGAAATCTCTTTTTTTTTTTTTTTTTTTTAATTTTTTCAATAATTGGCTATCTATCAAAAACGACAATTTTTAAGAACTTTTTTTTGTGTGATTAATAGTCCCTGGGGCATGACCCAGAACCCTAGGCACTTTTTAGGGGCATTTATTGGGTTTTAGGGCTTAAAAATGGTGTTTTTTGATTACAGAAGTTCGGGTCCCATTGATTTCAATGGGGTTCTGAAATCCGAACCGAACTTTCGTGAAGTTCGGGTGTTCTGGTCGAACCGAACTTTTCAAAAGTTCGATCATCCCTACTCGTGACCAGCTCATGCAAGCTGGAGAAGTGCCCGGTGCGAGGAGCCAAGGTCTGTCGGTCCAGAGCGTGGATATCTCCACATATTTCCTCCGGGGGTCTCGGAGTCGAGGGGTGGAAGAACGCGCTAGTATGGCGCCAAAGCGACCGGCTGCAAACACCGAGGTGGCGGCAAAAAAGGACGCTAAATGCACAGGTAACAGCAAGGAAATCCAAGAACAACCTATAGGCGGAAAAAGGGATGAGATATCCACAGTATGTGATGTGTGGCCAACAGCACAGTCTCCATCACCTCAAGCCCTGCAAACGCAACCAGAGAGCTGGAAGGAGATCCTAGCCATGATGCCTACTAAGAAGGACTTGACGGAAATAGCTGCAAATATAGTAAGTTCTTTAACTACTGAAATAACCTCTTTAAAGGGACAGATTAATAAATTGGATGGCAGGATTGTGGTGGTGGAGAATGGACAAAGTCAGCTAGAGAAGAGAGTGGAACATATTGAGGCTGTTCAGAAATCAATGGCTAATAAATTTATCATGCTACAATTACAACAGGATGACGGGGAGAACAGACAACGGCGGAACAATATACGTCTCAGGGGTCTCCTTGAAGACAACCCAAGTACGGAATTAAGGGGCAAGCTCGGTGAAATATTCAATGGCCTACTGGAACGACCCCTTACAGAGGCCATTGAAAAAGACAGAGTCCATAGAGTGAGAGCTCCCCGTAGTGTGGGGGCGGATTTCCCCCGGGACGTATTAGCAAGGATTCATTTTTTGCTCAAAAAGAACAAATTATGTTGAAAGCGTGGGATAGGGGCCCCTTTGATTACGAAGGGTCAAAGATCAGGATCCTGCCAGACCTTTCTAAGAAGACACTAAGAATGCGTGCAGTGGTCAAGCCTTTGCTTGAAGAAATTCGGAAAGCAGGGGCAATTTACCATTGGGGACACCCATTCCACATAAGGATAAAGAAGGGGGACTCTATGTTTATTTTGAGATGGCCTGATCAATTGCAAGGACTTTTTTCTTTCTTAAAAATACAGCCAATTGAGGTAGCAGATTGGCTAGATGTACTAACAGCGTAGAATAGCTCTCGAGGAATTAAGTAGCATGAGGGAGAGGGTGGATATGCAGATGGGCCGAAGCTGGGATGTGTTGAATAATAGCGGGTCATGTTAATTCAAGTTGATGGGTAGACAGGTGTCAGCTATCTGTTAATTGTAATGGCCGTAATTACGGGGAGGGGGTTTTGCTGGGTCATACATACAAGGGGTTGGGGATAAGGGTTGGAGGGGGGGTGTCATAAGATGGGTTTGGAATTTATAAATTAATGGGTGTTGTGATATATGACAATGGGGTGAGTTGAGATATAATCTATTATTAAGCGCAGCATGATACCCATCCAGAACACCCCAAATCCAAACCCACCCGATACAGTTGTGTGAGAAGGGCGGACGCCCAGGGACGCACGGACCCTCGGAGGTCCGTTGTTATGATTTTTGTCCCTTGTTTTTTTTTTTTTTTTTTTTCTTCTTTTTGTCTTTGCTTTTTTTTTTTCCTCCTTTTTTTTTTTTTTTTGTGTGGATGTTGTGTTGTTTGTAAAGGTAGAAAGAAGTCCTCCTCACGGCGCACATCTTGATTGCCCGCCCAAATAGGACGCGTCTTGGTACGCAAGGTCAAGAGTAGACCAAAGTTAGTCAAACACACTGACACACCGGTAGTGGGGGGAGCGGAAGGCGGAGGGTAGCGGGGAAGGAGGATAGGGGGGGCCCACCCCACTTTTTTTTTTTTTTTTTTTGTTTTTGCTTTTTCCCGGTTTTCTCTTCTCTTGTCCCTTCCCTCTCTCTCTCCTTCTTCCCTCTCCCGCCCTAGTCCCCTCTGTACTATATAGTGGAGTTTTAGTGGGAGGGGAGTCGTGAGATTCCTGCCGGTTTAGTAAGACAGGAACATAAATAAGACAGGGAAGGACCAGGTAAGTAGGTGGAGGAATGCAAGGTACTAAAATTACGTCCCTAAATGTCAGGGGGCTTTCGACCCCCGAAAAAAGATCACGATTGCTGCTGGATATGAGACGCAGTCGAACACAGATTGCATTTATTCAAGAAACATACTTTAAATATGAAAAAATTCCGAGGTTACACAATAAGAACTTCCCATGGGCATACCATGCCCCATCCCCAATAGCAAAGTCAAAGGGAGTTAGCATTATTATAGCAAAAGAGGTTGCTTGGACCCATATCGACACGCGCTCAGATCCACAGGGAAGATATTTAATGTTAAAAGGCAAGATTGGGAATAAAATGATCACTTTGGTAAATACATACTTCCCTAACAGTAGCCAGCTGGCATTTTTACTACTTCTGACACCAATAATCCTTGAATTCCAAGAAGGTACGCTAATTATGGGTGGGGATTTCAATTACGCGGCCGAGCCTATGTTGGATACGTCAATGGGAACGTCACATTTACCATACGCTCGGTTGAAAAAACTCAGCAGGGAGTTGTCCCTGCTTAATTTAATTGACCCCTGGAGAATTATGCATCCAGAGGAGAAAGACTATACGTATTTCTCCCCAATACATAATAGATATTCTAGGATTGATCGGATTTTGATTTCACAGACAGAGCTATCCAGAGTAGTGTCGTCTCAGATTGGATCTTTCTCCATGTCGGATCACTCGCCTATTCATATCACAATAAATTTTGAAGCAGGCCCAAAAAGGCCACCGACATGGAGATTGAATGAACTCTTAGTACAATCAGTGGACACAAAAACGGAGATTCAGACACAATTAGAAAGGTATTTCCAGGAAAACACGAGTGAGCAAGCGACGCCATCGAGCATTTGGGAGGCACACAAGTGTGTCATCAGAGGAGTGATGATACGGTTGGGTACCAAACGCAAACGTGAAAAAGAGAGAGAGATTGCTGAGTTGTTGGCTCAGATAGAGATTTTGAGTTTAGTGCATAAAAAAACAGTAGCGAAGATACAACTGTCGCCCCTAACGAAGGCCAGGGAAAAACTCAATGAATTGCTATATGAGAAAGTTATGAGATCTTTAGTGGCACAAAAAAGACATTTCTATGAATATTCAGACAAACCGGGGGCGATGTTGGCCCGAGCCTTAAGGGGACCGCAGAAACGAACGGTAATCAACCATATACGTGTAAAGGGGGGACAAAAAATATCTGGAATAGCAGAAATTGCAGAGGAATTCAGCAGATTTTATCAAGGACTATATGACATCGCCTCCTCGGAGCCAGCCAGAGGGGGGGGGGGGGGGCTGGCTTAGATGAGGCGATCAAATATATCAAAAATTCGGACATGCGGGCATTGGACCCGGACCAGGCGAGCGTGATGGAGGAGAGGATTTCAGAGGAAGAGCTTAAGTTGGCCTTTTCGCAAACAAAACCACACAAAGCCCCTGGCCCAGACGGTTTTTCTTTTCTAAATTATAAGCAATTTTTTGAGATCCTAAAAGCTCCTCTATTAGCGCATTTGAATTATATTGGGGAGGGAGGAAGTATGCCAATAGATTCACTACGGGCGTACATCACCCTTATCCACAAAGAAGGGAAGGATGCAACGATATGTGGAAGCTACCGTCCAATCTCCTTGCTGAATTTGTATACCAAGTTATTCGCAAGGATGATTGCGAACCGGCTTCTTCCATACATACCGAGCCTAATCCATTATGATCAGGTGGGGTTTGTCCCTACAAGGGAGGCGAGGGACAACACCACCCGAGCAGTGGACCTAATATACAATGCGCAACGACGGAAAGTGCCAATGATGCTGTTGGCCGTAGACGCCGAGAAGGCTTTTGACAGGGTGGCCTGGAATTTTATCAGGGCCACCCTGATTCATATTGGCCTAGGAGAAAGAATGTTGACTTACATCATGGCATTGTATTCTAGGCCCTCGGCGGCGGTTAGGGTAAATGGGTGGAATTCTGACTTCTTTCAGATTAAAAACGGCACTCGCCAGGGATGCCCTCTGTCCCCATTGATTTTTATTCTTGCGCTAGAGCCCCTTTTATGGAATATACGTCAAAATGTGGAAATAGCGGGACCGAATGTGGCAAAGGGACAACACAAGGTGGCAGCGTATGCAGACGATCTGCTATTTTTTGTGACAGAACCCGAAAAAACACTCCCACAAATACTAGACGCTATCAGTAAATATGGAGAGGTATCCTTTTTTAAAATAAACATATCTAAATCATCGGCATTAAACGTCTCCATACCTGCAGGAAAATATAAGATCCTTTCCAGTGGAATAATCAATCAATAGAATACTTAGGAATACATATCACTTCAAATCCTTCGGATTTGTTTGAGGTAAATTTCTCCCCACTTCTGAAGACACTGAGGACTGATGTACAGAAATGGCAGACATTGGTATTGTCATGGTTCGGCCGATGTAGTGCTTTAAAAATGAATGTGTTGCCCCGACTTTTGTACGTTATACAAGCTGTGCCAATTACAATACCAATGGCTTTCTTTGTTCAGGTTAAAAGATTATTTCAAAATTTTATCTGGGCTAAAAAATCTCCCCGTATAGGGATGCAGATCTTAACCCTCCCGAAGGCAAAGGGAGGGGTGGGATTGCCTGACCTGTTACGGTACTATAGGGCAGCCCATCTTATGAGGGTGTATGATTGGCACTGTAACCAATCACACAAACAGTGGGCACACATGGAAAGAGAGATTATGAATTCTCCTACACCATTGGCCCCATGGACTCCCATTCTGAAAACAGATAAAATACTTTCCCACCCGACAATAGGGGCAACGCTACATATAGCAACAAAACTACAAAACCATCAAGCAGTAGCACCTTCGATCTCACCCTTGACGCCGTTGGTAGGAAATTCCTCTTTTATCCCTGGGAATACCAATGGGAAAATCATAGAGCTAGCCAAGGCAGGTAGAGCACGTCTGAGGGACGTATGGACTCAAAGTGACCCACCAACTACTGAAGAGATAATGACATGGCCCGAAGGGAAGTTGGACATTTTTAGTGCATTCCAAATCAGACACTATTGTAAACAGTTACAAAATAGGGGGTATATCCCAAGGTCATTAACACCATTTGAGTCTATATGTGAGGGTGGGGAGCGAATTCCGCATGTACTATCTTACATGTACTCGCTTTTAGGGGGTACACAGGACTTACACCGCCCGAGTTTTGTGCAGAAATGGGAGAAAGATCTTGCTGTCTCTCTCAATCAACAACAAGTAAACAAAATCCTGAGACTCGCTCATAAAGCATCAATTGCCAGCAGATATCAGGAGATTAGTTATAAAGTATTAACCAGATGGTATAGGGTGCCGAGGATCCTGCACAAAATGGATCGAAAACACTCGGACAAATGTTGGCGATGCGGAGAAGTGGGGGGGACTTTGTTACACATGTTTTGGTCATGCTCAGCAATTGGGGAGTTTTGGAACGAGGTGGCCCGAATAATTGAGAAATTAACAATAATTAAGGTAAGAGAAGATCCGGCATTGTGCCTACTACATTGTACGAGTAACTCTATTAAAAGATATAGAAATTCTATTTTGATACATTTATTGAACGCAGCGAAGGCTTGTATACCAGCTATGTGGGGACAGACACAGAGCCCAACAGTACGCTTGTGGCTCTCCAAAATAAGGGAGATTCAGAGGATGGAATCATTAACTGCAGCACGGTTAAGTATGGAAGAGCGACATAGGGTACGATGGCAACCCTGGACGCTGTTCACATGCTCAGAGGAATACTTACAGGCAGTAGGTTAGGGGGGCGGGCGCGGGGGGGGGGAGGGGGAGGTGGGCTGGAGAGGGCGGGTGAGAGGTCATTTTTATTTTAATTTTAACTTTCTTAATTTTTTTTTTTTTTCTTCTTTCCTCCTTTCTCCCGCGATCTTCTGTCTTGCTCTCTCTATACCTGGTGTGACAGTGGAGGAGGTAGCTCTGGGAGGTTTGACAATTAGGCGGGTTATCCGGAATATATGTTGTGTATGTCTTGTCTGGGATAGGGATTTTTCTCCCCCCATCCCTTTTTTTTTTTTCTTCTCCTCTCTTCCTCTCTCCCTCCGTCAAGGACGGGGGGAGAGGAAGGGGGAGGACTTTTTTCCTTGTGCCGAGGAGGAACGATTTCTTTGTCGGCGCTTGTGGTTTTTTTTTTTTTGGTAGTAGTTCACGGATGAGTTTGGATTTGTGCGGTCTGGTGACATGGGGGGTCAATTAATGTGTTTTGGTGTGTGGTCCCACGAACTGAGTGAAATGTTCACGGTATATGACATGGGGGGGAGTAGGGAAGGGTTCCACCTCCCCTCCTCTTATGTTTTTGTTGTTTTTGTTTTTGTGTTACATTATGTTCCTATTCACTGTTGGGAGAGTACAAACTTCCTTCTGCCTGTCGGGCCGAAGGTCAAAGTGCACTAATGGAAATTGAAGAAGGTATTTTGATCCCTTCTTTTTTTTTTTTTTTCTCTTGGGCAGAAGGCCAGAGTGCACTAAGGGAATCACATGGTGTGCATCCTCTAAAGGAAGGGGTTTTTTTTTTTTTTTCTTTTTTTTTTTTTTTATGTGTGTCTTGTTTATTTCTTGCTGGGATGGGGGGGAGGCTGGGCGAAGTGGTGATGTAAATGTTGTCGATGTATTGTAGATAAGTATGTAATGTATTTGAAAAACAATAAAATGTTGAGTTAAAAAAAAAAAAAAAAAAAAAAGAACATAGTATATGATGGCTAGAGGTACAGTAGGCGTTCACAGTATACACAAGTTGGTGGCGGGCTGTATAGGCCGCAAAAATGAGCTCACATGGGTTGAACTGACAGCAAAGAACGTAGTATATGATTGCTAGAGGTACAGTAGGCATTCACAGTATACACAAGTTGGTGGCGGGCTGTATAGGCCGCAAAAATGAGGTCACATGGGTTGAACTGACAGCAAAGAACGTAGTATATGATTGCTAGAGGTACAGTAGGCGTTCACAGTATACACAAGTTGGTGGCAGGCTGTTTAGGCCGCAAACATGAGCTCACATGGGTTGAACTGACAGTAAAGAACATAGTATATAATGGCTAGAGGTACAGTAGGCGTTCACAGTATACACAAGTTGGTGGCAGGCTGTTTAGGCCGCAAACATGAGCTCACATGGGTTGAACTGACAGCAAAGAACGTAGTATATGATCGCTAGAGGTACAGTAGGCATTCACAGTATACACAAGTTGGTGGCGGGCTGTTTAGGCCGCAAACATGAGCTCACATGGGTTGAACTGACAGCAAAGAACGTAGTATATGATGGCTAGAGGTACAGTAGGCGTTCACAGTATACACAAGTTGGTGGCGGTCTGTTTAAGCCGCAAACATGAGCTCACATGGGTTGAACTGACAGTAAAGAATGTAGTATATGATGGCTAGAGGTCCAGTAGGCGTTGACAGTATACACAAGTTGGTGGCGGGCTGTTTAGGCCGCAAACATGAGCTCACATGGGTTGAACTGACAGCAAAGAACGTAGTATATGATTGCTAGAGGTACAGTAGGCGTTCACAGTATACACAAGTTGGTAGCGGTCTGTTTAGGCCGCAAACATGAGCTCACATGGGTTGAACTGACAGTAAAGAACATAGTATATGATGGCTAGAGGTACAGTAGGCGTTCACAGTATACACAAATTGGTGGCGGGCTGTATAGGCCGCAAAAATGAGCTCACATGGGTTGAACTGACAGCAAAGAACGTAGTATATGATTGCTAGAGGTACAGTAGGCATTCACTGTATACACAAGTTGGTGGCGGGCTGTTTAGGCCGCACACATGAGCTCACATGGGTTGAACAGACAGTAAAGAACATAGTATATGATGGCTAGAGGTACAGTAGGCGTTCACAGTATACACACGTTGGTGGCGGGCTGTTTAGGCCACAAAAATGAGCTCACATGGGTTGAACTGACAGCAAAGAACGTAGTATATGATTGCTAGAGGTACAGTAGGCATTCACAGTATACACAAGTTGGTGGCGGGCTGTATAGGCCCCAAAAATGAGGTCACATGGGTTGAACTGACAGCAAAGAACGTAGTATATGATTGCTAGAGGTACAGTAGGCGTTCACAGTATACACAAGTTGGTGGCGGGCTGTTTAGGCCGCAAACATGAGCTCACATGGGTTGAACTGACAGCAAAGAACGTAGTATATGATGGCTAGAGGTACAGTAGGCGTTCACAGTATACACAAGTTGGTGGCGGTCTGTTTAGGCCGCAAACATGAGCTCACATGGGTTGAACTGACAGCAAAGAACGTAGTATATGATGGCTAGAGGTACAGTAGGCGTTGACAGTATACACAAGTTGGTGGCGGTCTGTTTAGGCCGCAAACATGAGCTCACATGGGTTGAACTGACAGCAAAGAACGTAGTATATGATTGCTAGAGGTACAGTAGACTTTCACAGTATACACACGTTGGTGGCGGGCTGTTTAGGCCGCAAACATGAGCTCACATGGGCTGAACTGACAGCAAAGAACGTAGTATATGATTGCTAGAGGTACAGTAGGCGTTCACAGTATACACAAGTTGGTGGTGGGCTGTTTAGGCCGCAAACATGAGCTCACATGAGTTGAACTGACAGCAAAGAACGTAGTATATGATTGCTAGAGGTACAGTAGGCGTTCACAGTATACACAAGTTGGTGGCGGGCTGTATAGGCCGCAAAAATTAGGTCACATGGGTTGAACTAACAGCAAAGAACGTAGTATATGATTGCTAGAGGTACAGCAGGCGTTCACAGTATACACAAGTTGGTGGCGGGCTGTTTAGGCCGCAAACATGAGCTCACATGGGTTGAACTGACAGTAAAGAACATAGTATATGATGGCTAGAGGTACAGTAGGCGTTCACAGTATACACAAGTTGGTGGCGGGCTGTTTAGGCCGCAAACATGAGCTCACATGGGTTGAACTGACAGCAAAGAACGTAGTATATGATGGCTAGAGGTACAGTAGGCGTTCACAGTATACACAAGTTGGTGGCGGTCTGTTTAGGCCACAAACATGAGCTCACATGGGTTGAACTGACAGCAAAGAATGTAGTACATGATGGCTAGAGGTACAGTAGGCGTTGACAGTATACCCAAGTTGGTGGCGGTCTGTTTAGGCCGCAAACATGAGCTCACATGGGTTGAACTGACAGCAAAGAACGTAGTATATGATGGCTAGAGGTACAGTAGGCGTTCACAGTATACACAAGTTGGTGGCGGTCTGTTTAGGCCGCAAACATGAGCTCACATGGGTTGAACTGACAGCAAAGAATGTAGTATATGATTGCTAGAGGTACAGTAGACTTTCACAGTATACACAAGTTGGTGGCGGGCTGTATAGGCTGCAAAAATTAGCTAACATGGGTTGAACTGACAGCAGAGAACATAGTATATGATTGCTAGAGGTACAGTAGGCGTTCACAGTATACACACGTTGGTGGCGGGCTGTTTAGGCCGCAAACATGAGCTCACATGGGCTGAACTGACAGCAAAGAACGTAGTATATGATTGCTAGAGGTACAGTAGGCGTTCACAGTATACACAAGTTGGTGGTGGGCTGTTTAGGCTGCAAAAATTAGCTAACATGGGTTGAACTGACAGCAAAGAACATAGTATATGATTGCTAGAGGTACAGTAGGCGTTCACAGTATACACACGTTGGTGGCGGGCTGTATAGGCCGCAAAAATGAGGTCACATGGGTTGAACTGACAGTAAAGAACATAGTATATGATGGCTAGAGGTACAGTAGGCGTTCACAGTATACACAAGTTGGTGGCGGGCTGTTTAGGCCGCAAACATGAGCTCACATGGGTTGAACTGACAGCAAAGAACGTAGTATATGATGGCTAGAGGTACAGTAGGCGTTCACAGTATACACAAGTTGGTGGCGGTCTGTTTAGGCCGCAAACATGAGCTCACATGGGTTGAACTGACAGCAAAGAATGTAGTACATGATGGCTAGAGGTACAGTAGGCATTGACAGTATACCCAAGTTGGTGGCGGTCTGTTTAGGCCGCAAACATGAGCTCACATGGGTTGAACTGACAGCAAAGAACGTAGTATATGATGCTAGAGGTATGTTGTGTAAATTGCATATTTAACAGTGACTCACTAAATGATACCTTTCTTTTGTAAAGATTTGGAAAGGAAGTTTGGCCAAGCCTACCCCCCCCCCTTCAAAGTCACTGTACAATGGATAAACAGCTCTTTTGTCCTCAGGACAAATGGTGTTGGTTTGGTGGGATGGTATATACCTTAATCACAAGTCTAAATGACTGCTCAAAGCTGCAAGAAGTCAGTCTCACACAGGAACATCCATGAAGCAAGAAGCTAAACCTGACTTCCCTGAGCCATGTGCATTGGAATGAGACTCCATGGCTGCATACTTCTTTTAGTTAAGTATATTTGATTTATCTTTATCTGTATCTGCTAGTCTTGTATTATGCTCCTAAATATTGTAATAGTTTTGTATGTACAGATTGTTTTTGCATAGTAAAGCATATTTATACACCACAAAGGTCTAAATTTCCTTGTTTGTACCGCAAAGTAACCGCGCTAGATAAACGCACGCAAAACATTGGGGGCTCGTCCGCGATATGCGCTATGAATTCAACTGAAACAGACCTGTTTTCTGTGGTGTGTTGTGTAGCTTGTGCTAGGTAAAAAATGCTGCGTAATCTGTTTAGGAAAAGCAAGGCTGCAGAGGTTTCTGGTGTCCAGAAGGAAATGTACAGTTTACCTATCTGGGCCATAGACAATGAGTGGGAGTCTCTTGCTAAAGAATTTGCAAAGTATGCTTCTCCTTTGAATAAGACTTGGGGTGATAAAATCTCAGATCATTTTGTAGATTTTAGCCTTAAGGGGTTGGATTTAAGTAAAGCAGAGAAGAGGACAGTTTCCACAGTGGGCTGGTATTTTCTTCATGCTCTCTATACAGAATCACAGAGAAGGGAGAAGGCAGAGGCAGAAGTTAAGTTATTGAAAGACCAGCTAGCAGTTGCTTCAGAGTGTGTGCGTTCAACTGCTAGTAGGGCTGATGATTTGCAAGAGCGGTGTGCAGCCCTCATGACCAAATCAATTAATGCCTTAAGGAAAAGAAAGGGACGTAAACCTGTTAGTAAAGCCAGGGTACGTGCCATTGTCACATCCCAAAACTGGGATTGTGAGGATGTCTCCTCCAATGATAGTGAGGATGAGGAGATAGAATTTGATGTTTCTGATGATGATCATCAAATGGGAAAGAAAAAGTGTGCCAGACCTCTCATTACTAAGCATAGGAAAAGTTAACATGATAGAGAGGATATGGCAGATGGGGAGGTGCATTATCGCAACCCCAGTGATGTTGAATTTGAAGAAGTCAGGGAGTTTACACAAACTGAACTCCATGAGCTGGCAAAACAATACAAACAAAGGTCCGGGGAACCCCTATTGAGTTGGCTCTTACGTTTGTGGGATGAAGGGGCGGACAGTGTTGTTTTGTCAGGCAAGGAAGCAGTGGCTTTGGGAGTGTTAACCCATGATCCACAATTGCGTCAGGCCATGCGAAAAGCCCGAGAGTTTAGTGTGAATTTTTCACTCTTAGACCTCGTGAGAGATGGTATAGTCCGAGTGTACGCTAATCCTAGTGACCTGGAAAATACCTACTCGTGGAGAACATTAGGAGAAGGTATTTCCAGGTTACGTGAGATGGGTTGTATAACCGGATTAAATACATTTCCAGAATGGATGGGTCCAGATAGGGAACCCTTCACGTCTGCTCTGCGCTCTAAGCTAATGAAGTCTGCACCATTTAATCTCAGGGCTCCTTTATTGTCTTTGCTGGGAGGCCTGGGTTTAAACAGCAAAATTCATGAAGCAACAACCCTTTTAAGCCAGTTGGGGGAGCTAGAGGAGACTAAAACAAAACCTGTCAGGGCAGTAGATAAGGTCAGACAGGCAGAGAACAGGCTGAAAAGGACTTTTAAAGAGAAGAAAGGGAATGTGGGAGAGAAGACAGGAGGTGAAGAGAAAACCAGGCTAGTTATCTCTAGGAAACAAATGTGGGTAGACCTATTAAAGGCAGGAGTACCTAAAAGTGAGATAGATGGCATCTCTACTGCAGAAATTTTGAAGCGGTGGAAACATTTAGTGGGGAAAACTGTCAGGGTTAGAAACACTACTCCTAGTGAAGATAACATCAGCCTAGATTTAGAGACAACAGAACAGACCCCTGCTGTTAGTCCCAAACCCATTCCCAAAACTGAACATGAACCCAAACCCAAATCCCTTTATCCTGGGGAGGAGTTAGAGAGAATTAGAAAAGGGGATTGGGAGGTTCCTTATCCTTTATGAAGGGAAGGTGGGTCTCCTGTAATAGCAATAAGAACAGTGACAGCAGGAGACCGACGCCCATATGCACCTGTCACTGTATGGTGGGGGAAGTCGTCTCCTCCTACACATGTCATGGCTTTAGTGGATACTGGAGCTGAAGTTACACTTTTGCAAGGAGATCCTTCCCATCACAAAGGAGAAGTGATTTATGTAGAAGGTTTGGGAGGGCAAACCACACCAGCAGTTAGGACAAGCGTGAAATTGGCTATTGGCAAGGGACCAGGATTTTGGACAAATGTTTTGGTATCAGAGTTACCTGAAAATATTCTTGGGATGGATGTACTTCAAGGTCAGTCTATTCAGACTGAGGTCTAAACAAAGTGGCACCTCCATTAAAGTCAGCTGTACCGGATATGATCTCAATCATTGAGAAAATTGCTAAAGAGGCAGGAGAATATCATGCTGTGATAGACCTGGCTAATGCTTTCTTTTCGATTTCAATAGACCCAGAGTGTCAGAACCAGTTTTCCTTTGTGTGGAATGGCCGCCAGTACACTTTCACTGTTCTTCCTCAAGGATACCTTCATTCTCCAATGATTTGTCATGGACTGATTGCCCGAGATTTAAGCACCCTAAATCTGAAAGTCGCTGTGTTTCACTACATTGATGACATCATGATCTCTGGAACAAAGGAAGATGTAACTGAAGCACTGCACCTGCTGATACAGCACATGGAGAACAGAGGGTGGGCTATCAACAGAGACAAAGTCCAAGGACCTGCCACAGAGGTGAAATTCCTGGGAATGATGTGGACTGGGCCACAGAGGAAAATTCCAGAGACAGTTGTGCAAACTATCCAGGCATTGTTGCCACCTACTACCAAAAAGGAGGCACAGAAGTTCATTGGAGTTGTGGGATTCTGGAGATCATTCATCCCACATCTTGGACTGATTCTGAGGCCTATATACAATGTCACAAGGAAAAAGACTGAGTTCACATGGGGTTCAGAGCAGCGGACCGCATTCCTGGCTGCTAAAGAAGCCATTTTGCAGCATCAAGGATTGGGACCTGTGAGGCAAGGAGTATCATTTCAGCTGGATGTAGTGGAGCAGGATGGTACAATATCTTGGAGTCTGTGGCAGCCAAATGAAAAGAAGGGACTGAGAGCAATACCCATTGGATTTTGGTCCAAACAACTTACAGGGGCACAGAAGAGATACACGCCCCTAGAGAAGTACCTGTTTGGGGCCTACACAGCACTTCAACACGTAGAGACCATTACAGGAAAGGACACAGTCACCATCCATATTGCATTGCAATAGCAGGATGGGTGAGAGATGATGGACTGACCACTAGGGCAGCTGTAGCCCAGAACCAAACACTGATGAAATGGAAATGGTACCTTCAAGAAAGAGGGGGTATTGCAGCTGGGGATGTCAGAGACATTTCAAAACAGTTGGCTGGGCTTGTCACTTTTACCAGCACCCATACAGAAGAAGAAATTCCTGTGCTGCAGTCATCCCCCATTCATGAGGCTCCACCCTTTGAGTCTCTGTCAGATAAGATGAAGGAGTCAGCATGGTTCACTGATGGTTCAGCCATAGTCACCTCGTCTGGTCGTAAATGGACAGCAGCAGCCTACAACCCGAGTACAGACACAGTCCTGCAGGAGACTGGAATTGGAGGGTCCAGTCAGTATGCAGAGTTGAAAGCTGTAGTGATGACTCTTCAGGAGGATCTTTCTTCCCATGTCACTATCTACACTGACAGCTGGGCGGTCTTTAAAGGACTGACAACTTGGATGCCCACGTGGAAGTCCAATGAATGATTGATTCATGGAAAGGTGGTGTGGGGAGGCAAGGAAGTCTGGGACTTCATCTGGAAGGAAGCTCACTCCCGCACCATAAAAGTGGGGCATGTTGATGCACATGTGCCCCTGGTCCCAGACTTTGAGAACTATAACAGAGTGGCAGACAAAATTGCCAAGGTGAATGCAGTTGTGCCAATTGATCCTGTCTTGATGAACTTGGCCAACTGGGCCCACAAACAATCTGGACATTTGGGGCAGAAAGCCACATATGAATGGGCACAGCAAAGAGGATTGCCCATATCAATGGACATGATAAGGACTGTAATAGGCAACTGTACAGTGTGTGGAGAAGTGCGACAATGGCCATTGCAAAAGTACTCCACGGGTCGATTAAGAGGGGAGAGAGGCCTGCAGAGATTTGGCAGATTGACTTCATCGGTCCCCTGCCCCGGGGAAACAATGGACTGAGGTATTGTTGCACTGCAGTGGACACCTATTCAGGACTTTTGTTTGTTCATCCTTGCAAACGGGCAGATCAAGCCGCAACACTTCAACTGCTACTGAAAATTGTTGTTGCGTATGGCTGTCCCAAACAAGTCCGAAGTGATAATGGCTCACACTTCACCAGATCAACAGTACAGCAATGGGCCAAAGATTCTGGAGTGTACTGGTTGTGCCACATCCCATACCATCCACAGGCAGCTGGTTTGATTGAAAGATACAATGGGCTATTGAAGGACCAGATACGCAAACTTACACCCACACGTACACTAAGGGGGTGGGATCGGGTCCTCACACAGGCAGTCATGTTGTTAAATTCTAGGCCATTAGCCAAAAGCACACCATATGAAAGGATGGTTGGGGCTGGGGTGCAGATTCCACAGCTAGAGTGCAGAGTTCAGTATTTACACAAGGTTCCTGAAAGAACAGGGTTTAACAGGTACCAAGTTACTGCTTCCCATGACATAGAAACCAAGAGTGACGTATCTGAAGCTGAAGCCTATCTAGGAATGAGAGGGAATCTGGCAGGAAGGTTTGAAGTTATATTTGCATTGGCAGATGAGCTTCAGGACACTGGCTGGGACTCTGATTGGTTAGTGGATACTCCCCAGCAAGATTGGAAACTGAGGCTCTATAATATCAAACCTTCCAAAATAAACAGCAGTGATCTTCTGGGAAATATCAGTATATTTCCTCTCCTCCCATTTGATGTTCTTTGGGAGGGTCAGAAGTGGATACAGGCAGGTGGAAAAGTGTTGGTCAGAGATCCAGGCAAGAAGTCAGTTAGAGGAGAGATTGTAGCTGAAGGGCCGGGATCTACTGTATATGTATTATTAGAAGGAACAGATAATCCGCTTTGTTTTCCACTCCACAGGCTGTCTCCAATTTGATCCATAGGAAGACCAGAGCAAGTGGTTCCATGATGAACAGAGCTATGGAGAGCAAGGCCTTTTGATGTATTACAAGCCTGGACTTGTCTTCTAAAGAACGTTAGATTGGACTTTTCTAATGAACTTTTAGCCAAAGACTGAAATACCTTCATAGTTATAGGAGGGGGTTGTATTTTAGTTAGTTCCCCCATTGTGTTTTATTTAAGATAAACCAGGGGGTGGGAGAATTATTAGATGTCTTTATGTAAAGTTGGAGGCATTATGTCATTTGTAAACCAAGGGGTGGAGTGTTGTGGAAATTGCATATTTAACAGTGACTCACTAAATGATACCTTTCTTTTGTAAAGATTTGGAAAGGAAGTTTGGCCAAGCCTAACCCCCCCCCCCCCTTCAAAGTCACTGTACAATGGATAAACAGCCCTTTTGTCCTCAGGACAAATGGTGTTGGTTTGGGGGGATGGTATATTCCTTAATCACAAGTCTAAATGACTGCTCAAAGCTGCAAGAAGTCAGTCTCACACAGGAACATCCATGAAGCAAGAAGCTAAACCTGACTTCCCTGAGCCATGTGCATTGGAATGAGACTCCATGGCTGCATACTTCTTTTAGTTAAGTATATTTGCTTTATCTTTATCTGTATCTGCTAGTCTTGTATTATGCTCCTAAATTTTTGTAATAGTTTTGTATGTACAGATTGTTTTTGCATAGTAAAGCATATTTATACACCACAAAGGTCTAAGTTTCCTTGGTTGTACCGCAAAGTAACCGCGCTAGATAAACGCACGCAAAACAAGGTACAGTAGGCGTTCACAGTATACACAAGTTGGTGGCGGGCTGTATAGGCTGCAAAAATGAGCTCACATGGGTTGAACTGACAGCAAAGAACGTAGTATATGATTGCTAGAGGTACAGTAGGCGTTCACAGTATACACAAGTTGGTGGCGGTCTGTTTAGGCCGCAAACATGAGCCCACATGGGTTGAACTGACAGTAAAGAACATAGTATATGATGGCTAGAGGTACAGTAGACGTTCACAGTATACACAAGTTGGTGGCGGGCTGTATAGGCCGCAAAAATGAACTCACATGGGTTGAACTGAAAGCAAAGAACGTAGTATATGATTGCTAGAGGTACAGTAGGCATTCACAGTATACACAAGTTGGTGGCGGGCTGTTTAGGCCGCACACATGAGCTCACATGGGTTGAACTGACAATAAAGAACATAGTATATGATGGCTAGAGGTACAGTAGGCGTTCACAGTATACACAAGTTGGTGGCGGGCTGTATAGGTCGCAAAAATGAGCTCACATGGGTTGAACTGACAGCAAAGAACGTAGTATATGATTGCTAGAGGTACAATAGGCGTTCACAGTATACACAAGTTGGTGGCGGGCTGTTTAGGCCGCAAACATGAGCTCACATGGGTTGAACTGACAGCAAAGAACGTAGTATATGATTGCTAGAGGTACAGTAGGCGTTCACAGTATACACAAGTTGGTGGCGGGCTGTATAGGCCGCAAAAATGAGCTCACATGGGTTGAACTGACAGCAAAGAACGTAGTATATGATTGCTAGAGGTACAGTAGGCCTTCACAGTATACACAAGTTGGTGGCGGGCTGTATAGACCGCAAAAATTATCTCACATGGGTTGAACTGACAGCAAAGAACGTAGTATATGATTGCTAGAGGTACAGTAGGCGTTCACAGTATACACAAGTTGGTGGCGGGCTGTTTAGGCCGCAAACATGAGCTCACATGGGTTGAACTGACAGCAAAGAACGTAGTATATGATTGCTAGAGGTACAGTAGGCGTTCACAGTATACACAAGATGGTGGTGGGCTGATTAGGCCGCAAACATGAGCTCACATGGGTTGAACTGACAGCAAAGAACGTAGTATATGATTGCTAGAGGTACAGTAGGCATTCACAGTATACACAAGTTGGTGGCGGGTTGTATAGGCCGCAAAAATGAGCTCACATGGGTTGAACTGACAGCAAAGAACGTAGTATATGATTGCTAGAGGTACAGTAGGCGTTCACAGTATACACAAGTTGGTGGCGGGCTGTATAGGCCGCAAAAATGAGCTCACATGGGTAGAACTGACAGTAAAGAACGTAGTATATGATTGCTAGAGGTACAGTAGGCATTCACAGTATACACAAGTTGGTGGCGGGTTGTATAGGCCGCAAAAATGAGCTCACATGGGTTGAACTGACACCTTTTTTTACGCTCCAACATTTGAGCCACAGAAGCCTGCCTTTTTCCAGAAAAACGTGACAACGGCATCATGGAAGGTGGAGTGTTGGACAACTGTGAGGAGACAGGAGAAGGAGAAGAAAAAGAGGCTGGACGGTGAGAGCATGGAGTGTGGCTTTGTGGGTTCTGACAGTTTTGCTCCCACTGGGCTTGGTGATGGGATCTCAGGTGCCTTCTTAAGGCGGTTGTCCCTAGGTGAGTGTTGGGCTTACCGCGACTTATGCGTTGACTGCAAAGGCTGCAGATGGCAACACTGGTGTCAGCAACAGTGGCGGAGCCAGAGGGTTAGCTGGGGTGGCAATTGACACCCCAGAAAAAGTCCCTGCCACCCCTGTTGCCACCCCGATTCTGGACAGGTGCATGGCTGGCAGCGGAGGAATCACAGGCAGTGGTGGGATCAGCCGGTTCGCAGTGCGTCCCGAGGCCGAGCCCGCCCATTCTGTGACAATAGCGAATGAAAATTCGCTATTGTCACATGGATCCTCCTCCGGCCAATCAGGGTCCTCCCGCTTCCTGATTGGCCGAATGGCAAACGCCGTGCCATTGGTCGAGGAGGCGCCGGCGGGAGGACTGAGAAGATGCAGGGAGCCGCGGACCGATGAGAAGCTGCTGTGATGACCGTCCGTCCTTGAGGTAAGTAAGCCGGTCTCACGGGGGGGGACGGACGCTGGCACTCTGCAATGATTGCGGGCAAATGCTGTGGCTGTGGCACTCTGCAATAATCATTGGGGGCATTACTGTCTCACTCTGCAATAATCATTGGGGGCATTGCTGTCTCACTCTGCAATAATCATTGGGGGCATTGCTGTCTCACTCTGCAATAATCATTGGGGGCATTGCTGTCTCACTCTGCAATAATCATTGGGGGCATTGCTGTCTCACTCTGCAATAATCATTGGGGGCATTACTGTGGCATTCTGCAATAATAATTGGGGGCATTACTGTGGCACTCTGCAATAATAATTGGGGGCATTACTGTGGCACTCTGCAATAATCATTGGGGGCAAGGCTGTGGCACTCTGCAATAATCATTGGGGGCAAGGCTGTGGCACTCTGCAATAATCATTGGGGGCATTGCTGTGGCACTCTGCAATAATCATTGGGGGCATTGCTGTGGCACTCTGCAATAATCATTGGGGGCAAACCTGTATCCTGTCTGTATCC
Source organism: Pelophylax lessonae (assembly GCF_965119305.1). NCBI lineage: Eukaryota > Metazoa > Chordata > Amphibia > Anura > Ranidae > Pelophylax > Pelophylax lessonae. Next base: position 715,347,199 of record NC_138768.1, read on the forward strand.
TCTGATCGCCACCTGTATTCTGTCTGTATCCTCTGATCACCACCACCTGTATCCTCTCTTTACTAGTAATGGCAGCGATCAGCGATTATTAGAGGGACTGCGACATTGCGGTGGACGAATCTGACACTAAATTACACTTTGTATATTGACCCCCCAAAACAATACCTAGCCACCCCTTTGCCACCCCTGTTTTAAAAGTCTAGCTCCGCCACTGGTCAGCAACGGACACATTAATAAAAGCCCACACTGCGGAGCCATGTGCTGGCATCCTGGGAGGGCCAGATGTGACTGTACATGGTTGATGGCTCGCTCCTGATACATTTGCAGTCTGCTTTCTACCTCTTCTGCAATGCAAGTTCTGCCTGCCTCTCCTCCCTATCTGCCGGTCCATCAGTCCGCCAGTTCTACAAATAATTGGCCAGTAACTGTTGTCACTGTGTGTAGCAGAGTTAACACAGCAAAGGAGGCCAAATGTTTGCAGGACTAAAATACAATCTTAGAAAAGTATACTGTTAAATAACACCTCAATTCAATATGTGGCATGGGGGGGGGGGGGCACAGGTTTATTACACCAGTTCTACAAATAATCGGGCAGTAACTGTTGTCACTGTGTGTAGCACTGTTTACACAGCAAGAGGCCAAATTTTTGCAGGACTAAAATACACTCTTAGAAAATTATACTGTTAAATAACACCCCACTTCAATATGTGGCATTGGGGGGGGGGAGCATTGGTGTAGCACACCAGTTCAAAAAATTGGCCAGTGAGTTTGGCGCTGTGTGTACCAGACTTCACTCAGCAAACTAGGCAATATTGTTGCATGACACAAATACACTTGAAAAAGTTTACTCAGATAACACCCCACTTCAATATGTGGCATTGGGGGGGGGGGGGCGCAATTGATCTATCACACCAGTTATAATACATTATAAGTGCTTTTGTCACTGTGTGTAATGTTGCTGCAGAAACGCTCACCACCACCACACCTGGCACAATGCTGCACAGTGCACAATAATAGTACTAATCCACTATAATATGCTTTCTACAAAGTATATTATACTGTGGATTGCCCCCCTTCCCCACCCCCACCCCCCCCCCCCCCTTTTTAGTGCACTGCACGGCAATACCAAAAAATTTGCAGCCCTTTACATGACTTTTGTGGACATTAACAGAGCAATTTCTTTGTGACTGCAGCCGATCTCTAACTGCCCCTACAGCAACCACAGGATACCTGCCCCTATATTAAAGAGACTGCAATAGACCCTAAAACGACATTGGAGCATTTTAAATGACTTTTGTGGACATTGACAAAGGGATTTGTGTGTGACTGCAGCCGATCTCTAACTGCCCCTACAGCAACCACAGGATACCTGGCCCTATAGTAAAGAGACTGTAATAGACCCTAAAACGACATTGGAGCATTTTAAATGACTTTGGTGGACATTGACAGAGCGATTTGTGTGTGACTGCAGCCGATCTCTAACTGCCCCTAAAGCAATCACAGGATACCTGCCCCTAAGCTCTAAAGATACTAGACCTATACCGAAATACCAGCCCTCAAAAGGACTTTTGTGGATATTGACAGAGCGATTTGTGACTGCAGCCGATCTCTAACTGCTCCTAAAGCAACCACAGGATACCTGCCCCTAAGCTCTAAAGATACTAGACCTATACCGAAATAACAGCCCTCAAAAGGACTTTTGTGGATATTGACAGAGCGATTTGTGACTGCAGCCAATCTCTAACTGCCCCTAAAGCAACCACAGGATACCTGCCCCTAAGCTCTAAAGATACTAGACCTATACCGAAATACCAGCCCTCAAAAGGACTTTTGTGTGTATTGACAGAGCGATTTGTGACTGCAGCCGATCTCTAACTGCCCCTAAAGCAACCACTGGATACCTGTCCCTAACCTGAAAAGAGACTGTAGAAGGCCTATACCAAAATACCAGCCCTGAAAAGGGCTTTTGTGGATCTTCACAGCGCTATATGTGTGTCTAGCAAACTCTCCCTAATGAGCACAGCAGACCTCTCCCTACACTGGCAAAAAGCGGTATGTGAAATGGCCGCCAGATCGGGTTTATTTATAGGGTAGGGGGACTGTCCATGTGCTGGAATGTTTCAATTGGCTGTCCCGTTCCACCTGACGGCTGTGTCACGGGTCAAAGTTCTCCCCAATGTAAACAAATATGGCCACCGCGAACGACGCAATGTGTCCGAAAATTTGGCGGGTAGCGAACAAGCAAAATTTGCCGCGAACCGACCGCCGGGCGAACCGCAAGGCCATCTCGAATGGTCAGTGTACCCCTCCTTTTCCTGAGTAAAGACTGACGAGAAAAAGGCATTCAGCACAGTTGCCTTTTCAGTGTCCTCTGTAACCATCCTCCCATCATCGTTAATTATGTGTGCAATATGCTCTGCCCTAGTTTTTTTGCTGTTGATATATTTAACCACTTCCATACCGCGTCATGTTAAATGACGTCGGCAAAGTGGTTGTCTAGATCCGGGCCGCCGTCATATGACGTCGGCCCGTTCTAGCCTCCAGTGCGCGCTCCCGGCGGCGCGCAGTGGCGCGATCAGGGATGAGGCTCGTCCCTCGGACATAGCCCATCCCTGATCGAGGTAAACAGCCAATAGAAATTGGCTGTTTACCACGTGATCGGCTGTGTCAATCACAGCCGATCACATGAGCGGCTCAAGCACGAGCCGCTCGTTCTCTCTGCAATGCGCGCCCCCGGAGGCGCGCAGAGCAGCGATCGGGGACGAGGCTTGTCCCTTGGACAGAGCCAATCCCCGATCTTGGTAAAGAGCCAATGAAATTGGCTCTTTACCACGTGACCGGCTGTGTCCAATCACAGCCGGTCACAAATGTCAACAAAGATGAGGGTAACTCACTGTTACCAGGCTCTTCTCCTCATACACCGATCCAGTGTGAGGAGATCAGCTAACAGTGAGTTACCAGTGAGAGTACTGTACCATTACTGTGCCCTGATTGCCCCCATCAAATAAAGAGGACCTGTCACCTGCCCATCTGAGTACCTGTCACCTGCCCATCTGAGTACCTGTCAACTGCCCATCAGCGTACCCGAGTACCTTTTCCCTGCCCAACAGGGTACCCGAGTACCTGTCACCTACCCATCAGGGTACCCGAGTACCTGTCACCTACCCATCAGCATACCCGAGTACCTTCCACCTACCCATCAGAGTACCCGAGTACCTTCCAACTGCTCATCAGAGTACCCGAGTACCCTCCAACTGCTCATCAGAGTACCTGACGCCTGAAGTACCCGAGTACTTGCCACCTGCTCATCAGTACCCATCAGTACCCATCAGTACTCATCAGTACCTATCAGTACCCATCAGTACTCATCAGTACCTATCAGTATCAGTACTGATCAGTACCCATCAGTAACACCTATCAGAATCAGTACTACTCATCAGTACCCATCAGTACCTATCACCTGCCTGTCACCTGCCCAGCAAAGTACCCGATTACCTGTCACCCTTCATACAGCCACCATGTCACAGTCCAAAAGGGTTTTCTCTGCCGAAGAGGCCTGTGAAATGATATCCATGATGAGTGACGGCAGCGGGGAGCTCTCACCTTCCGACGCTGAAACAATTTCTGAATCCGGTTCAGAATTTGAGCCCTTTGAAGGCTTTACATCCGGCACTGAATCGGAGGAGGAAGAAGTTCGGCCTAGAAGACGCCGCACTGAAAATCAGGCAGACACCAGCAGCGCCAATGGCCAATCGGCAAACGCCAACGGCGCTGGACCCCAGGAGGAAATGCCCAGTACAAGTACTGGGATTTCACACCAGCCCCAAAGAAGAAGAGCCCAAATGCAGCTTCCGGATGCCTTGGCAAACCCATTGTGGCTGCCTTCTAGCTCTGGGTCAGCTACAATCCCCCCCTTCACAGCACAGCCAGGTTTGCAGGTCAACACCGAAAATTGATTGATTTTTTTAATTTATTTTTCCCTTTGGAGTTCCTTCAAAACATCGTGGACCAAACCAATCTTTTTGCCCAACAGTTTATCTTGAACAACCCCACCTCATATCATTCCCGTCCTTTTGAATGGAGACCCCTAACAACGGAAGAGTTCAAAGTGTTTTTGGGCCTTACAATCAATATGGGGGTTACAAAAAAAAATGAGCTGCACTCTTATTGGTCCACCCAACCCATCCACCACATGCCAATTTATTCTTCAGTCATGCCCAGGTCCCGCTATGATGCTATAATGCGCTTCCTGCATTTCAACGATAATTCCCAGTGCCCTCCCCGAGATGATCCCAATTACGATAAACTCTACAAAATTCGCCCCCTAATTGATTACTTTTCTAGACGGTTCCCCGAAGTCTATGTCCCTGACCAAAAGATCGCTGTGGACGAATCACTGGTCCACTTCACAGGCCGGCTGGCATTTAAGCAGTATATTCCCAGCAAGAGGGCTAGGTACGGCTTAAAACTAAACAAGCTCTGCGAAAGTAAAACGGGATAAGTGTACGCCTTTCGCGTGTACGAAGGCAGAGACTCTGAGCTCCAGCCCCCTGAGTGCCCAACGTACATGGGAGTAAGTGGGAAGATTGTCTGGGACCTAGCCTTCCCATTGCTGCAAAAGGGGTACCATATTTATATGGACAACTATTACACCAGTTTGCCCCTTTTCCGCCACCTGTACCTGAAGAAAACCCTGGCATGCGGTACAGTAAGAAAAAATCGGAAGGGCTTCCCGCAGAGTCTTATCACCACTCAATTACGAATTGGGGAATCCGCAAGCCTTAGGAACGAGGAGGTAATGGATTTGAAGTGGAGGGACAGTAAGGACGTTTACCTCATGTCCACCATCCACGATGACAGCTCAGTGGAAATTCGAAGACGACGCGGTTCCGTTCAAAAGCCTGCTTGCATCCACGAGTACAATAAGTACATGGGGGGGGGTGGATTTAAACGATCAAATGCTGCAGCCCTATCTCCCGACACGAAAGACCGTCTTTTGGTACAAAAAACTTGCAATGTACTTTTTCCATTTGGCCATGTACAATGCCTTTGTCACCTATAAAAAGTCCACAACAACACCAATCCCCTTCCTCCAGTTTATTGAAGACATTGCCACTGCCCTCATTTACCAGCAAGGATCCCCCCCAGAAATCATTCGTTCGGATTGTGTCAGCAGACTTCATGAGCGCCATTTCCCTTTCCGTATCCCACCATCACAAACCGGAAGAAGACGCCAAAAAAGGTGTCGGGTGTGTGGCAAAAGAGGAATTAGGAAAGACACCAGTTTCCATTGTCCCGATTGTCCCTCCCAACCTGGCCTTTGCATTGGAGAATGCTTCAAAATATATCACACTGCCCTAAACTTTTAGCCCATATTTCACTGCTGAATATTTTCCTGCTGCCTCAACCAACCATATTACTGCCTTCCTTGTGAACCGACCCTGGCCTGTATATCGACTATGTCTCTGCCTGCCGTCTGCATTGTTTATCCGCCATGTTTCTGCCTTTCAAGTGAACTGACCCTGGACTGTTTATCGACGATGCCTCTGCCTGCCGTCTGCATTGTTTATCCGCCATGTTTCTGCCTTTCAAGTGAACTGACCCTGGATTGTTTATGGATTTTGCCTTAGCCTACCGTCTATTTCTGCCTTTTACCTGCACTGACCTCGGCCTGTTACGACCATGTTTTTTGCCTGCCACTTAAACTGATCCTTCGCCCTGCTACTGTAGTAGTGGGATTCAAAATGACACAGGGGTCTCACTTTTGTGAGGGGCTTCAGAATATAGCGTTCTGATATGAGAAAACCAGTTTTTGGATTTCTCTGGGTTTGTAAACTCAGAACAGGGTCTGGAGTCCGGAGGCTTCAAAGCGAGAAGCCTCTACCCCTGTCCCCATTCTTTCCCGACCGAGGCCCTAAGCTTCATGGTCCTGCCTGCTGCCTGGACCAATACTTTGGCTGTGCTGATCATATCCCTGCCTGCACTGACCCAGGACTTTTTATGGAACATGTGCCTGTTACCTGGACCAATAATTGGGCTGTACTGACCATATCTCTGCCTGCTGCCTGTACTAATTATGGACAGTATTCCTGCCTGCTGCATGGACAATCCTTTTTCTGCTGCTGACCTGCCTGCTACCTGGACCAATGCTTTGGCTGTGCTGACAATATCTGTGCCTGCTGCCTGTACTGACTATGGACACTATTCCTGCCTGCTGCCTGGACAATCCTTTCACTGTCGCTGTCTACGTTCCTGCCTGCTGCCTGAACCACTGCACTGCTAAAACCACAGGTATTTTTTTGTTTATCCTTTGCTCAGCAGAATGTATTTTGTATGTATTATGCTATGTGTTAGGGGCCTTCAACAATGTGATAGGTTGTCAGGAATTTATGTGTGTGATTTATGTCCCTAGCCACTTGCCAACCGGCCAATGTATATATACGTTCTCGGTTTAAACCTAAAAACCGGTGTTATGGCAGCAGATAGCTGCCATAACCCTGGTATTTTTTTAAACGGTGGACAGTTGGCTTTCCGATAAGGGTGGTCCCAGCGGCGGATTCGCCGCGGGATCACCCTTCCGGGATGGCGGAAGAGGTGACCCCCCCCCCTCCCGCCGCGTCCCGGTCCTTTTCCCCGCTTACCGGACCCACCGGCAGCGGGGAAAACGATCCGGTCCCGGATCCTCATGGACAGGATGTTGAGTGAGGGCAAGCTTGCCCTCACTCAACTCTATGGTCTTGGAGGACCGGAGCTACGGCAAATGTTGTTGCCTAGCAACCAGCTTAAAGGTCCCTTTTTTTTTTTTCATTTTATTTTATTTTTTTTTTTTTCTATCTTTTAGTGTACTTGTGAGATCTGAGGACTTTTTGACCCCAGATCTTACAAAAAAGAGGTCCTGTCGTGCCTATTTCTATTACAAGAAATGTTTACATTCCTTGTAATAGAAATAAAAATGATCAATTTTTTTTTTTTTTTTAAACGGTGTAAAAATAAAAAATAATAAATAAAATAAATAGTAAAAAAAAAAAAAAAAAAAATTAAAGCACCCTGTCCCCGTTAGCTCGCGCGCAGAAGCGGAAGCATACGGAAACCCCGCCCACATATGTAAACGGTGTTCAAACCACACATGTGAGGTATTGCCGCGACCGTTAGAGCAAGAGCAATAATTTGAGCCCTAGACCTCCTCTGTAACTCAAAGATGGCAACCTGTAGAAATTTTTAAATTGTCGCCTATGGGGATATTTAAGTACCAAAGTTTGTCGCCATTCCGTGAGCGTGCGCAATTTTGAAGCATGACATGTTGGGTATCTATTTACTCGGCATAACATTATCTTTCACATTATGGAAAAAAATTGGGCTATTTTTACTGGTTTCTTATTTTTTAATTAAAAAAAGTGATTTTTTTAAAAAAAAATTGCGTTTGGAAGACCGCTGCGCAAATACGGTGTGATAAAAAATATTGCAATAATCTCTATTTTATTCTCTAGGGTCTCTGCTAAAAAAAAAAATATATAATGTTTGGGGGTTCTAAGTAGTTTTGTAGTAAAAACAACTGATTTTAGCTTGTAAACACCAAATGTCAAAAATAGGCCTAGGCAAGTGGCTAGGATGCATGATGGGGCTCCTTGGATGTTGGGTCCCTCTATATGGCTAGGCTGTGAAAAAGTCTCACACATGTGGTATCGCCATACTCAGGAGGAGTGGCAGAATGTATTTTGGGGTGTCATTTTTGCTGTATACATGCTATGTGTTAGGAATATTCAATAAATCGACAACTTTGTGTAAAAAAAGAAAGGTTTTAATTTTTTTCCCACATTTTCCAAAAACTTGTGGAAAAAAATGACACGTTCAAAAGACCCATAATGCCTCATAAAATATACGTTGGAGTGTTTGCTTTCCAAAATGGGGTCATTTTGTGGGTGTTTCCATTGTCTTGGTGCTCTAGGGCCTTTAGAAGTGTGATAGGTAGTCCGAAAATGTTGTGTGTAATTTATGCTCCTAGAACGCCTGAAGCTGCTTCTTGAATGTGGAGTCTCTTTATGTGGCCAGGCTGTGTAAAAGTCTCACACATGTGGTATTGCCATACTCAGGAGGAGTAGCAGAATGTATTTTGGGGTGTAATTTTTGCTATTTCCATGCTATGTGTTAGAAATATCCTATAAATTGACAACTTTGTGTAAAAAAAAAAGGTTTTAATTTTTTTCCCACATTTTCCAAAAACTTGTGGAAAAAAATGACGCGTTCAAAAGACCCATAATGCCTCATAGAATATACGTTGGAGTGTTTGCTTTCCAAAATGGGGTCATTTTGTGGGTGTTTCCATTGTCTTGGTGCTCTAGGGCCTTCAGAAGTGTGATAGGTAGTCCGAAAATGATGTGTGTAATTTATGCTCCTAGAACGCCTGAAGGTGCTAGTTGAATGTGGAGTCTCTTTATGTGGCCAGGCTGTGTAAAAGTCTCACACATGTGGTATCGCCATACTCAGGAGGAGTAGCAGAATGTATTTTGGGGTGTAATTTTTGCTATTTACATGCTATGTGTTAGAAATATCCTATAAATTGACAACTTTGTGTAAAAAAAAAAGGTTTTCATTTTTTTCCCACATTTTCCAAAAACTTGTGGAAAAAAATGACGCGTTCAAAAGACCCATAATGCCTCATAGAATATACGTTGGAGTGTTTACTTTCCAAAATGGGGTCATTTTGTGGGTGTTTCCATTGTCTTGGTGCTCTAGGGCCTTCAGAAGTGTGATAGGTAGTCCGAAAATGATGTGTGTAATTTATGCTCCTAGAACGCCTGAAGGTGCTAGTTGAATGTGGAGTCTCTTTATGTGGCCAGGCTGTGTAAAAGTCTCTCACATGTGGTATCGCCATACTCAGGAGGAGTAGCAGAATGTATTTTGGGGTGTAATTTTTGCTATTTACATGCTATGTGTTAGAAATATCCTATAAATTGACAACTTTGTGTAAAAAAAAAAAAAAGGTTTTCATTTGTTTCCCACATTTTCCAAAAACTTGTGGAAAAAAATGACATGTTCAAACGACCCATAATGCCTCATAGAATATACGTTGGAGTGTTTTCTTTCCAAAATGGGGTCATTTTGTGGGTGTTTCTATTGTATTGGTGCTCTAGGGCCTGGAAAAGTGTGATAGGTAGTAAGAAAGTTTTATGTGTATTTATGCTCCTAGAACGCCTGAAGGCGCTTCTTGGACGTGGAGTCTCTTTTTGTGGCCAGGCTGTGTAAAAGTCTCACACATGTGGTATCGCCATACTCGGAAGGAGTAGCAGAATGTATTTTTGGGTGTATTTTTTGCTGTGTACATGCTATGTGTTAGAAATAGCTTATAAATTGACACCTTTGTGGGAAAAAAAAGAAAAAAAATTTTTTTTCTTCATTTTCCCAAGACTTGTGGGAAAAAATTACAACTTCAAAAAACCCACCATGCCTCTTACTAAATACCTTGGACTGTCTACTTTACAAAAAGGGGTCATTTGGGTGGTATTTGTACTGTCCTGACATTTCAGGGCCTCAAGAAAGGAGATAGGCAGTCAGTACATCTGGTGTGATCAATTTTCAGTAATTGGTACCATAGCTTCTAGACTCAATAACTTTCACACAGACTAAATAATATACACTAATTTGGGTTCATTTTACCAGAGACATGTAGCAGTATACATTTTGGCCCAAATGTATGAAGAAAAATTTATTTTTTGCAAAATTTTATAATTGAAACTAAAAAAAAGTGTTTTTTTTTCAAAATTTTTGCTCTTTTTTTTGCATATATCACGAAAAAAAAAAACCCCAGTTGTGATCAAATACCACCAAAAGAAAGCTCTATTTGTGTGAAAAAAATGATAAAAATTTTGTTTGGTTACAGTGTAGCATGACTGAGCAATTGTCATTCAAATTGTGAGAGTGCTGAAAGCTGAAAATTGGTCTGGGCAGGAAGGGTGTCAAATTGCTCTGTATGGAAGCGGTTAAAGAATTTCTTTGGGTTCTTTTTACTATCCTCCGCTAATTGTCTCTCAAAGCTGATTTTAGCCATTTTGATTTCGTATTTACTTTTCTTATTTGCCTCCTTGTATTGCTTGAAACCCTATACCTTGCCCTCTGATTTATATTTCTTGAAGGCCAATTTTTTTCCCTTAATACGTTTTTTTAACATTACGGTTTAGCCAGCCAGGTTTGGCTTTGTCTCTTCTAAATTTATTTCCCATAGGAATGCACTGCGAGATGCATTTGTTTAATTTGTTCCTAAAGCAATCCCATTTTTCCTCCGTGGTCAGTGTTCCTAGGGTTAGGTTCCAGTTTACCCTTTCCATCATGGAGCACAATTTGGGAAAGTTTGCCCTTCTGAAGTTTAGGGTTCTTAAGTTCCCCACTTGCCTTGTTTTATTGTTATTAACTGTAAATGTGATCATCCTGTGATCGCTAGAGCCCAGGTTGTCCTGGACTCCTACCTCCGAGATTAGGTCTGGGTCATTATGATCAATAGATCCAGGACTGCATTTTCTCTAGTAGGAGAATCCACCAACTGAGACATGTAGTTATCCTGTAAGGTTTCCATGAATAGACGGGCCTTCTGTGAGTGTGTAGTCCCCTCTTCCCAGTCAATTTCGGGATAATTGAAGTCCCCCAATACGATGACTGATCCCAGTTTTGCCACTTTTCCCAATAGTGATATAAATTCTAGCTCTATCTCCTCCCTTTGGTTGGGTGGCCTATAGCAACCCCCCACAATTACTTTTCTCTTTTCTTCTTCCCTGAGTTCTACCCATACGGATTCTAACTCCATACTCATCCCTTCTGTAATATCACTCCTCTCTATCGCCCTTACATTGTTCTTGACATACCCCTCCCCCTCTTTTTCCTACCCTGTCCTTCCGGTACACTGAATACCCTTGGATATTGGCCAGCCAGGGGCGTGGCTAGCCAGCAAGATGGCTGGCTGCATGTGATCGAAGCTCTGCAGGCCTCCACTCGGGCTCCATGCGGTGCACCTTGATACCCACCTTGATCCAGACATCCATGCGAGTATTGCGGCAGCTTGCGATACATACCGGGCAATATGAGTAAGGAGACAAGTAAGGAACGTCCTGCTATGGCAACAGAACATTTGAAGTAGTTTATGCGGACCGAGAAGCAGGAAGTAGGTCGGAGCCCACCAAACACACGGAGTGGAGGAAGCAGCAGCAATACACAGAGCAACATGCCGGCGGAGAAACCAGTAAAACTTTTACTTGAACAGGTACATTCTCAACTTATGGCTGCTATAACTGCAAGTAATATTATATTGACTGGTAAAATGGAGGAAATTAGAATGGATATTGGTTTAATGCACCATGATCTGCAGGCTGTGAGAGAGCGGATGGCAGAGGCTGAAAAAAGGATATCCTCATTAGAGGATAATTACACTCCAGTGCCAAATCGTATATTAGCAGCTGAAAAGCAAGTAACATACCTTAATCAAAAAGTTGATGACTTAGAAAACCGATTAAGATGTAATAATATCAGATTTGTGGGCTTACCGGAGAGGGCTGAGGGGAAGAACCCTGGAGATTTTGTGGAGACATGGATTAAAACCCTATTTCCTGATACTACTTTCTCCACAGCATTTGCAGTAGAAAGAGCCCATAGAATTCCTGCAAAACCACCAGCCCCTGGAGCCCCTGCAAGACCTTTACTTGCACAATTTTTGAATTGTAAAGATCGGGATCTTATACTACGGAAAGCAAGACAAAAGGGCACAATTCAATATGAAAACGCACAAGTGTTTTTTTTTCCCTGATTTTTCAATAGATCTACAAAAATTGAGAGCTACCTTTTTTGAAGTTAAAAAAACATTAAGAGAACGACACATTATCTACTCCATGGCATACCCTGCGAGGATGAGGGTGGAGGAAGATGGGAAAATATATTTCTTCAATACTCCGGAGAGTGTACAAGAATGGCTTTGTTTAAAAGGAACTATAAAGTGAACGGAAAGAAGAATCTTGCTATTTTCCTTTTTGTTTTTCCTTGTAATGAAAACTTTTTCTTTTTTCCTGGTGAAGGATACAAGAAAAAGAAAAAAAAAAGAAGCACGTGGATGATGGAATGATGAGGCGGGGGGAGTGGAGGGACTGGGAGTTAAGGAACTATGGGTTTTTTTTTTTTGTTTATATATATATTTTTTTTTTTTGTGCGTTTTTTTTTTTTTTGTGCGTTTTTTTTGTGTGCATTTTTTTTTTCCCTCGGGGTTCTTCTTCCCCCTCCCTCCCGCCTCCCACCACTGGTAATTCTTTGAGCCATTTTTTTTTTTTTGATGGCTTAGCAAAATTCCTTTTTTATTTTTTAGAGGAAAACATGAAATTTTTCTGAGAGTAAGGTGGGAGCTTGAGTGGAGGCCGCAGCTATATCATCCTTGCATGCAAATGTTTGTATGCTCGGGCAATGTCCCATTGTTTTTTTTTTTTTTGAGTAAGACCTATTGGTCAAAATTTTGCTATATGTGCATGATGATTTTTCTTTTTAAAAAAAATATTTTTTTTTTGGTCATTTTGTTTGTGATTTTTTTTTCTTTTTCTCTTTTTTTCTTTTTCATATTTTTTCTTGTTACTTTTGAAGATCGCTGTGTCCTGGTGTGCCCAACTGACCTCAATAATTATATTGGTATAAAATATAAGGAGTACATTGCTATGGGTTATTATCATGATAAATGTCATAGATAGACGGTTAGATATATGGGATCCCTTTTGGGAAGTGAACCTACAGCTATATATAGAAAAAAAAACTCTAAGATGACTACAAAATGTGGGTTCCTATCATGGAATGTTAGGGGTCTAGGGACCCCCCAGAAGAGATCCCAGGTAATTACAAATATATTACAAACTAAAGCACAAATTATATGCCTGCAAGAGACACATATGATCCCAGATACAACAAACCAATTGTGCAAACCCTGGATCCAATGGTCAATACACTCAAGCTATTCAACATATGCAAGGGGGGTTTCATTGCTTGTCCATAGGTCGGTACCATGGAAGTGCTTTCAAAAAAAGGTAGACCCTGAAGGGCAATATGTATTTGTACGAGCCCAAGTGTATGATATACCATTTGTTATTTTAGGTATATATAATCCACCACCTGCTACATTAAGTGTATTTAAAGAAGCTATGCTATTTACAAGTTTATACCCAGAGGCATTAGTTCTTTGCCTGGGAGACTTTATTCTTCTGTGGGACCCGCTGGTGGAAAGGCATGGACCCCCCCCCTAAAAAAAACTCGAAAACCACTTATGTTTCGTGAGTTAGGGGAGGAATTTGGATGGAGATATTTGTGGAGAATGGTTAATCCCCAGACCAGGGCTTATTCCTGGGCCATCCCAGGAAGGGGATGTCTGTCAAGAATAGATCTGGTGCTGGGAAATGATAAAATTATTTCTAGGGTTATCTCTGTTGAATATTTGATTAGAGGAGTGATGATCACTCACCACTCCTGATAAATATAGCAACAGGAATTGAGGGAATGAAGCAAAACTGCAAATTTCAGCCATATTGGTTATCACAGATTGGAACGCACGATCGTATACCTGAACAATTGCAGATATTTTTAGAAATACATGGATCCCAAAGAGATTTGATCTTTTGGGATACCTTGAAAGCATATCTACGGGGGGCACTTAGATCAACAATATCATATATTAAAAGAGCCACCAGGCAGGAAACGGAAGATCTAGAAGAGCAATGTAGAGATACAGAAGCTGCGTTTTTGAAAACACCAACTGAAATAAATAGGGAAAAATGGGAAATGACAGTAAGAAAATATACTACACATATAGCAGCAATAGCTAAATACAAACAATTTGAATATCAACAGAAGTACTTTGAACAAGGGAATACTTCAAGTCGTCTTTTAGCACATATGGCTAAGCAACAAAGTACAAGTTTAGTTATAACTAATATACAGCACCCTGACGGGGAATGCGTAAGGGATGTGGCTGGTATTATGTCATGCTTTCACTCGTTTTATACTGATATGTATGCCACCTCTCTTACGTATAATGCAGATGAAATTTCAACTTATCTGAGTGAAATACACTTTCCAGCCTTAACGACCGAGCAGGTTAAATCATTAGAGGAAAATCCAAGCGAGGAAGAAGTAAGAAGAGCAATAACAAGTCTAGCAATAGGAAAGGCTTCAGGACCAGACGGACTTCCGTTAGAAGTATATAGTAAATACGTGGATATTCTTGCCCCAGTGCTAGTTCAAGTATTTGATGCAGCTTTCAGGGTAAAAAGACTTCCTGAATCCATGTATTTAGCCACAGTAGTACTAATTCCAAAACCAGACAAAAATTTAACAGACTGTGCTTCATACCGACCGCATATCATTATTAAATACAGACTACAAAATTCTTGCAAAAATTTTGGCCCATAGATTAACCACTTGCCTACAGTGCACTTTCACCCCCTTCCTGCCCAGACTGATTTTCAGCTTTCAGCGCTCTCACACTTTGAATGACAATTACTCAGTCATGCAACACTGTACCCATAAAAAATTTGCGTCCTTTTTTTCTTTTGATGGTCTTTTGATGGTATTTAATCACTACTGGGTTTTTTATTTTTTGTGCTATAAATAAAAAAAGACTGAAAATATTGTGAAAAAACGCATTTTTCTTTGTTTCTGTCATAAAATTTAGCAAATGAGTAATTTTTCTTCACAAATTTTGGCCAAAATTTATACTGCTACTTATCTTTGGTAAAAATAACCCAAATAAGTGTATATTATTTGGTCTTTGTGAAAGTTAGAGAGTCCACAAGTTATGGTGCTATTCATTGAAAATTGATCACACTTGACCACACCTGATGTACTGAAGGCCTATCTCATTTCTTGAGACACTAAAAAGTCAGGAAAGTACAAATACCCCCCAAATGACCCCTTTTTGGAAAGTAGACATTCCAAGGTATTTAATAAGGGGCATGGTGAGTTTTTTGAAGTTGTCATTTTTTCCCACAACTCTTTGCAAAATGAAGATTTTTTTTTTTTTTTTTTTTTTACAAATTGACGTATTAACAGGTTATTTCTCTCACACAGCATATGTATACTTGCAACTACACCCCAAAACACATTCTACTACTCCTCCTGAGTATGGCGATACCACATGTGTGAGACTTTTTCACAGCCTGGCCACATACAGAGGCCTAACATCTAAGTAGCACCGTCCGGCATTCTAGGAGCACAAATTACACATATAATTTCCTGACAACCTATCGTACTTTTGAAGGCCCTGGAGCACCAGGACAATGGAAACCCCCATAAAATGACCCCATTTTGGAAAGCAAACACCCCAACGTATAATTTTTGAGGCTTAATGAGTCTTTTGAATATGTCATTTTTTTCCACAAGTTTTTGGAAAATGTGGAAAGAAAATGAAAACACATTTTTTTTTACACAAAGCTGTCCATTTATGCAATATTTCTAACACATAGCATGTACATAGCAAAAATTGCACCCCAAAATACATTCTGCTATTCCTCCTGAGTATGGCGATACCACATGTGTAACACTTTTTCACAGTCTGGCCACATACATAGGCCTAACATCTAAGTAGCGCTTTACACAAAGTTGTCCATTTATCCACTTTAAGACTGGGCCTATTTTTGACACTTGGTGTTTACAAGCTAAAATCATTTTTTTTGCTAGAAAACTACTTGGAACCCCCAAACATTATATATTTTTTTTTAGCAGAGACCCTAGAGAATAAAATGGAGATCGTTGCAATATTTTTTATCATACCATATTTGCGCAGCAGTCTTCCAAATGATTTTTTTTTTTAACTAAAAAATAAGAAAACAGTAGATTTAGCCCAATTTTTTTCCATAATGTGAAAGATAATGTTACGCCGAGTAATTAGATACCCAACATGCCATGCTTCAAAATTGCGCATGCTCACAGAATGGCGCCAAACATTGGTACTTAAAAATCCCCATAGGCAACATTTTAAAAATTTCTGCAGGTTACTAGCTTAGAGTTACAGAGGAGGTCTAGGGCTCAAATTATTGCTCTCGCTCTAACGATCGTGGCGATACCTCACATGTTTGGTTTGAACACCGTTTACATATGTGGGCGGGACTTGCGTATGCGTATGCTTCTGCGCTCGAGCTAACGGGGACAGGGTGCTTTAATTTTTTTTTTTTTTTCCTATTTATTTTATTTATTATTTTTTTATTTTTACACAGTTTAAAAAAAAAAAAATGTTTTGATAATTTTTATTCCTATTACAAGGAATGTAAACATCCCTTTTAATAGAAATAGGCATGACAGGTCCTCTTTATTGTGAGATCTGGGGTCAAAAAGACCTCACACCTCACAACTATACTAAAAAAGAAAAAAAAATTGTTGGAAGAGGAAAAAAAAAAAAAAAAAGCGGCCCTTTAAACCGGTTGCTAGGCAACGTCTTTTGACGTAGCTCCGGTCCTCCAAGACCATAGAGTCGAGTGAGGGCCATCTTGCCCTCACTTGACTTCCTGTCTCTGAGGATCCGGGACCGGATAGTTTTCCCCGCTGCCGGCGGGTCCGGTAAACTGGGAAAACGTCTGGGACGCGGCAGGAGGGGGGGGGGCACCTCTTCCCCTGCACCGTAAGGGTAATTCCGTGGCGAATCCGCCACTGGGACTACCCTTATCTGAAAGTCTTCAAAAATACCGTCCCGCCGTCATATGACGGCGGGCGGGCGGTAAGTGGTTAAACAATGTAATATTTAATATTATACATCCAGATCAAACTGGATTTATGCCAGGAAAATCCACATCTATAAATTTTCGAAGAACACAACTTATAGCTCAGCTTAGAGATCAACTACCAGACTCAAGTGTCTTGGCCTCTCTTGATACAGCAAAGGCTTTTGATTCTATTGAATGGCCCTTTTTGCAGGCAGTGCTTAGGGCATTTGGATTTGGGGAGAAATTCTGTACTTGGGTGGAAATAATGTATCTAAATCCAACTTCTCAGCTGTTGGTAAATGGCTTTTTAACCAAGGCCATACAATTATATAGAGGCACCCGGCAGGGATGCCCTCTATCACCACTCTTATTTTCAGTAGCTATTGAATCTTTGGCACTTCGACTTCGGCTAACCCCTTCTGTACGGGGCATTACATTGGCAGAAAGGATAGATATAGAGGGATTATATGCTGATGATCTTGTTTTATATTTAAATGATGCACATGGATCATTGGAAGCAGCTATGCATATAATAGAACTATTTGGTTCTTATTCAGGCCTTAAAATTAATTGGCAAAAATCCTCCCTTATGCCATTGCAACCACAACTACTCACACTAAGCACGGATTCAGGTTTATTAAAGGTAGTGTCCTCTTTCAAACACCTGGGAATAAACAGGCTAACCTTAATCCACTCATGACAACAATTAAAACTAAATTAGCTACTTGGGCTAAATTACCACTTTCAGTTGCAGGGAGAATAAATTTAATCAAGATGGTCCTATTACCGAAATGTTTATACATTTTTTCACATATGTCGGTTATAGTCCCTAAAACTATTTTTAAAAAAATAGATGCCCTATTTACCACATTTATTTGGGGAAAGGGTAGAAATAGAATAAAGTTAACCACACTTCAGAGAGCTAAAACAGAAGCAGGTATGGCACTTCCTAATATATACAGATACTATCTCGCTGGACAACTTAAACATCTCACAGGATGGATAGTACCAGTAACACTACAGATGGTAGAATCACACCTGACTCATGTTTTACAAATCGATAATTTACTTATAGCCCTAGAAGCACCTTTGAATAAATTAAAATATAAGCAAATACCAATGTTAACATTAGCTCGTACAATATGGAGAGAGGCAAAACGTATAGAGGGAAACACACAAATAAACATGGATCTCCCACTATGGCGAAACCCAATGTTTAATCAACTGAAACAATTGGTAGAGTATCAATTCTGGGAACAAAAGGGGATATCAGTCCTTGCAGACGTATATGACATAACACATATGTACTCTTTTTCAGATATACAAATGAAATATGATATACCACATACCTCATTATATAGATACCTACAGTTGCGACATGCGTTACAAGCGCAATTTGGAGTTTTGGGACCTGGGATCTCTAGATATCCAATGATTGGTATCCTTAGGTCC
Organism: Pelophylax lessonae; assembly: GCF_965119305.1. Classification (NCBI taxonomy): domain Eukaryota; kingdom Metazoa; phylum Chordata; class Amphibia; order Anura; family Ranidae; genus Pelophylax; species Pelophylax lessonae. Next base: position 715,365,354 of record NC_138768.1, read on the forward strand.
CAGGGCCCTAAAGGATTAATCTCTAAAATATATGCACATTTAACCAGGGTTAATTCAGGAATGAATCCCTTGGCAATAAGAACAAAATGGCAGGAAATAATTCCCAATTTAACTGATGAAGATTGGAAAGAAGCCTGTTCATCCCATTTATATGTATCGCCAGCAGCAAACAATAGGTTAATACAATTATATATGCTACATCAATCATATCTCTCTCTAAGTAGACTTTATGCAATGCAAAGCATTGCATCTCCTAAATGTTTGAGATGCAGTGCTAAGCGAGCAGACTTTATACATACTATGTGGTTTTGTCCAGTGATATCAAGATTCTGGCAGGAAATAATTCAAATATTATCCTCTGTCCTGAATATGCCTGTACCTTTGACCCCAGAAACCTGTTTGCTGGGTATATTAGATGAAATAACATGGTCTAGATATCACAAGATAATGCTTAGAGAAACGCTGTTTATGGCAAGGAAAACAATCACAGTTAAGTGGATTCAAGCAGAGGCGGCTCTAGACTTTTTGAGGCCTTAGGCGAAAATCATGTAGGAGGCCCCCCACACACGATAAAATAAATAAATAAGCAGGCGATATTAAAATGAACTGCATATTGTGGCAGCCGTGGTGATGGGGGGTGGGATGAGTGGCAGCGGTGGTGATGGGGGGTGGGATGAGTGGCAGCAGTGGTGATGTGGGGGTGGGATGAGTAGCAGCGGTGGTGATGTGGGGGTGGGATGAGTGGCAGCGGTGGTGATGGGGGGTGGATTGAGTGGCAGCGGTGGTGATGTGGGGTGGGATGAGTGGCAGCTGTGGTGATGGGGGGTGGGATGAGTGGCAGCTGTGGTGATGGGGGGTGGGATGAGTGGCAGCTGTGGTGATGGGGGGTGGATTGAGTGGCAGCGGTGGTGATGGGGGGTGGGATGAGTGGCAGCGGTGGTGATGGGGGGTGGGATGAGTGGCAGCGGTGGTGATGTGGGGTGGGATGAGTGGCAGCGGTGGTGATGTGGGGTGGGATGAGTGGCAGCGGTGGTGATGTGGGGTGGGATGAGTGGCAGAGGTGGTGATGGGGGGTGGGATGAGTGGCAGCTGTGGTGATGGGGGGTGGGATGAGTGGCAGTGGTGGTGATGGGGGGTGGGATGAGTGGCAGTGGTGGTGATGGGGAGTGGGATGAGTGGCAGCTGTGGTGATGGGGGGTGAGATGAGTGGGATGAGTGGCAGCTGTGGTGATGGGGGGTGGGATGAGTGGCATGAGTGGCAGCTGTGGTGATGGGGGGTGGGATGAGTGGGATGAGTGGCAGCTGTGGTGATGGGGGGTGGGATGAGTGGGATGAGTGGCAGCTGTGGTGATGGGGGGTGGATTGAGTGGCAGCTGTGGTGATGGGGGGTGGATTGAGTGGCAGCTGTGGTGATGGGGGGTGGATTGAGTGGCAGCGGTGGTGATGGGGGGTGGATTGAGTGGCAGCGGTGGTGATGGGGGGTGGATTGAGTGGCAGCGGTGGTGATGGGGGGTGGATTGAGTGGCAGCCGTGGTGATGGGGGGTGGATTAAGTGGCAGCCGTGGTGATGGGGGGTGGATTGAGTGGCAGCGGTGGTGATGGGGGGTGGATTGAGTGGCAGCGGTGGTGATGGGGGGTGGATTGAGTGGCAGCTGTGGTGATGGGGGGTGGATTGAGTGGCAGCTGTGGTGATGGGGGGTGGGATCAGTGGCAGCGGTGGTGATGGGGGTGGATTGAGTGGCAGCGGTGGTGATGTGGGGTGGGATGAGTGGCAGCGGTGGTGATGGGGGGTGGGATGAGTGACAGCTGTGGTGATGGGGGGTGGGATGAGTGGCAGCTGTGGTGATGGGGGGTGGATTGAGTGGCAGCTGTGGTGATGGGGGGTGGATTGAGTGGCAGCTGTGGTGATGTGGGGGTGGGATGAGTGGCAGCGGTGGTAATGGGGGGTGGATTGAGTGGCAGCTGTGGTGATGGGGGGGTGGGATCAGTGGCAGCGGTGGTGATGGGGGGTGGGATGAGTGGCAGTGGTGGTGATGGGGGTGGGATGAGTGGCAGCTGTGGTGATGGGGGGTGGATTGAGTGGCAGCTGTTGTGATGGGGGGGTGGGATCAGTGGCAGCGGTGGTGATGGGGGGTGGAATGAGTGGCAGTGGTGGTGATGGGGGTGGGATGAGTGGCAGCTGTGGTGATGGGGTGTGGATTGAGTGGCAGCTGTGGTGATGTGGGGTGGGATCAGTGGCTGCGGTGGTGATGGGGGGTGGATTGAGTGGCAGCGGTGGTGATGGGGGGTGGATTGAGTGGCAGCGGTGGTGATGGGGGGTGGATTGAGTGGCAGCGGTGGTGATGGGGTGTGGATTAAGTGGCAGCGGTGGTGATGGGGGGTGGATTAAGTGGCAGCGGTGGTGATGGGGGGTGGATTGAGTGGCAGCGGTGGTGATGGGGGGTGGGATGAGTGGCAGCGGTGGTGATGGGGGGTGGGATGAGTGGCAGCTGTGGTGATGGGGGGTGGGATGAGTGGCAGCTGTGGTGATGGGGGGTAGATTGAGTTGCAGTTGTGGTGATGTGGGGGTGGGATGAGTGGCAGCGGTGGTGATGGGGGGTGGATTGAGTGGCAGCTGTGGTGATGGGGGGTGGGATCAGTGGCAGCGGTGGTGATGGGGGGTGGGATGAGTGGCAGCTGTGGTGATGGGGGGTGGATTGAGTGGCAGCGGTGGTGATGGGGGGTGGATTGAGTGGCAGCTGTGGTGATGGGGGGTGGATTGAGTGGCAGCGGTGGTGATGGGGGGTGGATTGAGTGGCAGCGGTGGTGATGGGGGGTGGATTGAGTGGCAGCGGTGGTGATGGGGGGTGGATTGAGTGGCAGCGGTGGTGATGGGGGTGGATTAAGTGGCAGCCGTGGTGATGGGGGGTGGATTGAGTGGCAGCGGTGGTGATGGGGGGTGGATTGAGTGGCAACTGTGGTGATGGGGGGTGGGATCAGTGGCAGCGGTGGTGATGGGGGGTGGATTGAGTGGCAGCGGTGGTGATGGGGGGTGGGATGAGTGGCAGCCGTGGTGATGGGGGGTGGGATGAGTGACAGCTGTGGTGATGGGGGGTGGGATGAGTGGCAGCTGTGGTGATGGGGGTGGATTGAGTGGCAGCTGTAGTGATGTGGGGGTGGGATGAGTGGCAGCGGTGGTGATGGGGGGTGGATTGAGTGGCAGCTGTGGTGATGGGGGGGTGGGATCAGTGGCAGCGGTGGTGATGGGGGGTGGGATGAGTGGCAGTGGTGGTGATGGGGGTGGGATGAGTGGCAGCTGTGGTGATGGGGGGTGGATTGAGTGGCAGCTGTGGTGATGGGGGGGTGGGATCAGTGACAGCGGTGGTGATGGGGGGTGGGATGAGTGGCAGTGGTGGTGATGAGGGTGGGATGAGTGGCAGCTGTGGTGATGGGGGGGTGGATTGAGTGGCAGCTGTGGTGATGTGGGGTGGGATCAGTGGCAGCGGTGGTGATGGGGGGTGGATTGAGTGGCAGCGGTGGTGATGGGGGGTGGATTGAGTGGCAGCGGTGGTGATGGGGGGTGGATTAAGTGGCAGCGGTGGTGATGGGGGGTGGATTGAGTGGCAGCGGTGGTGATGGGGGGTGGATTGAGTGGCAGCGGTGGTGATGGGGGGTGGGATGAGTGGCAGCTGTGGTGATGGGGGGTGGGATGAGTGGCAGCTGTGGTGATGGGGGGTGGGATGAGTGGCAGCTGTGGTGATGGGGCGTGGATTGAGTTGCAGCTGTGGTAATGTGGGGGTGGGATGAGTGGCAGCGGTGGTGATGGGGGTGGATTAAGTGGCAGCTGTGGTGATGGGGGGGTGGGATCAGTGGCAGCGGTGGTGATGGGGGGTGGGATGAGTGGCAGTGGTGGTGATGGGGGGTGGGATGAGGGGCAGCTGTGGTGATGGGGGGTGGATTGAGTGGCAGCTGTGTTGATGGGGGTGGATTGAGTGGCAGCTGTGGTGATGTGGGGGTGGGATGAGTGACAGCGGTGGTGATGGGGGGTGGATTGAGTGGCAGCGGTGGTGATGGGGGGTGGATTGAGTGGCAGCGGTGGTGATGGGGGGTGGATTGAGTGGCAGTGGTGGTGATGGGGGGTGGATTGAGTGGCAGCGGTGGTAATGGGGGGTGGATTCAGTGGCAGCGGTGGTGATGGGGGGTGGGATGAGTGGCAGCGGTGGTGATGGGGGGTGGATTGAGTGGCAGCGGTGGTGATGGGGGGTGGATTGAGTGGCAGCGGTGGTGATGGGGGTGGATTGAGTGACAGCTGTGGTGATGGGGGGTGGGATGAGTGGCAGTGGTGGTGATGGAGGGTTGATTGAGTGGCAGCGGTGGTGATGGGGGGTGGATTGAGTGGCAGCGGCGGTGATGGGGGGTGGATTGAGTGGCAGCGGTGGTGATGGGGGGTGGATTGAGTGGCAGCGGTGGTGATGTGGGGGTGGGATGAGTGGCAGCGGTGGTGATGGGGGGGTGGATTGAGTGGCAGCTGTGGTGATGGGGGATGGGATCAGTGGCAGCTGTAGTGGTGAGGGGGGGGCATCAGTGGCAGTGGTAATGGGGGGGTGCCATCCTCCCCCACCACCTCTTACTAATCCCCCCCCCCATCAGGGATGAAATCTGTGAAGGTTGTGGGTTGATGGGATCAGAAAGAGGCAGTGGGGATGGTGTGGGAGAACGGCACCAATTACCAATCAATTGCACTGGCAATTACTTACTTTGTCAGTCGATTTCTCCCTCAGCTTCAGACAGTCGTTCAGCCTCAGCGCTTCTGCCTCTTCAAACTTCCTGGTTGCCTTTTCGTCATGGGGTCTCCTTGCAGAGCCAGCCAGAGCTCCTCCCGCCTCACTCTATTGGCAATGGCCGTCAGCTGACTTTCTCCCTTCGTTTCCGACTCCAGATTCTCTATGGGCGGAGGATAGGCGGGGCGGTCCGCACTTCGCAGTGACACTCTGCTAGCCTCCGCTCTGCAACGAGCGGACAACAGCGTCTCTCCCCCTCCATCACACAGACAGTAATTTTGTGCCCCCTCCAAGCGGCGGAATTGATGGGCAGGACGTGGGCAGGCTCCCTCTTAGCGGGAACAAACAGAGGCAGCGCCGCGCCGGCCCTGACTACATGGATTAGGCGGCCGCCAGGCCCCTCTTAGCGCGAGGCCTTTGGCGGCCGCCTAAACTGCCTAATTAGAGAGCCGCCTCTGGTCCTATTCCTCAATCTATTCCCTAAGTCCCTGAAATCGTTCTGTAGGATCCTCCACCTTCCTCTTACTTGGTCATTAGTGCCCACATGCACCATGACCGCTGGGTCATCCCCAGCCCCGCCCAATAATCTGTCTACCCGATCCGCGATATGCTGAACTTGAGCGCCCAGTAAACAACATACTGTCCGGCTACCGCAATCTTTTCTCTTGATGATTGAGTCCCCCACTACCACAACCTGTCTAACCTTTCCTGCATCTCGGCCCCCCTTCTATCTGGAGCTGCCACTCCCCTGGCAGCTGTGGGAGGGCGCCTGCTCCAGCACTGCCACCCCTGAGCTGATATCCCCCTCAACCTGCTACTTGGCAAATTTGTTAGGGTGTACCAACTCAGGACTGGCCTCCCTGGCACTTATCCCTCTACCCTTCCTAATAGTCACCTAACTGCCTACCTCTGATGCCTGCGTCTCCTCTACTCCTCCCACATCTATGCTGGCCCCTGCCATTGCCTGATGGGTAATGTCCAAGTTCCTTTCCAGGTTGTTGATGCTACTCAGTGTTGCCACTATGTTTTCTAGATCTAGGATCTGGGCTTCCAGAGAAACAAGTCGCACACATCTTGCACAGCAGTATTCGCCCCTGATTGGTTCATCAAGGAACGCATACATGCAGCAATAAGTGCACTGAGTGGCATCCCCAATCCTGTCGGACATTATTACCCTCTACTCTATGGGGATAATTAGTAACAACCTACTATTCCTTACCTACTCTACCCCTATCTGGTACTAAACCTGGGGTACTCACCAGTCGCTAAGATACTCACCAGTCGCTAAGATACTTACCAGTCCTCCCTGGTACTCAGCCGCAGAGAACGGTCAGTCAGTCGCAGAGCTTGGTTGGTCACTGGGCACGTTGGTCACAGTCAGTCGCAGAGCAGTCAGTCGGTCACAGAGCACTATCAGTCGCAGAGTACAGTCAGTCAAGGGGCACAGTCAGTCAAGGGGCACAGATAGTCAGTCGCAGAGCACCGTCAATCACTGGGCACGGTGAGTCAGTCACTGAGCACAGTCAGTCAGTCACTGAGCACAGTCAGTCAGTCACTGGGCACAGTCAGTCAGTCACTGAGCACAGTCAGTCAGTCACTGGGCACAGTCAGTCAGTCACTGAGCATTGTCGGTCAGTCGCAGAGCACTGTCGGTCAGTCCCAGAGCACTGTCGGTCAGTCTCAGAGCAGTCACTCGCAGAGCAGTTTTAGAGTGAGCAGAGCAGATAGATCGACTCAGTGCAGATCGATCCACAGCTACCCCTCTTAGTCTATAATAGCCCCTTAGTAACCTGTATTGCTAGTAGCTTTGTACTTGTAGTCCCCCACCAGCCCTCCCTCCTACCAGCTGATCAGCTGTTTCCTACTTACTTCCCCTGTCTCTGGGTCCTGTCAGGTCAGGTCCTTTTCTCCGCCGCTGCTGCTCTGTCCCCGCTCTGTCTCCCCGGTCACCCTCTGAGGCTCCTGCACCCGGCCCCCGGCTTTCTAGTGCGGCTTCCCCGCACGTGCGGCTCGCGGCTCCTCCTCCGCTCCTCCTCCACACCACACACACACAGCTCCCCTCACTGTGCTCGGATCAAACGCATCTTCCGGCTCCTCCTCCAGATGCGATGAGGACCCTGAAGTTGTAAAGGGGGTACATAGTCAGTGGACCCTGAAGAGTTTAAGTAGTAAATAGGGCACCTGCAGTCTGGGCCCTGAATTGTATTGCGTGTGCCAGCTACAGTCATAGCTATTTGGAGTTCTACAAAATACCACCTCAAGCTGTGCCAGGCGGGGGAAAGTATACAGAGACTTTCACAGTGAAACAGTGTCAGGAGTACTACAATTCTCAGTCTTGGATCTACTGGACTATAGGTCGGGGATTCAACACTGAGTGTTCCCAGAGTCAGTGAGCATTGGCTGGCGCCGGCTGGCGTCAAGGGAGCGCCAACAAGCATTTTTCAGGATTGAAGTCCCAGCTGTACTTAGTTCAAGCCAAAAGGAGTATCCCACTTATTCCCTTCTCCCATCCCCTTAATTTATAATAAAAACCCCTTCTCCCATCCCCTTAATTTATAATAAAAACCACGAACAAAGATGCTGGAGTTGTCACTGCTTCAGTTGCCACACCTGGGGACTCAGTTCAAATGGGCTGGCAAGGATGCCGGTACTAATGGCAGACCTACATTAGGCCATAGGCCTATAAACTTTGCTACATTTGGGGGCTCGTCCGGGATTTTGCCATTAGCTACTGGGCCAGTTGCCCTTGGGCAATGGCACAAGAAAAAGTAAAAAAAGAGAGATAGCAGGAACTTCTGGCCAATCCGGAGCGATCCAGGGGACTCTATTAATATCCCCTCCTCTGGGCGCGGCCGTGCGGGAGACACGTGTAGGAGAAGGAGATATGTCATTCACCATAGGAGCGAAGAGTGTTCCCGCTATGGCTGAAAACCCTGCGGAGAGCCGAGAGCAGATCTACCCGCCCGATCCTCCGCTAGTTTGGGATACCGGTATCCGGATGGTGCCAGACGGCGGGCTCACGTTGTGCACCGGAGGAGGTCGGGAGTTCCTGGGAGTGGTATGTCCTCAATGTGCCACTATTACTCTGAGGGTGCAGGCGTGGATCCAATGTGGGCAATGCAGTGATTTGCTGCTCAGGGCAGAGAAGAACGAGGGCCGTCCCAAGAAGCTTGCAATTATGTGGGAAACATGACTCTCTCAGGAGATGACAGGGAGCGAATCATAGTTCCTCCGCAGAGCAGGGAGAGGCATCTTCAGGCTGATGATGCAGATGGAGGCCCTGCCGGCAGTTGGTGGGCTTCCGGGCCTGTGGGAGGGGGGTTTGGTCACAGAGCCCCCTAGGGAAGGGATCCGTGGCTACTCAAACAGTAGGGGCTTGGCCAGAAGTACGGTCGGTCAGGGCCATCACGGAATCCACCCCTATAAGTATTCCCCAGCCTGTCCAGACAGAAGTTGCCCCCTTCAGCAGTGAGGGTGAAAATTGCCCCGTTCAAGTGGACTCCCCATCCTTCTATCTGAAACATGGTTCTGTGGAAGAAGGTATGGATGACTGGGGATCCATTGAGGAGACTGAATGGGAGTGGGGATCAGAGACTGGAAGTAGCTCCCCAGGTCCCAAAGTTGTTACACTCCTAGACCAGGAAGCCAAGGATGCCACTGAAAGAGGGGAACTGGCTCAGCAATTGGGGTTCTGTGAGGCCTATGTCACAAGGGTCACAGACCTCACCCCACTGGGAAATATTGCTAGGGCCAGGGATCAGAACACTGCCTGAGGAGATGATCCAAAAAGTACATACCCCGTTTTCTCCACCAAGGAGAGGTAACCGGAAAACCCTCCCCAGACTTTCGAGAATGCAGAGGTGGATGCAAAAGAAAGTTGCCTTGGAGTATGGCTATGACTACCCATATGCTCCAAGGGAGGTCATGCTGTTAGTAGAAAAATTCAGGGACTGGTGGTGCGATGAACTCCCCTGGGACTATCTCTTTCTCCCCAAGCGGTACCGAGATTCTCCGGAGGAAGTATTGAAAGAAAAATTTAAAAACGTCAAGGTTCAATGGTATTTTGGGCGCTCCATCTACATAGATAGGGTGGAGGTCCATCACCCAGATGGCTCCAGACAAGCCTGGTCCACCCGGGTCAAAAATGAAAATGGGGACTATGTTCAAATACCTCATCCGGAGTACTATATCTGAGAGAAAACAAATTTATCAGTATTCAACAGTGGCTAGAGGAGAAAGTAGAGACTTAACAAGAAAATTTGTGTGGCCGGCCGGCTACCAAAACTGACCAAGGAAATCTTATTTTCATACAATAATAGAGTGCTGAATTCAAGTTGCATGTGCTAAATGGAAATAGACCCCTTGGGCCATCGGGCCAGGGTCTTTGGGAAAGAAAGTCAAGTGTTGCATTGTTAGATCTTCTTAGACCATCGGGTCGGGGTCTGTTTTGGATTACAAATGGCTGTGTGAGATTTCACCCACAGTTTACACAGAAGAAGAAATTGTTGCAAAGCTCATGAGGGCCAAGAGCTTTGGTGTGGGGTGCCCTGCTGGACCCCTGTAATCTTTCCCTGACTCAGCAGGACTGTAGGCCAGGAGAGACTATGACCTGCCCTGTTTCCATACTGAAGTGCTCAAAGAGACAGCAGGAGGCACTGTGTTTCACTTCAATAAAGAGGACCCTGTTTAGACAGCTAGTGTGAGGGGATCAGCTCTTCCAAGTAAAAGGAGGACCCCGGCATGTCAAGACACTGGTTGGCAGAGGCAGTCAGGGAGGGAATGGAAAGGTCGCCCTTGCCATTTTGAAGGAGGGTCTTTCTATTCAACTGTCATTTATACAGAAATGTAATGTGATTTCCATGTGATGTATGAGATTGACTAACTTTTGCTTCCTTTCTTCGTACAGGTGGGACTACCTTAGAATTAGGCAGTCAGAATTGTGAAAAAACTAAATGAATACCCATGCTGGTAGATCAACTGAGAAAGTGAATTAAATAAATGAATAAATAGTATGAAATATAAAGTGCATAAATGGTATGCAGCAGCTGCTACACTAAGCAAATCTTAGGAAAATATTAAAAACCAAAATTAAACAGCGCTAGCATTGGTGACAATAACCATGTGAAATAAATAAAATCAATAATATAAAAATAAAAATACGAATGAAAAAAGTCCTTAATCGTAATCCAATTAAAGTGCTCAGGTGCTGATAATTAAACAAAGTTCATTGGAGTGAACTACAATGTGAATAAATATGAATAAAACAGTCCTTAACCGTGATCCAAAAAAAGGTGCTCAAGTGCTGAGGTTTATACAAAGTGCTCCAAAGTGATAGGTGACCCCTCTCGGTTCCCCACTCACCAAATTGCCAGAATTTTTATGCCTTGAAATTGTATTGCACATTAGCCCTCTTTGCCAGGATCTTAAAGATGTTTCTCCATATAGCCTTGGATACTATATATTGCTCAAAACCTTTCGGAATCTGGCACTTCGTATTCAATATTATATTGTAAGTGCCAAATTCCGAAAGGTTTTGAGAAATATATAGTAGTTAAAATGCCTAATCCGGATATGACGAGTGATATGGCAATGATATAAATAGAGTCCGTAAACAGGAAGTTATGTCTTTGAAAATGCCGTGGAGGGCGGCGAAACGCGTTGACGTAATTTCCGGTTACGGACGAGACGGAACGTCACTTCCGGTCAGGCACTTCCTGGTCGTGGAACGCACGCCAAGCGCTGCCTACACGAGGCATTTTGTACATGCGCTTTTACTATTTCTGTTTGTAAGTATGTTTTTGGCTTGTGAAGCGATTAAATTAGTTTAAACATACTTCACTATGTATGGCCTTTCCTTATTTTAATGGTGGATAGGAAAGTGGATCTTTACCTATCCTTATCCAAGGCTATATGGAGAAACATCTTTAAGATCCTGTGCAATACAATTTCAAGGCATAAAAATTCTGGCGATTTGGTGAGTGGGGAACCGAGAGGGGTCACCTATCACTTCAAACGGACTTCAACAGGAGTTTTTTTTCTGTTTTCTTTTTTTTTTTGCACGGTTCTGTCCTTGAAACTTCTTTCATTTTTTGAAAAACCACTGCTATACAATTATATGCTATACGCTATATAACTTCTAGTATTTGTATCAAGATAAATCTGCATTAATAATCAATTGTAAGGAAAGGTTATACGCCTAGCAGGAACAAATAGAAACCCCTAGATACTCCAAAAAAAAAAAAAAAATACTAAGAAGATCCTAGAAAAATTAGACGGACAAACATTTTAGGATAAGGAAAGGATCTACATTTGATTTCTCAGTACCTCCCTCTGCAGGTGACATAGGATATAATCTCCCACAGAATAAATAATATAAACTGCATTATTCTAAAATAAATATCTACGCCTTCAACACTTAAAGTCGTTAAGAGAGTCCCGGAGATAAAAATGAAAAATAAACAGACAAAAGAAGGGGCAGGGAAACCTACAAAAATAACAGCAAGCCCAGGGACAATCAAAATGTATGACCCCAGAAGGGAAAGGGCAAAATACGCTGCCAGAGAAACAACTAGCCGTCAGACCAAAACAAAATACAGAGGGAAGTAAAAAAAAACAAAGGCCAAAAACACATAGGCGCAAGCGGAGAAGAAAGCCTGGAAGTTTCAAAAGAAAGCACTCAAACAGCAGGAGATGGAGAAATGGAAATAAATGTAAAAGACCCTCCTCCATCAAAGTCTGAGATGCTGGAAATGTTTTCTAGTCTTGAGAAATCAATTAAAACTGAAATGGCTACCCTTTATGGTGATTTGGGTCATATCCTGAGTAGGGTGGAAGAAACAGAAAAGAAGACAGACATCCATGGAAAAAAGTTAAAAAATTTAAAGGAGCAAATGAAGAAAATGCAGATGGATCAGAGAAATATGCTATAAAAAATGGAAGACCAAGAGAACAGACATAGAAGAAAAAAATTGCGAATAAGAGGAATGCCAGAGAAAGGACAAGCTGAAAACCTGGAAGAAATGCTGGAGAGTATATTCAACCCTCTGCTGGGAAAAGCAATTACAGAAAAAATTGAATTTGAAAGAGTCCATAGAATACGGAGACCCGCAAACATATCAAGTGAGAAATCTAGAGATGCGATTGCAAGATTTTATAAGTACGAGACAAGGACCCAGATCTGGGAGAAAATGAGAAACAGACCAGTATTAAAATATGACAGAGAGGACCTTCAGATCTTCCCAGATCTGTCACAGGAGACGATTAACAGAAAGCGTATCCTGAGACCAGTGGTGGAGGTACTAAAGAATCAAAATATACAATACCATCCGGCTGGTCTAGGAGTACGGCGAGATGGGAGGACTGTACTTCTTAAATTCCCAGAAGAAATCCAAGCCTTCTGTGAATCATTAAATATACCAGTAATGGACATTCCGGTGTGGACAGACCAGGAGACCCTAGAAGAGGAAACAGATGAAGAAGACTTGGACCAGTGGAAAATGAAGAAAAAACAGAAAAAAATGAAGAAGAGACTGTGGGGGACATAGGGAGAAAAGGGGAATGAGAGGGGGACTGAGGTGGGTGGCCAATGGAAGTGGGGGGGAAAGGGAGGAGTAAAATTAGAATGCAAAAAGGATGGTACCACAGTAATTAGCAGGCCCCTATCATCGGACCTAGCAATATGAAAGATGGACGGGAAGGGCGAGCATGGACAGAGTTCAACCTCGGGAATAAGTTGAATGGAAAGGGAGTAAGGGGAATCGACTGCCCTGGCTAAGGGAAGGGGGAAAGCTAGGCCCCCATTATGGCGAGTGAGGGGACGGGGGATTGGAGGGGAGGGATGGAAGATGGGGGGTTTGGGGGAGGGAGAGGGAGGGAGGGGGAGCGGGAGGGAAAGAGGAAATAATTAATCCAAAAAATCAAATAACTTCTATAAGAAACAACAAGACCCGAAGGGATATGAGCCCTTAGGTATTTTAGTCCGTAGTAGAGCTCAGCTGAGTGATAAGGGAATGAATAAAAGGAGGGTCAAAAATCAGGAATGGTGGTAGTCAATATACTGTCTTATAATGTGCGAGGACTAAACTCACCAGATAAAAGGAAAAAAATCCTAAAGGAAATCAATTATTTGAAAGCAGGCATAACATTCTTGCAAGAGACCCATATAACCCATGCATCCAATATTAGGTTATACTCCCAGAGCCATCCTACCTGGTACTAGGCGAATTCTCTCAAGAGGAAGTCCAAGGGTGTAGCCATTGGCTTTGCCAGGGGCTTTGGATTTGTTCTAGAGGCGAGATTAGTAGACCCAGAGGGAAGATACCTCTTCTTAAGAGGAAAAATAGGGGAAGAGGAAGTTACTTTAGCGAATGTATATAGCCCCAATGAGGGACAGGTGGACTTCTTGGGAAAGGTCCTGGGAAAATTAACGTCGTTCAAAAAGGGAGGAGTGATCTTTACAGGGGATCTCAATTTGTGCCTCGATCCTAAAATAGATACCACTTCAAAAACTTTACAAAATAAAAAAAGCCAGACAAGGATAATTAAGGAAAAATGATTTACAAACCAACTGGCGGATATTTGGAGAATTCTCCATCCAAAAGAGAGATTTTACTTGTTTCTCGAATGTTCATGGAACATATTCTAGACTAGACTATGTCCTTATACAACACAGATGGATTGAAAGAGTAATCGAGGCAGGGATTGGGACTAGGACCTGGTCTGACCACACCCCCATCACAGTGAAGAGAAGAATGACTAGAGAACAACCTAAAATGGATGCGTGGAAAATCAATGAAGATATGTTAAGAGATAAAAAATGGGGAAAAGAAATAGAGAAAGAGCTAGAACTCTACTTTCAAATAAATGATACAGATGACTCACCAAAAAATATGGTATGGGAAGCACATAAAGCCTATATGAGGGGCATATTAATCTCAAAAGGGGCATAAAGGAAAAAGGAAAGAATAAAAAACAAGGATAGACTGATGGCAGAAGTATTTCAACTAGAGCAAAAACATAAAAAAACTCAAGACGCATCCACAAACATTCTACTAGAAGGAAAAAGAGAAGAACTGAAAGATCTCCTAGAGCAAGAAATTAGACAGGAATTGAATAGATGTATAAAAGAAAAATACATTGAGAGTAATAAAGTGGGAAAAAAATTGGGCAAGAATCCTAAAAAAGAAAAAAGGGGTGAATTTCATAGATAAAATAAAAAATAAAAGTGGGAAAATAATTCAAACTACAAAAGGGATAGCTAAGGAATTCCAAAAATATTACGCAAACCTCTACTCAGTAAAAAAAGAGGATATACAGGGGATTGATCCGGATAGGAGCGAGAAAATTAAAGAATACCTTAGAAATGCCAAATTGACAAGGGTCGACGAAGACAAATTATAATTTCTAGATAGGCCAATCACAGAACAAGAAATAGAGAGGGCTATAAAAGAAACTAGTCCAGGCAAAAGTCCAGGACCCGACGGGTATACAATAAATTACTATAAAAAATACAGGGAGCTCCTAATTCCAAGATTGAAAGATTACATGAATGGAATAGGCACCCAGTATGAAATGAGTAAAGATGCCCTATCCGCCTGAATCACCGTTGTCCGCAAAGAGGAGAAAGATCCGCTATTGTGTTCTAGCTATAGACCCATTTCCCTCCTCAATGCAGACGCAAAATTATTTACAAAAATATTAGCTACAAGGACGAAGAGCTTGATGAGGGAATGGGTACATAAAAACCAAGGTTGTTTTAATCCGGGAAGGCAGGGGCGGGATAATGGGATAAAAACTATCCTTTTGATGAATCAAATGTTAAAAAATAGACCATCAAGTATATTACTGTCAATAGATGCTGAAAAAGCATTTGACAGAGTCAATTGGGAGTCTATGTTAAGAACTTTAGAGCAGCTGGGAATAGGACCTAGAATGATGGCATGGATTAAAACACTATATAATCGCCCAACCGCAAAAGTAAAAATTAATGGAGCAATGTCAGAATCCTTTGAGATGTTCAATGGAACAAGACAAGGATGTCCTCAATCTCCAATGCTGTTCGTCCTATCCTTAGAGCCACTACTAGCAACAATCAGGAGAAGTGTAGACATTAAGGGGATAAAGATAGGAAAAGAGGAGTATAAGGTCTCTGCTTTCGCGGATGACATCCTGCTATATATAACTAATCCCAGGATCACCCTGCCAAATATAATAAAAACTATGAAACAATATGGAGAGTTATCTAATTTAAAAATTAATAAAAAAAAATCAGAGATAATGAGTATTAATGTTAATAAACAAGAAGAAAAGAGATTAAAAAGCGAATTCCAGTTTAAATGGAGAAAAGACGAAATAAAATATCTAGGGATCAAATTAACACCAACCCCAGAGAAATTATATAAAGCAAATTTTCTTCAACTCCTGAACGACAGGAAAACAGAGTTAAACAGACTCTCTTTAAGGATTTTCTCATGGATAGGGAGAATAAATACGATAAAGATGATAATCCTCCCTAAAATACTATATAAATTTCAAATGATCCCAATCCCACAAGCATTCTTTAAAACACTCAAAACTCTGATAACCCGGTTTATTTGGAAACATAAAAAGCCAAGGATTAAATACACAACACTAAGTAAAGGAAAGGGACAAGGGAGTTTAGCCCTACCGGACTTTAAAAAATATTATTTAGCCTCAATACTCACACGGGTGATAGAATGGAGCAAAAAAAAAGTGATAAAAATTGGGTAATAATAGAAAACACGATTAGTGACACACACTTAGAGCCCATTCACACTAGCACGACTTGTGAGGCGACTTGTGTCGCCCCAGGTCGCTTGACATAACAAAAGCAATGTTAATCAATCAGTGCCGTCTTAATTGGCACTACTGAAGTCGCTCCGACTTCAGAAAAGGGTCCTGTACTACTTTGAGGCGACCTGTGATCCGACTTCTCCCATATACTACAATGGCAGTCGCCTCCTTATCTTAATTGAAGCGACTTGTGATCAGACTTTCCAGGAAGAAGAAAGAGATTAGCCAGGCATTCCCCACAGACAAAGTCGCCTGTCTCTTCAAAGTAGTGCACAAGTCTCTTCCAAGTCTCTTCCAAGTCTCTAAACAAGTCTCTTCAAAGTCACGGGGCGACTTTCTGGTCGCGGTAGTGTGAACCGGCTCTTAGCGAAGATTATTTGGATACCCCCCAAGTTCAGGAAATTAAATATTAGTACTCACATAATTACACGACAGGCTCTCAAAATTTGGGACACTATACACATAAGAGAGAATTAGAAACACAATTCACCATTGATTCCGCTTCAAAACACAACATTTTTTGCACCTGGGGAAGGGAGAGAATTTGGTAAATGGATAGAAGATGGGGATGCACGGCTGGGGGGACATAATAGACCGGGGAAAAATCATAACTTTTTCAGAATTAAAACAAAAGAAAAAGGATTGGAAAATAAACCTGTCTCAACCTATAGTTAAGACATTTTGTAGCTACACTACCTTAGCCATTAAGAGATATGAACGATCTACTACCTTTTGAGCAATTTTGTGTTTCAGACAAAGTAGCAAATAATATCTCAAATGTCTATAAAATTTTGTTAACAATAATAAAGGAGACAGGGCCCTCACTTAAAGAAAAATGGGAGAGAGACCTGGGACCTTGTAGTAAAGATGTCCATTGGGATAAGAGTCTGCAACTTGTACACCTTTTCGGCGATAGACACTAACACAGAAGAAATGAACTACAAATTGCTCACTAGGTGGTATAATACTCCTGATAAAGTAGATTTCAGGTGGAGAGCTCAAGAGATTGCTGGAGGGGATGTCAGATGATTGGGACAATATCCCATATATGGTGGGAGTGTCCGAAAATTAAAACATTTTGGAAAGAAGTCTTATCCTTGATAAATAAAATTACGAATATATATATCCCTGGAGAGGCCTATTTCATGGAACACAAATGTCAGTTAAACAATATAAGAAAACATTACTTCCCCACCTACTAAACTCAGCTAACATTTTAATCCCCTTAAAATGGCAAAAAGAAGAACCCCCATCAAGTAAAGAATGGTTGATTAAGGTGGAGAAAACAAGAAAATTAGAACTATTAAGGAGCTGGGGGGAGGAGGAACAAGGGATTGGGGCTGAAATTTGGGAAGAGTGGCAGATCTTTAAAGACTCAGAGGAATATAAAGAAATAATAGGAGAAGGATTGATAGAAGGGGTAAGGGTAGGGGAGGGAGAAGGGAGGGATGAGGGCTAAAAGGCTTAAAGGGTAATACGTCAATTAAATTGTAAGGATATGTTCTCCAGTGATTGGAGTGTTGTAATGTTTTTTTTACCTGAAAAATTTAATAAAGAAATATATAAAAAAAAAAATAATAAAAACCACAAACAAAGATGCTGGAGTTGACACTGCTTCAGTTGTCACACCTGGGGACTCAGTTCACATGGGCTGGCAAGGATGCCGGTGCTAATGGCAGACCCACATTAGGCCATAGGCCTAGAAACTTTGCTACATTTGGGGGCTCGTCCGGGATTTTGCCATTAGCTAATGGACTGAGACTAGAGGCCCACAGAGAGGGATGCTTGTGGCAACGCAAATGCTCCAGGAAAGACTATAAAATGACCAAGACTCTTTATATGGATTATGAGGTGTATTCTGCTGTCAGAAGTGGTAAGCAGGAGACAAGTATGTCCTAGTGTGTACAGTGCACATGGTGTCAAGGGTCCAGGGAAGGACAGAGAAGTGGACGCCGGAGATCCTAGTGTGGACAGTGAAAATGGAGGCCAGGGGCACGGGAAGAGAGGTGCCAGGGTCCGGGTGGTGGTGCAAGCTATGTGGAAGAATGTCGACCGTACATCTGATAGCGGAACATTTATTCTTTATGACTGGTGCACACATACTGTGGGGATTGTAGTTGGCCATGCAAAGGAGGGCTGTGAAGCTAGTCCCGGAGCCAGTACGGAAGATGTTAATTGCATGTGTGTGGCAAGGAAGAGGAGTATCGACCGTGCAGTCGGTGGCGGGATGCTGCTCTTGCCGAGCAAGAGAGGGCAGCTGGCTTTAGGCAAGAAAAGTGCAGTGGAGGCACTAGAGCAATTAAGGTGGGCGAATGTATGTCTGGCAAGTGACATACTCCGCTTTGCAATTACTTTCCAAGTGTTTGCAGCGCAGCAGCATGACAGGGGAAGAGTTACAGTAAAGCGCAGGGAAAGCGCGCCACAAGCAGATCTGCCCAAAGGGAGGAGTAGCCGCCCAAAATGGAAAGTGGGCGGAGATATCAGGAACTTCTGGCCAATCCGGAGCGATCCAGGGGACTCTATTAATATCCCCTCCTCTGGGCGCGGCCGTGCGGGAGACACGTGTAGGAGAAGGAGATATGTCGTTCACCATAGGAGCGAAGAGTGTTCCCGCTATGGCCGAAAACTCTGCGGAGAGCCAAGAGCAGATCTACCCGTCCAATCCTCCGGTAGTTTGGGATACCGGTATCCGGATGGTGCCGGACCGCGGGCTCACGTTGTGCACCGGAGGAGGTCGGGAGTTCCTGGGAGTGGTATGTCCTCAATGTGCCACTATTACTCTGAGGGTGCAGGCGTGGATCCAATGTGGGCAATGCAGTGATTTGCTGCTCAGGGCAGAGAAGAGCGAGGGCCGTCCCAAGAAGCTTGCAGTTATGTGGGAAACATGACTCTCTCAGGAGATGACAGGGAGCGAATCATAGTTCCTCCGAGGAGCAGGGAGAGGCATCTTCAGGCTGATGATGCAGATGGAGGCACTGCCGGCAGTTGGTGGGCTTCCAGCCTGTGGAAGGGGGGTTTGGTCGCAGGGGAGGGGAGGGGATCCATGGCTACTCAAACAGTAGGGGCTTGGCCAGAAGTACGGTCGGTCAGGGCCATCACGGAATCCGCCCCATAAGTATTCCCCAGCCTATCCAGACAGAAGTTGCCCCTTTCAGCAGTGAGGGTGAAAATTGCCCCGTTCAAGTGGACTCCCCATCCTTCTATCTGAAACATGGTTCTGTGGAAGAAGGTATGGATGACTGGGGATCCATTGAGGAGACTGAATGGGAGTGGGGATCAGAGACTGGAAGTAGCTCCCCAGGTCCCAAAGTTGTTACACTCCTAGACCAGGAAGCCAAGGATGCCACTGAAAGAGGGGAAATGGCTCAGCAATTGGGGTTCTGTGAGGCCTATGTCACAAGGGTCCCAGACCTCACCCCACTGGGAAATATTGCTAGGGCCAGGGATCAGAACACTGCCTGAGGAGATGATCCAAAAAGTACATACCCCGTTTTCTCCACCAGGGAGAGGTAACCGGAAAACCCTCCCCAGACTGTCGAGAATGCAGAGGTGGATGCAAAAGAAAGTTGCCTTGGAGTATGGCTATGACTACCCATATGCTCCAAGGGAGGTCATGCTGTTAGTAGAAAAATTCAGGGACTGGTGGTGCGATGAACTCACCTGGGACTATCTCTTTGTCCCCAAGCGGTACCGATATTCTCCGGAGGAAGTATTGAAAGAAAAATATAAAAACGTCAAGGTTCAATGGTATTATGGGCGCTCCATCTACATAGATAGGGTGGAGGTCCGTCACCCAGATGGCTCCATACAAGCCTGGTCCACCCTGGTCAAAAATGAAAATGGGGAATATGTTCAAATACCTCATCCGGAGTACTATATCTGAGAGAAAACAAATTTATCAGTATTCAACAGTGGCTAGAGGAGAAAGTAGAGACTTAACAAGAAAATATGTGTGGCTGGCCGGCTACCAAAACTGACCAAGGAAATCTTTTTTTCATACAATAATAGAGTGCTGAATTCATTCAAGTTACATGTGCTAAATGGAAATAGACCCCTTGGGCCATCGGGCCAGGGTCTTTGGGAAAGAAAGTCAAGTGTTGCATTGTTAGATCTTCTTAGACCATCGGGTCGGGGTCTGTTTTGGATTACAAATGGCTGTGTGAGATTTCACCCACAGTCTACACAGAAGAAGAAATTGTTGCAAAGCTCGTGAGGACCAAGAGCTTTGGTGTGGGGTGCCCTGCTGGACCCCTGTGATGTTTCCCTGACTCGGCAGGACTGTAGGCCAGGAGAGTCTATGGCTTGCCCTGTTTGCTTACTGAAGTGCTCAGCAGGAGTGAGACAGCAGGAGGCACTGTGTTTCACTTCAATAAAGAGGACCCTGTTTAGACAACTAGTGTGAGGGGATCAGCTCTTCCAAGTAAAAGGAGGACCCCGGCGTGTCAAGACACTGGTTGGCAGAGGCAGTCAGGGAGGGAATGGAAAGGTCGCCCTTGCCATTTTGAAGGAGGGTCTTTCTATTCAACTGTCAGTTATATAGAAATGTGATGTGATTTCCATGTGATGTATGAGATTGACTAACTTTTGCTTCCATTCTTCGTATAGGTGGGATTACCTTAGAATTAGGCAGTCAGGATGTTTGTATTGTATTTTTCCTTGTTGTTCTCCACCAGGTGAGTTTATTTGGTGGGGGCTTCATCAGTTTTCATGCACCTCAAAATGTGTATATATATGTACAGCAGATGTAAAGATATATTTTTTCACGCTAATTTATTCTGTAAATTAGTTTTTCCCTTCTCCCCCTTTCCAGGCTTGTGGGATTCTCCTGATTTTTTTGGGCAGAGTTTTTGATAGGAGGCGGCTGCCTCAGAGTCAGAGGGATGATCTGACTCATTTTGGTGTGGGGTGGGTGTAGCACCCTACAAATAGGTGCTAGATAAAAATATAGTGGGCCTTGTCTGCCTAACAGCAGGGCTGTGATTTAACTAGTCAGGGTGTCAGGGCTTCCAGATGTGCCTGCTAAGGGGAGAAGTATCCCCACTGGCTCCTGTGAGGGACTTCTCATAGGGCAGTGTGGGAAGCCCAATCAGGGGACACATCCCAGCATGTAACTACCCAGGAAGGCATATTATGCTGCAAGGGATTCTGGGAGTGGGTATAAGTTGGGGGGAAGTGCGTGGCACGGTGTCTTTGGTGGGAGCAGAGTCCCAGGAAGGAGAGTGCGGCTGTCTCTCCTCCGGTCTGAGGAAGGTGGATGTCTCGGGGTGTCGCCTGAGAATCCAGAGTCCTGAGTGGAGCTGAGGGGATCCGGTGTGCCGAGAGCCTGCGGAGAGAGAGAGAGGGGTCCAGTCCCAGGAAAGCCTACACAGGTCGTGAGTACTGCGGATTGCCCCTGGGCGTCTGCCTAGAGTCAGAGGGGACCACTCCGTAAGAGGTTCTGGAATCCAGTGTCAGCTAGCTGTAAAGGAGGTACCTAGGTTGAGGACCCTGAAGTTGTAAAGGGGGTACATAGTCAGTGGACCCTAAAGAGTTCAAGTAGTAAAGGGGGCACCTGCAGTCTGGGCCCTGAATTGTATTGCGTGTGCCAGCTATAGTCATAGCTATTTGGAGTTCTACAAAATACTACCTCAAGCTGTGCCAGGTGGGGGAAAGTATTCAGAGACTTTCACAGTGCAACAGTGTCAGGAGTACTACAATTCTCAGTCTTGGATCTACTGGACTATAGGTCGGGGGTTCAACACTTCATCTGTTATACAGATTGTTCTCAGAGTCAGTGAGCATTGGCTGGCGTCAAGGGAGCGCCAACGAGCATTTTTCAGGATTGAAGTCTCAATTGTACTTAGTTCAAGCCAAAAGGAGTATCCCACTTATTCCCTTCTCCCATCCCCTTAATTTATAATAAAAACCACAAACAAAGATGCCGGAGTTGTCACTGCTTCAGTTGTCACACCTGGGGACTCGGTTCACATGGGCTGGCAAGGATGCCGGTACTAATGGCAGACCCACATTAGGCCATAGGCCTAGAAATCTTGCTACACACACATGCTGAATCTGCCTTTTCCTTCCAGAAGATGACTCCCACCCACCTCCTCAGCTGCATGGTTTTCCTATGCAATCAATCAGTGATCACTTAGAAAAAATGCAAGAAATGTTGGACCCGGCGCTACCACTTTAGAATAGTATTGTGCAAATATGTGCTATAAAAGTGCATGTGTTGCAATAAACAAAGTGAAAAGTGCTACGTGCCGTTTAAAACCAACAATAGGTATTAACCTGGGCTGTGCTCAGTGTGCCACCTTAAAATGTCATATATCATATATTTATACAAAGTGCCAAGTGCTGATAATACCAAGTGCCACGTGTTGTGATCCGTGCTAAAACAATATATGGCGCCGGCGGATGTTCCACCAAAAAAGCACCGCTGCTTACCGCACAAGCCACGCTTGTGTACGTCAATACGTCACTTCCGGCATTGGTGGTTTGAGCCAGTGGAACGCGGAAGCGACCCGGCGAACACCATTCAAGCTGACAGTGAACTCCCCAAACTGTGAGTGGATGCTAAATATTTTTCGCTTTATACAACAAATGCTACGCAATGGAGGTTTATTCTTTGTTGTAGTGACCAAGAAGTGTCGAGTCAAAGGCTTAAGAGTGCGGTAAGCAGCGGTGCTTTTTTGGTGGAACATCCGCCGGCGCCATATATTGTTTTAGCACGGATCACAACACGTGGCACTTGGTATTATCAGCACTTGGCACTTTGTATAAATATATGATATATGACATTTTAAGGTGGCACACTGAGCACAGCCCAGGTTAATACCTATTGTTGGTTTTAAACGGCACGTAGCACTTTTCACTTTGTTTATTGCAACACATGCACTTTTATAGCACATATTTGCACAATACTATTCTAAAGTGGTAGCGCCGGGTCCAACATTTCTTGCATTTTTTCTAACTCTACTACCTCAGAGGTAGGTTGGAGGCAGCTTACACCACAAAAATTGATTTGTACTGAAACTCCATAGCGCTGGTATATAACCCCCTTTTTTAAATCAGTGATCACTGTTCTCACTAAATACATTTTCCATAGTTTGTTCATTTGGCAGAGTTTGCAGGAGCTGAGCGATTAAATAACAGCCTTTGTGGATAGCTGTAATATTGAAAACAGGTTCTGTAACACTCACCATACACTATAATCCGTACGATCTCCTTATTTTTTTTACTTTTACTATCAACTATGTAGTGCAAGGGCCTACCTGATAGGATACAGAGTGATTGGATAGATGGCGAGTCCTCCTATTATAAAGTTTTGGTAAATCTAAAGGTATTGTACAGAGATTGTTGTAACGCATAAGCAATTACACATTTTGCCACATGAAAAAAAGAGTGACAAACACAGCAAAATGCACAGTAAAAAACATGCAAACAGTATCATGCTAAAATGTCCCATGAGCTACTTTGCCACGTGTAGGACAGCCCATTGAATTCAACAGGCTACCCAATGCGTGTCACAGGAAAAAGTAGCCAAAAAAGGTGTGCTATGTGTGAATAAGGCCTGAAACTGAAACTGGTTTGTTTACACAAGAACAATAAGGCTCCATTCACATCTGTGCATTTTCAAATGCATGAGAAACAGCGCAGAAAATGCATGCTTTGCCTTGTAATTCAAAAACGCGCTGAAAACGCATTAAAAGGCATGGTAAAAAACACACCATGCTCCACTCTAAAGAAAAAAGTTTCATTGGGGCAATTGTTATGCGTAGGACAGTCCATTCAAGTGAATGGGCTGGCTTATGTGTGACAAGCAAAAATGCCCCAAAACGCCCCCAAAAAAACGGGGCCTGACAGCTGAGTTTGGGGGTTGGGGTGTGTTGGTTTGGGGCGCTACCACCTTGCACTATCCAGTTGTGCAAAGATTATTAGTATTGTGTTGGTCCCATGAAAGTGCACTGTGCTCACTTTAAATTGGCCGAAAAAGCCAAAGATGTGCAAAAGGATAATAAAAGTGCTGCGTGCTAGAAATAATACTTTAAGTGCAGTAAGTGCAAAGGTGTTCAAAGTGTACTTGTGCTGAATAGGTTGGACCATCTATGTGTCAATTTGCCAGATGCAGATTGTAATCCAACCTGCTTAGTACTGCTTGGTAAAGGTGCCAGTGTTAATAAGTGAATAAACAGTTATTGTGTTAAACCATTTATTGTAATGTCCCCTCGTGGGGAGTGAAAACTTGCAACCGTGATCACATAAAATAAAAATAATGATAATAAAATATTGGGTGAGTTGCGCCTATCCGGCGCGTGTTGGGAGTGCAAGTGCTAATACCTGAGGTAAAGCACTTACCAGAGGCTCTCCCTTACTCCAAAGCCGGCTTGGTTAGTGCTTCTCCCTTTGATGCCTGCAGGGCTCCTGGATTGAACTCGATCATTTGCAGGTACTCAGTGTAAAAACATCTAGGGAGTCAGTGTACAAAAACCAAGAAGACTTCCATTGCGTAGTACAGTAGTATATCGGGGGAAGAAGTTAGTATCAACTCACTGTTAGGAAGTTCACTGTCAGCTCGTCTGGTGTTCCCTGGCGTTCGGCCGTTCGTTGCTTCCGCGTTCCACGGCCCGAAACCACCTAACCGGAAGTGACGAATGACGCTGTGTTGCCGCTCTACGCGTTTCATCACTGCAACGTCATCTGGGGCGGTGTCATTCTACGTGCTCCCGGTGTTTATATAGGCCTCCGTATCCTAGTGACCTTTTTTTTTACCTCCGCCATATTGGTAACCTTACTGAAGTTACGCGGCGGCCATCTTGGTAACTCAGAGCCCTTTGTTGCTGGTCAGTATAGCATGGATACGGTAGGCTGTCTACATCATGTGAACTTCCTTAAACAGCCGATCCCTTATGCTTTTCCAGATACATACATTCTAATTAATGATAACGGTATTATGATGATGTAATATGCGCAAACGGAAAAAAGTGCAAAAAGGTGCATAGAAGTGCTTAGAAGGTATGTGCAATATGGGTACTTGCCCGCCTTGAATAAAAACCGAACTTTATTAGAGTTTAAAATATGAAAATTTAAAAAATGGAAATTTCTAAATTTTAAAACTTTAATAGTAAAAAATAAGAATTAAAATTGGTTTTGTGACCTTATTAAATGAGGATGAGAGTGGAGTTATAATAAATTAATAAAAATATTAAAAATTTAAATTATATATGAGGCATTTGGCCACTCTAAATTTTTTGGAAAAAGTCGAGATTTTTGGAAAAAAGTCGAGGAGATGTTCTTTAGGAGCGAGGAGGTTTTGTCCTTCCGAGGGCTTATTAGGAGGCATTCCGGACCATTTCAAAGTTCCAGGGGATTCAAAAAGTCAATTAATCTAACCTTCAGGAGGTTCAAGAGGTATTTCAAATGGTTGATGTTATAATGTGAGGAATTGGGGGTGCATAAGAAAGGAGGATCCATAAAAATAGTAAAAAAATGCATGATGGCCGTATGCTAAAACCGCATGTAAAATGTATAAAGGCCATGTTGAGTGTATACAATTTATTATAAAAATTGTAAGAGCTGTAAAAACTGTAAAAAAGTTGTAAAAAAATTTTTGGCGAACTTTTAGGATCGTGTGAGAGTCACATGATGGGCGTCTAAAATTTATAAAATCAGGAAGAACCCAAAATAGGATTGGCCAGTGTTTCTTTATTGTTTTCTCTATGGCTTTGTGTTGTCTATTGTATCCTGTGAAGAAGGCAAATTCAATGTTGTTATATTTTTTTCCCTGTTGTTCATTTTCTTGGATCATTCATGTCTTCTCTCTTCATCTTCATTACTTTTTCTTTTATACTGAGTAATTACTTTTTCCTATATCCTTTTTCCAGGAATCGCTCAATCAGCATGTCTGCTTGTATGTTGTAATCGTGGAGGTCACTACAATTTCTCCTTATGCGCATTAGCTGGCCCTTGGGGATTTTGCCTAGCCACTTTGGGTGATGGCAGCTTTTCTTAGGTATATACCCATTTCTGTCTGTCGTCTTAAAGTACTTTTTACTTGCCAGTGCTCCATCCTTTTTGAAGACTTCTATATCGAGAAATGCAATCTTTTGGGTGTGCCAGTTTCCTGAAAACGTAATGCCATACGTATTGTCATTGATTTAATCGAAGAAATCTTGTAGTGATTCCATATCTCCTTTCCAGATGAGCACAATGTCATCTATATACCTTTGGTAATACCCGATTTTGGGCCTTTAGATGCTATATATCTGCTCTTCTTCCCATTTCTGCATGAAGATGTTAGCCACGCTCGGTGCATATTTTGCCCCCATGGCTACACCTTTGACTTGTGTGTAGTACCTCCCTTTGTGCCAGAAATAGTAGGAATTCATAGCCAAGCTCAGGCCTTCCAAGATGTAGTTGATCTGCTCCTCTTTCGTGTCCGCGCTGCTATGTAGTGCCCATTCCACTGCTTCTAGGCCATTTTTCTGGATTATATTTGTGTACAGTGAATTTACATCAATGGTGACCAGTAGGTCTTCATCTGTAGTTGAAATGTCTTGAATTTCTGACAGAAATTGCTTGCTGTCCCTGAAATAAGATTTGCCCAAAGGCACTAGGGGTTGCAGGTATTGGTCAAGATATTCGCCTAGTCTGGAATGCAATGAATTGATGCCGCTAATTATGGGCCGTCCTGGTGGTTTCTTGTCATCCTTGTGTACTTTAGGTACATAGTAAATAACCGGTGTTCTTGGTGCTTCTGGGCAAAGGTACTTGGCCTCTTTCTTGTTTAGAATGCCCATCTCTTTGCCTTTTTCCACATATTGGTGTAACGTTTTCTCGTACTTCTTTCTTGGATCCCCCCTTAGTTTGATGTAGGTATCCTCCTTGCTTAGTAGATTTTCCATTTCTGCCTCATAATCCTTTTTGTCCAGTATTACCAGCCCTCCTCCCTTATCTGCTGGTCTAATAATCACGCCCTTTTTCTTCTCCAGTTTTTTAATGGTTTCCCATGTGCTCTTTTCCTTTTTGTTCTTGATTTTGAGTGTTCTTATTTCTTCCTCCACCATTCTTTTGAATACCTCCAAATTCTCATTTTGGGTATTTTTTGGGTTGAAGATTGATCGGTTTTTCAAATTAGTATGTTTGTAGAGTGTATTGTTGCTGGGTGTTTTTTGGTTTCTCTTGGTGGCAAAACATTTCTTGATATTGAGCTTCCTCACATATTTTTGAAGGTCAATATATGCCTCGAATTTGTCCAGATTTTTGTCTGGTGCATATTTTAGCCCTAAGTCCAGCAATTTAAGTTCCTACTCGTCAAATACCATGTTGCTTAGATTAAAGATCCCTGCCCCTACTGTTGCCTTCTTCTTTTTTTTTTTCGCTCCTCCTCGTTTTCCTCTTGGTTTCCGTTTCTGTTTTGTTCTTGATATCTCTGTGTTTCTTCTCTTCTCGTTCCGTTGTTCCCCCCCTTGAGTCCAGGGGTTCTCCCTGTAACCTCCTTGGGGACCTTGTCGCCACGGCTGATGCCATCCGTTTTTCCTCTGGTGTCCCCATTGTCCTGGTGGTCGGTATGGTCCTCCTCTCCCTCTTGGTGGTCTTCCTCTGTTGCCCCTTGGAAAAAACCCCTCCTAGCCGGTGGTGGGCCCCTGTTTTCATATTGGGGTTCTTTGTAATCCTCCAGGGGTGAGTAACTGTTATGAATGGTCACATATTCCCTTTCATTGCTAGGGCTCCTCATAGGTCTTGTATTGTTTGGTCTATTTGGTCTGGGGTCCTCCCCATTAGATCTTTGGTTCGTTGATCTCTGTGTGTATTCCCTTTGTGGATTTCTGGTTGTTCTAACTTCTAACCAGGAGTCTTCATCATCGTCTCCAACCTCAGATGATTCTCTAGAGGTGAGATCAATGGGGTCTATGAGGGTGGTTTGCCCTCCATATATTTCATCCGTTTGCCATTTGTAGACCTCCTGGTTCCTATAGTCTTGCACATCTCTTTTGTACTTTTTTTGTTTTTTACTTTGGATTGTTTGTTCATATTTCTAAATTGCTTCATGGAGTGCTTTTTCTTTCTCCTTATATTCTCTGGTGTCCACAACAAGGGCCAATTGTTCTTTAAGTTGTGTAATTACCCCTTCGACCTTCCTCAGCTTATATTGTCTCATTTTTATCAACAGCCCTAGTAAATTTTTTTCACATTTGTTGAAAAATTTAAACCAATCTTCCATGTGTTGTGGATCATTAATATGGTCATTTGGTGCAACATCCCACCTCAGTCTCCTGGGTGTGATGTTTTCCTTAGTGTATTTGTCTAAGGTGGCTATGTCCTACCACACACGCAATTGTTTTTCCATATTATGCCTGAGCTGTTTGAATGTACTGTCCATGTCCTGCTTATTAATGACATTTATTGTGATGTCCCCTCATGGGGAGTGAAAACTTGCAACCGTGATCACATAAAATAATGATAATAAAATAGTGGGTGAGTTGCGCCTATTCGGCGCGTGTTGGGAGTGCAAGTGCTAATACCTGAGGTAAAGCACTTACCAGAGGCTCTCCCTTACTCCAAAGCCGGCTTGGTTAGTGCTTCTCCCTTTGATGCCTGCAGGGCTCCTGGATTGAACACTCCCCACGAGGGGACATCACAATAAATGGTTTAACACAATAACTATTTATTCACTTATTAGCACTTTGGCACCTTTACCAAGCAGTACTAAGCAGGTTGGATTACAATCTGCATCTGGAAAATTGACACATAGACAGTCCAACCTATTCAGCACAAGTACACTTTGAACACCTTTGCACTTACTGCACTTAAAGTATTATTTATAGCACGCAGCACTTTTATTATCCTTTTGCACATCTTTGGCTTTTTCGGCCAATTTAAAGTGAGCACAGTGCACTTTCATGGGACCAACACAATACTAATAATCTTTGCACAACTGGGTAGTGCAAGGTGGTAGCGCCCCAAACCAACACACCCCAACCCCCAATATCTTTTTACCCTAGTGGTAAGTTGGAGGCAGCATAACCACCTGCATAAGTTGTAATGCATTCCAAAATGGGAGTCTGAAAACCTCCTCCTCATTAACTAGTGTTTCTAATGAGGGCCATTTATCCTCTCTTAAGAAATGCGAGGCTTGGAAATGTCCTGTTTCTCTAAGGAGTCTAAAAGGCGGTGCCTCTAGGCCCATCATAAATTTTGGATTCCCCAAGACAGGGAATAGTGGCGATTCATATGTAAAGAGAGAGTTTTGAGAACGCATTTGTGTGCAAATTTTTAGTGTCGTGCCTATTAACTGATGTGTCCTCACCTCTATCGGGAGATAGTCATAGCACCATAATGCTCTATTAAGAGAAATTGAAGTGTATGCCTGTTCAACTTGCACCCATAATTTACTGTCCTCGTGTCGACACCAATCAATTTGCTTTCGCAAGTGAGAGGCCTGAAAATATTTACACATATCTGGGAGTTATACCCCTCCCAGTTTTTCGGTAGTGTTAACAATTGTTTTGCAAGACGAGGTTTCCTGTGTACCCAGACAAATTTAATAAACAATGAGTTTATTTGTCAAAAGTAATAGGCTGGGATCTTAATGGGAAGTGTTTGAAATAGATACAAAAATCTAGGCAATATGGTAATTTTAATCAGATTGCACCTGCCAAACCATGAGTGTAAGCCTGTATTCCATTTCTCCAATTTGAGACGAACTTCTGTCAGTAAGGGGATAAAATTATGTTCAAAGATCTGAGTCGGATTAGCTGGTATTAACTTGCCCAAATATCTTAATGCTCTGTTTGTCCATTTAAAATTGAAATTCTGTTTTAAATGTAGTGATGTTCTCTTTAGTAGATTTATTCCCATAGCTTCTGATTTATAAAAATTTATTTTCAAATTGGATATATTTCCATATTGTTCAAATTCTCTAATAAGATTCGGTAGTGATACTGTCGGGTTGACAATTGAGAAAAGTAAATCGTCCGCATATGCAGAGATTTTATATTGCTTTTGCCCCACCGTTATACCCTCTACATCTGGGTTTTGCCTTATTTTACACAAAAATGGTTCTAAGGAGAGAACAAAAAGTATAGGAGACAGGGGACATCCTTGTCTCGTACCGTTCTTTATAGAGAAAGGTTCCCAAAAGAATCCCGTTGACCTTAACTTGTGCTGATGGGGCTGAAAAGATTGAAGAAATCCACTGCAGCATAGAATTGCCCAGGCCTATATATTTAAGTGTAGTGAACATGAATTTCCAATTAACTCGGTCAAACGCCTTTTCTGCATCGGTTCCCAGAAAAACACTAGGTATTTGAGATCTATCCGCAGCATATAATAGGTTCAATACCTTTGTGGTATTATCTCTCGCCTCTCTATTTATTATAAATCCAACTTGATCCAAATCGATCAAGGAGTGTAAATGTTGTGTCAATCGGGTTGCTATAATCTTAGTAAAGATTTTAATATCTATTTTAAGAAGTGATATTGGTCTATAGCTACCACATTGCATTGGGTCTTTGTCCTCCTTTGGTATAACCACTATATGTGCTCTCTGGGTATCTCTGCAGAAGGCAGAATATGTTCCTGCGTTGTTATACAATTTTAGCAAGTATGGTCCCAGTATTGGTAAAAAGGCCTTGTAATATTGTAAAGTGTAACCATCAGGCCCCGGTGCTTTCCCAGCTTTCATTGTATTTACTGCCTGTTGAATTTCTGACATCGTCAATGGTAAATCTAATTCTTTACTAATTTCTGCTGGTAGTTTAGGAAGTTTAGATGCGCTTATATATTCCTCCATTTGTGTTATCGATGGATTTTGTTCTGGGAGGTTATATAAAGAGGAATAAAACTCTCTGAATGTCTGAGCAATTTGTCTGGGTAGTGATAGTTTATTACCTTTAGAGGAAACAATTTGTGGGATATATGTAGCTGTTTTAATATCTTTAACGGCTTTCTCCAATTGTCTCCCGCACTTATTTCCTGACTCATAACCTACTTTACGGCTTCTTTGTAAGGAGGCTTAGCCCTATATCCCAGCAGGTCCGCAATTTGTTTCCGTAGTGAGAGTATCTCTATCTCTATTTCCTCTGATAAAGATCTTTTATGCTTATTCTCCAGCTCGTGTAGTGTCGAGAGCATTGATGTTAGTTTTTTCTCTCTTTCTTTTTTAACTCTAGAACCATGTTTGATCATTATTTCCCGTATCACTACTTTATGTGCCTTCCATAATATACCTGGATCCCCCTCCGGGCTCTCGTTAATCTGGAAGTATTGTTGTAATTCCTCCGATATGTCCCTTAGGATCTCCGGGATCTGTAGAAGACTCTCGTTCAGTCTCCAAAAACGATTCGCAACTGAAACGGTTTCAGAGAATAAATAGATTAACGTAACTGGGGCATGGTCGGACCAGGTTATATTTCCAATTTCTATTTTTTGTATAGCGTGTAACTGTCTAAGGGGAATTAAGAAGTAATCTATTCTTGTGTAGGTTTTGTGAACCGAGGAATAAGGGTAGTCTTTTTCTCCCATGTGTAGTAATCTCCACGCATCCACTAGTTGGTGTTTATGTAGGTCTTGATTTATACGTTTACCTATTCTTGGGGGTGTCGAGGATGACTCTATTAAAGTATCCATCTCGGGAGTCAAAGAAATGTTTAAGTCCCACCCTAGTATCAACTGGCCTTCTGAGAAATTCATTAATTTATTTAAAGTCTGTAAAATAAACGTATCTTGTTTATAATTTGGTGCATACATAGTTGCTAGTGTCACTTTCACTCCTCCTATCAAACCTTTAACAAAGGCAAATCGCCCTTCGGGGTCCAGTTGTGTCTCCTGTATTATCCATGCTACTCTATTGGAAATAAGAATTGACACGCCTTTTGATTTAGACAGTATATTAGTTGAGTGGTAGCTCCATGGATAATTTTAATTTCTAAGAGTGGGTAGATTATTTTCTTTAAAGTGCGTCTCTTGTACCAGTGCCACATCAATTTGGGCTAGTCTTAAATCATTCAGTAGCATGTGTCTCTTTTCTGGTATGTTAAGACCTCTTGAATTTAAAGACATCACTTTTATGTTGGCTATGTGTCACTACTATGCAGAGAAAGCTTAAGCAAAAAAAAAAAATATCAAAAAGAAATGTAAAAAATTAAAAAATTAACCCTTCCTATTCCTACTATTAACTTAACTTATAATTATACGCACTTCCCTCACCCTTCCATTTGTGCGTAGTCCTTAGTGGGTTTTGTGGCTAGGCATGGCCCCGGGTGAGATCCCGGCTCTCCCCCTCCATAACCTCCACGGATCCCTCATTATCCTTCATTTTGTTGTACAGCTCCTAACCAATTTATATAATTTTGATATTTTCCCTTTTTCCACCCTTTTCCTCCCTTTTCCATTCCCCTTTCCCCTCTCTGCTTCCCCTTCCCCTTCCTCCCTTCCTCTCTAGTATCTTCCTCCTCCTCCCCTCCTCTCACATCCCTTCCATGGTCCCTTTCCCACCCACCAGCTCAACCCCCCCTCCATTCATCTCCCCCTCCTAATTCTCCACAGGAGGGAGAGAAGAAGGATAAACCCCCCTTCCCTCTACAACATATCTGTGTTTCCAACCAGCCAATTTATTGATAGAGGTTATTCTCCAGTGCACCCCAGCGTGTAGCCATGGTGTAGTATTACATTAATACATTATTACTGTGGTCACTATACCCTCATTCCAAAAAATGTTCTATAAGTGTTATTTTTCGTGTTTTCAAAAAATGTATTTATTTTTTTTATAGCAAAAAAAAAAAAAAAAAATATATATATATATATATATATATATATATATATATATATATATAAAGGAAAAAAGAAAAAAAAATTAAGTGATTATTGTGTAAACTAAGATTCACACCAGTAAAAATTTGTGTTCCTAAAACATCACAATAAAGACATCACATCCCCATAAAAAGTGAGTAACACTCTTTTAGCTACTTCCCAAAAAGAATAAAAAAAAAAAATAAGTGAAATAAGAGGAGGAAAAAACTTTGCTTTCCCTCCATGTTAAGCTTAGTCTATTTCTATGTAATACTTTCTTGTCAATAGCTAAGCTGTTCATGTTTATTTCTTTCAACAATATACTATTTTTCATCTACAACCTGCTTTAGCCTGCAACGCTGACTGAGTGGAAATTCTCCAACATGGAGGATGAACTGTTCAACCATGGTGGCCATACGTTGAAGGATTGAGGTTTGGCTGGTCCCATGAATGGCCAGCTTTACCCTAGAAGTCACTAGAGGACTGAGGATGCTCTGTGATGCACTGGAGTCATGGATTTCTAACCTTTAAGTGCATCACAATATTTTGTTGAATAAAGAAGTACAGATCCCTGCAACAATAAAAAATTTACTTTACTCTACTTGTCTCATGGTCTCGTTTACTCTTATTTCACTTTCTCATTTTACATTTTACTCTTACTGCAGTCCTTGATCTCTATGGGCTTGTATGATGTATCATGGATATAATATCGCTTAACCACTTTACCACCGGAGGATTTTGCTGCCACTTTTTGCGATTCGGCACTGTGCGATTTTAACTGACAATTGCGCGGTCATGCAACGCCGTACCCAAACGAAATTTACATCCTTTTTTTTCCTACAAATAGAGCTTTCTTTTGGTGGTATTTGATCACCTGTGCGATTTTTACTTTTTGCGCTATAAACAAAAAAAGAGCGACAATTTTGAAAAAATAACAATATTTTTCACATTTTTTTATAAGAAATTCCCCCCCAAAAAAATGTAGAAATCAAAATTTTTTATCATTTTAGGCCAATTTGTTTTCTGCTACATATTTTTGGTAAAAAAAATCGCAATAAGCGTATTTTGATTGGTTTGCGTAAAAGTTATTGCTAACTAAGGGAAAGATTTCTGTCGTTTTTGGTGTTTTTTTTTTTAACGAGTAATGGCGGCGATCTGTGTTTTTTTTTTGCGGGACTGCGACATTGCGGCGGACAGATCGGACCCTTGACTGCCATTTTTGACACTTTTGGGGGTACCAGTGACATTACTACAGTAATCAGTGCTATAAATATGCACTGTTACTGTAAAAATGACACTGGCAGGGAAGGGGTTAATTTTATTGGAGAGGGAGGGGTTAATGTATGCCTGGTGCTTACTGACATGTGTGGGGGGAGGTGACTGAGTGACACAGGGACAGATCCCAGGTTCAGCTATGCTGAACCCTGCAATCTGTCACTGTCTGTCACTTAGGAGATCCGCCCGCTTTGTTTACACAAGCGGGCGGATCTCCAGACTCGATTCCCCGATGATCGGGGAAGAGCAGCGGCGATCGCCGCTGCTCCTCCCCTGGCCCGACTCCCGCTGTGACTGAATAAAATGGGAGTGAGCCTCCGGCGGCGCCCGCATGCCGCCGAGAGAAGGCAATGTCTAGCGACGTAGGTCTACGTCGCCAGATGTTATCGAGCCACTTTGCTGCAGTAGAGCTCTAGTGAGCAGTGCGTAAGTGGTTAAAGGGTGAGTTCACCTTTACAGAAAATCTGTAAGGTGCACTTACACTGGACCCACTCCCTATCCCCCTGGTCCTGTTATACTGGAGTCCCGCTGTCCCCCACTGTGAGACATCAGGTCACCGCTTCACCGATCTGGGGATTTGAAAGTGGCTTAATCTCCTATCCGCACCTCTCAGCGTGTATGGATAGGAGGCATTCAACTGGGTCGGCGCCATCACATGGACAGTGTTGTTGAATCAGAAACCTGCCTAGCCCTTCCTGTCAGCGCTAGAGAAGAGGAAAGAAAGCCAGAAGGATTTTGAATCCCTGGACCGCTAACGCGATGTCTTGGTGTCTCACAGCGGGGGATTGCAGGACTCCGGTATAGCGGGACCGGGGGGATGGGGAGGGGGTCCTGTGTAAGTCCACCTTACAGATTTTGGGTAAATGTGAACTTACACTTTAAACAAGAGAAGTTGGGAATCTTCACACTGTAACTTATAAATATTGACTTCAATTACCCAATCAAGTGAAAAGCTAACTCATGTTTACTTATTTCATCTGTCCATGAATTGAGTATTCAAAGTATACATGAATTTCTTGATTGGACAATTAAAGTGAATATCAACATAATTTATTATTTATGAACAGAAATGTCCAATACCAAATTCAGCCACGGCATTAGTCACCAAAAAAACCCACAACACACAAAAACTCATGTAATATGCTCTTTATTTCTTTTTATTGTATTGGTGTAAGGAAATGTGATTACATCTGTAAGTAGCCAGGGAAGTGACAATACAATGCACACAATAACCATCTGTTAGACCTTAACCAATACATATACTGTTGGCCGGTGCTGGAAAAAAAAGAGTTAAGGACATGAGCTCCTATAACTTGAATGATGGATGTTTTTTTATCTCAATATTTTATCTAATATAAAAAAGAATTATATGCTGCGCTGATATCCAAAATGTTCATCCTGAGTCACATGTCACTCATTCTTTGTGATCATCTGGTTCTAATTTCCTGTCTTTTGGTCTTCTCTGGGCACCAGATTGAGTATAATAGGTTTTGTTGTCTTTAGGAACCCTGTGGTGTCAATTTCCAGGGGGATCTGTAATACAAGTGGCAGAATTAACAGAACAGATAAACTAAATTCTAATATTACATGATCTCTTATTTCTTCTACAGGATTTAAAAAACTGTCATCCATATAGAAATCACTACCCAGTAAGTATCACAATTTCAGAAAAGTGAAACCAAGGTGATCTTTTGGCTGCAACTAGGTCAATTATAAATCGCTAATGGTAATTTTACTTTGTAGAATTAAAGCACATTTACTTTTAAAATAAATAAAAGTGATTTCTTACTGGAGTGTCCTTGCAGGTTCGGAAACTGAAGTTCTGTATTAGCAAAGTGATGGCTGACTTCATGTTGACCATAGCAAATCTCATCCCGATGCAGTTGCGGGGCCCAAATCCAAAAGGAAGAAAGGTGTAAGGGTCTTGGGCTTCTTTATTCTCCTTACTGAATCTATAAAAAACAAAGCAATATCTTGTCACTGTTTCTCTGTGGCCCTGTAAATATGTTGGTGACCTTGCATATACAGTAGATAAAGCCCCATGTCCTTCAAATCTCAGTGGAATTGATACTACCAAAAATAAAAATCTCTAAATGTAAAAAAAGACAACTTCTGAATGATCCATATCACCAGCTGGCTGAACAAAAAAAAATGACTCATCTATGGTCTGCTTTACTCTGGTGCTTGGTGACTGGCACAGTACAGGGTGGGAAGAAAGTCCTTAGCGCATTGTAAGCTGTCAGTGGGGACTTGTAGCATACACAGGGCCAACTTCACTCACTCCTTGTAGACAAATACAGAGGTAAGAAAAAGGAATGTAGTGCTACTGGGGTGGGGGTTATATTTGGCTTTAAACAGTGAACCTGTTGCTTTGCCTTCTATAGTCAAAATACAGGCTTACTTGAACAAAATTCTGCTGGAATAGCAAAAACTGTTTCTGCCTCACAAAATATAGATATTTATGTAGACAGACACTTCCTAACATGTGGTCTGTCCTAGCATTG
Organism: Pelophylax lessonae; assembly: GCF_965119305.1. Taxonomy (NCBI): domain Eukaryota; kingdom Metazoa; phylum Chordata; class Amphibia; order Anura; family Ranidae; genus Pelophylax; species Pelophylax lessonae. Next base: position 715,401,478 of record NC_138768.1, read on the forward strand.
GTGATCAAGTCAAGCAATAGACCTCTGAAAATTGAACTAATATCAATCTTTTTTTCAAGTTAGGGAGGGTTATAACACCTGTCAGCTTTCTTTTGCAATCTGAGTTCCTTGGGGGGGGGGGGGGGGGTTGGTGGGATTGTTCCCTTCACTTCCTGCCTCATAGCCACAACAGGAAAGGAGAAGTGAGGGAAATCCCTGGGTATCACCAGGGTCACCAGAGCTAGTACCTTCAGCCTTTATTAGAAGATTTTCCTTATATTCCTGTTCTGATGTTAACCCAGATTTTGAAATCTCCCAAACAGCAATACAAACCTGATGGGTGTTCTAATCTCTCTCCACTCTGTCCAGAACAAAAATATTTTTGCCTTTAGTTATATTTTAAAGCCACCATCTCCTTCTATAGGATACGAAGGAAACTGCCATATATTCAGCAATGACCTAAGCACATATATCTGTAGCGTAGTGTAGTGTTTACTTATCTCTCTTCAAAGATCTAAGTGCCCTGTCTTTCTGCTGCTCCATTCCTCTGTTATTATATTATTGTGTCAGGGAGGGAGTTTAGGGGTAGATAAGCAGGGAGCTTGTCTATTCAGACTGCAGCTCTGCAAGTTCATTCGTTCCTCTGCCTATGTGGAAGGGGGGAGGGGTGTGCCTTTCCTCCAATCAGCACTCACATAGTGTAAACCTAGACTCGACAGCCACTGCTGGAAGAGGAAGAAAGATTTCACGATCTGCACTTTCTAAGGAGTGTAGAAAAGGTAAGACAGCAGATATTTATGTTAAACCTATGAAGGAGAATTTGTTTCAGCTCTGTGTATCATCTGAGGCTGTTGACTTCACTGGGTAAAGGAGATGGTTTACAACAACTTTAAGCCTCAGTTCATATATATGCGATGTGATAAACACAGCGAAAGCCACAAAAAGTAAAGATACTACACAATTTTGGTGTGGATGTAGTGCATTTTGAGAAATACAAAATGAATGAGCTCAAATCGCACTGAAAATAATGGCATGTGATTTTAACAGGAATGTGGTGTGATTCATGTCCGAATCACATGTGGTTCCCCACACTGCAGCTATGTGAACCTAGGCTTATAAGGATAAGCTGAAATTATTTTATTCTCTCCTGGATAACTACTTTAATATTGTTTTCAGCAGTGGCGGCCGGTGCGTTGGGGCGCAGGGGCGCCGCCCCCCTATCCATGCATCCGGCCCCCTAATCTACATGCGGGGTGCCGGACGCATGGAGTTCAATGGAGTTTTTTTTTTTCTTCTGAAGCACGTGATTAGAGCCTGAGGCTCTAATAGGCTTCAAAAAAGGGTGGACCCGGGTGCAGAGCAGTGCGCCCCGAGCCCACCCGTTGTGTGACAATAGTGAATTAATATTCTCCTCCTGGCCAATCAGGAAGCGGATCCGAGACCCGTTTCCTGATTGGCCGAAAGGCAAACTTTTGCCATTGGCCAAGGAGGAGGTGGAGGAGGACTTGGGAGATGCGGAGGACTGAGGAGAAGCCGCCACTGCATCAGGTAAGTGCAATGGTCTCTCTGCATGCTGTGGTCACTCTGCATTGAAGGGGGCACGCTGTGGGCACTCTACATTGAAGGGGGCATGCTGTGGTCACTCTACAATGAATGGGGCACGCTGTGGTCACTCTACATTGAAGGGGCACGCTGTGGTCACTCTACATTGAAGGGGGCATGCTGTGGTCACTCTACATTGAAGGGGGCATGCTGTGGTCACTCTACATTGATGGGGGCATGCTGTGGTCACTCTACACTGATGGGGGCATGCTGTGGTCACTCTACACTGATGGGGGCATGCTGTGATCACTCTACATTGATGGGGGCACACTGTGGTCACTCTACATTGATGGGGGCATGCTGTGGTCACTCTGCATTGATGGGGGCACGCTGTGGTCAATCTACATTGAAGGGGGCACACTGTGGTCACTCTACATTGAAGGGGGCACACTGTGGTCACTACATTGATTGGGGCACGCTGTGGTCACTCTACATTGATGGGGGCATGCTGTGGTCACTCTACATTGATGGGGGCACGCTGTGGTCACTCTACATTGAAGGGGGCATGCTGTGGTCACTCTACAGTGAAGGGGGCACGCTGTGGTCACTCTACATTGATGGGGGCACGCTGTGGTCACTCTACATTGAAGGGGGCATGCTGTGGTCACTCTACATTGAAGGGGCATGCTGTGGTCACTCTGCATTGATGGGGGCACGCTGTGGTCACTCTGCATAGATGGGGGCACGCTGTGGTCACTCTGCATTTAAAGGGGGCACACTATACTTTGATTACTGAAGGCCCCTTTCACACTTTTGTGACCTCAAAGTCATGCAATTTTTTCTTGTTTTTTGTCGCAAAGCAATGCCTATTACATTTTTCTGTTTGCGCCCCCCCCCCCCCCAAAAAACATTTTTGGGCACCAGCCGACACTGGTTTTCAGGAATCTGAAAAAATGCTTTAAAGAAAACCTGTCAGTTCCAGTATATGTAGTAAAGGTAAGTAACCTTTCAGGTCGGAACTCCTCTGGTTCAGCCCACAGTGAAGGGTCCCGGTGTAAAACATAAGCTGGGATCACAGTCACAACTCCCTCTGGGATGGTTACTCCGTTGATCTCTGTTGTTTTCTTACAGACTCTTTCAAGTCTCCTAGCTGCAGGGTACAGTCGCAGACATTCATAAATCACCATGTCCAAATATTCCATCTGCATTAGAGCTTCATAAGTGGGAGGAGCCTGTGTACAAAAAAACCTTCTTAATGTACCAGGACACTTATTTCAACATAGTATTAGTTATATATCAGCTTAAAGTGAAACTAAAGAATGCTAATGACGTCAAAGTGGAAACACAGTGGAACTGCATACAAATTTGTTTAACAGTGCCTTAAATTACTGTATATAATAATTAAAACATTTTAACTTCCTACCTCTGTGCATGTTTGTTCATTGACTTCCATATTAGTGCAGCTGTGCTGGAGTCTCGCATACACATTAAATATTACACAATTGACATATTAAGCTACATTTCCCAGTGTCCTTTGCACCTTTTAGACTCTACTTCTATAGGAGAGCTACACAGTGCTTGTGATTTAGTTTTCTTCTGTAAGTGCAAGTGTATTGAAATCCATCCATCTGCTGAGGCTGAAAACATTAGTCTCTCTAAAGCTGCCCACACACTGATAGTTTTTTTATCCATTAAGCCCTCCCCAGCATGCATATTGACAAATTCCCAGTGGGCTGATCTAAAAAAAAAGGAACAAATTCCTCCATCCACATAAGAGGTGGATAGAGGAATCCTCCACACTGAGACATTGGATTCTGACAGCGGGACCCCAACACTTCATATTCCTGATATGTGCCTGCTGTACCATGTACTTGTATGAGAAAGTATCCTGTTCTCTTTGTATTGCTTCCTTTGTGTGAAGTCCCTGGTGTTCCTAATAGTCCCTCTGCTTCCCTATTAAAAACTGACCACACTAAGTGGGAGAGCATACTATATTCAGTTCTCTAGCTATGCTGGGAATTCAGCCTGCTCTCCTCCAAAGATCAGACTTGTCCTGACACGCCTCCGCTGCACAGCCAGTCACTGGGAAACTCAGTGCACTGCTGCTTTTCCTCCCACAGCTCCTATGCAGCTGAGAACAGAGGGAATGTAATCACTTATAAAAGAGGGAACATGGGTATTTATCATGTTTTTTAAATCTATACAAAAATGTTTTGCATTACATTATAATTTTAAACTGAATGTGTAGTTTTACAAAGTGATTGTTTAAAATCACTTTAACTCTCTATGTAAATGTAGCACTGCCCCCTAGAGGACTGCTGAGAATTATACTTCGTGGGTCCTCTGGGTTACCATTAGCAACTGACAGTAGATAAACGGCATTAAAAGTTCTTGGCTCAGTCAATAATCAGTCCAGGGGATTTGGTTTTTGTGATTTATTTAGAACTGGGATGGGAGAAGGGATGAGTGGGATACTCCAACTAGTAACTATGCACAATTCTGAGGACAACTGACTGTAGAATGCGGCAAGGCCACTTCTTCACTCTGCCACTGAAGTGAAGATAAATTGACTGTTCCCACTTGAATATTATATTTCTTGGCACCCTCTTTACTCTCACTGCCTGTGTGCTGACACCCGTCCGCTGACTCTAGCCACTGAAATGGTCCCCTTTCTAGGCAGAGCCTTTGGCAAGCTCCCCTGTACTCACGGACACTGTTTTTCCAGAGTTGCTCTGCCTACACCTCCATGGTCAGCTTCCACTGGACCTTTGGGTTTAGCCACACTTTCTGGTCCCCTAGGCCGACTGCCTGTGACCACCATTCATAGCAAACAGGAGGAGAGACAGCCGTCACCCTCCTCCTAGGACCCGGCTTTCCGCCCAAAGACCCCCTGCCTCATGTGTTCTTGACTTTTATACCCTATCCCATGATGCACCTCTCACTGTGCCAACCTACTGGGACAGGTACAAAAGCATGTGCGTCATTGGCCAGGTTTCCTCAGCCCACATGAATCACACATTGAGCACACTGAGAAGGCCTAACTAATGATCAGGCTCCCCTGATAAGCAGACAGAGCAACTATACTTTCCCTGCCTAGTACCTACCTAGGAGGGTGCTACATAAATATTTGATTATTATATCTAAGCAGCCATTTACAGAGTTGCTGACAAGTTGTCGTTTAGCAGAGTAATCTATCCTAAACCACTAGAGGCAAAAATCTACACATAAACATTACAATATGTCTGATCTCTATTCTATATACAGTAAGTAAATATATATTTTTTACAAACGCAGGATGTAATTATGTGTCTTTTCTTTGGAAAGTGTATTTTGAAAATAGAAAAGTAAAAAAAATCTTTATGATTTACCTTGTTAGGTAAATGGGCCTCAATTTCCTCTTGCAATTTGGTTTGGACATCAGGGTGTGTTGCCAGGAGGTAGGCCATGAACATAAGGGTATTGCTAGTTGTCTCATAGCCTGCCATGATGAAGATAAGTCCCTGGGCCATTATCTCAGTGTCATTCAGTGCTATGAAAAAAGAACAGTTTTACCAGGTAATCATAGATACAATATTACATTATAACTCCAAATATAAGGCGGGCTTAAAGATTTTTGCATGTTGATGAAAAGGGAAAATTGTGCATCTGATACCTGCGTAGATCTGCTTTTGCAGACTTGCAGTACAGCTTGTTCTGAAACCCCCTTGTACCTGTAACCTAACTAAATACAGAGTTTGTATTCAAACCCATACTGCAAACCAGCTTTTACTGCTGCTATTAACTGTATGAATAAATTACTCTTTTAAGAAATGTTTACACACTGGCTTGTATAATCTTATGGTACCTTAAAAGTCTCCATTAATTATTTAAAGACTATCTCCCATGTAAACAATATTCCTCCCTTACAGTGGAGCCGCCCCCACACTGCAAGAATTAAATGCTTGTTTATGGGCTCTGTATTGTATTTTATGACATCATCGGACCTGCGGATGTTGGAGCATGAGGGAGAAGAGGCTGCAGGCATTGGATTTACAGCTTGGAGAAAAAGTGCTTTTTGCAGTACCCTAGACCAGCCATTTTCAACCAGGGTGCCCAGGCACCCTGGTGTACCTTGAGGTTTCTTCAGGGGTGCCTCAACCAAATGCCCCAAAAATGTCCCAAAAATTGTATACAAGGCAACGGGTGGATGAAGCCTGCCTTTTACGTTACACAAAGTCACAGGTTTTCATTGTGCACGGTTACGACCCTCTGGCTGCTAACCTGCTAACGACCAATGACATCATCAGTTGATAAAGAGGATGTCAGTCTCCTGCGTAGCATGCTTGTTTGACCCTCCCCTGCTTCTCTCCATAAGTTTTGGGGTCATATTACCTGAGTGATGGAGAAAACTGAGGAAAAAGAGAAACATTGAAATACTAATCAGCACCAACTTGTACCTCTAACGATGGGCATCCTAGGTGTGTGGATGTTGCTGCATTATTTAAAACTATTAGGCTCCTTTCACACGGCCGCTCCGTGTGAAAGGTCCGCTGCGGGACTTTTTTTTTTTTTTCCACGGAGCGGATGACATTTCTGTCATCCGCTCCGTGTGCCCGCATATCATCCCATCCGTTTGCGGATGATATGCAGACATAATGTATGTCTATGGCACTGCGGATGTCAGCGGATGACACCGCTGACATCCGATTTTCCTTCCTTTCCGTTTTTTACACGGAAGGAAAAATAGGGTTCTGTTCCGTTCGTAAAAACGGAACAGAACTGACAGGAGGAAAATCGGGTGTCAGCGGATGGTATTCCGCTGACACCCGCAGTGCCATTCACTTACATTATGTCCGCAAATCATCCGCAAACGGATTGGATGATTTGCGGACACACGGAGCGGCCGTGTGAAAGGACCCTTAGAATGGTTTTTAGGATGGGGTGCCTCAAGACTGTCCATAATTTTAAAGGGTGCCTTGAGACTGTCCAAAATTTCTGGGGTGTGCCTTGACTGAAAAAAGGTTGAGAAACACTGCCCTAGACATATGTTAGGTAGACTAAAACCAAGCTCCAATCCTCAACTTACAGCAGTACTGTATCCTGCCAACAATTCTGATCCATCAAATTGCCCTGTTTGATATCCACATTTTGGACAATCAATGGGTACCCAGTAAGCTGCAGGAATCTATCATATATGTCAGGGGTTTCCAACTGCAGCCCACGGGCTGTAAGAAATGCCCAGGGTAGCAGTAAGGAAAGAATAACTGGCTAGAAGGTCTTCACAAGTACACTAGTTAAAGCGGAACTTCACCCTCTTTATCTTAATCAACATTGAATATTTCTAATCTTCATGCTGCTAGCATTAGTAAACATATATGAAAGTATAATATATTTTCTTGTTTTAAACTTTTTTAAATTTCTTTAGTTACTTTGTGGTTTTCAGGCCTAGGCAAATGATGTCATACATTTCTGGAGCCTTCAGAAGGGGAGAAGGGGTTTTCTCAGCTAAACACACTCTCCTGTCTGCATGCTTGAGCTAAGGGCAGAGAGATTCCAGAAAGAAAATGCTACACGAATCATCAGCTAGTCACTCAAAATGGCCAGAAATGCTAAGGCTGTTTTTCAAAGTGCTTTCTCAGCTAAATAAAGCATGGGGACATGGACGGATGGGTGAGAGGGGGGGGGGGGCTATTTTAAGTAAAGTATAAGTAAAGGCAACATTTTTCTAAACATTTTGGATAGAGTGGAGATGGATTACAACCCCTGTCAGGTTCTTTTTATTGCTGTCTGTATCCCCGTTATAGTTATTCACCCTCTCTAGTTGTCCTTTATACCATTATCATTAAATGTGAAAGTAAGGGCGTGGTCTGGACATGGCCGTATGAAGCTGCTTTTCATGTGAGCTCCGTCCTATATCCCTCCTGGTCTGGCTTAATTTTTACAACCACCGCCGAGGAATGAAATCAGCCAAGAAGAGAAAGACCAAGGGTGCCCCCGGGATCACAGGGACCCCAAGCAGTGCGGAAAATAAGGGAGAAATCAAGCACTACTTCACCTCTTTGCAGACACCATCTCCAGCTCACAAGATGGTGGAGGCGCGCGGCCTACAGCACGAGGCGGCTGAGTTGCCCCCAGCCTTGCCTGCTTCCTCACTTCTATCGGAGGCTCAGTCGGATACTCCGGCTGCCTTCCACCCTCACCGACCGGACACATCACAGGGCGCAGTCACACTTAGAATTGATAAAGAACTGAGATCCTTGCTTCGCTCGTTGCCGAGCAAAGCCGACCTGGAAGCAATTATGGGCAGACTGGAGGAGACCCAAAGGAGGCAGGTAAAGGCTGTCTGGACGGAGATTTGGACATTGGCAAATTGAGTGTCCATGGGAGAGGCTGCCATTACAAAGATGGGACAGAGACTCTCTACTATGGAGGCCGCCCAGACATCCCAACAGGAAGTGACATCGGCTTTGCAACTGTTGATGGAGGATCTGGAAGACAGAAACCATCGCAACAATATCTGGGTTCAGGGTCTACCGGAGGCGATGGGTACAGAAGATCTACCTGCTACAATTAATGCCATTGTCGCTCAGCTCATGGGTGTGGCACTTCCAGATGCCCTGGAGCTCGACAGAATTCACAGAGCCATAGGCCCATGCTCCTCGGATCCCGAGAGACCCCGAGATGTGATCTGTAGGTCCCACAGATACAGACATAAGGAGCTGGTCATCTGTAGAGTGTGGGAAATGGGGTCAATTGATTTTGATGAAGCCTCACTTAAGATTTGGCATGACTTACAGATGGGGTTTCCCCCTCTCGGCCACCTTCCGTAGGGGTTAGACCTTCTTCACCCTCAGATCCCCAAAGGATTTGGAAGCACTGTTTGCCTTTATGGTTACCAACCTGATTGAAGTGCCGGACTGGCTGTAGGTGATACCCCGTCAGAAGAACCGTCTGAATAATGCATCTTCCTGGAACAATTTACCACCTAGATCTCAGCGTCCCCGCCGCCACTCCAGAGCACCGACACTGGACGGTCTCCGGGAATCAAAGCTGGGAAATTCATGTGAGTAGTAGACACTAACCCTTTGTGTGCTGTGTTCTACTTTCCTCAGAGCTGGATTGAGTGGTTGCTACCCTCTTTTTCGCACACTCTGTGACACTGCTTACCGCCTCAGCTCCAATGCACCCTATGATGACAGAAATATCCTTGCCGTGCATCAGAAAAGGCATTGAAATATGCATGGTGCTATGTCCTTTTCATTGCTGCAAGATGATTTCTTTGCTCCCCACGAGTTGAGGCGCAGGTGCTCGGCCAAATCTAGAGTAGCTCTACTGACTGAGATCCACTGTTTGGCACACATTGGGAGTCGACTTATGCTGTCCCAGATCCCACATGATGGCCCCTCTGAATTGGGATGCTAACTTGCACCCTTGCGTGGCACATCTATTCTGGCTCGTTAACGCACAGGTTAGAGCGGGACCAGCATGTGGGCTGGTGACGCGGGCTACCATTCATCCATTCACTGCTTCTGTGAGCTGCTACTTTATATCATATTCCAACTGACATATTTGTTTATCTGCTCTTGGTTTCTGCATTGTTTTTACCTTACTGTTTTACATGCTGGACTGGGTGGGGGGGGGGGGGTGGCCTCACACTTCCCGAACCTACTCCTATCACTTCCACACTTAGGCCAGCGTACAACAAGCCAATCTGGGCCATCGTGGGCTAGTGCAGTTTATCTGCAATTTAGTATAGCAGGTGAAAATGTATCCCCTCCTCTCTCTCTACTACTCTCTAACTCCTTGCTATCTTTCTACGCTTTCTCTTTTCTAAACTTACCTCTTCTTCTTTCTACCCCCCCCCCCCCCATTTTTTTTCCTTTTCCCAATCCTTTCCCCCAGCTCATAACAAATGGATGTAGTGAAAGTGCTCTCCCTCAATGCCAAAGGCTTCAATGTTCCCTAAAGAATACAAATTGAAACGATGTAGAGCAGATATAGCATTCATTCAGGAAACCCATTTAAGAGATGATAGACACCCTGTTTTAAAAAATAGATTCTACCCTCTGACCTACCACTCGACCAACTTTGTGGCGAAATCTAGGGTAAAAAGGTAGAATAAGCCTATGTGCTGACCATCAACCAGATGTAGTCAAAATTAAATAGAGTAAGAATAAATAAGACAATAGGGGCCCAAAGATTAGCAGCCAATTCCTAGCATACATAAAGTCTCCACATACATAAAGGAAAGTAAATAATAAATAGAACCGGCGCTCAATCACCCCCACTATGTATAAAAATCACAGGAATAAATTATGAATACACATCTAAGACCAAGCAAAGCAACAGCAAGTCAATGCACAATAATAAACAGTAATGTGTATAGTCACAATATGTGCAAAAAATAAACAGCAATATAAATAGGTGAAAATAAATAGATTAAATAAATATCATAGGAAGTGATGAATAAACACAAATTAATGCTGAAATAGTATCACAGAGTGATAAAGTGCATAGTGCAAAAATTGTGTATAATGCCGCAATAATATACCGTGATAAGAAAGGATCACTGAGAAAAGAAGTGGTGAAAATAAACTCCTAAAGTGCACTGTGCTATAAAAGGTTCAGATCTAATAAAGGAGAGAGAGAGATATGTCTGAACCCACTAAAAAGTGATATAGTTCACAATATAGATGATAAAAGTGGTAAAAATGACAATTTGATATATGATCAAGATCTATACAATAACACCCAAATACAAATAAATGATTTGGGTGAAAGTAGCATAAAAAAGAAAAAATGAATGAAGATAAATATGCCCAAAAAAACGCCTGCGCCAAAAAAAAAGCCCAGGTGTGTTATTGCAGGGGTTTTTTTGGGCATTTTTTTTGGGTTCTTTGGAGGCAGGCATGACATGTGAACTTCTGTATAAGGGTATATATACACACCTACACATATATAGGTGTGAAAGTAGCAGAACACTATACTTGCGCTAATGAAATAATTAACACCAATATGACGCTCCTATCACACCTATATATGTGTAAGTGTAAAATACATATAAGTGTGTGTGTGTATATATACCCCTATACAGAAGTTCAGATGTTTTGCCTGCCTCCAAAGACCCCAAAAAATGCCAAAAAAACGCCAGCTGCAAAAACACACCTGGGTGTTTTTTTTTTTTGGCGCTGGCGTTTTTTTGGGCATTTTTTTGGGTTCGTTGGAGGCAGGCAAAACATCTGAACTTCTGTATAGGGGTATATATATACACACACACTTATATGTATTTTACACATACACACATATAGGTGTGATAGGAGCGTAACTATATTGGTGTTAATTATTTCATTAGCGCAAGTATAGTTTTGTGCTCCTTTCACACCTATATATGTGCAGGTGTATATATACAGACATGTGTGTGTATATATACCCCAATACACAAGTTTAGATGTCATGCCTGACTCCAAAGTTGTCCTCAAAAAATCCCTATAAACGCCTGCAGCCAAAAAGCAGGCTGACCGGCGAGAAGCCATATTAGTGCACCGAATGTGACTTAAGAGAAACTATCTTTTCTCTATAGCAGTCACCCTGATATGGAAGGGTTTGGTCACCCTGCCATAGCAGTCAGTGTCAGTTCACCCTACACTACACTACGGACACCCTGGCACTTAACACTTTCCCTACAGAAACTAAATTTTTGCATCTAACTAAAGTGGAAAATAGCACCCTAACTACACTAGATATCCCTTTCCTGACACTAATAAATGCTAAATGACACTTTTAAAGTAAAATTAACAGAACTGCTTCCACTCTCTTCCATGTCCCTGTATTACAATGCTAGGAATTTGGCGGGGGCTATCTTATATACTGGGGGGCGTATTCACTAATGATTGGCCTAGGGACCCCCTAGTCACTCCAATCACATTCCTAGCATTCTCCTGCCCCCTCAATTGGCTTTTACTAATGGTTCTGGTCCAATCACAGACTTTTAAAGCCCATTTCCTGGCCCATTGCATTTTGGTCGGTTCTGGTTGCCGAATTCCGAACTTTTTCAGCAAAAAGTTCTAAATTCGGCCGAACCTCGAACAGTCAATGTTCAGGTCGAACCGATGGTCGACCCGAACCGTTCGATCATCCCTACTACAGACCCATTTCCCTGTTAAACACTGACCTTAAAATATTCACGAAAATTCTAGCGACCCAATTAGTTGATCATTTGCAACGATTGGTTCACTTAGACCAGGTGGGGTTTATTCCCACCCGAGAAGCCAGAGACAACACATCCAAAGTCCTAAATTTGATCCATGTAGCTAAAACAAATCACATGCAAAGTGTCTTTCTCAGCACTGACGCTGAAAAGGCCTTCGATCGTGTAAACTGGAAATTTATGTTCTCGGTTTTGCGACATATAGGCCTAGGGGAATGTATGATGCAGTGGATATCTCAGATATACTCCACACCTACGGCCCAGGTGAAGAGTAATGGGATTTTATCAGATCCCTTCCCAATAACCAATGGGACTCGCAAGGGATGCCCCCTTTCACCCCTCCTATTTGCGCTATCCTTAGAACCTTTCTTATGTAGAGTTCGCCTTAATCCTGATATCAGAGGTCTTCGCGTAGGAGAATTACACTGCAAAGTCTCAGCGTATGCAGATGACCTCCTTTTTTCTATGTCCAATCCACTCATATCCATCCCAAATCTTTTGCAGGAATTTGAGATATACGGGCTCTTCTCCAATCTGAAAATGTAATTTCGGCAAGTCTGAAGCTATGGGGGTTGCGATCTCTCCCGAGCTCCTGCGCCATCTAAAATCCAGCCTCTCATTTAAATGGACGGATACTGCTATCAAATATTTAGGAACATTCTTACCTCCTGACCCATCTAACATATACAACCTTAACTTCCCCCCTATATTGCTAAATATATGGACTCTGCTAGAGAATTGGCATCAGGGATTGCACTCTTGATTCGGGAGGTGTAACCTTATTAAAATATCTATACTCCCCAAGATCCTCTACTTGTTCCAAGTGTTACCAATCCGAATCCCATCTATATTCTTCAGGCAGGTTCACTTACTGTTCACACAATTTATATGGGCCCACAAAAAAACACAGGTACCAAGTAGTCAACTCACATTACATAAGATACATGGGGGCCTTGCTCTACCGGATATACTAAAATATTATCAAGCCACACATCTCAGCAGGCTCATAGATTGGAGCAGACATCACCAACTTAAGTTATGGATACGACTTGTACAAGTTCAATCCGATGCCCTTCTATGTGGGACTCCCTGGTGTAATAGCGCTCTTCCACATACCCTCAAATTACCTCCTACCATAGGAACTACAGCACAAGTAGTTGTCCATCCTATTCCATCCATTAATATCCACGATAGACTCACCTCTGTTTCCGATCCTGGGGAACCCAGCCTTTACCCCTGGATTAACAGACCAGTCATTCCAGCAACTATGAAACCAGGGACGTTATTTAGCCTCCCATTTCCTAGTAAATGCGCGGTGGCCTACGCTTAAACTTGGCTTCTGGAAGGCTATTCAAATTCATCACTTTTTACATTCCTTATCAAACCCTGGGGCTTATAGAAGGAAACATATGATTTTTGAAGAATATTGTGCAGGTGGGGGTACCTTATCACAATCTCTCTAAAACTTACAACATGTTATTGGCCCCCACTGAGGACTACCGACCACCTTGCCAGGAGAAATGGGAAATAGACCTAGACAGCACTTTGACGCCTAAACAAGTACAGGCTATCTATACATTATCGCTTAAGACATCCACCTGTACAAGGATACAGGAGACCAATTATAAAATCTTAAGGAGATGGTATCGCGTCCCTTACATCCTTCATAGATTTTATCCAAACACTACAGACCATTGCTGGAGATGCCAGGAGGGATAGGGAACAGTATTACATATTTTTTGGTCATGTCCGAAATTATCCCTCTTTTGGCGCAGTCAGGGGCCTTGCCCACGATCTCAACTTTGAGGTGCCAGAGGACCCAGCCTTCTTTTTACTCCATCTATCGAATATACCAGTACAAAAGTATAAAAACTCACTACTGAGACATATCCTAAACGCCGCCAAACAATGCATTCCACTATATTGGAAAAAGCAATGCCCCCGGACCATCAGTGACTGTATACGTAAGATTGAAGAAATCAACAAAATGGAAGATCTCATATCGGGGAAAAATATGATAAGGTTTGGGGGATATGGAATATGTTCCTCCTTTCTGATAGGGGACAACACATTTTATGTTTGAACACATGTTAAAGTCAGGAGATACATCACAAATCTAATCGTTATATGGTTGAACCCATCCTTACTTCCCTTCAACCCTTGCCTATCCTCAAAAGTAAATGATAATCACAAATTTTGGGTTGTCCCCAGAAAAGTAATAAAGGGGAAATCTTCCAATGGGGACACTAGTTTTGATGACCTAGGGATCCGCAAGGGATTGTCTTTATTAGCAGACATTTACTTTCTTACTTTCTGTTTTGGCAATGTGACAGGAAGTGACAGTAAATCTCCCAATCGAACAAAGATGGCAAAAGAAAAAAAAAACTTTCAAGAGTTATAACTCACCCTTACTCTATCCAAAATGAAAAAAAAAAGTTCTCTCTATAGTTCTACTTTAAATAGCATTTTTGGTTTGTGATGCTCAGATGCAGTATACTGTAGTTCCACTTTAAGGAACATCAAACAACTGCAATAGTGCATTAGGCCAGGAAGCGGATGCTAGAGTTTGTCTTGCTGCAAAAACGCCACTTCATTCCATCTCGCTGTTCTTTGCTATTAAAGTCCTCTGTGCCAGGAAACACCTAGAACCTGGATCACTGCAAACACACATGCTTTAAACTTTTTATACATGAGTATAGCCATTAATTTTGTTATATCACTTTTTTTTTTTTTAATGCATAATTGCGGTTGTTTGATGTTCCTCAACTAGATTAGTTGTGAAGACCTTCTATCCAATGAAAATTGCATTGCTGTTGTAGAAAAAGTATAATTAACTCCGTAGTAATATGCAATCTGTTGTGCTTCTAGTTCTCAAAAGCTTAAAACATTTGTTTTACCTTTGTAACCATGATTCTCCTCTTCTAAAGTTGTCCCTTCCTTGGTCTGAGAATCAATCAGGAGTTGCAGAAAATCCACCCGGTCCTAAGTAAAAGAAAACAAGATAATACTGAGCTGATATATTATATCACATGAAAAGTTATTTTATGACTTGAAGAACAGCAATTTAAGGATCACTCAAAAATCATAAATGAGGCTACTGATTTGAGAATCATCTGTAAAAATATGGACCTCTGTGATGCTGAGAGCAGTAACAGCTGTCAACGGTGCTAGTTAATTCATACAAACATTTTCTCACCCATGGAAAATCTTTCTATGATTGGGAGGGTAGTCAGAGGGTAGAAGAGGGAAAGATTAAATACTACACATGTTGGTTGTCATTAAGAAATATAGCTGGTACTTTCACTTGGTGACCTGCTGGAAGATGTGTAGATATCTCCTCTCACTAAGTTTTTCATAACTGTGCATCGATGGAAATGGAGGTAGCCATTGCTTTTGGATATCAGTTAAGATATTTACAAACATTTAAAATAAAACCTCCTGTCCTAAATACATACACTATATTACCAAAAGTGCACAAACAAGGTCCATAAAGACATGGATGAGCGCGTTTGGGGTGGAGGAACTTGATTGGCTTGCACAAAATCCTGACCTCAACCTGATAGAAAACCTTTGGGATGAATTAGAGCGGAGACTGCGAGCCAGGCCTTCTCTCCAACATCAGTGCCTGACCTCAAAAATGTCCTTCTGGAAGAATGGTCAAACATTCCCATAGACACACTCCTAAACCTTTTGAAAGGCCTTCCCAGAAAAGTTAAAGCTGTTATAGCTGCAAAGAGTGGGCCAACTAAATATTGAACCCTACGGACTAAGACTGGGATGCTATTAAAATCTATGTACGTGTAAACGCAGGTGTCCCAATACTTTTGGTAATATAGTGTATGTATGTAACTCCTTTGTGAATTCATTTTTTATGACCTACAAAAGCCATCAACATCACTTATGTCTCTCACGTACAAATGGTGTTCTGCCAAGAAATTTCAACATTTTCCCATGATAAGACTCTGAGAAGGTCTGCAATAGCTGTGTCTAATTTCTTTTGATCATGTACAGATATGCAGGCAGCATATACGAATGGAAGTATTAGCAACATTAATCATTTTTAAATATTCAGAAAAAATTCACTGTGTAAATAAAAGATGAATACAAAACTGCATCCTTGTTCTTCTACTATTATGCTTTAAAAGAACATTCAAATCATGCATACAGTCAATTTAATTTGTTCACAGCTTAAAACTGCCCCCTCCTCCCCAGCGAATTAATGCTTGCTGACTGCTCAGCGCAGTCGTCCAGTTCTGGGAGGGTGTCTATTGATGTCCCCCCCCCCCCCACACGCACTGCACAAAGCTGATCATAGATTTGAGTAAAGGGCCAATCACAGTGGCCCTCTACCGTGTGATCAGCTGTGTCCAATCACAGCTGATCACAATGTAAACACACTTGCCAGTTATCAGCATTTCCTCTCTTTGCGCTGTGACAGAGAGCTGGTAACCGCCCAGTGTGAAAGGGGACATCTACACTGATAAACAGGGCACTGATCATGTGTCCTGATAATCAGTGCAGCCCCAACAGTGGCCATCAGTGCTGCCAATCAGTGCCCATCAGTGTTGCCAATCAGTGCCTGCATATCAGTACAGCTCTATCAGTGCTTCCTCATCAGTGCCCACCAGTTTCTCTTCATCAGTGCTACCTCATCAGTGCCCATCAGTGCAGCCTATCAGTGCCCATCAGTGCACCCTATCAATGCTGCCTATTAGTGCCCATCAGTGCAGCCTCATCAGAGCACATCAATGAAAGGAAAAAAATTCCTGTTTGCTAAATTATATTATAGAAACTAGATAAAACTACTTAATTTTAAAGTTTACTTACCGAATGAATACCTTTCTGCCTGTCTTTTTTGATACTTTTAATGGCATCTTGGAAAAAGTTGAGAACACTTTTAGGAAAGAAGCAGAAATTCAGTTTGTTCAATAGAGGTATAAGGAATGGACATAGCACTGCAAGAAAAAAACAGAAATAATGAATGGTTAAATGTTCTGCAAAATGGACCAAATTCCTGCTAATATTTAGGATTGCAGCCTAAGATAACACATTTTTGTGAAGAGGAGACTGGATAATTTACCTGTAGTTAAGAACAATGGATTGAAAAAGGAGAATGAGAAAAGATTTTCGGCATTGGTCACAAATGGATCGTTGGGATTGTTCTGTGAATCCACATTCACACTGAATGATGTACTTAGAACAATGTCCATGGCGTAGCTTCCAAAGATGCTGAGGCAAATAACAAAGCATTAGTAATCTAAATATAGCCCATATATCAAACAGTATCACTCCTATACTCCTACAGAATTAGATTGGTTTGTGTTAAAAAAAAAAAGAAAATCTTACATTAACCCCATATGCATACACCTCTTTCCTATCCATCATTCTAGCCATTAATAAAACGACTCAAGTGCAGATGCATAAATCAGATACTAACACCATCCAGTCTAGAATAAAATATTCTATTGACAGATTGTAGTTCAGTGTAAATTGATGTTAACTACACATCAGCAGCAAATAAGTACCAAGTCATATTACAAATTAGTGTGGTTGATTTCCTTTCATCATCATAAACTTTTCTTTGTTATCACTTTTCTGATATAAAGTTTAACGGTTGGATATCTATTCCTTTTCATAAACAGTATTATCTGTTAGGTTTGTATTCAAGTATTCATACACCACATACTTACTCCTTCATGTTTAGGAGTTCTTTTCTATCAACCTTCTTCTGGATATTCTTCACTAAAAGTTCTCCATAATTTTTAATTATTGGGAACATCTGTGGAGATGACAAGATTTTATTTATTTTTTTAGCTACAATATGATACCAAGAACTACTAGACTTTCAAATTTCCATTGCATGCAGAAAACAGTGTAAATACAACGGTGGCTTGAATAATAGAATTCATTCATACATGCTCAGCACACGTTCACTTCATTACAGCTCAGTATATTACCTAAATTCTTTGTCAGGCAGCTAGTCTACTGATCTATTTGTTTCAATCCACAACTATAATCCCAAGCACCATGGCGCACTTGCCATGAATCAAAAATGTCCATTGAAGACCCAATTTCAAACCTTGTGTTACAGGGTTATTAGACCCCTATCTAACTAATTTCAGGCAGCTAGCTGAAAATATCTGTTCTTTAGAAATGATCTCGACATTCTTTTCTTGGTTCTATTGACAACAATTTTTATAGTGAAGTTAAAGGTTTGTTAAGACTTGTGGTTGGGGGGTGCATTAAAAATTGTCGGGATTATTGGGTGATTAAAATAATAATAGAAAAAAAATCGATTTAAAAAGCCATGTATATTTCATATTATACATATGAGATTCTGAATGGTGCAGCGTCCATTTTGTTTTTAAGGTGAAAGAGAGTTCATATATGTCTTATTACAAAATGTCTCTCACAGGCTTACAATAGGGTTTTATACTTTCAGCAGACATTTCTATTTTCTTTTGTCATAAATAAGAGGCCTTTACACATCTCATCAGATAAGGACAATTAGCGAGACACCATACTAGTCTAGCTTGTAATCTTATCTGTATATAACAATGGACAATACCCCAGTATATTCTAGTTGTATTTTAAAATGAGCTATATATATATAAGTTTTTAAAGGTACATCATTATATGTGAGAAGATATTAGCCATAATTATGTCATTATATTATGTAAGGCATATACATATATATTTAGGAATGTTATATCACATTTTGGGTTTATATACTTAAAGTAGTAATCTTACTTAGACTTAAGACTAGAGTTAAAAACGTATTACTTCATTTCAAGGCATGTGGTAGGAGTGTTTATATAAGAATTGCTTTGGACTAGTTTAAGTGCTCAAGGTGTCATAAATATTACAAACTAGACGCTCTGTCTGACAACATGTGGCATGGTCAAATAATTAATGATCTTCACTAGCTAAGAGGTCAAAGATCATCTGATAAGAAGAATGGTAATTGTTTCTAATTATTATTTAACTACAAAATCTAATGAACGGTATGATACTGCCCTCTATAGACGAAATACCAAATGCAGTTTTGGGATAGTTGAGATATTCCCATATAGAAATATTATATTGTATTAAAAATAATTATTGAAATGGCATTACTTGCCAAGGTGAATGATGGAGATACAGATGGACATTTATGTATGTGCTGGAAGTATGGACAAAGTTTTTTGTTGTGTTTTATGATTACTCTTACATATAGAGAAATCATCCTTTAATTTTATTATACCTAGTATTGGGTTAATTATCAAAAGAGGTGTGTCTCTGACCTCACCAGTTTAGGTATAGAATATCCCGACCAATTGGGATAATGTTTCATCCCTCTGGGTTTTACTTATGGTAATTTTTATAGGTCTTTGTTCTTACCATATAAAAGACCAACCCAGATGAGAGATAAGACACATCACATTATTACACTACTGACAACACACCTTACACTTACATCACACACGCTACTACATTCCTTGATAGACTCATCCAGACATACTCCATCTTGTCCATCATTCATCTGAAACTTGAAGGGAAGCCACCATCTTAAGAAAGGCATCCATCTTAGGACTCTGGTAACGACCATTTGAAGCTAGCGGCCATCTTAAGTGTGGTAAATATGCCTTGCTATGTTATTTGATTTTATTCAACAATTGTTTATTCCTTCCTTATATGTTTTATATTGCATATTTAAGGGTAATAAGATTACAATTCCAGCCGTATGAACCATAGTAGATTTTTCTCTAAAAAGCTGATTTTTGTTTTTATACATTTTTATTAATATCAGATTTAGTGCATTATTTGCAATTTTAAGTCTTCCGTTTTGCATGGCTTATTCTCACTCATCTGCAGTGAAGTGACTTTCGGCTATGCATTGCGCAGACCATTGTAGTCTGTTTATATAGAACAAATATGGTTCATGCTATACCTGGAGAAATGGTAATCTTGCTTTCGTTTTGCTTTCGTTTTGCTTTCACTTTGTTTTACTTTCACTTTCATTATTGAGTTGAACATCACATTGCATTGATTGTTTGAAGTTAGTAGTTTATGTAGAGTTATATTTTTGTGTCACTTCTTGTTTGATCATATATTGTGATTTACATGTCTTGAGAATAAATATTTTATATATATTCCATACTGTAGACTGTACTCACTAAGATTGGTATATGCTTTTAAAAAGAAATTAATCAATTAAAAAGAATTCACGACAAATTGATTTATGGCATAAGTGGAGATTCTCCTTCCGCACAGATCTTTGCTTATTAACCATAAATAAATACACTGCTATATTCAGAGTAGTATAAATATTCTTACATAATTAAGTACGAGCGCGAGATATTATTATTAAATATTCTTACAAAATACAGTACATGGCTCAATCACATCTTTACCACCCCCCCTTAAGCTGTAATGGCAACGGATAAGGGTGTTCACATATCGCAATTGCAATGCTTCACTTCAACCTGCGGCAAAAATTATCTGACATGTCACACACGGTGGGTAGCAAGCCTGTGGAACACAATCCATTCAAGCAAATGAGGAAGAGCCATAAACTCCCTGCAACAGTGTGCAATTCACATGGTTGCGGTGCATTTGTGCTGTAATTATGGGGTTAAAACAGATTCTGAGGAGGCAGTCAAATGGCTTTGAAATGTGAATTGCTAATCTGAATGTGGATTGCTTTTCAGAGAGTTGGCAATTTAGACACAGGTCTAAACCTAGCCTAACATAGACATTCTCATTATTATAGCTTTGTCACGGGTTGCCTCTGCATTTTGTAGTCAGGAAAGACAATCTCCACCTGCTTACCTGGCAGCAATAGGCCATTGTGACTGGTGAAGAACATATTTGTGCAGTGGCAGCTGGTGCTCAAAATTTTGGGGGGGGGGGGGGCGCAAACAGAAAAATGTAAAAGGCATTGCTTTGCGGCAAAAAACGCTGTAAAAAATTGCGTGACTTTGAGGTCACAAAAGTGTGAAAGGGGCCTTCAGTAGTAAAGGTATAGTGTGCCCCCTTCAATGCAGAGTGACCATCGTGCCCCCTTTCAATGCAGAGTGACCAGTGTGCCGTGCCCCTTTCAATGCAGAGTGACCAGCGTGCCATGCCCCTTTCAATGCAGAGTGACCAGCGTGTCATGCCCCTTTCAATGCAGAGTGACCAGCGTGCCCCCTTTCAATGCAGAGTGACCAGCGTGCCCCCTTTCAATGCAGACAGACCAGCGTGCCCCCTTTTTTAATGCAGACAGACTAGCATGCCCCCTTTCAATGCAGACAGACCAGCGTTCCCCCTTTCAATGCAGAGTGACCAGCGTGCCCCCTTTCAAAGCAGAGTGACCAGCTTGCCGTGCCCCTTTCAATGCAGAGAGACCAGCGTGCCGTGCCCCTTTCAATGCAGAGAGACCAGCGTGCCCCCTTTCAATGCAGAGAGACAGGCATGCCCCCTTTCAATGCAGAGTGACCAGCGTGCCCCCTTTCAATGCAGAGTGACCAGCTTGCCCCCTTTCAATGCAGACAGACCAGCGTGCCCCCTTTCAATGCAGACAGACCAGCGTGCCCCCTTCAATGCAGACAGACCAGCATGCCCCCTTTCAATGCAGACAGACTAGCGTGCCCCCTTTCAATGCAGACAGACCAGCGTGCCCCCTTTCAATGCAGAGTGACCAGCGTGCCCCCTTTCAAAGCAGAGTGACCAGCTTGCCGTGCCCCTTTCAATGCAGAGAGACCAGCGTGCCATGCCCTTTCAATGCAGAGAGACCAGCGTGCCATGCCCCTTTCAATGCAGAGAGACCAGCGTGCCCCCTTTCAATGCAGAGAGACCAGCATGCCCCCTTTCAATGCAGAGTGACCAGCGTGCCCCCTTTCAATGCAGACAGACCAGCGTGCCCCCTTTCAATGCAGACAGACGAGCGTGCCCCCTTTCAATGCAGACAGACCAGCGTGCCCCCTTTCAATGCAGACAGACCAGCGTGCCCCCTTCAATGCAGAGAGACCAGCGTGCCGTGCCCCCTTCAATGCAGAGAGACCCGCGTGCCCCCTTTCAATGCAGAGAGACCAGCGTGCCTCCTTCAATGCAGACAGACCAGCGTGCCCCCTTTCAATGCAGACAGACCATCGTGTCCCCTTTCAATGCAGACAGACCAGCGTGCCCCCCTTCAATGCAGACAGACCAGCATGCCGTGCCGTGCCCCCTTCAATGCAGAGAGACCAGCGTGCCGTGCCCCCTTCAATGCAGACAGACCAGCGTGCCGTGCCCTCTTCAATGCAGACAGACCAGCGTGCTGTGCCCCCTTCAATGCAGACAGACCAGTGCACTTACCTGCAGCGGTGGCTTCTCCTCAGTCCCCTGCGTCTCCTCGAATCCTCCTGCCGCCTCCTCTCGGCCAATGGCATGGTTTTTGCCTTTCGGCCAATCAGGAAGTGGGTCTCGGATCCGCTTCCTGATTGGCCAGGAGGAGGATCCGTGTGACAATAGCAAATTTTCATTGGCTATTGTAACACAATGGGTGGGCTCGGGGCGCACTGCTCTGCGCCCTCGGGTCCACCCTTTTCTGAAGCCTATTAGAGCCTCTGGCTCTAATCAGGTGATTAAAAAAAAAAACCCCATTGAGCTCCATGTGTCCCCTGCGCCCCCAACGCACCAGCCGCCACTGTTTTGTGGCACTGCTATTTTTCTTATTACACTGGTAAAGATGTGGATTATATCTACATTATTTATACAGGATACAGGACTCACTTGTTTAAGTTTTCCACTGGTGAATGTAGGTGTTAGCACAGTTCGTATTCGTTTCCATTGTTCATCTTTAGCAGTTGATACGGCAAATTCTAAAGGTCCGTTTAGTCCAAAATTCTAAATTGGGTAGAATGTACAGGTGAGAAAAAATAAATTATATTCTCTTGAAGACAAAAGAAAACTAAACTTAGTGTGTCAATTTTCCTATTCACAAAGGAAGGACTCAACATGCAACTGTCTTCATCTGGCTGTCAGTTGCAGCTAAAGCCATCTTGTATTCATTACCAATAGTGAATGCCAATTGCAGTTCCAATATGGGGATCAGTAAAAGAAGAGAAATGCCATACTTGGGTCTGTAGCATTAGATAAACTGAATCATTTGCATATGCTGCTGTGTAGACTAAATTAGAAATATAGGCAAAACTTTTTTTTTTTAATTTTGGATAGAGCATGGAAGGGTTATAACCCCTGTCAGATTTTTTTTTCGCCATCTGTGTCCCATTGCGGAGATTTACCTTTACTTCCTGTCCCACAGCCAAACAGGAAGTAAGAGGAAATCCCTGCAAATTAGGGAAATTATTTGAGGGCCCTCAGGTCACCATAACTAGTGTCCCCATTGGAAGATTTCCCCTCTATTACTTTTCTGGGGACAACCCAAAATTTGGGATTTTCTTTTACTTTCACTTTCAATGAAAATGGTAAACAGGACAAATCGAGAGGGAAAATTTCCTTAACGGGGGGCACAGAAAGCAATACAATTTTACAAGCGGTCTAATCTCTCTGCACTCTATCCAAAACGAAACTTCCCTTTAGTTATACTTTAAGCATTTCAGAAAGCAACCATGCTAGCCAGGAATAAAGACAGAGGTAGACAAGGCAAAACAATGGTCAAAATTACATAGTTACATAGTTACATAGTTAGTGAGGCTGAAAAAAGACACAAGTCCATCCAGTTCAACCTATGATGTGTGTGTGTGTTTGCTTTTAACCGTACATTGTATACCCCTGTATCTTGTGGTCTTTAAGGTGTCCATCCAATAGTTTTTTGAAACTATCAATGCTCCCCGCTGATACGACTGCTTGCGGAAGAGAATTCCACATCCTTACCGCTCTTACAGTGAAGAACCCCTTACGCACTTTAAGGTTAAACCGCCTTTCCTCAAGTTTTAGTGAGTGGCCACGTGTCTTATTGTATCTCCTTTCTCTGAATAGTTTGTTCCTTATGCTAGGGTCGCCAGTACAGTATTTGTACATTGATATCATATCCCCCCTCAATCGTCTCTTCTCCAGAGAGAATAAGTTTAGTGCTTGTAGTCTTTCCTCATAGCTGATGTCCTCCATTCCCCTAATTATTTTTGTTGCCCTTCTCTGGACTTTCTCCAGTTCCAGCACATCCTTCCTGAGGACCGGTGCCCAGAACTGGACAGCATACTCCAGATGTGGCCGGACCAGAGTCTTGTAGAGTGGAAGAATAATCTCTTTATTTCTGGAGTGAATCCCCTTTTTTATACAATCCAGTATTCTGTTGGCTTTGCTTGCAGCAGCTTGGCATTGCATGCCACTTCCAAGCCTGTTGTCTACCAGTACCCCCAGGTCCCTTTCCATCCTAGACTCACCCAGAGGTTCCCCCCCTAGTGAGTAGCTTGCTTTCTGGTTTCTGGCCCCCAAGTGCATTACTTTACATTTTTCTACATTAAATCTCATCTGCCATGTAGTTGCCCACCCCGTTATTTTGTTCAGATCTGCTTGCAAGATTTCCACATCCTGCATAGAAGATATTGGCATGCCTAATTTAGTATCATCTGCAAATACTGAGATTGTACTAGATATCCCCTCCTCTAGATCATTTATGAATAAATTAAACAGGATTGGTCCCAGGACAGAACCCTGGGGGACCCCACTTTCCACACCCGCCCAATCAGAGTACTCCCCATTAATCACCACCCTCTGGACTCTCCCCTGGAGCCAGTTCTCTATCCAGGTACTCACCTTATGGTCCATACCTACCTTCCTTAGTTTGTACAGTAAGCGTTTGTGGGGAACGGTGTCAAAGGCCTTTGCAAAGTCCAGATACACCACATCCACAGGCTTACCTTTATCTAAGTGGCAGCTCACTTCATCGTAGAAGGTTAATAGATTGGTTTGGCATGAACGATTTTTCATGAATCCATGCTGATTACTACTAATAATACAGTTTTCATTACTAAAGTCTTGTATGTGGTCCCTTATCATCCCCTCCAAAATTTTGCAGACTACTGATGTTAGGCTGACCGGCCTATAGTTACCCGGGATATATCTCGGCCCCTTTTTAAATATTGGTACCACGTTGGCTTTTTTCCAATCAGCTGGCACCATACCTGTCTGTAAACTATCCTTAAAGATCAAGAATAATGGTCTGGCAATCACCTGGCTGAGCTCATTAAGAACCCTCGGGTGCAAGCCATCCGGTCCCGGGGATTTATTTATGTTAAGTTTCTCTAGTTTAGCTCTAAGTCTATCCTCTGTTAGCCATGGCGGCACTTCCTGAGGTGTATTATTTAGTTCGGCCTTACAAGCGGGGTTCGTGTAGCCCCTCAATTCCTTTGTGAAGACTGAAGAAAAGAAATTATTTAACACTTCCGCCTTTTCTCTGTCCTCAGTGGCCATTTTTCCTTTATCATCTTTTATGGGGCCAATGTGTTCTGGCCTCGCTTTCTTACTGTTTATATACTTAAAGAACTTCTTGGGGTTCTTTTTACTCTCCTCCGCTATATGTCTCTCGTGTTCTATTTTAGCCGCCCTGATTTCATCTTTACATTTCTTATTACACTCTTTGTAGTGCTTAAATGCTGCCAATGACCCCTCAGTAATGATAAATTTTAGCAGCTAACTAAAATATTTAGAAATACAGGCTTTTAGAACTACTGTATAAGGTCTAGTATTATGGCAGGTAAAATTATAAAAATGTCAAAAATGGAGATTCTTGCTATTTTCTGCAATTTATCTGTCATAATACCTGAAGGAGGGGCTTTATAGCTCCAAAAAATTCCTTTTTCTAGCAATGTAGTTACCCATGAAAAATAATTACTTTGACGTGGTTTTTGCCTTCTCTACCTCAGCATTGCAGAAAGATACAATGATTTTAGAATTCGCCATGAGGCCTCATGCACACAGAAGTTACAAAATGCTACTGTTCCCAAAGCTGAGCGTTTTATCGCAGCCTGTAAAAATCACCTCTATGTAAGCCTTTCGGTTTGATTTACTAAAGACAAATCCACTGTGCACTACAAGTGCACTTGAAAGTGCAATCGCTGTAGATCTGAGGGGAAGATGTGAAATGAGGGGAAGCTCTGCTGATTTCTATCATCCAATCATGTGCAAGCAAATACATTTCCTTGCATATTCCCCTCAGATATACAGCGATTACATGCCCAAGTGCACTTGTAGTGCACAGTGGATTTACCTTTAGTAAATAAACCCCCGATGTGTCCATGCATGAAGTGGAGCATTTAGAGAAACACAAACGCGCCTAAATGCTAGATGCATACATTTGTTTATTGACCAACAGAACGCATTAACACTCAGTACTAGATGAATGTGCAATACGCAGATTTTACTGCATTTTTAAGCAGCTTTTTCCTGCCAGGGGTTCTGGCGTTGAGAGGGGATAAGCGCATGCTCTGTGTGCATGAGGCCTTACAAGGTCATTTATAATTAGTATTATTCAGAATTTATAAAATGGATAAAAATAGATGTGAGAATAAGTAAAACAGGCTGGCAAAGCTGTCGCCTTGGCTGAAAGAAACACTATGGAAATATTTTACAATCTGTAGTAAGATTTATATACAGTACAGCCACTTACCCTTCTGTTGGTGAAAACACTGTAACATTCCTTTACAAGAATGGCTTTTATGATTACTGGATCCATAACAGCTAGAACTGGCTGTCTACCATCAAAAAACCTGCAGAAAAAATAATGTAGATAAAATTTGAAGATGATCTGTGAGCTCATGTCACATGAACTAGAGAAACTTCAATTCAATAGCCAGCGATTACAGAAAATGTAGACTGTCTTTGGCAGTCAGTGATCAGATTTAACTTACCTAGAACTGTATAAAATTATAATACGAGGTATGTCTAATAAATAATAAAACTGTGATTCCACCTAGTGCTTGAACATGTTTGAACCTGCATGATAAGCAGCAACACTCTATGACGTTCAGTTGATTGTGAGTCGCCATTTAGTTTGGTTGTGTTTTCTGTGGTGTGCCGAAAAAATGCTAAGTTTGTTTGGAAAACACCGTCATCACTAAAGGCCCGTACACACGTAGCGATTGTGGGCAGTATATATTCGGCCGCCGAACGATCGGCCGATTGTCGGCTTGTTAGTATGATGCTTCCGACAACCGACTGCGACTTTTCGGCCGAACAGAATCGGGTGTGCAGGCTATAAAATTTTTGTTGGTCGTCACCAGAACGGCCGATTGTTCGCCAGTCAGTACAGAATTCGGCCGACAAACAGCAGATGAGCAAGACTGGGCATGCTCAGAGAAGAAAAAACACACGGAAAGTTAACCATCACATGACATCACTTCTGCAGTCGGCTGTTGTTGGCCGACAAAATTCGTGTGCAGTCTTTAGCACTTTTCAACCGACAGGACAGCAACGGACAAAAGACGGCCGATCGTTCGGCCGACATTCGGTACGTGTGTACGGGGCTTAAGAATGAAAAAAGCAAGTCATAATTCAAAGCCATGCTCTTTGTGTTTTTCAATATCAAGGGTGTAATTTTGAAAGAATGAGTTCCAGAAGGCAAAACAGTTATCCAGCATTATTATAAGGAAGTTTTCATAAAGCTAAGAAAAAGAGTCAGAAAAAAAAAAAAAATGGTTTCATTCTTCACCAGGACAATGCGCCTGTTCACACAGCACTTTCTGTGAAGCAGTTTTTGACCGACAAGCTCATTACTACACTTGAACATCCTCCATATTCAACCAATTTAGCACCATGCAACTTTTATCTTTTCCCAAAAGTTAAATCAGTGCTTAAAGGGACAAGTTTTGAGTCAGTTGATGCTGTAAAGAAGAAAACGGCAGATGTGTTGAAACAACTGACAGAAATTGATTTTCTCCATGCCTTCGAACCAGTGGAAAACAAGAATGCAGCAATGTATTAGTGCAAATGGCATTACATTTTTAATATACAGTATATAAATAAAGGTGCGTTACTTAATCAGTCTCGTTATTTAATAGACACACCTCATATGAATAACTCAAAATTTATGGTTCAGGCCACTAATAGCAGCCAAGAAGAATCGAAACTTTCTTTCCATGTGTCCCTTAATGCTGAAGATTTAAACCTGAACAGCTACTGTGATTAGTTTGGCATGGGCATTTCCTAAGGCAGTTTTCAACATCAGATCCTGACACCAAGGAAGCCATTTTGTAGGGTGGACTGCTAATAATAAAAGTTTAGAATGGCAATTATCTTGAATTTTTGATGATACTAAGACATATAACACACTGATTTTGCTCACAAAATGCAGTACTTCCGTAACTACAACACTTTCTCAAGGTCAGTGGGAAGATTGCAGTTATATTATACACTGCAAACAGTTTGCCTAAAATCCAGAATGTAGAAAAAATAAATATAATACAAATGGAAATAGAACCAAGAAATCGTGAAGAACTGTACCACACAATCAGGCCAAGGCCTAACCAGGCTCAAATAGTAGCTGAGACGCAGCATGGATCTCCGACAACTAGACCATCGCACTCAGCCTCAGGAGCAGATAACTGAGACACTACATGGCTCACCGGACAACCGGCCCAACGCACTCAGTCTGTGGTAGGTTCAGAAACCCAGTAACCTTTAAGAAAAAATAAATACATACAATAGTTTAGGGGCACATCTATATACATAACAAAAGGTGTAATGGACATTAATTGTACAAGGCTCAAAACACAATAAATGGTCCTGTAGGCCATACTGGGAACGTACCAGCAACAATATCAGCTAATCTACTACTCTGTGACATTTCAGGACATCATGCATATATAGGTATTGAATTAAAGGCACCTATATGCTGCCACTGATGCCAACTGAACACCAACACTACCATTTAATATGGGACACCACAGTTAACCACTTCTGGACTGGAAGTTTTTCCCCCTTAAAGACCAGGCCATTTTTTGCGATTTGGCACTGCGTTATTTTAACTGACAATTGTGCAGTCGTGCAGAACTGTACCCAAATAAAATTTATGTCCTTTTTTGCCCCCAAAAATATAGCTTTCTTTTGTTGGTATTTTATTACCTCTGCGATTTTTTTTTTTGCGCTATAAACAAAAAAATAGCGACAATTCTAAAAAAAACAACAACAATATTTTTCACTTTCTGCTATCTAACTTTACCAATAAAAAAAATGTAAAAATCTAATTTTTTTTATCATTTTAGGCCAATTTGTATTCTGCTACATATTTTTGGTAAAAAAAAATCCCAATAAGTGTATATTGATTGGTTTGCGCAAAAGTTATCGCGTCTACAAACTAGGGAAAAGATTTATGTCATTTTTATTTATTTATTTATTTAATTTTTTACTAGTAATGGCGGCGATCACCAATTTTTAGCGGGACTGCGACATTGTGGCGGACAGATCAGACACCTAACTGACATTTTTGACACTTTTGGGGGGACCAGTGACATTACTACAGTAATCAGTGCTAAAAATATGCACTGTTACTGTAATAATGACACTGGCAGGGAAGGGGGTTAACACCAGGGGCGATCGAAGGGTAAATGTGTACCTAGGGGATGCTTTCTAACTGTGTGTGGGATGGGCTTATGGAATGAACACAGGGGCCTCTGTTTCTAAGTAGGAGGAACATAAGAGCCCTGTGTACATTGCTGACAGAACAGGGGAGCGATCGCGATTTAGTGCCTGGCAACAATCGCGGCCGCCGGCCCAGCAGATCAGTCTCCCCTGTGGCGAATGGGCGCACGTGCGCCCGACTCGCGGTCCCGCAAAGCGACGTACAGGTATGTCATTTCGCAGGACAGAGCCGATCTGCCACAGTATATGTACTGCTGGTGGTCGACAAATGGTTAAACAAAACAAGGCACTGAGGCTGAAGCACAGAATCTATGGGAAGGACCTTCATGAAATACATAAACAACAGCAAAGAGAAATTGCAAATGTATAATACTATTCATACTTCCCTATCGAAACACAATTATCTCCTAGCTTTTGATGACCTAATTGGGATAATCTATGATTCCCACATTTTTGAATCACCTGAATGTTTGTATGCATTTGATCTGTGCTTTTAACTGATTACTGATCATTTTGCCATGATCAACAACAACATTATGATATATTGGACATGATCGACAACAATATTACAGAAACATGTAGGTCTAACATACACAGCGAGTATGGAGGAATCTGCACTGATGGCTACTGTATTCAGACAGCTACAGCAACCACAGCTACCTGAATACCCGAACAGTGACTGCATCTAGTTGGACGAAGTCACTGTTCAGCTGATAGCTTCTTCAAATTTTAAAATAAACTTTTGTTGAGCTGGCAATTCAATTTTTTCCCTTTCAGTAAGAATTAGCAAAATTTTGTGCCATTGTATAGCCAACTTTTTACACAGGGCTTGTTCGCATGTTGATTGCTGTTAAATGAAGACCCAAAAAGCTTCCTATCTGCTAGGAAAGAGGAAAGAGTATGCCTATCGTATTCTGCTATGTGTGAATGTAATTTGATCTGCAGCTACTTAGATCAATGTACAACACAGGCTAATCAAGCAATTCACCACACACCAGTAAATCACTCTGCAGAATGTGACCTTGAGCATACCAACTTCAGGCTACAAGTGGCAAAGGTAAAAATATAATAAGATTGCATATTTATCTAATAAGAAAAATTTATTTTTAGTTCTCGCATGCATATTCAAGTTAAGAGAATATAAGCGTTAACATTGCATCCATTTTTACTCGTGTCTAGGGCCAAGTAACATAGCATTTTGTGCATAGCAAAAGTGATGAAAGTGATTGTAAAGTCTCTGTTTTTTGTTTGTTAAAAATAACAAACATGGTATGTGACGGGAGTCACTTTGGGGGGCTGTGGAACCCATCTTCCCTTGGAGAGGTTGGTAAACCCTTGTTTCAGCTCCCCATGCTCCTCTTATGTGTAAGTCACCCTGTGTCTATTAGGGGCACAGGGTGACTGAGAAAATGATAGACAGCTACTTAGACACTAAGAATGTGGTTTGGATTACTTCAAATGGGACATTGTATGAACTTTCCCATATAGTCTGTTGTAGACCATTGCCATGGTGTCTGTAATTCCTGATTAATTAAAGCATTGCTTAGATATTGATGCCATGGTTAATTGTTAATTGGAATACCTATTTTCTCTGCTAGCAAACCCTTGTGGGATGTGTTTATACTTGTAATAATGTGTCCTTTCTATTCACTGTTGTAGGACCCGAATAGTCTAGTCACCCAGGTTGGTTTAAGTGACTAGTTAATTAGCGCATGTTTATCATGTTTCTGGTTAGTTTGTATTGTTAGGGTAATATGATTAGGAAGGGGATGTCCTCCTGTTGGGTATACAGTATAATCTGTGCGAGTTTGTTCAATATCTCATACAAGCTATTTGTCGGCTAGCCTTGTATGTTATGCGGCTATAATATCTGATATCTATGTTCAAGACTGGAGGAAGTGGTATACTGACGGAAGCACTCAAGCACAGTGTGGATCAGTTCCGTCACATGGTATTTTTTCCTGCTCTGAAGAGCCAGATCCTCCTCTTCGCAGGTCCCTCTTCGGCGCTTCTAGCCCCTCTCTTCTATCGAGTGCCCCCACAGCAAGCAGCTTTGCTATTTAGACACAGACTTGCGTCTAGGCCCTGCCCCCTCTCTCGAGCAGCAGAGACACTCCTGCAACATCACTGGATTGAGATTGAGCTCAGGTAAGTATTAGACACAGAAGGCCTATCCTAATGTCCTTCTGCCTTTACAATCACTTTAAAGTATAACTAAAGGCAAAGTTTTGGATAGAGTGGAGATGAATTAGCTTTCATTGCTGTCTGTGCCCCCGTTACGGAGATTCACCCTCTCTATTTTTCCTCTTTACCATTATCATTGTAAGTGAAAGTAAAAGAAAATCTCAAATTTTGGGTCGTCCCCAGGAGAGTAATAGAGGGGAAATCCTCCAATGCGAGCACTAGTTCTGGTGACCAGGGGGCCCCCAAGGAATCGTCTTAATTTGCAGGAATTTCCTCTGACTTCCTATTTGGCTAAGAGGGACAGGAAGTGAATGGAAATCCCTGCAATGGGACATATATGGTGAAAAAAACTCTATCCAAAATTAAAAAAAAAAAAATTTGCCTATAATTCTACTTTAAATTTTTTTTTTCCTGGTGCCTCCATGGCAACATACGTGTGATAGTAGCCCCGCCTACTTCCGCCCACAGGACCAGTGCATAGCTATAAAAAGTTACCACCCACACACCAGCCCATTCCCTTTTTTGTCCTTACGGAACTCACAGCCAGTGTGAAGAGAAGCAACCCTGCCACCTTTGGTGGTTTTCTGCCCAGGTTAAGCCTCTCCTGTAGTGTAGTCCCTGACCTTGGGGCGCTAAATGCTCTAATAAGGTAGGGAGCCCATTCTGTGGATCTTTTGGGGTTAAAAATCGGGTGCTAACTAGCCCCACATAAAGCAGTGCAGCCAGGGCTATGTTCTTCAGAAGATCTGTCCATGTCTGGAGCCTGCCTGCCAGAAGTGAGTGGATCAATTGAACTGTGACACCGCATTTCCAAGATAAGAATGTTTTCTATTTTTTTTTAATTTATCTGTGAATGGTCTCATAAGTTGTGTGTTACACCTCCTCTTGGATGGGCTGCACCTGCACTATGTTCCAGTATGCATTCTAGTGGCAATTGTGGAAGAGAAAGCTAAGTGTCTACATTCAAGGGAATAATGCATTATGCTGAACAGGTGAAATAGATAGAGCTCACATGGGGACCATCTTTGGTTTGGGCAAGTATTCCCCCAGTGGCCATCTTAGAGTTGGGCAAGACTACCTGGAAGCCATCTTGGAAGTGGGCAAGGAGAGAAGTTTGTCAGAAGTGGAAGACAGGCAGAACAGTTGAGGAACATGGGGTTAAAGACCTAGCAGCTTCCAGATAGGGCTCTCACATGATAGGACTGCATGCCAGCACGCTTAGCTGCAAACCCTGCATCAAGGGCTATTTCCTGCTGCCTGGAGAAAAGATATGTCCATATTCATGTCTCGGTGTGGCATTATTAATATGCCTGACTAAATGTCAGTGTTCCAGCTGCCCTGCACTATGAGCTCACTGCATAACAAAGATCCACACAGTTCCTATAGGTAAGCGTTATCAGACCAGGTAGGTATTTTGCTGCTAAATGAGTGCATTCAGGTGCTAACTGACCTTTCTCTTGGCTAAGGAGCCCAGGTTGTCCCACTGACAGGATTATGCATCAGAGGAGCACCAGAAATCCAGTTCAAGGTAGAAAAATCCTCTTCCATACTGCAAACATTAACACTATGGCCTAAAGAGCACGTCAGGACCACCTTAAAAAAGCAGACAGAAGCTTCAGCCCATTCTGCTTACCCACAAGGAATTGCTGTGAATCCTGGGTGAAGCTGCATTTACAATATAAATAATGTGTTAAGCTTGCCTTAACCAGTTCTGGACCGTAAGATTTTCCCCCTTAATGACCAGGCCCTATTTTGCAATTCGGCACTGCGTTACTTTAACGGACAATTGCGCGGCCGTGCGACGGTGTACCCAAATAAAATTGAGGCATTTTTCCCCCACAAATAGAGCTTTCATTTGGTGGTATTTGATCACCTGTGTGATTTTTATGTTTTGCGCTATAAACAAAAAAAGAGCGACAATTTTGAAAAAAAAAAATTAAAAATCTAAATTTTTTAACATTTTAGGCCAATTTGTTTTCTGCTACATATTTTTGGTAAAAAAAAAATAAAAATTGCAATAAGCGTATTTTGATTGGTTTGCGCAAAAGTTATCGCGTCTACTAACTACGTGAAAGATTTGTGTCATTTTTATTGTTTTTTTTTTTTTTTTACTAGTAATGGCCGCGATCTGCGTTTTTTGGAAGGCCTGCGACATTGCGGTGGACAGATTGGACCCCTAACTGACATTTTTGACACTTTTGGGGCTACCAGTGACATTTCTACAGTAATCAGTGCTATAAATATGCACTGTTACTGTAATAATGCTATTGGCAGGGAAGGGGTTAACCCGGTTGTTGATCAAGGGGTTAAATGTAAGCCTAGGGGAGTGATTCTAACTGTGGGGGAGTTGGGCTTGTAAAATGATGACAGAGACATGCGATCCTATACAGCAGGATCACATGGTCTCTGTGATCATTGCAGGGAGAAGGACGGTCGGCTGTGTTTACATCAGCCGACCATCCTTCTCTCTCAGCGGGGAGAGATTGCGGGTGTCAGACGGCAATCGGAGCCACCTGACACACGCGCCGGCTTCCCCGCTGACAATCGGGGGTGGCCCTTAGCTCCTCCCTGGCAAATGACGTACCCCTACGTGGTTTTGCCTGGGAGAGCCACTCTGCCGCCGTATATATACAGTATGCGGTCGGCAAGTGGTTAATTAAAGAGGGTGACAGAAGGTTTTCCACCCCACTTTTCATAGCCGCAAAGGATTGCTATGAGCATGGATGAAATTGCCTTTTCAAGATAGAGTGTTCCAAGATTGCCTTAAAGGGGTAGACAGAAGCTCTCATGCCCACTATTCATGGCCGCAAAGGATTGCTGTGGGCCTGGGTGAAGTTACCATATCTAAGATAATGTGAATACTTCACGCTGCATTCCAATACTGTTGCTACCAACTGCATAAAGCCTCCCTCATCAGAGAGCAGGCCAACTGCTTGAAAGGAAGAACAGAGAGGATAAGCTGGTACTTTATGTTCAGCCTAAGGCTTTGCCCCTGCTGACCATTCTCTTAAGGGGTAGGTAAGTTTACCATGAGTGGAGAAGAACCAGAGGAACCAGGTAAGAAACCAGAGCAGGCTCTAGATAAGAAAGTTGCTACAGCATTTCCTTAGTCGGAAGAAGCAGCCTGCATGGCCTTCCAGGGACAGGTTCCCTTTGAGACAATCAAGGTCAACCGCATTAGAGATGCAGCTGAAGTTGAACATTTGTCATTACTAGCGGAAGAAGGCTAGAGTGCAGTTTGCAAGGTCTTTTTCTCCTTCTAATTGTTAAGAAGCGTCTTTTCTCCATTTGTGGTCTCTGCATATCCTCTGAAGGTTTTCTGGGTCAGGGTGCTTCTGCCCCAATTGTGGTGGCAAACAGTTCACTATCCAAGAGCCCATGGTGGCATTATCTGGTATGCATCTTGAAGCTTTAAGGGGCTTGGTTCAGATGAAAGTTTTCCATAGAAATATACAAAGTTTGCATTGCCTCCCTTCGCCTGGGACACTTTCTGGCTTGGTGGGCATCTAAGATAATTAATGTTCCCATCTGGAGGCGGGCTCGGGTATATTCAAGGTAATGGTCCCAGCCCACCCGCCGGTCCAGCCAGCACCACTGGTCATGGGTGGTGGGACATTTCCCGATCCGCAGGGGGAGGGGGGGGGCATCTCGCTGCCTGTGGTTGGCCGTGTGTGGTTTGGGCTTCCTGGTGGGGTCGGGTGGGTGGTTTGGGGCTGGGGTCCTGGGCGAGCCTGGGCCCATCTCTATTTCCATCCCTTAAGCAATTTCTGTGCCTTGTTTTTCGACCCGTGCACTACCATTCTAGGATCCTGCCCCTTGTCTATTGGTCAGCACCTCATGTATTAGGATGCTGGACCCAGTACTAGCCTCATTGCCTTCCTGATATATTCTCATAGAGAGACCCTTAGACGGGGAATAATTGGTTTCAGGCTCTATTGAGCAACCTGACATGGTCCTCCAGATACTCCAGTAATTTTGATAGGTTCATACACACTCTAGTCTCAGATTCAAGCTGTCTGTACCAGGAGTGGATCTCCACTTTTGTATTAGAGGCCTAGAACTGAGGGTAGCCTCATGTGATGCAATTCATTTGGCCTGGTTTCATCCCAGGCTTTTACAGGCCTCCATTTTTAGGGTGGCAAGTTGACCCAGCCTTTGGTCAGGTGATTTACCTATTGCGGAGGCTCAGGGGTTTGGCTCTCATGCAAGGAAGTCTTCTCTTCCTTTTTTAAGGAATCCCCATGGAAAGACACCTCAGGCAGTGGATCATTCTGGGGAAGAGACCTAGACACCCTTGATATCAAGGGGCTTGGTTGTCTTTGGTGTCTTGTTTACCAAGGTAACATTCAGAAGTTCTTGACTGTTTTATATAATCTGGATCCAAGCAGACAATGCCATAAAGGTGGCATACTTCAGTTTTGAGGTGGATCCAGAGTTTTGCAGTAGCAAAAGGCTAGATTGGTATCCTTGGCAAAACATCAGGCTCCAGCCTTGTCTGGCATGAGCATTCCAGGTATATATCGTGGCAAGCAGACTGCATCTGGCAGCAGTGCCTAAACCTGTGAGATTGATTTCTACCCCTGGAGCTATTCCTGGAGGTATGTCCCAGGTAGGGAAACTTCAGAGGTTACTACCGGGCCCCTGAGGTAAAAAAAAAGGCTAGGCAGTTTTGGCTCAGGTGCAGTGGTCCTCTGTTAGGATTCTCCTGTGACTTTAATGAATTTCTTCCCTCGTTTGGCTTGCATGTTCGAAATGGTGTTTTAGGTTGATCCAGGCAGATGTGGTATGCCAAACTAAAAGCGGTGCCAGACAGTTGCTCCAAGGGATCTACTGGATCAGGATTATCTGTTCCCAAGGAATGTGTTTTACCATCCAGCTTCAAAGCTGACTCTGACAGCTTGATAATTGAAGCTCAAATCTTGAGACCGGGCATCATGGAGTCTAGGAATCCCTTATAGCTAAGCAGGGAGGTCTACTTCCCCATGTTAAATCTATTGCCGGACATGTGGTGATTGCTTATTTTGGTGTAAGCCTCAGGACTTTCTCCCCAAAAGTTTCTTTGCTGGACAAGTCCTCTCCTGCAGCTTGGCCTAGGTGAGCATTTGGCTCTTAATATTGCTCCCCATGTGACTTTATGGGATCTTAAGCAGTTCACTTGTAGTCTTCACTTGGAGAGGTGACTGTTCAAGACTGGTGACACTTTCTGGCATGGAATCTTTCACAGGTTTAACATAAGACAAGGTTGTTGGAACCCAGTTCTCCATCTTGCTCTGGTTAGTTTCTATCTGTCTCCTCAAACATGAAATCCTTATTTAGTTCTTTGATCTGTATCCAGTTCACCCAAAGGAAGTTTCTGTCTCTTGGTTGGATGTGGTCATGTTGGAAAGTTTATCTCTCAGCCTTTACTTTACTCTTGTATTTCAAGAGGGATTCTGTACTGATGCTCCATTTTCCATCTCCATTATGTCAAGTTGACTCAGCAGACCATCAACCAACTCCATGCTCCAGAGTTCAGGTTCCATCCTGTCCTGACAAGATGCCCTCTACTCAATCTATGCGTGCATCCTGAGTTTTTGGCGGCAGACTACAGTTTCTAAGATCAGCAAGGCTACCGCCTAGGCTTCTATCCTCACTTTCCCTGTGTTCTACTAAGGGCTTGGGGTGATTGTAGCCGGATTAACGCACTTGCTGTGGGATCATTTGGGTGCTGTCTGTTGTCCTTTTTCCATCTGCGTTGTAATTTTTGGGGCAGGCTTTGGGGGCATGTCCCCTTGAGGGGGTGCGCTCCAGGGGCCTGTTCTGGGGATTTTCATGTTGATGCAGATGGGGAGGGTTTTAGGGATGGTGCTAAATTGTTTTTGTACCAGCCTTATCCAAAGCCGGCTTCTGGTATAAGAAATATTGAGGAAGCTCTTCAAGCTGCAGGAAGTTCACAGCCTTGCTGTTGTGATGGCATCAAGAGCCTGTGGGCATTTGTTTGCCTATTCCGAAGTGAGATTGCTTTGTCCGTCTTGGGTGAAGTACTCCTTCAATACATCCAGATCAATGATGGCACACTTGCAAATAGCCATTAGCTAGCCAAAGTAGCTATACCTAGTTCCTTAGAAACCAACAATGGTAGAATGCTCCAGCACACAATCACCTTGCGGTTCCTAAAGTTAATTCTAAGGTCCCGCTGTAAGGCCGGGCTGCCACCACCGAAAGTATTTGCTGTACGTTCCTCCAGCAGCATCTGAACATCATGGGCACTACTCAGCACTACTGATGGGCTAAGTAGTCCTCACTACACCTGTCTTTTTCAGGAATCCAGTAGCTTACCCACTTTCTTATGATGGAATTTTGCTGAAGTTTCCCACCCTGATAGCTAGTTATTGATCTATCACACGTATGCTGCCATGGAGGCACCAGGAAAACAGAAAATTGTATCATACTTACCGTAATTTTCTTTTCCTGGTGCCTATCCATGGCAGCATACCAAACCCACCCAGTTCGGTCCTAGCAATGTACAGGGAATGGGCTGTTGTGTGGGTGTTAACTTTTCATAGCTATGCACTGGTCCTGTGGGCGGAAGTGGGCAGGGCTACTATCACATGCATACTGCCATGGATAAGCACCAGGAAAAGAAAATTACAGTAAGTATGATACAATCACAATTCCCACATTCCCTATTCTGCACCCAGTTATTGCATAAGGTTGGCAAGTCAGTGTGGAATCAGCTTATATAAACTACAAAGCGCTTCAAGTCCTCTATCTATCTCAATTCTATCAATGACCACACAATCCCAGATATCCCTTTGTTAAACAATCACCACAGCTTAGCATTGTGTCAGGGCTGGACTTCTAGCAGCTTTCTTCTCAGTGCTCAAGGCTGCTCAGCTGTCAGTTAATTACCAGCCACTCACAGTTTCCACAGTGACTCACCTGGTTACCATTACCTGTATCATTAGACCAGCCTACAGCCAGCCCCTTTTTGCTTTTAAAAACTGCTGTGCCTTTTCCCTTCATGCCTTCACCTGGTCAACATCTCTAGTGTGACTCTGCTCTGTTCCTGTAATGGCTTTGCCTGGCTGACGTTTCTTCTGGTTCCTGATCCTTGGCTTCTTACAAGGCTGACTCCTGGCTTTCTAATTCCAGCTTGTCTGATTACCCGTTTTGGCTTCCTAACCCTGGCTTCTGTTTTTGACTATGTTCCTGATCTGTATTATTTTTACTATTACATTAAAGGTGTGATTTTAACTGCATTTTCTGTCTCTGCCTGGTTCATGGTCCCTGACACATTGTTGTTTCATAATGTGCCCCTATTTCTTGCCACAAATTAGCATTGTGTGAATAAAAACACAAATCTTCACATTAAAATGATGGTGCTTATGTACTATGCACAATTTTCTTTCTCTGACTGGCTACAGAATGCTCAAAGCTTGATGAGGGATTGGCACACCAGTAGGCCTTGTATTGAATAATAATAAAAAAAAATCAAGTTTTGTGGATATATGTGGATATGTAAAAATTAAAGCTGCTTTCTTCATAGTGTGTAAACTATATCCCTGCTTTTGACCCACCAGTGTTAAATCTCCAATGTGCCTTCAGCAGGAACTGCAGTTTCAGGCTGAAACCTAGTATTGAAGGTAAAGCCTGCAAATAATGACCTACACTTAATGGTCAGAATGCTGGAAAATCTCAACGTAAAAAAAAGAATAAAAAAATCAGTCTGTACATCCATAAATGTATCTCAAACATCTCCATGTCACCAAGTTTAGTTATAATTAGGGTTGAGCGAACACGGACTGTATTCGTGTTCGTACCGAATAATTGGATTTTTGCTACCCGAACACGGACCCGAAAACTTTACTGTATGTTCGGGTAAAAATCCGTGTTTGGTCATTTTATTTCCGGGTTTTGCATGCATTGGCGCGCTT
Organism: Pelophylax lessonae; assembly: GCF_965119305.1. Lineage (NCBI taxonomy): Eukaryota > Metazoa > Chordata > Amphibia > Anura > Ranidae > Pelophylax > Pelophylax lessonae. The sequence goes on from NC_138768.1 coordinate 715,440,826, forward strand.
TTCATGGTGGGCTTTCAACAGCCAATCAACAAGCGTTTAACTGGTGTGCCTAAGCCATCCCAGCCATGCCTACAAATGTATTAGTAGCTGTGATTGGCCGTCTGAATCATGTGACCAAGTCTTTATAAGTTCGAGGCAGCGCCGCTGAGGCGTCATTCTGCTGTGTACTAGTTCAGGGACAGAGCACACATACGTGCTGGCTGCTGAATAGGGACAGACAGGCAGGCAAAACTCATTTGTGTCCGCATAGAATTGAGGGACAGGTCGGAGTGTGTTAGGCAGGGCAAGTTGTAGGCATTTTAGGGAGAGAGTCTGCTGATTTTTAGGGTCAGTTTTCTACGATCGATATTGCTGTGTGGGGTGGGGTTTGCAGTGACCGATCTACGATCTTATCAATCCTTTTAGGGAGAGAGTCTGCTGATTTTTAGGGTCAGTGTGTTCTACAAACTACAATCGATATTGCTGTGTGGGGTGGGGTTTGCAGTGACCGATCTACGATCTTATCAATCCTTTTAGGGAGAGAGTCTGCTGATTTTTAGGGTCAGTGTGTTCTACAAACTACAATCAATATTGCTGTGTGGGGTGGGGTTTGCAGTGACCGATCTACGATCTTATCAATCCTTTTAGGGAGAGAGCCTGCTGATTTTAGGGTCAGTGTGTTCTACAAACTACAATCGATATTGCTGTGTGGGGTGGGGTTTGCAGTCACCCGATCTACGATCTTATCAATCCTTTTAGGGAGAGAGTCTGCTGATTTTTAGGGTCACTGTGTTCTACAAACTACAATCGATATTGCTGTGTGGGGTGGGGTTTGCAGTGACCGATCTACGATCTTATCAATCCTTTTAGGGAGAGAGTCTGCTGATTTTTAGGGTCAGTGCGTTCTACAAACTACAATCGATATTGCTGTGTGGGGTGGGGTTTGCAGTGATCGATCTACGATCTTATCAATCCTTTTAGGGAGAGAGTCTGCTGATTTTTAGGGTCAGTGTGTTCTACAAACTACAATCGATATTGCTGTGTGGGGTGGGATAGGAGATAGGCAGGTGTCAGTGGTCCACATCCATTTTGCTGTGTGTGGGGTGCAGTGAACACAATCTTTTTGGGGTGCAGTGAACACAATCTTTTTGGGGTGCAGTGAACACAATCTTTTTTGCCCACTGAGGAGGAGGGAGAAAAGTATTTTTCTATCAGGCACTGTGTGCAGCGTTTTTCCTTCAGCTGTGCTGTGCTGACTGATCATACACTGCTGTGTTCAGTTCACATGTGCTATCATTGAGTGGTTTCAAAAATCATACACTTTTTTTCTATTCCTCTATTCAATATACAGCCTTGGGTTAAAAAAAAAATTAAATTGTGGCCTGCAGCAGAGCTGAATGATATTTGGGGTTTTTGGGGTTCATCTCATACTTCTGAAGATTTGAGGGTGCTGCCTGTTCCAAACTCCTCCTACTCCTCATCCAGCCTTTTAGGGGTACAAACAATAGTAATTGGGGCCTAGTGTGCTTCTGTATGTGTGAGATACATACACTTTTTTTGATCATATTTTCTATTCCGCTATTCAATGAAAACCTTTGGGGATCAGTTAAATTGCGGATAGTCTGTGTTGGTACGTGTGAGATCCACCTTTCCAAGTTTTTGGGGTTCATCTCATACTTCTGAAGATTTGAGGGTGCTGCCTGTTCCATACTCCTCCTACTCCTCATCTAGCCTTTTAGGGGTACAAACAATAGTAATTGGGGCCTAGTGTGCTTCTGTACGTGTGAGATACATACACGTTTTTTGATCATATTTCCTATTCCGCTATTCAATAAAAACCTTTGGGGATCAATTAAATTGCGGGATAGTCTGTGTTGGTACGTGTGAGATCCACCTTTCCAAGTTTTTGGGGTTCATCTCATACTTCTGAAGATTTGAGGGTGCTGCCTGTTCCATACTCCTCCTACTCCTCATCCAGCCTTTTAGGGGTACAAACAATAGTAATTGGGGCCTAGTGTGCTTCTGTACGTGTGAGATACATACACTTTTTTTGATCATATTTTCTATTCCGCTATTCAATAAAAACCTTTGGGGATCAGTTAAATTGTGGGATAGTCTGCGTTGGTACGTGTGAGATCCACCTTTCCAAGTTTTTGGGGTTCATCTCATGCTTCTGAAGATTTGAGGGTGCTGCCTGTTCCAAACTCCTCCTACTCCTCATCCTGCCTTTAGGGGTACAAACAATAGTAATTGGGGCCTAGTGTGCTTCTGTACGTGTGAGATACATACACTTTTTTGGATCATATTTCCTATTCCGCTATTCAATAAAAACCTTTGGGGATCAGTTAAATTGCGGGATAGTCTGTGTTGGTACGTGTGAGATCCACCTTTCCAAGTTTTTGGGGTTCATCTCATACTTCTGAAGATTTGAGGGTGCTGCCTGTTCCAAACTCCTCCTACTCCTCACCCAGCCTTTTAGGGGAACAAACAATAGTAATTGGGGCCTAGTGTGCTTCTGTACGTGTGAGATACATACACTTTTTTTGATCATATTTTCTATTCCGCTATTCAATAAAAACCTTTGGGGATCAGTTAAATTGCGGGATAGTCTGTGTTGGTACGTGTGAGATCCACCTTTTCAAGTTTTTGGGGTTCATCTCATACTTCTGAAGATTTGAGGGTGCTGCCTGTTCCATACTCCTCCTACTCCTCATTCAGCCTTTTAGGGGTACAAACAATAGTAATTGGGGCCTAGTGTGCTTCTGTACGTGTGAGATACATACACTTTTTTTGATCATATTTTCTATTCCGCTATTCAATAAAAACCTTTGGGGATCAGTTAAATTGCGGGATAGTCTGTGTTGGTACATGTGAGATCCACCTTTCCAAGTTTTTGGGGTTCATCTCATACTTCTGAAGATTTGAGGGTGCTGCCTGTTCCATACTCCTCCTACTCCTCATCCAGCCTTTTAGGAGTACAAACAATAGTAATTGGGGCCTAGTGTGCTTCTGTACGTGTGAGATACATACACTTTTTTGGATCATATTTCCTATTCCGCTATTCAATAAAAACCTTTGGGGATCAATTAAATTGCGGGATAGTCTGTGTTGGTACGTGTGAGATACACCTTTCCAATTTTTGGGGTGCATCTCATACTGCCGAGGATTTGAGGGTGCTTCAGTCTGCCTCCTGCCTGTTCCGAACTCCTCCTACTCCTCATCCTGCCTTTAGGGTACAAAAAATTGTAATTTGTACGTGTGAGATACACCGTTTTGTAAAATTTCTCCTATTCCGCTATTCAATATACACCCTGTTTGAGTGTAAAAAATTAAATTGTGGGATAGTCTGTACCGGTACATGTGAGATACACCCTTTTAAATTTGTTTGGCGCATCTCCTTCTACCGCCGAGGATTGCAGGGCGCTTCAGTTTTTGCTCCTGTTCCCAACTCCTCCTACTCCTCTTCCTCATCCTGCCTTTAGGGTACAAAAAATTGTAATCGGGGCCTAGATTGTGTTTGTACGTGTGAGATACACCGTTTTGTAAAATTTCTCCTATTCCGCTATTCAATATACACCCTGTTTGAGTGTAAAAAATTAAATTGCGGGATAGTCTGTACCGGTACATGTGAGATACACCTTTTTAAATTTGTTTGGCGCATCTCCTTCTACCACTGAGGATTGCAGGGCGCTTCAGTTTTTGCTCCTGTTCCCAACTCCTCCTACTCCTCTTCCTCATCCTGCCTTTAGGGTACAAAAAATTGTAATCAGAGCCTAGTCTGTGTTTGTACGTGTGAGATACACCGTATTATAACATTTTTCCTATTCCGCTATTCAATATACACCCTTTTGGAGTGTAAGAAAATTAAATTACGGCATACTCTGTATCGGTACGTGTGAGATACACCTTTTAAATTTGTTTGGCGCATCTCCTTCCACCGCCAAGGATTGCAGGGCGCTTCAGTTTGCCTCCTGTTCCCAACTCCTCCTACTCCTCTTCCTCATCCTCCCTTTAGGGTACAAAAAATTTTAGTCGGGGCCTAGTCTGTGTTTGTACGTGTGAGATACACCGTTTTTTTATCCTTTTTCCTATTCCGCTATTCAATATACACCCTTTTGGGGTAAAAAACATTAAATTGCGGCATAGTTTGCATATTTGACTGTCAGATACACCCGTGCGATACTGTTGTGGTTTTGTTCCGCTATTCAATAAACACCTTTCTAGGGCAAGATCATAAATTACAGAAATATGAGGAGACCGCCAAATAGGGGCCGTGGCCTGGGTCGTGGTGCTGCTTGTAGAGCTCCTGTTGCAAGGAGAGGACGTGGTCGATCTGTGCCAGCTACACGCACAAGTGAAACACCTTCCACAAGTGTGAGTAGGCGACAGAACCTGCAGCAGTATTTGGTAGGGCATAATGCGCCTCTAGACGTGATGAGGCCTGAAGAAGTACAGGCGATAGTAGATTGGGTTGCTGACAGTGCCTCCAGTTCCTTCACATTGTCTCCCACCCAGTCTACTGCAGAAAGGTCAGAGTTGGTACCTGCAGCCAATGTCCAACCGTCTTTCACCTCACCCCCCTGGAAATCAGGCAAGCAGTCTGAGCCCCAATCCATACAGCAGTCTCTTGTTCTTTTTGAGGACTCTGTCAGCAGGGTTTCCCAGGGCCATCCACCTAGCCCTGCCCCAGAAGTGGAAGAGATTGAGTGCAGCGATGCCCAACCACTTATTTCTCAAGATGAGTACATGCAAGGACCATCGCAGCACGTCTCCGATGATGACGAAACGCAGGTGCCAACTGCTGCGGCGTTCAGAATTGTGGAGACCGACAAGGAGGGCAGGGGTGAAGACTGGGTGGAAGATGATGTGGAGGACGATGAGGTCCTCGACCCCACATGGAATGAACGTCATGCAGGTGACCTGAGTAGTTTGGAGGAAGAGGCGGTGGTCGCACAGAGCCACCAGCACAGCAGAAGAGGGAGCAGGGTGCAGAAGCGGAGCGGCCGTGCCCTAGACACTACGCCCGCTACTGCCCAATGCAGCAAGGGAACGAGCGCACCAAAGTCAGCTCAAAGGAGTTCTCTAGCGTGGAAGTTCTTTAGAAAATGTGCTGATGACAGGACACGAGTGGTTTGCACCCTATGCAATCAGAACCTTCTCAACCTGAGCACAACCTGCATGATCAGGCATCTAAGTGCAAAGCACGAGCTGCAGTGGAGTAGACACCTTCAAATGCAGTGGAGTAGACACCTTCAAAACCAAGAAACGTCTCTGGCTCATCCTGCTTCTTCTTCTGCTGCAGTCTCGGCTGCTCCAGCCACATCTGTAGTGATACCGGCACCTGCCACCCCGCAAACAGCGGATCTGTCAGCAACACCACCACCTGGGTCACCAACCGTCTCCACAATGTCCCGTGGAAGCGTTCAGCTTTCCATCTCCCAAACACTTGAGAGGAAGAGGAAGTACCCCCCTACCCACCCGCGATCCCTGGCCCTGAATGCCAGCATTTCAAAATTCTTGGCCTTTGAAATGCTGTCATTCCGTCTGGTGGAGTTGCACAGTTTTAAAAACCTTATGTCGGTGGCTGTCCCACAGTACGTCGTGCCCAGCCGCCACTACTTTTCCAGGCAAGCCATCCCTTCCCTGCACAACCAAGTGGGCAAAAAAAATCAGGTGTGCACTGCGCAACGCCATCTGTGGCAAGGTCCACCTAACTACTGATACGTGGACCAGTAAGCATGGTCAGGGGCGTTATATCTCCCTAACGGCACACTGGGTAAATGCAGTGGCGGATGGGCCTGAGGCGGATAGCAATTTGGCGCATGTCCTTCCACCACCGAGGATTGCAGGGCGCTTCAGTTTGCCTCCTGTTCCTAACTCCTCCTACTCCGCTTCCTCATCCTCTACCGCCTCCTCATCCGGACAGCGTAACACCTTCACCACCAACTTCAGCACAGCCAGGGGTAAACGACAGCAGGCAGTTTTAAAACTTGCCTGTTTGGGGGACAAACCACACACCGCGCAGGAGTTGTGGAGGAGCATGGAACAGCAGACAAATGAGTGGTTGCTGCCAGCGAGCCTCAAGCCCGGCCTGGTGGTGTGCGATAACGGGCGAAATCTCATAGCAGCTCTGGGCCTAGCCGGTTTGACGCACATCCCTTGCCTGGCGCATGTGCTGAATTTGGTGGTGCAGAGGTTCCTTAAAAACTACCCCGATATGTCAGAGCTGCTGCAGAAAGTGCGGGCCGTCTGTGCGCACTTTCGGCGTTCTCACCCTGCTGCTGCTCGCCTGTCAGCGCTGCAGCATAACTTCGGCCTTCCCGCTCACCGCCTCATATGTGACGTGCCCACAAGGTGGAACTCCACCTTGCACATGCTGCAAAGACTGTGCGAGCAGCAGCAGGCCATAGTGGAGTTTCAGATGCAGCACGCACGCGTGGGTCGCTCTGCGGAACAGCACCACTTCACCACCAATAACTGGGCCTCCATGCGAGACCTGTGTGCCTTGTTGCGCTGTTTTGAGTACTCCACCAACATGGCCAGTGCCGATGACGTCGTTCTCAGCTTAACTATCCCACTTCTATGCCTCCTTGAAAAAACAATTCGGGCGATGATGGAAGAGGATGTAGCACAGGATGAGGAGGAGGAGGATGAAGAGGTAACATTTCCAAGGCTTTCAGGGCAGTCATTCGCAAGGGGCTCCGAGGGTGGGTTCCTGCACACACAAACGCCAGGGACACAATTGTCCAGCAGGGGCACAGTTCTGGAGGATGAGGAGGATGAGGAGCTGGAGGAGGAGATGGAACCATGTTCACAGCAGGGTGGCACCCAGGCCAGCTCATGGCCATCACTGGTGCGTGGCTGGGGGGATACAGAGGACAGGGACTATACACCTCCCACAGAGGACAGCCTTTCGTTGCCTCTGGGCAGCCTGGCACACATGAGCGATTACATGCTGCAGTGTCTCCACAACGACCGCCGAGTTGCCCACATTCTAACTTGTGCTGATTACTGGGTGGCCACGCTGCTGGATCCCCGTTACAAGGACAACGTACCGTCCTTAATTCACTCACTGGAGCGCGATCGCAAGATGCGCAAGTACAAGCGGACGCTGGTAGACGCGATGCTGCTGGCATTCCCACCTGACAGCGGGGCCACAGTGGAAGCACAAGGCAGAGGAGGAGGAGGAAGAGGTCGCCAACGCAACCAGGGCACCGCCAGCACCTCAGAAGGCAGGGTTAGCATGGCCGAAATGTGGAAAAGCTTTGTCAGCATGCCACAACAAACAGCAGCACCAGCAGCTCATATGGAACGTCTTAGCAGGAGGCAGCATTTCACCAACATGGTGGAGCAGTATGTGTGCACACGCCTAGACGTACTGAATGAGGGGTCTGCCCCCTTCAACTTCTGGGTCTCCAAGTTGGGCACATGGCCTGAGCTTGCCCTTTACGCCTTGGAGGTGCTGGCGTGCCCTGCAGCCAGTGTATTATCTGAACGGGTATTTAGCACGGCTGGGGGCGTTATCACAGACAAGCGCAGCCGCCTGTCCAGTGTAAGATTCTGGTACCTTCGGTACCCTTCCAGCCATTTCTTCCGCATATAGCTACCTGTCCCTTTAATTCTCATGACGTCATCACTAGGCGCCGCTCTGAGCGGCTATTTCAATCGCCGGCTTTCACTCACAAGGTGTTCGTGCAAGCCACCTGTATGCAGCTATACCTGACGCTACTTGATCTTGTATCTCACTACCTGATCCTGTATCTCACTTTCTGATCTTGTATCTCGCTACCTGATCCTACCGCTTGTTATACAGCCTTGTCTGACACTGCCGAAGCCTCCAGCTATTTCCTGTATCTCGCTACTGATCCTGTATCTCGCTACCTGATCCTTATCTCATTACCGGACCCCTCATCTCTCTAAACCAACTAGTGATAAGTACCCCACAGGGGATTCCTTCCTATCAACTTACACTATCTACTCTTGCATACTAAAGACTGTTGCTATCTATGCATTACTATTTCTATCATCTGCACTGTTACATAGATTGTCAGCTCTTGAGTCTACTACCATCTATATCCTTGCACTGAGTTAGCAATTCCTGTACACTTCATCTGCTGTCCCCTACCACCTGTTATTTGTACATGATTGCTAACCTATCTGCATAATATCTATCACCATCTGCTAACACTCCTGAACATTACTACTGAGTGCCTATCATTGCTATCACTACTCACGCCTGTCCTTTCAGCACATCACCTCTATACTATCATATACAAACTATCACTCCAGGAACATCTTATCTGAGTGTCTGTATAATTGCATGCTGAGGCAGGCTGGGCCACAATGATGAGTCTGGAGAGTTGGATATGGTAATTCAACACATCTCTAAACGACTACTGAGTGGAAATTCTGCAGCTGCAAATCCAGTTCACTAAACAAACGCCGGAGCGTTACATCCAGAGACAATGTGGACAAGCTCACGTTCATTAAAATGAACCAGGCATGGATCCCAAGGGACTTTTCGGTACCTTGTGCAGAATAGCGATGGATACCGATCTTACCCAGCCATTGTTCCATTTTTGCTCTCTCTCACTCTTTTGGGGTGTACCCTCATTTAAAATTTGTGAAAAGAAGCAGTGTTGGCTACCTCGTCCTCCTCAGGGCCAGATTAACGTAGGGGCTATTGGAGCTGCAGCTCCAGGCCCCTACCTTTATATAGGCCCCGGGTTGGCCATATTCACTGTTACCGCTCTTCTGTCACTTGTAAACACAGAAGTCTGGCTTCTATGCTCGCTTCCCCAGGCAGCTCCCTCAGAACCTCCCCACACAACACGAAGGCCGGACAAGGAGGGACAGTTGCCGATGCATGGATGTGTTTATGGGCTTCAGAGACAGCATCCCATGTGGAATTAGGCATGCATGGCTGCACCCTTCCTCCTCTGGGTGCATGCCAAGGCACGGCCCTTAAGGCCCTTCAAAATCCTCAGCACCAAGCCCATGATGCTCTTAATCCGGCCCTGGTCCTCCTCCACCGCCGCTTCCACCTACACCGCCCATAGGTGTGCGCAGCCTATTGCATTATATTATATTAAATACACATGCATGTGTTTGCCTACATGTACATGGCCCCGATACATTACTCTCCCTGCTGGCAAAGAGAAATAGAGTAGAGCAGGTCCGAGGGAGATCTTTCCCTTCTCCTCACTGGCAAACAAAGCGATAATGCTATGAGCCCTAGGTGATTAGGGTGTGCCCAGGTACACCCGGCACACCCTGTGCACACGCCTATGACACCGCCACATCCACCACCACCTCAACCTCCCTCCTACTCCATATGGGCCTCGTCCTTCAGAGATGAAGAACATTGTTTTATTTTTCTGTTTTTTTTTTTGTTGTTTTAAGTTATTTCCCTATCCACATTTGTTTGCAGAGCACTTGCCATGCTCTTAACTACGTTTTGCTGCCATTTGCAGCAGTCTAGCCCTTTCCATTGGTGTTTTAGAGCCATTTTATTGCGGCAAAAGTCCGGGACACGGACCCGGACTTTTTTTTAAAGTTCGGCCGAACCCGCCGAACACGGACATCCAGGTGTCCGCTCAACTCTAGTTATAATTACTATTTTGCATCTCATAGTGGTCAGCCAGGTCACTAAACCCAATTGCTTAATATGATCAGCCTTAGCCAGCTGCATCTGCCTCATAGACGTTAAGTTGTCAACTGATCCAGGAGATCATCATCTAATATCTGTAGATACTTGTAGCCTTCTGTAAGATCCAGTAAGCAAATTTAGACTGGAATTCAAAAAATGTACATTATGTGTTCTCTCTATTGTGGATAGAAGCAAAGCACTACACTCTCAAAGACCAATGAGGGATATAACAATTGCTCAGCTGTTTCTACAAGGTAATGTGTTTGGGTAACACAATAAAAAAAACTTACCCCCATATTTTGCCATATTTTTTAAAACATTCCATGTCAAATTCAGCAAGACCCTGGAAGAGAGAAGTCCACAAAAAGTGAGTGCAAAGTATATGGTTTGAAGTACTGCAATCATAAATTAGAATCTATATTTTTTGTTAAACAAGTTAATGCTGAACTCTAGTCAGATATAAAAAACACAATATGCAGTTTTGTAATTATTAATATCTTAAAAATTTTTTTTTTTTTAATGTAAGTACTTGAATTTGACCTGGTTTCAGCCTATTGCAGCCTCTGTAAAGTAGGGCTGGAGTGTAAGAGGAAGAAGCAGCACAGAGAGACAAGAAGCATGCTAATAGGAAGAGGAAAGCAGAGAGATGAGCTCATTGCTATGCTACTTCTCCTTTCACTGTCCAATAACAGATGGGGAAGGGTCCAGGATAACCTGGTTTCAGAAAGCGTCAGGTTGAATGATACTGGCCATCAGACTGAGGACATTTAAGTTCAGGATCAAACTGATGAGGTGCAGGATTTTCAGCAATTCCTGTGCATTTCTCACACCACATGACAAACCCATTCTGTTCATGCGAACCTCTGTGGGTGTCAATGTTTAAGTGGATCTTCACTGCATTTGAGCACCACAAACCAAAAATGCTATTTAATTCATTTTTATTATTCAAAGCAAACTCTCCCATCCATCCATGTCTCTGTGGTTTATTTTGCTGAGAAATCGCTTTGAAAACCATCCCCTAGCATTTCTGGCAGTGGCCATCTTGAGTAAGGGCACATGATTCATGTAGCATTTACTTCCTGTCCTTAGCTCAAGTATGCATACAAGAGAGTGTGCTTAGCTGAGAAAACCCCTCCTACCCTCCCCTCCCCTCCTGAAGACTCCTGGGATGTATGACATCCTTTGCCTAGGCAAAAAAACAGGAAGTAACTGAAGAAATGTAATAAAAATAAAGTTTTAAACAAGCAAATATAATATACTTTCCTATCTATTTACAAATACTAGCAGCATGAGGATTAAAAATAATCGATGTTGTTTGGGAGAGTGAAGTTCCCATTTTAAGTTAACAACAACCCAAAAACTGTTCACAAAATGCAGTGCAATTGGCTAAATCGGATCGCATTGGTGTGAACACCAATGTGATTTGTTTCCAGTGCGGATTTGAGCCATACAAAATGAATGGGCTCAAATCACACTGCAAAGAATCACATGTGATTTCCTGTCTGAATCACATGTGGTTCCCCACACTGCATCATTGTGAATGGGAACTAAGGGCGGGGGTGTGCATTTGCCCACGTTTGATCCTGAGGCCATTGTTTGATTGACCTGGAATTCATTAAATTCAATGAAAGAAGTGAAACAGGGACATTAAGGCTGTGGAAGAAAGGGCTGAATGATGCTGGGCATTCTCCAGCCAGGAACGACTGCGGGCTCTATCTGACTTGCTGTAGCTTTTTTTACAAACTGTGAAGTTTCTACATTGTACAGTAGTAAGAGCATGATATTTCAGTACTGAAGAAGAGCCTACACAACTGTGAAAGACTGCAGTATAAATAAATACAAAACTTTTTTGTTTTTTAATTCCAGAAAGAGTGAAGAGGCATCAGAATAACTGTTCTTATTGTTTTTTGTCTGTGCCCCCATTAGGAGTGCCCATTTGTCCTGTTTACTGTTATCATGAAAGTGAAAGAAAATGTCACCAGAAAAGGAATAGAGGGGAAATCTTTCAATGGGGACACTAGTTCTGGTAACAACCAGGGATTCCCTCAATTTGAGGGGATGTCCTCTCACTTCCTGTTTTAACTATGGGACAGGAAGTCAAGAGAAAGCTTCTCAATGGGACCTTGCTTTGTTCACTGGTGCGCAGTCATGTTGGAACAGGCAGGGGCTATCCCCAAACTGTTCCCACAAAATTGGGAGCATGAAATTGTCTAAAATGTCTTGGTATGCTGACGCCTTAAAAATTCCCTTTACTAGGGCGCAGGGCTTGGACATGGCGAAGTGAGGACATTTACTGCTGGAGCTCCCGTTCCCCGGGCACCCTAACCTGCTCTTTCGCATTCTTTCTCGGCTGCCATGAGCGGTCAAAAATGGAGAAAGCCCAGAGGAATATCTAAAGTGCCTTCTATGGCAACTATCAGTAAATTCTTCCCAGACTCCCTAGGGTCTTCCCCATAGACGCCACTGCCGAGTCCACGTGGTGCGCTGGGGCCTAATGGTCAGCAACCTCCCGCACTGATGGTGGCCTCGCAGTATACCTTGGTCAACCCGTTGGCGGGACGGTCGGCCTCCCTAGATCCTGCAGGACAGTTGTCCACCTCTCAAGGCTTCTTTATACACTCCACAGCGGAGGATCCAGACATTAAAACCCCGCTAAGGGCACTGCCTACCAAGACGGACCTGGAGGTAAAGGTGGCCCAGCTGGCGGAAGCAACACCGTCGGGACTTTCAGCAAATTCGTACTGAGGTCTCACACCTGGACGAACGGCTGTCCAGAGGGGAGTCTGCGGTGGGTGCCTTGCAACTCCGGGTGTCCCAACTGGAATAGGGTCAGGTGGAACATCAAGGCCAACTGACAGAGGCACAGCCCAACATGGAGGACCCTGAGAACCGGAGACGCCGCAACAACTTGTGGCTCCGGGGCATACCAGAGGCAACAGGTGCGGAAAACCTTTCTGAGACGGTGAGGGCGATCCTTCATCAGCTGATGGATCCTGACCCTCCGACAAACCTGGAGTTTGATAGAATTCACAGGGCACTGGGGCTCAAGCCGACAGATCCGGATCGCCCTTGGGACGTGATCTGCAGCCTGCATCGGCACGTCCAGAAGGAGAGGGTACTTCGGGACGCTTGGTCCTAGGGATCGATTGATTTTGATGGGGCAGAAATCTCCATTTATCCGGATATATCCAGGGCCACCCTGCAACACAGAGCTCTGCTGAAGCCCCTTCTGGCGAAGCTTAGGTGGCCGGAGATCACATATCGTTGGGGATTTCCTCCTGCAGCTGACCATCTGCAGAGGAGGCTCGTCTTTTCTCCTGAGGCGCCATGCTGACTTGCTGGACCTGTTCCGATTCCTGGAAATAGAGCCAATCCCATTGCTGGATTGGCTGAGCAGAATCCCGAGCCGGGACTCCCATCTAGGGTACCGTGGTACCCAGCCGGGCCTGCAGTTTCATCCATGAAGGGGAAGAAGGATGACCAGAGATCGCACCGGAATCCTGAAAAGTCTAAAAACTGAACTGTGAATACTGCACCTTGACTTTGGATTGTACTGACTCGGCTTGCGGCACATGGCTGCAGCCCTGTGGCCCTATTGGGGACTTTCCTCCTCGGGACCTCGCTGCCCGCAACTGTGGTGATGGATGATGCTCCATCCCCGGACCTTTTGAGCCTCTCATTGATCGAGCCAGAGTACGGTCAGGTTGGGAGGCTGAGCTGGATGCACCGCCCAGGATCTCTTTTGTTGTTGTTTCCTGTGGATGGGGGCTTCGTGTCAGCTTCCCGGTTAGACTCCCCCTGAATAATGGATCGTGGTGGGGGATTTCTTATTCCAGACTTGACCCACCTTAATAGACCAGGGCTTCTACCTAGAGGATCACTGACTGACATCTAACAAGCCGAGGGGATTCCGAAGACGGATCCCTATTGTGTGGGGTGTGTATTTGGGATCTGTCTCCATACTGACATTTAAATGGGTGGGGGGGGTGGGTTGGTAGGGGGCTGGGGGGAGGGGATGACTGGATGTTGTGTGGTGGGGCGCGGGTCTACAGAGGGCCTTTAATTGATGTTTATTATTTGAAATTATTGTGGTATGCAGAGCCTGTGGCTTCAGCTTCAGTCCTGGGGCATGGTAACTGTGGCTCTGACCCTTCATCCAGTCGTGATGTGGTGGACTCGCTTCCGCATCCTTTTCCGCCTTCCCTCCCCTTCCTGTCCCTTTCCCCTCCCTCTCTCCTTCCTTTTTTTTTTTCCCCTCAGATATGGCCACCGGACAAAAAGATCCTATTCGATTTGTATCGATCAATGTGAAAAGCCTGAATACCCCTGAGAAGTGCTCCATGGTGCTGACCAATTTGAAACAACTAAAAGCTCATATCTGCTTCCTGAAGGAGACACATTTCCGTGCAGATTACGAGATCGCAGGTTTCCGACGGTCTATCATGGCTGTTCGTCTGACTCCAGATCTAAGGGGGTAAGCATCCTGATTAGCAACTTAGCTTCTTGGGTGTACTCGGACCAGTGGTGTAATGGAAAGGGACGTGCTCTATTTGTTAAGGGGTCTATAGTACTGGTGACCCTAGCATAAGGAACAAACTTTTCAGAGAAAGGGAATACAGTAAGACACGGGCCACTCACTAAAACTAGAGGAAAAACGGTTTAAGGATGTGGATTTCTCTTCCACAAGCAGTGGTATCAGCAGTCAAAAAACTATTAGATGGGGACCTTAAAGAACACAACATAAAGGTGTATACAATGTATGGTTAACAGCGAACAAATAGACACAAACACACATCATAGGTTGAACTGGATGGATTGATGTCTTTTTTCAACCTCACTAACTATGTAACTATGTATAGATTCCAATATTGTCACACTGGTTAACCTCTATCTACCGAATTCAAATTAGATTGATTTCCTAGAACCAATTATGACCAAATTGAGAGACTTTGCGGAGGGCGCAGTGATTCTGGGAGGGGACATGAATTTTACCATGGACCCCACCCTGGATGCCTCGAGCGGAGCATCTCATATCTCCTATGCGGCCCTAAAATGGCTTAAGAAAAATTTCCAGGCATTCCAATTAATGGATGTTTGGAGGATACTCAATCTGAACGGGAGGGACTATAGCTTCTACTCTCCGCCTCATGACTCTTACACTCAAATCGATTTATTAATGCTTCCACAGTCACTTCTGTCCAGGGTTCTTTCAGCATCCATTGAATCTATTACTTAGTCAGATCACGCTCCAGTTCTGATGGATCTGGATTTACGGCCAGCAATACAGAAACAATGGAAATGGAAGCTAAACGATTCGTTGATCCAAGATCGCATGGTATCGGCAGAAATCTCGAGGGAGCTTCACCATTTTTTTACCTCCAACGTAACTCCAGACAGCCCCCTTTGATGGTATGGGAAGCCCTTAAGATGTACATTAGGGGAGTGTTGATCAAACTAGGTTCTCACCTTAAAAAGGAGAGAACAAAACAGGTGGCAGAGCTGTTGGATAGAATCAGAATTCTTGAAGCCACCCATAAGAAATCTCTGGCCAGATCAGTTTTGGAAGAACTCACTGCCCTCAGAGATCAATTGCGCTTATTGGCTTTGACCAGAGCCAAAGCTAGCCTGGCTAAGTGCAAGCACACTTTTTACGAACACAGTGATGAATGTGGGAAAATTCTTGCGCGACCCCTGAAGAACCAATAGGTCCAGACATTTATACCCGAAATACTTTCTTTCAACCAGAATAAAGTTCACGCGACTGAAGAGATAGCGGAGGTCTTTAAGAAATATTACACATCGCTCTACAATCTTCCACAACAGAACTCACAAGTTGAGGACCCAGATAAACAGATTGCCCTCCAGGCTTATATATAACAATCGGGTCTGCCGCGCCTCTCAGAGGAGGAGTTGGCGGCTCTAGAAGAGTTTCTCAGGTCGACAGCTAGCGACGGCTATAGCTAATTCAAAGACAGGCAAGGTGCCGGGACCAGATGGTTACTCCTTGATATACTACAAAACTTTTGGGGACATTCTGACCTCCCACTTCCTATCAGCATACAACACGGTGGGATATGAGGCGGCCCTACCGGAGGACACCCTCTGCGCTCATATTACAGTGATAGCAAAGGAGGAAAAAGATCTGTTTCTCTGCCAAAACTACCGGACAATTTCTCTTCTGAATGTCGACTTAAAGCTATTCACTAAAATCCTAGCAATGCGGCTAGTTACTTTGATCCCACAGCTGGTCCACTCAGATCATGTGGGTTTTGTCCCTACAAGGAAGGCGTGAGACAATGCGACGAAGGCCATAACCCTAATTCAGGCAGCCCAGACCCGGAAGATCCTCATGCTGCTCCTATCGACCAACGCCGCAAAGGCGTTCAATCGGGTGACCTGGGTTTTCTTGACAGAAACCCTGCAATATATTGGTCTGGGCCAGAGAATGATGCATTGGATCCGGGCCCTCTAATCAACACCATCAGCGCAGGTTAAGGTGAATGACTTTCTCTCAACACCCTTTGGCATTGACAATGGCACACGATAGGGATGCCCCCTTTCTCCCTTGATCTTCATCCTTACCCTTAAACCTTTCTTGAGGACAGTCTGCTCCAATGCGGATATCACCGGTCTACAAGTCGATGCATCACTCTCCCCTAAAATAGCGGCTTATGCCGATGATCTTTTGTTCTTCTTGACTAATCCATTGATCTCTTTGCCTAACTTACTTGCGGAGTTAAGATTAACCAGCAAAAGTCAGAAAACATAACGATCTCAATGTCGGCTTCCTTGTCAGCTCTGCTCCAGGCTGATTTCCCCTTTAAATGAACGGCAACCCAAATAAAATACCTGGGCATTTACCTAACAGGTAGAATTGAGAACATTTTCGACTGTAACTTTCCCCCTCTCATAGCTAAGATTAGGAAGGACCTCTAAGACTGTCAGTGGGGACTGTTTTCATGGTTTGGGCATTGTAGTATAATTAAGATGAATATTCTGCCTCGTCTGCTTTACAAGCACTCCCAATACATGTACAACGTTCCTTTTTGAAAAAGATCAATAGGATCTTTGGTGATTTCCTTTGGGCTCGGAGCAAACCCCAGAGGGGCCTGAGAATGCCAAAGCTGAAGGGAGCGAGAGCCCTTCCGGACACTATATTAAACCACACGGCCTGCCACCTGACCAGAGTACTGGATCGGTGCTGACACAACTCCCTCAAACAAACAATGGGTACAGATTGAGCAATTCTTAGTAGGAGTCCCATTGGAGACACTTCTGGTGCCAGTCTAACCTACCCACGGGAATTACCTCACATCCCACGGTGGGTGCTACGTAGAAGACTGGTAAGACGGCATGCCGGGACTTCTCAATTGCCCCAATGCCCTCACAGCCCTCCCGTGATAGGTAATCCAGCCTTTGAGCCTAGGATGAGGGACTTCCAGGACTTAAATCGACTGGGGTGTACCAAACCCGGCACTTCATTGTAAATGGACAATGGCTTACCAGGCAGCAAATTCAAGACAGTCTGGCATTGGAGAGAATATCTTTTTGGCAGAAAATTCAATTAACACACTTTCTCAGCTCTCTGCCACTCGCAGAGTCCTTCAGGAGGCAACTTACTACTTTCAGGACCCTATGCACAGAGCGTTCCCCTTTGTGTCACGTAGTATCTTAGACCTACCAAATGTTGTTTGCCCGCATACAGACCCCCATATACAGTATTACTAGATGGGAGCAGGATCTGGGATTATCTTTTATGGACATACAGGTGGAAAGAATCTTGTTCTTTTCCTACAAAACTTCCATATGCTCCAAACATCAAGAATCAGGTTACAAAATTTTAACCAGATGGTATCACACCCCGATGAAAATACATAAGATGTTCCCACATTGCTCAGACCTATGCTGGAGATGTGGAGAGGAGCCGGGTTCTCTCTTTCATGTCTTCTGGTCTTGTCGTCTTCTGCGGCCCTACTGGGCCGAGGCCATGATGATTACCCAAAAATTCACAGATCACAAGCTTACTTTGGACCCCGCTCCATTCCTGCTGCACCATCACCGGTTTCTGGGTTCATCCTATAGGAGATCCTTTCTGCCTTTGTTGATTACAGCGGCAAAGAGCTGGTTCCCCCTTTTTTGGAAGCAGACACAGCCTCCCTTGGTGGCCATGTGGTTAAGAAAAATGGCTAACATAAATGAAATGGAAGATCTTGTGGCCACAGAGAAAGGCACATGGGAGCAGTTTCTTTAAAAGTGGTTTTATTGGCACTAGTTTGTTTACTCTGGGGAATACAAAAAAAAAGTGATGTAAATTGGCTTCTGCTGAAAACGGCAGCTTTCATCCCCCTTGTTTTCTTTTTAGTTTTTCTTTTTCTCTTCCCCCCCTTCCTCCCCCTTCTTCTTTCCTCTGAACTTTTTCTCCTCCTCATCTTACTTCATTTCGGGGGTTCACTGCCTTCTTATACCGGCCAGGAGACAGATGCCTGTGGAGGTCGTTCCCTTCTACCTTCAGATATCACATGGCAAGGTCTGTTGTTATAATTGCCTGATATTTTGTGATGCCTAGTTTGTTTTACTGACTGCGGGAATTCGCCGGGGTTGAATCTTCTCGGCTCACGTTGATTTCTTTCTAGTTATATACCACAGATAATTAGACTATGATGCTATGTTTTATTACGGTTTCTGTATTTTTTGCATACCTTTTAATAAAGAATTTATGAAAAAAATCTCTATACTGGAACTAAGGAGCCAAGTCCAATCCCACACTATAATCTCCCCTCCACCAAATGATTCGGACCAGTGAACAAAGCAAGGTCCATAAAGACATGGATGATCGAGTTTGGGGTGGAGGAACTTGACTGGCCTGCACAGAGTCCTGACCTCAACCCAATAGAACACCTTTGGGATGAATTCAAGTGGAGACTGCGAGCCAGGCCTTCTCTTCCAATGTTAGTGCCTGACCTCACATATGCGCTTCTGGAAAGATGGTCAATTATTCCCATAGACACACTCCTAAACCTTGTGGACAGCCTTTGTAGAAGAGTTGAAGCTGTTATAGCTGCAAAAGGTAGGCCAACTCAATATTAAACCCTACTGACTAAGACTGGTATGCCATTAAGGTTCATGCGCGTGTAAAGGCAGGTGTCGCAATACTTTTGACAATATTTTCGGGGTGCAGCTGTCCAGATTCTTCTGATTTTCCACTATACACACAGCTAGATGAGCTGAGCTAATGCTTCCGAACATGTGAAAGGTGTGAACAATTGTGATAGCAGACCCACCTGAAGCAGTGGCATGTTTTTTTAGAAAACAATTGTGTTCTATGTGCTCTCCCAGATAGCAAGCAATTGTGCTGCAAGTTTGAAAATTACTTGCTAAGCTATTACTAGACTTGGCCGGCTTCACAAGTTTGTTGAACAATTGCATCAAGTCCACATTGCATAACTCCAGATTAACTTTCTTTGCAAACATTCTGCAAGTCTGCTGCCAGTTCTGGTCCAGTTATGTTGAGCAATAGTCATCCCACCACAGGGGTCACTGTGACTTGCAGAGCTCTTGCTGTAGACTCACCACTGCAACTTTGCTCTTGTTAGAGACTTGCCACACAAATTTTCTACAAATTGGAAAAGTGTCATAGAACTTGTGCTTTAAGTGCTCTGCAAGTGTACAACTTGCCAATGAAAATGTGCAGCAAGGTTACAAGACTTACAATTAAACACTGCCACACATTTGTGGCAAGTTATCCTTGCGATCTGGGCTTGCAATGGCTGCGTTTATCCAGTGCAGAAAAACACCAGTCACCACAAATATGTAAGCAAGCCCTTTGGTTTTAGAGATAATTCTAAATCTGGTTAACATAAAACTTAGCCATAAACAGATTAAGATTGTATACTTACATTTCTGCTTTCAAGAAAAGTCCCAATAAATGGCAGGGGTTTAGGACCTGGTATTCCATGCTTTTTGAAAATTCTGTAAGGCCAAATCCCATAGCTGAAAAAAAAAAAAACAGCAGATGACAGATGTGAGTAAAAATGAAAAGTCAGGCGTCAATGAGGAAAGAAATAAATAGAAATCCTCAAAAACAGCAAAAAAAGAAAAACAGACAGAAGTTCAATATAAAGTGATACTAAACAATACTCTTTTATCCTGAACCACCAAACAGATGGGATTTTCCGTTGGCCACTCCCAGGAGCAAAAGACCAAAAGACCTAAAAGAGGGTCCAGAGGGGGGAGGAGGGTCCGCGCAAAAAAGGCAGTGGAAATAAGGGATTCTGGGATCTTTAATTTGAGCAGTGCTTCTCTTTCTAATGAGGAGAAGCACGTGCTAAATTTAGGTCTCAAGTTTGCCCCCCCCCAAACCTCTTGATAAGTTCACCACCTTCATCGACGTGCACAAATTTGTGCGCAATATGAACATCAAGAGATACATGCTCTCCAAACCCCCGAGGACTGATTCTATCCCAGCATCTGTTGTACAACACACTTCTCTATCCAATTCCTCACTCTTTAATCCTCCTGGTCCAGTAGCACCTGCTGTCTCTGTCTTTAGAGATCTGATAGTTAGGGATTTGGACCGACTCCCGATTAAAGAAAGGAGAATGCAGTTTAGTTTCTCCAAAGGTCTGAAATCTCTACGGGACAGGAAAGACATAGTGGTGCGTCCAGCAGCTAAGGGAGGAGGAATTGTAGTGTTGGATGTCGCAGATTATATAGCTGAAATGGATAGAATTACTTCCGATCGTGATACCTACCTCCTACTCCCTAAAGATCCAACAACTGATTATAAAAAACAACTAATGATATTGGTGGATAAGGGTTATGGAGATAACCTTCTGACTAGGAAGGAAAGAGCATATCTGGTACCATCTGCTCCCAGGATTCCTGTCCTCTATTACCTGCCGAAGGTTCACAAGAATCCCCTATGTCCGCCGGGTCGGCCGATCATAAGTGGGATCGATTCTGTGACCTCTAGGGCAGGTAAATATGTGGACCATTTTTTGCAACCCCTGGTGGGTCAGACTCCCTCTTACCTGAAGGACTCTACTCAGGTCTTGAATGAACTGAGTGGGTTGGATTGGAAGGAAGGCTATCTATGGGTGACGGCAGATGTGTCGTCACTTTACACTATCATATCCCATCAACAGGGTTTGGAGGCTGTTTCTTACTATCTGAGATTGGGCACTCTATCCAGGATTCAGTGTGACTTCATTCTAACACTCTTAGAGTTTTCTATGGGTCACAATTATTTCTGGCACGGTGGCTCTTTCTTCTTGCAGAATAGGGGAGTGGCCATGGGCGCTAAATTTGCACCCAGCATGGCTAACTTGTTCATGGCCAAGTGGGAGGAGGATGTCATCGATAGCTGCCCTAGATCCCAGCTAGTCTTCTGGAGGAGGTATATTGATGACATCCTCCTCCTTTGGGATGGTGATGCTGCATCTTTGAAGCTGTTCATGCAAGAATTAAATGCCAAGGGGCATGTGACTCACACCCCCCCCCCCCCGAGCAGAAGGCTGATTGGCCGCAGAGCCAGACAAGTCAACAGTCAAATGTTCCCGCTTCTTCATGTCGATATCAAGCAGAAGTGGGTCCTCTCTAGCGGGCTCGCTCCACCAGCTGGGCTTTGGCCCCGGGTGCAAAATGTAGAGGGGCTCCATCCCAAGTGTGTTGGCCTGGATGTCATGGCAGGCTCCGTGGCAACGGGAGCATGGCACAGCGTCATATGGGTGCAGGTATCTATCTCCAGGCAGCAAGTAGGCAGCCCCACTGTCAGATGCCACGTAGAAGTTGAACGTAGAGGAAGAACAGCACCCGACACCTCCCAAAGCCTAGACTCTGTCTCTTTCAACCTCCTCTCTGTTCCAACATCAGCAATAAGGACAAGGACAGGCTGGAGGCACAGGCTGCCAGGGAGCCACTGAAAGGAGCAAAGCACCCCCAGATCAAGGAGACTGGCATTGAAGGTATTGGCATCATCATACATTGATACACAGACATACCTGCAGACACAGACTAGGATAGGGGGGCAGAAGAGGGACTGCAGATAGGGACAGGACTAGGGGTCTCTCTCTCATCTCCCCCCTCACCCCACTCTCTCTCAGCCCCCCTCTTTCTATCAGCCCTCCTCTCTCTCTCAGCCACACCTCTCTTCCAGCCCCCTTCTCTCTCTCAGCCCTCATCTCTTTCTTACCCCCCCCCGCATTTCAGTTCCCTTCTCTTTCTCAGCCCCCCTCTTTCTCTCAGCCCCCCTCTCTCTCTCTCTCACCTCTTCCCTCTCTCAGCCCCCCTCTCTCTCAGCCCTCCTCTCTCTTTCTTACCCCCCGCCTCTCAATCCCCTACTCTCTCTCACTCACCTCCTCCCTCTCTCAGCCCCCCTTTTTCTCTTAGCCCCCCTCTATCTCTCTCTCACTCACCTCCTTAGCAAGAAGGGGGTTAATGTTCTGCCACTGGTCACTGGTGCATTAGTGACCAGTGACCGTTATTTAACCCCTTTGTGCTGCATTAGTGACACCTGTGTCAGTATTAATTAACCCCTTTATGAAGGGGTTAAAAAAAACACTGCTAGTGGCCACTAATGCAGCACAACGGGTTTTAATTAACTCCACCAATACCCACCAATGGGGAGGGATTAAAATATAATTTACAGTTTAAAGCGAAGCAGCCTAAAAAATTCTCTGGCTAACCTGTGTAGAAAAGATGTATACCCCTATCTTCAGGCTGCTCCAGTCCAGTCACATTATCTCCTGTGTGAGCCTGTGGTGTATGCAGGGGAGAGGAGGCAGCACCAATAACAGATGGGACATAGGAACCTATGGGTGATATCGCCGCTCCAGGCTTTACCGTCCATTGTCAAGCGCTCTCTACTCTCCCCTGCAGCCACCACTGACTAACACAAGGGATCATGTGACTAGACCGGAGCAAACTGAGAATAGGAAAGCCCACGGATTAGGGGGCACAAATTATCTGCCTTACCCAGGGTGCTAACAACCCATGCTACACCACTGGCTCTGGGCACTTCTCTCTCTCTCAGCAGCGGTGTGCCTGGTTCAGGCTGAAGGGAAGACCGTTCTACAC
Organism: Pelophylax lessonae; assembly: GCF_965119305.1. Lineage (NCBI taxonomy): Eukaryota > Metazoa > Chordata > Amphibia > Anura > Ranidae > Pelophylax > Pelophylax lessonae. The sequence continues at coordinate 715,463,528 of NC_138768.1, forward strand.
AGAAAAATTGACTATAGATTAAACATTTAACATGCTTTGTAAGCACTACTAAAAGTAATACTCAAAAAGCCAGTTATAAAGCAATACTATACTCCTTTATAACTGGCTATGTGAGTGATGTTTTATAACTGACATTGCAGTATTAACAAAGCCAGTTGTAAAGTATTACTCACAGAGCCAGTTTTAAAACATTTCAGAGCCAGTTATAAAGGAGTTTTTCTTAATAACTGGCTTTGTCAGTACTCTATTATATCTTGTTTTTGGCCTAAAAAAAAAACAAATCCCATCACCAACAGCCCCCCGAATCTGGTAATCTGGATTTTTATGCCGCTTGCCCGCGGCTAGCTGGTAAGTGAGCACTACCTCCTATTAACACCGTATTGATGTTTCAACTGCTCATGCCCGCTTGTGTTTAGAAGTCCTGTGGGTGATTTCTGTTGTGCTCCTGTGGTTTTGACAGAACTATCTCTTCAGTTCACATACACATACAAATACAGGACTGCAATGCTTATTAACCCTACATGTGGAGGGTTTTTTTCTTAGAACCGCAATTTATTGCATGGTACTTGTATTATGTAGCATCCATATGGTTGGACAATTCTACACTAGAGACCATTTTGTGTTTTTTTCAGGTCTTTATTGATAGATCTATTTTACATCAGTGATTTATGATCACACTGTTTACAGGATAGCGCACTTCTTTTATATTTTTCTTTTCTTTTTCCTAATATTCAGGAACTTTAGTGCAGCAATCCCTATATTTTTGACCAGCGCATCTTCACAATACAAATATTTTCTGTAGGTGATCTGTATTATTACATGTTCGAGATTATCTTTTGCTGACAGATTATCTTTTGCACTAGACAGAGAGGAGCGCCGGCGGGAGACCCAAGAAGAGGATGTTCAGGCCACTCTGCGCAATTCCATTGCACAGAGCAGGTACCTTTTTTATTACAATCGCTTTAAGGATACATCCTCAAACAGGTATATTTTTAAACTAGAGATTAGTGTCACTTTAACCCTTCCCCACTCTATCCAAAACTACAACAAAGATTTTGTCTGAGGTTGGATTTTAAAGCTCCATGTCATGGGCGGAATTGCCGTGATTCTGCCAATTATCCTGAGTCACCGCAAAACGCGAGAGGCGCTTGCAATCCCCGTTACTTCCAATGGCGCCCCAATTGCTGTAAAATCATGCAAACAGAATCGTGGGACGCCTGTCACCCAGAAGAAGTTTCGGAACTTCTTTGGGACAAAAGGCGTCAGCCGATTCTGTTTGCTCGATTTTACAGCGATTCGTCGGGCAACAATTGCGGCAAATTCACCCCACAATTGGGTGCCATTGAAAGTACCAGGAATCGTAATCGGCGATTCGGGATCGTGGGCAGAAACGTGGCGATTTCGCCCCCGATCCGGAAAGCCAGGTTAAAAAATAAGCAATACCAACAGATTGTGCTGTCATGGGGAACAGGGCCGATCCCAGGCGGGTGCCTGAGGTGCGGTGCACCCAGGCGCTTCAAACTGTTGAAAAGGGGGCGGCGCCGGCCGAAGCTGCCATTGACTCCACTGTCTCCTCCGGATACTGTGCAGAGCCAAGCCAGTCAGACTACTAGTAAATCCTTCCTTTCCATTCCAATCCCCAGCAGCGCTTACTTACTGACCAGCCCGGAAGCGGCGCAGCCTCTGCTTTCTTTCTTCCTCCGGCTGTATTGTATCTCTGGTTGCTAGAACCGCTTAGCGTCTAGCAACCAGTGACGTCGGACCTTTTTCCACGCCCACCTTATGTCATCACTAGGCTCCCTGCTGCTCTTTATGTGGCTCGGAGTCTCCGCCTTCTCTGTCCCTCAGACCGGAAGTACATGGAAGCTCCTCTGAGGTGTGTAGAGCGCAGCGTGTTCCATCTATGCAGGATTGGTAAAGCGGGAGGTGAAGGTATGTAATAGAATGTGGCTTCCACAGAGTCAACAGTTTACCTGTACATGGCGCGCTGACAGTGCTCAATGTTTGTTTCTGCTGTAAGATGGTTGATTCATAAAGTGAAATCTGGAGGGAGATGACATGTGCAGGCTCTGCCAATCACATCACTGATTACTGTGTTCAATGGGCATGACATGTAAGTCTCATGCACACACAATGTATTGTAAACTCTCTTAGAAGCCTTTCATCCTTCCAGAAAAAGCGCCTGACATTGTAACGTGGTTACAGGCATCAAGCTCTTGGGCGATAATTCATTATAATGGCCAGAATGCCATTTTATTCTGACCATTTAAGTGGATTAAAGCTCAAGTGCTATATATACCTAGTGTAAATGTCAAGCTTTTTCTTTCTGCCAAAACTGGCAGTGATTTTTTTTTTTTTAATCTGCCACTAATAAACTCTAAAAACCTATGTGTGTATGGACACAGGCGAACATGCAGGAGCCTTTAGAGGCAGAGGGAAAAAATGCCATACATTTTAGTCTATGAATAGAATGCAGCATTTCAGGGACATGAAAGGTACAGAACAGACTTCCCTCATATGGGCATGTAGGGTAATTTACTGATTTTGGTGGAGATGAGTTCTGAATTCAGACATATTATACAATAGAGTGCTGCATCTCACTGCAATTTATATAGAAGGCTTTGCTCAGGGGTCTGCAGTATGTAATGACTAGCACAACAATAATCCAATGAAGTAGTCTGCAGCATGTGATGGCGTCTGGTGTTTTTTTTTTTCTTCTGAATGCATGTAAATACACCAGCTCTATGGGAAATCTTGGTCAGCTTGACATGGCACTGCTACCGAACCATAAGTGACAGGGAAACCAAACTTGGGGAGCACATTAAGGGGACCCTGGACTACGGCATGGTACATTACCTGGGCAAGCTGGCCGACCCCAAAATTGGATATGTGGTAGTTGTGGGTATTCCCCAAGTTTGGTGTCCCTGTCACTTGTGGTTCGGAAATAGTGTCGTGTCAAGCTGACCGAGATTTCCTATAGATGCCAATGTTAAAAACCAGGAGCCATGTCATGGCACTGGTAATCTGCATTTGGTGGGCACTGGTAAACTGCGTTTGGTGGGCACTGGTAGGCTGCATTTGGTGGGCACTGGTAATCTGCATTTGGTGGGCACTGGTAATCTGCATTTGGTGGGCACTGGTAATCTGCATTTGGTGGGCTCTGGTAGGCTGCATTTGGTGGACACTGGTAATCTGCATTTGGTGGGCACTGGTAATCTGCATTTGGTGGGCACTGGTAGGCTGCATTTGGTGGGTACTGGTAGGCTGCATTTTGTGGGCTCTGGTAGACTGCAATTGGTGGGCACTGATGAGGATGCATTGGTGGGCACTGGTAGGCTGCATTTGGTGGGCACTGGTAGGCTGCATTTGGTGGGCACTGGTAGGCTGCATTTCTTGGGCACTGGTAATCTGCATTTGGTGGGCACCGATGAGACTTCATTGATCACTTGTATCATATCCGCAGTCTCTGACCATCTCCTGTATCAAGTCTGCAGTCTCTGACCATCTCCTGTCTGGGGGCTCTGTCTAACAGACTCTCTAACAGATGCCCTCTCTGTGTCCATTAGAGAGACCCCCTCCAGTTCCCATTAGAGTACTGTGCTTCTCTTACTGTAATTTGTTTATTGTTAAGAGATCGTGGGAGGGTCCCGGGGTAAGGATGACTTCTTAGGGGAGCATCTCTGTGTTTGAGCCATTGCCATAGAAACATTTGTAAAGGGGAGGAGTTAGTAAGATCACCACGCCCATGTGGGGGCGCCAGAAAAATTTCTGCACCCAGGCGCCTGTGACCCTGGGATCGGCCCTGATGGGGAATGGCACTACTTTTCATTTGGTCCAGATTTTACAAAAGCGGACCTTCTGTCATTTTTTCATCTTACCATCTATTAAATTCTATGTCCTTGTTGTTTTAACTTTGGATAGTAAAACATTTTTTTTTCTTCTGCCAGTAAATACCTTATACAGTCCACTTCCTCTTTCTTGTCTGGTAAAAAGCCTAGGTTAATGATGACATGCACTGCTCTCTCTCACTCTCGTGAGAGTTTGCTAGCAAGGGATGAGGGGTGAGTCAAAGGAGAGCCACTGAGAGCTGCAAAGCTGGAGGGGGCTGGATGAGAGTGGAAATATCAGGAGACTGCAGAGATCCATGGATAGAAATGTGCAGGCAAGCAGTGATGGGAGTGTGTCTGTCTATATGTACAGTATTTCACATAAGTGAGTACACCCCCTCACATTTTTGTAAATATTTTATTATACCTTTTCATGTGACAACACTGAAGAAATTACACTTTGCTACAATGTAAAGTAGTGAGTGTACAGCTTGTATAACAGTGTAAATTTGCTGTCCCCTCAAAATAACTCAACACAGCCATTAATGTCTAAACTTCTGGAAACAAAAGTGAGTACACCCCTAAGTCAAAATGTCCAAATTGGGTCCAATTAGCCATTTTCACTCCCCGGTGTCGTGACTCATTGGAGTTACAAGGTCTCCGATGTGAATGGGGAGCAGGTGTTTTAAATTTGGTGTTATCGCTTTCACTCTCTTACACTGGTCACTGGAAGTTCAACATGGCACCTCATGGCAAAGAACTCTCTGAGTCTCAATAAAATTTATGAAAAAAAAAAAAAAGAACTCTCTGAGGATCTGAAAAAGGAATTGTTGCTCTACATAAAGCTGGCCTAGGCTATAAGATTACCAATACCCTTAAACTGAGCTGCAGCACAGTAGCCAAGACCATACAGTGGTTTAACAGGACAGGTTCCACTGAGAACAGGCCTCGCCATGGTCGACCAAAGAAGTTGAGTGCACGTGCTCAGCGTCATATCCAGAGGTTGTCATTGGGAAATAGACGTATGAACGTATGAGTGCTCAGACCATACGCCGCACACTGCATCAAATTGGTCTGCATGGCTGTCGTTCTAGAAGGAAGCCTCTTCTAAAGATGATGCACAAGAAAGCCCGTAAACAGTTAGCTGAAGACAAGCAGACTAAGGACATGGATTACTGGAACCATGTCCTATGGTCTGATGAGACCAAGATAAACTTATTTGGTTCAGATGGTGTCAAGCGTGTATGGCAGCAACCAGATGAGAGGTACAAAGACAAGTGTGTCTTGCCTACTGTTAAGCATGGTGGTGGAAGTGTCATGGACTGGGGCTGCGTGAGTGCTGCCAGCACTGGGGAGCTACAGTTCATTGAGGGAACCATGAATGCCAACATGTACTGAGACATACCGAAGCAGAGCATGATCGCCTCCCTTCGGAGACTGGGCTGCAGGGCAGGATTCCAACATAACGACCTTAAACACACCTCCAAAACGACCACTGCTTTGCTAAATAAGCTGAGGGTAAAGGTGATGGACTGGCCAAGCATGTCTCCAGACCTAAATCCTATTGAGCATCTGTGGGGCATCCTCAAATGGAAGATGGAGGAGCACAAGGTCTCTAAAATCCACCAGCTCCGTGATGTCATCATGGAGGAGTGGAAGAGGACTCCAGTGGCAACCTGTGAAGCTCTGGTGAACTCCATGCCCAAGAGGGTTAAGGCAATGCTGGAAAATAATGGTGGCCACACAAAATATTGAAACATTGGGCCCAATTTGGAGTTTTCACCTAGGGGTGTACTCACATTTGTTGCCAGCGGTTTAGACATTAATGGTGTGTTGAGTTATTTTGAGGGGACAGCAAATTTACACTGTTATGCAAGCTGTACACTCCCTACTTTACATTGTAGCAAAGTGTTACTTCTTCAGTGCTGTCACATGAAAAGATATAATAAAATATTTATGTGAGGGGTGTACTCACTTTTGTGAGATACTGTATGTGTGTGTGTGTGTGTATATATATATATATATATATATATATATATAAATATATATATATATATGTGTGTGTGTGTATATACAGTATGTGTGTGTGTCTGTGTGCCTCTGTGAACAGGCAGCAGCTTCAGCTGCCCACAGTTAAAATGGCTGCAGCCAGACTTAGTAGAGGGAGATTTCTGCAGCATATTTGGCAAGTACAGAATCACAGTACTGTGTATGGATAAAATAATATGCAAAGTGGTTGGAGGGAAGCTTCAGAATAGCAAAGATGTTTTTATTACAAATCATGAGAGCAGACTGCAGTTCCTCTACAAATGAGCCTACAGCTAACATGCAATTTCTATTTAAGTCTATCTCCATAGAATATACCGTATCTACTAAGATTTCAGGTTATTTTCTCAGACTACAGATAGCTGCGTCTTCCGTCCTAGTGTGCTGTTAATTTCCATGTATTCCCTCTAAACAGACATTACAAGTTCATTATAAGATGGTACCTTCACTTCTTCCTATTTTTAAGGTTGGGATTTATTTTGTGAATTGGCATGACTAGGGTAGTTCAGATCCCACCTGTTTAGCCATATTACCTGGATCAGTACCCAAAACCACCCCCCTTTACTTTTAAATTACAACACTAACTCAGCATTGGGATTAAATGGCTGGTTCGGCCTTTTATTAAACAAAACCATAAATAACAGAAAAACATAAAACAGTCAAACCAATCCAGATCAAAGAATGGTTGCAGATCCTTGATGATACCATCTCCCACAACTTTGGAGTCTGTGGTACCATTAAGTTAGGTTCTGTCCCCAGCCGCCAAATCAGCTCCTAGAGAACTATCCTAACTCATACCTCCCAACTTTTGAACTTCAGAATGAGTGACAATTGAGGGAGTAAGTGAGCTGCGGCCCGTGTAACGGCAAAATGTGGGTGTGGCTAAAGTCTTGATGGTAGGGGCTTAAGGGGTGTGCTAAAAAAAATCCAGCTCTCTTACCAATGCTCCTAGCTCTCACTAATGCCCCCAGCTTTCTCACCTCTCACAAATGCCCCCCCCCAGCTCTCTCACCAATGCCCCCCACCCTATACTTCTCAGCAATGCCCCCCCAGCTCTCTCACAAATGCCACCCAACTCTCCCACCAATTCCCCCCTCCTCTCTTATTAATGCCCCCCCAACTCTCTCACCAATTCCCCCTCCTCTCTTACTAATACCCCCCCAACTCTCTCACCAATTCCCCCTCCTCTCTTACTAATGCTCCTCGAACTCTCTCACCAACCCCCCCTCCTCTCTTACTAATGCCCCCCAGCTCTCTCACCAATTCCCCCCTCCTCTCTTAATAATGCCCCCCAACTCTCTCACCAATTCCCCCCTCCTCTCTTACTAATGTCCCCCCAGCTTTCTCACCAATTCCCCCCCCTTCTCTCTTACTAATGCGCTGCCCCCAGCTCGCTCACCTATTCCCCCTCCTCTCTTACTAGTGCCCCCCCAGCTCTCACCAATTCCCCCTCCCCTCTTACTAATAACCCCCCAACTCTATCACCAATTCCCCCCTCCTCTCTTAATAATGCCCCCCAGCTCTCTCATCAATTCCCCCTCCTCTCTTACTAATAACCCCCCAACTCTCTCACTGTTCCCCCTCCTCTCTTACTAGTGTCCTACCCCAGCTCTCTCACTATCCCCCTTCTCTTTTACTAGTGCCCCCCTGCTCTCTCACTATTTCCCCCTCCTCTCTTACTAATGCCCCCCCCCATCTCTCTCACCAACTCCCCCTCTGCTCTTATAAACTGCCCCCCTCAGGCTTTCTCACCAATTCCCCCCTCCCCAGAAAGGAGGGGGGGGGCAGAGGAAGGGGAGTAGAGAGGATGGGGAAAGGGGAAAGAGGGGAGGGAGGAGAAAACAGTGTGGGGGGGAGGAGGACAGAGAGGAAGAGTGGGAGAGAGGGCAGGGGCAAGAGGACAGAGAGAGGGAGAGGAAGAGGACAGAGGGAGGGGGTGAAAGAGGAGACAAAGGGAGGGGTGAGAGAGGAGACAGGGGGGGTGAGAAAGGAGACAGGGGGGGTGAGAAAGGAGATGGGGGGGTGAGAAAGGAGACAGGAGGGGTGAGAGAGGAGACAGAGGGAGGGGTGAGAGAGGAGATAGAGGGAAGGCGAGACAGAGGGAGGGGGTGACAGAGGAGACAGAGGGAGGAGGAGAGGAGAGAATGGGGGGAAGAGAGAGAGGGAAGGGAGGACAGAGCGAGGGGGGGAGAAAGGACAATAAGGAGGGAAGGAGAGAGGACAAAAGGATGGTAGGAGAGATGACAAAAGGGAGGGGGGGAGAGATGACAACAGGGGGGGAGGTGACAGAGGGGGGGAGGGAGAGATGACAGAGAAAGGGAGGGAGGGAGAGATGACAGAGGGAGGGAGGGAGAGAGAGGACAGATCGAGGGAGAGAGAGAGAGAGGACAGAGGGAGGGAGGGAGGGAGAGAGGGAGGGAGGGAGGGAGGGAGGGAGGGAGGGAGGGAGAGAGGGGGCGGAGGGAGGGAGAGAGAGGATGGAGGGAGAGAGAGGACGGAGGGAGGGAGAGAGAGGACGGAGGGAGAGAGAGAGAGGACGGAGGGAGAGAGAGGACGGAGGGAGAGAGAGAGGACGGAAGAAGGGAGGGAGGGAGAAAGAGAGTACAGAGGAAGGGAGGGAGAGAGAGGACAGAGGAAGGGAGGGAGGGAGGGAGGGAGAGAGAGGACGGAGGAAGGGAGGGAGGGGGAGAGGGGAGGGAGGGATGGGAGGGAGAGGGGAGGGAGGGAGAGAGGGGGGAGAGGGGAGGGAGAGAGAGAGGGGAGGGAGGGGAGGGGGGAGAGAGGGGAGGGAGGGGGGGAGAGAGGAGAGAGGGGGGGAGAGGGGAGGGAGAGGGGAGGGAGGAGGGAGAGGGGAGGGAGAGAGGAAGTGAGGACAGAGGGGGGAAAGGATGGGAAGGGAGGGAGGAGAGAAGAAAGAGGGGGGAGGAGAGAAAAGGGGGGAGAGCCCCTCCTACATAGACATGCTGGACATTGTAGTCCCACAAACTCCCCTCTACAATGGGGCACACGGCAATCCCGCCCAGCCTCTGCCTCTATCACACACAGCCGTCTACTCACTCTCAGCATGTACTTTTTCCAGGGCTACTCCCGAGTCCCGCTGCACCCGGCCACAGGTCCTGTTCTCAGCACTTCATGTAATGTGTCAGGGAAAGATAACTCCGCTGCCACCTGACACAGACAGTAGTTAAAAAGTGCAGGAGTGAATTGGACAGCCTGCTGCAGCATGGAACATTTACAGAAACCATGCCCTGTATCTATGTCCCTCCAGCAGCTGAAAGCACTTTTTAACTATAGTCTGTGTCAGGCGGCCGCGGAGTTATCTTTCCCTGACAGGTTCCTGTGATTGTTCCCCGCTGCAGCGATTCCCTCACTGTTCAGTGCAGGCAGTGGTGCTAGACTGTAAACTCTCGCGGCTGGCAGGGACATCGGACCCAGGGACGACACGGCCGCGAAACAAATAACCCCTCAACATTTTGCGCCCAGTGCGAAAGTACCAGCTGCACCCCGCACGCTAGTCACTGCCGCTGAGAGGCAGGAGCGGGAGCCGAAGACGGGGGCGGAGCTGGGAGAAGGAGGGGGAAGCAGAGATGGCCGGCCAGATTTTCCGGGGACTTCAGCCCGGGACAGTCCCGTGGATTCTGGAACGGTTGGGAGGTATGTCCTAACTGACCACAGACCCCTACCACCTTACACTACCCAGGCGGTCTAGACTGAACCAGACCAACCATAGGACTCCATACCTGAGATGGATCCCACCATTTTATCATTCCACACCATGTTTTGGAACCTCGTCCAGGACCCCAACTGCCAACGTCCAACCTCCTTAGCAGAACAACAGAAAACGTTATCACCAGGGCAGGTGGGATGGACGTTTCTTCTATGATCTCCAGTCTGCAAGTGAAGCCCCTTCACTCCTCCCCTCCAATTACTCTCTCTCCTGCTTCTCCCCCATCACCTTGTCTGCTCTGCCAATAAGGTAAGAGTCCTGACCTCTCATATCCCAACAACTAATTTAACCCCCTACTGCCTGGTTTTCCTTCCACCCTGTCATGTATGCCCTATGCTTATCATTCCCTTCAAGCTCCAGGCATGTCTCACTAACAAAGATAAGAATAGAATACATTTTATGGATTGCCGGTCCCTCCCCTGTGTACATTTTAACTCTGTCCCTCTCTGTAATTACCCTCTTGCAAACCGCCGTACTTATACTGCGGCAGGTTCACTCTGTCCTGCGCAATTAAGTACCTGTGCGTTGTTTTGCGGGACAGTTAGCGGGGGCATGTGCCGATTGGCCACAGGGGGAGCCAATCAGTGGCTAACTTTTGCGCAAACCAATCAATATAAACTTAATGATTTTTTTTAACAAAAATATGTAGCAGAATACATATTGGCCTAAAATGATTAAAAAATTAGATTGTTAAATTTTTTTTTATTGGGAATGTTATATAGTAGAAAGTAAAAAATATTGTTTTTTTTTCAGAATTGTCACACTTTTTTTTGTTTATAGCGCAAAAAATAAAAATCGCACAGGTGATCAAATACCACCAAAAGAAAGCTCTATTTGTGGGGGAAAAAAGACGATGAGGTCCATCAGAAGTTCGACCCCCTCCTCCTTCCCGCCTGCTGGGCCATTCAGTGCCACATTTGGCACCTTTCGGGGGAGGAGGAGGGAGCAGGTACCTCTTTTTGACAGGTACTCATCCCCACTTCGGCCAGACCTCGCCACGGTGAGGTCCATCAGAAGTTCGACCCCCCTCCTTCTCTCCTGCCGGGCCAGTCAGTGCCACATTTGGAACCTTTCGGGGGGGAGGGGGGAGCGGGTACCTCTTTTTGACAGGTACCTGTCCCCACTTCCGTCAGACCTCGTTACGCTGAGGTCCGTCCGAAGTTCTCCCTCCCCTCCTCCTTCCCGCCTGCCAGGCCATTCAGAAAGTACAGTGTACTTCGTGCATGCGCAGTAGAGATCAGCTGTGAAGCCACAAGGCTTCCCTGCTGGTTTCCCTTACAAGTCATGGTGGTGGCAGCACTCGAGAGCCGATGGAAACATTGGCTGGGGTGCCGACATCGCTGGATTCCTGGACAGGTAAGTGTTCTAATATTAAAAGTCAGCAGCTACAGTACAGTACGTGTTGCTGCTGACTTTTAATTTTTCCGTGGTGGGGTGGAACTCCTCTAATTGAGCATTTTTAGGCTTGATCATTTTTTATTTAGCCAATGGAAATCTATTTATTAGAAGGAGGAGATGGTTGTTAGGTCCTCTTTTTCTGGCATTTTTCAGGGGCTCAAATTAAAGTCTATAGAGACAAAAACAGGCGATCATACCCCTAAGGCTTCTTTCACACGGCCGCTCCGCTGCTTTAGTCTGCTGCGGGACTTTTTTTTTTTTTTTCACGGAGCGGATGACATTTGTGTCATCCGCTCCGTGTGCCCGCATATCATCCCATCCGTTTGCGGATGATATGCGGACATAAGTATATGGCATTGCAGATGTCAGCGGATGACACCGCTGACATCCGATTTTCGTTCCTTTCCGTTTTTTACACGGATGAAAAAATAGGGTTCTGTTCCATTCCAAAAAATGGAACAGAACTGAAAGGAGGAAAATCGGATGTCAGCGGATGGTATTCCGCTGACATCCGCAGTGCCATTCACTTACATTAAAGTCCGCAAATCATCCGCAAAAAAATAGGATGATTTGCGGACACACGGAGCGGCCGTGTGAAAGGACCCTAAGGGCTGCTTCTACAAGAGTTTTGCGTGTTGCCTGTAGAAGCAGCTCAATGTTATCTTATGTGTCCAGGCACATTAGGACAATTAGAGGCATATTTTAACCACTTACCTTCTGAGCACTTTTATTCCCTTCCTGCCAAGGCCAATTTTCAGCTTTCAGCGCTGTCACACTTTGAATGACAATTGTGCGGTCATGCAACACTGTACTCAGATTACATTTTGATCATTTTTTTTAAACAAATAGAGTTTTCTTTTGGTGGTATTTAATCAATACTGTTTGGTTTTTTGGGGTTTTTTTTTTTGCTTTTGCTAAATAAATTTAAAAAAGGCCAGAAAAAAAACCCCAAAATGTTTTTCATAGATTATTATAACATTTTGCAAACAAGTAATTTTTCTCCTCCACTGATGTGTGCTGATGAGGCTGCACTGATGGGCACTGATGAAGTTGCACTGATGAGGCAGCACTGACGATGAGGCGCTGATGGGCCCTGATTGATTCTAATGAGGCTTCATTGATAGGCACTGAGAGGCAGCACTGATAGGTGTCACTGATAGGTGACATTGATGAGGAGGCACTGATGGGCACTGATTGGCAGCACTCATTTTCTGCCAAGGGAATGCCCCTTTTTGTTAGCCCAGTGTGCATGGAGACAAAAAGTTCCTCTACCTTTTCTGGGTGTTTAGCAACAACATATTGCTCAGATGTGAACGCACTCAATAGAATACCATGGAATTCTGGTGTTGAGCATTATTATTTATTATACAGGATTTATATAGCGCCAACAGTTTGCGTAGCGCTTAGCATTGATGTGCATTTAGGATCGCTCAGTGTGGGTAGGGTTAAATGCTAACAATATTCATTATACTAATCCCATAATCAGAGCTGACAGTCCTGTTTATACTGGGCTGTGGCACTATTGTTTTTTTTTTTTGTTTTTTTTTTAGAAGGATGATTGTTTATATATGCAAGTGTCACTATGAGTCCCCGTTCACACTAAGGCGACCTGTGAGGCGACCTGGTCGCCTCACAGGTCGCCGTAGGTCGCCTTCCATAGGGAAGCTGCGGACCAATTCTAATAGTAGCGACACAAGTCGCTCCGACTTAGAAAAAGGGTCCGGAGCTTCTTTGGGGCGACCCGGAGGCGACCGCCATAGACTTCAATGTTATGAAGTCCGTGGCGGCCGCTCCGAGGTCGCGGCGCGCTGCTCGCACCGCGACCTCGGAGGTCGCCCCCCGAAGTCGGATCGCCCCTGTGTGAATGGGGCCTGAACCTCATGTATAACATTTGTTCTAATAAAAAAAAAAAATTCTCATTGCCTGTATAAACCAAACAATTTTCAAGTGTCATTATGTAGTCAGTGTAAAAAGGCAACAAGAATATATTACTTCCATATGCGGGCTCTATATCATGCTTTTGATTTGGGGAAAAAGGTAAACAATTGAATAACAAAAACAATGCCTTTTGAGCAGCTATGCACACTGCAGCTAAAAAAAAAAAAAAAAAAAATGCTGCTTTTATTTCAGCTTGAAGAAGCTTGTACTCTTTTGTATGTTTTTATTGAGCTTCTTTAAGCTCATTTGAGCTTCTTTGAGCATAAGCATTTTTTTTTTTCACAAACCCTCCCCAAACCCTTAATTATTCCTAATTGTGTGTTTTTGAGCTTCTTTGAGTTTTTTCATGGTTTTTCATGCTCATCCACGTTTTTGTGCGTTTTTTGGGCACTCCTCTAACGCTAATTTGGTTGGGGGGGTTTTCTGCCTGTAAGAGCATATGCCTGTAAACTCCTGAAAAAGCCATAGTGTGCATGGACACATTGCCTAACATGGAGGGGAGTTTCCAGACAGATAAAATAGCTCAAAAAAGGCTAAAAGCCTGTAGGAGCAGCTTCTTTGAGCTTCTTTGCGCTGCAGTGTGCATGAGCCATAAAACAGTCACAATTTTAAGTACATAGCAAAAAATAATTATACAAAGTCTATATAAATAAAATAAGCACACATATACAGAGAGAGTATGTAAAAGTAATCAGTTAGTTAGGAAACAATGATATACTCACTAAGTGAGAAGTGCCAGCAAAAGGATTAGCAGAATCCATGTTTCTTTGGAGAACTCTGGGAGGAAATACATGTTTTTATCTTCCTTAGATGCTGGACCTTCCCTTGTATATTCTCGATGTTTCCCTTCTTCTTCTTCTTCTTCTTCTTCTTCTTCTTCTGCACTTCTGACTGTGTGCACTATGGCAGCTGCTGATATACTGTTTCCTGTACAGTTGTGACGTCATTCTATAGGTGGAGATCAGTGACAAAGGCCAGAGGCCCAACGTATGGGTGCATTAATGTTTTACTAAAAACACTTAGCTTGGAGGAGGGAGTAAAGATAAGAAGGAGGGAATATTACAGAGTATCAAATGTTCAGCTTAGTGAGTCCCTGGAGTGTGTGTTATACATACCATACTTTTTTACTTTTTGTAATGTAACGTTACTGATCCCAGATGGGTGATCATTCTCATTGTTCTTAACCACTTCCATACAGGGCACTTTCAACCTCTTCCTGCCCAGACCAATTTTCAGCTTTCAGCACTCTCACACTTTGAATGATAATTACTCAGTTATGCAGTTTTTGCGATATAAGTGAATAAAGAGTGAAAATTTTGAAAAAAAAAAAAAAAATTTGGTCAAAAAGTCATTTTTTTCATAAATTTGGGCCAAATTTATACTGCTACATATGTTTGGTAAAAATAACCCAAATGAGTTGATATTTTTTAGTCTGTGTGAAAGTTATAGAGTCTACAATCTATGGTACCAATCATTGAAAATTGAACACACCTAATCACACCTGATGAACCGACGGCCTATCTCATTTCTTGAGGCCCTGATATGTCAGGACAGTACAAATTACCCCTTTTTGGAAAGTAGACATTCCAAGGTATTTAGTAAGAGGCATGGTGAGTTTTTTGAAGTTGTAATTTTTTCCCACAATTCTTGGGAAAACTAAGACTTTTTTTTTTTTTACACAAAATGGTCATAATAAAAAGTTATTTCTCACACAGAGTATATGCATACTTGCAATTACACCCCAAAATACATTCTGCTACTCCTCCTGAGTATGGCAATACCACATGTGTGAGACTTGTGATCACATACTGAGGTCCAACACGCAAAGAGCACCGTCAGGTGTTCTAGGAGCATAAATTTCACATCTAATTTCATTACAACCTATCACACTTTTGAAGGCCCAGGAGCACCAGGACAATGGAAACGCCCACAAAATGACCCCATTTTGGAAAGCAAACGCCCCAACACATATTCTAGGAGGCATGGGCTGCAGATAGGTACTCAGGTACTCTGATGAGCTGCGGATAGGTACTCTGATGGGCGGCAGACAGGTACTTAGGTACACTGATCAGCTTCAGAAAGGTACTCGAGTACTCTAATGTGCTGTAGAGAGGTACTTGGGTACCCTGATGGGATTGAGACAGGTACTCAGGTAATCTGATGGGCTGAAGATAGGTACTCAGGCACTCTGGGCTGGAGACAGGTACTCAGGTACTCTGGGCTGGAGACAGGTACTCGGGTACTCTAATGGTCTGCAAATAGCTACTCAGGTACTCTGATTGTCTGCAGATAGGTACTCGGGTACTCTGATGGGCTGCAAAGAGGTATTCGGGTACTCTGATGCGCTGGAGACAGGTACATGGGTACATTGATGGGCTGGAGACAGGTACTCGGGTACTCCATTGGGCTACAGATAGGTACTCAGGTACTCTGAAGGGCTGGTGACAGGTACTCGGGTACTCTGATAACAGGTAACCAGGTACTCTGATGGGCTAGTAACAGATACTTGGGTACTCTGATGACATGTACTTGGGTAATCTGATGGGCTGCAGAGAGATATTTGGGTACTCTGATGGGCTAGAGACAGGTACTCGGGTATTCTGATGGGCTGCAAATAGGTACTCAGGTAATCTGATGGGCTACAGATAGGTACTCGGGCACTCTGGGCTGGAGAAAGATACTCGGGTACTTTGGGCTTGAGACAGGTACTCGGGTATTCTGGGCTGAAGACAGGTACTCGGGTACTCTGATTGGCTACAGAGAGGTACTCGGGTTCTCTGATGGGCTGGTGACAGGTACTCGGGTACTCCGATGACAGGTACTCGGGTACTCCGATGACAGATACTCTGATGACAAGTACTCGGGTACTCCGATGACAGGTACTCGGGTACTCCGATGACAGGTACTCGGGTACTCTGATGGGCTGGTGATGAGTACTCGGGTACTCTAATGACAGGTACTCAGAATACCCGAGTACCTGTCACCAGAATACCCGAGTACCTGTCACTGGAGTACCCGAGTACCTGTCATCAGAGTACCTGTCATCAGAGTACCTGTCATCGGAGTACCCGAGTACCTGTCATTAGAGCACCGGTCATCAGAGTACCCGAGTACCTGTCATCAGAGTACCTGAGTACCTGTCATCAGAGTAACTGTCATCGGAGTACCCGAGTACCTGTCATCAGAGCACCTGTCATCAGAGTACCCGTGTACCTGTCATGAGAGTACCCGAGTACCTGTCATCAGAGTACCTGTCATTGGAGTACCCGAGAATCTGTCATCAGAGCACCTGTCATCAGAGTACACAAGTACCTGTCATTAGAGTACCTGAATACCTGTCACCAGCCCATCAGAGTACCTTAGTACCTGTCATCAGAGTACCTAACGGGCTGGTGACAGGTCCTTTTTTTTTGGGGGGGGGGGCAATCAGTGTGTGTTTGTTAGGTGTGCACTGTAATCGGTAACTAGCTGTTACCGCAATCTCCTCCTCACACAGGATCGGTGTGTGAGGAGGAGAGCCCGGTAACGGCTAGTTACCGTGCATTTGTTGACATTCTGTGACTGGCTGTCATTGGACACAGCCGGTCACGTGGTAAAGAGACAATTTCATTGGCTCTTTTCCCAGATCGGGGATAGACTGTGTCAGAGTAACACTCTCCATCCCCGACCGCCGCTATGCGTACCCCTGGGGGCATGCACGAGCGGCGTGCACAGGGACAGTGCATGTGGCCAGCTGTGATTGGACACAGCCGGTCACATGGTAAAGAGCCATTTTTTTATTGCCTCTTTACACTGATCGGGGATGGGCTGTGTCCCGAGAGACGCGCCCTATCCCCGATCGCCACGCGGGAGAGAGGCGAGAATGGGCGGACATCATATGATGTCCATCCGGAGGGAGGAGACATTCCTGCCAGCATCATTTTACAATGCGCCGGTAGGGAAGAGGTTAAGGCTCCGTTCACATATTGGCATCCCGGATCATGGGGCAATTATCTTGAATAGAATGTATTAAGATAAAAAAAACCTTCTGACTTTGGAACCACTTTAAGGCCCCTTTCACACTAGCGGACCGTTCAGATCCGCCTGTCAGTTTTTCAGGCGGATCTGAACGGATGCCCCATGCATCTCTATGGGGCATCGGATGTCAGCGGAGACATGTTCGCTGACATCCGATCCGATCCGTCAAACCTGACGGATGGAAACCCTATTTTCCATCCATCCAGCGGATCGGATGAGAACTGACAGGCGGTCCGGTCTCATCCGATTCCCCCATAGTGAACAGCGGGGACCTAACAGCTCTGTCTCCGCACACAGCGGATCCCCCGCTGAGAAAAACGAAGTCTGCCGAAGGAACTCCCATGTGTGAAAGGGGCCTAAGACTGGTTATGGACATTTGTTTATTGAATCGCCACAGCCTGGTTCCCTACCCAGGAATTATTCGTGAGTTGTAAATACTGGTTCAACTTTTGCGCTACAATATATTTGTTATTCCCACATTGTTAATCTGGAAAGATGTTTAACCACTTCAGGACTGGAAGGTTTTACCCCCTAATGACCAGGGCATTTTTTGCGATACGGCACTGTGTTATTTTAACTGACAATTGAGCGGTCATGCAATGCTGTACCTAAATAAAATTGATGTCCTAAATAAGAGGAACACAGTATTTCTGTGTTCATTACTGACAGAACAGCGGTCTGCCATGTTTACAATGGCAGACCGCCGTTCTGTCTCCAAGGGGAGCGATCGCGGGTACCCGGGGGACATTGTGACAGAACAGCGGTCTGCCTTGTTTACATAGGCAGACCACAGCTCTGTCATTCCACGGAACAATCGGAGGGACCCGCTGATTGGCTCCCGCAGTGTCCAATCACAGTGGAAGCAGTGCTTCTGTGGCGTGTGCTCGCCAACCAAAAGCCAATGCACAAAATCATGTACATGTTTATGATTTTGCGCAGCCGGGCCGCCCTGACGCAGTATATATGTGGTGGGCGGTCCGGAAGTGGTTAAGCAGTTATAGCAACAGAACAGTTTTTTCCTTTTGGGATAAAGATTTTACATGAATTTAAAAAAGCTGATTATTGAAAGCAACCCTTTCAGTGGTTTTTCTCAACCCTAATACTGCTACTTTTGCTGGATAGTTTTGTCTGTTAAAGGAAGTTGAAAAATAACAGACTTATTGGCCAGATCACTAGGTCAGAATAAGGGGAAAAAGTCTAAGGGTCAGCTCACACTAGAACGCGGTGCAGGAAAGGCGTGTTTCGAGTGCATGTCTCGCACCACGTTCAAAATGCACTCCCTTTACGATCTGCAGAGTGTGCCAATACAATGTTAATGGCTTCCCAGACACAAATGACAAACGCAGTGCGCTTGCACGCACCAGATCGCGTGCTACCACAGTACTGAGTACAGAAGTGCATGCACTACTTCCTGAGTATTCCGATAAGATTTGCAGCCTATTCAAATGATTGGGCTGCAAAATCACACTGCAGGGGAATGCACAGGAATCACACAGGAACGCAGACCTCAATTCTCTTGTGAACCAGCCCTCAAACAAGAAAATAAATGCAGCCACTGCATTTAAAGATTGGTAAGCTGCAATATATTACATTTTTATTTTTGGGTTTAACCACTTGCCGACCGTGCACTCATTTTGCTGCTACTGTGTGGGCCGTGTGGGTATATCCACGTGATTCTGCATTTCCGGGTAGGAGGCACGCGCGCCCGCCTGTGCTGTCACTGGCTTCACCAAATGACAATCAGCAGTTCCCGGCCAATGATTTATGGCTGGGACCCGCCGATCATCGGAGCGAGTGACAGGAGAGAGCTTTGTGTATGTAAACAACACAAAGCTCTCTTCTGAAAGCGGCATTGTGCCTGTTTTTGTGTTTTCCTGCAAAGCTTAGCTTTGCTTTGCTTACTAAAATCACCACACATTATGAACATTATTAGCAGATATCCCAAGTCTCCCGAGAGGTGAGGGAGTCTACCGCATGCAGCCTGTGGCTCCCTGACACCCGCAATTGCCGCGTGATATCTCAGCTGTCAGTTGAGCTGTCAGATCGAAGCCGATGCTTCCGGTATATTTCCGGTTCCGTCCTGACACTCTGAGTCACAGATGGAGTAATATCAATTTCACTCGGCCTGTGAGGAGACGGGAGTCTCCTGGCTGGTACCAGCCAGTGTTTCCCCCAGCAGTACCAGCCAGTGGTTAGAGTGTTTTTTAATATCTCTCAGAAGAAGTAAACCTCTGTATACTGATTCCATTTCATTTGATCATCCTCTAGTTGTGTTAAATTGGTGAGGGGAGGGCGCGGAGTGCCACCTCCCTGAAATTCGTTTTTGCAGTTTGGGATGTCTGTGTTAGGCACACATTTAACCCTTTGATTGCCAGATATTACCCCCTTCCCAGCCAGTGTCATTAATACAGTGTAGCATTAGCACTGATCATTGTATTGGTGTCACTGCTGATGTCAGTGGCAGTTAGCCAAATCTCAGTGTCAGTTAGTGTCAGATTGTCTGCTGATCACTGCCATTACTAGTATAAAAAAAAAATTCCAGTATATATCTTGTAGTTTGTAGACCCTATAACTTTCACGAAAACCAATCAATATACACTCATTGGGATTTTTTTTTACCAAAGATGTAGCAGAATATATTTTTGACCTACATTTATGAAAAAATACAATTTTTAAAATTTTTTATTGGATATGTTTTATAACAGAGGGTAAATATGAATATATATATATATATATATAAAATAACACAAAATGAAACCACTCAATGGGTTAATGTGATCCTCTGCGCTGACAGGATATTAAACTCAATATAGATTGTGCTGCTACTTCAAAACATAAACTCATATACAGGCAAAATTCATCACAGAAATTCATCAAAACAATTTCTATAGAACTTCAGTAGCGCAAGGATGGTAAAACCTTCCTATCATAAAGTGCATAGAGTGCTAAATGTCTTCTGATTAGCATAAAACTTAATACAATTTATAAAATTATATACAGCGCTAAAAAGTCTTTTGTTGTAAACCACAGTATGAAGAAGGTCTTGGTCGTGCTGATATAAGGATCACCACAAGATGTCACCATCACCAGTGCTGGGAATATGGCCAAAAAACACACTCACCGGAAAACCATGCCTAACCACTCTCATGGAATAGACTGAAAAAGCATGGATAGATCAAACAGCTTGGATCAATCAGACAGCTTCCTCCCGGTAATGTTGGCCTTTACAAGCAATCCTCCTCTCACATATAATACATGGGTGATAAAACAAAAGGCACTTCCATAGCGTGATACCGTTTTGGCATAAACTTATTTTACAAAACAATTCACATCACACTCACTTGTTAAAAGATCGTTACGAGCAAAACAGTAACTGGTTCAGGATCTGGTAGCGCTAAGAGTGCGGTCCGCGGTCCCGCTAGGCACACCGAATGCCAGAGACTCCTTCCCCGTCAACAAACAGTTTCTAGTGGACGCCGTATAGCCACCCCCGACGCGTTTCCTCATTTCCGACTTCTTCACGGGGGCATTGCTATACGGCACGGCAGTCCAATTAAATAATGAGCCCATGACCCGCCATTCTCCGTGAACCAGAAGTGGTGCAGGAACAGGATGTAAACATCAGCTCACAACCAGCTGCATCCTGGGAACTGTCAGCAAAGGACGGCTCCACTTTTTACATACTTCCTGTATTGGAACTCCTCACACTGCTATATTGGCATGACACCATACACGGATCGCATTAAACATACTGCTCCCTCTAATGGTCAAATCGATTTAGCCAATAGATTTATAATTCACAGGGCATTATCAAAGGGCATTACAGCAGTTTTAACCAGCCTTGTCCCAAGATTCAGGTGGCCGGGTTGATGTTATAAGCAGTACCAAATCTATTTTGCCACAAATATAAAACATAGTATATAAAATACATATTACATAGATAAAGACACTCTTCAAAAAATCAATCAATCTACTCAGCTACCATATTAAAATCATGAAGCTGAAATAAATATATAAAAATATAAAACCTTAATACAGCGCCAGATAGCAATAATCTCATAAAAACATAATAAATATGACATGATATATATTTATACATAAAACCACATACATATATATATATATATATATATATATATATATATATACACACAAAGAATAAATAGGATTATAGAACTGGGTAAGACTATAAAACATTAAAAAGACATAGAATTATATATATATATATATATATATAAATGTATAAATATATATAAAACACCACAGGGGATTGGATCTCAATTTAAGCATCACTAATAAAGCAATTGAGCTCCAACTCGATATTTAACCCCTTAGGATCAAGAGCTTGTGTTAAAAAGATCCATTTGGTTTCGCATTTTGAAAGCTCTCTTACCCAGTTCGCACCTCTCCAAGATGGAGTCACCCTCTCAACACCCCAGAAGTGTAAACACCTGGGGTCTCTTTGATGATACTGTCTAAAATGTGCAGACACATTATGTTCTCTTTTTCCTTTCAAAATATTAGTAATATGCTCACCTACACGTTTTTTTAAAGTGCGTTTGGTGCGTCCAATGCATATCATATTGCATGGGCACATTAATGCGTAAACTACATGAGTAGTATTGCACGTTATTAGACTTTTAATCTTGAATTCTTTATTAATGGCTGGGACTCTGAAATTATTTATTTTCTTAGGGTCCGTGCGAGCGGTGTAACAAGCTCTACACCTGCCACATGCAAAGAATCCTGTCCTGCCTGGAAAAAAAGAAACATTTGGTGGATCCAATATTCTTTTTACCACCTGGCTCCCAAAATTGGGTGCCGTCCTATAAATGAATGAAGGCTCCTTTGGCAATACTTTCCCCAATGTTTTGTCCATTGTCAGAACATGCCAATGTTTTCTAAAAATGGACTCAACATGGCGATAGTCATTAGAGAAATTGGACAAAAACTCCATTCATGTGTGTTATCATTGGATCTCTTAATCCTCACATTCTCTCGATCTAGCAAAGAGCCCCTTGAGGTAGTAAGGACATTTTGGATTTCCTTGTCCAAAACAACCTCCCTATAGCCCTTGTCTATAAATTTCTCTTTAATGACATCTGCTTGCATTAAATAGTCATTATCGTATGTGCAATTCCATCTAAGACGCATTAGCTGTCCCCTCAACCATATAGGATGGTGTCCACTCTGGATAGCCAGGTAGCTATTCCTGTCAGTGTCTTTAAAATACACTTTTGTGGTAAAATTAAAACCATCTCTACGTATCCACACATCTAAAAAGTGAACCTCTTTGTCACTCCATGTAAAATCAAGTTTAATATTGTTAAAATTATTGTTAAGATGGCGCATAAAATCATATAAAGATGCTTCAGACCCCTCCCAGATAAAAATAATATCATCGATAAATCTGCGATAAAATCTCAATTGGGGTCTGGCCATATTAAAAACAAATTTGTCCTCCCATTCTGCCATGAACAAGTTTGCTAAACTGGGTGCAAACTTAGTGCCCATGGCAACTCCTGTTTTCTGGCTATAAAATCTATTCTGAAACCAAAATTAATTATGGCCAAGACAAAAGTCCAGTGCCTTACGTATGAAAACTTTTTGATCATGTGGGACTTCATCTCTCCTGCTTATCGCCCAATTGATGGAAAGCAAAGCATCGTCATGTTAGATGATGGTGTAGAGGGACGACACGTCCGCCGTCACTAGGAAGGCGGGCGAGCCGTCCCTCAACAACACATCATCCAAAGAACACAACAGATCTTTAGTATCTTTTAGGAAAGCTTTGGTTGATACTACACTAGGCTGTAAAAAAGTATCCAGATACTGTCCCAGCCTAGCACATACTGATCCTATCCCATTTACAATAGGACGTGCTGGAGGGCATGTAGAATTTTTATGTATTTTGGGGAGGGTGTATATAATAGGTATGCGACAAACACTCAGTATTAAATACTGCTTTTCTTTTTTGGTTAATACTGTGACAGGAATTCAGGTAAATCTGTGGATGTTGTCACAGACAGGAGATACACTTATGCTGGGTTTAGAAAATTCACCAATTACTATAGGGTGTCGGCTGCAAAGGCAGCAGGAAGGTGTAAAGAAGTTGAAAGGCCTTCAGCTGTTCAGAATGAGGAAGTTAAGGCCTCTATAATTTGTCCAAAGGAAGTCTAAGGATTGCTGCCTCCTGACGCCGTGTGGGCTGGGGAGAGGAGAACAGTCAGATGTGTGCCTCCCGACGCTGTGTGAGCCTGGGAGAAGGATTGCTGCCTCCTAATGCCGTGTGGGTAGCGGAGGACAATCAGATGGATGCCCCCTGAAGCTGTGAGGGGAAGACCTCCTGGAGCGATGTGCTCTGAGGAGGGTAAAAAAGTGTGAAGACTACTCAAGGTGAGGTCTTGGATCGTTTCTCTGTGAAAAGAAACCAATGGACATTTCCTGTGTGAAGGGGAAATTAATCAAGATTGAAGACTACTCAAGGTGAGGTCTGGGACTATTTCTATGTGAAAAGAAATAAATGAACTGTTTGCTATGTGAAGAAACAAACAAAGGAATGTCCTCTATGTGAAGAGAAAAAGGACATGTTCAATGGACATTTGTTGTGTGAAAAGAAAATAAATGGACTATTGAGTGTATGCTGTAGGATCAGCAAAGTTTGCCCAACAGTAGGTTGGAGACAGACTCCGTAGGTAGGTTCCTGTATGTGAGAAGGTAGCCGCAAGCATTTATTTTGTGTTTTATTTTTATTTTGATGTTTTTGAGGCTTGCACTTGAGTGAAGTAAACTGCAAGAATAAACCAAACTGTTGTTTGCAACCACTTCTCCCTGTGTAAACGCACCCCCCAAAGGGGTCATCCATACCCGCCACCGAGCTAATCTCCCACATATGGTGGAGGTATGCATTGGGAAGAAGCAGTGATCCCTGCAAAGAAGTTCATCTGTCCTATGAACTTTGTCTGGTGCATGAGATTGCACAATCTGTGTGTGCAGGAGAGAAGATCCTGAAAGAGAGAAAAACTACTTGTGTTAAAGAGACAGTGGTCTCAAAATTGTTGATGAACTTTGTCTGGTGCATGAGACTGCACAAACTGTGTGTACAGGAAAGGAGATCCTGCAAGAAAAAGAAAAGCTACTTGCTACTTGGATTGTGAAAAATTTATTGTGGAGTAAAAGCTACTTGCTTTAAAGAGACAGTGGTCTCAAAATTTTTTGCTGGACTGTGAAAAATTTATTGTGGAGTAATTGAAGATGGGGCGATCAAAGCGCCTGAAATATGCAAAGATAGCTGAAATGAGAGACCGAATTCTATGGATGGAGGGGATGCTACCGCCTGAACGAGCCCCATCCATGCCTGAACAGAGTCTGCTAAAGAGAAAGGTTGTTGTCCCTAGCAACACTGGTGCAAATGAACCAGTTATGGAGATGCTGAAACAACTGAGCTTTGCAGCTAAACAGCAGAAAAATGCAGATTTTCAGCGGAGCTTTGCAGCTCAGCAAAAGGCTCATCAAGAGAGCATGGCAGGCTGGAAACAGAGACGCCAGCAGCCAATGGAGGCCATCGGTTTGGAGGAAACTGAGTATGTGTGCTGGGCTGAGTTGGATGCCTTGCAACGGAAAATGGAAGAAAAGGAACGAGCCCTGGAGTTGCTTAAGATGGAGCATAGAAACGTGCAGGCTCAGGTGTTACAGTGGGAAGAATCCACTGCTCTTCTTTTTTCCGAGTTGCACAAACGTAGAGAGACTATAATGGAGAAAGATACCATCCTCATGGAAAAGGAAATTGAAATTCAGACTTTGCAGAAGCAAAGTATGGCTGATATGTTGGAGTTACGTAATCAGCTGGAAAAAAAGTCTTCAGTCTTTGGAAGCTACCAAAATAGACCTGCAGGGGGTGCAGGAACAGAATGTTGCTCTGAAAACGACATTGTCTCTCAGCTACAAGGAGAAAAATGAGAGAGAGACTAAATTACTGAGTACTGTGTATGAGCTCACCACTTTGAGCAATGTGGTAGATGAATTACGTGCAGACTGTGAAAGTTGGAAAGATGAAGCCCAACGTTTCCAGCAGCAGTTAAAGGAGAAAGAAGCCTGTGTGGCAGAACTACATTCTCATTCCCAGAAACTAGCCAATGAGGTGAAGGCTCTTATGCAGGGAAAAGGAGATTCTGAACACAAGAGGAAAAAAGTAGAGGCACAGCTGCAGGAATCGCAAGTCAAGGTGTCAGAAGGTGACCGATTGTGTGCTAAGCTGTCAGAGAAGGCAAACCGACTGCAGGTTGAGTTAGACAATGTCACAAATCAGCTTTCTCAAGCAGACAGCAAATCTAGAGAAATTGCCAAAGATTTCTCTATCTTGGAATCGCAGCTGCAAGACACGCAGGAACTCTTATAGGAAGAGAGGTGTCAAAGGCTGAGTTTTAGTACAAAGCTCAAACAAATGGAAGATGAGAAAAATGGTGTCCTGGAACAATTAAAAGAGAAGGAGGAAGCAAAGAAAAACCTATCAGAGCAAGTCGCAACATTGCAAGCTCAGATAGCGGATATGAAAAAACGCATGGAAGAAAGCGTTGGTTTATTAGAAAATGCTGAAAATGTGAAAAAGAGGTTTGATCAGATGCTTGGTGAGGAGAAGACTGTGTCTGCAAAATATGCAGAAGAACGCGACCGTGCAGAAGTGGAGGCGCGTGATAAAGAGAGCAAAGCCCTGTTCTTGGCTCGCTCCTTGGAGGAAGCTCTAGAGTGTAAAATGGAACTAGAAAGAGTTAACAAACAGCTGTGTACAGAAATGGAAGATTTGGTCAGCTCCAAGGATGATGTTGGGAAAAGCGTTCAGGAGCTAGAAAAGTCTAAGCGAGCCTTAGAACAACAAGTAGAAGAGATGAAGATTCAGTTGGAAGAACTTGAAGAGGAATTATAGGCAACAGAGGATCTGTCCCAAAGAGGGGATAGTGTGCCTGATGCAGTTTATAAAAGGATCAGTGTTTTGGGGTCTGTTCTGAGTTAGCATCAGAAATTTGATGACATGTTGTTTGAATCACCCCTCTGGATTAAACGCCACCTAGTGGAGAAAACTAAGGCTGTTGGTGAAAATGTGAAGCAAATGAATAAGTGCCTTTCAGGGAATATTTCTAAAATGGAACTGGTGAAAGACAGGTGGCAGAAGTTTGATCGTGATCTTGAGATACATTCCATGTGGAGTTCAGATAAAGAAAAGGAGCTACAAGTGAAAAGTAATGCAATAGCAAAGAGTGGATTGAAGAAACCTGTAATAGACTGTGTTGTTGCCTTTGACCCATATGTTGGTGGAAGGAAAGTTGATGTCGCTGCAAAAATTAACAGGGGTCACTTTGAAGAAATGTGTGACAGCCTGTTGTTGCAAATGGAAGGCCTTCTGCACAGCATCTTAGAGCAAGCCAAGCTCAAGAAGGCATTTCTTGGAACAAAGCCAAGTGAAGCAGAGGTTCTCAAAGTTTTGTGGAAATCATTTATTGATTGCAGAGAGAGGCGGCTCAAGAATGTTGAAGACTTTAAGACTAGCACAATTGAGTTGCCTATGGATCACGGTCCTCCTTGGCGGATAGGACTGACGGTTATGCAGGACAAACTTGAGAAGGAGCAAAATGATGCCAAAAATGCAGTTGAAGAATGTGTATATGAGATGAGAGACAAACTGTGTGGCATTTATGAGAAATCTGTCAATGAAGATGACAGAAACAGTTTCATCCTGAAGCTTGAAGATACTAGGAGGCTTATCAGTGAGAGTCAAGAGAAGTGCCTGACACATGCGTGTCTGGAAATCTGTGTCCCAACCCTAGGGTTGAAACAAGAGGGGGGGGGTATGTGACAGGAAGTCAGGTCAATCTGTGGATGTTGTCACAGACATGAGATACACTTATGCTGGGTTTAGAAAATCCACCAATTACTATAGGTTGTCGGCTGCAAAGGCAGCAGGAAGGTGTAAAGAAGTTGAAAGGCATTCAGCTGTTCAGAATGAGGAAGTTAAGGTCTCTATAATTTGTCCAAAGGAAGTCTAAGGATTGCTGCCTCCTGACGCCGTGTGGGCTGGGGAGAGGAGGACAGTCAGATGTGTGCCTCCCGACGCTGTGTGAGCCTGGGATAAGGATTGCTGCCTCCTGATGCCGTGTGGGTAGCGGAGGACAATCAGATGGATGCCCCCTGAAGCTGTGAGGGGAAGACCTCCTGGAGCGATGTGCGCTGAGGAGGGTAAAAAAGTGTGAAGACTACTCAAGGTGAGGTCTTGGATCGTTTCTCTGTGAAAAGAAACCAATGGACTTTTCCTGTGTGAAGGGGAAATTAATCAAGATTGAAGACTACTCAAGGTGAGGTCTGGGACTATTTCTATGTGAAAAGAAATAAATGAACTGTTTGCTATGTGAAGAAACAAACAAAGGAATGTCCTCTATGTGAAGAGAAAAAGGACATGTTCAATGGACATTTGTTGTGTGAAAAGAAAATAAATGGACTATTGAGTGTCTGCTGTAGGATCAGCAAAGTTTGCCCAACAGTAGGTTGGAGACAGACTCCGTAGGTAGGTTCCTGTATGTGAGAAGGTAGCCGCCCACAGTGGCAAGGATTTATTTTGTGTTTTATTTTTATTTTGATGTTTTTGAGGCTTGCACTTGAGTGAAGTAAACTGCAAGAATAAACCAAACTGTTGTTTGCAACCACTTCTCGGCTATCTCCCTGTGTAAACGCACCCCCCAAAGGGGTCATCCATACCCGCCACCGAGCTAATCTCCCACAATACCCCTTTACCATATCCTTCATTGATCA
The DNA here is from genome assembly GCF_965119305.1 of Pelophylax lessonae. Taxonomy (NCBI): domain Eukaryota; kingdom Metazoa; phylum Chordata; class Amphibia; order Anura; family Ranidae; genus Pelophylax; species Pelophylax lessonae. Next base: position 715,491,281 of record NC_138768.1, read on the forward strand.
GACATCTTAATTCATTTTCAAATTTATCAGTGGGATCTTTGGTCAATAGTTGGTAAGTGTTTCCATGCTCCAACATTTCCTTCAACTGATCAATGTAAAATGATTTGTCCATAATTACCACTCCTCCCCCTTTATCAGCAGGTCTTATTATAATTTCTTTACGCTTTTCTAATGAATCTAAGCCCTCCTGAATGTGTCTATACTTATTCTCACTAGTATAGTCAGGTGTAAGTCTGTATAAATATATATAATGTCATATTTATTATGTTTTTATGAGATTATTGCTATCTGGCGCTGTATTAAGGTTTTATATTTTTATATATTTATTTCAGCTTCATGATTTTAATATGGTAGCTGAGTAGATTGATTGATTTTTTGAAGAGTGTCTTTATCTATGTAATGTGTATTTTATATACTATGCAGCTGGTTGTGAGCTGATGTTTACATCCTGTTCCCGCACCACTTCCAGTTCACGGAGACGGGCGGGTCATGGGCTCATTATTTAATTGGACTGCTGTGCCGTATAGCCATGCCCCCGTGAAGAAGTCGGAAATGACGAAACGCATCGGGCGTGGCTATACGGCGTCCACTAGAAACTGTTTGTTGACGGGGAAGGAGTCTCTGGCATTCGGTGTGCCTAGTGGGACCGCGGACCTCACTCTTAGCGCTACCAGATCCTAAACCATTTGCTGTTTTGCTCGTAACGATCTTTTAACAAGTGAGTGTGATGTGAATTGTTTTGTGAAATAAATTTATGCCAAAACGGTATCACGCTATGGAAGTGCCTTTTGTTTTATCACCCATGTATTATATGTGAGAGGAGGATTGCTTGTAACGGCCAACATTGCAGGGAGGAAGCTGTTTGATTTATCCAAGCTGTTTGATCTATCCATGCTTTTTCAGCCTATTCCATGAGAGTGGTTAGGCATGGTTTTCCGGTGAGTGTGTTTTTTGGCCATATTCCCAGCACTGGTGATGGTGACATCTTGTGGTGATCCTTATATCAGCACGAACAAGACCTTCTTCAGGACTGTGGTTTACAACAAAAGACTTTTTAGAGCTGTATATAATTTTATAAATTTTATTAAGTTTTATGCTAATCAGAAGACATTTAGCACTCTATGCACTTTATGATAGGAAGGTTTTACCATCCTTGCGCTACTGAAGTTCTATAGAAATTGTTTTGATGAATTTCTGTGATGAATTTTGCCTGTATATATATATATATATATATATATATATATATATATATATATATATATATATATATTTTTTTTTTTTTTTTTTTTTTAATGTATGCATTTCTTTCATTCATAGTGCAAAAAATAAAAAAAATCCAGTAGTGATTAAATACCACCATAAGAAAGCTTTATTTGTGGGGAAAAAATTATATAAATTGTGCTTGTTTAAAGCATTGCATGACTGCAAAATCACCAGTTAAAGTAGGGCAGTGCTGAATAGCATAAAAAATGGCTTGATCGTGAAGGGGGTAAAATATTCCAGAGCTGAAGTGGTTTATACTGCTTTAAAGAGAAACTCCAAAATGGCACAGGAAAATTACAAATACTGTAGCTGCTGACTTTAAAGATACTTACCAGTGCATATAATCTTCTACGCAGCCAATAAATCTCAGTTCCTGTTCCTCCATGCCACCATCTTTATTTAAAGATGACTCACAGCTGGTGCCCATGCTGCACAGCTCCTGCAGCCTCCTGGGATGTGTGAGGTCATGCCCTGGTACTTCCTATGTTTTTGCTCATTCACATTTTGGCCCATCCTGCCAGTATTCAGGCACCTGCGAAGCATTTATGACCCCCAAATGTCTGGATCTTTAAGTTTTTAGTAAGCTGAATGTCTCAGTTCACACTTCATAACGGTGACAGGGAGTCATCTGCAGCATTAAGACCACAGCAGTCTATTTACTTCTATGACTTCCCCTTATCAAACTTCCACACTGCAGAAGTGGCACATCCACATATAGAAACACTGCGTTATCTGCCCTTCTAAATCAAATATGGTGTAAATTGGACTAGCACAGGCCTAGTGAGACTTACAATGAATTGTAAGTGGGGAGGATTAGACCCTCTGTCAAGCTTTTATTGCTTTCTCCCCACTGGGGATATTCCTACTCTAAGTGAGAGGAAATCCAAAATTTAGAATTGTCCTCAGAACAAGAATTAGTAAATCTTCCAATGGAGACATTGGGGACAGCTGCCTAAGAGGGTATTTCCCTTCTCTTTGGTAGATTTCCTCTAACTTCCTGTTGTGTCTCAATGACAGGAGGTGAAAGGAAATTGCCTTAATGGTGCACGCACAGCAAATAATCTAGGAGGGGTTTAACCACTTGTTGACCATATAACGATGTTATATGGCGGCAAAGTGGCTCTCCCGTGTCAGATCACGTACCTAGTACGTGCCGACCATTAGTGCACCACTACTGCTGTGATTGGTCACAGCAGACGCCGAACAGCACGTGCCAGGCTAATGGATGTAGGCGAGGAGAGCAACAGAACAGATCTCTGCGTATGTAAACAAGGCAGAGCTCTGTCCTGTCAGCACGGATGTGCTGGATTTTGTAGTAAAAGCACTACATAGCACTACATAGTAAACACAAAAACACTGGTTAGGGACACATTTAACCCTTTGATTGCCCTAGATGATTAACCCCTTCCCAGCCAATGTCATTAGTACAGTGACAGTGTATATTTTTAGCACTGATCACTGTATAGTGTCACTGGTTCCCACAAAGTATCAGTTAGCGTCAGATTGTCCGCCAGTCCCGCTATAAGTTGCTGATCGCTGCCATTACTAGTTTAAAAAAATAAAACAAATAAAAATTCCAGTATATATACAATAGTATATAGCTAAAACTTGTAAGCAAAACAATCAATATACATTTATTGGGATTTTTTTTACCAAAAATATGTAGCAGAAAACATACAGTATTGGCCTAAAATGATGAAAAAATTTGATTTTTTAATTTTTTTTTATTGGATATGCTTTATATCAGAAAGTAAAAAATATATATATATTTTTTTTTCATATTTGTTGGTATTATTTGTTTATAGCGCAAAAAGAAAAAAACCCAATGGTGATCAAATACCACCAAAAGTAAGCTCTGTTTGTTGGTAAAAAAGGACATAAATTTAATTTTATTTATGTATAGTGTTGAATTAACGCAGTGCCGTATAGCAAAAAATGGCCTGGTCATGAAAGGGTGCATATCTTCTGAAGATCAAGTGGTTTCCTACTGTATCCAAATCTAAAAAAAAGTTTTGGTTGTACATACAATTTAAAATTAGGTGTAAACTACAATGTTGTTGGAGGTCTGCTGGGAAAAACAGTTGAGTAAGGCTCCTAATTCACACTGTTTGAGAAAACATGAATGAAGAAAATACTTTTCCTGACGTCAACATGGCAGCATACATGTGATATAGCTCCGACCCTATATCCACCCACAGTACCTGTTTAAATCTATAAAAGTCTGACTGAGAGGAACCTCCCCCATTCTCCTTTTTGTCCTCAAAGATCAACACCTACAGACCGTTAAACTCAGGATAAAGCTCTTACCTGCCACCTACGTTGGAGTTCGTCTGGATTCACACTCTCCCAGTCGCAGTCCCACATCTTAGGTTGCTAAATGCACCGACAAGGTGGGGAGCCCCTTCTGGTGGTCTTTTGGGGCCGAGGTATCCTCTATTCAGAGACAGCACTCCTCTTGTGGCACGGCTGCAATGAAGTCTGGATCTAGCAACTAGGACAGCATGGCCTGTGTGTTTACCTTTTAAAGGCTAAATCCACTTTTGTGGGGAAACAAAATAGCAAATAAAAACAATATAGCTTATACAATTGTGACACAAATCATATTTTGATTGAATGTTTTTAAAAATGACTGTAGCTCCCTCCTAGGTAGGTGCTAGACAAAGCATATATGTGATCCTGTTCTGCTTATCAGGAGGGCCTGATCTGTTAGTTAGCCTATCACATGCTTCCAGGTGGGACCTGTTGAGTTTGGGGAGTCTCCCCACTGTATCCAATAAGGGACCTTGTTGGACAGTGGAGGAAACCTAGCCAATAGCACACCAGGGTTTAGGACTGTCCCAGTGGGTGGGCATTTCTGCAATGCATCCTGGGATTGGGAATAAATCCTGAGGGGGGCATGTGACAGGGTGTCTTTTGGCGGGAGCAAAGTCCCAGGAGGAGGTGGACGGCTGTCTCTCCTCCTGCTGAAGTGCGGAGGTGGAACAGGCAGTCGGCCTAGGGACCAGGGGTTGAGCTGTGCTGCGGAGGATCCAGTGTGTGCTGACCAAGTGGAGCTGCTAGGCAGAATACTTCTGAAAAAACAGTATAGTGAGTACTTAAAGCGGTAGTAAACTCTAATGAAAAACCCTGCAAGACAAAGGCATAATGAGCTAGTATGCATCGCATACTAGCTCATTATGAATTACTTACCTTAGAACGAAACCCCGACACGGACCCCCGGACACCGCTGTGGGAGCGGACATGATCCCACGGCGTCTCTTCCGGGTTCCACGGCTCCGGCGATATGAGTGGCTGGAGCCGCGATGACGTCACTCCCGCGCATGCGCGCGGGAGTAATTTTTCAGCAATTCCCGGCAAGGAACTCTGAAGGTCCACTGGACCTTCAGAGTGCATGTGCCGCACTCATCAGTGGCTGCATTCAGTGATAATATCTCCTAAACCGTGCAGGTTTAGGAGATATTAATTGTACCTACAGGTAAGCCTTATTATAGGCTTACCTGTAGTTAAAAGTAAAAAAAAGCGGTATACTATCGCTTTAAGCATCTGCCCAGGGGTCTGCCTAAGAGAGGGGACCACTCCAGAGAGGTCAAGGGGATCAAGGAGCCAGCTAACCCAGCGTGTTACTGTAAAGGGGGTGCCAAGTTGTAAAGCCCTGAAGATTAGGGGTAAAAATGGGGCGCCAGGTAGGGCCCTGAAGTTGCTCAGCAGTGCAGTCTACATTACAAGTCAGCTACCTCAGGAGAGGAGTACCTTAGGAACTAACAGGACTCTTTCACAGTCAATGGTGAATTAAAGTAAGCGGCCTAGCCGTGACTAGCTCAGTCAGCGTTAACCAGAGTCAGTCAGTGTTAACCAGCGTCAATCAGCATTTTTTGTACAGTCCCTGCCTTTTTGTGCATAGTTCAGTTATTGGAGTATCCCACTCATCCCTTCTCCTACCCAAGTTCTCAATAAATCCTAAAAACCAAAGAAACTGGACTGGTCCTTGTCTGAGGTAAAATCACTTGTAAACATGTCTGAATGGTCTACTGTTGCTAATGGTAACCCAGGGGAACCCACACTCAGAAGCTCCCATGGGAGTAGTGCTACATTTGGGGGCTCGTCTGGCATTTTGTCCTGGGTTACCGGTCCGGTTGATAATGGCAACGGCCGAAGAGAATTTTCAAAATCTCAATTTTTGTGTCCGGGACTTTGTTCTAATGCTCAATCCAAGTGTGAGGCCTGCTCTACAGGAGATAGGGAGAGTGGGATGAAGATAAAAGTGCAATTTGAAGTTTGCCCCCGGCAACGCAAAAATTTCAGTCAGAACTGTAAAATGGCGGGAATCTTTCACTTCAGCTATAAAATGTATACCTCTAAAAAGTATTGGATGGCTATATCTGCCTGACAGGAAAAGGTCCAAGTGTGAACGGAGGAAATGGTAGCCAGGGGCATGTGGAATGGTGTGCCAGGGGCTGTGTGTGTGTGTCAAGGCTGCATGGAAAGGTGTTGACCATGCATATGACAGTGGGACATTTATTCTGTATAGATTTATTCTGTATACTGTTTAGATAGCAGTCGGCCATGCCAGGAAGGGCAGTGGAGCTTTCTTCAGAGACAGCATGGTGATGGGCCTTGCTTGTACATGTGCTGGGAAGAGGACTGTCAACCGTGCATATGACAGCGGGACAATTCTCTGGACTGGCAAAGTGGGACAGCTGGCTCAAGGTGAGGGAGGCACACCTGGGGCCCTTCTACAAGCAAGAAGAGTGGATGCATGTCTGGTGAGGGACATGGTCCGCTTTGCAGCAACTTCTGTGTCGACTGAGGCAGTGGCGTAGCGTGGGTTGTCAGCACCCGGGGCAAGGCAAGTAATTTGCGCCCCTAACCTGTGGGATTTTAGCACTTGAGTCTCTTCCACTAGATTAGTTAAAGAAACCCTTACCCCCTAAGCACATGTATTGTTCGTTATGAAAATACTGATGTAATTAAAGTAAAATGCATCTAACTACAAGTTTATTTTCAAACACTTTATTGAGTGCGAACATGCATTACCCATTCTCCACATTTTCAGCAGGTCTATGAATACAAATCTACAAATGTAGTAAACTAGCATGGGCCATGTTATTATATGTCGTCTCACAACCATCCTAAACGACAAAAAATATAAAGAACAAAAACTAAACATCAAAATGGAACCATACCCTGGAGATGACCCAAGACTGGGCTAGATGGAGTCAACTTCCTCAATCCTGTACCTCTAATTGTAATTCTTTAATAGAAGTACAAGATATCAATCTGTATATACAGATTAATTTAAATTCGCCTGCTTTTAATTAGCGCAAATTTTTTAACAAACAATTGAAATCTAAAGTCTCTCTCAATGGACAATATTGCTAGATTACTCAGTCTTTCTTGGCTCATTGTAGATCTCTGATATGTTTTAATTAGTTTAAGTTTTGAGAAACTTCTTTCACAACTCGCTGTAGAAACAGTGATAGTAAGAAAGATTCTTAATGTGACAACAAAGTTAGTTAAACTTTCTTGCAGCTTCCACTTATACACCCAGCGAAGTAAATCTAAAGCTGAGCAGTTTGCAACCTGCTCATCAGGATTGACCTCCTTACACAAGATAATGTGGTGCCGAAGTCGAGTTATTTCGGTGAGCATAGATGCAGCATTCAAGTCTGTGTACTGAGCACACGTGTGCTGAATTTGTTTCTTAATAAAATCATCTTTTCCAGTATCCAACAATGTTTGGATTCGCAAAAAAGCGAATCGCTGGTGAATCGTATTCATCTGCGTAGTACGTTTTTTAATTTCTGCCTGAAGCTGATCAATTGCTTCCAGTTGTTCTCTGCTTGTTTTCCTGCTTGTTGCCAGCATCGCAACTGTTCTCACCATCCATCTTCTTGCGTCTTGCAACTCTTCTCTCTGTAGGTATGCAATAGGTTTTGCATACCTGCAGAGCTTTCTCAGTTGCCTTTGACACTAGACTATCGCGTTTTTCATGACAAAATAAAGCCAATGCTTTTAACTTTTGCACACATTGATCAAGCGCAATCCTTCTTGCTGCAGGTAGATCTGAGTATCATTTACTTCGGTTAGTACTGGGTTCCAAAAATGCAAGAAAGAGAAAAAAACATATGTCATTATGCAAACTAAAAGACTTCCTGCATCACCCTTGGTTTCAGAGGTTTCTTCCGGCTCATCTCTCAACACTTCCAAAGCTTCTATTATTTCCTCAGTGTGTTCAGCAAGTACACGTACAGCTTCATGCTTTGAACTCCAACTTGTGTTACACGATCACTTTACACAAATTGGTACATGTTTCTTAAGGACATCCCACCTGTGGGTGGAGCTTGAGAAAAATGCATACACCTTTTCCACAGTGCCAAAGAAAGTAACAGACTTTGTCCCAACACCAACTGCATTCATCCCAGCAAGATTGAGCGAGTGATTGTTACATGGCACAAACATTGCTTTGGGATTCATATCCAAAATACTTTTTGGACACCACTAATGTGTCCAGCCATAGTCGTAGCATTGTCGTATCCTTGGCCGTAGCAATGCTCTAGTTTAAGGCCATCAGCTTGCAACTTGTCACAAATTTGTTTTGTAATGACATCAGCTGATTTCCTATATAACTGAATAAAGTCAATGAAAGACTCTGTCACATGGACTCTGAATCTTCAATGTGCACATATCGAATCACTTGGGACATTTGGTCAGTGTGTGAAATATCAGGATTGCTATCAAACATCATAGCAAAATACTTGGCCTTTATGATTTTTTGAAAGATGACTGTTCAAATGTGATCGCCGAGCAGGCTAATGAACTCATTCTGGCTCTGTGGAGACAGATAGGACACAATGTAACCATCTGTGCGTTGTACTCTGTGAAGATGTTGTTTGGCAACTGGGTCATATTTGGCGAGTAACTTGAAAGTTTCTAAGAAATTTCCACAGTTACCATCTGTATTTAAATCTTCAGAGTGACCACGTAAGGGTAAGGTTTGCCTGGCTAGATACAGAACACAATCAAGTATTCTGACTAAGATTGCCTTCCATTTTTCAAATGACCTCTGTTGTGCAAGCTGGGCATCAGCATCAATAGTCTCCTGTTTATGCAGCCGCATTTCTAATTCTTTCCACATTGTAAATGCACTGAAGTGATATGAACTGCGCTCATGCTCTAGGAATCTGGGGCTAAACTTTCTCCATCCATTAAATCCACTTGACTTTCCAAATGAACTTTTCCCTTTAGCCTTCTGAAAAAGCATGCAAGGTAAGCAATATGCAGCATTGTTTACAGGAGAAAACATCAGCCATGTCCTTAACATAGTCTCACCATTCTCCAAATGTATGTAGAACCAATCCTTGGAAAATGACCTGCCATTACTGTCTCTTGAAAACCATGCATCCTTGTTCTGCAGTTCCTCTGTCCCTCGCCTGACAGTTTTCAAGGTTTCATCCATGGTTTCAGGCCAATAGCTAATATCAGTATAAACTTTTTGGTCAATATTTTCTGGCAGATTTGGCTGAGTTTAAACATCCTTAGATGAAACTGTCTCTGCTTCTAATGCAAGAACAGGAATGTCCACCAACACAGGATCAGGATTATGAGTCTCCTGTGGTGCATCACTTTCTTCCCTTGCTGCACTTTTAGCACCCCTTTATTGTATAACCATTTCTTTACTTTTAACGTAATGTTTATTCACCTTCATGCCTATTGCCTTACTCTTTTAGCAAAAAAAAAAATGTATTAAAGGTTTCTAGACCCACTGGCTTACATCGACTTCTGTTGAGCTGGAGCAGCTACATATGGATCGAAATCTGTCTCGTCACTGTTGAACCAACCAAACTTCAATCCATCTGGTCAGCTCAACATGCCAGTCTTGACCTGCAGACCGGGAACATCCCAAAGGAACTGCAGTTTTGGAGATGCTCTGACCCAATCATCTAGCCCTTACATAATGTGTCCCTGTCCCTTAGATCTTTTTGCTTCTTAATTTTTCTGCTCTCAACAGCTACAGACACAAGATGCCATTGTAAGGAGATCAATGTTATTCAGTTATGTTCTGTCTGATTGTTGTATGTAAGATCATATGCAGTTCCTACCTAGTAAGTTTTCCTACCTGAGTACTGGTCATATTGAAATCTCTGCATGTACATGTACAAAGAATACCTACGTCAGCCCGGAGGGTCAGGGTGGTGTGTCTTACAGGAAGTGCAGGAAGATAGTGGAAGGAGAAGAGACTCACCGCGTGGAAGCTCCACTTGAACTTGAAGGCCTTGGCTCTTTTCTTCAAGGTGCACACACTGCAATCCGAGTAGTCTTTGTCTGAGGAGGGTTTTGGCCCTACATGTCGAACGCATGTGATGATTTTAGTGATCCTGCCTATGCCCTGCTAAGTGTCCAGCGTGCCCCCTTTCAATGCAGAATGACCAGCGTGCCCCCTTTCAATGCAGAATGACCAGAGTGCCCCCCTTTCAATGCATAATGACCAGCGTGCCCCCTTTCAATGCAGAGAGATCATCGTGCCCCCTTTCAATGCAGAATGACCAGCGTGCCCCCTTTCAATGCAGAATGACCAGCGTGCCCCCTTCAATGCAGAGAGACCAGCGTGCCCCCTTTCATTGCAGAATGACCAGTGTGTCCCCTTTCAATGCAGAGAGATTTACCTGCAGCGGTGGCTTCTCCTCAGTTCCCCGTGTCTCCTCGAGTCCTCCCACCTCCTGCTCGGCAGCTCGGCCAATAGCATGCGTTCGCCTTTCGGCCAATGAGGAAGCGGGTTCCGCTTCCTGATTGGCTAGGAGAAGGATCCGTGTGACAATAGCAAAATTTTAGCGAAATCTGTGACAGCGCCAGGCTGCTGACTCTGCTCACTCGCTGCTAAACTGACTGAGCGAACTGTTATGTCAGAGTCAGACAGAGTGCATAGTTACATAGTTACATAGTAGGTGAGGTTGAATAAAGACAATAGTCCATCCAGTTCAACCTGTGTAGGTGTGTGTGGCTGTAATCATCTCACATAAGCCTGAATGTTCTGTTCCTTGAGATGTACGTCTAAGAGTCTTTTGAAAGCCACCATACTACCCGCAGAAACCACCTCTTTTGGTAGAGAATTCCACAATCTTGTTGCCCTAACAGTAAAGAACCCCCCACGTTGCCTGAGGTTAAAACGCTTTGCATTGTATAGGAGAAGAGAGAATGGAAGGGAAGGAATTGGAGCGTACCGACCCCCCCTCGTTACTATTCCAGCTTACCAGGCTGGGTTTATTACAAGGTATGATCACCTGAAATCTCTCTCAGATGTCTGTTTTCACCACATGCTCCAGAAGAAGCTTACTAGGTTAAGCGAAACATGTAGGGCAGCTACAGGGATTCAACCTAACATCTGTGTACCCACTCCGTACAGATGACCTTTAGAGACGGTCATTATCCCTCTCTTTGGCCGCCTCATGAACACAGGTTATTCTGTAATATATGTGATTGCTATATGTGACTGTTGTTACAACCATTAGTATCTGACAGGCTATGCGATTTGCACACTGTTTTAAGGCTTTGCTGCCTTACTGTATTATATGTACATTGTATGTTGGCCTTTTTTATCTCTCTCTTTTGTGTTTTTTTGTCATTTATGATTCTGTGAATTTTCGAATAAAATATACAATTTTAATACCGGTGCCAATAAAGTCCAATTCCTTCCCTTCCATTCTCTCTACTACTACTCAGGATGTGGCACCCTTAATTTTACTCCCCCCTTTTTGTGCGCCTAGACACCCTGCGACTTAGGAGCGCACATACAAACGCTTTGCATTGTATGCCCTTGAGTCCTCATGCAATCCCTTCGACTGAACAGCTTTTTTTCTAAGCTGAGATCCCCATTGAGATATTTAAAAATTGCTATCATGTCCCCCCTCAGGCGTCTCTTCTCCAGGGAGAATAAATCAAGCGATTGCAGACGCTCTTCATAATTAAGGTCCTCCAATCCCCTAATTAGTTTAGTTGCCCTTCTCTGGACTCTCTCCAGCTCCATCACATCCCTCCTGAGGACTGGCGACCAGAACTGGACAGAATACTCCAGATGCGATCGGACCAGAGTTTTATAAAGTGGAAGGATTATAGTCTCATCTCTGGAATACATCCCTTTCTTTATGCATGCTAATATTCTGCTGGCTTTGGCAGCTGCCGCTTGACATTGCATGCTATTGCCTAATCTATCATCAACCAAGACTCCCAGATCTTTCTCCATAGGCGTGCGCAGCCTATGGCATTAGGGTGTGCACCTCAAACCAAAGCTCAAACACATGTGCGTGTGTGTATATATATATATATATATATATATATATATATATATATATATATTGTGACAGGAAGTCAGGTAAATCTGTGGATGTAGTCACAGACAGGAGATACATTTCCACCTGGTGTAGAAAGTTCACCAATTACTATAGGGTGTCGGCTGAAAAGGTAGCCAGGATGGCTTAAGGAAGTTGAAAGGCCTTCAGCTGTTCGGAATGAGGAAATGAAGGCCTCTATAATTTGTCCAAAGGAAGTCTAAGGATTGCTGCCTCCTGTCGCCTTGTGGGCTGGGAGAGGAGGACAGTCAGATGCGTGCCCCCTGAAAGCTGTTTGAGCATGGGGAAGACCTCCTGAAGTGATGTGAAGCTAAGGAGGGTAACAAGTGTAAAGACTACTCGAGGTGAGGTCTTGGATCGTTTCTAGGTGAAAAGAAACCAATGGACATTTCCTGTGTGAAGGGGAAATTAAGTAAGACTGAAGACTACTCAAGGTGAGGTCTTGAACTATTTCTATGTGGAAAGAAATAAATGCACTGTTTGCTATGTGGAGAGACAAGCAAAGGAATGGTTGCTATGTGAAGAGTGTGAAGAGACAAACAAAGGGACATGTTTTCTATGTGAAAGGAAAGTCCAATGAACATGTGCTGTGAGAAGAGAAAATAAATGGACTATATAGTGTCTGCTGTATGATCAGCCAAGTCTGCCCAACAGTAGGTTGGAGACAGACTTCATTAGATAGGTTCCAGTGTGTGAAGGTAGCCGCCCACAGTGGCAAGGATTTATTTTGTGTTTTATTTTTATTTTGCTGTTTTGAGGCTTGCACTTGTGTGAAGAAAATTGCATGAATAAATCAAAGTGTTGTTTGCAGCCACTTCTCGCCTGTCTCCCTGTGTACCGAACCCCCCCAAGGGGTCATCCACGCCTACCACCAAGCTAATCAACCCCACAATATTATATATATATATATATATATATATATATATATATATATATATACACACACTTTTATAAATAAATGTAAACAAACATTTTAAGCGGTATTAAAACATTTTTAATTAAATAAACAATTATCGATTTATACCATAGATCCCCTTTAGAGCAGGGTCCCCGTAGATCCCCCCTTTAGAGCACAGTCCCTATAGATCCCCCTTTAGAGCAGGGTCCTTATAGATCTCCCTTTACAGCAGGGTCCCCAAAGATCCCCCTTTAGAGCAGGGTCCCCCATAGATCCCCCTATAGAGCAGGCCAGGGTGGTCCCCATAGAACCTCCTTTAGAGAAGGGACCCCATAGATCACCTTTTAGAGCAGGGTCCCCATAGCTCCCCCTTTAGAGAATGGTCCCCATATAATCTATGGGGACATTTCTCTAAAGTGGGGAATCTATTGGGACTCTGCTCTAAAGGGGGATCTATGGGGATCCTGGCCTGCTCTAAAGGGGATCTATAGGGACCCTGGCCTGCTCTAAAGGGGATCTATGGGGATCCTGCTCTAAAGGGGGATCTATGGCATAGATCCCCTTTAGAGCAGGGTCCCCATAGATCCCCCCTTTAGAGCAGGCCAGGGCAGGTCCCCCATAGATCCTCCTTTACAGCAGGCCAGGGTGAGGTGAGGTCCCCCATATAGATCCCCCTTACAGCAGGCCAGGGTGAGGTGAGGTCCCCCATATAGATCCCCCTTACAGCAGGCCAGGGTGAGGTGAGGTCCCCCATATAGATCCCCCCTTACAGCAGGCCAGGGTGAGGTGAGGTCCCGTCCCCCATATAGATCACCCCCCTTACAGTAGGCCAGGGTGAGGGGGATCTATATGGGGGACCCCGGACCTCACCTCACCCTGGCCTGCTGTAAGGGGGAGATCTATATGGGGGACGGGACCTCTCCTCACCCTGGCCTGCTGTAAGGGGGGGGATCTATATGGTGGACCTCACCTCACCCTGGCCTGCTGTAAGGGGGGATCTATATGGGGGACCTCGGACCTCACGTCACCCTGGCCTGCTGTAAGAGGGGAGATCTATATGGGGGACCTGGTCCCCCATATTGATCCCCCCTTACAGCAGGCCAGGGTGAGGTCCCCCATATAGATCCCAGGTCCCCCATATAGATCCCCCCTTACAGCAGGCCAGGGTGAGATGAGGTCCCGTCCCCCATATAGATCTCCCCTTACAGCAGGCCAGGGTGAGGTGAGGTCCTCCATATAGATCCCCCCCTTACAGCAGGCCAGGGTGAGATCCGGACCCTGGCCTGCTGTAAGGGGGGATCTATATGGGGGACCCCAGACCTAACCTCACCCTGAAAATAAATGTTAGGTGTACACCAGGCCTTGAGACTGTGGTGTCTGTGTTTACATGACACACTCCGTCTGGAGACTAGTCAATGTACCAAATAGCCTCTTATAAAGCATGGGGAGCCACCGCAGCCAAATAACAGGAACAAAATCAAAAGGGATGGGGGCAAAAGAGCAACCCCCTAGAACGGCTGCATAAAGGGATGCTCACACCAACTGTGTAAATTTTGAAAAATCTTTATTGAAGAGCAAAAAGACACATCGTCTAAAATTACCCCTAGTGGGGGAAACAATATACAGTACATAAAAAAGTTCAATGATGATGATAAACAACAAACAAGACAATCAACATGAAACAATGACTCACACACGAGGCCGGCCACACATTCACACTAGAAGATCTGACCAACAGACAGAGATGTATAGTAACGAAGTAGAACTACTTAAGTACTGTACTTAAGTACCGAAATGCGGTATCTGTACTTTCCTAAAGTAGAATTTTTTTCTCCTACTTTTACTTCACTACATTTTTCCGATGATTTCGATACTTCTACTCCGATATTTTTTTTTTGTGCTGCATCGTTACTCGTTACTTTTAAAAAAATTACCACTGCCAGAACAGTAGATGGCAGGTTGCATAAAGCTCCAAAAAATGTGTATAATGTCATTCATTTGTAAATCAGCACATACGAAAATAAAGGCAGTGTATAATAAAAGCTGCTATACCAAATCTTTCCAATAAAAAGAAAATATGAAACAAACAAAGGTGCTACAGCGGCAGCGCTTAAAGTGCATCAAGAAACAAACTACTAACAAACACAACTTGGCTGTGCGAATAAAGTGCCTGTGCAATCGATATAATATCATCGTTGCCCCCAGTGTGCCCTGCCCACACTTCGAGTCCACACAGTATCAAAAAAACAACAGTGCTAAAGCCTAAATGCATTGAAAATAATTATTCCCACAATGTAGTAACAGTAAATTCAATTCATATAAAAATAAAATATGAAAATAAAATCACAATAAAATAAGTTATGAAATAATAAGTTAGGTGACTTAGGGTCAGGTCAGGTGCGTGCAACAAGTTGAAGTGTGTAAGATAAGATTGCTTTAGGTGATGAACTTCTTGGCGGCCCTGGCAGGATGACGGGGACACCCGCCATTTCTGGAGCCGAGCCACTGTGATTTCCCAACATGTGACAAAGTGACAGCCAGGAGATCTAGTGTAGTGCTCAGCTCAACAATACCGGTCCGCTTTTATATATAAAAATGAAATAAATATACATACTGACTCACAATTTAGTAGTAGTAGTAGTAGGTAGTAGCGTGTAGCAGGCAGCACAACTCAATTCAATCAATCCCACAGCTTCGCTCGCGCCGCGGCCCGCGGAATCACTGTCGTCATCATGATCATCAAGTTAAGAGACCGCACTGGAGGAGCCGTGCTGCCACTTCCCGCTTGAGGTCTCTCCGCCTCTAAACGTGATGTGTCACTCAGACTCCACCCCTTAGGGCCCTTACTGAGTCTGAGAGGAGTTGTGACGCGGGAGCAGGACTCGGAGCATTTTCTTTGGCATCTCTCTCATCTTCTTCTTCTATGAGGTGAGGTGAGTGAGGTGGACCGTGGAGAGACTGAGAGGGCCTAATCCTTGCCATCTGCCACCATGGCAATGTGCCATTTGAGAATCAAATCAATATAAAAATATATATTATATTAATATACACACACACACGGGCACGGCCTGGGCCGGCCCGGGTCATGGGCGGCTGGGTGGCTTTTTTGAACCAAGATGACGGTGATGGCTATGATGATTATTTATCCGATCATCCATGGTCCATGGACTCACCTGGACCATAAGTGTTGTTGTGTGTGTGGGTGAGGTGGACTGGTGCCTGTGCTTCCTGCGGCCTGCCTCTGCTTGTGCGGCTGTGCCCGCACTGCAGTGGCCACTGGCAGTGGCACAGGCACTTGACTTGAGCAAAGCAAATGAGCACTAGTGTGAAGGAGTCAGGACTCAGGACAGGTGGTGGAAGCATGTTCTGACAAGTTCTTATAATGAAAATAATATATATAGACAGGTTTTTGAACCAGTGCAGTGCCAGTGCTGCTACTAAGGTGAGACTGAGAGAGGCTATCCAGTCCACCACTTTACTTGAGCAGATCACAGAAGAAAGGTGGAAGCATCTGACAGCAAGTGACAAGCACTTCTTAGATTGCACACTGGAATTCAGTTATGGACTTTTCGTTATAAAGTTTAGTTTACACACTTAATCTTGCACCTAACTTATTCACAATCACAACTTATTTTATTGTGGTATTGTCATATAATATATTTTATATGAATTAAATTTACATTGTGGGAATAATTTGCACTGCATTTAGCACAGACATGTCACTTTATTTTTGATACTGTGGACGATTAATCTGATTTTGAATACAAGAAGAATATATATTATTATTATATAATTGCATTTGCAGGTACTTTATTAGCATTTTTAGCACAGCCACTTTGTTAGTAGTTTTTGATGCATTTTTCACTTTTTAAGCGTTGTAGGTTAAGGTTTGTGATTGTGAAGCTGGCCTGGCACATCATCATCAATCATCAAGCGAATCAAATCAATCCGCGGATTCTGTGATTAGACTGCGCATGCTCATTCTGCCTCAGCTGAAAAGATGGACGAACCAAAAACACCACCTTCCACCCCTGGCCCTTCAACTTCAAGTGATCTGCCTGGCTGTGAGAGTGAGGAAGCTCATGAAGGAGACCACCCCTGGCCCTACTTAGAGTCGATGTTCTCATATGTCGGTGTGAAAGACAAGTCATATAGAATGAGGTGCTTACTCTGCCGCCCGAAAGGTTGTGAAATACTGGCCTTCAAAAATTCACTGTCGAATTTGAAGAAACATATCAAGGTAAGTTACAATTTTTTACAAATATCAAAATCACACCAGCTTGAGCTATCAGCTGTAACTGTAAGCCCTTTAGCGTAGCGATTAGCGAGTTAGCGACATGCTTAACGTTAACGCGTTAACTAGCTGTCATAAATTTCATAAAGGCTATGACGCAGCGTTGAATCGTGTTTTTGACCCATCCAGTAAGATTTAATCTTACATTATGTTAAAAAAATCATACAAGTTTTTTTGGTCACATTAAAAAAGTTCATATATAAAGACACAAACAACAAGGCGTCTAAAAACAACACAGATAAATGAAGGAATGGAATACTTTCATCATGACTACCACAAAGGGACACACAGTGGAGTGCCTATGTGTAGATTTCTTGCCCTGTTGCTGCCTATTGGCATTGGCATTGCCCAACATGTTTCGCGGTATCTTCTCCGCTTCCGCTTCGTAAGGGCCAAGGGGTCTTATCATGTTAACAGAGACTTTTTCCTCCTACGTCCTTCCTAAACATCTAAACAGAGAGCTTGCATTCAAAGCAAAGATCTATCAAAGGAATATAGATAAGTTAGAAAAATAATATAAGAGAGCAATATATCAAAAAAGCCACTGACCAAAAAGAAGGTCAGAGCCGTTCAGCCTGGTAATGTAAAGTAAAGCATAGCATAACATCATTTATTTTATTTATACTGTCATCATTATAGCTTGATGGTCCTATGTATGTTGGACTGAAATGGACGGTACAGTAACTAAAGCATAATATTGGAAATGTGTTGCATTTAATGATTTAATAATTAAAACACCTATATTAAAGTGTATCAAACTTGTAATGTTAAGGGATCATAGGACCAGTCCAGGACCAGGAGAGAAAGAGAACTTTCCTCCAAAATAGAAAGATATGTTCATGATATATATTCATATTCAATTCATTTGCCTCTATTTGCAGTTGATCATCCCTTGTTAAACAAAACAGGTGCAAGCAGAAAAATATATGTTAAGTAACTAGTTATTAAGTTAAGTACTGTCTTGTGTCTTGTTTCCCCTTTCCATCATGGCTGCTATATGGTTACGTTACGCAGCGCTGGTGAGTGTGACTGGTCAGATGCGCCCATAACCATAATAACCCGGCCGGAATGGCTCTCCATTCCGAATTTCCGGGTGCTGATTGGCTGGGCGGGGGGTGTGGAGATGTCCATCATCTGCCTCCCCGCCTGCCGTCGTACAGACAGTCAGCTGCGCTAGCCATCTGCGCATGCGCATTATGGGTCCGGGTCCGGCCGCGTCACACGCCGATGGGCGTGAGCGGCCGGACAGGACTCGGAGTCCTATAAAATGTCGGCAGATGCCTGTCAGCCAGCCTCGGCCACGACTACACAGACATTAGCACAGCAGGCTCCACGGACGGCCCAGGACGGGACGGAGGAGGTTAAACTACTTGGTAAAAAATGCATTCGGGGTGACGGGGTCCACACTCTTGCTATCCTATCTATCATGATGTCAGGCACTCTCTTTCTTGTGGCTCATTTAATTAACTTTTATATGACTCTCTTTTCTTTGCAGTGAGCCCAGCATGGTAGTCTGACCATGTGGTCCCGTCCAGGCCGTCCGTGGCTTCCACAGTGTGTGTTTTTCTGTTTGTGACCTGCTGCTGGTCTTCCTTTTCTAATTGACCAGTTTTTTTTTGAGGCACCTCTCTTTGGCTCTCTTTACCATCCCTCCTTCCTTCCCTGCCCTGGTGAGTCTCTTTGTCTGCAGTGTGCTGAGCCTGAGTCTGACTGAGTGCTGCTGACTGGACTGTCTGCTGATATTATTATATAACAGTACTTTTTTACTGTGTGTGTAAAAATAATATATATATACATATATTTTTCTGCTTGCACCTGCTTTTGTTTAGCAAGGGATGCGAGGCAAACATAATGATCATGATGAACATATCTTTCTATTTATTTTTACAATATGGAGGAAAGTTCTCTCTCTCCTGGTCCTGGTCCTTATATCCCTTATTCCCTTTTAATTTTACAATTGTTTGATGTCTGCAGAGTGCAGACTGTGCAGCACTGCACATTTTAATATATATGTTTTGAATCGATTAAATGCATATTTAGTTTTCCAATATGCTTAGTTACTTTCTGACTGCCATTTGTCCATTTCTTACTCCAACATAGGACTCCCATGTCCGTCTAGGAGGCGTTTCCGCTCAGTTTTGGTGGTTGCCTCCCCCTCCTTCCCGGCCTGGACCATCTTCTTGGCTAAGTCGTCGTCGTGGGGCCACCTTCCTTCGCAGGAATGTCATCACCAGCTATGTATGTATAAATGATGTCATGTTATTGCTGCTATAAATAAATCTATCTATCAAAGAAATAGATAAGTTAGAAAAATAATATAAGAACAAATCAAAAAGCCACTGACCAAAAGAAGGTCAGAGAGGTAATGTAAAGGCGTCAAGCATAGCAGTGCTATGCATGCTTGATGCCTGACCTTCTTTTGGTGAGTGGCTTTTTGATATATTGTTGTTATATTATTTTTCTCTAACTTATCTATTTCTTTGATAGATTTATTTTAATGCATTATGCAACTAGCTCTCTCTTTAGATGTTTAGGAACTCTCTGTTAACATAAGACCCCTATACGAAGTGGACAAGATACCGCAAAACATGTTGGGCAAGAAATCTACACATTAGGCACTGTGTCCTTGTGGTATCATGAGAGTATTCCTTCATATGTGTTGTTTTTAGACACCTTGTTTGTGTCTTACTTACTCTTTCTGAACTTTCTTAATATATTGTTGTGAGTGAGAGTGACCAAATAAACTTATATGATTTTTTAACATAATGTAGCCTTAGTGTACCCAGAAAGTCCTCATGCCTCCTCCTCCCTTTTCCTTTCTACAATTGATTTTAGGACCTAGGTACTTCTTTATTGGGTATTTGTCATTATGACACCCCAATTAGTACTAGGATTTAACTTGGTGTACTGCAGTAATTTCAGGTTATTTATAAAATTATATATAAAATTATATATGACAATGTGTAGAAAAATTCCCTAAAAAATATTTTAGCCTAGTTTAGACTGGAGTGAGGTGAAAACAGGAAAAAAAGTGCAAAGTAAGTTGGCTAGCTGTTAATTTTATTCAATTATATGGTAGAAAATTAGACTATTAGTCAAAATAAACTTTTGGTGATGAAATCAAAGTGCTGAGTGCTGACTGACAACAAACAAAGCATCTCAAATTGTCTGCTCTGCATGCATCTCAAGTGGTCTTCTTCGCGCACTCATGTTTCTCATCATGAACCATGCTTGTTGTATCAAGTTTTAGGCCTACAGGGTTTTGTAGCAAAAATGCAGAGAAGTACTAAAGCAGAATCCATGAAAGATCTTTGCTTATGGGGGTTTCTTGCTTAGTTTTTTGTATATAGAATTATGGTGGATAAGTATAACTGACTTTAATTGAATTATTTTTGCTTTTTATTAATAGTGTGGGTTATACACTCACCTAGCTATGTTGCTCAGTCACGTAAAACTTTATAATTCTGTGAAGGTAAAACAATATATTTTTTGGTCTCTTTTCAGAGCAAGCATGACTGCCACTTGAATAGATACGAGGAACTCACATCTGCAAAGCGAAAGAAGAAGACTGTGATTCCCTCCCCTTCCATCAAGCAGCCGACATTAATGGGTAGCTGGAGCACAATGCCTCAGAGATCCATTGACAAGGCAATCATGAAGTATGTTGTCCGAGGACTTCAGCCTTTCAACATTGTAGAGCAAGCAGCTTTCCGCGATTTTGTGTTAGACCTGGTACCAAATACCAAAATAATGACAAGAATCACACTCACATCTATGATTGATGATGCTGCCAAACAGATGAAGATCAAGATTATTGAGGCCATGCAAACTGTTGACCACATCGCGACAACCACTGACTGCTGGTCAGCCAGGCGGCGTAGTTTCATTGGGGTCACAGCTCACTGGCTGGACCCGGAAAGTTTAAAAAGGTGCTCAGTGGCCCTGGCCTGTAAAAGATTAAGAGGCTCTCACACTTTCGACCTTCTGGCAAATGCACTTAATGATATCCATGCTGAGTATGACATTCGAGGGAAGATAGTCAGAACAACCACGGACAATGGCTCCAACTTCATTAAAGCCTTCAAACTCTTCGGTGAAGATGGAAATGCTGGTGCTCTAGTTGAGGTGGAGGAGGAGGAGGAGGAAGAAGCAGACAAAGATGAGGAGGAGGTCGAGTTTGTCGATGTATCTTCACTTTTGGATGAGGATGATGGTTTTGAGTTCCAGCTCCCGAAGCACCAGCGGTGTGCATGCCACATTCTTAACCTAATAGCCACTGCCGATGCCAGCAAAGCAGTGTCCAATGAGGCGTACAAGAAATTATACTACTCAACATTTGCCAAGTGCAATGCACTTTGGAATAAGTGTTCAAGATCCTCAACAGCAGCTGAAATTGTGGAAGATGCTTGCTCCCTCCAGCTCGTGCGACCAAATGCAACAAGGTGGAACTCTGTCTTCATGGCTGTGGAGAGACTGCTCAGGATAGTGAAAGAAAAGGGAGAGGCAACAATGAGAGTTTTCTGCACAGATTTGAAGGTTCCAATGTAAGTTTAAAAATGGTTTATGGTACTCTTTCTGTTCAAACTCAATTCTGGTCCATATTGTCTACTTGTACAACATTTAATTGAATGGTTAACATTGAACGATGTACCAAATTCATTGCATGATAATCACCACATCCAATCATGTAGCAATGCTGTTTTTTGTTTCTTATTGTTTATATGTTCTTGTCTTCTTCATAGGTTTAATCCAGCTGAACTCGCATTCTTGTCTGAGTATTCTGCTGTCATGTCTCCAGTCGCCCAAGCAACTAACATTTTGCAAGCTGAAACCAATGTCCAGATGGGGTGGCTGCTCCCAACCATCAAGCTCCTGAAAATCAAGCTGAACAGGATCAAGATGCCTCTGAAGTATTGCAAGCCGCTTGTGGATGCCTTGCAGGTGGGCATTCAGAATCGCTTTGGCCCTATGATGGAAGACCCAGAGCTGGTGGCCGCTGCTATTCTGCATCCAAAATTCAGGACAAATTGGACACAGGAGGATGAGACTATCAAAATGGGTAAGATATATAGTGTAGTATGGGTGAATTATTGTGTATTTTTTGTGCAATCACAAATTCACATACCATACAGCAGTACAGCTCAAATATTGCGGGATTACTTTTAATTTTTTTTTTTTTATATGAAAACAAACACACATGAGCTTGTCCTGCATAGAAGATATTGCAAACATACCAGGGCATTATGATGTTAGAGTGAGAAATGATGTGGTAGTATGGGAGACTTCCTCTTTAGCATAGCAGTATCATGGCACTGGCAGCCAAGCCTTCCTGTCTAAGGTCTGCCACCAGGCTGTAAATGCTGCAAAAGGCTTTTTGTTTAAGGGAATTATTTGAATTATAAAGTCGCCACTATTATTTCCATTAAAATCATCTACCGACAATGTCATCATGTCAAATCTGTGTTTACTTTCATGGGTTGAAACTCTTATTATTGTATAAGTTCCACAATAATTCTATATAAATCAAACTTAAGCAAGAAACCCCATAACCAAAGATCCTTCATGTATTCTGCTTTAGTACTTCTCTGCAATTACTTGCAAAACCCCTTAGGCCTAACTTCATACAACCAACCATGCATCTCATTCATGAGGAGGAGTGCGCGAAGAGTAGACCACTTGATGCAGACAAGTTGAGATGCTTTGTTGTCAGCACTTTGATTTCATTATTTTGACTAATAGTCTAATTTTCTACCATATACAATTGAATAAAATGAACAGCTAGCTAAGCTAACACACTCTTATATTTCAGGAATGGAATATATCAAACGAAGTATTGAAGACCCCTCGTTGCACTGTACAGAGGTCAACAGGTCCAGCTCATCTGATGAAGACGACTTCTTTTCTGGCATGCAGGGTTCGAAGGCACAAGACAGTGCCAAACAGCTAGATGCGTACTTGTCATGTTCAGCAGATAACATGGACTTGCTCAAGTCTTTTCCAGCTGTGTGCAAGTTGTCTGTTAAGTTAAACACACCTCTTCCAGCATCAGCAGCCTGCGAGAGGCTTTTTAGTATTGCAGGATTAGTCTTTAGCCCTAGAAGAGCGAGACTGACTAGTTCCAATTTTGAAAACCAACTACTTTTGAGGATAAACCAAAGATTTCTAACTTAAACTGGTATGCATTAAGCAGTCATATAAATATATTTAAGAAGGGAATAAGCTGTGGAGAAAAAAAACACAAGCAGGGAAGAGAGGGTAGGGATGCTTTAAAGGGGCATATTTGATCTGCTTTTGTTTAAGCTCAATGTTTTGCTCTAATCACTTTTGTTGTTGCATAAGAAATACTTGAATGTGGCCTACTGGCCTTTGAGATCTTTTAGTTGCCCTAACAAGTTGAGGATGAAAAGAAAATGCGTAACTTCCAAAAATGACTGCTTTATGCACACTGCAGGGAATAAGCTGTGGAGAAATAAATGTGAATATTAAGGGTGCGCTGCTGGCTGCTGATGCTGATATGTAAAAAAGCTGCAACCAGGACAAAAATAAATGAATCTGTGATAAATTAAATATATGGTGCACTAAATCGTATATAAAGCAATATACAATATATTCCAATAATGGAACAGTGTATGAAATGAAAGTCCAAAATATTGTGAATCTTGAAATATGTGACAAAACAAGATGAATATATTTTCAAAGGTGCAGGAATCAAACAGGACCTATTCCAAATAGGTGCAGACTCCCACCACCTTGTGGATTTCCCCCTTACCCGGCAGATGAAGGTAAGTGCAAAATAATATCCAAAATAGATCCAGTGAAACAAAATTGCAAAACCTGTGCTCTTAACTTTCAGTGAAAAAAACAAAATCAGCCTCTTACCAGAAAAAATGTCTATGTACGCTTGTGACTCTCCTTGGTTGGGAGCAGGGCCGGCCTTTGGGGTGTGCGAGCTGTGCGGCCGCACAGGGCGCCATGGGCAAAAGGGGCGCCGTGCGGCCATCGCAGCTCGTACATGATCAGGCAGCACAGTGGGAGGTAAGCGGCGACCGCGGCATGGAGAGAGTTAACACAGGCCACGACCGCCGCTTACCTTCCACTGTGCGGCTGTGCCTGTGTCTTCTATAGCTGCAGGGCTGAGTGCCCGCCACTGACAGATCCCCTCCTCTCCAGGCCAGGGACGCCAGAGGAGAGATCGTCGGCTCCCCCTCCTCCCGCCCCTTCTCCTCCTCCTCCTCCCGCCCCTTCTCGTGGTAAGCCTCCATACTAAGGTAAGTAAACTCTCTCCTGCATCAAATGTAAGGGGGGGGCTCTGTGTGGGGGTCTCGGATGTAAAGGGGGCTTTGTGTGGGGGGGTCTTTGGTGTGGGGGGTCTCTGATGTAAGGGGGCTCTGTGTGGGGGGGTCTCTGATGTAAGGGGGGCTCTGTGTGGGGGGTCTCTGATGTAAAGGGGGCTTTGTGTGGGGGGTCTCTGATGTGTGGGGGTCTCTGATGTAAGGGGGCTCTGTGTGGTGGGTCTCTGATGTGGGGGGTCTCTGATGTAAAGGGGGCTTTGTGTGGGGGGTCTCTGATGTAAGGGGGCGCTGTGTGGGGGGTCTTTGATGTAAGGGGGCTCTGTGTGGGGGCCTGGGGTCTCTGGTGTAAGGGGGCTCTGTGTGGGGGTCTCTGATGTAAGGAGGCTCTGTGTGGGGGTCTCTGATGTGTGGGGGTCTCTGATGTAAGGGGGCTCTGTGTGGGGGGTCTCTGATGTAAGGGGGACTCTGTGTGGTAGAGCTCTGATGTGGGGGGCTCTGATGTAAGGGGAGCTCTGTGGGGGGCTCTGATGTAAGGGTGGCTCTGTGGGGATGGTCTCTGATGTAAGGGGGCTCTGTATTGGGGTCTCTGATGTAAGGGGGGCTTTATGTGAGGGGTCTCTAAAGTAAGGGGGCTTTGTGTGGGCATGGTCTCTGATGTAAGGGGGCTCTGTGTTGGGGTCCCTGATGTGTGGGGGTCTCTGTAAGGGGGCTCTGTGTGGAGGGTCTCTGATGTAAGGGGGACTCTGTGTGGGAGGGCTCTGATGTGGGGGGCTCTGATGTAAGGGGAGCTCTGTGTGGAGGGGCTCTGATGTAAGGGGAGCTCTGTGGGGGGATCTATGGGGGGCTCTGATGTAAGGGTGGCTCTGTGGGGATGGTCTCTGATGTAAGGGGGCTCTGTATTGGGGTCTCCGATGTAAGGGGGGCTTTGTGTGAGGGGTCTCTAAAGTAAGGGGGCTTTGTGTGGGCATGGTCTCTGATGTAAGGGGGCTCTGTGTTGGGGTCCCTGATGTGTGGGGGTCTCTGTAAGGGGGCTCTGTGTGGAGGGTCTCTGATGTAAGGGGGACTCTGTGTGGGAGGGCTCTGATGTGGGGGGCTCTGATGTAAGGGGAGCTCTGTGTGGAGGGGCTCTGATGTAAGGGGAGCTCTGTGGGGGGCTCTATGGGGGGCTCTGATGTAAGGGTGGCTCTGTGGGGATGGTCTCTGATGTAAGGGGGTTCTGTATTGGGGTCTCTGATGTAAGGGGGGCTTTGTGTGAGGGGTCTCTAAAGTAAGGGGCTTTGTGTGGGGATGGTCTCTGATGTAAGGGGGCTCTGTGTTGGGGTCTCTGATGTAAAGGGGGCTCTTTGTGTGGGCTGGGGGGTCTCTGCTGTAAGGGTGATCTGTGTGGGGGGTCTCTGATGTAAGTGGGGCCTCTATGGGGGGTTTCTGAACTCTCTGTTGTAAGGGGGCTCCGTTGGGGGGTTTCTGTTGTAAGGGGGGCTCCGTTGGGGGGTCTCTGATGTAAGGGGGGTCTCTAATGTAAGGGGGGCCAAGTTTGTAGTGATCATAAAAAAGAAAAGTCAAATGAAGTGCAAGAAAAAATGTGCAGGGCGCTGGTGGGGGCGCCACAGGATCAGCTCGCACAGGCCGCTTGAACACCTAAGGCCGGCCCTGGTTGGGAGGTTCACTTCTTTCTTTCCCATTAACAGCAGATATGAAATTATATTCATCTTTTGTCACATATGAATATGATATATATATATTTGAAGATTCACAATATTTTGAACTTTTTATTGACTTAGATTTCATACACTCTTCCTTTATTTCATTATTGGAATATATTGTTGTATATCACATTGGTTTATATATGATTTTGTGCACCAATAAGCTGTGGAGAAAAAAAAAAACAGGCAGGGAAGAGAAGGAGGGATGCTTTAAAAGGGGAAGGGAGGGACTTTATCTGTTTTTGTTTATAAAAAGTTACAGCCTAAGGAATTGTGATTGTCCTTTAGGTTAATCATTTGAATAAATCATTTGAAGTAATAAAAACAAATATTATGTTCAAACTTTTGACTTCTTTCTTTAATAACTACATAACACAGTACTTCTACTTCTACTTTCAGTACTTGAGTAGAATTTTTTTTTCAAAACTACTGGTACTTTTTACTTTTACTACTTAAGTAGCAATTTTTTTGAAAAAACTACTTGCAATACTTAAGTAAAAAAAATGTTGAATACTTTTGTACTTCCACTTAAGTAACTTTTTCTGTGAGCACTTCCACTTCTACTTAAGTAACTTTTTGATCGAGTACTTGTACTTTTACTCAAGTAGAAATTTTGAGTACTTTATACAAGTCTGAGTAAAAGTAGAAGTAGGAGAAAAAAATTCTACTTTAGGAAAGTACAGATACCGCATTTCGGTACTTAAGTACAGTACTTAAGTAGTTCTACTTCGTTACTATACATCTCTGAGACAGAGGCCGCACACAGAAGTACTTACCTGTACCAGATGGCGTGGGATGCCTCTCTAAACGGAAAACCGCTGTCCTCATCTGACAGGGAGTGCCGTGAGCCAGGGACATGACGCTGCAGCATCGCAGATGTGTCCTGTGAGGTAGCCACCTCACGGCTGCATCCCTGCAGCGAGCAGGGATGGGTCGTTCGTAATGCCAGGGCGAACCATAGCTGAACGCTCGATGGTGGGCTGGGGGTCCATCTGACCAGTGGCGGCCCGTGCATAGCGGGCGCCAGGGCGCCGCCCCCCTACCCCTAAAAAAAGAAAAAAAAAAAGAAAAAAAAAATGACAGCGAACAAATAAAGTTTAAAAAAAAAAAATTGGGTTCGCCGGCCTTTGTAAGGGAAGTGTTGGCTAGGGGGGGGGGGGTTACGTCCCAGAAGAGGCGCCGATCGGCAGCCTTCTGGGGGCGTAACCCGATCGCAAGGACTCGATTGGACACCCCCACTTTCGGATATCCTGGCTGTGATTGGTCCAGTCTCCAGCCTGGACCAATCATCATCCAGGACATCCGATCCCTGACGTCACAATGGGGGCGGCGCCGGTGCGTGAGTCAGTCACTCACCGTCACCGCCGCTCGGAGGACGAGGGAGAAGCCGCTCTCCTTCCCGCCGCCGCCTCCGCAGAGAGGACGGACTGGATCGAGGAGGGAAGAACCCGCCGCCGCCAGGTAAGTGCATTAAATTGAAGGGAGCACGCACGCTGCACTCTGCATTGATTGGGGGACAATGCTGTGGGCACTCTGCATTTATTGGGGTACATTGCTGTGGCACTCTGCATTTATTGGGGTACATTGCTGTGGCACTCTGCATTTATTGGGGTGCAATGCTGTGGGCACTCTGCATTTATTGAGGGACAATGCTGTGGGCACTCTGCATTTATTGGGGGACAATGCTGTGGGCACTCTGCATTGATTGGGGGACAATGCTGTGGGCACTCTGCATTTATTGGGGTACAATGCTGTGGGCACTCTGCATTTATTGGGGTACAATGATGTGGCGCTCTGCATTTATTGGGATACAATGCTGTGGCACTCTGCAATCATTGGGGTACAATGCTGTGGGCACTCTGCATTTATTGGGGTACAATGCTGTGGCGCTCTGCAATCATTGGGGTACAATGCTGTGGCACTCTGCAATCATTGGGGTACAATTCTGTGGCACTCTGCAATCATTGGGGTACAATTCTGTGGCGCTCTGCATTTATTGGGGTACAATGCTGAGGAGCTCTGTATTTATTGGGGTACAATGCTGTGGCGCTCTGCATTTATTGGGGTACAATGCTGTGGGCACTCTGCATTTATTGGGGTACAATGCTGTGGGCACTCTGCAATCATTGGGGTACAATGCTGTGGCACTCTGCAATCATTGGGGTACAATTCTGTGGTACTCTGCAATCATTGGGGTACAATTCTGTGGCACTCTGCAATCATTGGGGTACAATGCTGTGGCACTCTGCAATCATTGGGGTACAATTCTGTGGCACTCTGCAATCATTGGGGTACAATGCTGTGGCACTCTGCAATCATTGGGGTACAATTCTGTGGCACTCTGTAATCATTGGGGTACAATTCTGTGGCACTCTGCAATCATTGGGGTACAATGCTGAGGGCACTCTGCAATCATTGGGGTACAATGCTGTGGGCACTCTGCATTTATTGGGGTACAATGCTGTGGGCACTCTGCAAACATTGGGGGACAATGCTGTGGGCACTCTGCATTTATTGGGGGACAATGCTGTGGGCACTCTGCATTTATTGGGGTACAATGCTGTGGGCACTCTGCATTTATTGGGGTACAATGCTGTGGCGCTCTGCATTTATTGGGATACAATGCTGTGGCACTCTGCAATCATTGGGGTACAATGCTGTGGGCACTCTGCATTTATTGGGGTACAATGCTGTGGCGCTCTGCAATCATTGGGGTACAATGCTGTGGCACTCTGCAATCATTGGGGTACAATTCTGTGGCACTCTGCAATCATTGGGGTACAATTCTGTGGCGCTCTGCATTTATTGGGGTACAATGCTGAGGCGCTCTGTATTTATTGGGGTACAATGCTGTGGCGCTCTGCATTTATTGGGGTACAATGCTGTGGGCACTCTGCATTTATTGGGGTACAATGCTGTGGGCACTCTGCAATCATTGGGGTACAATGCTGTGGGCACTCTGCATTTATTGGGGTACAATGCTGTGGGCACTCTGCAATCATTGGGGTACAATGCTGTGGCACTCTGCAATCATTGGGGTACAATTCTGTGGCACTCTGCAATCATTGGGGTACAATTCTGTGGCACTCTGCAATCATTGGGGTACAATGCTGTGGCACTCTGCAATCATTGGGGTACAATTCTGTGGTACTCTGCAATCATTGGGGTACAATGCTGTGGCACTCTGCAATCATTGGGGTACAATGCTGTGGCACTCTGCAATCATTGGGGTACAATTCTGTGGCACTCTGTAATCATTGGGGTACAATTCTGTGGCACTCTGCAATCATTGGGGTACAATGCTGTGGGCACTCTGCATTTATTGGGGTACAATGCTGT
This sequence comes from Pelophylax lessonae, assembly GCF_965119305.1. Classification (NCBI taxonomy): domain Eukaryota; kingdom Metazoa; phylum Chordata; class Amphibia; order Anura; family Ranidae; genus Pelophylax; species Pelophylax lessonae. Next base: position 715,520,413 of record NC_138768.1, read on the forward strand.
GGGCACTCTGTAATCATTGGGGTACAATGCTGTGGCACTCTGCAATCATTGGGGTACAATTCTGTGGCACTCTGCAATCATTGGGGTACAATGCTGTGGCACTCTGCAATCATTGGGGTACAATGCTGTGGCACTCTGCAATCATTGGGGTACAATTCTGTGGCACTCTGTAATCATTGGGGTACAATGCTGTGGCACTCTGCAATCATTGGGGTACAATTCTGTGGCACTCTGTAATCATTGGGGTACAATTCTGTGGCACTCTGCAATCATTGGGGTACAATGCTGAGGGCACTCTGCAATCATTGGGGTACAATGCTGTGGGCACTCTGCATTTATTGGGGTACAATGCTGTGGGCACTCTGCAATCATTGGGGTACAATTCTGTGGCACTCTGCAATCATTGGGGTACAATGCTGTGGCACTCTGCAATCATTGGGGGACAATGCTGTGGGCACTCTGCAATCATTGGGGACAATGCTGTGGCGCTCTGAATTGAAAGGGGCATGCACGCTGAACTCTGCATTGTGGGGGCACAGCACAGTGTTTATTGCATTGAAGGGGGCACAGCACAGTGTTTATTGCATTGAAGGGGGCACAGCACAGTGTTCATTGCATTGAAGGGGGCACAGCACAGTGTTCATTGCATTGAAGGGGGCACAGCTTCAAAGTCACGCAATTTTTTTACTGCGTTTTTTGGCGCGAAGCAATACCTATTACATTTTTCTTTTTGCGCCCCCCCCCCAAAAATTTTGAGCACCAGCCGCCACTGCATATGACCCTTCTGCCCTGGGGAACCACGACGGTCAGTCCGAATCCCAGCACGGGCATGATCCATCTTCATCCGAAGAAACGACTAACAACTAGAAGCTGACAAAATAAACAGCTAGTAAAATCAGAAAAAACTGACAATTGTAAAGAAAATCAAATAAAAGATTAGAAAGGCTGAGACAGTGCCCCAGCACAGGGAAGCCTGACTATTCCTGACACTAGGCAGATTAAAACTGAGTTGGGAGTGGTCACTGCAGGGGATCTTGTCCAGATGGGACAGCCCCCATGGGTGTGTATATGCTAATGCCTTTTGTCTTTTGACTAAGTCTTTATGCCTAGCTATTCCTACGGAGCGGAAGTCAATACCCCAACAGTGATGACTTAGAGGCGGCGGCGACTGTCGGAGGACGTAAGAGAAATGTCATTTTTGGTGAGATATTTCCAATAGGAACATGTCTAAAGGGATGCAGACCCATCAGCTTTCCTCGTTAGTGCTCTGCAACTGCCACAGCTGACAGAAATTATGAAACCACTCCCATTAGACCCACTCAGCACAGAGGCATAGAAGAACAAACAGTGATTTCTTCAGAATAACCAAAGGTAGGAATCTGCAACAAAGTTTTTTTAAAATCCTTGCAATGTATTACAGTATGTGAGTACACCCCTCACATTTTTGTAAATATTTTATTATATCTTTTTATGTGGCTTTTCATGTGGCTTTGCTACAATGTAAAGTAGTGAGTGTACAGCTTGTATAACAGTGTATATTTGCTGTTCCCTCAAAATAACTCAACACACAGCCATTAATGTCTAAGCAACTAAAGTGAGTACATCCCTAAGTGACAATGTCCAAATTGGGCCCAAAGTGTCAATATTTTGTGTTGCAATCATTATTTTCCAGTACTACCTTAACCATCTTGGGCTTGGAGTTCACCAGAGCTTCATAGGTTGCCACTGGAGTCCTCTTCCACTCTTTCATGATGACATCAAGGAGCTGGTGGATGTTAGAGACCTTGCACTCCTCCACCTTTGAGGATGCCCCACAGATGCTCAATAGGGTTTAGGTCTGGAGACATGCTTGGCCAGTATATCAACTTTACCCTCAGCTTCTTTAGCAAGGCAGTGGTTGTCTTGGAGGTGTGTTTGGGGTCATTATCATGTTGGAATATTGCCCTGCGGCCCAGTCTCTGAAGGGAGGGGATAATGCACTGCTTCAGTATGTCACAGTTCATGTTAGCATGCATGGTTTCCTCAATGAACTGTAGCTCCTCAGTGCCGGCAGCACTCATGCAGCTCCAGACCATGACACTCCCACCACCATGCTTGACTGTAGGCAAGACACACTTGTCTTTGTACTCCTCACCTGGTTGCTGCGACATACGCTTGACACCATCTGAACCAAATACGTTTATCTTGGTCTCATCAGACAACAGGACATGGCTCCAGTAGTCCATGTCCTTAGCTTGCTTATCTTCAGATTTAAAAATCTTGCTTTTAGCACCTTTGGTGCAGTGTTTAATAAGCGCAGCAAACATGCACCTTCAGTTGAAATTAGCTGGCAGTATCCTAACGAGTCAGCAGCAGGGATGAGTCATTGGTTGTTGGATTCTGGTCTGACAGCAGAACGTAAACAACTTGTCGTTGAAAATAGAAAAAAAAAATTGGGGTCCCCCCCATCATGCCCTGGTTGAGTCACTGGTTGTTAGAATGTCTCCTAACAGCCATTGACCAGTGGTGAACACGCATGCAAAATCACATCTAAAACACATATCCGTTGCGTGAAATGTTAACGTAAAGCATTGAAAATGCATTAAAACAACATATGCATGTTTTTAAAGTGGTTGTAAAGGCAGAAGGTTTTTTTTTTTTTTATCTTAATACATTCTGGACCAACTGAGACTTATCGAAGCCTATGTAACTGTACAGCTTTCCCTTTGATGACGCTAGGTCAAAGTTTCACATCAGGACTGCTGTAAAACAATTAGAAATACACCGTAATATACAGTATTTTACCCAGCCATAAATACAACGTGGGTCCTATTTAATGAAGGAGCATAGTCTGTTCACTTAGCAAGTGTATGTTTACTTTGCAGATTGATTATTAGTAAATTATTAAAAAGGTAACTCCACTCTGGAGGGGGAAAAATTGCAAATAAAGAAAAAATAATATAGCGTATACAATTGTGACACAAGCTATAATGTGATTGAATGTTTTCTAAGGGGCTTTAGATACCCAATAATGTGTGTTAAAAAAAAAAAAAAACTGCATTTTTTTCTAGGGGGTTATATATTTAAAGTGAAATTAAATTCTCCAAAAAACACTGACAAGCAGTCTTTTTGGAACAGAAAAGACCCCATTAAACTCTTCTGTCATAATGCTTCTGTAGCAATATTTCCAGGCATTGGGCCTGATATGGGTCTGCCATGGTCATCAGTAACACCAACAGCACATTTAAACTGATTTCCCAAGTGTGATATTTGAGTCAAAGAACAGTCTGGCATCTTTGGTTTGTTTTGTTTATTTGATAAAGGGATGGGAGAAGGGAATGAGTGGGATACTCCTCTGGTCCAACTAGGTACAAATTGGGACACTTGAGAAAAAAATGCCTTTCAGCGTTGACTTGACGCCGGCTGGATGCCAACCAACGCTTGCTGGCGCTTGAACGCACTGACTTGCTTGCACTGTCCTGAAGACTCACTTCTGACACTCTGGTTAGCTCAAAAGTCCTTGACACTGCTCCCTCCAGTCCTTCCTGACTGAGGTAGCCTTTAGTAACACTGCTGCTGCAAATCTTAACACTGTACACTGCACTCTGCACGCTTCCACTGTACACTGAATACTTCAGGGCTCAACCCCTAGCACCCCCTTTACTCTTCAGGGTCAACACTAGTGTAGCGGTCAGAGGAGTAGGGGACCGCAATGCAGAATTAAAGTACGGTACAGCAGACAGAGAGGCTGAAGCAGATACCGGCTTTATTAACCAACAGAGTATAATGGCCGGAGAATGATGTTAACAGTAAAAACAGATTACATAGGTTTACAGCAAAGTTAACTGCAACGTGATACTTAAAATGGCGTTCCCGCCAACGCACACACAGAGATACAGGCTACTCTGTTATATGATCCTATCTGATTCCCGCTAACCGGGACACGTTGCTGCAACGCTCTGTCTACAGAAACCTGTTCTATGCCCTTCCACAGGTTAGCACCGGTGCAACTCACAGTTCTGTAGGTACAGCTGCTTTATCTCAGTCTCTGTGATGGTGGATGCAGTCAGGTCTCTGGATCTGTCCCTTGCTGTCTGTAGCTGCAGTCTCTTATGCACTGGTCTGGGTTTCTTTGCAAGTAGTTTATCTTGTTCTGTCACTTGGAGGTCACTGCAGTCTGGCCCCTTGCTCTGTAATTTGCTTGAGGTGCTCTGGGATGTTCTCTCCTCTCTTTCTCTGGTTCTCAGCTACTGTCCGTTGTATCACAGTTCAGTTCTGTCTCCTCTGGCAAGATCCTGTTGTTCTGTCCCAGGATTATACAGTCTATATCCCTCTCAAGGCCACAGCATGCAGTACCTTTCCTCAGCTCAGCACAGCCATAGAGAGCCGAACACCACACCCTTCCTGGAACTTCCTGCTTCCTCCCTTCACCTAAAGCAACAACAGTGACCTCTTGTGGCTGGAAGATGCATGACAGTCTGTGGGAATTTCTCAATAGAACTACAGTGTACTGAAGTTAGTCATTCAAGGGGCTGACCCCCTACATGCCTCCCCACTTAACGATGGTCGTCCTCGGCCATCCTATATAGTCCATGGGGAAGAAAGTGATTATTACAATCTCTAACAGCAGCACAACATTGTCCACAACACATACAGGTGGACCAAACGAACTGATCAGCATTGTACCTGTTTGGTGGAACCCCTGCAGTAGACCTATTGGATCTCCGGAGGTCTTGACTATCTGTGAGGGACTGACTTTCCTCATTGGGAGCTGCCAACCTGGGTTCCTCCTCATTGCGAGCCGGTGGTGGTTCTGTAGCATAAGCTTCATCCCCTGTGGCCTGGGGACCTTCCGTAGTGTCAGGAACAATCCACCAGTCTTCATCATTGTTTTCATTGGAGATAATGAGTTCTGAGGACGGGACAGGAAGTGTTGTCTCTTCAGCAGGTTTGGGATCTTCAGACCGACATGGCCGTAACATATTCCTATGTAGGATCCTTGAGGCAAACTCCTCATTTTCCACCCGTACTTCGTAGACCGGGCCATTGGGGTACACTCTACTGATCACTTTGTAAGGTTGTACCTCCCAACGCTCACTCAACTTGCCTTTGGGACGTTTCTCCCGCACTAATACCCGGTCTCCAGGTTGCAGCGGAACCTCCTGGAGGGGAGGACGGTCAGTATGAGTTCTCTCTTGCAAACGCTGGCCTGCTAACCGGCGGATGGTCTGGAGCCGCTGACGGTGTTCTTTCACCCATGAGGTGGTCGATCGTTCTATTAAGTCCTGTGGTTGTTCTAAATTCAGTTCAACAATTTCCCGGCCAGCTCTGCCGAACAATAGCATGTACGGAGTATACCCGGTTGTGTTGTGAACCCGATTATTGTAAGCCCAGACTAATTCATGGAGGTAGTCTGGCCAGTGCATCCTTTTGTCTTCCTCTAATGTCCTCAACATCTGAAGCAGGGTCCGGTTGAAGCGCTCACAGGCCCCATTCCCTTGGGGATGATATGGAGTTGTCCTGGATTTTTCAATGCCATACAGTCGATGTAGCTCCTCCATCACTTTCCCTTGAAAGCACGCTCCTTGATCTGAATGGATCCCATCAATACTTCCAGCGGTTCTTTGGTCTGTATGGGCTGCATGGGTGCCCTCTGTTCGGTGCTTTTGGTGAGTTCACACATTCGACACTGCCGGCAGACTTCCTCAACCGTGGCCTCCAGTCGTGGACAATATACATAGCGTTGCAGCCACTGGAAGGTTTTAACTGGCCCGAAGTGAGCTCCAAATTCATGAGCCTGTTTGGCTACTTCTCGTGCCATGCTTCTGGGTATTACTACCTGCCACCTTGCCTCTATATCAGCAGGCTGCTGCCACTTGCGGTACAAAACAGCTCCATGAATTTCCAGTCTATCCCATTGGTGTAGAATGGACTTCATCTCGGCATCAAGCTCAGTCCTTTCATCTCTGTCAGGTTTTCTTTGCTGGGACACCCAACCTTTCATCTGCCGCAGTCCGACATCTTCATCCTGTATTCGGCCCCATTCTTCATTGGTTCTTCCTAATGCCTTGGGTAGCACTCGGGCCTCCCCACTTGTCTGTGCTGCAACTGCTGGAGGTGTGAACCTGTGGAAGTCTGGAGTTTCATCCTCTTCTTTTTGTTCATCCAGATCCCCTACTGGAGTCTCAAAAGTAACCCTCAACAGACCATCGGCATTAGTGTTCTCTGTAGCAGAGCGGTAGCGGATCGAGAAGTCATACTTGGCAAGGCGAGCTGCCCAACGCTGCTCCAGGGCTCCCAGCTTGGCAGTATCCAGATGGGCCAGGGGGTTGTTATCGGTCTGTACAAAGATCTTAGCCCCTGTCAGGTAGCCCGCAAATTTTTCTGTCATGGCCCACACCAGGGCAAGGAACTCCAGCCGGAAGGAACTATAGTTATGAGGGTTTCGCTCTGTATCCCGCAACGACCGACTGGCATAAGCGATAACTCTTTCACGTCCTTCTTGTACCTGTGACAGTACCGCCCCAAGTCCATAGAGGCTGCCATCAGTCGATAAGAGGAATGGTTTGTCAAAGTCAGCATAAGCCAAGATGGGGGCCGATGTCAGGTTTTCTTTCAGGGCCTGGAATGCCTCTTCCTGCTTCTGTCCCCAGGGGACACTTTGACCCTTGGGCCTCCCAGCTGTTCCTCTCTGCAGCTCATTCAGAGGGCCCGCTATCTTTGCGTAGTCTTTGATGAATCGCCGGTAATATCCGGTCAGACCGAGGAAAGCCTTCAACTCCCGCAGTGTTCTGGGCGCTGGCCATTGTTGTATGGCAGCCATTTTGTCTTGAGATGGCAGCACCCCATCTTGGGACACCGTATGGCCTAGGTACTCTATCTTCCTCTTGAAGAGATGACACTTCTTTGGCTTTATCTTCAGGCCATGGGATCGCAACCGCTTGAGTACCTGTCCTAGTCGGTCTAGGTGTTCTTGAAAAGTAGCGGAGTATACAATGATATCATCAGTATACAATGATATCATCCAAGTATATCAAGGTTGCTTCAAAATTCAGGTCTCCCAGACACTTCTCCATCAGCCGCTGGAAGGTGCTCGGGGCATTGGATAGCCCGAATGGCATTCTGTTAAATTCGAATAGTCCCATGGGGAGTATGAATGCAGTCTTGGCCCGGTCCTTCTCGGCCACTGGTACTTGCCAGTACCCGCTTGCTAAATCCAGGGTGGAGAAGTATTTAGCCCGCCCTAGGGCTGTCAGGGACTCCTCGATGCGTGGCAGAGGGTATGAGTCTCGTGTGGTGCATGCATTCAACCGCCGATAATCCACACAAAATCGAATAGTGCCGTCCTTCTTTTTGACAAGCACCACTGGGGCTGCCCAAGGACTTTGACTACCTCGTACCACTCCTGAATCTATCATCTGTTTCAACAATGTCTTCACTTCCTGGTACAACTTGGGCGGGATCTGTCGATATCTCTCCCGGATTGGGGCAGCGTCCCCGGTCGGTATCTCATGTGTGATAGCATCTGTGCAGCCAAAGTCATTGGCATGGCGGGCAAACGCAGCCTGATTCTCCCACAGCATGGCTTCAACCGCCCGCAAACGGTCTGGACAGAGATTCTTCACATTTATCTCCATTTGGTCCACAATGGTTCTCCCATTCCATTCTGGGGTCGGAGCCTCTTCGGGTCGGGCAGTAACTGCCAGTGTCCATGCAGCATTGCCTGTTGGAGCTAAAGTCACTTCTTCCCGACTTAGCACTTCTCCCCGATGTAAGTACACACGGGCCAGTTCTACTCCAGGTGCCAAAGCGACTTCCAGATGTCCCACATTCACAGCTCTTATGGGTACTCGTCCATTCTGGACCACTGCCAGTGTCCGGGCCACTAGGGCATCCTGACCTAGTTCTCCTAGACCCCCTGGTTCGATGATCACCTCCATACCTTCAAGGTTGCGGAAGGTTCCCACAGGCAGTGTCAGTATAGTCTCCCGACCCGGAGGAAGACTGAGGGTCGCCTTTCCCGGCACTCGGATAGTTCCCACGGACTGGTGTACTGGGACACTCTTCTGTGTCCCACAGAACCGGATCAACCGTTGGAAAGCTTTTTGCGTGGGTTTGTGTGGGGTGGCTTGCTTCCAATAGCCAGGTCCCCGTTTAGTGAACATGATCTGATCCAATTCTCGTAGAATATTCATGCCCATTATCACCGGTACATCCTCCTTGAACGTCTCGGGGACCAGCAGAATACCTTTTCTTCCCACTTCCTGTCCACACAGCCATACGTTCATCCACACGACTCCCGTGACCGGAATTTGCTGATGGTTCGCAGCTGTAACTCGGACCAATGTCTCTCGTTCTGGCTTAGCCAGTGCTTGGAAGTAACGATTGAAGTATGACTCAGGCATGGTCGTCACCTGTGATCCGGTATCTACTAAGCAGTTGACTGGAATTCCTTCAAATTCAGCTTGTATGATGGGGCACCCTGCGACCAGGTGTTCAGAGCTGTGTTGGGTGTCTTGACTCTCCACCTTCCCCGCAGTACGCCCCACTACTGCGGGGGCCGGTAGTTTAACGCCGGCTCTGAGCGTCTAGATAGATCACTCTGACACTCTCTGGCGAAGTGTCCTCCTTCTCCGCACCGCCAGCACTGTGTCCCTTGACGATAGTCTCTCCGCCTGCGCGCGGGAGGCGCCCTGGCTGGCCTTGTTGGAAGATATTGAGGAACTTGGTGTGACGGTGAACTTGGGTAAGGATGCTGTGGTGTAGGAACCAGTGGGGCAATCTGATAGGGCGGTTGTTGGGCCGGATAGGCAGCCCCAGGGGAATAGCTCGACTCCATTCGCCTTTCCATTTGTGTCAATTTTTCGTGCATAGCACTCAGGGAGTTTTGCAGGTCTTGTACCACTTTAACTAGGACCTCTTCCTTCCCCACAACCCCAAAGGGTGTGGCGGTCTGGGTCCGTATCACTCCGGAGGCATAACTTTCTTCTTTACTGCGTGCCACAGCCTCCGCCAATATTTGCCGAAAGTTCAGAGTAGGGTCCACCCTGACTCGCTCCCGCAGAACCTGTCTCAGGGGAGAGCTGAAGAGTCCCAGAATAAACTGTTCCCGCAATATTCGGTCGGCAGATCCCATGCCAGATACTCCGTCTGCCTCCTTTTTCTGTACCTCAGCCAATACTTCTTGTAGAGCCATCGCATATTGTGAGACCCCTTCATTTTCTTGCTGAACCCGGTAGAAGAATTTCGCCCGGAGGTGGCCCGCACTAGCTGTTTCACCGTTTCTTCCAGAAATCGCACAATCTCTTGCAAGGTGCTGCGTGTGGCTTCTGATTGTAGAAACACATTCTTTCGGGCCTCACCCTCCAGGGCAGCCAAAGCGATTTCTACCTGTAACTCTGGGCTGACATTGTAAATTCTTGCAGCGCTCTGTAATCTTGTCACCCAGACCAGTCTGACAGTGACATGTTCTTGCCATCAAATTTTGGCAGCAAGTTAAACAGCATGCCCATAGGGAGGGCCCTTGCAGGGGTTCCACCATTGCCTGAGGTACTCACATTAGCATCATGCACATTTCCTTCAGCCGCCTCCATCTCTGTAACCGTACCCTGCTCGCAGCGCCCCCCTTGTAGCGGTCAGAGGAGTAGGGGACCGCAATGCAGAATTAAAGTACGGTACAGCAGACAGAGAGGCTGAAGCAGATACCGGCTTTATTAACCAACAGAGTATAATGGCCGGAGAATGATGTTAACAGTAAAAACAGATTACATAGGTTTACAGCAAAGTTAACTGCAACGTGATACTTAAAATGGCGTTCCCGCCAACGCACACACAGAGATACATTCTACTCTGTTATATGATCCTATCTGATTCCCGCTAACCGGGACACGTTGCTGCAACGCTCTGTCTACAGAAACCTGTTCTATGCCCTACCACAGGTTAGCACCGGTGCAACTCACAGTTCTGTAGGTACAGCTGCTTTATCTCAGTCTCTGTGATGGTGGATGCAGTCAGGTCTCTGGATCTGTCCCTTGCTGTCTGTAGCTGCAGTCTCTTATGCACTGGTCTGGATTTCTTTGCAAGTAGTTTATCTTGTTCTGTCACTTGGAGGTCACTGCAGTCTGGCCCCTTGCTCTGTAATTTGCTTGAGGTGCTCTGGGATGTTCTCTCCTCTCTTTCTCTGGTTCTCAGCTACTGTCCGTTTAATCACAGTTCAGTTCTGTCTCCTCTGGCAAGATCCTGTTGTTCTGTCCCAGGATTATACAGTCTATATCCCTCTCAAGGCCACAGCATGCAGTACCTTTCCTCAGCTCAGCACAGCAATAGAGAGCCGAACACCACACCCTTCCTGGAACTTCCTGCTTCCTCCCTTCACCTAAAGCAACAACAGTGACCTCTTGTGGCTGGAAGATGCATGACAGTCTGTGGGAATTTCTCAATAGAACTACAGTGTACTGAAGTTAGTCATTCAAGGGGCTGACCCCCTACACTAGCACCCCCTTTCCTTTGCTCCTGCACCAGCTAGCTAGCTCCCAGATCCCTCTGACCTTCCCCGGAGGGGTCCCTCTTACTAGGCAGACCCCCAGGGACGGTTTGCAGAACTCACGACTGGGAATGCTTTCCTGAAACTCGACCCCTCTCAGCTCCACTGGTCCTCAGCACACCGGATCCTCTCTGCAGCTCAGCTCAGCCCTCTGTTCCCTCAGGCAAGTCGCCTGGGACACCCGATTCCTCTGGACAGGAGGAGAGACAGCCATACTCTCCCTCCCGGGACTCTGCTTCCCGCCAAAGACGCTGCGTCATGTGCTCCCCTCAAACTTATACCCACTCCCAGAATGCTGTGCGGCAGAATCTGCCTTTCTGGGGTAGATACAAGGCTGGGTGTGCAATTATCGGGTTTCCTCCACTACCCAATGAGAGCCCTCATTGAGCACAGTGGGAAGACTGCCTAGTCTCAACAGCCACACCTGGGAACCATGACAACCTAACTGAAAATCATGACCCTGCTGATAAGCAGACAAAGCCTACTACACTTTACCTAGCACCTACCTTGTAGGGTGCTACACTTCTCTCTGCCTGTCAGTGTGAACACTGTGAGAGTGTAGGTGTGGTGCAGCGTGGTGAAGCATTTGTTGAGAGGGGACAGTTACATCACCAACCAAACCGTTCTCTCCACTCTTCCCAAAACCTCCTCTCTAGCTCCCTCATCACTTCTTCCCATGCTCGCCTCCAGGACTTCTCCGGAGTCTCTCCCATCCTCTGGTACTCGTTACCCCAATCTGTTCGACTATCTCTTACTCTATCCACCTTTAGGTGATCCCTAAAAAACATTCTCTTTAGAGAAGCCTATCCTGCTTCTACCTAATAAAATTAACTAACAAACTGTCTTTTTACATTCTCCATCAGCTCATCACCAACAGTTATTCAATTTTGTATCACTTGACCCTCTCTCATAGATTGAAAGATTGGGGGAAAAGGGGATATGCCTGTATTAGGCTCCCCTTTTCCTTATGGGATCGTGGCAGTTAAATAATAAGATGATAACTCAGGTAGTTAAAGGTTTGAAAATAGCAGCATTTGATTGGCTAAATTTAATTACTAGTTTAGGATAGGGCATTAAGAATTAGCCAATAAAATCCCTAAGAAATTCCAATAATTTCCCTATAAATATGGGCAGCACTCCAACGGTTTTTTCAGTTATCCTTGAGAGGACATCACATCAGCACTATCAACCTTCTTCTATAGCGCTTCTCTGTATTTGCCTACAGCACTTTTAAGTGCGGAGCTGTTTTACCTTCGTCTTTCTGCTGACAAGTCCCCCTCTGGCGTCGGTTATGGAGTCGCTTCTTCGTCAGCTCATCGAGCGAGCTGAATCAGAAGGCGGTGTGGAGTGGCTGCAGTCCTGTTTGTCTATGCCGCCTGGATCGGTCTCGGCTGATCAGCATCAAGAGTCGGTGTCACTTCCGCAGATGGCTTCTTCATCCGGCGCTCGGGATGACGCAGGAGCGGATGTTCATCATCTGATCCCGATTCCGCCTCCGGGTCAAGCCCCATGTTCTCATTCCGGTTCAGAGTGCGGAGGAGATGCGCCGCCGAAGAGGATCCGCAACAGGCGCCGCCGGTTCAGCCCGTCCCCGCTTAGGTCCCGTTCTGGAAAGCGCCAGAAGACTCCTCTGGATTCCTCATCTGCTGTGAGGCCCTCTTCTGCATGCCGACAGGGTCGCTCTGCCAGACCCCCCCCCCTCTTCCTGGTCAGCAGCCTTCTCGTCAGCCGGGTCAGGTACAAGATGTCTCCCATTCTCTTCCAGCAGTCATCGGTGATCCCCAATCTGCATCATCGGCTCCGCTGGCAGTGGCCACGATTCCAGTGCACTGCCCTCATCAACTGCCTGCTCCTGTGGTTTCTACTGGTAACACAGCTGGAGGTGAGTCCGGTCATATGGCCTTTATTACTCAGCTGTCTTCTTCTTTTACGAAATTTATGGATGATTTTTCTAAACGAATGCTCTCTGATCAGTCTAACATTAGTTCTGATGTTCCTTCTACTTCTTCCATGGTATGGTCAAATGCTCAAGAAAATTTATCTGCACAACAATCTTTGCCTTGTTTACAAAAAAATGTTGATACAGTCACATCTAGTTTTAGGGAATCTATGCCTTGTTTCTTATCACCCTTGGGCTTTCATTTAACACCTGCCATTAAGGAGAAGATATGGAATGGTGATTTTGTGGATGTTTTGAGTTTGCTTCCTTCTGCTAAAGATATGGTTGCTAGGAGCGACAAATCTGATAAATTGGAGGATGACAAACGTAAATTTGTGACGAAGTCCTTTTCTAACTGGTTGCAAGGTTTTTGCGTTTTCGCAAGTGTTTTATGTGAGAGATACCCGGATAAGAGCTCGGGTCTCTTTCAGCATATCGATATTGTTCTGGAAGCATATCGCAGTTTTAATAATTCCTCTTGGTTTACTTATGATGAGGCTTTCAGGCATAAGTTGTCTGTTTGTCCTCATTTATTATGGGGTTCTAAAGATGTGGGCCTTTGGCTCAACCTTTTCCTTCCCCAAAAACCTGTTTTCTCTAGACCTATTTCTGGTTCTGTGAATTCTCCGCCTACCTCTTATATGAAAGGCATTTGCTTTGCTTATAATGACAGTCAATGCAGATGGCCTAATACATGTAAATATAGGCACGAATGTGCTAATTGTGCCGGTTCTCATCCTGTTTCTAGGTGTTTTCGTAAATTATCATCAAACGGTGCCCAACAATCTACACGGGAGAATTTTCAAAAGGGGAGCAACGCCGGTGAGGCTAACAAGCATGCTTCCTTGGCTCCGTCTTTTTCCAAACAAGCAGACGGCGGATCTTCTCACTGAAGGTTTTTTAAATGGTTTTTTAATCCCCGCTTTTGAGGGGACAGGATGTGAGATGGTTAATAATTTGAGGTCAGTGAGGGAATTCCCGTCTATTGTTCAGGAAAAATTGTTGGTTGAAATTTCTGAAGGGAGGTTGTCTGGTCCTTTTGACTCTCCGCCTTTCGTGAATTTTAGTCTGTCACCTTTGGGTTTGGTACCAAAAAAGGAAGTCAATTCTTTCCGCTTGATTCACCATCTTTCTTTTCCTCATGGTTCATCTTTAAATGATCAAATTGATGATGGTTTGGCCTCTGTGTCATACGCATCTTTTGATACTGCTATACAATTAATTAGATTGTCGGGTGATATGGCATTGTTGGCTAAGGCTGACATTAGATCCGCGTTTCGGCTTCTTCCCATTAATCCTCAATGTTTTAATTCTTTGGGATTTCATTTTAATGGTAAATTTTATTTCGATATGTGCCTCCCCATGGGCTGTTCCCTTTCGTGCTTTTATTTTGAAGAATTTGCTGGTTTCCTGGAATGGGTTGTTTCTATCCGGTCGGGGTCTAAATTTTTGTTACACTATTTGGACGATTTTCTTTTTATTGGTCCTCACGATTCTCCTTCTTGTGCTATGACTTTGAATTCCTTTTTTGATGTATGTCAGGAATTTGGGGTTCCGTTAGCAGTAGAAAAGACCATCATGCCGACTACTTGCCTGGATTTTTTGGGTATCACTATTGATACTGTCTCTCAGGAATTTCGTTTACCCATTGCTAAGTTGGATAGATTGCGTAGTACTTTGAGCCTTTTTATTCGACGTAAAAAGGTTTTATTAAAGGAGATGCAATCTTTATTGGGTCTTTTGGCCTTCGCGACTCGGGTTTTGCCGGTGGGGCGAATTTTTTCTAGGCGCTTGTATATTGCCATATCTGGACTTAAGAATCCTTATTCTCATATTCGGGTTACTTCTGATTTGAAAGAGGATATGTTGGTTTGGTTGAAGTTCTTGAACGTTTTTAATGGGAGGTCCTTTTGGCAATCTGAATTTATAGCTGATAGCGATTTTTGTTTGTTTACTGATGCTGCCGGTTCTATAGGTTTCTCTGCAATTTGGGGTGACCATTGGTGCGCTGATGTGTGGCCCGAAAGTTGGTTTAGAAAGGGTCTATGTAAAAATGTTGTTCTTCTGGAATTATTCCCTTTGGTTGTGGCCCTTGAAATTTGGGGGGACAGTTTTAGAAACAGACGGATATTATTTAGTACTGATAATAAGGGGGTGTTATACGCTGTGAACTGCTTGTCCTCTAAATCCCCTCCTGTTATTATTCTATTGCGTTATTTGGTTTTTAGATGTCTTTTTCTGAATGTATGGATTAAAGCTAATTATATTCCTGGTAAAGTAAATGTAGTAGCCGATGCCCTTTCTCGTCTGCAGATGGACCATTTCTTTTCCCTGTTGCCGTCTGCGGATCGCCAAGGAGTCCCGTGCCCCCCTCAGTTATGGCACATCATCTAGTCTCTGCAAACGTTCGCCATTCCTTGGCGTGTTCTTCTTGGAATAGTTATCAGTCTTCATGGTTTATGTGGTTGCGTTTTCTGCACACTCGTGGATTTTCTTTTGAAGTATGTTCCGAGGAGGTCGTTCTTTCATTTTTGGAAGGCTTGATGCGAGATGAATTTTCTTGGTCTCATATATATAAAGTTTTTTCTGGTATTTCTTTTTTCCAAAAGATGAATAATTTGCACCCCTGTTTGAATTTCTTTTCAGTTCAACGTGCTTTGAAGGGTTACAAGAAAACACACAAGGCCGCTGACAATAGGAGTCCGATTTCTCCTGTTGTTTTAACGTCTTTGTGTTCGGCCACGGCCTCTGTGTGTTTCTCTTCGTATGAGGCTATGCTGTTTAATGCAGTTTTCACCTTGGCATTTTTTGGGGCGATGCGTTTATCGGAATTGGTGTCTGCTAGTAAGAAAAATCCTTCAGGTTTGATTTTTCGTCATATTGTATTGACAGACTCCACGTTACGCATTTTTCTTCAATATAGTAAAACTGATCAATGTGGCCGGGGTTCTTGGATAAGTTTGCAGTCTTGTCCAGGATCGCCGATCTGTCCCGTTTTTCATTTCTCACGTTATTTAGCTGTCCGCCCATTTTCTGAAGGACCTGTTTTTATACACGCTGACCTTTCTCCGCTTACAAGATTTCAATTTAGTGCAGTATTATCTAAGTGTTGTAATTTTCTTAATTTATGTGGTCGTATTTCTTCACATTCTTTTAGAATAGGTGCTGCCACTGAAGCGGCTCGAATTGGTTTGGCATCTTCAGATATTAAGCACTTGGGTAGGTGGAAATCTGAGGCGTTCAAGATTTATATTCGTCCTGACCTTCTTATTTGATTATTTTAGGTGTTCCTAGAGTGGTCTGGATCATTGGACACTCCTATATCTATTGGGCTCATCATCGTGCTGCTTCCAGAGTTTACGGTACAAACTTGAGTCTTCCTGTTGATGCATTTAATGTTTTTTGGTTTGGACACAGAGGTATGGTTTGGGACGAACTTTTATTTGAATTTAGTAAGTTGCATTTATGCTGGCCTACACCTGATATTTTAATAATACATCTGGGTGGTAATGACGTAGGTCAGATCAAGACACTGGATTTGATTTTTAAAATTAAGAGTGCTGTCCATCATATAAAAATGGCTTGTCCTAATCTAGTTATAGTGTTCTCTGAAATCGTCCCGAGGTTGCGGTGGTTAGATTCGGCTGTGTTGAGGCCTTTTGATAAGGTTCGAAAGAGAATCAACAGAGCTGTTTCTAAATTTCTGCCCCCCTTTTTTGGTTTTGCTTACAGGCACGTGGACCTTGAAGGGGGGATTCAAGGTATTTATAGACATGATGGAGTTCATCTGTCGTCAATTGGCCTGGACATATTCAATTTGGCTTTACAAACCTGCATTGAGAAGGCCGCGTGCTGGGAATGTTTGTGACAGGTGGGTGTTTCTTCTTCCACCCTCCTGTCTTTTGGGGACATGTTTTATTTATTTAATATTGCTTTCATATCTTTTCTGTAACGGTTCGAGTCTTAGTGGCTGAACTGTTTTTTAATGTTTGAGTGAATATGATAATTTATATTTTTGGTTTTATGTATACCAATATTAAAGCCGCGGCCATTATAATCCAAAATAAATATTTTAAATTTATTTACAGTGTCTTAGTAATTTATTTATGTGTCCAGGTTGATAAAAAAATACTGCCTACGATCCCATGGGGGAAAAGGGGATATGCCTGTATTAGGCTCCCCTTTTCCTTATGGGATCGTGGCAGTTAAATAATAAGATGATAACTCAGGTAGTTAAAGGTTTGAAAATAGCAGCATTTGATTGGCTAAATTTAATTACTAGTTTAGGATAGGGCATTAAGAATTAGCCAATAAAATCCCTAAGAAATTCCAATAATTTCCCTATAAATATGGGCAGCACTCCAACGGTTTTTTCAGTTATCCTTGAGAGGACATCACATCAGCACTTCCCGCCCCCCCTTTCCCCTTGTCGCGGCTTTTTTTATGTGGTGTGGTCCCTCTAGTATTTCATTGTGAGGGGACATGTTTTATTTATTTAATATTGCTTTCATATCTTTTCTGTAACGGTTCGAGTCTTAGTGGCTGAACTGTTTTTTAATGTTTGAGTGAATATGATAATTTATATTTTTGGTTTTATGTATACCAATATTAAAGCCGCGGCCATTATAATCCAAAATAAATATTTTAAATTTATTTACAGTGTCTTAGTAATTTATTTATGTGTCCAGGTTGATAAAAAAATACTGACTACGATCCCATATATTAAGCAGATTTATGTTGACAGAACCGATCATGGCATCATTTTTAAACCATTTTATCCCCCTCCTCTTTTGCACGTTTATTCTCCATCCTCCCACTGTATGTGTCCTGCACATTAATCAGATCACCTCCTTTTTCCTTTGTTTATGAATGAACTGTACATTAATGATGTGCTGTATATAGTGCACCATGTTTTAACCATTTATTTTTCTAGCATGCTTTTTTATTTAAAAAAAAAGGGGTAATTTTGGAGGTGTACGTACTCTCCTGGCATTTTTATTTGATCTGTTTTTTAACAGAAACAGTAGGAGAAAGAGTTTTTCAAATGTTTTTTTTTTTTTGTTTTAACCACTTTACGACCGCTCGCCGCAGATTTACTGCGGCAGGCAGCAGCTCATGGGCCAAATGACGTAGCTCTACGTCGGTTGCTTGCAAGCAGCTAGGGGGCTAAACCAGTGGCGTACCAACGGGGGGGGGGGGGGGGGCGGTCCGCCCCGGGTGCCACGCATTAGGGGGTGTCAGGGAGCACCAGGGTGACACCCGGGGCCGGCCTCCGGACTGCCTCCCCCGCTCACTGACATAGGAGCTTGGAGGAGGAGGAACTGTTTAAAGCAAAGAATGGGAGAGAGAGACTCTCTTCATTCATGAGCCCTGAATACACAGCGGGCGCTGCCAGAGTTAACTGCGCTAGTTAATGAGAAGGCGATTGGTTGCTAAAACCGCCTAGCAACCAATCACCCGCTCATTAACTAGCACAGTTAACTTTGGCAGTCCCTGCTGACCACTGTGTATTCAGAGCTTGTGAGTGATGGTGAACCTCTCTCTCCCATTCTCTGCTTTAAACAGTTCTTCCTCCTCTGCTCTCCTCCTAATAAGGTAGGAGGGGGAGGGGCGCTTGTATTGTAAAGGGGTTCTATTGGGGGTTCTGCATTGTAAAGGGGTTCTGTTGGCGGAGGTTTGTATTGTAAAGGGGTTCTATGTGGGGGGTTTGCATTGTAAAGGGGTTCTATTGGGGGGATTTGCATTGTAGAGGGGTTCTATGAGGGGGGGGTTTGTATTGTAAAGGGGTTCTATTGGTGCGGGCTTTGTATTGTAAAGGGGTTCTATTTGGGGGGGTTTGCATTGTAGAGGAGTTCTATTAGGGGGGTTTGTATTGTAAAGGGGCTCTATTGGGGGGTTTCTATTGTAAAGGGGTTCTATTGGGGGGTTGTATTGTAAATGGGTTCTATTGGGGGGGGGGGGTTGTATTGTAAATGGGTTCTATTGGGGGAGTTTGTATTGTAAAGTGGTTCTATTGGGGGGCTTTGTATTGTAAAGGGGTTCTATTGGCGGGGGCTTTGTATTGTAAAGGGGTTCTATTGGGGGGATTGTATTGTAAAGGGGTTCTATTAGGGGGGGCTTTGTATTGTAAAGGGGTTCTATTGGGTGGGCTGTATAATTTTAGGGGGTTCTATTGAGGGGGGGCGGGGCTGTGTAATGTAAAGGGTTCTATGGGGGGTGGGGGCTGTGTAATGTAAAGGGTTCTATTGGGGGGGGCACTGTGTAATGTAAAGGGTTCCATTGGGGGGGGTGCGGAAACTGTGTAATGTAAAGGGTTCTATGGGGGGGGGCAGGGGCTGTATATTGTAAAGGGTTCTATGGGGGTGGGGCTGTGTAATGTAAGGGGTTCCATTGGGGGTGGGGGCTGTGTAATGTGAAGGGTTCTATGGGGGGCAGGGGCTGTGTAATGTAAAGGGTTCCATGGGGGGATGGGGGCTGTGTAATGTAACGGGTTCTATTGGGGGGCGGGGGCTGTGTAATGTGAAGGGTTCTATTGGGGGGCGGAGGCTATATAATGTAAAATGTTCTATGGGGGGTGGGGGCTGTGTAACATAAAGGGTTCCATGGGTGGGTGGGAGCTGCGTAATGTAAAGGGTTCCATGGGGGGATAGGGGCTGTGTAATGTAAAGGGTTCTAATGGGGGGCTGTGTAATGTAAAGGGGTCCAGGGGTACGGGGGCTGTGTAATGTAAAGGGGGTCTTCCTACATTTTACTCGCAGTTATTACTGCAGTCCTATCGATTTTTTAGGTTGTGCGTTTTCTTTCTGCATTTTCTGAAAGCGCACCAAAAGTCCCGCATGCTGCATCTTTGGTGCGCTTTCAGAAAACAGGAAAATATTTTTTTTGGGGGGAGTGACACCATGGTTTACTGCACCAGGTGACACCAGCCCTAGCGACACCACTGGCAGAAGCACACCGTAAGTGTGCCACTACCAGTTACATGTATTTCTGTCTGGCGCCTCAGGTCAATTTGCGCCGTTTTTGCAGAGGAGGAGGGGCCTGGTCACCGGGGGGGGGGAGCAGAGGGAGGAGGATTCTTTGGGGTTCCGGGCTGCAGTGCGTGGAGGCGCTACACGTGACACGTCAATGTGCGGTTCGTCGCCTGCACGCCGGGGGGTGTCAGATATAAGATCCGCCCCGGGAGCCAAATGCTCTAGGTATGCCCCTGGGCGAAGCTCGTTAGCGGGGAAGCTGGCGCGTGTGTCAGGCTGCTCCGATTGACGCCTGACACCGGCGATCTCTGCAGCGTCCCACTCAGGACACGTGGGAACTGCAAATGTATTACTACTTTGTCATTGCTGTATTGCATGTCATTTTGCATTGCTACACCTGTTGCATCCCTGTTCATAGGCTGGTCAAGTGTGCTTAATACTTCCCAACACTAGATGGGGATAGCACCACTCTAGGATATCTATCCCAGTTCAGGCCCTATCTGTGGTCAGTTGTTCAAGAAGTCTGTGTGCAGAGTAAGCACAATGTGAAGGAGTGAAGTTCAGTCCAAAGAGGGGACTAATTGAAAGTGCTCAAATCAAAGGGTAATAGCCACCAACTGGCAGCAAAGACCTTTGAGAATATAGGTGAAGGATTTCTTAGCCACCGGCAACCTCACCGAATGTCACTGGATTCAAAAGGGACCAGAAACCGAGTCACTTACCAGTAAGCATTATACTGAACCACAGCCTGAGTCCAGGATTACTAAAGCCTATTAACAGTGGATCAGCAGAATTCCTCTATTTACCCAGAGACTGTATTCTATTTGGATGTTTATACTGCAACCAAAACCAGTCACAGTAAAAGTTGTGAGTTGTATCCTACCACTGTCTACCTCATTCTTCAACATTGCTACTACAACTGGTTGTACCACCATTAACGGTACTGGCGTCACAACAAATACCATCAAGGGACCTAGCCGCCACAAAAACCCTAAACACCACTGTCATCAAGGGTACGTCAACCACCATCTTGGCTAGTGTTTCCCTATTCCAGAGCGTGCCCCGGAGGATTTCGTGCTGTCTTCCTCTTCACTGTGCGACCGGCCCAGGGAGGCTCTCTGCTAACCGTGAGTAAACCGATGAACTGTATTATTGCTGTCTCTCATCGGCCCACCGTGCACCTCACGTGTCACCCCTGCGGTTCTGGCACGTCGCATCTCTCCCCGCTGACAGAGAAGGACGGTCGGCTGATGTAAACACTCCCTGCAATGATCACAAAGACTATGTGATCCTGATATATAGGATCGCATGTCTCTGTGATAATTTCACAAGCCCAACCCCCCCCCCCCCACAGTTAGAATCACTCCCCTAGGCATACATTTAACCCCTTGATCACCAACAGGGTTAACTTCTTCCCTGCCAATGGCATTATTACAGTAACTGCATATTTTTAGCACTGAAAACTGTAGTAATGTCACTGGTACCCCCAAAAGTGTCAAAAATGTCAGTTAGGGGTCTGATCTGTCTGCCGCAATGTCGCAGTCATTACTAGTAAAAAAAAACAATAAAAATGACATAAATCTTTCCCGTAGTTAGTAGACGCAATAACTTTTGTGCAAACCAATCAAAATACGCTTATTGCATTTTTTTTCCAAAACTTTGTAGCAGAAAACAAATTGGCCTAAAATGTTAAAACATTTTGATTTTTACATTTTTTTTTTTGAGAATGTCATATAGCAGAATTGTAGCTCTTTTTTGTTTATAGCGCAAAAAATAAAAATCGCACAGGTGATCAAATACCAACAAAAGAAAGCTCTATTTGTGGGAAAAAAGGATGTGAATTTCGTTTGGGTACAGCGTCGCATGACCACGCAATTGTCCATTAAAGTAACAAAGTGCCGAATCGCTAAATAGTTCTGTCCTGGGACCAATCCTGTTTAAAGTATTCATAAACTACCTAGAGGAGGGGATATCCAACACAATCTCGGTATTTGCAGATGATACTAAACTAAGCATGCCAATATATTCTATGCAGGATGTGGAAACCTTACAAGCAGACCTGAGCAAAATAATGGGGTGGGCAACTACATGGCAGATAAGGTTTAATGTTGAAAATGTAAAGTAATGCACTTGGGCGTCAGAAACACGAAAGCAAGTTACTCACTAGTGGGGGAACCTCTGGGTGAATCTAAGATGGAAAAGGACCTGGGGGTACTAGTGGACAACAGGCTTGGCAGTGGCATGCAATGCCAAGCCGCTGCAAGCAAAGCCAACAAAATACTGGCATGTATAAAAAAGGGGATTCACTCCGGAAATAAAGAGATTATTCTCCCACACTACAAGACCCTGGTCCGGCCACATCTGGAGCATGTACCTTATGCCCCGTACACACGTTCCAATTATCGTACGACAAGACTCGCTTTCGACCTGGTCTCACGATAATCTGATCATTAGTACACAGCTTTCGACAGCCGATCACGACAGTTGGTCCAACAAAATCCAAAGCGACAAACAGGAAAACTTCTGTCGTACGACATCTTCTCGAACGACAATCGTTTCGTCAGTACAGTGTGCGTACGCTAAAAGTGGATCGACAAATACCACGCATGATCGGAAACAGTCAAATAATCCGGAAGGAGATGGGAGAAAATAAACAATACCCAGCAAACATTCCCCCCCGAAAATTGTGTGTATTCTATCCCAATGTATCTAAACGTTTGATCGTTACTTATAATAAAATCAATAAATGTAAAGCCTGGCTGCTATTGTTCGTGCTTTGCACTATAATTAATCACTGTGCAGGTTAATTTTTTGTGGTAATGTATATTGCTCAGAAACATGGGTCGAATGTGTTTCGTAAAAACTGACCGAATGCAAAATCGTTTGAAAATGTAATGTGTATTTTAACTTCATTTCCTGAACTTGTTTTTAAACTAACCCCAAAAAGTGGCAACCTAGACGAACGGTCCGTTGGATGGAACGTGTGTTCGTACAATAATCTTGTACACCTACTATGATATATGGCCGCCCCTTTTCCCTCCTGGTGTGGGCAGAATGAAGATGGCGGATATGGATGAGGACACACATGTGTCATGCGGCTCAGACAGGGAGGAAAGGCAGTCTTCCAGGCCTAGGAGCAAAAAAAAGGCTTCAGTCCCGGTTCACACTTGTGCGATGCGGGAAGGCTGCGAATTCGCAGCCTGTTCCTGCATCGCAAAAGCACATCTGGCAGTTCACACTGCCATATGCGATACGCAGGGGGTGTCAATTAAATGTTAACGACACCCCCAGTTTGATCGCATATCGCAGTGCGATCTGACAGTTCGCACAGGATTGGATCGCACAAGTGTGAACCACTGTGCGATTCCGATCCTCATGCGGCTGGAAAAAAGGGTCCTGTGCGTCTTTTGTGCGGGTGCAGTGCGAATTTCAGCCATACAAAGTGTATGGCTGAATTCGCATCCGCACATGAGATCGCATGTAATGAAGGAGCAGTGCGCTCCGAATTACATGCAATCGCCGCACTCGCACAAATGTGAACCAGCCCTCAAACATGTCCTTTAATGAGATGGTGGACATCCTGATCAGCAAAGATTATGATGGGAGAATGGGATCGTACTCGAGGCCTAATGCCAGGAAAGATAAGATACTGGAGAAGGTGGTCCATGTTCTGCATAAGAATTTTGGGGTGAGGAGGACAAAGGACCAACTCCGCAAACGTTGGTCGGATCTCAAATTGAGAGAGGAGGATCAGTTTTCTAAGATAAAGAAACGTCTAAAGAAAAGTGAGTAAATATTAATTTGTGTTTATATCCATATTTTTCTGCACCATGTGCTATGTTGTATTTGATGCGTAGATCGTTGGTTCGTAACGAATAATCGTACGAGTATAGTGTTTGTAAAGTGTAATCTGTGTCTAATGTGTGGGCCTATTTTTACAGTACACAGGGTAGTTGCACAGAAGGTAGGAGCTAGGAGAGCCAATGCAGGAACGCACTTTAATGCATCCACTTAGCATACAGATACTTTACATACCCTGTGTGCTTTGATGTTTGTTATTCATCTTTGAACAGGAGAGAAAAGAAAAAAAAGCTCATAAAGAACAGACTGACACAACTGGCGACACCCAGCAGAGCAGCCAGACACAGAATCCAGAAGACCAGGAGGTGGTTTTGGATATGTTAAATGTTACAAGCACCGGTAAGCTGATAATACCACCAATGTTTGTTGATTTATGCATGCCACAGATACCATCCCTAGCATCCTTTTTAATTTTATTTATTATGTTTTAGAAGGAGAAATGGCGATCTCTGCCGAAGAGCATTTCAAAGGATCCAGTGCACGGCTGTTGATCAATGAGCTTATAGCCTGCAAGGCAGAGATTGGTGAAATTGCTGATCAATGCCAAGTTGTGATGACCAAAATAAATACCGTGATAGACATGTTGGGCAATGTTTAATAAATGTGGTGGAAAGTGTACAGACAAGCACCTGTTGTGCTTACCACAAAAAATTTTATAAAATTATAGTTTAAAAAAAAAAAAACCCATTAAAACATACAAAAGAAATATTAAAAAAAAAAAAAAAAAATGAACACTGCTGGTGACAATGTTCTGTCTTTTCTAAACAAAAGTTTTATCATTTTAATTTATGTGTGTGTTTGAATTTTTTTAATAGAGGTATAGCTAGTTACGAATTTTTCTTGTGGGACTAATTTTTCAGTGGAAGTTGCACTGATGAGGAACCACTGACAGGCATTATGGGCAAACACAGATATCCCTGTTGTTTCTAGTGGGCATCCCCAATGGATCTGCACTGACAATCAATGTGCTGATTATCAGTGAAGACCCCCCCCCCCCCCCGTCAGTAGAACGGGCAATCTGCTCTCCTAAACAGGTGTTTTGATAGTGAACTGACCAAATCAATGGCACTTCAAAATAAAGATGTAGATATTGCTAGATTAACACACAGGCGTTTATTTTGGAGAAAACATTAAATCAAAAATCATTCAATAAAACACAGATGAAACATATAACAAAATGAACCAATCTTCTAAATAATATCTTGTACTTTATAATTGGGTATACTGATATTCCTGGGGCCAAGATGGCTGTTGATGTTCAGGCTTCATGTATGGCCATTAAGCACCATGATGCATTGATCCATGACCAGTGTGTGGATTTGGGGGTGGATTGGCCTGTTGCAATGGCCGTGATGGTGCTGGAGACTCGGTCATGCTTGTATTTTGACTCAATTCCCCTCGAATGCCTTTATGCATGGTCTCTAGCATCAAAGTTTCTGCATATTGCCGTTGTTCCTCCGACATTCTGCGGAGCTTGTTGGCTGTGAGAATCCCAAAAGCATCCGTTTCATCTGGCTTTTTATCAAGAGCAACACCTGCCTTTGGAAAGAAAAGAGGACGTGGCATCCTCAATTTTCTTCCTCTTTTGAGGTCTAGCCACAGGTGGTATTGGAGTGCTCTCCGGTATGATGGGAGTTGGCTCATTTATGTCCTCTGTTGTTTCCTTTTCCTGTGTGTTTGTCTGTTAAAAGAAAAAGGATTTTTAGTTTATTTGACAAATGCAGTTCATATTCACATTAAACCCCAAGCATCAATGTTAACTGCAAACAGCATGCATGGATTATTTGTTATAACCACAATGAAAGCACACATAATTATTAGAGTTGAGCGGACACCTGGATGTCCGTGTTCGGCGGGTTCGGCCGAACTTGAAAAAAAAGTCCGGGTCCGTGACCCGGACTTTTTCCAAACTTTACCCGGACACCGAACCCCATTGAAGTCAATGGGGACCCGAACTTTCAGGCACTAAAATGGCTCTAAAAAACCAATGGAAAGGGCTAGAGTGCTGCAAATGGCAGCAAAATGTAGTTAAGAGCATGGCAAGTGCTCTGCAAACAAATGTGGATAGGGAAATAACTTAAAACAACAAAACAAACAGAAAAATAAAACATTTTCTTCATCTGTGAAGGACGAGGCCCATATGGAGTAGGAAGGAGGTTGAGGTGGTGGTGGATGTGGCGGTGTAGGTGGAAGCGGCGGTGGAGGGGGACGAGGTAGCCAACACTGCTTTTTTTTAGTCATTTTAAAGTAGGGTACACCCCAAAAGAGTGAGAAAGATCAAAAATATAACAATGGCTGGGTAAGGCCAGTATCCATCTCTATTCTGCACAAGGTACGGAAAAGTCCTGTGGGATCCATGCCTGGTTCATTTTAATGAATGTGAGCTTGTCCACATTTTCTCTGGACAGGCGGATGCGCTTGTCTGTGATAACGCCCCCAGCCGTGCTAAATACACGTTCAGATAATACACTGGCTGCAGGGCAAGCCAGCACCTCCAAGGCGTAAAGGGCAAGCTCAGGCCATGTGCCCAATTTGGAGACCCAGAAGTTGAAGGGGGCAGACCCGTCATTCACTACATGTAGGCATGTGCACACATACTGCTCCACCATATTGGTGAAATGCTGCCTCCTGCTGACAAAGTTTTTCCACATTTCGGCCATGCTAACCCTGCCTTCTGAGGTGTTGGCGGTGCCCTGGTTGCGTTGGCGACCTCTTCCTCCTCCTCCTCTGCCTTGGCCTTGTGCTTCCACTGTGGCCCCACTGTCAGGTGGGAATGCCAGCAGCATCGCGTCTACCAGCGTGCGATCATGCTCCAGTGAGCGAATTAAGGACGGTACGTTGTCCTTGTAACGGGGATCCAGCAGCGTGGCTACCCAGTAATCAGCACAAGTTAGAATGTGGGCAACTCGGCGGTCATTGTGGAGACACTGCAGCATGTAATCGCTCATGTGTGCCAGGCTGCCCAGAGGCAACGAAAGGCTGTCCTCTGTGGGAGGTGTATCGTCTGTGTCCTCTGTATCCCCCCAGCCACGCACCAGTGATGGCCATGAGCTGACCTGGGTGCCACCCTGCTATGAACATGGTTCCATCTCCTCCTCCATCTCCTCCTCCTCATCCTCCTCATCCTCCAGAACTGTGCCCCTGCTGGACAATTGTGTACCTGGCGTTTGTGGGTGCAGGAACCCACCCTCGGAGCCACTTGTGAATGACTGCCCTGAAAGCCTTGGAAATGTTCCCTCTTCCTCCTCCTCCTCCTCCTCCTCCTGTGCCACATCCTCTTCCATCATCGCCCGAATCGTTTTTTGAAGGAGGCATAGAAGTGGGATAGTTAAGCTGACAACGGCGTCATCGGCACTGGCCATGTTGGTGGAGTACTCAAAACAGCGCAACAAGGCACACAGGTCTCGCATGGAGGCCCAGTTATTGGTGGTGAAGTGGTGCTGTTCCACAGAGCGACTCACGCGTGCGTGCTGCAGCTGAAACTCCACTATGGCCTGCTGCTGCTCGCACAGTCTTTCCAGCATGTGCAAGGTGGAGTTCCACCTTGTGGGCACGTCACATATGAGGCGGTGAGCGGGAAGGCCAAAGTTACACTGCAGCGCTGACAGGCGAGCAGCAGCAGGGTGAGAACGCTGCACTTTCTGCAGCAGCTCTGACATATCGGGGGAATTTTTAAGGAACCTCTGCACCACCAAATTCAGCACATGCGCCAGGCAAGGGATGTGCGTCAAACCGGCTAGGCCCAGAGCTGCTATGAGATTTCGCCCTTTATCGCACACCACCAGGCCGGGCTTGAGGCTCGCTGGCAGCAACCACTCATTTGTCTGCTGTTCCATGCTCCTCCACAACTCCTGCGCGTTGTGTGGTTTTTCCCCCAAACAGGCAAGTTTTAAACTGCCTGCTGTCGTTTAACCCTGGCTGTGCTGAAGTTGGTGGTGAAGGTGTTACGCTGACCGGATGAGGAGGCGGTAGAGGATGAGGAAGCGGAGTAGGAGGAGTTAGGAACAGGAGGCAAACTGAAGCGCCCAGCAATCCTCGGTGGTGGAAGGACATGCGCCAAATTGCTATCCACCTCAGGCCCAGCCGCCACTGCATTTATCCAGTGTGCCGTTAAGGAGATATAACGCCCCTGACCGTGCTTACTGGTCCACGTATCGGTAGTTAGGTGGACCTTGCCACAGATGGCGTTGCGCAGTGCACACCTGATTTTTTCCCCCACTTGGTTGTGCAGGGAAGGGATGGCTTGCCTGGAAAAGTAGTGGCGGCTGGGCACGACGTACTGTGGGACAGCCACCGACATAAGGCTTTTAAAACTGTGTGTCTCCACCAGACAGAATGACAGCATTTCAAAGGCCAAGAATTGTGAAAGTCTGGCATTCGGGGCCAGGGATCGCGGGTGGGTAGGGGGGTACTTCCTCTTCCTCTGAAGTGTTTGGGAGATGGAAAGCTGAACGCTTCCACGGGACATTGTGGAGATGGTTGGTGACCCAGGTGGTGGTGTTGCTGACAGATCCTCTGTTTGCAGAGTGGCAGGTGCCGGTATCACTACAGAGGTGGATGAAGAGGCCGAGACTGCAGCAGAAGAGGAAGCAGGAGGAGCCAGAGACCTTTCTTGGTTTTGAAGGTGTCTACTCCACTGCAGCTCGTGCTTAGCACTTAGATGCCTGATCATGCAGGTTGTGCTCAGGTTGAGAAGGTTTATTCAGGCTCTGATTGCACAGGGTGCAAACCACTCGTGTCCTGTCATCAGCACATTGTCTGAAGATCTTCCACGCTAGAGAACTCCTTTGAGCTGGCTTTGGTGCACTCGGTCCCTTGCTGCGTTGGGCAGTAGCAGGTAGGGTTGAGCGGACACCTAGATGTCCGTGTTCGACGGGTTCGGCCGAACTTTAAAAAAAAGTCCGGGTCCGTGTCCCGGACTTTTACCGAACTTTTCCCGGACACCGAACCCCATTGAAGTCAATGGGGACCCGAACTTTAAGGCACTAAAATGGCTCTAAAACACCAATGGAAAGGGCTAGAGTGCTGCAAATGGCAGCAAAACGTAGTTAAGAGCATGGCAAGTGCTCTGCAAACAAATGTGGATAGGGAAATAACTTAAAACAACAAAAAAAAAAACAGAAAAATAAAACAATGTTCTTCATCTCTGAAGGACGAGGCCCATATGGAGTAGGAGGGAGGTTGAGGTGGTGGTGGATGTGGCGGTGTCATAGGCGTGCGCACAGGGTGTGCCTGGTGTACCTGGGCACACCCTAATCACCTAGGGCACATAGCATTATCGCTCTGTTTGCCAGTGAGGAGATGGGAAAGATCTCCCTCGCACCTGCTCTGCTCTATTTCTCTTTGCCAGCTGGGAGAGTAATGTATCGGGGCCATGTACATGTAGGCAAACACATGCATGTGTATTTCAACTTTGGGGTGCACACCCTAATGCAATAGGCTGCGCACACCTATGGGCGGTGTAGGTGGAAGCGGCGGTGGAGGAGGACCAGGGCCGGATTAAGAGCATCATGGTCTTGGTGCTGAGGATTTTGAAGGGCATTAAGGGCCGTGCCTTGGCATGCACCCAGAGGAGGAAGGGTGCAGCCATGCATGCCTAATTCAACATGGGATGCTGTCTCTGAAGCCCATAAACACATCCATGCATCGGCAACTGTCCCTCCTTGTCGGGCCTTCGCGCTGTGTGGGGAGGTTCTGAGGGTGCTGCCTGGGGAAGCGAGCATAGAAGCCAGACTTCTGTGTTTACAAGTGACAGAAGAGCGGTCACAGTGAATATGGCCAACCCGGGGCCTATATAAAAGGTAGGGGCCTGCATGGAGCTGCAGCTCCAATAGCCCCTACGTTAATCTGGCCCTGAGGAGGAGGACGAGGTAGCCAACACTGCTTCTTTTCACAAATTTTAAATGAGGGTACACCCCAAAAGAGTGAGAAAGAGCAAAAATGGAACAATGGCTGGGTAAGGTCGGTATCCATTGCTATTCTGCACAAGGTACGGAAAAGTCCCGTGGGATCCATGCCTGGTTCATTTTAATGAACGTGAGCTTGTCCACATTGTCTCTGGACAGGCGGCTGCGCTTGTCTGTTATAACACCCCCAGCCGTGCTAAATACCCGTTCAGATAATACACTGGCTGCAGGGCACGCCAGCACCTCCAAGGCGTAAAGGGCAAGCTCAGGCCATGTGCCCAATTTGGAGACCCAGAAGTTGAAGGGGGCAGACCCCTCATTCACTACATGTAGGCGTGTGCACACATACTGCTCCACCATGTTGGTAAAATGCTGCCTCCTGCTAAGACGTTCCATCTGAGCTGCTGGTGCTGCTGTTTGTTGTGGCGTGCTGACAAAGCTTTTCCACATTTCGGCCATGCTAACCCTGCCTTCTGAGGTGCTGGCGGTGCCCTGGTTGAGTTGGCGACCTCCTCCTCCTCCTCCTCTGCCTTGTGCTTCCACTGTGGCCCCGCTGTCAGATGGGAATGCCAGCAGCATCGCGTCTACCAGCGTGCGCTTGTACTCGCGCATCTTGCGATCGCGCTCCAGTGAGTGAATTAAGGACGGTACGTTGTCCTTGTAATGGGGATCCAGCAGCGTGGCCACCCAGTAATCAGCACAAGTTAGAATGTGGGCAACTCGGCGGTCATTGTGGAGACACTGCAGCATGTAATCGCTCATGTGTGCCAGGCTGCCCAGAGGCGACGAAAGGCTGTCCTCTGTGGGAGGTGTATCGTCCGTGTCCTCTGTATCCCCCCAGCCACGCACCAGTGATGGCCATGAGCTGGCCTGGGTGCCACCCTGCTGTGAACATGGTTCCATCTCCTCCTCCAGCTCCTCCTCCTCCTCATCCTCCTCATCCTCCAGAACTGTGCCCCTGCTGGACAATTGTGTCCCTGGCGTTTGTGTGTGCAGGAACCCACCCTCGGAGCCCCTTGCAAATGACTGCCCTGAAAGCCTTTGAAATGTTACCTCTTCATCCTCCTCCTCCTCCTCCTCATCCTGTGCCACATCCTCTTCCATCATCGCCCGAATTGTTTTTTCAAGGAGGCATAGAAGTGGGATAGTTAAGCTGAGAACGGCGTCATTGCCACTGGCCATGTTGGTGGAGTACTCAAAACAGCGCAACAAGGCACACAGGTCTCGCATGGAGGCCCAGTTATTGGTGGTGAAGTGGTGCTGTTCCGCAGAGCGACTCACGCGTGCGTGCTGCAGCTGAAACTCCACTATGGCCTGCTGCTGCTCGCACAGTCTTTGCAGCATGTGCAAGGTGGAGTTCCACCTTGTGGGCACGTCACATATGAGGCGGTGAGCGGGAAGGCCGAAGTTACGCTGCAGCCCTGCCAGGCGAGCAGCAGCAGGGTGAGAACGCCGAAAGTGCGCACAGACGGCCCGCACTTTCTGCAGCAGCTCTGACATATCGGGGTAGTTTTTAAGGAACCTCTGCACCACCAAATTCAGCACATGCGCCAGGCAAGGGATGTGCGTCAAACCGGCTAGGCCCAGAGCTGCTATGAGATTTCGCCCGTTATCGCACACCACCAGGCCGGGCTTGAGGCTCGCTGGCAGCAACCACTCATTTGTCTGCTGTTCCATGCTCCTCCACAACTCCTGCGCGGTGTGTGGTTTGTCCCCCAAACAGGCAAGTTGTAAAACTGCCTGCTGTCGTTTAGCCCTGGCCGTGCTGAAGTTGGTGGTGAAGGTATTACGCTGTCCGGATGAGGAGGCGGTAGAGGATGAGGTAGCGGAGTAGGATGAGTTAGGAACAGGAGGCAAACTGAAGCGCCCTGCAATCCTCGGTGGTGGAAGGACATGTGCCAAATTGCTATCCGCCTCAGGCCCATCCGCCACTGCATTTACCCAGTGTGCCGTTAGGGAGATATAACGCCCCTGACCGTGCTTACTGGTCCACGTATCGGTAGTTAGGTGGACCTTGGCACAGATGGCGTTGCGCAGTGCACACCTGATTTTTTCCCCCACTTGGTTGTGCAGGGAAGGGATAGCTTGCCTGGAAAAGTAGTGGCGGCTGGGCACGACGTACTGTGGGACAGCCACCGACATAAGCTTTTTAAAACTGGGCGTCTCCACCAGACGGAATGACAGCATTTCAAAGGCCAATAATTGTGAAATGCTGGCATTCAGGGCCAGGGATCGCGGGTGGGTAGGGGGGTACTTCCTCTTCCTCTCAAGTGTTTGGGAGATGGAAAGCTGAACGCTTCCACGGGACATTGTGGAGATGGTTGTTGGTGACCCAGGTGGTGGTGTTGCTGACAGATCGTCTGTTTGCGGGGTGGCAGGTGCCGGTATGACTACAGAGGTGGCTGGAGCGGCCGAGACTGCAGCAGAAGAGGAAGCAGGATGAGCCAGAGACGTTTCTTGGTTTTGAAGGTGTGTACTCCACTGCAGCTCGTGCTTTGCACTTAGATGCCTGATCATGCAGGTTGTGCTCAGGTTGAGAAGGTTTATGCCTCGCTTCAGGCTCTGATTGCACAGGGTGCAAACCACTCGTGTCCTGTCATCAGCACATTTTCTAAAGAACTTCCACGCTAGAGAACTCTTTTGAGCTGACTTTGGTGCGCTCGTTCCCTTGCTGCGTTGGGCAGTAGCAGGCGTAGTGTCTAGGGCACGGCCGCTCCGCTTCTGCACCCTGCTCCCTCTTCTGCTGTGCTGGTGGCTCTGTGCGACCACCGCCTCTTCCTCCAAACTACTCAGGTCACCTGCATGACCTTCATTCCATGTGGGGTCGAGGACCTCATTGTCCTCCACATCATCTTCCACCCAGTCTTCACCCCTGCCCTCCCTGTCGGTCTCCACAATGCTGAACGCCGCAGCAGTTGGCACCTGCGTTTCGTCATCATCGGAGATGTGCTGTGATGGTCCTTCCATGTACTCATCTTGAGAAATAAGTGGTTGGGCATCGCTGCACTCAATCTCTTCCACTTCTGGGGCAGGGCTAGGTGGATGGCCCTGGGAAACCCTGCTGACAGAGTCCTCAAAAAGAATAAGAGACTGCTCTATGGCTTGGGGCTCAGACTCCTTTCTGCAGTAGATTGGGTGGGAGACAATGTGAAGGAACTGGAGGCACTGTCAGCAGCAAACCAATCTACTATCGCCTCTCTGTGTTCTGGCCTCATCACTTCTAGAGGCGTATGATGCCCTACCAAATACTGATGCAGGTTCTGTCGCCTACTCACACTTGAGGAAGGTGTTTCACTTGTGCGTGTAGCTGGCACAGATCGACCACGTCCTCTCCTTGCAACAGGAGCTCTAGCAGCAGCACCACCACGACCCAGGCCACGGCCCCTATTTGACGCTCTCCTCATATTTCTGAAATTTAAGATCTTGCCCTAGAAAGGTCTTTATTGAATAGCGGAACAAAAGAACAACAGTATCGCACGGGTGTATCTCACAGTCAAATATGCAAACTATGCCGCAATTTAATGTTTTTTACACCAAAAGGGTGTGTATTGAATAGCGGAATAGGATAAAAAACTGTGTATCTCACACGTACAAACACAGACTAGGCCCAATTAAATTTTTTCCTACCCTAAAGGGAGGATGAGGAAGAGGAGTATGGAACAGGCAGCACCCTCAAATCTTCAGAAGTATGAGATGAACCCCAAAAACTTGGAAAGGTGGATCTCACACGTACCGACACAGACTATTCCGCAATTTAATTGAGCCACAAAGGTTTTTATCGAATAGCGGAATAGGAAATATGATAAAAAAAAAGTGTATGTTTTTCACACGTACAGAAGCACACTAGGCCCCAATTACTATTGTTTGTACACCTAAAAGGATGGATGAGGAGGAGGAGGAGGAGGAGTATAGAACAGGCAGCACCCTCAAAGCTTCAGAAGTATGAGATGAACCCCAAAAACTTGGAAAGGTGGATCTCACACGTACCGACACAGACTATTCCGCAATTTAATTGAGCCCCAAAGGTTTTTATTGAATAGCGGAATAGAAAATATGATCAAAAAAAAGTGTATGTTTTTCACACGTACAGAAGCACACTAGGCCCCAATTACTATTGTTTGTACACCTAAAAGGATGGATGAGGAAGAGGAGGAGGAGGAGTATAGAACAGGCAGCACCCTCAAAGCTTCAGAAGTATGAGATGAACCCCAAAAACTTGGAAAGGTGGATCTCACACGTACCGACACAGACTATTCCGCAATTTAATTGAGCCCCAAAGGTTTTTATTGAATAGCGGAATAGGAAATATGATCAAAAAAAAGTGTATGTTTTTCACACGTACAGAAGCACACTAGGCCCCAATTACTATTGTTTGTACACCTAAAAGGATGGATGAGGAGGAGGAGGAGGAGTATAGAACAGGCAGCACCCTCAAAGCTTCAGAAGTATGAGATGAACCCCAAAAACTTGGAAAGGTGGATCTCACACGTACCGACACAGACTATTCCGCAATTTAATTGAGCCCCAAAGGTTTTTATTGAATAGCGGAATAGGAAATATGATCAAAAAAAAGTGTATGTTTTTCACACGTACAGAAGCACACTAGGCCCCAATTACTATTGTTTGTACACCTAAAAGGATGGATGAGGAGGAGGAGGAGGAGGAGTATAGAACAGGCAGCACCCTCAAAGCTTCAGAAGTATGAGATGAACCACAAAAACTTGGAAAGGTGGATCTCACACGTACCGACACAGACTATTCCGCAATTTAATTGAGCCCCAAAGGTTTTTATTGAATAGCGGAATAGGAAATATGATCAAAAAAAAGTGTATGTTTTTCACACGTACAGAAGCACACTAGGCCCCAATTACTATTGTTTGTACACCTAAAAGGATGGATGAGGAGGAGGAGGAGGAGGAGTATAGAACAGGCAGCACCCTCAAAGCTTCAGAAGTATGAGATGAACCCCAAAAACTTGGAAAGGTGGATCTCACACGTACCGACACAGACTATTCCGCAATTTAATTGATCCCCAAAGGTTTTTATTGAATAGCGGAATAGGAAATATGATCAAAAAAAAGTGTATGTTTTTCACACGTACAGAAGCACACTAGGCCCCAATTACTATTGTTTGTACACCTAAAAGGATGGATGAGGAAGAGGAGGAGGAGGAGTATAGAACAGGCAGCACCCTCAAAGCTTCAGAAGTATGAGATGAACCCCAAAAACTTGGAAAGGTGGATCTCACACGTACCGACACAGACTATTCCGCAATTTAATTGAGCCCCAAAGGTTTTTATTGAATAGCGGAATAGGAAATATGATCAAAAAAAAGTGTATGTTTTTCACACGTACAGAAGCACACTAGGCCCCAATTACTATTGTTTGTACACCTAAAAGGATGGATGAGGAGGAGGAGGAGGAGGAGTATAGAACAGGCAGCACCCTCAAAGCTTCAGAAGTATGAGATGAACCCCAAAAACTTGGAAAGGTGGATCTCACACTTACCGACACAGACTATTCCGCAATTTAATTGAGCCCCAAAGGTTTTTATTGAATAGCGGAATAGGAAATATGATCAAAAAAAAGTGTATGTTTTTCACACGTACAGAAGCACACTAGGCCCCAATTACTATTGTTTGTACACCTAAAAGGATGGATGAGGAAGAGGAGGAGGAGGAGTATAGAACAGGCAGCACCCTCAAAGCTTCAGAAGTATGAGATGAACCCCAAAAACTTGGAAAGGTGGATCTCACACGTACCGACACAGACTATTCCGCAATTTAATTGAGCCCCAAAGGTTTTTATTGAATAACGGAATAGGAAATATGATCAAAAAAAGTGTATGTTTTTCACACGTACAGAAGCACACTAGGCCCCAAT
The DNA here is from genome assembly GCF_965119305.1 of Pelophylax lessonae. Taxonomy (NCBI): domain Eukaryota; kingdom Metazoa; phylum Chordata; class Amphibia; order Anura; family Ranidae; genus Pelophylax; species Pelophylax lessonae. The sequence continues at coordinate 715,555,495 of NC_138768.1, forward strand.
TACTATTGTTTGTACACCTAAAAGGATGGATGAGGAGGAGGAGGAGTATAGAACAGGCAGCACCCTCAAAGCTTCAGAAGTATGAGATGAACCCCAAAAACTTGGAAAGGTGGATCTCACACGTACCGACACAGACTATTCCGCAATTTAATTGAGCCCCAAAGGTTTTTATTGAATAGCGGAATAGGAAATATGATCAAAAAAAAGTGTATGTTTTTCACACGTACAGAAGCACACTAGGCCCCAATTACTATTGTTTGTACACCTAAAAGGATGGATGAGGAGGAGGAGGAGGAGGAGTATAGAACAGGCAGCACCCTCAAAGCTTCAGAAGTATGAGATGAACCCCAAAAACTTGGAAAGGTGGATCTCACACTTACCGACACAGACTATTCCGCAATTTAATTGAGCCCCAAAGGTTTTTATTGAATAGCGGAATAGGAAATATGATCAAAAAAAAGTGTATGTTTTTCACACGTACAGAAGCACACTAGGCCCCAATTACTATTGTTTGTACACCTAAAAGGATGGATGAGGAAGAGGAGGAGGAGGAGTATAGAACAGGCAGCACCCTCAAAGCTTCAGAAGTATGAGATGAACCCCAAAAACTTGGAAAGGTGGATCTCACACGTACCGACACAGACTATTCCGCAATTTAATTGAGCCCCAAAGGTTTTTATTGAATAACGGAATAGGAAATATGATCAAAAAAAGTGTATGTTTTTCACACGTACAGAAGCACACTAGGCCCCAATTACTATTGTTTGTACACCTAAAAGGATGGATGAGGAGGAGGAGGAGTATAGAACAGGCAGCACCCTCAAAGCTTCAGAAGTATGAGATGAACCCCAAAAACTTGGAAAGGTGGATCTCACACGTACCGACACAGACTATTCCGCAATTTAATTGAGCCCCAAAGGTTTTTATTGAATAGCGGAATAGGAAATATGATCAAAAAAAAGTGTATGTTTTTCACACGTACAGAAGCACACTAGGCCCCAATTACTATTGTTTGTACACCTAAAAGGATGGATGAGGAGGAGGAGGAGGAGGAGTATAGAACAGGCAGCACCCTCAAAGCTTCAGAAGTATGAGATGAACCCCAAAAACTTGGAAAGGTGGATCTCACACGTACCGACACAGACTATTCCGCAATTTAATTGAGCCCCAAAGGTTTTTATTGAATAGCGGAATAGGAAATATGATCAAAAAAAAGTGTATGTTTTTCACACGTACAGAAGCACACATGGCCCCAATTACTATTGTTTGTACACCTAAAAGGATGGATGAGGAAGAGGAGGAGGAGGAGTATAGAACAGGCAGCACCCTCAAAGCTTCAGAAGTATGAGATGAACCCCAAAAACTTGGAAAGGTGGATCTCACACGTACTGACACAGACTATTCCGCAATTTAATTGAGCCCCAAAGGTTTTTATTGAATAACGGAATAGGAAATATGATCAAAAAAAGTGTATGTTTTTCACACGTACAGAAGCACACTAGGCCCCAATTACTATTGTTTGTACACCTAAAAGGATGGATGAGGAGGAGGAGGAGTATAGAACAGGCAGCACCCTCAAAGCTTCAGAAGTATGAGATTGTGTTCACTGTACCCCACAAAGATTGTGTTCACTGTACCCCACAAAGATTGTGTTCACTGCACCCCACAAAGGTTTTGTTCACTGCACCCCACAAAGATTGTGTTCACTGTACCCCACAAATGTTTTGTTCACTGCACCCCACAAAGATTGTGTTCACTGTACCCCACAAAGATTGTGTTCACTGCACCCCAAAAGGATTGTCTTCTCTGCACCCCACAAAGATTGTGTTCACTGTACCCCACAAAGGTTTTGTTCACTGTACCCCACAAAGATTGTGTTCACTGCACTCCAAAAGGATTGTCTTCACTGCACCCCACAAAGATTGTGTTCACTGTACCCCACAAAGGTTTTGTTCACTGAACCCCACAAAGATTGTGTTCACTGTACCCCACAAAGGTTTTGTTCACTGCACCCCACAAAGATTGTGTTCACTGTACCCCCCAAAGATTTTGTTCACTGCACCCCACAAGGATTGTTTGTCTTCACTGCACCCCACAAGGATTGTCTTCACTGCACCCCACAAGGATTGTCTTCACTGCACCCCACAAAGATTGTGTTCACTGCACCCCACAAAGGTTTTGTTCACTGCACCCCACAAAGATTGTGTTCACTGCACCCCACAAAGATTGTGTTCACTGCACCCCAAAAGGATTGTCTTCTCTGCACCCCACAAAGATTGTGTTCACTGTACCCCACAAAGGTTTTGTTCACTGCACCCCACAAAGATTGTGTTCACTGTACCCCACAAAGGTTTTGTTCACTGCACCCCACAAAGATTGTGTTCACTGTACCCCACAAAGATTGTGTTCACTGTACCCCACAAAGGTTTTGTTCACTGCACCCCACAAAGATTGTGTTCACTGTACCCCACAAAGGTTGTGTTCACTGCACCCCACAAAGATTGTGTTCACTGCACCCCACAAAGATTGTGTTCACTGTACCCCACAAAGGTTTTGTTCACTGCACCCCACAAAGATTGTGTTCACTGTACCCCACAAAGATTGTCTTCACTGCACTCCAAAAGGATTGTCTTCACTGCACCCCACAAAGATTGTGTTCACTGTACCCCACAAAGGTTTTGTTCACTGCACCCCACAAAGATTGTGTTCACTGTACCCCCCAAAGATTTTGTTCAGTGCACCCCACAAGGATTGTCTTCACTGCACCCCACAAGGATTGTCTTCACTGCACCCCACAAAGATTGTGTTCACTGTACCCCACAAAGATTGTGTTCACTGCACTCCAAAAGGATTGTCTTCACTGCACCCCACAAAGATTGTGTTCACTGCACCCCACAAAGATTGTGTTCACTGTACCCCCCAAAGATTTTGTTCACTGCACCCCACAAGGATTGTCTTCACTGCACCCCACAAGGATTGTCTTCACTGCACCCCACAAAGATTGTGTTCACTGTACCCCACAAAGATTTTGTTCACTGCACCCCACAAAGATTGTGTTCACTGTACCCCACAAAGATTTTGTTCACTGCACTCCAAAAGGATTGTCTTCACTGCACCCCACAAAGATTGTGTTCACTGTACCCCACAAAGGTTTTGTTCACTGCACCCCACAAAGATTGTGTTCACTGTACCCCACAAAGGTTTTGTTCACTGCACCCCACAAAGATTGTGTTCACTGTACCCCACAAAGATTGTGTTCACTGTACCCCACAAAGGTTTTTTTCACTGCACCCCACAAAGATTGTGTTCACTGTACCCCACAAAGGTTGTGTTCACTGCACCCCACAAAGGTTTTGTTCACTGCACCCCACAAAGATTGTGTTCACTGCACCCCACAAAGATTGTGTTCACTGTACCCCACAAAGGTTTTGTTCACTGCACCCCACAAAGATTGTGTTCACTGTACCCCACAAAGATTGTGTTCACTGCACTCCAAAAGGATTGTCTTCACTGCACCCCACAAAGATTGTGTTCACTGTACCCCACAAAGGTTTTGTTCACTGCACCCCCCAAAGATTGTGTTCACTGTACCCCACAAAGGTTTTGTTCACTGCACCCCACAAAGATTGTGTTCACTGTACCCCCCAAAGATTTTGTTCACTGCACCCACAAGGATTGTCTTCACTGCACCCCACAAGGATTGTCTTCACTGCACCCCACAAGGATTGTCTTCACTGCACCCCACAAAGATTGTGTTCACTGTACCCCACAAAGATTTTGTTCACTGCACCCCACAAAGATTGTGTTCACTGTACCCCACAAAGATTTTGTTCACTGCACTCCAAAAGGATTGTCTTCACTGCACCCCACAAAGATTGTGTTCACTGTACCCCACAAAGGTTTTGTTCACTGCACCCCACAAAGATTGTGTTCACTGTACCCCACAAAGGTTTTGTTCACTGCACCCCACAAAGATTGTGTTCACTGTACCCCACAAAGATTGTGTTCACTGTACCCCACAAAGGTTTTGTTCACTGCACCCCACAAAGATTGTGTTCACTGTACCCCACAAAGGTTGTGTTCACTGCACCCCACAAAGGTTTTGTTCACTGCACCCCACAAAGATTGTGTTCACTGCACCCCACAAAGATTGTGTTCACTGTACCCCACAAAGGTTTTGTTCACTGCACCCCACAAAGATTGTGTTCACTGTACCCCACAAAGATTGTCTTCACTGCACTCCAAAAGGATTGTCTTCACTGCACCCCACAAAGATTGTGTTCACTGTACCCCACAAAGGTTTTGTTCACTGCACCCCACAAAGATTTTGTTCACTGTACCCCCCAAAGATTTTGTTCACTGCACCCCACAAGGATTGTCTTCACTGCACCCCACAAGGATTGTCTTCACTGCACCCCACAAAGATTGTGTTCACTGCACCCCACAAAGGTTTTGTTCACTGCACCCCACAAAGATTGTGTTCACTGTACCCCCCCAAAGATTTTGTTCACTGCACCCCACAAGGATTGTCTTCCCGCACCCCACAAAGATTGTGTTCACTGTACCCCCCAAAGATTTTGTTCACTGCACCCCACAAGGATTGTCTTCACTGCACCCCACAAGGATTGTCTTCACTGCACCCCACAAAGATTGTGTTCACTGTACCCCCACAAAGGTTTTGTTCACTGCACCCCACAAAGATTTTGTTCACTGCACTCCAAAAGGATTGTGTTCACTGCACCCCAAAAAGATTGTGTTCACTGCAGCCCACACACAGAAAAATGGATGTGGATCACTGACACCTGCCTATCTCCTATCCCACACCACACAGCAATATCGATTGTAGTTTGTAGAACACACTTTCCCTAAAATTCAGCAGACTCTATCCCTAACAGGATTGAGAAGAGATCGTAGATCAGGAGAACTAAGTGCAGACCCCACCCCACACAGCAATATCGATTGTAGTTTGTAGAACACACTGACCCTATAATTCAGCAGACTCTATCCCTAAAATGCCTACAACTCGCCCTGCCTAAACACTCCGACCTGTCCCTCAATTCTATCCGGACACAAATGGTTTTTTCCTGCCTATCTTTCCCTAATCAGCAGCCAGCACGTTGATGTGTGCTCTGTCCCTGATCTAAGCAGCATAATGACGCCGCTGCGGCTGCCTCGAACTTATAAAGACTTGGTCACATGCTTCAGACGGCCAATCACAGCTACTGAGACATTTGCAGGCATGGCTGGGATGGCTTAAGGCACACCAGTTAAACGATTGTTGATTGGCTGTTGAAAGCCCGCCATGAAAAGAGCGCCAAAGCATGCAAAACACGGAAATAAAACGACCGAACACGGATTTTTACCCGAATATACAGTAAAGTGTCCGTGTTCGTGTTCGGGTAACAAAAATCCAATTATTCGGTACGAACACGAATAATACAGTCCGTGTTCGCTCAACACTAGTAGCAGGCGTAGTGTCTAGGGCACGGCTGCTCCGCTTCTGCATCCTGCTCCCTCTTCTGCTGTGCTGGTGGCTCTGTGCGACCACCTCCTCTTCCTCCAAACTACTCAGGTCACCTGCATGACCTTCATTCCATGTGGGGTCGAAGACCTTATCGTCCTCCACATCATCTTCCACCCAGTCTTCACCCCTCCTTGTCGGTCTCCACAATTTTGAGTGCCGCAGCAGTTGGCACCTGCGTTTCATCATCATCGGAGACGTGCTGCGATGGTCCTTCCATGTACTCATCTTGAGAAATAAGTGGTTGGGCATCGCTGCACTCAATCTCTTCCACTTCTGGGGCAGGGCTAGGTGGATGGCCCTGGGAAACCCTGCTGACAGAGTCATCAAAAAGAAGAAGAGACTGCTGCATGACTTGGGGCTCAGACTGCTTGCCTGATTTGCAAGGGGGGGAGGTGAAAGACGGTTGGACATCGGCTGCAGGTGCCAACTCTGACCTTTCTGCAGTAGACTGGGTGGGAGACAATGTGAAGGAACTGGAGGCACTGTCAGCAACCCAATCTACTATCGCCTGTACTTGTTCTTGCCTCAACACTTGTAGAGGCGCATGATGCCCTACCAAATACTGCTGCCGGTTCTGTCGCCTACTCACACTTGAGGAAGGTGTTTCACTTGTGCGTGTAGCTGGCACAGATCGACCACGTCCTCTCCTTGCAACAGGAGCTCTACCAGCAGCACCACGACCCAGGCCACAGCCCCTATTTGACGGTCTCCTCATATTTCTGTAATTTATGATCTTGCCCTAGAAAGGTGTTTATTGAATAGCGGAACAAAACAACAACAGTATCGCACAGGTGTATCTCACAGTCAAGTATGCAAACTATGCCGCAATTTAATTTTTTTTACCCCAAAAGGGTGTTTATTAAATAGCAGAATAGAAAAATAGTATACAAATACAACGGGTGTATCTCACAGTCAAATATGCAAAGTATGCCGCAATTTAATTTTTTTCACCCCAAAAGGGTGTATATTAAATAGCGGAATAGAAAAAAGTATATAAAACGGTGTATCTCACACGTACAAACACAGACTAGGCCCCGATTACAATTTTTTGTACCCTAAAGGGAGGATGAGGAAGAGGAGTAGGAGGAGTTTGGAACAGGAGGCAAACTGAAGCGCCCTGCAATCCTCGGCGGTGGAAGGAGATGCGCCAAACAAATTTAAAAGGTGTATCTCACAGGTACCGATACAGACTATGCCGCAATTTAATTTTTTTTACCCCAAAAGTGTGTATATTGCATAGCAGAATAGAAAAAAGTATATAAAAAGGTGTATCTCACACGTACCGATACAGACTATGCCGCAATTTAATTTTTTTTACCCCAAAAGGGTGTATATTGAATAGCGGAATAGAAAAAAGTTTATAAAACGGTGTATCTCACACATACAAACACAGACTAGGCCCCGATTACAATTTTTTGTACCCTAAAGGCAGGATGAGGATGAGGAGTAGGAGGAGTTCGGAACAGGAGGCAAACTGAAGCGCCCTGCAATCCTCGGCGGTGGAAGATGCGCCAAAAAAATTTGAAAGGTGTATCTCACACGTACCGATACAGACTATGCCGCAATTTAATTTTTTTTACCCCAAAAGTGTGTATATTGAATAGCGGAATAGAAAATTTTTTATAAAATGGTGTATCTCACACGTACAAACACAGACTAGGCCCCCGATTACAATTTTTTGTACCCTAAAGGCAGGATGAGGAAGAGGAGTAGGAGGAGTTCGAAACAGGAGGCAAACTGAAGCGCCCTGCAATCCTCGGCAGTGGAAGGAGATGCGCCAAAAAAATTTGAAAGGTGTATCTCACACGCACCGATACAGACTATGCCGCAATTTAATTTTTTTTACCCCAAAAGGGTGTATATTGAATAGCGGAATAGAAATATTTTTATAAAACGGTGTATCTCACACGTACAAAACACAGACTAGGCCCCGATTACAATTTTTTGTACCCTAAAGGCAGGATGAGGATGAGGAAGAGGAGTAGGAGGAGTTCGGAACAGGAGGCAAACTGAAGCGCCCTGCAATCCTCGGCGGTGGAAGATGCGCCAAAAAAATTTGAAAGGTGTATCTCACACGTACCGATACAGACTATGCCGCAATTTAATTTTTTTTACCCCAAAAGGGTGTATATTGAATAGCGGAATAGAAAATTTTTTATAAAATGGTGTATCTCACACGTACAAACACAGACTAGGCCCCGATTACAATTTTATGTACCCTAAAGGCAGGAGGAGGAAGAGGAGTAGGAGGAGTTCAGAACAGGAGGCAAACTGAAGCGCCCTGCAATCCTCGGCGGTGGAAGGAGATGCGCCAAAAAAATTTGAAAGGTGTATCTCACACGTACCGATACAGACTATGCCGCAATGTAATTTTTTTTTATCCCAAAAGGGTGTATATTGAATAGCGGAATAGAAAAAAGTATATAAAATTGGTGATTTTTCAATAGCACATGTGAACACAGCAGTGTCTTATGTTTTATGTCACGGTCAGCAACAGGCTATGAAGGGAGAAAAAAAAAATTCCCCTTTAACTTTGTAATTTTTAAATAGCAGATTAGAACAGCACTCTGTAGTAAAATATAGCTGAACGCTGCACACAACAGACTGATAAAAATATTTTTTTTCTCCCTCCTCCTCCTCCTCCTCAGTGGGCTCAAGTGAGGGCAAAAAGATTGTTCACTGCACCACCCCCCACACAGCAAAATCGATGTAGATCGCTAATGGACGATTGTTCTGTCCTGTGTCTCCTAATCTCTCCCTCCCTACTCTCTCCAGCCTGTCCCTAAAATGCTCAAATATCTTTCCCTGCCTACACTCCGACCTGTCCCTGCATTCTTTTCGGGCACAATGTTGTTTTTCCCTGTCTGTCCCTAATCAGCAGCAGTCAGCACTGTTATGTGTGCTCTCTCCCTACACTACAGCAGACTGACGCACAGCGCGCTGTGTCTCTAGCTTATAAAGACCTGGGTCACATGCTTCAGCTGGCCAATCACAGCCATGCCATTAGTAGGCATGGCTGTGATGGCTTCTATGGCACACCAGTTAAACGCTTGTTGATTGGCTGTTGAAAGCCCGCCATTAAAAGCGCGCCATTACATACAAAACAGGAAATAAAATTACCGAACACGGATTTTAAACCCGAACATACAGTTAAGTTTTCGGGTCCGTGTCCGAAAACTTCAATCGAAAAATCCAATTATCCGGTACGGACCCGAATAATACAGTCCGTGTTCGCTCAACACTAATAATTATTCATAAGGTACCTGTGTCTGGAGTATGTCCTCCCTGTCCTCAAACACCATTTCAGGGGACATAGCGTTATCAACAGATGGTGGATGGTAGAGAAGGGGGGTTAGACAGGGTACAAATTGATGTTCTGGCATCCACCTGTTCAGTGAGTAATCGCAGACTCTCAAAATACCAGAGTCTAGGAACATATATGTCATCAGTTCCTGCTCCAGATTTTTGGGTATCATTTATTTTATTCAGTTCACGTTTGAAAACTGTCCGCAGGTTAGCTATTTTATTCCTGACATAGCTAATGTCTGCAGACCTACTAATGCTTTTGCATAGTTCCACAAGATTAGTGAGGGCCTCGTGCCTTTTATTTTTGTCAGAATATTCTTTCGATTTAATCCTCCATAAACATGGCATCTGCCTATACATCTCTATAAATTTGGGTAGGAATTCCGGCGACGTAAATTTGTTCGTCATGCTTCCTAAAAAAAAAAAAAACCAAGTTCAGCTATGTTGCATTTAAGCCTGATTATAGAGGTACTCTCTAACGATTATTATCTAAATTTTGTGTCAGCTGAGTAAACACAAGGTCTGTTGCAAACATACCCAATACCCAACTTGCAAACAGCGAACAATGACATGACATTTGTCCTATTTTTGTGTTGAAAAAATAGTTCCTTTAGGTCAAGTTAATTTACCTTCTTTAGGTGACACAGGTCCGACAGGAATCCGAATGCTCTGTGAGAGACAACACGAGATGAAGATGTGTGTGACGTACAAGAACGTTTGTTGCGTCGCTCGTTACTTTATAGACTAGGCATGCGTCCATCGGCCCCGCCCCACCTCTCACACAACTGTGTATAAATAGACGTATCTCACATAACACCGTCTTCCTGCAGCCTGTGTCCCCCAACGAAATGTCAGCTGTCTTCCCCATCATGCATTATGCATCATGCCTGTCTCACCTATCAAATAATTATATATATATATATATATATATATATATATATATATATATATATATATATATATATATGTGTATTCCTAAGTTTATTTGGTGGGTTTGGAAATACTTTAATTTGACATCTATATATATATATATATATATATATATATGTGTAGTTTACAAATGTCAAAAATAGTTTGTATATGTACATACAGTATATATATATATATATACATTTATTTTTTCTAAAGCTCCTTAACACGTTAGCAGCTGTGAGCCAATTACGGATGATAACGTGATGTAAACAGAGCTAGTAATGTGCTTATTTTATACAGCCAATTGTTGGATTATGTCAGAGGGACATGGGTCACAATGAGAACGGCAGCTGTCACAGCAGTAACACCTGAGTGTCATCCATAGTGCCACCTAGCAGTGCACCATCATCAATGCCCCATTATCAGTGCCGTCTATCTAGCCAGACGAATGAGGTAATCAGGGCTAACCAGAACTTTTCATGTTATTTTTAATACTAAATTTTGAACACACTCATGTAGCTAATATGGCTATTACTGTATATGTAATGTGTATATAATCTGACTAGATTGGATATTGTTTAAAATAATCATTACAAATAAAACGTCAGAGACATTTAGTCAAGACAAAAACTCAAATTTATTTATGTACAATATACAGTAAGATGGATGTTTGAACATTTAGGGATATTAGTGGCATAGTGGCCTTCAGATGTCATCCTGCCAGGAAACTGCTCCTCTGCCAACAAAATAATCCATATAATCAAGACGACATTGACGTGCTGTTTGGGTAGGAAGTCTTGGATGACCACTGTTTAGGGGGGTGAGTACTTCCATTTGTTCATGAAGGTCACCATGAATACTGCTACCTGGCATTGTTGCAGACATATCTGAGTCTCTTTCAAAAGGCAAAGATGCCATGTATCCCTGCGAATTTCTATGAAGAAAATTGTGAAGGACACAACATAAAACAAGTGAATCTATTTAGTATAAAGCAAGATTAATTGAGGTTAGGAAAATACGGAATCTATTGGCAAGGATGCCAAATGCATTCTCCACAACCCTGCGTGCCCGGGACAAACGATAATTAAAGATCCTCTGCTGTTTGGTGAAATTGCGCATGGGGAAAGGTTTCAGAATGTGTTCATTGAGGGCAAACGCGTCATCTGCCACGAATACAAAGTTAAGCCCTTCAAAGGTTTCATTGCAGGATGGTATGTTTAGTGTCCTTTCCAACAAACGTTTATAGAACTCCGTTTGATTTAGGATACTTCCATCCGAGTTACGCCCATTTTTCCCAATATCTAGGTAGATGAACTCATAATTGCCATTAACTATGGCAAGCATAATTATACTAAAAAAACATTTATAATTATAAAAGAAAGACCCAGAATTTGCAGGTGGTACAATTCTGACATGTTTCCCATCAATGGCTCCACCACAATTTGGAAAATTCCACTGGTCTTGAAACAAATGGGCAACCTCTTTCCACTGCTGTGGATTGGTGGGGAACTGTAAGAAAATAAACACACTATTACAAATAAGAATTAATAAAAAACAGAAACATAAAGCTGGAGATGGAGGACAACGGCACTGTACCTTATACCTATATATAATATACTCTTGCTGTAAAGTGGCAATAATAGCCTTGCAGGTCTCAGGGATTATTTGACCCAGTGCTTGGGGAGAGATACCCATTGAAAACTTTAAATCCTGCAGACTTCGCCCTGTCGCCAAGTAGCGTAACGTAGCTATTAGCCATTGTTCAGGGCTAATAGCTTCCCGCATTGGTGTTTTTTCTTTTTTTTAATGCATGGTGTGACAACTTGCAGCAATTTCTGGAAACACTCATCATTCATCCTGAGAAAGTTCCTATAATTATCAAGATTATTCTCTTTTAACTCTTTGAGAAGAGTCATGTGAGAATACTTTTCTCGCTCACGTAGCCATTGTTTGGACCATGTACTCCTTTTTTGTTTCTTCTTTTGAAGCAAATTCTGTATAGAAACTATCCCCAAGATGGCAATTGGAAGTGCCTGGTCCTCCATTATTTTGTATAACGTTATAAACTAGCACTCGAACGACCGAATGAGCACGACAAATCTTGGCTTGTAGAGCTCTACACAAAGGCGTATACCATACGATCGGAAATAGTCAAATGACGTTGCACGACGCAGGGGTCAGACATATATACATCACTTCCGATACGTAGCTATGAAAAATATACCTGGTCAGTGAATCATACGAAGAAAGTCGGATGGTTTGTACGCAGAGTTGCTTTCGATTTTTGTAACATGCAACAATTACGAAACTTTAGTCGTACGACTATCGTACGATAATCGGAACGTGTGCTTAAGACACATGCTCCTGACCAGTCTTTGTGGAGCTCTGAGTAAGCTTTGTTCCCACAAATCCAATACAATATCTCTGGGACCTTCCAGTGACTCTTTCGTGAGATCCTCCCATACCCCCTTTAAATTTGTGAAATCTGGGAAAGGGTGTGGGTCTGGCTCCTGTACATCGTTATTAACCCACCAAGATGTCTTTTTTGAAGTATCATTATAATACCGCTGTCCTAGGCAGGCCATTTCCCCTACATAGGTCTTATACTGGGGGCCTTATCTGGCTATACAATATTTCCCAACTATTGATGTTTTCAGATGCCATTCTGATTTTTACTCACTTGAAGGGCTCTTCAGAGACGGTATTATATGACATATTGTAATCCATCTCCCGGCTTCCAAAGGCCACTGGTCCCCCATGTTAGTTCCCCCACACATATAGCAAGTTGATACCTTTAAATTATCAGGTACTTTCTCTGCCAACTCTATGAACAGATTCTTTGTGCTAGGGGGGATCTCTATGCCTGTGCCAATCTCTTCATAGAGGGAATGGAATACTTGGTGAGTGGCACTCTTGGTAGTTTCTGATTCCATGGATATGTGTACAATTGCCCCGGGTTCTTATTCCTTCCCATATATGTTGACTCCGAAGTTACTACCCCATTGTGTTAGAAATTTTGCGGGGTTGTATATGGTGAAGTTTACATGGGTGCAACTCCCTACTGAACAGGTAGACAGACCAGGCAGGGACTGCAAGATAGCGTCCTGGATCTTCTTTCCCCATGTTTCCCGCAAGATAGCGTCCTGGGTATTCTTTCCCCATGTTCCCCAACCAACACACCCCCACTGGGGGCAATAGTTCCAGTCCTTGTTATGGCAACCTGCTCCCGACCGCCCTGAACAGATTTACTTTCCAGGTTCAGTCTCTATCCATTTTTGTTTAGTCTTTGTGTAGATTGGATCCCATTCAGAGTGGTACTGGGAACAGGGGGGCCATTATCTGTTGTGATGGCCGCTGGAATGCTGCATCCCTGGCAGCTTGGTCCACAGTCCTGTTGCCTCTAGCTATCTGGGAGTCACCCTTTTGATAGCCTCTACAGTGGACCATTGCAACTTCAGAGGGGGCCCATACTGCTTCCAAGAGTTCCAGTATTTCTGTCCCATACTTTATGCTCTTCCCTCCAGATGTAATGAGCCCTCTTTCCTTATACAGGGCTCTGTGAGCATGAAGAGTCAGGAAGGCATATTTAGAGTCCACATAAACATTCAGTCTTAGTCCAGCAGCAAGTTGTAATGTCCTGGTTAGCGCAATTCATTTTGCTTTCTGTGCAGAGGTTCCCTGTGGTAAGGCTCCTGCCTCTATCACTATTCCCCGTGTAACCACTGTATACACCAGTTAAGGGCATAGAGGTTTGAATGGGGCCCGTCTGAATGTGTCTGTGTTGTCTGTGTGTTTTTTATCAATTTGCTGTTTGGGAATCATCTGCTTACATTTTTTCACATTTATTAAATTTATTATTTCTCAATAAAGGATAAGTTTTGCAACTTACACCATTGTTGGTCATCCTGTACAACCACCTTTTCCCATTAATCCTGAAATGGATTGCTCTGTTTTTTATTTTTATGTTGGATGAGAAGGCCTGGCTCGCAGTCTGAGCTCAAATTCATCCCAAAGGTGTTCTATCGGGTGGAGGTCAGGACAGGACACCAGTGCACAAAGCAAGGTCCAAAAAGACATGGCTGAGCGAGATTGGCGTGAAGGAACTTGACTGGCCTGCACTGGCCTGAGTCCTGACCCCAACCCGATAGAATACCCTTGGGATGAATTAGAGCGGAGACTGCAAGCCAGGTCTTCTCATCCAACATCAGTGCCTGACCTCAAAAATGCCCTTCTGGAAGAATGGTCAAACATTCCCATAGACACACTCCTAAACCTTGGGGACAGCCTTCACAGAAGAGTTGAAGCTGTTATAGCTGCAGAGGGTGGGCCAACTCAATATTGAACCCTATGGACTAAGACTGGGATTCCATTAAAGTTCATGTGCAGGGGCAGACCCTTTGCTGATAAGAGGACAACTGTAAGAGTCACCACACTCCTGGGATGAGGCACAGCAAGACGTCTTCTTTTAGGTGAGGTGAGCTGCTCGTTTGGGGGAGGGGGTCCCTTACATGAAAACAGCCAACCAACCTGTCATCCTTAAAGTATCTCACATGGTGAGTGTAAAGGAGTTGCACATCCCCCACCTCTGTTGCACTTTCCTATTCAGTCTGTGCCTATCACATTGGGGGCCGCACACTTGTGTGCTATTTCATTTCTTCCTGGGATCCTTATGTATGAAACTTTCCCCTCTGGAGACTTTTCACTTTTCTGAAAGCAGTATACTCCTTTCTTATTACTAATTGTAATGCTATCATCTTTTTTTTTTTTGTGTTTTGGCAATGAGCCAAGTAATACTAAAAGGGTTTTATTTTTTCTTTAATTAAAAACATATATTTACCTGCTGACTGCTGTCTCTGACCATCTCCTGTAGTATGTCTGCAGTCTCTGACCATCTCCTGTAGTATGTCTGCAGTCTCTGGCCATCTCCTGTAGTATGTCTGCAGTCTCTGACCATCTCCTGTAGTATGTATGCATTCTCTGACCATTCCATGTAATATGTCTGCAGTCTCTGATTGTCTCCTGTAGTATGTTTGCAGTCTCTGACCATCTCCTGTACTGGCTGCCATCTCTGACCATCTCCTGTAGTATGTCTGCAGTCTCTGACCATCTCCTGTAGTATGTCTGCAGTCTCTGACCATCTCCTGTAGTATGTCTGCAGTCTCTGACCATCTCCTATAGTATGTCTGCAATCTCTGACCATCTCCTGTAGTATGTCTGCAGTCTCTGACCATCTCCTGTACCTTGTTTGCAGTCTCTGACCATCTCCTGTACCATGTTTGCAGTCTCTGGCCATCTCCTGTAGTATGTCCACAGTCTCTGACCGTCTCCTGTACCATGTCTGCAGTCTCTGATCGTCTGCAGTCTCTGACCATCTCCTGTACTGTCTGCAGTCTCTGACCATCTCCTGTAGTATGTCTGCAGTCTCTGACCATCTCCTGTAGTATGTATGCATTCTCTGACCATTCCATGTAATATGTCTGCAGTCTCTGATCGTCTCCTGAACCTTATCTGCAAACATACTACAGGAGACAATCAGAGACTGCAGACATATTACATGGAATGGTCAGAGAATGCATACATACTACAGGAGCCGGTCAGAGATTGCGGACATACTACAGAAGATGGCCAGAGACTGCGGACATACTACAGAAGATGGCCAGAGACTGCAGACATGGTACAGGAGATGGTCAGAGATTGCAGACATACTACAGGAGATGGTCAGAGACAGCAGTCAGCAGGTAAATATAGGTTTTTAATTAAAGCGGAGTTCCGGGCACAGAAATTTTTTGCTGAACATACCCCCGGGACAGTCAGGGCTAGCACATTCCACAATGGCTAGCCTCTGATCTGTCCCGGTTCGCACTTACCTTTTAGAAGAAATACTTTCTTCCACAGCGTTTCCATCTCTGTTGTGGGCAGCTGAAGCCGGCGCGGTCCTCTTCTCTGTCTTCTTCCGCGTCTTCGTGTCCCAGAATGCACTGCACCGGCCCCTCTCGTCACTTCCGGTGCGGCGCCGCATTCCTAAACAGCTTCTGCCCAGAAGCTGTTTAGCAGGGGAATGCGGCGTCGCCCGGAAATGACGAGCGGGGCCGGTGCCGTCGCATTGATTCCTGGGAGCTATGACGTTTAGCTCCCAGGAATCATCGCGAGGCAGGAAGTGATGGGGTGAGCCTCGGCGCTGGAGGAGGAAGCAGTCATAGGTGAGTATTTATGATCTTCAATAAAAAGGTGAGTAAACAAAAAAAATAAAAATAACTATCCAATTCCTTTTCAGGTGAGCTCTACCTAGCGGAGGGGCACAAAAAAAAAAAAATCGTTTTTGTGCCCGGAACTCCGCTTTAAAGAAAAAATAAAACCCTTTTAGTATCACTTGGCTCATTGCCAAAACACAAAAAAAGAGGATAGCATTACAATTAGTAATCAGAAAGGAGTATACTGCTTTCAGAAAAGTGAAAAGTCTCCAGAGGGGAAGATTCATACATAAGGATCCCAGGAAGAAATGAAATAGCACACAAGTGTGCGACCCCCATGCAATGTGATAGGCACAGTCTGGATAGGAAAGTGCAGCAGAGGTGGGGGATGTGCAACTCCTTTACACTCACCATGTGAGATACTTTAAGGATGACAGGTTGGTTGGCTATCATCCCAGGAGTGTGGTGACTCTTACAGTTGTCCTCTTATCAGCAAAGGGCATGAAGATGAATGGTCATGACAGAGGACTAGACTCTGGACAGCAGCCAGGTCCGTTCCGCCGAGGTCTGCTCTGCACACACCAGTGTTTACACACAGCATGTCACAGGTGGGAAGCAGCAGCAGGAGTTTGGACACAAACGACTCCTAAAGCTTAAGTATTTTTAGAAACAGTATGACAACACTGCATGGGGCCCCCTACTGGCAGACGATCAGAGACTGCAGACATGGTACAGGAGATGGTCAGAGACTGCAGACATGGTACAGGAGATGGTCAGAGACTGCAGACATGGTACAGGAGATGGTCAGAGACTGCAGGCATGCTACAGGAGATGCTCAGAGACTGCAGACATACTACATGGAATGGTCAGAGACTGCAGACACACTACAGGAGACAGTCAGAGACTGTGGACATACTACAGGAGATGGTTAGAGACTGCGGACATACTACAGGAGATGGTCAGAGACTGCAGACATACTACAGGGGACAGTCAGAGACTGCAGACATACTACAGGTGACGGTCAGAGACTGCAGACATACTACAGGAGACGGTCAGAGACATGGTACACGAGACAGTCAGAGACTGCAGACAGGGTACAGGAGACAGTCAGTGACTGCACACAAGGTACAGGAGATGGTCAGAGATTGCAGATAAGGTTCAGGAGATGGTCAGAGACTGCAATCTCTGACCATCTTCTGTACCTTGTCTGCAGTCACTGACTGTCTCCTGTACCCTGTCTGCAGTCTCTGACCGTCTCTTGTACCATGTCTCTGACCGACTTCTGTAGTATGTCTGCAGTCTCTGACCGTCACCTGTAGTATGTCTGCAGTCTCTGACCATCTCTTGTACCATGTCTGCAGTCTCTGACCGTCTCCTGTACCTTGTCTGCAGTCTCTGACTGTCTCTTGTACCATGTCTGCCGTCTCTGACCATCTCCTGTAATATGTCCGCAGTCTCTGACCATCTCCGGCAGTATCCTGTAGTATGTCGACACCTGTAGTGTGTCTGCAGTCTCTGACCATCTCCTGTACCATGTCTGCAGTCTATGACCAGTTCCTGTACCTTGTCTGCAGTCTCTGATCGTCTCCTGTAGTATGTCTGCAGTCTCTGACCATCTCCTGTACTGTCTGCAGTCTCTGACCATTTCTGATTGTCTCCTGTAGTATGTCTACAGTAATTGACCATCTCCAGAAGTATGTCCGCAGTCTCTAATCATCTCCTTTGTAGGTCCGCAGTCTCTGACCATCTTCTGTAGTAGGTCCGCAGTCTCTGACCGTCTCCTTTTGTAATTCTGCAGTCTCTGACTGTCTCCTGTATCATGTCTGCAGTCTCCCACCGTCTCCTGTGTAGGTTAGCAGTCTCGGACCGTCTCCTGTGGTAGGTGGGCAGTCTCTGATTGTCTTCTGTGGTTGGTCGGTAGTCTCTGACCGTCTTCTGTGGTAGGTCGGTAGTCTCTGACCGTCTCCTGCGGTATATCTAGCACTAAATAATATGCACAAAATCTCATCAATTGACCATCACAGCAATGTGTACACATGGCTGGCAGTGGAGGTTAGGCACCGCTGGCCATGTTGTTGTTGTCCTCCGCCAGCGGCTCTGCCTGATTAGTGAGGTCCAGGCAGAAGTTGGAGCAGTCTAGGCCGATGGGAGAGTGGCAACCCTCCTCCGGGGAAAAGTTCTGTCAGAGGAGAAAAGACAGTGTGCAAGTTGATGGAGGCTCCCTCTGGGATAAAATAAAGGATGGAGACCTCTGAGGTGATTTGGGGGATGGAGGCTCCTCTGAGGTGTGTTCTCCTCACAAAGTCCTCCTCTCTGTAAGGTGAATGTCCTCCCTCACAGGATCTTCTAACAACAAAATTCTCTAAGGAGACTTTATATATCACAGAAGCTTTTACTATGTCATTACTACACACAGCCTCTAGACTGTCCTGTCACCAAATATGTCTACATACATAGACTGCTATGTGTCCTGTCACTGAACATTACTACATAAAGAGCCCCCAAAATGTCTTGTCTTGGCAATATGGAGGTGAGGCTTTGTGTGGGTGTGGCGGGGACACAGGGGGCCTGTGATCTCCTATTGCCGGGTGTAAGATTCTGGTACCTTTGGTACCCTTATTTACTATTTTCCTTTCAACATTGCATCCCACCTTTCTAGTTAGGTGGAACGCATACACCTTTAAGACGGATGACGTCATTGCTGAGCGCCGCTGAGCGGCTAATTCAATCGCCGGCGTTCTCTCTCACGTTGTTCGTTCAATGTGTGCCTACATGCTCACAAGCCTTGTCTTGCTGTCGGAACCTCCAGCTATTTGCCTTTACCTGGAACAGATCGGAACCTCGCTACTGATCCCGTATCTCGCTACCGGATCACTCCCTCACTACTGGACCCCTCTACTTACTAAACCTTACTAGTGATAAGTACCCCACAGGGGAATCCTCCATAACTAACTTACACTATCATCTTCTGCACATTAAGGACTGTTACTATCTATGCATACTAATTCTACCATCTGCACTGTTACATAGATTGCTAGCTCTTGAGTCTACTACCATCTATCCTTGCACTGAGTTAGTCTATCCTGTATATGTCATCTGCTGTCCTTACCACCTGTTACCATACATGATTACAACCTATCTGCATTCTACCTATTACCATCTACTACTCTCCTGAACATTACTATCAAGTGCTTACCATTACTGTCACTGCTCACACCTGTCCCTTCAGCACATCACCTCCATACTATCATATACATCCTATCACTCCAGGAACATCTTATTGAGTGTGTGTATATCTGTATGCTGAAGCAGACAGGCCCACAGTGATGAGTCTGGAGAGTTGGATCTGGTATTCCAACACATCTCTACATGACTACTGAGTGGAGATTCTGCAGCTGCAAATCCAGCTTACAATAAAAACGCAGGAGCGTTACACCGGGGGGCTCCATGAGTTGTCATTCCGCCCCTGTTCATGTGAACGTAAAAGCAGGTGTCCCAATACTTTTAGTAATATAGTGTAAATCTGGTAATTTCCCAGCTGCTGACTCCTGACACAAGCAGAAAGTGAGAGGGAATCCATGCAAATAAGAGAATTTGTTGGGGACCCCCAGGTTACCAGAACTAGTGTCCCCATTCCTCTATTACTTTTTTGGGGACAGCCCAAAATGTGTGATTTTCTTTACTTTCACTTTCAATGAGAATAGTAAACAATACAGATACAGAGGGTGAATCTCCTTAATGAGGGCACAGACAGCAAAAAAAAACTAACAGGCATTCTAATCTAAGGTGACCGGATTTTTAAAATGAAATCCGGGGACGTATTTTTATTTTTTTTAAATTGGAAAATGGAACAGGACAGCATAATACAAAGAGCGCTGGGCACAGGATTGCATAATACACAGAGCACTGGGCACAATACTGCATAATACACAGAGCGCTGGGCACAGGACTACATAATACACAGAGCGCTGGGTACAGGAATGCATAACACAAAGAGCGCTGGGTACAGGACTGCATAATACACAGAGCGCTGGGCACAGGACTGCATAATACACAGAGCGCTGGGCACAGGACTGCATAATACACAGAGCGTTGGGCACAGGATTGCATAATACACAGAGCACTGGGCACAGGACTGCATATTACACAGATCGTTGGGCACAGGATTGCATAATACACAGAGCGTTGGGCACAGGACTGCATAATACACAGAGCGCTGGGCACAGGACTGCATATTACACAGAGCACTGGTCACAGGACTACATAATACACAGGAGGGTGTTAGGCATAGAGTGCAGGGTTCAGAGGTTTGCTATGCACAGAGTACACTTCTCCCCCCATATCCATAGCTCACCTCTGCACCCTTCTCTCACAAATTATCTCTGCAGCCAGCTCTTAGCCCTTCCCCAACAACAGCTAAACTCTCCATGTAGCTGCATCAGCTCTGATCCCTACTCCCCCACTGCCCTCACCTGTGTACAAACAGACCTCCCCATCTACTCATCTCCCGTTCTCAGCCCTCCACAAAGTAAATTTTTGGCTCTGCCTCTCCTTTACTGAAGAGCAGCACTAGCGGCAGTGAGATCGTCCAGCAGGGGGCGTCTGCATCTGAGCCACCAGGCTGTTTCTCAGCCAGCATGGGATGCCCTGTCTACATTTATCCGGCCCTGAATCCGGGGACAAAACCAGGGACAGACTTGGACCAGGGACAGACTTGGACCGGGGACAGACTTGGACCGGGGACAGTGTCCTCAATCCGGGGATGGTCCCTGGAAACCAGGGACATCTGATCACCCTATTCTAATTCTTTTGGACTCTATCCAATACTAAATAAAAAGGGTTTTGCCTTTAGTTATACTTTAAACTCCTTCTCTCCGCACCTCTGCAGTACGGAGGGCAGGCTCTGTGAATTCTGTCACACAGTAGTGCTTTTTTTAAACATTGAAAACATGTCACAAAATTCAAGGATGTGAATATGTGAGGATCTTCACAAAGAAAATTTACAAACTTCTACATAATTTAGATTAATAGAAGGAGGCTAGAAATAAGTGAAGTACAATTAATTCCCTTCCCTCCAGTTAGGGGGGGGGGGTGTCCCTTCCCTCCAGTTGGGGGGATGTCCCTTCACTCCAATTACCTCTCAGCTATCACTGAGCTCTGCAGAGTGAAACTTCAGCTCTCTTCGCCCCATTTTCTGACAGATCAGAAAGGGAGGCCCGGAGCAGGAGCGGAGCGATAGCATAGGGCCAGCATGACTAGGTGGACAGGGGAGTGGTAGGGGTTAAGTCAGGAACAAGTTAGACAGTGGGGTCATGGGGGGGAGCTAAGTTGTGGAGTTTAGAGTCAGGGGGAGGTGGGGCTGGCAGGCAGGAAGAGGTGGGATCTGCTGGGGGGCACCAAAATCCCCTCACTCGGCAGAAGAAGCGTCCCTACCTCCCTCCCTATTGTTTAAACTCTATTTGTTGGTTCCTTGGTGGGGATTTGTTTCTTTTTCTTTGTTTTATGACAGGTTTGCCTGGGATGTCGTGGCAGCTGTGGCGTCTTTTTGTTGGTCTTTGCTGGCAGGTGCAAGAACCTTTAAGTCAAGATAATGGTTCGGGACCCACTGGTGGTAGGTTCCCTCTGGTGCGTTCCAGTTGAGGTCAGTTTGACTGGAAGGAATCATGGGTACACTGCGGGTAGAGTGTTGTCTCAGAGCTGGAGTTTTGTGGCTGGAGGCCTAGTATGTTTAAGTGGGCCCGCAGTGTAGTATTTATCTGAACATTAAAATGGGGGGCCTCAAAGACCAACAAAAGCTTTAACTGTTTTGACGTTTCTGTTTTAAGGAATGGTTTTTTCCTTTATGTTAATTTATGTTAATTTATTTTGAAATTGGTTAATAAAAGGGCTGCTATGGCCAATTTTATTCCACTTACGGTGTCGTCTCGATTATTGGGAGAAGGTAAAGGTGAAAGGGTGTAAGTGGGTGGTGGGTTGGCCTTTCAGCCAGGTTCATAGTGACATCTGTTCTACGCTAGTCATGCTTCTATGTGGCGCAACCAAATGAGACAGTGACTCTGCCCACCTGCACAGATCACATTCAGCCATTTAGTGATTCCTGTTCTAAAGTACATTTCTACAGAATATTATTAGGTTGTATAAATAAATATAAAAAAAAAATAATGTAGCAGGATTTCCAGACATTGGGCCTGATATGGGTCTGCCAGGGTTACCATTTACACCAACAGCCCCTTTGAGCTGATTCCCCAAGTGTGAGATCTGAGGCAATGAACAGTCCGGCATCTTTGGTTTGTTTTTCTTTATTTTGTATAGGGATGGGAGAAGGGAATTGAAGGTAGTTGGCTCAACCCCAGCTCTTAGTAGTCCCAGACTACCTATAGCTCAGTCAAGTCGGTTCTGTGCAAGGGCGGAGTCTCCGGGAGAAACCTTCACCACTACAATAAATCAACTAGTCAGCGTGTGGGTCAAAGGATTTCTCAAAGGTTTAATGCACTTGCAAACAGTTATACATGCATTGTAAAAGGGGGGGGGGGTGGTCTAGGGTAAATTCCTTATATGGGTATAAACTGGGTTAGATAGCTCTAAAGCTTCTAAGGCCTTATATGGAGGTAAACTAAATTAGTAGATTATATTGGTTAATATATGTAAAAAAACAATTCTGAGATCATAGCAAGAAAAGAGGAACTAAAGTCAAAAACATCTTCACGAACAAAGAATACAGTTTTGACACGCTATTATGTACTAACTATATTTTACGTGCATCTAGGATTGACAGAAATGGAGTTTCATGCAATTAGCAATTATATTATACAAAGTGGAGTAGCACACTGCTTCAGGAATGAGTGGGATACTCCTCTGGCTCAACTAGGTACAACTTGGGACACTGTGAAAAATGCCTGCAAGCACTGCTTTGAAGCTAGCAGAATGCCAATCAACGCCCGTTGGCGCTTGGTAAACTGACTTGCTGTCTGTGAACTTGAATCCGACTTCTGACACTTCCTCTCAGCTCAAAAGTCCTTTAAAGTGCTCCCTGTAGTCTTCACTGACTGAGGTAGCCTTCTATACTGTTACTGCTGCTGCAACACTCAACTCTGTGTACCTTGTCCTGCACACTCTGCACTGTACACACTGTACTTCAGGGCCCAACCGCTGGCACCCCCTTTACTCCGCAAAGGATAGCCAGCTCCTGGATCCCTCTGACCTTCTCCGGAGTGGTCCCCTTTGCTAGGCAGACCCCCAGGAACAGTTCACAGTACTCACTACTCAGAATGCTTTCCTGCAACTCGACTCCCCACAGCTCCGCTGGTCCTCAGCACACTGGATCCTTCCTGCCGCTCAACTCAGACCTGTATCCCCTCAGGCAAGCCGTCTGGGATACCCGATTCTTCCTGACAGGAGGAGAGACAGCCGCACCCTCCTTCCTGGGACTCCTGCTTCCCGTCAAAGACGATGCATCATGTGCTCCCCTCAGACTTATACCCTCTCCCAGAATGCTGTGCTGCATAATCTGCCCTCCTGGGATAGATACAAGCCCTGGTGTGCCATTGTCCGGGTTTCCTCCACTACCCAATGAGAGCCCTCATTGGGTTACAGTGGGGAGACTCCCCAGTCTCAACAGCCACACCTGGAAAACATGACAACCGCACTGAACAATCTGGCTCTGCTGTTAAGCAGGCAAGGCTTCCCTTATAATTTACCTAGCACCTACCTTTTAGGGTGCTACAATAATAATTGTATAAACCCTATTAAGATGTTGAAAAAGGATAGTGGTGTTCATAATGTGCATAAAACATTTAGGGTTAGCTCTTCTAATCCTATAGATAGCAATGTGAGGACATAAAAAGATGACACATCCTCAGCTATCAGGGCTCTTTGCTGCATATTTTAAGGGTTTTAAATTTTCTTCAGTACATGCATGTTGTATGATTAACCTTTATTATTTCCCAGATATGGATGTGAGTCATGGCACAATCTATAGCTCAATGCAAACATTAACCTTATCCGAGTTCTAAGGTAAATATAACCTGAACACATTCAGATGTTGTCGGTGTCATTATGACTTGGCATTTTTTGCATTTATCCATGGAGTCAGGCTATGGTTCAGCCTGGGCTCACACTGCCCTCTGCAAACCGCTTCAGGTGTCAATACAAAGTTAATGACACCCCCAGATCGGTTCACAGATCGCAGTGCGAACTGTGAATTCGGACAGGAATCAGATCGCATGGGTGTTCCCACCCATGCAATCCAAATCCAGTGCGGGAAAAAAGGTTCCTGCAGCATTTTCATGCGAATGCAATGCGAGTTCAGCCATACAAACAGACACTGCACAGCAATGCGGTTTGAATCACATCGCAATCACATCACAATCGCAATAGTGTGAACCCAGGCTTACAGAAGTTAAAGTACAGTAGATACATGTTCAGGTAGGTGTCTCTCTGATGACCTCATCCTGTAACAGCCAGATAGCATAAAGCTTTATTACTATGTAATATATGTATGCAATTATGTTTAGCATTACAACAGAAGGAAATAATTTTTGAGCAATGAATGTTCTTAAATATATATATATATATATATATATATATATATACTGTATATAAACAAAGAAAGGATTGGGGGGGTACACCCTAAACATGCATTTCTAATGCTGGTGCTGCTATAAAGACCAATATATATATATATATAACCACAGAGGATAGCGCACATACAAAAGGGGTAACTTTCAAATATTACAAGGCTACTGAGACCTGATCTAAATGAGTAAATATGGGGATTTGGTCACACCATATGGCCATATTGTGCTTAAGCCCACCACTGCGTCAAAGTAAAGTGGGTCCTACACTATCAATAAAATGAAGGATAAATCCCACCTCCCTTAACCATGGGAGATACTTACTCCTTACAGTGGAGAAATGTGCTAGCTGCAGAAAACACTGCTTAAACTACACTATAAAGGGACTCCTTCTATATCCATACCCCCCAACCGTCCCTGATTCGCCGGGATTGTCCCAGAAAATGGTCTGTGTCCCGTGGTCCTGGTGAATCAGGGCTGAGAATGGCGGTGCGGTGCGGCTTGGTTCCCGCACCGCCGCGAGCAATAGTACAGCAGCTGCTCTCTCTTCCCAGCTGCCTGTAACATGCAGAGTGAGAGAGCGGAGTGCACTGAGCCCGCCCTTCCTGTGTTTTCCTGTACACAGAGGAGAAGCCGGGGAGCGAGCTGCCACAACGGTCCTCTGATCTGAGGTCTGACACAATTTCAAGCATGAGAAGAGGGTGAATGTAGCTAAGGGGGGGATAGATGGACCTGGGGGAGGGATTTAGCCATGGGGGGGAGTTGTATGGAGCTGGGGTGGATGTAGCTGGGGGGGATGAAGCTGGGGGATGGATGGACCTGGGGGGATGGAGTGACCTGGGGGAGGGGTTTAGCCAAGGGGGGGTTGGATGGACCTGGGGGGGATGGATGGACCTGGGGGATGGGCGGACCTGGGGAGGGATTTAGCCGGGGGGGGTGTATGGAGCTGGGGTGGGCATTTCGGGTGGATGTAGCTCGGGGCGTGTATGGAGCTGGGGGGGGTGGATGGAGCTGGGAGGGATGGATGGAGCTGGGGTGGGCATTTGGGGTGGATGTAGCTGGGGAGGGATGTAGCTGGGGGGTGTATGGAGCTGGGGGGGGTGGCTGATGGATCTGGGGGAGGGGTGTATGGAGCTGGGGTGGGCATTTGGGGTGGATGGATCTGGGGGAGGGATGTAGCTTGGGGTGGATGGACCGGGGGGGTATATGGAGCTGGGGTGGGCATTTGGGGTGGATGTAGCTGGGGGAGGGATGTAGCTGGGGGGGGTGGATGGACCTGGGGGAGGTATTTAGCCAGGGGGGCTGTACGGAGCTGGGGGGTAGATGGAGCTTTGTTGGGTATTTGGGGTATATGGAGCTGGGGTGGGTGTTTGGGATGGATAGAGCTGGGATGGGAGGTTGAGAAGGGGGTGAATGTAGCTGAGGGGGGTGGATGGAGCTTGGGGAGGGATGTATGGAGCTGGGGTGGGCATTTGGGGTGTATGGAGCTGGGGGGGTGGATGGAGCTGGGGGAGGGGTGTATGGAGCTGGGGTGGGCATTTGGGATGGATAGAGCTGGGGGGGTGGATGGAGCTGGGGGGTGTAGGGAGCTGGGGTGGGCATTTGGTGTGTATGGAGCTGGGGGGTAGATGCAGCTTTGTTGGGCATTTTGGGTATATGGAGCTGGGGTGGGTGTTTGGAATGGATAGAGCTGGGTTGGGAGGCTGGGAAGGGGGTGAATGTAGCTGAGGGGGGGATGTAGCTGGGGGGTGGATGGAGCTAGGGGAGGGATGGAGCTAGGGGGGTGTATGGAGCTAGGGTGGGCATTTGGGGTGTATGGAGCTGGGGGGGGGGTGGATGGAGCTGGGGATGGCATTTGGGGTGTATTCAGCCGGTGAGGGGGTGGATGGAGCTGGGGTGGGCATTTGGGGTGCATAGAGCTGGGGGGGTGGATGGAGCTGGGGTGGGCATTTGGAGTGTATAGAGCTGGGGGGGTTGATGGAGCTGGGATGGGCATTTGGGGTGTATAGAGCTGGGGGAGTGAATGGAGCTGGGGTGGGCATTTGGGGTGTATAGAGAGGGGGGGATGGAGCTGGGATGGGCATTTGGGGTGTATAGAGCTGGGGGGTGGATAGAGCTGGGGTGGGCATTTGGGGTGTATAGAGCTGGGGGGTGGATGGAGCTGGGATGAGCATTTGGGGTGGATAGAGCTGGGGGGTGGATGGTGCAGAGTCCGACCCCTGCATTCTGTACATTACACACTCCTGTCCCATGTACTCTGTACATTACATACTCCTGTCTCCTGCATTCTGTACATTACACACTCCTGTCCCCTGTACATTACACACTCCTGTCCCATGTACTCTGTATATTACACACTCCTGTCTCCTGCATCCTGTACATTACATACTCCTGTCTCCTGCATTCTGTACATTACATACTCCTGTCTCCTGCATTTTGTACATTACATACTCCTGTCTCCTGCATTTTGTACATTACACTCTCCTGCACTATATACACAATATTGTACATTATACTGTATACTTCTCACCAAAGTCTTCATTGTCTCAACAGTTGCTGGTTGCTATGCAGTCTCTGACTATTTTAATGAAGTTCTTCTTTAAGGTAGGCTGAGCAATCAAGGCATATTTTATGAGTACTAGGAAGTCTGGGTTTTGTTTACCCTATCCCTTAAGCCCCTCCCACTGCTAAGAAATTGGCCAAACCCACAATTCGCCCACAATGCGCAAGTTTTATTCCTCCTTCAGTGTCCCTCATTCCGAAGTTCAAATGTTGGGAGGTATGTATATCTGCTTACTGGTGGACACTGATAACGAAGTACTGGAGTGGGAGAGTGAGGTGCTCCACGCCAGGAGTCTGGTGGGGACTCAATGTTTAACAAACAGACAAAGGGTTGGGGCACACCCTAAACATGCATTTCTAAAGCTGGGGCTGCTATAAAGACCAATATACATATATAAACACAGAGGATAGCGCACATACAAAAGGAGTAACTTTCAAATATTACGAGGCTACTGAGACCTGATCTAAATGAGTAAATATGGGGATATGGTCACACCATATGGCCATATCGTGCTTAAACCCACCACTGCGTCAGCGTACCCCATTATCCAGAAAGTTGTACCCCCTTAAAGACCAGGCAATTTTTAGCGAATTCAGCACTGCGTTGCTTTAGCTAACAATTCCACAGTCGAGTGACGCTGTACCCAAATACAATTGATGTCATTTTTTTCCCACAAATAGAGCTTTCTTTTGGTGGTATTTGATCACCTCTGCGTTTTTTAGATTTTGCGCTATAAACAAAAAAGAGCGACAATTTTGAAATAAAAAAAAATAATAATTTTTTACTTTCTGCTATAAAACATTCCCAATAATTTTTTTTAAATAAAATCAAGTTTATTTATCAGTTTAGTCCAATTTGTATTCTGTTGCATATTTTTGGTAAAAAAAAAAAATCCCAAAAGCGTATATTAATCGGTTTGCGCAAAAGTTATAGTGTATACAAACTATGGGATAGATTTTTTGACTTTTTAATTTTTTTTTTTTTTGTGTTTTTTTTTTTTTAGTAAAGGTGGCAATCAGCGATTTTTAGCGGGATTGCGGCGGACAAATCTGACACGGGTAAGTGACACTTTTTGGGGACCAGTGACACCAATACAGTGATCAGTGCTAAATAATATGCACTGTTACTGTATAAATTTCACTGGCAGGGAAGGGGTTAATACTTGGGGTAATCACGGGTTTAAGTGTGCTCCTAAATGGTGCTTACTAACTTTGGGGGGGGGGGGCTCTGTGACAGGCACACAGAGATCAGGATTTCAGCTTAGCTGAGACACGCAATCTCATTGTACCTGTCTGACAGGAGAGCTGCCTGCCTTATTTACATAGACAGGCGGCTCCCCTGTCACTTTCCTCTGAAGATCGCGGGAGGTCGGCGGCAATCGAGCCTGCTCCCCACGCGGTCTGGTTCCTGCTGTGTCTAATCACAACGGCAGTGCGGATCACATGCACATAATCACATAGATCTACGTGATTGTGCGCAGCCGAGCCGCCCTGCCGCAGTAAATCTGCGGGTGGGCGGTTGGCAAGTGGTTAGCCTTCCTAGCGGTATTCCCGAGTGTGGCTCGGGGTTAAATTTCAGTGCCAAAAGCGGTTACCCCGAGCCACACTCGGGGTACCACCAGAAGCATCGCTGGATCCTGGTAGAGGGGTTACTTACCTTGTCACCGGGATCCAGCGATGTATGAGGGCGGTGTGCGGCGGCAGATCTTCCTCCCGTAGCTCTCTGTGCCTCCGCATCCGTCTCCTGCGACGTGACGCTCGCAGGGGGGTGGAACCGGTGGCAAATTCAAAAGTAAAACACACCAAACACACTGATACATTGCAAAATAAAATAAATTCACATTAGATTGCCCCCAGTGCCCTTTCCTGCAGTTTTACTGTACTTATATATATATATATATATATATACTGTATATATATATATATATATATATATAATATATACAGTATATACATTGTGAGGGATTAGCTCCGTGGTAGGCGTGGAGAGGAGGACAGTCAGATGTGTGCCTCCCAACAAGCTGTGTGAGCATGGGAGAAGACCCCCTGAAGTGATGTGCGCTAAGGAGGGTAACCAGTTATGAAGACTTCTCAAGGTGAGAAAACAAACTATTTCTATGTGGAAGAAATAAAGGAATGTTTGCCATGTGAAGAGACAAGCAAGGGGACATTCTTAATGTGAAGAGTAAAGGGACATGTGTAAGATCCTGGCACTCTCAGTGCCTTTCTATCATCTCACTTCCGGGTTGCGTTCCACCACTCAGGTAGGTGGAACGCATATAAGGTGTGTATTCCTTTAACAGTGCTGACGTCATCATCAGGCGCCGCACTGAGCGGCTATTTCAACTGACGGTCTGCACTCACACATTGTTCGTGCAACCGCTCCTGATACCTGCCTAACCTGACGCTGCCGAATCTTCCAGCTATATACCCTATACCTGGATTGACCGGAGGCTCGCTACCTTGTCCTACACTCCCTCACTACTGGCTATTGATAAGTACCCCACAGGGGACCCCCTCTTATCAACAACGCTTGCTATCTATACCTGCATTATAAGAACTATTGCTAGCTCTAGGATACATGCTCTCCAGTATCTACCATCTGCATTTCTAAACCTAGATCGCTAGCTCTTGTGCCTATTATTTGTTACAACCTGCATTACCGAACTAAGCTTAGCAACACCTGTATATCTTGCTTGCTATTATCTATCACCTGTTGATTATACTAGATTGCTAGCTCTTGTGATTGCTATCAATCATCATCTACTATCATTCCTGTAACATCACTATCTGAGTGCTTATCATCATCTACTATCACTCCTCAGAGCCTATACCTTCAGTGTAACATCTCACTGCTACTTGCATAATTACTATCACTCCTGCAACATCATTATCTGAGTGTTTGTATATGTGCATACTGAATCAGGCTGAACCACTATGATGAGTCAAGAGAGTTGGATCAGGTGATTTAACAAGATCTCTACAAGACTACTGAGTGGAATTCTGCAGCTGCAAATCCAGTATCCTTGAGCTAAAACCCAGAGCGTTACAGATTGCACGAACCCTAAAAAATGGATTCAGCAGAAATGGCCACTCATGTGATGCACCTCACACAAAAAATAGAAGCATTAGTTCATACTCTTACTGAAGTACAAAAGGAAAATCAAACCTTGAGACAGCAGGTGGCCCGTGTATCTCAGCTTACTGCTGCTCAACCCCGTGAGCCCAAGATAAACCCTCCACAAGTGTTTACAGGTGACCGGAAAAAATTTCGTGAGTTTAAAAACGCATGTCAATTGCTTTTCAGTTTAAAACCTCGTACTTACAATACAGACCGTATTAAAGTCTGCACTACTATCTCTTATATGTCAGGTGATCCACGGGCTTGGGCAGACTCCTTCTTTGAGAAAGATGATCCTATTCTCAATTCCTATCCTGCGTTTTTAGCAGAACTCTCCCGTCTATATGAAGACCCAAATAGGCAAAGTACTGCTGACAGCCAATTGAGAGCTTTAAAACAGGGAAGGAGACCTGTTGAAGACTTTGCAGCAGAGTTCAAGAGATGGACCCTTGATGCAGGGTGGAATGATGCATCTCTGCGTACCCAGTTCAGGCTTGGTCTATCCGAAGCTGTTAAAGACGAGCTCGCCCGAGTGGACTTACCTGGCACTTTGGATGCTTTAATACAGCTCAGTATCAACATTGACACATGGTTACGAGAAAGGAAGGCTGAGAAAATGGGAGTACCATCACCCAATCCTTCTCGTTTCTCGTCTTCTGATTCTACTCCCATGGAGGTAGGGATCATACGCTCCCCATTATCATCTGTTGAACGAGCCAGGAGAAAATCTCAGAACCATTGCATGTATTGTGCTTCCTCTGATCATCTAATAAGCGTCTGTCCCCTTGTCCGCAAAAAAGAGGGTGAGTTTTCACATATATTATTGGGGGGTTTAACGACTTCTTTTTCTAACCCCTATCTTTTCATCCAATTAATTTTACAGTGGGACCAAAATAGAATCACTACCAAGGCTATGATCGACACAGGATCTTGTGGGAACTACATTGACACTAGTTTTGTTGCTTTAAATAAAATACCTATTATTTCAAAATCTAAACCTGTCTCTGTTAGTTTAATTAATGGTATTCCCTTATCTTCTGGTCCAATCGTTAAACAAACTCAAGCACTTCTAGTTACTGCTAACGAGTCTCATGTTGAGGCAAACACTTTTGATGTGTTACCTTCACCACATTTTCCCATTATTCTGGGACTTCCCTGGTTACACATGCATCAACCAAACATCGATTGGAAAACACGAACACTGACTTTCCCCTCACACTATTGTGAGACCACGTGTAAGATCCAATCGTACCGAAATATCCTTTCCATGGTGTCAGATCAAATCACACCACCACCATGCTATCAGGATCTGGCTGAAGTTTTCCTTGAGAAAAATGCTCAAGTGTTGCCTCCCCATAGGGACTATGATTGTTCCATTGATCTACTCCCTAACAGTAAACTACCTTTTGGACATGTTTATCCTCTATCTCAGGATGAACTTTCTCATCTCAAACAGTATTTGGATGAGAATTTAGCGAAGGGGTTTATTAGACCCTCTACTTCTTCCACAGCTGCAGGACTTTTCTTTGTCCGCAATAAGGATCAGAGTCTCAGGCCTATCATTGACTACAGGCAATTAAATAACATCACAATAAAGGATCGCTATCCTTTACCTCTCATTCCAGAACTCATTGAACAGGTGCGTGGAGCCACTTACTTTTCAAAGTTGGATTTAAAAGGGGCATACAATCTCATCCGCATACGCAAAGGGGATGAGTGGAAGACGGCATTCAGAACTAGGTATGGAATATTCGAATATCTGGTGATGCCCTTCGGATTATGCAACGCTCCTGCAGCATTCCAGCGTTTTATAAATGACATCTTCAGAGATCTACTCGATGTTTGTGTTGTGGTATATCTGGATGATATACTCATCTACTCACAATCCTTGTCTGAACATGTAAGCCATGTACGACTTGTATTATCCAGATTGCTCTCACACAATTTATATGTAAAATTGAAGAAATGCCTATTCCATATGGAGGAGGTGTTATTCCTGGGATACATCATATCAAAGAATGGCATTAAGATGGATAAAAGCAAGATATCGTGTATCCAGGATTGGCCTATACCAACAACACGTAAGGCATTACAACGATTCCTTGGGTTCTCAAACTTTTACAGAAAATTCATCAAAAACTTCTCTACCATTGTAAGACCGTTAACTCAACTCACAAGTGTGAAAAAGACGTACAAATGGTCTGAAGAAGCGAATCAAGCTTTCCGCTTGCTAAAATCAAGCTTCACTTCTGCTCCCATATTACGCCATCCAGACCCATCTCTACAATACATCCTAGAGGTGGATGCATCAAATATGGCTGTAGGAGCAGTTCTCTCCCAAAGACCGACAAATACGTCTCCTCTCCACCCAGTTGCTTTTTTCTCCAAAGCACTGACTGCCCCAGAGGTGAACTATCCAGTGGGTGAAAAGGAGTTACTTGCCATAAAATTGGCACTTGAAAATTGGCGACATTTACTTGAAGGTACCCGGTTGCCAATACTCATATATACGGATCACAAGAACCTCCAATACCTCCAAACCAACAAAACCCTTTCCCATCGGCAAGTGCGTTGGTCATTATTCTTCCTAAGATTTAATTTCTTAGTGACCTACAAACCTGCAGATAAAAACAAGAAGGTGGATGCATTATCAAGGTTAACCGAAGATAACTGTGCAGAAATCCCTTCACTCCCTATAATACCACAAGATCGTATTGTTGGCGTTGTTCGTTCCTTAAAAGAAGAGATTCTGCATAGTCTAGGATTGGATTCACCACCACCACATCTAAATTCTGATGCAGAAGGCTTCCTTTACTTTGATAACAAACTCTACATACCTCCTGACATGCGCACTAAGATCTTGGAACTAACACATTATGTACCTATGGCAGGACACATGGGTATGACCAAAACATTAAATTTACTCACCAGGCAATTTTGGTGGCCTGGAATGAAGACGTCTGTACAGAAGTTCGTTTCCTCATGTGACACCTGTGCTAGGTCCAAAATTGAGACTACAAAGCCATTCGGGCTACTTTGCAGTCTACCTATACCCAAAGTTCCATGGGAAGTTGTGTCCCTAGATTTCATAGTGGAATTACCACCTTCCAAGGGATTCACTACTATTTTAGTGTCAGTGGACCATCTGACCAAGATGGCACATTTCATTCCCATTCGCAGATTACCATCATCTAAAGAAACAGCGGAACTACTAATTAAACATGTGTTCAAGTTACATGGAATTCCAAAGACCCTTTTATCTGACCGGGGTTCACAATTTGTTTCTAAGTTTTGGCAAGCTCTATGTCGTATATTACGTATTGAGTGGAAGCTTACTTCCCCCTATCACCCACAGACTAATGGACAAACTGAACGGGTCAACCAATGTATTGAACAATACTTGCGCTGTTACACCTCCTATTTACAGGATGATTGGGTGGATCTTCTTCCTCTGGCGGAATTTGCTTACAATAATGCAACCCACAGTACCACTAAGCAAAGTCCGTTCTTTCTGAATTATGGGTTTCATCCCACATTTCTTCCTCCACGCATCCTACCATCAAGTAACCCGGTGGCTACTGATTACCTTACGCAAATAAAAGACTCCTTGGATTTACTGAACACCACCATCTCTCATGCCCACAGCCAACAGAAACGGTAGTACGATCTTCGTAGAAGACCTTCCCCTCAGTATACCGTTGGAGATCTCGTGTGGTTATCCACGAAAAATCTGAGATTGAAAATCCCCAGCAAAAAACTTGGACCTCTGTTTTTGGGACCTTTCCCGATCGAGAAAGGCATTGGAACATCTGCAGTTCGACTCACATTACCGACAGATCTCAAGATACACCCTATATTTCACGTATCCTTACTAAAACCACATATACCTAATCAGGGAATTAGACCTACCATCTTGCCTCCACCTCCAGTACAAGTAGAAGGGGGAGAAGAATTTGAGATTCGGGAGATTTTGGATTCTCGTATCCATAGAGGAAAACTCCAGTATATCATCAGATGGAAAAATTATGGACCTCAAGATGACACCTGGTTGGATGCTTCTGATGTTCATGCATCCAGACTTATACAAAGGTTCCACACCAAGTACCCTGAGAAACCAGTTCTATAGGCCTTCTGGAGCCGGCCTTACGGGGGGGGGGGGGGGCACTGTAAGATCCTGGCACTCT
The DNA here is from genome assembly GCF_965119305.1 of Pelophylax lessonae. Lineage (NCBI taxonomy): Eukaryota > Metazoa > Chordata > Amphibia > Anura > Ranidae > Pelophylax > Pelophylax lessonae. Next base: position 715,589,868 of record NC_138768.1, read on the forward strand.
CAGTGCCTTTCTATCATCTCACTTCCGGGTTGCGTTCCACCACTCAGGTAGGTGGAACGCATATAAGGTGTGTATTCCTTTAACAGTGCTGCCGTCATCATCAGGCGCCGCACTGAGCGGCTATTTCAACTGACGGTCTGCACTCACACATTGTTCGTGCAACCGCTCCTGATACCTGCCTAACCTGACGCTGCCGAATCTTCCAGCTACATACCCTATACCTGGATTGACCGGAGGCTCGCTACTTTGTCCTACACTCCCTCACTACTGGCTATTGATAAGTACCCCACAGGGGACCCCCTCTTATCAACAACGCTTGCTATCTATACCTGCATTATAAGAACTATTGCTAGCTCTAGGATACATGCTCTCCAGTATCTACCATCTGCATTTCTAAACCTAGATCGCTAGCTCTTGTGCCTATTATTTGTTACAACCTGCATTACCGAACTAAGCTTAGCAACACCTGTATATCTTGCTTGCTATTATCTATCACCTGTTGATTATACTAGATTGCTAGCTCTTGTGATTGCTATCTATCATCATCTACTATCATTCCTGTAACATCACTATCTGAGTGCTTATCATCATCTACTATCACTCCTCAGAGCCTATACCTTCAGTGTAACATCTCACTGCTACTTGCATAATTACTATCACTCCTGCAACATCATTATCTGAGTGTTTGTATATGTGCATACTGAATCAGGCTGAACCACTATGATGAGTCAAGAGAGTTGGATCAGGTGATTTAACAAGATCTCTACAAGACTACTGAGTGGAATTCTGCAGCTGCAAATCCAGTATCCTTGAGCTAAAACCCAGAGCGTTACAGATTGCACGAACCCTAAAAAATGGATTCAGCAGAAATGGCCACTCATGTGATGCACCTCACACAAAAAATAGAAGCATTAGTTCATACTCTTACTGAAGTACAAAAGGAAAATCAAACCTTGAGACAGCAGGTGGCCGTGTATCTCAGCTTACTGCTGCTCAACCCCGTGAGCCCAAGATAAACCCTCCACAAGTGTTTACAGGTGACCGGAAAAAATTTTGTGAGTTTAAAAACGCATGTCAATTGCTTTTCAGTTTAAAACCTTGTACTTACAATACAGACCGTATTAAAGTCTGCACTACTATCTCTTATATGTCAGGTGATCCACGGGCTTGGGCAGACTCCTTCTTTGAGAAAGATGATCCTATTCTCAATTCCTATCCTGCGTTTTTAGCAGAACTCTCCCGTCTATATGAAGACCCAAATAGGCAAAGTACTGCTGACAGCCAATTGAGAGCTTTAAAACAGGGAAGGAGACCTGTTGAAGACTTTGCAGCAGAGTTCAAGAGATGGACCCTTGATGCAGGGTGGAATGATGCATCTCTGCGTACCCAGTTCAGGCTTGGTCTATCTGAAGCTGTTAAAGACGAGCTCGCCCGAGTGGACTTACCTGGCACTTTGGATGCTTTAATACAGCTCAGTATCAACATTGACACATGGTTACGAGAAAGGAAGGCTGAGAAAATGGGAGTACCATCACCCAATCCTTCTCGTTTCTCGTCTTCTGATTCTACTCCCATGGAGGTAGGGATCATACGCTCCCCATTATCATCTGTTGAACGAGCCAGGAGAAAATCTCAGAACCATTGCATGTATTGTGCTTCCTCTGATCATCTAATAAGCGTCTGTCCCCTTGTCCGCAAAAAAGAGGGTGAGTTTTCACATATATTATTGGGGGGTTTAACGACTTCTTTTTCTAACCCCTATCTTTTCATCCAATTAATTTTACAGTGGGACCAAAATAGAATCACTACCAAGGCTATGATCGACACAGGATCTTGTGGGAACTACATTGACACTAGTTTTGTTGCTTTAAATAAAATACCTATTATTTCAAAATCTAAACCTGTCTCTGTTAGTTTAATTAATGGTATTCCCTTATCTTCTGGTCCAATCGTTAAACAAACTCAAGCACTTCTAGTTACTGCTAACGAGTCTCATGTTGAGGCAAACACTTTTGATGTGTTACCTTCACCACATTTTCCCATTATTCTGGGACTTCCCTGGTTACACATGCATCAACCAAACATCGATTGGAAAACACGAACACTGACTTTCCCCTCACACTATTGTGAGACCACGTGTAAGATCCAATCGTACCGAAATATCCTTTCCATGGTGTCAGATCAAATCACACCACCACCATGCTATCAGGATCTGGCTGAAGTTTTCCTTGAGAAAAATGCTCAAGTGTTGCCTCCCCATAGGGACTATGATTGTTCCATTGATCTACTCCCTAACAGTAAACTACCTTTTGGACATGTTTATCCTCTATCTCAGGATGAACTTTCTCATCTCAAACAGTATTTGGATGAGAATTTAGCGAAGGGGTTTATTAGACCCTCTACTTCTTCCACAGCTGCAGGACTTTTCTTTGTCCGCAATAAGGATCAGAGTCTCAGGCCTATCATTGACTACAGGCAATTAAATAACATCACAATAAAGGATCGCTATCCTTTACCTCTCATTCCAGAACTCATTGAACAGGTGCGTGGAGCCACTTACTTTTCAAAGTTGGATTTAAAAGGGGCATACAATCTCATCCGCATACGCAAAGGGGATGAGTGGAAGACGGCATTCAGAACTAGGTATGGAATATTCGAATATCTGGTGATGCCCTTCGGATTATGCAACGCTCCTGCAGCATTCCAGCGTTTTATAAATGACATCTTCAGAGATCTACTCGATGTTTGTGTTGTGGTATATCTGGATGATATACTCATCTACTCACAATCCTTGTCTGAACATGTAAGCCATGTACGACTTGTATTATCCAGATTGCTCTCACACAATTTATATGTAAAATTGAAGAAATGCCTATTCCATATGGAGGAGGTGTTATTCCTGGGATACATCATATCAAAGAATGGCATTAAGATGGATAAAAGCAAGATATCGTGTATCCAGGATTGGCCTATACCAACAACACGTAAGGCATTACAACGATTCCTTGGGTTCTCAAACTTTTACAGAAAATTCATCAAAAACTTCTCTACCATTGTAAGACCGTTAACTCAACTCACAAGTGTGAAAAAGACGTACAAATGGTCTGAAGAAGCGAATCAAGCTTTCCGCTTGCTAAAATCAAGCTTCACTTCTGCTCCCATATTACGCCATCCAGACCCATCTCTACAATACATCCTAGAGGTGGATGCATCAAATATGGCTGTAGGAGCAGTTCTCTCCCAAAGACCGACAAATACGTCTCCTCTCCACCCAGTTGCTTTTTTCTCCAAAGCACTGACTGCCCCAGAGGTGAACTATCCAGTGGGTGAAAAGGAGTTACTTGCCATAAAATTGGCACTTGAAAATTGGCGACATTTACTTGAAGGTACCCGGTTGCCAATACTCATATATACGGATCACAAGAACCTCCAATACCTCCAAACCAACAAAACCCTTTCCCATCGGCAAGTGCGTTGGTCATTATTCTTCCTAAGATTTAATTTCTTAGTGACCTACAAACCTGCAGATAAAAACAAGAAGGTGGATGCATTATCAAGGTTAACCGAAGATAATTGTGCAGAAATCCCTTCACTCCCTATAATACCACAAGATCGTATTGTTGGCGTTGTTCGTTCCTTAAAAGAAGAGATTCTGCATAGTCTAGGATTGGATTCACCACCACCACATCTAAATTCTGATGCAGAAGGCTTCCTTTACTTTGATAACAAACTCTACATACCTCCTGACATGCGCACTAAGATCTTGGAACTAACACATGATGTACCTATGGCAGGACACATGGGTATGACCAAAACATTAAATTTACTCACCAGGCAATTTTGGTGGCCTGGAATGAAGACGTCTGTACAGAAGTTCATTTCCTCATGTGACACCTGTGCTAGGTCCAAAATTGAGACTACAAAGCCATTCGGGCTACTTTGCAGTCTACCTATACCCAAAGTTCCATGGGAAGTTGTGTCCCTAGATTTCATAGTGGAATTACCACCTTCCAAGGGATTCACTACTATTTTAGTGTCAGTGGACCATCTGACCAAGATGGCACATTTCATTCCCATTCGCAGATTACCATCATCTAAAGAAACAGCGGAACTACTAATTAAACATGTGTTCAAGTTACATGGAATTCCAAAGACCCTTTTATCTGACCGGGGTTCACAATTTGTTTCTAAGTTTTGGCAAGCTCTATGTCGTATATTACGTATTGAGTGGAAGCTTACTTCCCCCTATCACCCACAGACTAATGGACAAACTGAACGGGTCAACCAATGTATTGAACAATACTTGCGCTGTTACACCTCCTATTTACAGGATGATTGGGTGGATCTTCTTCCTCTGGCGGAATTTGCTTACAATAATGCAACCCACAGTACCACTAAGCAAAGTCCGTTCTTTCTGAATTATGGGTTTCATCCCACATTTCTTCCTCCACGCATCCTACCATCAAGTAACCCGGTGGCTACTGATTACCTTACGCAAATAAAAGACTCCTTGGATTTACTGAACACCACCATCTCTCATGCCCACAGCCAACAGAAACGGTACTACGATCTTCGTAGAAGACCTTCCCCTCAGTATACCGTTGGAGATCTCGTGTGGTTATCCACGAAAAATCTGAGATTGAAAATCCCCAGCAAAAAACTTGGACCTCTGTTTTTGGGACCTTTCCCGATCGAGAAAGGCATTGGAACATCTGCAGTTCGACTCACATTACCGACAGATCTCAAGATACACCCTATATTTCACGTATCCTTACTAAAACCACATATACCTAATCAGGGAATTAGACCTACCATCTTGCCTCCACCTCCAGTACAAGTAGAAGGGGGAGAAGAATTTGAGATTCGGGAGATTTTGGATTCTCGTATCCATAGAGGAAAACTCCAGTATCTCATCAGATGGAAAAATTATGGACCTCAAGATGACACCTGGTTGGATGCTTCTGATGTTCATGCATCCAGACTTATACAAAGGTTCCACACCAAGTACCCTGAGAAACCAGTTCTATAGGCCTTCTGGAGCCGGCCTTACAGGGGGGGGGGGGTACTGTAAGATCCTGGCACTCTCAGTGCCTTTCTATCATCTCACTCCCGGGTTGCGTTCCACCACTCAGGTAGGTGGAACGCATATAAGGTGTGTATTCCTTTAACAGTGCTGACGTCATCATCAGGCGCCGCACTGAGCGGCTATTTCAACTGACGGTCTGCACTCACACATTGTTCGTGCAACCGCTCCTGATACCTGCCTAACCTGGCGCTGCCGAATCTTCCAGCTACATACCCTATACCTGGATTGACCGGAGGCTCGCTACCTTGTCCTACACTCCCTCACTACTGGCTATTGATAAGTACCCCACAGGGGACCCCCTCTTATCAACAACGCTTGCTATCTATACCTGCATTATAAGAACTATTGCTAGCTCTAGGATACATGCTCTCCAGTATCTACCATCTGCATTTCTAAACCTAGATCGCTAGCTCTTGTGCCTATTATTTGTTACAACCTGCATTACCGAACTAAGCTTAGCAACACCTGTATATCTTGCTTGCTATTATCTATCACCTGTTGATTATACTAGATTGCTAGCTCTTGTGATTGCTATCTATCATCATCTACTATCATTCCTGTAACATCACTATCTGAGTGCTTATCATCATCTACTATCACTCCTCAGAGCCTATACCTTCAGTGTAACATCTCACTGCTACTTGCATAATTACTATCACTCCTGCAACATCATTATCTGAGTGTTTGTATATGTGCATACTGAATCAGGCTGAACCACTATGATGAGTCAAGAGAGTTGGATCAGGTGATTTAACAAGATCTCTACAAGACTACTGAGTGGAATTCTGCAGCTGCAAATCCAGTATCCTTGAGCTAACACCCAGAGCGTTACAACATGTTTCATGGACATTTGTTGTGGGAAGATAAAACATGGACTATTGAGTATCCGCTGTAGGATAAGAAAGTCTGCCCAACAGTAGGTTGGAGACAGACTCTTAGGTAGGTTCCAGTGTGAGAAGGTAGCGCCCACAGAGGCAAGGATTTATTTTGGTGTTTTATTTTATTTTGCTGTTTTGACGCTTGCAGTCTGGTGAAGAAAATTGCATTAATAAACCAAACTGTTGTTTGCAACCACTTCTCGGATATCTTCTTGTGAAAACGCACCCCCCAAGGGGTCATCCACACCCGCCACCGAGCTAATCCCCTACAACATACATTTTAACTTATTTATAGTCATTTATTATATTATAATTTATGATTTTGTGTTTAAATCTTTATCATACCCGAAATGTTATAAAGAAGAATGCACAGTAAAAAAATAAATCATATGTAAATAGTTAAAAATAAAAAATTGCATAAACAGCATTCAGCAGCGCTTAATATGTTTGCACATATCATTAATCATAATTGTAACTGTCCGCTTATCACTTTGAATCTGTGTTCAGCACTTACTGCTAGGTGGAACCTTTCTGCCTTTCTTTTGGTTCCCTGAGGAATGTTTAATCAGCAGAACCACTAGACCACTCCTCCTACTCCTCCTTCTCAGCTCTGAGGTAACCTTTCTGGTGACTCAGATTTCATACAGAGCATGTCAGCAGCATTTAATGGAAAGGCGATTGCTAAAGAGAGGATTTCTAAGGTTTAAAGTTTTAGCACCCCTTGGCAAGCGGAGCGAGGTACGCAGTAAAAGTGCATTATATACATATGTATGCAGACAACTGTAATCCACCTTGTAATTTCACATTTGTAATTAACCTTGTAACCCCCTTTTTGGTGATCATTGTAAACAAATGTATTGTATATCATTTACAGTTTTCACGGTGCAATGGTGCTATGGTGTTTATGATGCTAACGGTTTATGGCGCTCAAGGTGTTAAAGAGAATAACGTTCAACCCTCCTGCACACCTTTGATGCAAAAGAATAAAAGTACTGCACCCGTCAGAAGCTCTCCTCTCGTTATTCACTCGATGGCAAAGGGGCCGCTACAGTGAAAACTCGTCGCTGCGGTGGAGACCCGACGCTGAAGTAAAAAACCCGTCACTGAAGTGAATCATTGACTGCGTCGCAGTCTTCATCAAACTGTGAGTAAATGCTTCCCAACGCCTCGCAGGACACGTGCGGACGCCATCTTGGCAACAGAGACTTGGCTGAAAAGTAAACGTGTCACGTGGACTTTTAAATATAGCGGGCTTTTTATATGTGGTCCGGAAGCCGCCCTTAACTAGTATGCGTGCCAAATAATTTATAATTTTCTAAAGCAGTGATTAAGTTATTATATTTGTGTTTAGAGGCCTAGTGTCACATTTAAAGCAACGCTATCTTCCAAGTTCCTAATCCACTAAACTGCAGTTAGTTACGTAAAGGGTTAATTGTCTGGTTAAAAAGTGTCAGCAGTATATTTGTTTAAAACATTTTGTCGTACTGTATGCATTGCTTGCTAATCTTTAGTTACAAGTGTAAATGCCTGTTTTCTTTCGTAGCCCTTAGTAGCTAGTTTGAGCCAAAACTCATTCAAGTTAGGTTTCAGGCACACACACTTGAAAGGCAAAGGCACACTAGAACAAAATGTTGTCACCTGCTGAAGAAACAGACAAACCCACAGAGTCACAACAGGTGCGATCCAGCTTCAGAGAGCGAAGCCTAACAGAAAAAGGCAAAGATATGCATGAAGAAATAGTTAAGAAAAATGAAAAGGCATTCAACAAGGTGTACAACTCTTGGAAGGAGCTAGCAAAAGAATTTAGGACGAAGTTAAAGAATTTCTGCTCAACTGAAGACCTTAATACAAGATTGAAAGAGATTAAAGCCAAAGAAGCGTTAGTACACCAACAGTATGAGTCCATTTGCCAAAATAATTCCACTACCCCGTACATTGTTAAGAGAATGGATGCATGCACCACGTTAACGGCTGAAATCTGCAACCTCATCAGCAAGCGGCTAGAGAATGTAGATGAAATCTTTAACGATCAACTTGAGAAGGAAAAGGTGAGGATGGTGCTTAATAAGAAAAACATGAGTCAGTCTTTGGAAACTCAGAAACAGAAACTGTCCTCTCAGAGTCATTACCAGACTCCAACTCAAGCTCGAGAGCCACTTCCAGATCTAGCAAACGCGCAGACGCAGAAGCAGATCTTGCAGCCAAGATAGAACAGGCAAAGGCGATGCAACAGATGCGCGAGGAGCAAGCTAAGCTGAACAAACTGGAGGCAGAAACTAAACTGAAGTTGGATGAGGAAAAGACAAGACTACAACAGCTACAAGCAGAAAATGAAGTCAAGGTAGCTGCAGCAAAAGTGAAAGCCTACAACGCCTATGATAGTCTTGAAAACTGTGAACAGGAGACAGACCACAAGGTGCAATACCTCTGCCAAAATAATGAACCTCAAACCTCATTGAATCCAAAGGCTGTGCCATTTAAACCTCTAAATACACCACTTGGGATGTCAAAACCAAAAGAAGAAATTAGTCTAACCCCAGAACTTGCAAGTCTGCTCATCTCCAAACGCCTCCCTTTACCTGAACCAACTGTATTTACAGGTGATCCTTTAAAGTTCATAGATTGGAAGATATCCTTTATGGCGCTGATTGACCAGAAACCACTCCCTGTGTGTGAAAAAATGCTGTACTTGAAGAGGTATCTCAGTGGTGAAGCTCAGAAGGCAGTGGAAGGGTTCTTTTACAAAATTCAGAAGATGCCTATCTAGGTGCTTGGGGAATCCTACAGGACAGGTATGGAGGTCCATTCATAGTGCAAAGAGCTTTCAGAGAAAGGTTGGCTAAATGGCCAAAGATATCAGCAAACGACCCTGTAGCATTAAGAGAGTTTGCGGATTTCCTTCAAGGTTGTGTGGAGGCCATTCCTCATGTTAAAGGCCTAGCTATTCTAAATGATTGTTAAGAAAACCACAAGCTTCTCAAGAAACTGCCTGAATGGATCGTGCGCAGATGGAGTCGCATCGTTGTGGACGAGCTTGACAAGTCTCAAGAATACCCAACCTTTGCTCGTTTCACAGAGTTCCTGCAAAGGGAAGCTAAGATTGCATGCAACCCCATTGCCTCTCCTTTCCTCCTCAGTACCAAGACTACAGATGAGAGAATTCCCAAGAGAGCCAAGGCGCTCAACACAAGCACTCAAATGAAGCCCTCTACCTTCAACGTTCCAAAGATCTCAGCTTCAAGACCAAAACCACCTTGCCTAGTCTGCAAAGGCGAAACACACGGTGTCACAAAATGTTCGACTTTTGCAGCAAAGACCATCGATGACAAGAAGGCCTTTATTCACGAAAACTATCTCTGTTTTGGTTGCTTAAGAAAGGGCCACACTACAAAAGACTGCAAATGAAGACACACGTGTAGCATATGCAGTCGACGTCATCCAACCTGTTTGCACATACAGAGAAACACTGAGCCTGTCAAAACATCAAACGATGATCCGGTAGCCATGGAAAATAAGGCAAACGACAACGTTCCCAAAGTTATGTCCCATACTTTGACAAGACATACTTCTGCCACATCCTGCATCGTTCCAGTTCTGTTGTCAGCTACGGCGGAGCCTCAGAGGGAAATCCTCACTTATTCCTTACTTGACACACAGAGTGATTCAACCTTTATTCTGGCAGACCTGGTATCAAAGTTAAGTGTGAGCACCAAGCCATTACAGCTAAAGCTCAGCACAATGACAGCTGTTGACACAGTTATATCAAGCCAAATTGCTCACAGTCTGCGAGTGCGTGGCTTCAACTCTAAAGCTCAAGTCCAACTCCGTCAAGCCTATACAAGAGATTTCATTCCAGTAAATATGTCTCACATCCCCACTAAGGAGACTGCTCTCCAGTGGTCAAACCTCAAACACTTGGCAAACAAGTTACAGCCACTTCAAGACTGCGAAGTAGGACTGCTGATCGGTTATGACTGCCCATCAGCACTGGCTCCCTTGAAGGTTGTTATCGGCTCTGAAAATGAACCCTTTGCTCAAAAAACTATGCTTGGCTGGAGCATTATAGGATCAGCAAATCCACATCTTGATAGACAGGGCAGCCAGAGCTTCGTACACCGAGTCGCAGTAAAAGAAATGCCAATGCCCCCAGTCACTGATGTGTTAAAGGCTTTAGAAATGGACTTCATTGAAAGAAATTATGACGATAAGTACGTGTCTCAAGATGACGTTCGCTTTGTGCAGTTTCTCACGGAAACCATAATGAAAAGGAAAGATGGACACTACGAGATGCCGTTACCCTTCAAAGACAACGGTCAGCTGGCACTACCAAACAATAAGAGGCTGGCCATTAACGACTTCATCATCTAAAGAAAAGATTAAAGGCAAATAAACAGTACCATGAACACTACACTGCATTCATGGAAGAAACAATCAGAAAAGGTCATGCAGAACCAGCCCCTTCATTACCAGAGGAAAAGACAGTGTGGTACATCCCACAAGGGTTGTCTTTGATTGTTCAGCAGAGTTCAAAGGCATCTCCCTAAACGATACCTTACTGAAAGGTCCCGACCTGATAAATTCTCTAGTGGGAGTCCTCTGTCGCTTCAGGAAGGAAGCAGTTGCTGTGATATGCGACATTGAAAAGATGCTCCATCAGTTCTTCATCCCCCCAGAAATGCGCAATTACTTAAGGTTCCTTTGGTGGGAGAACGGCAGTTGGAAACAGAACTGAAAGAATACAGAATGGCAGTTCACCTTTTTGGTGCCAGTTCCTCTCCAGGATGTGCCAACTTCGGCCTTAAGTATCTTGCATGACAATACAAGGCAGGAAATCCCTCAGCATCAGCCTTCATCGAGAAGAACTTTTATGTCGACGACGGCCTAACCAGCGTTCCAACAGTCAGTGAAGCTTTGAATCTAATCCTCGAAACTCAAGGATTATGTAAAAATGCTGGCCTACGACTGCATCAGTTCAACTCTAATAAAAGAGACGTCTTGTCCTGTATAGCTCCGTCAGAAAGAGCAACAACTAGTGTACCTGTCAAACTTAACCCAGACTCAACAACAGAAGGACAAATACTTGGCATTCAGTGGTCAATTGAAAACGACACCTTCAGTTTCAGTGTTGACATAAAGGATCAACCCTCAACTCGTTGTGGTATCCTGTCAGCCGTAGCCTCTCTTTATGATCCTCTAGGCTTCATAGCCCCCTTCATACCAAGTGGCAAGTGCATTCTCCAAGAGCTTTGCCGCAGGGGCATCAGTTGGGATGAAGCACTTACTGAGAGCTTATGTCCACGGTGGGAGGCCTGGAAGAGTAGTCTGCAAGCTTTAAGGGAAATCAAGATACCCAGGTGTTACCATCCCCCAGACTTCGGTAACAGAGTGAAAGTGGAACTACACCACTTTTCTGATGCCAGCAACATAGGATATGGTGCCTGTTTGTACCTTAGGTACAAGAATGACAGAGGTCAAGTCCATTGCTGCTTCGTAATGACTAAAGCAAGAGTCGCGCCAACGAAGATTGTGAGCATCCCAAGGCTTGAACTCTCAGCTGCTGTCACCACAGCAAGGTTGAGTGTCATGTTGAAAGACACTAGGAACTTTCCTAGTTGATAAACAGTGTAAGTTTATCTTCAATGCTCCTTCCGCAAGTCATGCAGGTGGAATCTGGAAACGTCAAATTAGAACCATTCGTAATGTGCTAAATGCTACAACAGTCCAATGTTCAAGTAGACTAGACGATGCTTCTCTTAGAACACTATTTTATGAAGCCATAGCCATTGTTAACAGCCGTCCTTTTAACTGTCGATGGAATCAATGACCCCAAGGCACCAGAACCTCTAACTCCAAACCACCTCATCCTGATGAAATCCAAGGTTGCATTACCTCCACCTGGGAAATTCGTAAAGGAAGATGTATATGCAGTTAGCAGAACAATTCTGGAGTCGTTGGAAAAGAGAATACCTCATGAGTGTTTCCACAAGACAGAAATGGCACACACCTCAACGTAACCTCAAAGTAAATTACATTGTCATAATCAAAGAAGATTTGTCTCCCAAATGCCAGTGGCAACTAGGACGTGTAATTGAAACTACAATAGAAAAGGATGGTCTAGTTCGTCGAGTCAAGGTGTTAGTAGGTGACAGAAGATTGCAAGATAAGAAGGACTATGTATCAAAACCTTCAATTATTGAACGTCCTATTCAAAAGCTAGTAGTCCTCATAGAAAGCAAATAAGTTCAGTTTTAGTGATACACTAGCATACCACCACACAAGACAGTAGCCAGTTACAGAGGTACCTATAAGCTAAATTGTGTATGATGTACCATGTTTTATAGCGGCCATGGTTATGTTCTGTAAATTATGTATGACTCTTAAGTTATATTCATCATAACATAATTTGGTGGGAGTGTAACTGTCCACTTATCACTTTGAATCTGTGTTCAGCACTTACTGCTAGGTGGAACCTTTCTGCCTTTCTTTTGGTTCCCTGAGGAATGTTTAATCAGCAGAACCACTAGACCACTCCTCCTACTCCTCCTTCTCAGCTCTGAGGTAAACTTTCTGGTGACTCAGATTTCATACAGAGCATTTCAGCAGCATTTAATGGAAAGGCGATTGCTAAAGAGAGGATTTCTAAGGTTTAAAGTTTTAGCACCCCTTGGCAAGCGGAGCAAGGTACGCAGTAAAAGTGCATTATATATATATATATATATATATATATATATATATATATATAAAAGTATATATGTTGTTAAACATAAATTGTGTCCATGCTGTTAGTTTAAATATGCTATAGATAATCCAAAGCATCCTGCATGTGGCCATGTTTCCTTAGATGTTTAATGTCATTTAGATATGTGTGCAGACAACTGTAATCCACCTTGTAATTTCACATTTGTAATTAACCTTGTAACCCCCTTTTTGGTGATCACTGTAAACAAATGTATTGTATGTCGTTTACAGTTTTCACAGTGCTATGGTGTTTATGATGCTTACGGTTTACGGCGCTCAAGGTGTTAAAGAGAATGACGTTCAACCCTCCTGCACACCTTTGATGCAAAAGAATAAAAGTACTGCACCCGTCAGAAGCTCTCCTTTCGTTATTCACTCGATGCCAAAGGGGCCGCTACAATAATAGTCCTCATAAATGCCATGCAAATAAAGTCTGAAATATTCAGTCCTTCCGATGGTAAAACAAGTATCACAGTAAACAATGGTACTCCCAGTGCTCTTAATATAGATCCAGCAAATGCCTTCACTCTACCAAACGTGCTCCCCTTCAGAGTGGGCACTCACCAGATGACCACTGGTCATTCGCATGTAAGCATAGGTTGCTTGTACCCTTGGTAACCACGAGTAGGGACCCTCCTGTTCACTGGGTAATCACTGCAATCTGGTATTCTCAGAGACCGGACCGTACAAAATGTAAAAACAGGATAGGAGGCACAATAGTGTAATACTGCTTTTAACCACTTAAGCCCCGGAAGATTTTACCCCCTTCCTGACCAGGGTTTTTTTTGCAATTTTTTACTGCGTGAGTTTAACGGACAATTGCGCAGTCGTGCAACGCTGTACCTAAACAAATTTGACGTCCTTTTTTTCCCACAAACAGAGCTTTCTTGTGGTGGTATTTGATCACCTGTGCGATTTTTACTTTTTGCGCTATAAACAAAAAAAGAGCGTAAATTTTGCAAAAACAACAATATTTTTCACATTTTTTTATATGAAATTGCCCCCCAAAAAAATTTAAAAAATCAAAATTTTTTAACATTTTTGGCCAATTTGTTTTCTGCTACATATGTTTGGTAAAAAAAAAAAATCGCAAAAAGCGTATTTTGATTGGTTTGCGCAAAAGTTATTGTGTTTACTAAGGGAAAGATTTCTGTCATTTTTGGTGTTTTTTTTTTTCAACGCGTAATGGCGGTGATCTGCGATTTTTTTTTTGCGAGACTGCGACATTGCGGCAGACAGATCGGACCCTTGACTGACATTTTTGACACTTTTGGGGTTACCAGTGACATTACTGCAGTAATCAGTGCTATACATATGCACTGTTACTGAAAAATGACACTGGTAGTGAAGGGGTTAACTTTATTTAAGAGGGAGGGGTGGTGTGTGTCCCTAGGGGCATGATTCTTACTGTGATTGGCTGTGGCTTGAAGTGTAGGAACAATGATCAACGGTCCTACATTGTAGAACCGTATGATCACTTTTTCTACACAGGGGAGAATGACAGGCGGCTTGTTTACATCAGCCGCCTGCCTTTCTCCCTCTGCACCGATGATCGGCGAGTGACCGGCCGACATCGGGTCCGCCGGTCACACGCAAGGACTTGCCGGGGCGGGAGCGTGCCTCCGCGGGTGCGCGCTCGCCCGCTATTGGCTCCCAAGCAAGTGACAGGCTAGTGACGTACCGGTACGTCACTTTGCCTGGCCGGGGCTGACTGCCGACGTATATAGTCGTGCGGCGGTCGGCAACCGCTTACATTTTATTCAGCAACACAGCATACAAAACTCCCCCCCTAATCCTATCTGCTTACATTCAAGATAAAATGACAAGGCAATACGATCATATAACCGCAACCCAGTCCCCCAGTTAACATCTGTCCCTTCTGGATATTTTTCAGCCAGGTGGGATGATGCCCACTCTGAATCGGTAGGTATCCATTCCCATCAGTGGGCTTAAAGTATGCTTTTGTCAAGATCTTCTTATCTACTATAGAAATGCATACATCTAAATAGTTAATTGACTCTTGACTCCATGTGAAATCCAATGTAATGTTTTGTTCATTGGAATTGAGATCCTTCATGTAGTTTATCAAGGATGATTCACTTCCTGCCCATATGAAGAACATATCGTCAATATATCTTCTATATGTTAGTAACTGCTCCTTCCGGTTTGCATGTATTCTTCTGTCCTCCCACTCCCCCATGAAAAGGTTTGCGATGCGATGATTTTGCACCCATCGCAACGCCTCTTTTTTGGATGTAAAACTGACCCCCATACCAAAAGTAGTTATGGGACAGGCAGTATTCCAAGATCATTCCCAAAAACTTCTTTTGTATGTGGGGCAGATCCGACCATTGACTTAGGGCCCAATTTAGTGATAGAATCGCATCCTCGTGCTGGATAATTGTGTACAAGGATGACACATCTGCCGTCACTAAATATATTTCAGGTGCATCTGGCAGGATCAAATTCTCTAAAATGCATAAAAAATCTTTAGTGTCCCTTAGATACGTACGTACCTGTACAACATTCTCTTGCAAAAACGGTCCAGGTATTCCCCCACCCTTGTTGTTACTGATCCAATGCTATTCACGATTGGTCTAGCTGGGGGTTTAAGCTGGTCCTTATGAACTTTAGGAAGTGTGTATATCATTGGAATACGACTAAAGCTCGGAACCAGATATTTATTTTCTTTCTTGGTTATGATCCTTTCACTAAAACCCAGTTCAATTAAAAGGTTTAAATCTTTCCTGTATGCAAGAGTGGGATCTTGATCCAATTTTCCATATACTTAAGAGTCGCTAAGCATTTCCATCAACTGGTTGTGGTAGAAACTCTTATCCAAGATCACCACGCCTCCTCCTTTATCCGCGGGTCTAATTATTACATCCTTTCTTTTCTCTAAGGATTCTATACCCTCCTGGATATATCTTGGGTTGGCGTTTCTAACAGGTTTGATCTTTTCTAGGTCCTTTATCAAAAGTTGTTTGAAAACATCTATATTATGATTGGATGCTTGTGGTGGATTAAATAATGAGTTATTCTTCAATCCACTATTGACCCCTATAGTAGATCTGCCAGTTAAATTTTCCACCCTATTCTGTCCTATTTTGACAGTAGCTGCTATCAGTGAACCATACCGTGTTTGTTTGAACATTTTATAGAATATTT
Organism: Pelophylax lessonae; assembly: GCF_965119305.1. Lineage (NCBI taxonomy): Eukaryota > Metazoa > Chordata > Amphibia > Anura > Ranidae > Pelophylax > Pelophylax lessonae. The sequence continues at coordinate 715,605,738 of NC_138768.1, forward strand.
CTGTTAGACCACCAGCGCTGGGTGAGTGTTTGAAGATTTCTGTCTCCAACCACTATATTCTCTGATATGTAAATAGTTGGTTTGGGCTGCTCATTCTTAAGAATTACATGCAAAATAATGGTACCGCTTTCAGCACCTAAAATCGGAAATAATCATACCACCAGGGAGGTTAAAGAGGAGGTCCAGCCCCTCATGAAAAAATTATAAGTCATCAGCTACAAATATTGTAGCTGCTGACTTTTAATATTAAGACACTTACCTGAACTGGAATCCAGCGATGTCAGCACCCCAGCTGATGTTTCCATTGGCTCCCGGGTGCTGCCCCCATCATTGCCTGTAAGGGAAATCGGTAGTGAAGCCTTTCGGCTTCACAGCCAGCTCCCTACTATGCATGCGCGAAGCACGCTGCACTTTGTGAGAGGTGGAGGGGGGCCGAACTTCCTGGTATCACCTGGGAGTGGGAGCGGGTACCTGTCAAAACCAGGTACCCATTTCCCCCGAAAGGTGCCAAACGTGAAGGCTGATAAGCAGAGCTTTCCCTTTTGGGTGGAGCTCCACTTTAACTGGAGTCAATGCCGGTAGACAGGAAGTGGCTGAAGAATGCTACAGGAGGTTAACGGCACTGTGATGCAACAAAGGAAAGCAATACAAAAACAATGCTTTAGGCACCTAAAAGCCGTTCGATTTTGGCTCTGTGATTGGAGGAGGGGCAGATGGACATCACAATCTCCCCAAAAGTTGCCAAATGTGGAGGCAGATAAGCAGAGCTTCCCCTTTTGGGGCGAGCTCCGCTTTAACTGGAGTCAATGCCGTATGACAGAAAGTGGCTGAAGAATGTTGCAGGAGGTCAGCGACACTGTGATGCAACAAAGGAAAGCAATACAAAAACAATGCTTTAGGCATCTAAAAGCTATTAAGTTTTGGTTCTGTGATTGGAGGAGGGGCAGAAGGACATCACAATCTCCCCTATTTCAATCACAGAAGCTTTGAATTCAGTGAAAATAATACAGGTTGTGCAGCTGTGTGTACCCAAAACGAACTTAACACAAATTAGTCCCCGTTCACACTAAGGCGACCTGTGAGGCGACCTGGTCGCCTCACAGGTCGCCGTAGGTCGCCTTCCATAGGGAAGCTGCGGACCCGTTCTAATAGGAGCGACACAAGTTGCTCCGACTTAGAAAAAGGGTCCGGAGCTTCTTTGGGGCGACCCGGAGGCGACCGCCATAGACTTCAATGTTATGAAGTCCGTGGCGGCCGCTCCGAGGTCGCGGCGCGCTGCTCGCACCGCGACCTCGGAGGTCGCCCCCCGAAGTCGGATTGCCCCTGTGTGAACGGGGCCTTAACAGAAGATGACCCGCATGCTGGGAATTTATTTTTACAATGTAGCTATATGCAATATAAACAATAAATGCAAACAAATAACATGAATCAACAACCCTACAATAAAAGAAAAGAAGGATGCTCAATAAGGAAAAAGAGAGATGTAAGTAAACAAGGGAGAGGGGGAGGGAGGGGGTGGGATTATTCGAGGGATGGGACATTTTCTTTTTTTTATTACTCTTGAAATGTACTTATGTATTTATAAATTTATATTAAAACTCAAAGTTTAAATCAATTAACAACCCTACAATATAAGTCCAATGTGTTTGCCCATCACTAGTGCCAAATGTTTTGAAAATTGACCTGCATGATGGAAATTTTAAAAATAATATAACCAAATAAAAATAGGTGGAATAAATTAACATAAAAAAATAAACCAAAGATTAAGTGAAAGTCCAGTGTATTTGTTTGTCTCCAGTGCCAGTGAATACATTCAAAATAGTATAATTGTACAATAGTACAAGTGTACAAAGCAAGGTCCATAAAGACATGGATGAGCGAGGTTGGGTTGGAGGAACTTGACTGGCCTTCACAGAGTCCTGACCTCAACCCGATAGAACACCTTTTGGGATGAATTAGAGCAGAGACTGTGAGCCAGGCCTTCTCATCCAACATCAGTGCCTGACCTCACAAATTTGCTTCTGGAAGAATGGTCAAACATTCCCATAGACACACTCCTGAACCTTGTGGACAGCCTTCCAAGAAGAGTTGAAGCTGTTATAGCTGCAAAGGGTGGGCTAACTCAATGTTGAACCCTACAGACTAAGTCTGGGATGCCATTAAAGTTCATGTGCATGTAAAGGCACTGGCACCCAGGGGCGGACTGACAACTCATGGGGCCCCCGGGCAATAGGAGATCATGGGCCCCCCCCCCCAGGTTTAAAGATGGCCACCACTCGGCAGCCATCTTAACGACGCATTATTAATGTGGCAGGGCCGTGTGGAGGGGCACCAAGCTCCGTGACATAAAGAGTGGCAGGAGACTTAAAGCTGGCAACCCAATAAAGGGACCAGGAGCTTCTTATGGCAAGTGCCACCTTAACAGCATCATGAGGAGATGGTGACCTGTGGTGTGCATAGTGCGCTGCTGCACACAGTGACTGACTAAATTATGCTGCATATTGGGTGTGTTTTTTTAATCCAATTAGAAATTTTAGTTCGTTTTTTTTACAGAGTTAGGTTTTTTTTTTAGTTTTTTTTTATTTTAATGTTTAATTCATTTAAAAATAATATATATTTTTTTTACATTCTTTTCAGAATTCTGTTGGAGGGGGGGGGGCACTTTGATGAAGTATCAGGGGTCTACATAGACCCCTAAAGTCTCATTTTTGAGACAGAGAAAGGGACTAATGACACGTCCCCAGTCCCTTTCTCTGTAGCCTTAGATGCACTGCAGATGAATAAACAGGAGACAGAGGCTCCTGCCCATTCATGAAATGAAGCATAGGAAACACAAATATCTGCAGCTGCTGGTGACGGGAGAGGAAGAAAGGGGGCACTCTGGAGGTTATAACCTACAGAATCCCCCCTTACATCCTCCAGAGTTACCCCTTACATCCTCCAAATTGTCCCCTTAGTCATACTGTACTAAGGGGGTACTCTGCAGGAAATGAGGGGGCACTCTAGAAGCACTAAAGGAAACTCTGGAGGAGTTAGTACCTTCTGTGCACCCCCTTACATCCTCCTGTAGAGTGTCCCTTATGTTTTGCTCCTCCAGGGTGCCCCTATTTAACCACTTGCCTACTGTGCACTTGCTAAGCACAATTTTCAGCTTTCAGCACTGTTGCACCTGGCCTGGTCACAACTCATGAGCGGCTGCTGATAAAACACTTTAGAAAAACACTTCCTTGTCTGTGATTCTGAACAATACATGCGCAGTCTGGATCCAGCCGATTAGTGAACTGCCGAGCTTGGTCTCTACTTGTGTGGTGGGAATATGTGTATGTGTGAGTTTAACCAGTTGCCAACCAGCCACCATAGTTATACTGAGGCCGGTCGGCTCTGTTACGTGAAACGACATACCTGTACATTGTTTTGTGTAGCAGTTAGTGGAGGCGTGCGCACGCGCCGATTGGCTTGATAGGGAGCCACTCAAAGGGTTCGTCGAACACAATGGCATCTTCCTAAGTAAACATGACACATCGCTGTCCTGTCAGTGATGAACACAGGGATCCTGTGTTCCTCCTATTTAGGATCACAGGTCTCTGTGTTCATCCAGCAAGTCCATCCTCTTCACAGTTAGAAAGCACCCCCTAGGGACACATTTAACCCTTTGTCAGCGCCTGGTGTTAACCCTTTCCCTGCCAGTGTCATTAGTACAGTGACAGTGCATATTTTTAGCACTGAAGTAATGTCACTGGTCCCCCCCCCCAAAAGTGTCAAAAATGTCAGTTAGGGGTCCAATCTGTCCGCTGCAGTGTCGCAATCCCGCTAAAAATCGCTGATCGCCGCCATTACTAGTAAAATAAATAAATAAATAAAAAGGACATCAATCTTTCCCCTAGTTTGTAGACATGATAACTTTTGCGCAAACCAATCAAAATACACATATTTTTTTTTTTTACCAAACATATGTTGCAGAATACAAAATGGCCTAAAATGATGAAAAAATTTATTTTTCAATTTTTTTTTTATTGGGAATGTTTTATAGCAGAAATTCAGTTTATTTTTTATTTTATTTTTTTTATAGTAAAAAAAAATAAAAACCACACAGGTGATCAAATACTAACAAAAGAAAGATCTATTTGTGGGGAAAAAAGGACATTCATTATATTTGGGTACAGCATCGCACGACCACACAATTGTCAGCTAAAGTAACGCAGTGCCGAATCGTAAAATAGGGCCTGGTCATTAAGAGGGCAAAACCTTTCTGGTCCTTAAGTGGTTAAGCCACATCCCACTGCCTAATCTGAGGCTGAGCCCAGCAGTTCTCAAATCAGCTGTTTCCAGACTGTGCATGCACAGTTCAGAGTAACCGAGAAGGATTTTTCTTTAACCACTTCAATACAGGACAGTTACACCCCCTTCCTGCCCAGGCCAATTTTCAGCTTCTAGCGCTGTTGCATTTTGAATGACAATTGCGCGGTCATGCAACACTGTACCTAAACCAAATTTATGTCATTTTTCCCCACAAATGGGGCTTTCTTTTGGTGGTATTTGATCACCGCAAGGTTTTTCCTTTTTTGGTACACAAATAAAAAAAGACCGAAAAATTTGAAAAAAAAAAAAAAAGTTTATGTTATAAAATTTTGTAAATAAGTTTTTTCCTGCACTGATGAGGCTACACTGACAGGCACTGATGAGGAGGCACTGATGGGGTGGCACTGATATGCAGCACTGATGGGCACTTATAGGTAGCACTGATATGCAGCATTGGTGGGCACTGATAGGCGGCACTGATGGCCACTGATAGGCAGCACTGATAGATGGCACTGATAGGTGGCACTGATGGGCAGTTATAGGCGGTACTGATCGGCACTGATAGGCAGAACTGATGGGCAATAATGGGCACTGGTAGGCAGCACTGGTGGGCAATAATGGGCACTGGTGGGTGACACTGATAGATGGCAATGATGGGCACTGGTAGGCAGCACTGATAGATGGCAATGGTGGGCAGCATTGATAGGGAGGGCACCACTGGCAGGCTCCCTGAGCCCTGATTGCCATCCCTGGTGGTCATCCCTGGTGGCTCTAGTGGCACCCCCCCAGGGTCTGCATTGGTAATCAATGTTCTGATTACCAGCACAGACCCCCCCTGTGATCAGTGAGTAATTAGCAAAAGAAATGCTTCAAACTCACTGATCCCCTGGCTGCATCACAGATCGTCTCTTCTTCTCCTCACTGACAGGATCTGTGTGAGGAGAGGAAGAGATCAAAGCCGTTACAACGGCTGTATTTATATTACATGACGGCTGTGATTGGACACAACCGTCATGTGATCAGGAGGAGAGCACAGGAAGTATCAGAGGCATCGTGCAGTGGCCGGGAGAACAAAAGAGAAAGTAGCTGACTTTACCTCCATTATCAGCCACAGGGAGAGGAGGAGGGAGCGCATGGGAAGGATCAGAGGCATCTGTGCTGCAGCTAGAAGAGACAGTGACAGGCTGAATCAGTGTGAGAGCTGTGTTTGTACTCACAGCTCTTCTAGTAATGCTGGAGGGAGAGAGAAGAGTCAGCAACATGCAGCCCGGGAGACCTGAAGATCGGGCGGTATGTGCTGACAGGAAGCAGAGCTCTCTCAGCATGTGTCTGCTCGGATGTTTAGCAACAGTGGCCACGGTCCCTCGGGCAGCTCCCGATATGCCCGAATTGTCAGTCCGCCCCTGAACTCCACTCACCAAGGGGGCAAGAAGGTAAGGTTCAGGTGCAAGTCCCAGCGCTCGGTCAATCCTCCCGCACCGCCGTCGCCAGCTCCAGCTGCAGCCGTCAGCGGCTTCTAGATGTGCGGGGCGTAAAGCTCCTCTCTCGGCCGGGGGTGGCCGGGAATCTGCAGCCAGGGCCCGAGGGGTGTTGCAGCCAGTTGGGAACCTGGATCGGTGCCATGTTGAGGAAGGTAAAGAGGCCAGGGAGGTCATCCGGATGGTGAACAGCAAACGAGGAGGATCCCTTTCGGACCGTAAGGGAGATGGGGAATACCCACCGGTATGTGCAGCCAACTGACGAATCCGCTCCAGTAAGTGGCGCAGCAGGGCCCTGCGTTGCAATGTGGCCCGGGATAGATTCAGCACGATCCGGACCCTGGCTCCATCAAAGTCCACATTGCCGGCCTCCCAGGCTCGCCTGATGATGGCATCTTTGTGGACATATCGATGGAGCCGGCAGATGACATCCCGAGGCCGGTCGGTGTCGGAGGAGCGGGGCCCCAGTGCCCTATGCACCCGGTCAAACTCCAGGGAAGCAGGTGGGATGTCAGGGGCCAGACACTGGCAGGCGGCCAGAACAGTGAGCTGCAACGATTCCTGGCCCATGGCCTCTGGTAGTCCCCGCAGTCTCAGGTTGTTCCTGCGGCTACGGTCCTCTACCTTTTCTAGTCGTAGCTGCAGAATGTTAACGTGGGAGGCCTGCAAAGTCTGGGCGTCCTCCAGCCGTGCCACTCTCGCCTCCAGAGAGATAACTGAGGACTCCCCTGCGGTCACCCTGTCGGTCAGGAGGTGGACATCCGAGCGGACAGCCTGGATATCTTTGGCAGGGGCTTCTTCCAGGAGCAGGGCCAAGGCCTCAAAATCCAGCTTAGTGGGCAAGTGAATCAAGGCCCGGAGGTCTCCCGCGTCTCCCTGGGTATTAGTCGGTGTGCAGGAGCCCATCGAGGGGTCAGCAGGCGACATGGGTTGAGTCTCTGGGTCAAAGAGGAGAGGGGCAGTCGGGGATGCCGGTGCAGAAGACATGGGCGCGGAGGAGGCCGCACGTGCCAGGGGTTGACCAGCACGGGCCGAAGAGGAGCGGGTCCCAGGGAAGTAGCGGTGTAGTTCTGATCCGGGCGAGGTCCGGAGAGGTTTTCTGGTCCCCTCCTGCGTCCAGTGCTCATTCCGAGGTAGATTTTGGCAGTTAAATCACGAGGGACCGGGTGAGATGGCCGGAGCACAAGCCCAGTGCTTCCTCACACCGCCATGTTCAGGACACGCCCCCTCACCTTATGCTTTTACTTGTCACTTAAATAACTTAAGGCACACTTTCAAATTTTTTGAGATGAGGCTTATACAATTACATACAAAAGAAACAAAAACAGTGCAAAGTGTGCCAAAAAACAATTATTGGCAACCAAATATCCATGTGAAGCACCGCTCATAAATAGCTATAGAATCAGAAAGGGCAGTGGGCAGGCTTACTCCACTAAGTAGGCAATACTCTAAGGATAGGGAAGGAGTAAAAATGATATAGGGAAAATTATCCCGAAGCGTCACCTGTGGGGGTGGTTGTGGAAGAATCAACCCAGGTGTCCCATATTTTGGAGATTTTTTTAGGACAACCCCTAGACTCGTTAGTGTGTACAATTATATTAGTTACATTGTTAGTTAGGTAACGGTATAGCTGAATTACCCCGATTTTTCCAAAAGTTAAGCGTTGGCACTGTTGGTGCTGTTGACAAATTCCATTTAAGCAGAATGTCTTTGCGAGCATAAAATAACAATAAACCTTTTAGCGCTCTCATTGCTTTAGAAATGGCCAATAAGTGCACTAAGCCTAAAATACAGACATCCACTGTTAGTGGCACAGATATATGTAGATTTGTGTATACACTCAGAGACATCATTCCAAAATGATTGGACCCTTGGACACAGCCAGATAACATGAATAAAAGCTGCTGGGTCTGGATTTTGGTCTATTTTTGAACTTTTTTTTTTTTATTATGTCAGTAATACTTTTGATATGGACACTTTATTGATATATTGGTTATTTGCACATTCTTTTGCAAGTGTAATATTTCATAATAGTGGTATTTATTCATGTTTAGCACAGCATGTTTTATTTACATTTTTAAAAAATGTACATATATCACAGTGAATAGAGGTATGTGACCATACAAAGAAAATGCTGTGTCTAATTATTGGCGTGTTTATACTGTCGCCACCAAATGGAGATGCCACTAGGTAACCAGATTGTGGCAACACATCTAACTAACCTCCAATTTCTGTGGCTACCCTAAGTGTAATGGCATTAACTACTATCTCATAGATATTCAGTTCTGGCACGCATCAGGATAAATGCCACTCTGAAGTTTTCCTATTTGTTGGAATATAAACATAGACCTCAATGAGACTAACAACAGAAGTGTACCAGGAATACCCCCCCCCCCCCCCCTACTGTCACAGGGAGGGGAGATCTGCAGAAGCAGTTTTTCATGTAACATGTGCCAAGGGTAAACTGATCTTTTAAGCATGAGAGCACATACAGTACATCCTTCCCAGTATATTGCTGACTATGCTGTCCAGCTTAGTCTGCCTGTCCTCCAATGGTCAAACTTGTGCTGGGTAGATCATTGTATTGTTTGATTTACCACCCCAACCTCTCTAAGCCCCTTAGGCAGTTGAGAAGAGAGATTATGTGATCACTTACAAAATAAAGAAAAAAAAAGTGTATACTATATACAGTATATACACACACACACTGTATCTCACAAAAGTGAGTACACCCCTCCCATTTTTGCAAATATTTTATTATATAGTTACGATAGTTGCATAGTTAGTCAGGTTGAAAAAAGACACAAATCCATCTAGCTCAACCAATAAAAAACAAGAAACAAACAAACAAAAAAAAAAAAAACAGTAAAGAAAACCCAACCATACAATCCCATATACACAATCCTATACCCGCAGTTGATCCAGAGGAAGGCGAAAAACAACCAGCAAAGCATGATCCAATTTGCTACAGCAGGGGAAAAAATTCCTTCCTGATCCCCTGAGAGGCAATCGGATATTCCCTGGATCAACTTTACCTGTAAATATTAGTACCCATTTATATTATGTACACCCAGAAAAGAATCCAGGCCTTTTTTAAAGCAATCTAGTGAGCTAGTCAGAACCACCTTTGGAGGGAGTCTATTCCACATTTTCACAGCTTTTACAGTGAAGAAACCTTTCCGTATTTGGAGACTAAATCTGTTTTCCTCTAGACGTAAAGAGTGCCCTCTTGTCCTCTGTGTCGACCTTAAAGTGAATAACTGAACACCAAGTTCACTATATGGACCCCTTATGTATTTATACATGTTGATCATATCCCCCCTTAATCTCCTCTTCTCAAGAGAGAATAAATTCAGTTGCTCTAATATTTTCTCATAGCTTAACTCCTCCATGCCTCTTATCAGTTTGCTTGCCCTTCTCTGCACATTCTCCAGTTTCCCGATATCCTTTTTAAGAACTGGTGCCCAAAAATGAACTGCATATTCCAGATGAGGTCTTATTAATGATTTGTACAGGGGCAAAATTATATCTCTCTCTCTCTGGAGTCCATGCCTCTGTTAATACAAGAAAGGACTTTGCTTGCTTTGGAAACTGCAGCTTGCCATTGCATGCTATTATTAAGCTTATGATCTACGAGAACACCCAGATCATTCTCTGCTATGGATTCCCCCAGTTGTACTCCGCCTAGTATGTATGATGCATGCATATTCTTAGCCCCCAAGTGCATAACTTTACATTTATCCACATTAAACCTCATTTGCCACATAGTTGACCAATGAAACAGTGCATTGAGGTCAGGGCCGGTGCAAGGATTTTTGACACCCTAGGCGAAACCTTATTTTGCCGCCCCCCTTGGCTCCGCCCCTGACTCCACCCCCTTCACATTGCCTATGAATATGATAGAGGTGGTGGGGATGGAGCTTTGGGTAGCGGGGGGGGGGAGGAGAAGGAGGCAGAGGATGAGGAGGAAGGAGGATGAGGGGGCAAGAGGAGGAGGAGGAAGGAGGAGGAGGGGGGAGGAGGAGGGAGAGGGGGAAGAGGGGGGAGAGGAGGAGGAGGAGGGGGGGAGAGGAGGAGGAGGAGGGGGGGAGAGGAGGAGGAGGAGGGGGGGAGAGGAAGAGGGGAGGAGGAGGGGGGAGAGGAAGAGGGGAGGAGGAGGGGGGAGAGGAAGAGGGGAGGGGGGAGAGGGGGGGGGAGGGGGAGAGGAGGGGGGGGAGATACATTACACATTTGAGAGATCACACATATAAGTTATATGTATACACACTATAGAGTCAGTTAAAGAATCTCAATGTGTTTTTCATTACTCACTTACCACCAGGGCTCTGCTCTGCTGCCAATGGTTCTCTCTCCAGGCACAAGGAAAGTTAGGCAGCCATGCTTCTCCAGCTCTGTCTCACACATTCCTCCAGGTACCGACCCCCCTGAGCTCCACTGATCAGATATGTGAGTCTGCTCTGCTGCTTGATAAAGGGGAGGGGAGAAGGACAGCGCAGAGCTGGCTGGCTGTAGTAACTGGTCTTCACATGGATCATGGGAGGGACCAGGGACGGACGATCACTGCTTCTAATTAGCTCTGGACTGGCCCCAATGAGTCTCTGAGAGAGACAGACAGGTGACAGAGTGTGACCTGTCTGTCACCATGCAGTGGGTGAGCCCCGTAGTCAATGATATAAGAGGACCTGTAGTGACTTGGTACCGTCCTGTAGAAGGGAGGATGCAGATAATAAACACTCACCTCCAGTGGCGGACTGACAACTCATGGGGCCCCCGGGCAATAGGAGATCATGGGGTCCCCTGTGTCCCCTCCCACACTCAAGCCACACTAACACAAAGCCCCACATGCGTTTGTGGCAGCCATCCTCCACATGTCAGCTCAGCTGCACAGAAGGGCCCCAATTCTTGACTGCAGCTTAGGCTCACAGAGATTCACATTGGTATTGCTGGAAAGTCACCGAACACCTGACAGGTTCAAAGGTGACAGCCATCCAAGAAAGCTTCCCTATCATGCCTTCAGGAACCTTTGTGAGCCTGATTGTTTGGTTGTTGCAGCTCAGCTGCATAGAGGGGGCATTTTAACAATCTACTGCAGCATAGCCTGTAAGAAAGTCCCGGGATTCTTTCTGTAGAAGCACTTCCATGTTTAAAGATGGCTGCTGTGCAGGAGCCATCTTTATATGCAACCAGTGTGTTTTATGAAAGCAGTGGGCCTATGTGAAAGATCCAAATTTTGGCCCTAATGCCAGAGAAAAATGTTCAGCGCGTACTGCAGCAAGTATGGGGTGTGGTTTTCAGGGGCTAAGTGCCAGGTCACACTTGTGCGATGCGGGAAGGCAGCAAATTGGCAGCCTGTTCCCGCATCGCAAACGCACATCTGGCAGTTCACACTGCCATATGCGATACGCAGGGGGTGTCAATTAAATGTTAACGACACCCCCAGTTTGATCGCATATAGCAGTGCGATCTGACAGTTCGCACAGGATCGGATCGCAGTAGTGTGAATCACTGTGCGATCTGATGCTGATGCGGCTGGAAAAAAGGGTCCTGTGCGACTTTTGCTGCGGGTGCAGTGCGAATTTCATCCATACATAGTGTATGGATGAATTCGCATCCGCACAGGAGATCGCATGTAATGAAGGAGCAGTGCGCTCCGAATTACATGCGATCGCCGCAGCCGCACATATGTGAACCGGCCCTAAAGGAAGCCTGCTGGTTACAGGACTGATGGGTTACTTGCCTTATGCAGCTGTTTGGTTCCTATCAGCACCTTCCTGACAGGGTGGCCACAACTTTTTTTTTTACACCGATAAAACATGGAAAATCTACTGACAGAACATATTTTTTACTGAGAACCTGAAATAATACATAAACTCCTACAGAAGGGGGAAGAAGGAAAAGCAGGAGGAGAGATAGGAATAGGCGGGAAAGAGAGATGGGGGAGATGGGAAAGTAGGAGAGAGATGAAGGATGGGGGGGGGGGGGTGAGAAAAGGGAAGGGGTGAGAGACAGAGAGAGGATATGAGAGAGGGTGCTGAGAGATGGGGATGAGAGAAATGAGAGAGGGAGGGAAAGAGAGGGGGGTGAGAGGGGATATGAAAGAGAGAGAGGATGAGAAAGAGAGGGAGGGGGTGAGAGAGAGGAGACAGACAGAGGGGGTAAAGGTGAGAGAGGGGGGTAAATATGTCTGCTACTCACAATTATGACCCCAGACTGCTCTCCTCTGGGCTCAGGCAGCTGGGATGTAGAGCTGCTCTATGCTCTATATTTCAATCTGCTGCCTCCCAGCCCCTTTCATGCAGTGTGTGTAATGTATGGGAGTCTGGGAATATTCTTTTACCCATGTGATTTGCACTCAGAAGGCAAGATCCATCCACACACAAGATCATCCCCAGATTCTCCCAGCTGGGGTCACGAACAGAAAGTATGGGAGATCAGGGCTGCAGGGGAGGGGGCGGGGCTTGCTATGCACGGCTCCCTATGCTGTTCACTGTCTCTGTCCTCTCCTCAGGGAAAGAAGTCTGTGTGTGTGGGGTGGATGGGGGAACCGATCGCATGTCATTCATCTGCCAGGAGGACAGACAGGAAACTGGACTGCTGGGGGGGAGGAGCATGTACTGAGACCGGCTGTGCTGTAGATGTCCCGGCTCTCTCTCTCTCTCCACCTTCTGACCTTCTCCTGGATGTGACACCCCCTGCACGAGCGGCCCGCCCCCCGATTCTTTGCATGGTAGGAGAATGCGGACACCTAATCCCCCCCCACCCCCTCTCCTTCGATGAGAGCCCAGGGCTAGGGAGGACCTTTCTCATCTACAGCGAAACGTACACTGTCAGCACCCTCCCCCATCACTTACCTGATCATACAGGCACGGGCAGCCTCTGTTCTTTCACTGAGTCTGTAAGTGCTGTGTCAGGACTCGGATGTCAGTTCGGTCCTTCAGTGCTGCCGCAGCGCCCCTTCACTCAGTGATCAGAGTGGCTACACAGCACAGGCGGCAGCGGGACTCAGAGAGGGAGGCTGAGACTAAGTAGGCAAACCAGTGGTCAGGCGCCCTAGGTGACAGTGCGCCCTAGGCGGCTGCCTAACCTGCCTAATGGTAGCGCCGGCCCTGATTGAGGTCAGCTTGTAAGTTGGAGACATCCTGTAAGGAAGTTATTCCACTGCAAAGCTTGGTGTCATCTGCAAAGACTTAATGGTACTTTTAATCTCAGACCCTATATCATTTATAAAGATATTAAAAAGTAAGGGTCGCAACACTGAACCTTGGGGTAAACCACTGATAACCTTAGACTTTTCAGGGTAAGATCATTAACCACTACTCTCTGAATTCTATCTTTTAGCCAATTTTCTATCCATTTACAAACTGATCTTTCCAAGCCTGTAGACTTTACATTACACATTAACAGTGTGTAGGGAACTGTGTCAAACGCTTTTGCAAAATCCAAGTATATTACATCCACAGCCACCCCTCTGTCCAAGGTTTTACTTACCTCCTCATGAAAAGAAATCAGGTTTGTTTGACAACTTCTGTCTTTCATGAATCCATGCTGTCTTTTGCTTAGAATATTTTTTTCCAGCAAGAACTCATCTATGTGGTCTTTTATTAAACTCTCCAGTATCTTCCCGACTATAGAAGTTAAACTAACAGGTCTATAGTTACTTGGCAAAAACTTTGATCCCTTTTTAAATATAGGCACCACATTGGCCCTATGCCAATTCAGTGGTACTATTCTAGTCCTTAACAAGTCACTAAAAATTAGAAACAGAGGCTTTGAAATTACAGTGCTCAATTCTTTTAGGAATGCGTGGGTGGATGCCATTTGGTCCAGGTGCTTTATCCACCCTTATTCTGTCTAAATATTTCTGGACCATATTACTTTTGAGCCATTGTGGATCATTTGGGGCTGTGTCAATACCATCCTCATTATGGTCATGAGCTCCCCATGCTCCTTTGTATACACAGAGCTGTAGAAAGTATTTAATACATTTTCCGATGACGCAATTTCTATGACGAAACGCGTCAAGTTGCAACACACGCTGCCTCGTCCTGGGCCCGCAGTTGAACTACACGCCATCTTCCCACTTCCGGGTACGGGGCGGTCTCTACCAGCAGACAGAAAAGACAGCCGTAAGTTATTTAGTCTGCAAAGGATATCTATTAAGGGCACCAATTTGTTTTTTACCGAGTTTTTTACCTAATTTCTCATTGTGATTGCGTGAAAACTTTTCAATAAAGAGGAAAATTTTTTAATACCGTCTGCACTATGAGGAGCCTCTTTTCTTCTCCTATATCCTGAGTGCAAACAGGCGCAAGCCGTGGACCCCCGTGTACCCCCAGGAAACCGGAATCATCCGAGAGTAAACACCTAAGCCTGTATTGATTTCTGCTGGCATATGCCAACAGGAATCCACTTGATCTGGTAAATGGGCTATCTTACCATTTACCACCAGAGGTGAAGTGGAGGGTCACCTGCTATTTATTTGCACAGAAGGACTTTATGCACTATTTGCACCATTCAATATTTGCACTATAATATGGACTTTATCATTTTACTTTGTGATTATATGCAAGCACGTTAGTTGATAATTTCACATTGCACTTTATTATCGGAGTATTTAATACTATTCATAATTTTCTCTTATTGATCTTATATTGATGTTATTTATATAATACATTGTTGTTTTTTGTGACATATTTAATTATATTTTTATATATATATCTTTTCACTGTATGGCATAAGGTAGCAATACCTGAGCACCACCATATTGATTTTTTGCACATTTTATTGTTATATAACAAACACATGTGATAGGAGTCTAACACCCTCCACTACTGGGTTTAGCACAGTTTATTCCCACACTCTTTATCATTTAATAAATCTGCCTTCTCTTTGTCCCCAGTCACCCACTCCTGATTATTCTGTAAAGGGCCTACATGCTCAGACTTAACCTTTTTAATATTTATATATTTGAAGAATTTTTGGGGGTTTGTCCTATTATCTTTTGCAATCTGTCATTTATTTTGAATTTTTGCATCCTTGATTTCCTTTACATATTCTGTTATATTGTTTGTAACAATTAAACAATGATAGTGTTCCTTCATTTTTATATTTTTTAAAAGCTCTTTTCTTATTAATTATAGCTTTTTTAACTTTGGCCATGAGCCACATAGGTTTTATTTTTAGCCTTTTAAACTTATTGCCCATGGAAATATACTTTGCAGTGAGTTTGCATACAGTGTTTTTGAAAATTTCTCATTTCTGTTCTGCGCTCATTGATGCAAATGTTCCCTCCCAGTCTAAATCCTGGAGAGCAGTCCTCATCCTTGGAAAATTTGCACTCTTAAAGTTACATGTTTTTATATTTCCTGTATGTGTATTTTGCAACAGCTAACATTAAATTAAATGATATTATGGTCACTGCTACCCAGATGTTCTTTTATATAAACATTATTAATAAGCTCTGCATGGTTTGAGATTACCAGGTCCAACAGAGCATCATTTCTAGTTGGGGCCTCAATAAACTGTACCATAAAATTGTCTTGTAATAGGTTTATAACTGTTTGCCCTTTAACTGTTCCAGCAGTGCCATTACTCCAGTCAATGTCTGGGTAGTTAAAATCCCCCATTATTATCACTGTCCCAGCCCTTGCAGCCCTTTCTATCTGTGCCAGGAGCTGAGTCTCCACCTCCTCATTAATACTGGGAGGTCTATAACAAACTCCAATGATAATCTTTGTATTACGCACACCCATGTACATTTCCACCCATACTGCTTCAGACTCATCACACTCTCCATTAACTAGGTCCTCTTTCATACTGACTTTGAGATCACTTCTCACACAGAGACAGACACCACCACCCCTCGGTTTTACCCTGTCTTTCCGAAAGAGAGTATAGCCAGGAATATTAATAGCCCAGTCATGTAAAGAATGAAGCCAAGACCCAGCAATACCAATTAAATCATAGTTCTCCTCGTGCGCCAGAGCTTCCAATTCACCTATTTTGCTTGGCAGACTTCTGGCATTGTTGAAAAAAAACTCTTTAATTCATTGTCACATTTTGCACACTTTTGCATATTATTTATTTTGGTACAAATAGTACCATTTCCAATCGTTGTTTGTAACATGGGAACCTTCTTATCCTCTGCCATAACTCTTCCCCCAACTTTTCCCATACCACCCACCAATAGGGGCTGACCCCTGTCTGACCTGTCTGCCCCATTATAATCTAATTCACCCTACCCCCTCAATTAAAAACTCCTCCAGCCTTCCCATAAACCTCTCCCCTAGCACAAAATACCCCCTTCCATTTAGGTGCAAACCATCTTTAGCATATACGTTGCACCCCAATGAAAAGTGAGCCCAGTGCTCTAAAAACCCAAATCCCTCCTTCTTACACCAGGTCTTTAGCCATGCATTCAGCTCTCTAATCTCCTCCTGTCTTTCCTGTGTTGCGCATGGTACAGGCAATATTTCAGAGAATATCACCTTGGAGGTCCTTCCCTTCAACTTGCAGCCTAGTTCATTAAATTGGTTCTTAAGGAGCCTCCACCTTCCATATATTCTGTAATTGTCACCAAGACAGCTGGGTCATGCCCAGCCCCTCCCAGTAATTTATCAACCCAGTCCACCACATGCCGAACCCTGGCACCAGGGAGACAGCAAACCATTCGGTTGAGGTGATCCTGGCGACAAATTATTCTATCAGTCCCTCTGATTATAGAATCCCCAATTACCACCAACAGTCTCCTCACCACCTCCACTAGACAGCTCTCCCAGCTGTTAAGCTGCTAGGGATAACAGGGACATCTAAGGCTGCCACCTCTGAGCTTGCCACCCCCACATCTTCACCCAACATGGCGAATCTGTTAGGGTGCTCAAATCCAGGGCTGGCCTTCCTTTTCTGTGTGCCCCTACCACTCCCTCTGACTATATTAACCCATCTTTCTACCTGATTAACCTGACTTACTCCTCCAGCCTCCCCATTAACCCCACTAGCCACCTGCTCAGCGAGCAGAGGACCCCTTTAAAGGTTGTCAGTTCTGCACAGTGATGCAATTTGCTCCTCCAGATCTCTAATGTGAGCTTCCAGAAGGGCAACCCGCTCACATCTGTCGCAGCGGTATCCATCCTGGAGCGGTTGCTCCGTTATTGTATACATGAGGCACACTATGCACTGCATAAAACCTTCAATCTTGCTAGCACACATTTTCACTGAAGAAATTACACTTTGCTACAATGTAAAGTAGTGAGTGCACAGCTTGTACAACAGTGTAAATTTGCTGTCCCCTTAAAATAACTCAACACACAGCCATTTATGTCTAAAGCGCTGGCTACAAAAGTGAGTACATGTAATGTTCTGGTACCTTTGAGTACCCTAATTACTCTTTCATAAGTGTATGCGCCCCACCATTCTCTTTTGGTAAGGTGCGCATACACCTTTAAGACTGATGCTGTCATCACTGAGCGCCGGACTGGATGGCTATTTAGATCGCCGGCTCTCACTCACATGTGTTCGCTCAAACTGCTTTGTGCCTTGATGCTAACCTGTCTTGAAGCTCTCATGCTTGCAAGCATACCTCGCTGTCGGAACCACGCTGCGCTGATCCCTGTATCCCGCTACCGGATCATCCGCTCTTGCCGAACCTCTCCTCTGCTACATTGCTATTAGTGATAAGTACCCCACAGGGGAAACCTCTATAACCTTCATACTAAAGCTTACACTATCTAGCTCTGCATACTAAGGACTATTACTACATCTGCATTATCTAAGATTGCTAGCTCTTGAGCCTACTACCACCTGTTCTTGCACTGGGTTGATCTCTCTTGTATGTCCACCTGCTACTCTGTCATCTGCTACCATACATGATTGCTAAACCTATCTGCATCCCATCTGCTACTATCTTACTTTCAAGAACATTTCCTTTCAAGTGTCTGTCATCTACCATCTCTACCCAACCTGTCTCTTCAGCCTATCATCACTGTGTTACTATATACATAAGTCACTCTAGGAAACATCTTATTGAGTGTGTGTATTTACTTGCTGAATTGAGATCATCCACACATGATGAGTCATTGGGAGTTGGGATTGGTGTCTCAGCGTTTCTCTACATGACTACTGAAGTGGAATATTTCTGCAGCTGAAAATCCACATCATACATAAAATGCAGGAGCGTTACAGATTGAACGAACCACAAATGGATTCAGCAGAAATAACCACTCAGATGACACAATTAAAACAGCAAGTAACTGCGTTAATACACGCACTTGCTGAATTAAAAGAAGACAATCAGGCTCTGTCGCAGCAGGTAATTAGACTGACACAACTTACCACTGCTCAGTCCCCTGAACCCAAAATAAATCCTCCTTTGGTATTTACAGGCGATCGCAAAAAATTTCGCGAATTTAAAAACGCATGTGAGTTACTTTTCTTGCTAAAACCCCGTACCTACCTTACTGATCACATTAAGGTTTGTACTATTATTTCTTACCTAACAGGCGATCCTCGGGTCTGGGCAGACTCTCTTTTTGAGAAAAGCGATCAGCTTCTCAACTCCTATGCCTTGTTCCTAGCAGAACTCACTAGCCTATATGATGATCCCAATAGGCAGAGTACTGCCGATCTTCAATTAAGATCCTTGAAACAAGGTGGGAGACCTGTAGAAGACTTTTTCGCAGAATTCAAGAGATGGACCCTTGATTCAGAATGGAATGATGTATCTCTGAAAACCCAATTTAGGCTTGGCCTATCAGAGGCCGTTAAAGACGAGCTCGCCCGAGCGGATCTGCCAAAAACCCTGGATGCATTGATACAACTTAGTATCACCATAGATAGAAGACTACGAGAAAGAAAGGCTGAGAAAATGGGAATGCCATTATCCAGTTCTTCTCGGATTTCGGCCGTTGACCCCGTTCCTATGGAGGTAGGAACCATACGGCCACCTCTATCAATTATGGAAAGAGCCAGAAGACGATCTGGTAATCTCTGCTTGTACTGTGCATCCCCGGATCACAAGATAAACGTCTGTCCCCTAGTCTACAAAAAGAAGGGAGAGTGTTCACATGTCCTCCTAGGGGGGATTGACAACTTCAATCACTAACCCTTATCTTTCTGTTTGCTTAACATTACAGTGGGACCAGAACAGGATTACTACTAAGGCCATGATTGACACAGGATCTTGTGGAAATTATATTGACATACGTTTTGCTGCTTTAAATAAAGTTCCTATTATTTCTAAACTTAAACCTGTCTCAGTGAGTCTTATTAACGGTGTTCCTTTATCCTCTGGTCCGATCACTGATCAGACACAGGCACTCCTAGTCACTACTAACGGGTCTCATATGGAGACCACTACCTTCGATCTAATACCTTCACCCCACTTTCCCATTGTTTTGGGACTTCCCTGGTTGCACACACATCAACCAACCATAGATTGGAAGGAACGGACCCTGACCTTCCTCTCTTGCTATTGCGAGGATACCTGTAACCAGTGGTGGGATTCAGCCGGTTCTCACCGGTTCCACCGAACCTGTTGCTAACATTTTACAAGTTCGTGGAACCGGTGGAAGCCGAGAGCAGCGGCAGAGACGGCTCTTTAAATCGGCAGTTGCTAATTAAAGAGCCGTCTCTGGGGGTGGACAGCAGAGCTTCCTGCTCACCTCCACGCTGGCTGCTCCTGGTCTTGAGTCCCCCCCCCTTCCTGCTCCACTAAGCAGCACAGTCTCCTCTCCTCCCCAGCCAGAGTCCAGACCTCACTCCCCCTCTCCCTCCCCCCTAGTCGGCTCCCGCGCAAGTGAATGAACCGAAGCACACAGCCAGGTGCACTAAGAGAGCCGGAGGACACAGCAGGGATGTCTGCAAAGCTAGCCCCCCTCCTCCCCCCTGTCATACACAGGTCGCCCTCGGAGCTGATTGCCCATCCATGCTGCTGCTGTAAGAAGCCCAGGTCGGTGACTGTGGATGAGTGTCCTGCAGCTTGGTAAAGGTGAGTGAGATGACCCCATCCCCCACACACCATCACATACCCCACACTATCTCCTCTGGGGACAGGGACCCCTTCTAACCTGGGAAAAGGGACCCCTTCTCCTCTGGAGTCAGGGACCCCTTCTCCCTTGGAGTCAGGGACCCCTTCTCCCCTTGGAGTCAGGGACCCCTTCTCCCCTTGGAGTCAGGGACCACTTTTCCCTTGGAGTCAGGGACCACTTCTCCCTTGGAGTCAGGGACCCCTTCTCCCCTTGGAGTCAGGGACCCCTTCTCCCTTGGAGACAGGGACCCCTTCTCCCCTTGGAGTCAGGGACCCCTTCTCCTCTTGGAGTCAGGGACCCCTTCTCCTCTTGGAGTCAGGGACCCCTTCTCCCTTGGAGTCAGGGACCCCTTCTCCCCTTGGAGTCAGGGACCCCTTCTCCCCTTGGAGTCAGGGACCACTTTTCCCTTGGAGTCAGGGACCACTTCTCCCTTGGAGTCAGGGACCCCTTCTCCCCTTGGAGTCAGGGACCCCTTCTCCCTTGGAGACAGGGACCCCTTCTCCCCTTGGAGTCAGGGACCCCTTCTCCTCTTGGAGTCAGGGACCCCTTCTCCTCTTGGAGTCAGGGACCTTTTCTCCCCTTGGAGTCAGGGACCCCTTCTCCCTTGGAGTCAGGGACCCCTTCTCCCCTTGGAGTCAGGGACCCCTTCTCCCCTTGGAGTCAGGGACCACTTCTCCCTTGGAGACAGGGACCCCTTCTCCCCTGGAGACAGGGACCCCTTCTCCCCTGGATACAGGGCCCTGGACAGGGACCCCTTCTCACCTTAAGGCTTCTCCGTGGCCATCTCCCACCAGGAGCTCCTTCCCTACAGGGGGTTCTGGGGGACCTACTGCTGCCCGAAGGGGATGATGAGACCCCTGAGGTGAAACTCACACAAATCAATTTTTTTATCATCTTAGGCCAATTTGTTATCTGCTAAATCTTTTTGGTTAAAAAAAATCGCAATAAGAGTATTTTGATTGGTTTGCGCAAAATTATCACGTCTACTAACTACGGGAAGGATTTATGTCTTTTTTTTTTTTTTTTACTAGTAATGGCGGCGATCTGCGATTTTTAGCGGGACTGCGACATTTTCGGCAGACAGATTGGACACCTTTACTGAAAGTCGGAACTGGTTACTAACATTTTTGAATCCCACCACTGCGTGTAACCTCCCGTCTTTCGGGAAGATCCTGTCTGTGGTGACAGATGAGATTGCACCACTATGTTATCAGGATCTCTCTGAGGTTTTTCTTGAGAAAAATGCTCAAGCACTACCTCCCCATCGAGACTATGATTGTAGCATTGATCTACTCCCAAATAGCAAATTGCCGTTCGGTCATGTTTATCCTCTTTCACAGGATGAACTTTCCCATCTCAAAGACTATTTGGATGAGAATTTGGAAAAAGGTTTTATTAGACCTTCCACTTCTTCCACAGCAGCAGGACTCTTTTTTGTCCGCAATAAGGACTCAAGTCTCAGGCCTATCATCGACTATAGGCAACTGAATGCTATTACAATAAAAGATCGCTATCCTCTACCGCTTATCCCTGAGCTCATTGAGCAGGTGCGTGGAGCTACCTATTTTTCAAAATTGGACCTGAAAGGAGCATACAATCTCATTCGAATCCGTGATGGACACGAGTGGAAGACTGCATTCAGAACCAGATACGGATTGTTCGAATATCTTGTAATGCCATTCGGGCTATGCAACGCCCCTGCAGTTTTTCAACGATTTATAAACGATATTTTCAGAGACTTACTAGATGTCTGTGTTGTGGTATATCTGGACGATATACTTATATATTCACGATCCCTGTCTGAACACATAAGACATGTAAGACTAGTATTATCGAGATTGCTTGCACACAACCTTTATGTGAAACTGAAAAAATGCTTGTTTCATAAAGAAGAGGTACTGTTTCTAGGCTACATCATATCCAAAACAGGAATCGAGATGGACATGAGTAAGATATCCTGCATTCAGGATTGGCCTACACCAACCACACGCAAGGCGCTACAGCGATTCCTTGGATTTTCGAATTTCTACAGGAAGTTCATTAGAAACTTCTCTGCCATTGTGAGACCCCTCACACAGCTCACTAGCATTAAAAAAACCATTCAAATGGTCAGATGAAGCAAATAAAGCTTTTCACCTGTTAAAGACAAGGTTTACTTCTGCTCCCATACTACGCCATCCAGACCCATCCCTCCAATACATTCTGGAAGTAGATGCGTCAAACATGGCAGTAGGAGCAATACTCTCCCAACGACCAACTCACACTTCACCACTTCATCCAGTCGCCTTTTTTTCTAAATCCCTAAGCAGTCCAGAGATAAATTACCCCGTGGGTGAAAAGGAACTGCTTGCTATAAAATTGGCTCTGGAGAATTGGCGACATCTACTCGAAGGCACCCAATTACCAATACTTATATACACGGACCATAAAAATCTCCAATATCTTCAGACTAACAAAACTCTCTCGCACCGACAGGTACGATGGTCACTATTCTTTCTAAGGTTTAACTTCCTAGTGACCTACACACCTGCAGATAAGAACAAAAAGGCGGATGCACTATCACGACTAACTGAAGAAAACTACTTCAAAATCCCTAGCAAAAAGCTTGGACCTCTGTTCTTGGGACCTTTCCCAATCAAGAAACTTATTGGAAAAGCTGCAGTACAGCTTATATTGCCAATAGACCTCAAAATACATCCCATTTTCCATGTGTCGCTACTGAAGCCCCATGTTCCTGACCAAGGAATAAGGCCTACTATCCCACCTCCTCCTCCTGTACAAGTTGAAGGTGGAGAAGAATATGAGATAAAAGAGATTCTGGATTCTCGTATCCACAGAGGAAGACTTCAGTACTTGGTTCGATGGAAGAACTATGGGCCCCAAGACGACACCTGGCTAAACACCTCTGACATACATGCCTCTAGATTAATCCGCAATTTTCATGCGAAGTACCCAGACAAACCAGCTCCAGAGGCCTTCAGGAGCCGGCCTTAAGGGGGGGGTACTGTAATGTTCTGGTACCTTTGGGTACCCTAATTACTCTTTCGTAAGTGTATGCGCCCCACCATTCTCTTTTGGTAAGGTGCGCATACACCTTTAAGACTGATGCTGTCATCACTGAGCGCCGGACTGGATGGCTATTTAGATCGCCGGCTCTCACTCACATGTGTTCGTTCAAACTGCTTTGTGCCTTGATGCTAACCTGTCTTGAAGCTCTCATGCTTGCAAGCATACCTCGCTGTCGGAACCACGCTGCGCTGATCCCTGTATCCCGCTACCGGATCATCCGCTCTTGCCGAACCTCTCCTCTGCTACATTGCTATTAGTGATAAGTACCCCACAGGGGAAACCTCTATAACCTTCATACTAAAGCTTACACTATCTAGCTCTGCATACTAAGGACTATTACTACATCTGCATTATCTAAGATTGCTAGCTCTTGAGCCTACTACCACCTGTTCTTGCACTGGGTTGATCTCTCTTGTATGTCCACCTGCTACTCTGTCATCTGCTACCATACATGACTGCTAAACCTATCTGCATCCCATCTGCTACTATCTTACTTTCAAGAACATTTCCTTTCAAGTGTCTGTCGTCTACCATCTCTACCCAACCTGTCTCTTCAGCCTATCATCACTGTGTTACTATATACATAAGTCACTCTAGGAAACATCTTATTGAGTGTGTGTATTTACTGAATTGAGATCATCCACACATGATGAGTCATTGGGAGTTGGGATTGGTGTCTCAGCGTTTCTCTACATGACTACTAAAGTGGAATATTTCTGCAGCTGAAAATCCACATCATACATAAAACGCAGGAGCGTTACAGTACACCCCTAAGTTAAAATGTCCAAATTGGGCCCAATTAGCCATTTTTCCTCCCTTGTGTCATGTGACTCGTTAGTGTTACAAGGTCTCAGGTGTGAATGGGGAGCAGGTGTGTTAAATCTGGTGTTATCGCTCTCACTCTCTCATACTGGTCACTGGCAGTTCAACATGGCACCTCATGGCAAAGAGCTCTCTGAGGATCTGAAAAAAATAATTTTTGCTCTACATAAAGTTGACAGAGGCTATAAGAAGATTGCCAAGACCCTGAAACTGAGCTGCAGAACGGTGGCCAAGACCATACAGCGGTTTAACAGGACAGGTTCCACTCAGAACAGGCCTCGTCATGGTCGACCAAAGAAGTTGACTGCACATGCTCATTATCATATGCAAAGGTTGTCTTTGGCAAATAGACGTATGAGTACTGCCAGCATTGCTGCAGAGGTTGAAGGGGTGGGGGGGGGGGTCAGCCTGTCAGTGCTCAGATCAAACGCCGCAAACTGCATCAAATTGGTCTGCAATCCCAGAAGGAAGCCTCTTTTAAAGATGATGCACAAGAAAGCCTGCAAACAGTTTGCAGAAGACAAGCAGACTAAGGATATGGATTACTGGAACCATGTCCTGTGGTCTGATGAGGCCAAGATAAACTTGTTTGGTTCAGATGGTGTCAAGCGTGTTTGGCGGCAACCAGGTGAGAAGTACAAAGACAAATGTGTCTTGCCTACAGTTCATTGAGGGAATCATGAATGCCAACATGTACTATGACATACTGAAGCAGAGCATGATCCCCTTCCTTCGGAGACTGGGCCGTATTCTATCATGATAACAACCCCAAACACACCTCCAAAATGACCACTGCCTTGCCAATTGCCAAAAAAGCTGAGGGTAAAGGTGATGGACTAAAATAAAAGTGTAAAAGGGTGCAAAAACCTTAAAATAAGATAGATGCAGCACTAGTAGTCATGTGTAGAAAATGTGAAAAAGGAAAAAAATTGCGCTTCTAAAATTAACTGGCATGTACAAACATACTGTAAATCAAATACAACTGAAACTAGAATTATAAGTGCAAAAAAACACAAATAATTGGTGCAATAGATAAAAGTCTCTCAAATGACTGATGACACTGGATTCTTCAACTTCAAAGAGTTCATAATGAAAGAAACCAGTGATAAAGTGGCGTGATGAGATTCACTAATTCAAACAGGTGTACTTCAGGAAAAATTCTGTGCATATGAGTGGCCCCTTACCGCAATGAAATAAGGTGATAGCTTTTCTCACAGTGGCAGTAAAGTGAACCAGTGACACCCAGTGGTAACAATGAATTCTTACGTGATAATCGGGAGGTTAGAGCTTTACACTGGTAAGCAGATACTTGGTGGCCAGAGATACATAAACTGATCTTTCTATGTAAAATTCTCCAGGATCTGTCGATGCATGTAGATCTCATTTTAAACGAGTGGCAGAAACACCAATGCAAATAAATACTAATAGTGCATTATCCTTAAAATTCGGTTTAATGAAAAAGAAATACACTTACATATACTGAGAAATGTACACGCAGAACAGTGGCTCTTTGTGAAATAACACGGCCGTCTGCAGAACGGTCCGTGATGTGTGGCAGCACGGCTTGCTCCCCCCGACGCGTTTCCACTTACGAGTCGTCGGCTGGGACTGGAGCTGAGCGTACGCCGTCATCCTCCCTTGAGACATACCCTCCCGGTAAGAAACTTCCGGTCAGTCATTGGCGGGGTCCCGGAAGTGTAATGAAGAGTTCTTCCTTTGGTTGCCATATTTTAAGTTTTTATCTTCTTTCAGTCAGAGTCTATGGCAATAGATGTTTTACTATCACAGGAAGTGTATCTTCATTACACTTCCGGGACCCCGCCAATGACTGACCGGACTGTTCTGCAGGCAGCCATGTTGTTTCACAAAGAGCCACTGTTCTGCGTGTACATTTCTCAGTATATGTAAGTGTATTTCTTTTTCATTAAACCAAATTTTAAGGATAATGCACTATTAGTATTTATTTCCTTTCTTTGGGAAATCCCTGCATTGGTGTTTCTGCCACTCGTTTAATATGAGATCTACATGCATGAGGAGCGGACAGATCCTGGAGAATTATACATAGAAAGATCAGTTTATGTATCTCCGGCCACCAAGTATCTGCTTAGCAGTGTAAAGCTCTAACCTCCCGATTATCACGTAAGAATTCATTGTTACCAATGGGTGTCACTGGTTCACTTCACTGCCACTGTGAGAAAAGCTATCACCTTATTTCATTGCGGTAAGGGGCCACTCATATGCACAGAATTTTTCCTGAAGTACACCTGTTTGAATTCGTGAATCTCATCACGTCACTTTATCACTGGTTCCTTTCATTATGAACTCTTTGAAGTTGAAGAATCCAGTGTCTTCAGTCATTTGAGAGACTTTTATCTATTGCACCAATTATTTGTGTTTTTTTTTTGCACTTATAATTCTAGTTTCAGTTGTATTTGATTTACAGTATGTTTGTACATGTCAGGTAATTTTAGAAGCGCACAATTTTTTTCCTTTTTCAAAGGTGATGGACTGGCCAACTACATCTCCAGACCTAAACCTTAGTGAGCATCTGTTGGGCATCCTCAAACGAAAGGGGGAGGAGTGCAAGGTCTCTAACATCCACCAGCTCCGTGATGTCGTCATGGAGGAGTGGAAGAGGATTCCAGTGGCAACCTATGAAGCTCTGGTGAACTACATGCCCAAGAGGTATAAGGCAGTGCTAAAAAATAATAGTGGCAACATTTTGACACTGTGGGCCTAATTCAGTATAAGTTTGGAGTAGAGCTGCTCACTTCTCCAGAAATAACTCCAGCCTAAACTCATTAGCATCCTAATTAGGTAAGTGGCTGGAGTTAAACCTTCGACTAGGTGCTTTAGTGAATTCGGAGTTGGTGTTAACTTAGACTGAATTAGGGTTTGAAGTTAACTTAGGGTGAATTCGAGTTTGGAGTTAACCAAATTCCCTTTGTGTTTTTCATAAAAGGAAATTTGTCTATTCTGAATCACTATTACACAGCAATGTCATCTATTATGGTTTATTTTTAATATGTATCTTATGTGTTTTAACCTTTAGATTTACTAATAGCAGATTACACAGCTGTCTAATTAGCAATCTTCATTCTTTATTCATCTGAAACTTTCAGGCATATCTCATTGTGTTCAGCACTTTGGTGTAGTGGGCTAAGCTCATAGCCAAAGATTGCTAGGTCATGAGTTCAAGGCCCACCCATGATAACACCTTGTGTGCTCACAGTTGTGTGTCATTATTTTTTTTTGGCCACATAGTAATACATTGGCTACATCACCTAAAATTGCATGTCAATGGCCATGTATATTCAAGAAACAGACATGCATATGTGCAGGGTGCAATTATGCATTTGCCAAGTTTCAGTATTTATTTACAGCTGTCTAAAATTTAAGGAGGTGATGTCACACTTGGGATTTGAACTCATGCTCTCAGTGTTTATAGACAGGAACACTGACCACTAAACCATTGAGCTGAACATGATAACCCCTGGAATATTTATTCCCATGTTTCAATAGTTAACAACTTCCTTACAGGGCAGTTACACCCCTTCCTGCCCAGGCCAATTTTCAGCTTTTTATACTGTTGCATTTTGAATGACAATTGCGCGGTCATGCAACCCTGTACCTAACACAAATGTATGACATTATTTTCACACAAACATTGCTTTCTTTTGGTGGTATTTGATCACTGCAAGGTTTTTTTTTTATTGGCAAAAAGAAGACCTAAATGTTTGACCCCTAAAAAAATGTGTTTTTGTTTATGTAATACATTTGGTAAATCAATATGTTTTTTGTTGCACTGACGAGCATTGATGAGGCTGCGCTGGCAGGCACTGATGAGACACTAATATGCAGCACTGATGGACACTGATAGGCGGCACTGATATGCAGCATTGATGGGCATTGATAGGTGGCACTGATGGGCAATGATTGGCACTGGTGGGCAGCACTGATAGATGGTAATGATGGGCAGCACTGATGAGGAGGGCACTAACAGGTTCCCTGAGCACTGATTGGCATCAATGGTGGCATGGGTGGGCATCCCTGGTGGCTCTAGTGGCATCCCCCAAGAGTCTGCACTGGTAATCAATGCTCTGATTACAAGCACAGACCCCCCCCCCCCCACACACACACACATTTACTTTGCATATGAATCCCATTTCTTCACAGCTGAAAGTGGCCCTCACCATGATTAGCCAGTTGATTGTGACCACTTGCTGGAATGTGTGCAACCCAATTTGGTGTCATTTCTGGTCCAGGGCGAATGCCAATGTGCCATTTGCAATTTATTGTAAAGAGATTTTGCTTTATTTTAAAAATGGCGCACACAGACAACTAAAATGTATTGGAAATGTTTTACCTAGGCCAGTGATGGTAACCCTTAACCCCCCCCCCCCAAGATGTTTTTGCCCTACATTTCCCATAATGCTCATGTACTCTGCAGTGTAGGTGAGCATCATGGGAAATGTTACAAAACACCTGTGTTGCCAAGGTTCATCATCTATGACCTAGGCCAACTAAAAAGGTGAGTGAGCGCTGCAGCAATCTTTTATTTAGTAATCATTTTTAGTGATTTTATATTAAATGTTTTCGTTACATTCATCCACAGAGACTGAATGGAAATTTTGTATTATTCCTTAATTTATATATATTTTTAGCTAAATATATACATACATACTTTAATTATTTCTTACAATTTAGCCCCCCCACACTCCTCCCCCCCCCCACACACACACACTCCTCCCCCAACACACACACACACTCCCCCCCCCCCCCACACACACACACACTCCTCCTCCCCCCCACACACACACTCCTCCCCCCCACACACACACTCCCACCCCCCCCACACACACACACTCCCACCCCCCCCACACACACACACTCCCCCCCACACACACACACTCCTCCCCCCCACACACACACTCCTCCCCCCACACACACACACACTCCTCCCCCCACACACACACACACACTCCTCCCCCCCACACACACACACACTCCTCCCCCCCACACACACACACACACACACTCCTCCCCCCCCCCACACACACACACTCCTCCCCCCCACACACACACACACAAAGTCAAGCAAAATAAGTTGTAGACACTTTAGTATTAAGCATAAAACATACCCAACATACTTTTATGGTTATTGTTTGCATGAATCTACCTTTCCATTTAAATACCATCAAATCAGTAGAACATACAGCTACACAGAGGCATGAAAATAAAAAAAAAAAACACATGTATAGAGTACATAAAGACACACTTTGCAAAAACTATACAAAACATTTAGAGCATGAAAAGTATTCATCCAACAAAATACACTTACTGCAATATGGGTCTTTTGGCATGCCAGCAAACCCCACCCCCAAAAGCAAATTCGGGTATAAAGACATGTGGCCCTGCCATAGGCCAAATGAGCTGCTCTTAATCATCCCATTATATAACCTTGGTTAAACT